>NC_087513.1:38548137-40948137 GCF_963921805.1 Phalacrocorax carbo | reverse complement strand
TTACTGCTAACTACAGATTTTCTGTAGAGCTCAGCTGCAGTTCACAGTGCCGTATACATAACACAAATGAACACTTAAAATCCCTGGCCAAAAAATTGGAAGTTTATTGAAGGTGCTATTCAAAAATACCTGTTTTAGAACGTATGTCAGCGTGCCACACAGCAGTCTTATTTCACTTTGGGAGATGGAGTTAATGCTGATAGAAATAGAGGGAGCTGTCTAGCACACAGAGAGAAGTTTACTTTTATTTCTAAAAGGCATCTTTTTGCCTATAATCAGAAATCAGAAACTCCAAGATCATCTTTAGTTTACACACATGTGTTCCTTTCCTCCTATGACACCCCAGAGTCACTGTTGTCTGAACTGCTAAACTATGCACTTTTTAAGCTTAAAAAATGCAGAATTCTGAAGCGGAAATTTAACTCTACATCCAAAACAAGTCTGTGAGATGTTTTCAATGTCTGAGTAATTTTCCCCCTTCAGAGATATTGACTGTTTTAGCATAGTTTTTCTTAAAACTATTTGTGACATTTACCATAATTTGATGACATTCACTAGCAACCTCAAGACTTTCTATCTGATTTTAAGATGATTATAAAAATCACACTGCAGAGTAGCTAGCATACACCAAGAAATAATCTGACTTTACCTCTGGCTCTCCCACGCCACCACCAAGTCTAGAGGCATGCTACAGCAGGAAGGAGAACTTTGAAGTCATAGTGTGGCAGAATGGGGAAAGAAATGAAGCTATGAAAAAAAGTATCAGAAAAGCATGAAGAAAGGTGGACTTCACAAGGATCTAAAAATCAAAAGAACATTACTCAATGTAAGGTCAAAAAGGCAAGGAGGAGAGCAGATACTCTTATTATTAATGCAAGAGATTGACACAAGCAAAAAATAGTCTCAATACCTAACCAAATCATCATTTATTTGGTAAAACAAGGACTTTGTGAAATAATTGACAAGTGGACTAGCCAAAGGAGCTTCTTACATCTAGGAAAGAAGGATGTACAATCTGTTCCCAGATTATCAAAGATACACACACCAGCTTGAAATTCCATTTCTCTGAGTGAGGTGGGTCTGCTGAAAAATCTCTGTTGAGAACATCAACCTAACTTTTAAGTCACGAAGATACGGGAAGCACAGATTTGTAAGCAGCCAGCAAAACCATCCCAAGTTCTAATAGCACAAAGAAGATTTTGATCAACCAACAGCTGTTAGAAAAGGACGTCTACCAAATGATAGACTGGCTGGGAAGAAAATAACTAAAAGAGGCTGTGGTAGATTTGATCTGAGCCAACAGAGAGGAGCTGGTTGAAAATATTATGCAGAAGGTGGACTGTGTGAAGAACGAACGTAAACTAAATTCATGATCTTCAGCCAAAAAGAGAGTCAGAGAAGGAAGCAGAAACCGACAGTTTCAGAAAAGAAGACTTCAGTAAATTCAGTTATCACAACATCCAAGGGGAGAAAAACTAGTGCAGAAAGACACTTCTTTCCTTGCTTCAGGAAAAAAAAAGTCTCATCAGGAAATTGTTTCACTGTAGAGGAAGTCTAGTCTTCTACTCCACTTTTACTAGTAGTATCATAAGTCATTAGTCTGTCATTACCGTCAATTCAAAAAAGTGGCTTACAGGAGATGAAAACTAGGAGCAAGCTACTAAACACAGGTAGCCTAACACATTAGCTCATAGACAAAGGCTGTGGTACAAAATTCAAAGTAATTTGTATAAGACATCAAGAGAAATTTTTTGCAGCAGCCAGGAGAATTTAAGTATTAGACTACTACTGAACAGGAGGAAAGGATGAAACAGAAAAAAACTTTAAAATTATCTTAGTATTTCATGGTTTTGTGGGTTTTTTGGTTTTGGGTTTGTTTTTTTTTTTTACATCATTCTTTGCTAAAAGAATCAACTGCGACCAGGCATCTATCATAATTAATAGCAAGGGCAGAGAGGTAAGCTCTTTGCTTTTAACAAGATAAAACAATGTTGGAGAATACTTGGGATAAATCTGATCGTAGCAAATGACTTGGTACAAAAGCCGCACTTACAGAGTAGGGTCATTAAATCTCTGCCATCAATAACTATTTTAAGAACTCAGGGGATGGACAAGTGACAAAAGACTAGGAAAAGACCAAAATTATGTCCATTTTCAAGAAGATATTGGGGAGAAGGAAAGGCTGAAGAACAACAGACTGGTCTGATTTAATTTGTTTGAGAAAACAGAAGTACCAAAATTATTTGTAAAGACCTAGAAGATAACAGATGATTAAACAGTCAAGATGGATTTGCTGAGAACAAATTGAGTCAAGCAAATCTCATTTCCCCTTATGACAGTCCTGTGGACCAAGGCAAAACAATACATGTCATTCATCTTGATGGTAGTGGAGCATTTAGTGTGGTCTCATAACATTCTCACAAGAGAGATAAGGAAACCGAGTCCAGATGAAACGAACAGACTGCACGAAGGGCTGGGTTCACTGTTAGATGGAAGGGCGCAGAGAAGGGGAGAGTCACGAGTACCTACCCTCACTCCCAGACTGTACCTACCTCAGAGGTGCTGTGACAGTTATGAAGTTTAAACAGATCTTTGCAGGAAGAGGGCTACTTATAAATGACCAGCTGCACAATTACAAGAGAAGGCAGAGCTCATATGAAGGGAGTCAGAAGTTACAGAAAATCACCAGCTGCATGTGACCATTCAGTCTACCCTGGAAGTCTACAAACACCTGAAAAGTGCTTGCATAATAGACTGCAGGATCTACAACGGTAGCCTCCAAAAGGATTAGACAAGCATCTGGCAGAAGACGGACATGCCTGCCAGCAGGAGGTAGTCTAGCTAGTCTGTTATTCATGAGCTTTTAAAAGTGCCTTCCAATATTGCAAATCCATGATTTTAACAGACTTGCTGTATGTGTATACTCAGGTATATACCTCATGGTGAAAAAATGGGTGGTATGATTGATATGATTGATCTGCCTAAAAGAACTGGTTAAGTCTGAAATTTATCACCTCCTTTATGTGGCTGCTCATACACTGCACAAATTAATCATACCAGCATAGAAGATGTAGCGGCACAGGGCAGAGAACAAGGAACCTGTAGTGCCACTTTTGGAAGCAGTAGTTGTACTGTTTTGATGCTTGAGGAATTATCAAGTCCCTGAATCCAAATATCTGTACTTCAGAGATTTTCTTGGTCTCCTGCATCAGTTACTTTAACAGTAAAACAAGAATAGTGTGTGGAAGCTCTCCAAGACCAATGCCCAAAGGTGGCACACACCCACGTAACCTAAAGGACATCTGGACGGATTCATATGTCAAGAGTGTTTTGGAAAAGTTCCTGGTGTTGCATCTCGTTGAACAGAACAGCTGAATATAAGGTGGTGCTTACATGTAATAAATATAATTTTTGTGTCAGGTCTAAATGGGCACTTAAAAACTGTCACCTTCAGTATGAAGGGTTAATTTCTTCCTACCACGATCTCAGACACCATCAAGAATGGTTGTCATCACACCAAACTGGGTCAGGCTGGGATGGAGTTAACTTTCCTCATCACAGCCCGTATGTGCTGTGCTTTGGGTTGGTGCCTAAACCAGATCTGAAAACACACCAGTGTTTCGGCTGTTGCTGAACCCTGCCAGCACAGCATTGAAGCTTCTTCCCCTGAGGGTGGGTAAGATGTTGAGAGCAGACACAGCCAAGGTGGCTGACCCAAACTGACCAGAGGGATATTCCACACCACATGCCATTGTGCTCAGCAATAAGAGGTCAGGAAAAGGAGGAGGAAGTGGGGAAATTAATAGTCACGGCCTTTATCTTTCCAAGGAACCTGTGTGGAGTCCTTGCTTTCCAAGAAACACCTGGACATCTGCCTGCTGGTGGGCAGCAGTGAATGAAGTCCTTTTTGTGCTTTGCTTGCAGGAGTTGCATTTGCTTTCCCTGTTAAATTGTCATTCTCTCAATCCATGAGCCGCCTTAGCCTTCAGTTTTCTCCCCATCCCGTGGGAGAGGGAGGTCGGCGCTTGGCTGCTGGCTGGGATCAGCCACACACCACATGCAGAGAGGAAACAAGTGACCACCATTTGCTGAACTGCTAGCCCGGGCAAAACATTAAGCTCTACACAGTGGGGCTCTGCTGTTAGTTGGTTAGTAACCAGACACATACCTAGAAAGAGTTTAAGAACTAATGCTCAGGTAGGGTACACATAGCCTGTATAATCAAAATACATACTATAATTGAATGCCTTCAAAACATAATTCATCTAGAAGGCTTCATTTATTTGAATTACATGGACAGTTCGACCTATATATTTGATTCAACTGTGAAATTCGTTTTGGATGAGGCAAAAAGTGGCATCCTACAACATATTTTTTTGTTTGCAATTCATCAGAAAATTCAATTTGTGACAAAGATACAGGTATTCAACACGAAAAAAGAGCACCCATTCTTTAAAGAAATATTTAAGATTAAAATCCCCACTTAAATGAAAAATGAAATCCAAGCTTAATTTATGAGGCCTGCACTACAATAGCATCACTTAATTGAACAGCAGACATTAGCAAGTCCCACTAAACACGAAGCACAAATCCTCTTTTAACACCACTAAAAAAAGCATTTGAAAACGTCTTTAAATCAAATATAATAGCACACATACATGAAATCTGTCTGTTAAGTGCTCAGTTATGTGTCTGTGTCTCTTGTCACCTTACCAGTGCTATGGAGCTAGATGCAGGTACATAAATGCACATTGAGAACAAAGGGTTAGGATTTCCTGCTTTAATCCCAGACACCGTAGAGCAGCTCATGGAATTTCTCCCATAAGAACAAGCACTGACCTCTCCGCCACGAGTCTTTCACACAGACGGAGACAGCGCCAGCCACCTACTAGAAGTGTTCAGAAAACTGTCAACAGATCTGAAAAATCTATTAAGATCTTCAGCCAGCCACAGACAAGATCCCGTTACCAGTTACTTTTCTACAGGCCATGGACCAAACTTCAGTTTTATGTTGCACCTATACAAGAATATTGACTGAGGCTGAGGAATAGTTAACACATTTCCTAAACAAGGCTGAGGAGTAGTTAGCGTGTTTCCTAAACAAACAATTACTCCTGCACACAGCCCACTTGATTACCTTTTTCCACTCGTATTTGTAATGTGAAACAATGCTCAGATGTGCTTTTAAAACGTCACTAACCTCTTAGCATTGTCATTTCCGTTGTCTAACAAGGAACAGTTTGAGGAGAACACAGATTTTACCCACAGAAATTCAGTCCCAAACTTGGTAGGCCTTAACTTGCATCACGTTAGCATGGATGAATCGTGCTAGCACTACCAAAACTTGTTCGCTGTCCAAATTCTGAAAGCTGAATAATTTACAATAGAATCTTTTTTCAAGTTAGGCAAGAGTCTTGTAACAGAAAATTTAGAAAAGTGAGGAAAAAGTGCATCACTTATTTTGAACTAAAACATTATCTCAAGAAGGGGAAGCTAGAATAATACTTTTTATGGCTTTCTGAAAAGTTTTAGCAATGGAGCTTTGATTCGGTGCTCAAAATATGTTTGAAAGTAGTGAGGAATCTGATTCCTCACTGCTTTGGCTGACCGGGGCCAAAGAAATTTGTAGGGTAATGTGTGAGGAAAGACTGGAGAGAAAAATTGAAGAGATGCCATCAGTCTCTCAAATTTGTCCACTACAAAAATGCAAAGGTTTTAAGAAAAAAGTTGTTAGCGACAAAACTGGGCTTGTTGAACATTAGCACCATGACTTTAATTAAGCTACAGATCAGAACAAAACCCTTGCTAATACAATCAACATCACAGTATTTCCACATCTGGTTCTTGAAGCGATCAGGACCTGTTCATAACATATACGTAGCCTTCATATTCTTTAGGAAGATTACCCACAACAACGAATACAAAACCTCCACACCTGATATGGGTTTGAAGGCCACTGGCTACGAGGTTCACCGGGTGCAAACGCAGTCATTCTAGATAAGCACGACAGGCACACATTTGCTGAATGTAGTCAGTAAAACTGAAGCGTTAAGTGATTGCTGTGGGCAACTTAGTTTAGTTTTTTTTAACCTCCCAGTATCAAAACCATTCTATCAACATTCACAGTGGTCCAAACTTTAAGCAGCTTTAGCCGATTCTCTTTTGTAAGCTATCCTCTTGCCCTCAAACAGAAGAGCTCAAGAATGTACTTTTGAAGTAAGTAAAATTGCTCGAACAGGGAAAATAAGAAAAATCTCTAAGGAGAGACCTACCTCAATGTAATTTTTACCTTGGAACAGATAACACTGCAATACTGCTACAATTGAAGAGTATTAAGTTTTAAATACATACCCCCAAAAGATAATTATCTTCAAGTCAAGCACTAAAAAACTAAAACAGAGTTTGCAGGAACTATACAAGTATTGCCTCTTTTATAGCCTGACAACTGTAACCAAAAATGTATTGAGAGTTAATTTGTATTTGTTAATTCTAATCAATCTGAATCATTCACATAGAAAAGAACTTTACACGTCCAGAACCTCCAACCCATGGCATTTCCTCAGCCATCATGGCCCTGATTAAGGTCTCTCACAGTGTTCATAGTCTCAGACTAAATCCATCCCTAACAATCAGGAACAGTTTGGTGGAGGATGAGATTCCTCTCGATTGCAACTCTTTGCAAGGCTGCCTGGCAGCAGGAAGGAAGTGACAGGTAACGAATGCTGCAAGGGGCATTTGATCTTATTGTTGGGAAGCAGAGCAAGCCTTCCCCAGCAGCTGCTCACTGCCAATTCAGGAGGAACCTGCTCATCCTTGACATCTGAGTGCTTAATACAAAGGCTCAACAGTTATACCCAAAAAGGAAAGGTAAACTTTACTGTAATAGCTGGTAGTAGTTCTTAGTAGCCATAGCTGTAATGCTAAGAAATGAGAGAATTCCACTTAAATATGCTTTTCCTAAACATTTGTATATTCACATTCAGTCAATTATTTTCTTCAAGATCTTAATATGTTGCGTGTCCTTTTTTATGGCTGCATATCCCAAATAACTGCAGACCTACCCATTGCATTTTCAGTTTTAGACATTTCCCTCCCCCTTCCATAGTTTCATTTTAACATAATTTGTCAAAAACATTTTGCAAGTACACTTTACAGTGAACTTGGTGCTCCAAAAATACTGAAACTAACTTGCTTAGTGTATTTGAACCGAAGTGTTGATTATGTAATTTCTAATGCCTTTATGTGTTCCGTGCCTCGTTAAATGAGCTGCCAAGAAGCACAATGCTCAACTGTGAGGACAGGCATGATGCTTCACAGTAATTTCCTGGACAGGAAATGAAAGGCTATAGATACGCTGAGCTGTGAATCCTTGACTTTCACCACATAAGACTCTTCTTTATTAACTGATGAGAGATAGCACTTTGACGATATTAAAAACAAAATCTATACTGATTCAGCTCTCCAGTGTTTGTTCACAACTGGTGAGAGAAGTTTAATCGGGCCTCAAATTATTGTAACAACTTGATTTATCTATTAGAGCCTTTTTGTATTACTTGTATTTGCTTTAGATGGCACAAATTACTTTTACAAATGTTAACTGCACCAGAAAAGCAGCAAGCTCCAACATATCCCACACAGCAACTGCCTAGAGATGAGAGGCATGCTCCGCTCTGTACTGAACAGATATTCCCACTGCTCTTCACGACTCACAAAATACATAATATCGATGGACTAACCATTGTTAGCTATTCCCTCTACCTCGTGTTCTTATATCAACAACCAGACAACTAGATTTTTTTCTCTAAATAGGATTTAATTAAAAACACTAAATCAGCTTTGACTTTTATTTTATATATGTACAATAGTTACCAAATAATGAATACACTGAATCGGTTATGTTAAATTTCACATAACGTCAAAGGACATCAGCATGGCATGGAATAAACTCACACTGCCTTTTGCATATACAAAAAAAAATGCATTAATATTAATTGTGATTACTATTTTGGTTTGTGGGTTTTTTTATAACCTGCTTATTAATTCTCCAAATAATCTTGCCATAAAAACAGTGTAAGTAGTTAATTGATCAGTTAATATATTAGCAAAGATAAACATTAGTAAAGTTTGCAAGAAATCAACTGCAAAATTACCTCAAGGGTAGGACTGAATGTATTCACATGGAAGTTAGCTTCACTTAGAAAAGTTTGGAAAAGAGCCTAAGTTGGAGCTGTGCATTAATTTGGTCAAACTGATTCAGATGAATGAACAGTCAAGTTTATTCAGATATTGAAAATATGACTATTCTTTTTAGTATTCACAAATATTTGTGTATATAGTGTGTACGTGTGTAAATATATATATGCATATATAAAGTGAAGATATGTTAATGTAAAAATATACTGTTCGTCCACTCCCAATTACACAAAATTCAGTATTTGGACATTAAACTGCGTACGTATAAATGTCCATTTCAAATCTACATTCAACCAGCAACAAATACTTAGAAGTATTTTTGTAAACATTTGAGATAGGGAAAACCCATTCATTTACAAAACGATCCTTCTTTAACACATCAGCATCTATTCAGCTTGAAAATTTTGTACAGCAGCTTCAGCTGGCCTATTGTGAATCTGCCCAAATCAAAGAGCTCACACGGTCTTAGATCAATACACGTGAAAGCTCAGCAAATGCAGAATTTTCAAATTCATTCTTAATCACCATCCATTTCCAGTTCACCAGCAAAAAGAAAATGCACTTGGCTACAAAAATATTAAGGAATGTTATTGAAAACAAAAGGCTATTTTGGTAGAAGAAACTACAAAAATAGTTAAGTTGAGTCATGTTGTAAAGCTTTAATGCAAGAGCATTACAGTACAGATTTTCTTTCCAACCTTAAAGCTTAATCAACACCAAATTTAAATATCCATCTCTCAAGTGCTTGAAAAAACTGTGCTCAGTAAAAGTCTTTCTTCAATTTAGCCAACTGTAATTACGCAGGTGCCAGGCTCTGCGTCTCAGACATCTGTTGAGTGCTGTCTCTTGTTCCATTGGCAGCAATTACAGGTGTTGAGATACTCTGATATGATGACGTCGGACAACTCAACACAGCTCCACTTTCATCCTCTCCAGTATCTGAATCTGGTGTTACAGAACTGCTTTCTATCCCCAGGATCTCACTAACTGCTTGCGGCAATTCCTAGAAAGGGAGGAGGGGGGAAAAAATTAAAAATCACTATAATTAAAGGGTGGGGGAAAAGCTAACAACAAGGTCCCCCCAGTCTGTCCCCCACCCCCAGTAAGTAATCGTTCATCTGAATTAAGCTCTACTGAAAGCATATCTCTCAGCATTAGTTCCATTAAACTTACCACTTTCTGTATGTGCTTTTTGAAAAGACAAAGGGGACAGCCTCAGGAATCAACTCCTGATTAACAATATGATCTTCATTACATAAATAAAAGTCTAAGCAACTACTATAATTACACTTCATGTTATTGAAATCAGTTTTATTGATTGAGCCATTAGCTTCTGCCTAACAAGTCTGGTATGCTTTCAAAGCAATGTGCCTTTCGCCTCATTTTTCTCGAGCACACTGAACATCAGATTACTTGTACTGAGGTTATCAAGTAAGAGTTCAGAAATCACAGCCAAAAGGTACAATCCAGCTTCCCCTAGTAAGCGATATTACTGTATAAAATCAATCACTCTTGCTTACAGATTTTTAGAATATAAGTGCTGTATAGATATAGCACATCCCCGGGCATTTAGGTATTTCACAAGTCAGTCATACATGTACACTTACAGACAACTACATACTTTGACTATAAATGCTTACAGTAGATATATTCTAAATATCTTTACCTTGCAGTTCATCATCTGCATAGAAATTGCTTCTGCTTTGCAGAGTATATATTCCACATCAATTTTCATAGACAGTTCATTGATATGCTGAAAATATATTCACAAAGAATAGGAAGTGTCATAAATGGTAGATATGCTTTATTGTGAAATACTTATTAGTGCAGTACAGTATTGGTGTATTAGCTTATAAGCCTGCCCCTTAAGCTATGAAATGCTAATCATACTCTGTTTGCTTTGACAAACAGCTACTGAAGGATGTAGTATGCAACAGCTGGCTGCCGCCAGTATCCAAGACCTGCAAGGGGAATCCGTGGTACTCCTAAATGTGACAAACTATCTGGCTGTCCTAGGTACCCCCCAGCTCACATTTGCAAAGAGGCAACAAATAAGAGTACAGAAGACAAAGCAAAAATTAAGAATAAACGTACTAAGCAGTACTCTAAGGGGGAGAACTGTTTTTCATCTGTTAATGATCTTAGCACTAAACACAGACACTGAACACTCAAGAAACCATTTTGAAAACACGGAGGATAGACATTCAGTTCACATTTAACCCTTCAGAAGATGGTACGCACCTTTTCCTGAAGGTGAAATACATGAAATGCAAAAATATTGCATTAACTCCAAAAAGTTGATTAATATTTAAACAATGCATAAGAATTCCATACCTTTAATATTTCATTAAAGCCATAGTGCTTGTCCATTATTTGCTGTTTTTCAGATTCTAAGATAGCACAACAAAGGAGAAGATGAAAATTCTGGCAAGGCAAATCCGTCCACATGACCTGTTAAAATATTAAAGACGCTTTTGAAATGCTTATGCTTTTCCTGAGAAGAAAAACAGTTCTTGGAAAAGAGCTAAGCCCTCAAGCCAAGTAACTTAACTAACAATAAGCTGGTTTTGAAGGCAACTAAGTATTTGTACAATTATTTGAAATTTTTCTTTGGTCCAATTCGTGACAACTCCAAGTCTGAGTCACCAAATGCTTATCTGGTTCTTTAAGACTTGGGTGTCTACCAGGCTGTCCACTGTAACGCTATTAAGCTGCCTGAGCTTGCAGTCTTGTGAATGCATGTTCTGCCTCAGCTCACGTGAGATTCTCCTACCCAAAATTACTAACTACAAAGAAGTAATTAAAATTAACAAATTATTTGTGTGGCTTAGTGTGTCTGCATTAACTGCAAATTGTAGAAGCTCAGCGATCCCTCCAAAAGGTTCTAACGCTTATAAATAAGGTGCTGAAGTTGTTCTCAGTCCCCCCACTACAAAAGCCCAAATACACGGACACACAGGTGTTGGGGGTGGGCGGGCGTTACTTTCTCACTGCAGACACATTGGCTTTTGGTCCCACAGAGGCCACAGATCATTCTGGAGTTCGCTGGGACTGAAATGTGCAACCTCAAAGTATTAATACCTTATTTTAGCATGTTCTTGAGAGTCAAATCTTGGGGGAAAAAAAAGTATTTGAAGAGAATGTGTCGTGGGCAGAAAGCTGGATAACAGTTTTGACAACATAAAAAAGGAAGGAAACAAAAGTGTTTGCATAAATTACTCTGACAAACAGATAAAGGTATTTAAGTCAATGGATTTACTCTCAAAAAAGGCAGGTAAAAAAAGCACAGTCATGAAGATTCAGTCCTACTTCACTAGCAGAAGTTCTCGTGCTTCGTTATTCACAGAACACAGCCTTAAAGCTCAACAAGAGCTTACTTATACTTGAACTTTTATCACTAGTACATGTAGCCTCTAAACAGAACTGCATAAATCTGAAAGATATCCAAGTTCACCCAAAATAAAGTGCAATTAATCTTGAATGTTTCGATTAAGATCCAGTCCAGAGTTACATTTCGTATTTTTTTCAGGTATCCAATATTCTGTTAAAGCACTCGCACTCCAGGAAAAGGGCTGGAATGCAAACAGGCTGACAAACAATAACAATCATGTGAAAATGCCTATAGTCTACCAAATAGTCTGTCTACACACTGTTTGTTTTTTTACTCCCACTTCATAAGAAGGAAATATTGACAGCTGTAAATTGTTTTAGTTCAACATCAAATTTGCACAAAGAGGGCAAACTACTGCCTACGCATTTCCAGTACACTGAAATTCTCGTGGTACGCATACCATGAATCATCTACAACAATCACTAATGAAGCGTATCAGACAAGAGGCTACCTCTTGGCGTGAAATCTAAACCAGAACATAGATGACGGACACATGACAATGCAGGCTATGGGGGAAATCGAACCAAAATATAGGTCTGTGTAACAGTTACCTTTTTATAGACATTAACAGAATATTTATCATTCATATCTACAGTTCAATGCTACCCTACTGGAATATCTACTTTAAGAGTATTTACTTCAACCTGTAACTTCAGTGGAAGCTGGATCCGGCATCAAGAGTGAAAAAAACCCCAAAATACTAACAAGGATGTTTACAGATGTTCTCTCTGCTCTGAGGAAAATCGGCAGCTGTCACCAGCTGCTAATACCAGCTGCAAAAAATTCCATGCTTTTTGCTGTCATTTTTGATATACTTTCAAAGTCTGGAGCAGAGCATGCACTTAAGTTTATGTATGTAAACGCATAACAGGAGCATCACAAAGTGCTTGGAAAAGGATGAAAGAAAACCAGCATTTAAATTAATAATATAAGAATACAACACTTAAGTGAGGTAACTCTTTTGCTCCTGTTTCTTTCTCATAAAGCTATGCATGCAAGGACTCATTTGTTCTAGCACTACCTCAGCATCCATAAATATTTGTAACAGATTCTAGCATATATGTAAAGTATGGATCACTAGGTCATTCTGGTTTTATACAGTGTCAGCTCTACTAGCATAACACTGGAGGTAAGTGTGAGCTAGCTGTGTAATTTTGTTACAAAGTTTTTCTTTTGGGATTTTTCTTTTTCTACCTAGTCTTCCTGCACCACCTTGAGAATGAAGCATCTCACTGTGCAACAGAAAGATTAAAAGCTGGCTGGAATTACAAGGTAATTGTCCCTCCAATGTGAAAGAAGGACTGAGCTGCTCTCAATGTTGCAACATCTAAGCAGTGGCTCAGTATGCTGTCTGTCTGGGCTGAGTTTGAGAGGCACTGCTACAATATACTGCAAATAATCCCACCCACAGACAGAGCAGTTTAACCCGCGTTCGTGTTTCTGGAAAAAGGTGTTGCATATAGCACTGCAAATACCTGCGATCACACAACGTGGCCCAACTTCCCCACACAAGGTGGAATGCCACCCCTCTAGTGCATGCGCTGCCTTGTGCACCCTGCTGCACCATGTAGCGGCGATACAACCACCCACATTTTCTACCGCAATCTGATTATTATGGCTCTTGCTCAGTAAGCGGGAGGGCTCTGTTTTAGCTTCTACTCCAGCTGATGGGGACTGGTATCTCCCACCTCTAAGACGAATGTCTAATAACATGTCTAGAGAAGAATCTTCTTCATGAAGCCAGTGGGAACAGGGAAAAAGTATGCCTTAATTTGTTTGTTTTAAAAAGGGAAACAAGATATCCCCTTTCCCATTCCATATCTCATAGCAAAGAAATTGAATAGTTGTGGTAAACATACATTATGACATGCTAGAAGAAACCTACAAGACTAACATATATCAATAGGTTACCATCATCCTCCTATGACAGAAAAAAAATACTTATGTTAGAAATATAGCATATTTCTTTTCTGTATATACGCATTAAGGCAGAGGTGATAAAAACATGCTAGCCTGGGACTATAAAACTATAAATAAAAATACTGTTGTCATCGATTTAAAAAGAAAAATTAGTCTTTAAAAAATACTGAGAAGACAATATAACACTGAGGGGGAAAACCAAGATGATGGGTGAATTTTTTTCCCCCAAATCATTATGATTTTATGCCTTGGAATAACAATTATTTCATACATTTTGGTTCCCTTATTTATGGCTGTTACTCATAAAGTTTTTAGTCCTCTTCAGTTAAAATACCACCTCAATACTCTATGATAGTAAATTCCACCAATGATGATACAAAGCTAAAAAAGATTTACTTTAGGCAGTTTTAAATACTGGTCCTCCTCTTTACGTGACTCCTTTTTCATTCATGGAAAAAGTGAATAAAAGCATCAATATTATTTTTCATTATAGTACAAATTTTATGCATCTCAGTCCTGTTCTTTTCATTACCCTTCTGTTCCCAGCACAACTCTAAGTGATATTATGTGCTAGAAAATACTCCTTCCGTTCATCTGAACATTTATTTTATTGTTTGGGAGTTTTCACTGGATACTGTGCTCTTGTTAAATGCATGTTAGACAGTAAACCTGTACTGTTGACACATTTCTAAATTTTCTGGGAACGAAGAATTAAAGAATGTTCAACAAAAATATTAGTTTATCTTAACTGCTCCATCTGATCCCAAAGTCACCTAAATCAAAAAAGAGGTAATTAACATGGAATTATCAGAATGCCCACATTGTGATGTTTTACATTATGTTACTTGGCATTGTGAGGTCTTATCAATATTAACTGGGTCTTCTGACATCATCCTCTTTATGGTTTTGGCTAACACAAAAACTACCCTGCCAGTGCTTCATTCCACTTAACAGATTTAAGTACTACCAATATCAAGGAACTAACTGGAGACAGGCACAAATGCTGTTTCTTCTAGCATAAGCTGTTTTCCATTAAAGGTTAACTGATATGCTCTACTTACTGTTGTCACTTAAGAGCCTCATCTGAAGGATCTTGTCTAAACTTTTAACAAGCCAATTTATCACCACCAGCTCTTAAAAGCATTTTTTTTCATTAACTTTGCACATTGTTTTGGCTAAAAAGATGTAACATATGCTAGTATGTCCTCACCCCATTGCACTGAATCAGTTTTTAAGAAAAATCTATTCAGTTATTAATCACTTTGCAGAACGATCCATGCTTTCTGTTCTAAAGTGAAAAGACTGCTGGAGTCTGTGTGATGAAATGTCTTCTTACCTCCCAGAGTCGAAGAATATCTTGAAAGCTAAATTCCCTTTTAAATCTGATAAGAAGCCATCGGAAGCAAAAATAAAGGTAGCCCGAGTCTTGAGATTCTAGGAATAACAGTGTTACATTTCATAAACATAAACCAGATTTGGTTAAGACAACAAGGGAAAAAAAAAAAACCAATGGATTTTACAGGTACCCAATCGTACCACTGATTTTTAAGGTGGTAGCTCCTTTTCCAGAATCAAAGATATTTGCCAGAGGATAGCATATTTTTAAAATGAGCTACAAAACAAGCCTGTTATTCAATAGGCATGAAGCAATTATTGAAATCTTTTAAGCATTATTAATTTACAAGTCCTGTATTAATATAATATTACTATTAGAATGATGTTGGAAGACTGGTAAAGATATCAATGCACACAGAATGCAGTTAAGTTGTTTTAGTTATTGTGCATGAATAATACACCTACCTAAATAACTGCAAAATCCACTGTCTAGTAAACGAAGCAAAGTACTCAGCTGAATTAGTTGTGTCTTCATACCCTGCATCTGTTCTTCAAAATTCTGATGCTGGATAGAATAAAATATTAGCACTGTCATTTTTATTAACTCAATGATAATTGAGATTTACAGCTATTTTTAGTTTTTAAAAAAGTTATTGCAACAGTCATTCTCATCCTTTAGGTATTTAATATATGGATATTTAACTGTACTTCTATCTAATGAAATGTCTGCCTTTTACTGAAAGGTTTAACTAAAGCAGTGAACTGTGTTTCTTCCGTAACACTTTTGTATGTAATAAATGATATTTTAAAACAGCCTATGCTCGGTACCTCCAAGCAGCACCACTGCACTCAAACCAAAAAGACGGCTTTTTTTATTCTCATACCAGTCACATTGTTTTGCCACACGCACAACTCAAAAGCTTCAGTTTGTGGAAAGTCTAAATTGCATTTAACAGATGCCAAAAGCTAAAGTATTGCAGGGAACCACCAGCCTGAATAAAACCCTGCTACACGACTCCTAATTAATGCAAATTTGTCTGTGATGTCTCTGAGTTATTTTGGAATTTCCAAGGAGCTGACATTGTATTGCACAGTAACAGTATCAAACGCACCATCACCATAACCTGTGTCAATCAGGAAACACATATTGACTTCAATCATAAGATGATTTCTTTAAAAGAATTCAAAAAAGCAATTAAACTAATAACATAAAATTGACCCCAAATGCTACCCATAGCTTATCTGTTTATGTGGGCTAAAAAAAGCCTTAGTTTACCATTTGATCCATGTATGATACAAAGCACCAAAAGGCATCTACTTCATTCTCCATAACATACAAGACAGGTGAAAGCAAGTCACTCATCCCCTGGACATAACCTTAATGGAGAAAAAGGAAAAAAAAAAGGCAAATAGGAATTTAGTTAAACTCAGCAGTTAAACAGTAATTTTTCAAATGTGTTGAATGACTGAGTGAAACAAGCGTTTACATTCAAACTTTGTACACATACTATCATTTTCCAGCTCAACCATCAGAAAAACATTTTTGTATTAATAACCAACACACAGCAGATCTAACAAGATTTAGCAGCAGTTTCTGCCAATCTAAAGAGAACATAAAACACACACATTGGTTTTGTAGTTGTTAAAATATGTACAAACTGAGCTGACATCAGAATAGATTTTTAGTGAAAAAAGTTCCCATTTAGAGCTCAGGAGCATATATCGGTATTTTTAGGAAGATTGAATATATACCTTGCACCATCACGAATACAGACTCGTATTTATTCTTCTCTCCATTTGTAATTGGTTGCTTTCATCCACACTTACCACATCTTTTAATGTCTTCCCACTCCCTGGCACCCCATCCCCCCCAGCTGAAGATTTTATTTTCAAATAGATTTGAAGAAGAGTTGCACCATATGTTTTCCTGGGATTGAAACAGATTTTATGGAAAAAAATTCGCCCTTAACATTTCTTTTTTTCTGGCACTGAATATACTGTAGATATACTGTATTTAGGGAAGAAGGGACTATTCTGCTTGGATGGTATTTTAAATACAGTAAAGCCTAAGACCATCTATGTAACCAAACAGCTACAAAAAAAAAAAACCCAAAACAAAGCCCCAAAACCTACTGCTTATCAAACCATGGAAAGGGATTAACAGCAAAGTATTGCTTGTGAGAAGCATGAAAGAAACACATAACCAGCTTCCTTGTTTGTAATTACAGCCCCATTAAGAAGAGTATATACGTATATATAGGACAAGGAGTTTTAGAGCTCATTTTTCCCCTTCTTCCTGACTCTTCCAACTGATTTACCATTGATGCACAAGTCAGCTTATCTGCTGCCCTGCTGCTGCTGACCTCTCTAAGTAAGGGAGAACATGATTTATGTGTATGACTATCATCACTGGTTGGTTCAATATGACATGACATTTCTCAGACTCAAGCTTGGCTGATTCCATTTTTTAACGATGTAATTATAACTGAATAACTGAAAAGATGATTGGAGTAATTGACTGAAAATATGGAGCAGGTGTGAAGAAAAATAGAACAAGGAACAAAAAACAAATAATTAAAAGGTCAAAAGAAAAAATAAGTTTTACTCCCTACACATTTAATACTATAGCCAATTAAAAATAAATGCAAAGGAAATTCTGTTCCACACAGTTTAAAAGTCTCTTAAAGATTAAAACCAGTTTCATTAATGCAGATTTGAGGAATTCATTCAGAAAATGTTGTATTAACAGCTGCTCTGTCCCCTCCCTTATCTGGCAGTTTGTGGCATTATTCAGACCTCTCTACAGTTGCTGTAGAAGGATGAAGAGCAGCATTGTACCAATGCTTCAGTAGCTTAGAAGCTTGGATGGATACGATGTCAAATGTACTATACTTCCATTATTCTTGCTTGTTTATAAAACAGAAGACTTATCCACTGCATACATTTAAGCTATCTAAATAATGTTTTCATTAGAGTGGGTGGTGAACGTGCTTTAATTTTACTTCCATGTCACTGAATGTTAATGCAGGTTGAAGTCTGGAAAGACATGTGGAACAGAGCTACGTGTTTAAACAGTCTCAATCAGTTTTAGTTTTCACCTTCTTTTTCAAGCCAAAGATCAAGTCTCTCCACAGACTCAACAAAGGACAAAAGCTAACAAGTACTATGCTCTGCAGCAAGCTTACTAGCAATTAAAAATTTGTTCCTACTTTTTGCCTTCAAAATCTGCACAACACTTTTCTGAGACAGAACACCAAAAAACCCCCCAAGCACACAACTGCCAAATGCCATGTCAGGGGTGGCAGGGGAACCAGATAGACATATTTTTCCCTCCCTCCCTCACAAGACAATTAACAGAAGCCAAGACTTAGGCATCCCATATACACTGTGATTAAAGCAAGAAGTTATATGCTCTTCCTTCTGCAACAGATGCATATACTAAAGTGTAATTTTTGACAGACTGTTAAGTGTACTCCTCAAGAACAAGCTTTTCAAGTATTCAAAAGAACACCCCTGTTTACAAACAGCTGGTTCAGCATGCTGAGCTGTAATTACAGCAGTGGCAGCTGGTTTATCATTTTTATTGATGTATCAGTCTTAAAAAATGGATAACACTCAAGCTCAAAGACCCAAACCCATTTAAAACTCTGAAAAGCAAACTTGCTTCAATATAAAAACAAAACCAAAAAATCAACAGCAGGGCTATGGTGAAGACAAACTGCCACTTAATTCCCAATCCCGCCTCAGCTGATGAATTCAGATGCCTGTGATAAGCATCAGATAGAAGAGAGGAAGAAACTCTAAGGATGAGAAACTGAACTGTTATCTACATTATTAGAATATGCATCTTGAAATTGACAAAAAGCATTGTAATCAATACAAGTTCAATTGTATTAACAGGCGTTAACACACACAAAGCTGCACATCAGAAACTAAAAAGGCTTTTACCTTCAGAGGAACACAACTTACCTAAATCAAAGTCATACATGCAGTAGGTCATCAAAATATCATGAAGTAAAATCAATCCTGGATTATCTTCACCTTCGTAGAATTTATTTGTTCTATCTGTCCTGTTTACATCTTTTTCTAAGAAAACAGTACAAATTTAAAAACATTTTTGAAATAAGTTCTACAGAGCCAGCATCAAATGAATTCAGAATGGTTTTAAGCTGCTGATTTTTTCCTCAAACACTGTTGCAAAGCTTTGAAGTGTTTAAGACAACTGCATAACTGAATGTAATTTCAAAATAAATACTCTTTTAAAAGAAAGAAAATCCTTCCTATCTGGAATAAAAAGATTTTCTTATAAACAGATTTTAAAGCTTTTTTGCCTTTTTTTGTTAATACTTTTAATGGAAAATTTCCTGATTATAATTCAGCAAAAATGTTGTACACTTAGAGGGATTAAGAACAATTTCACGTGAGTTAGCCATGCAATGCCATTTATGAGTACTTATGCACTACAGCATAAGCCGCAGTAAAAAAGGTACCACATGATCAGGTCAAAGACACCGTGACACTTCATGACAGCACGTTTATAAATACTGTTTAACAAGTTCCTATAACCCATAGTGAGCTGAAACTGCCTGTCACATCGGGCAGTTTTCATGTTTCAAACATACCAAGCACACAGCATTCTCTTCAATAACGTGAAATTCAAGACTGATGTACTGAAATAAGCAAAATTGAGGGCATTATAATAAAAGGGGTATTTTGTAGTTTTGGATCTATTTTACAATGTAAGCCTAATTTTGTCACTTACATTTCAAACACTTAAAAAGGACGGACTTTAAAAAGTGTGTGAATTTGTACAGTCAGGTCTGTTTCTAAACCTAAATTTACCTATAAGACTCCGGTAATCTCTTAATCTTGAATTTCGTTTTTCCTGTTCCTCACTGACAGATTTCCACTGCAGTTTCATCCTGAAATATTCATCCCTGAAGAAGAAAGATAATTTTGAAACCAAAACATGCTCATTCATTACATTTTTTTTCTTTTTTATTTAAGCATTCATTCATTCCATTTGTTCTTTGCCATAAATAGGATAACACTGTGTTTATACAGTGTTTTTACTTCAGTGTAACTACCATTTTAAAGAAAGTCTCACACACTTCTTTGCATTCAACAATCTTTAGCAGGTGTCTTTCAAGTTTCCAAAATGCCTTCTGCATGACTCTAGGAAAAAAGCAGCTTTTTAATTTATTTTGTAACAAAACCCCCACTGTACTCACGTTTTCCTTTTTTGCAGATTTGCTCTCTCTTCTTTAGTGCTATTCCAAGGAAAATACCCCAAAAGAAATTTCCATGCCTCTTTTCTTAAAGTATGGCAGAGACCCTGGGGAAAAATGGATATGAAACATTAACAAAAAGACTACTTTGATTTTGTGAGGAAATATTCCTATAGCGATACAATACTTCTAAAGTAACAACTTGAAAAGAGAATTTTTATAGAGTAAGCTTCTTTTTACATTGTAGCCAAATCTTATCTGCTAAGTAGGTATCACACTTGGAGAAAACTGCAGGAAGAGAATACGATTAAGGAGTAAATTGTAGAAGCACTGGATTCATCGTTAGAAGATAAAAAAGAAAAACTTTACATAAGATATTTCTTCCTATATTTTTGTTTCACTGCTGGAAATAAAAACCTTACAGTCATCAGATTTTAAGAAGCGAAAAAGGTACCTTTAAATTTTATGTATTTAAACATCACGCTGCTTAACTGCCAAACTTCTGGTCTCCCTACAATCTGATCTTAAGGACTAGACTTCCATTTACTTTTTTTTTTTTTAAACAAGTATTTTCATCTAATAAGACATGGCCAACATGCAGACAAATCTTCCAAACAGTCAAAAATACTAGTGTCCACTCAAGGACACTATCTGTCAGAAATCCTTCCAAGTAATGCTCATCATCTGTAGATGGCAAAAATGTACTAGTTCAATCATATCCTGCTCTCAAAAGAGCTTCTTCCAACTCCTGCAATACAGTTGTGAGAATGAGGCACTTTTGCTACCAGACTCCCCAGTTCACCCCTCCAAGGCCAGCCTGATTCCTCACTATATTTGTTCACTCACTGCTAGATTAAAGCAAGGAAGATGGTGCAGCAAATAGCATCAACCACTGCAAAAACAAGTAGCAACTGGAACTTTTCCAATAACAGGCAAACAGTTTAAAAAAGGCATTTCAACTTTTTTTTTTCTTTAAAGAGGATCTGCACTTGATGCACTGGAAGTTATTTGGATCTTAAGTCATAAATAAAATCAAGCACTCACTCCTCTGACAATGGACAGAGATGACAGGGAAATGAGCTACTGGAGAAAAGGTTTGTAGTAATTCTCATGATTGCAGAAGGGTCCTTAACTGGGCACCTCAGACACAGGTATATTAAAGAACAGTCACAGAAACTGAAAAGGGCCTCAGTTTCACTCTATCCCTTTCACAGTATATTACTTGATACATGTAAGTCTTCAAAAAACTGTAGTATCAATGATGATATTCTCTACTTCTGCCCAGACTCCAAGAGTGCAAGACTGCATGCTTGCAAACATGCATCAGAATGCATTAAGGCAGCTGGATTCCCACCAAAAAAGAGAAATACTACAGTAACATCACGTAGGAAAGCTACAGGACATAACTAACGTTTTCAAAATTTCTACCACTGAGACTGAATTCACATTCATATTGCAAAAACCCTCAGCTCAATAATAAATATCAGCAAGAGTGTTTAGGGCTGCTCATATGATGAGGGCCAAAACCAGGTAGACTGCTGGGCAAAGAAGAGAAACTTTGTTGGAGAAGGAAAAGAAGATACCCTCAAAAAGAAAATAATAAACCTGATATCCTAACACTGAAGCACTGGTATTTTCCTGAAAAGCACTTTTCAGTTCTCTTCTAAAGCCTTTGTGTTTTCAACACATTCACTTTAGCCAGCCACCACAAGATCTTTCTCCTTGTAGAGCACTCTGTATGTTTGCAAGACTGTTGAGGTATATGATTAGCACGACACCATGCTTTATGAAGTCTCTCCAACAATACTGGCTGGCTCATGCTCAGAAGTCCTGCACAAAGCATTACAAGTATAATGAAAACAGCATAACCATGGTTTGGAAAGGAGAGAAAAAGGTGCCACAAGCAAGCCATAGGTCTTGCTGACTTCAGAAAAACAAGTTACCCCTTTGAATATCAATTGCTTTATGTAGTCGACATTTAAAATTCTTCCTTCAGAATCCATATTCTTAGCCCATTCTTCAGCTGACACAGGCTCTCTTCTACTGACTTCAGGCTGTTTTCCTAGATCGATCTGAAACACACACAAATGTTATATGAATCCCATGGAAGCGCTTGAGTAATTTTAAACAACTGCACAAATAGTACTAAGCTTGCCAGTTTGTTATATTCAGTGCAACTACATTTTCACGTGTGCCTACCTCATTTAGCAACTCTAAGGATCTAAGGCTGTGTCCACATCAGCAAGTAGTGTGGACCAACACAAGCAAGACACTTTAGATCTTTAGAGCAAGACACTGTGCTGAGGACCTGGGTATACATGTTAATACTTCTGATTTTGGAGGAGGATGTACATGTATGTTTTAAATAACCTGTACCCCTACAAACACCTCTGAACTAGCTTCCCATGGACTAAGTCTCTATGCAACTAGAAATGTATTAGGTATGTGCAACATAGCAAACAAGGACAATAGAGAGCTTCACTTCAAAAAGCACATTCCTGATACGCACTAGTACATCTTAAGAGAGAACTGAAAAACCACTTCAGTTCAGAGATGCTATACCCACACAGACTGCACAGTGTGACTGAAAGATCAATTTAAGTACACTGCCCCTTAAAAAAAAAAACACCAAACAAACCCAAAGCTATCTGTGCTTTCAGAACTCCTAACACCCACCAAAGTTTCACAGTTTGTGGTTAGTCTCTCTGTTCCCAAATTCCTTGTTTAAGCATGGCAGAATTCAGCAGACAGTAATTCCTTACTTTCTAAGAATATTTTGATGGCAACCACCAAGTCAATTTGTGTTTCAACTCTTTAGAAATCTAAGGCATTGCCAAATTAAGACTAGGTCAGTGTTATTTTTAATATGTACCATTCATAGTTTTTCTCTCTGATAAATTAACCGATTAAGTGTCTTAGAGTTACAGTTCTTACAGCTACCGCTAAGTTACTAACACTATTTTGAGCTCAAGGGAAAAAAAGTAATATTCAAAACAGTTCAACACTAAAAACATGAACTGCTTAAATAGTAATCACAAGTGTTTAAAAATAAACCTTTTCCGCCAATCTGTAAAAGACATGAAGAGGAGCTCACAAAGTGATTCATGATCCAATTACGAGTTCATTCTAGCTTTGGTTCAAGTCATACATAAATCTGTACATTTATAAATGCTAGACATTAATCATCCAATTAAATACTTTGTTTTAATCTTCTTAGCCCCCTTAAAACAAACCAAAACGTTAAAGTGATTAGCCAAGAAAGTTGGTTATTAACCTGTATACCCCAATTTTACTTAACATAGAGCTACCTGACCACAGAGGAAACACTGAACATGAAATAGGTCACTTTTCAGGGTAGTGACTCTAAGATAACGATAATCCTCATTTCAGTAATGACAAACTTTCTTTCAAAGCAGAACTCATATTTGCAGGCATAAACCCAACATATTCTAGAAGCAGCTGATAATGATCTTACTCTTGTGAATAAACGGCAGAGCAGCAATCACCAAGCATAAACAGTGTAACTCACCAAGCTTCAAGTCCTACCGTTCCTTTAAAGCTGTACAAAAAAAGAATTAATACACCTGTATCTTATTTATACACTCACTCGTGTAATGACTTCAAATCCTGGTTCTTCCTGCTGGTTTATCTTTAGCCCTGGAATAGCATCATTGAGAAAATCTGCCATTTCTGATGGTGGTCGTCTTTGACTTAAAGAGTCACTTAAACGGAAACTGTCAAAAATATAGTTTGTGACTTTGGAAAATCTTCCCATTGTTACTGTGTATGGATCTTTCTTCAATTTCTGTGTTAGAACAAGGAAAACAATTAAAATACGAAAAGCCTCAGATTATTTGGAGTTCCTGTACTCAAAGCAAAACAACAGGAAGAGTATTGTAGGTCTCAGTTATTGAAGTTTCATGTATCAGTAGTTTCATACAATAAATTCATTACATGATTTAAAAAGATATCTTAAGTATTAAGATAATACTACTGATTGATTTGAAAGATTGGATAGCAGTGCACTCAGTGAGCCTGACCTACGTATAAAAGTGGATCAGAACTATTGTTTACTTTTCAGTGACTACTGCCACAAAATGTCTTCCTTATGCCTAGCTTCTCTACCTGCATAGAGAAAACACGTCTTGAATTATCATGTACTCTGCTAGAAATCTCACACAAAACTTGATTTGACAATTAAGTCCAGAAACGAATGTAACTCACTCATGAAGATTTTTTTTCCATTAAACAGATCAGTGGGTCAAAATTTCTGGCCTCATTCAAGTACTGGAACTTTTGCTGCTGACTTTCATGAGTTCACAAACCCCACCAAATGATACAGTTTTAACACAAAAACCCTCTTTTAGGCAATATTGTGCTCTTTGATGCTCTATTTCCAGCACCCCTTCAAAACTGTCAGAAAATATGAAGAATATTTAGTCAGGGAAAATTTAGAAAATTCTAATTAATGTGTTTTGGTAACTCCTAGAATTTTTCCTTCCTCCCCTTCCTAAAACTATCTGCACCCAAATGTATAGAATCACAGACAACACTAACTTGAATAGGTTTGAAATAGTATCACAGGGAAGTTAATTTATAAGTGTACTTTCTATAGTAAGCATTTGTTTTAGGATATAGTCAACGCTTCTACAATGGCAATGATTCAGGAGAGACGTGTGACATGGTAGGGTGAGGATTTTTAATAAATGTCACCAGAATAAAAAATTCTAAGATAATACATACTTGTAATAAGCCATATGATGGTTCATCAAAGAGATTTTCAAAAGACTGAGACAGAGACTTGTTCTGAGAATTCACAAGAAGAATCTGTTTATCTTGTGGAGATCTGCAATAAAATTAAGGAAGGGTTTCTGTAAGTACCACCAGTTTTTTCCTGAAAATGTTTTTGGAACATTTACTGTTTTTTGAAGTCACATTTCAGGTTTTGTGCAAATGAAGAAGGTTTGATGCAAGATCACTCTTAGTTCTTGGCACAAGCTAACACACTACATAACAGGACTTTCATTTTTCACAAGATTAGTCATCATATTAATTCTGAATTGTACTCTTTCACTCTTAAAAATCATGATGCGTTTGAGAAACTTTTGAGAATTACTCTGGAAGATAACTTTTGTCACCCACATGTACACAAAGTTTTCTTCAACCAAGGTTATCTATATTTGACATTGGCCAAAAGAAAAAAAAAAAAAAAAAGAGGTGACACGGGAAAGGAAATTTAGTGAGACAGGGTCAGCCTCAACACATATATGCTGAAACACCTTTAAAATAACAGAGGATGTGAAAAGAGCCCATGTCAGCATATACATTAAGGAATTCTTTCTACTCGTCAATGGATCTTACATTAAGGCACCCTCTAAAACAAAGGAACACCGATTTTTCAATGTATGAAAGCACATTATCAAATATCTAACCAACAGCTATGTCAGAATAATTCTAAGATTCATACTCACAGGAGCTTAAAAAACACGACAGGCGTATTGTGAAACAGAACCATCTCAGTACAGCCCTGCAAATGTGTTTCTGTGTAGACTCCAAAAGCTAAATGGACAAAACCCAATTTGCCCTAACTCACTGTATTTGTACACTCTTGTTCTTCAATATAACATTTGCTTTTCTGACACAGTTGCACAGGCAGATCAAAATGATAACAAAGACAGTGGGTCTGTCCTGCTCCTAGTATTTAATCTGTTCTTTTGCCGTCACCCCCTCCCCACAACATCCCATCTTCTCCCCTCCTCACAACATCCCATCTTCTCCCCTCCTCCAGCACAGATACCTCATCAATTTATTAACCAGCTCCTGAATCCCCAATTTACAGCTCAATATGTGACAGGAGAGAGAAAAGCTCAGAAGCCAGGCTGACATTTGAGCCTCAGAGTCTGTAGCCGGGCAGAGGAAAGCCAAGCACTTTGCCATATGACTCTAATCCATCACACAGACTTGCATTTATAAAAATCTCACCCTATTGCTCTCTCCCAAAGTTTAAATCCTCTATTTCCAGTCTTTGAAAGAAAAATGACTTTTATTTTTATTAGTACCTGCATCATCTACCATGTTATTAAGCCAAAGATAAGAACTTTAATAAGGCTTATCTATCCCCCATTCCAACAGGACAGGACACTGTTAACACTGACGGATATGAAATGCAACAAGAGATCTCATTTTGAGACAGCCAGACACCACAGTCATAGTTCTGAGGCAGCAACAGTTAATGAAGCTCAACTGGCTTTTGCTAAAAAGCAGCACAGGGGCGAAGGCTGAGTCATGTATTATGTTTTCCTAAACTAAAAGAATGAAAACTTTGTACCATATCTCCATTTTAATTAAACATTCTCTCTGGACAGCCAGTTGGGTATCAACAGCTACTTGGGTAATGTTCAAAAATTTGTGAGCTAGACACTTTATTAAACACTTATAATATTGTGAGTTAGAAAGTGTCATCCATACACACAGTATTTTCTCAATATTAGACTGGTGATGCCAAACTAGGAAGCAGGTAATCTTTAAAGCAATAAACTACAAACATTTTGTTCAAGTTTAGTCACTTCACACACACTGATTTAATCAATTACGTGACACTTTATAAGGAATGGTTTCAGAGAAGGGCAAAAAGCTTTTGAGGTAACAGGAAAAGCAGAAGAAAATACTTACGACAGAAAGGTATTTTAGAGAAAAGCGAAACTTTCTGCCTTAACATCAATATCCCATATATTACAAACTAGAGGTTGGGATAACAGGTAATTATGCTGCCAAGTATTTGCTTATGGCATCCAGAAAGCTGAGTAAACACCTCTTCCTAAAAGAGGTTGTTCAGCTTAGATACATCATGTACTAAAGCATAAATAACCATTAGGAAACAACAGAAATGTACCGAGACCAAAGCCTGCCACTTCCACAACTCGTGGCATGTTTGTGCCAGAAGCAGAACTTAACTGGAAGAGAGGAATCTAAGTGAGAGAACTAAAACTGTAAGTTCCTGCTCAGCTCAATGCTTAACATCATTCAAATTCGATTTCCATAGCTGCCTCAGTTTTTTGCAGTCAAGTTCCCAAAGTAACTGCTCTTGCATTCATCAACACTTAGAAGTGTTCAAAGTGGCAATACTAAGCAGCTCAGCACGTCCTGAATGCCTGAACGTCACTTCAAGTTTCCCTGTTTTACCTGAACAGGGAACTCAAGCTGATAAGCACTCCTGGACACCCCAGTGCACAGCTGCTGGGTCAGAATGCACAAACCCTATGCCACTGCCTTCTTTTAACATCAGATGCATGAGGACATCACTGCCTCTCTTCATATGGTTTCTTCATTGTTTCTTAGTGTTCTACCTACTCTTATTTACCCTGTTGCCTTCTTAAATTATACTTATGCCTACATGGTGAGAGCAGAACATTCTTTTATTCTGCATTTATGCTATGCCGATCAAAATTATTTTTATCCAAGTGAAAAACTTGGAGGTAACAATATACATACACAACAAAACCCAAGGATTTAACACCATGATAGGGTCTATCGATGTTTACATTTAGGAAGTTGATTTGAAGAGTAAAGATAAAGTGTGAAACATTCCCCTCAGCAAAAATTTACAGGGGAACAGAATTCTGGGGGAAAACTTTTATACACAAATTGATTTTTTCTTTGGTACTATAAGTTACCATAAGGTACTATAAGTTACCTCACACACTGATGTCAATACTCAGACACTTCACATAAAGCATATGATCTCAAATTTTAACATAAATTATCCCATTTAATAGAAGTGGTTCATGAAGAAGGATTTAACTTTATTTACAGAGCGTTCATGAGAAGCTTCTGTACTCACTAGAGGGAGCTACTGAGGTATTGTGGAGTTAAAAACACTTCCACAGATTCTAAACTAGTTCATAAAGTGATCCAACAATTTTAAAACTTCAGTATACATTCCAAATGTGTACGTGAAATTACAGTTCAGTCACCTTGAAAATCAATTCTACTAATAAAAAGGGGAAAAGAAAATACATCAGGAAGCATTAATCTGAAATTCATTACAGAATTAAAAAAATAAACCAATAATCCATATTTTAAATCAGAACGAAGAGTTGTCTGATACTTACTCATTCAGCACAACATGCTTTTCAAGGCATTCAATCAATAGTTTGCTATCTCCGTGATGAAAGTGGAGAGCTGGAAGCTGCACATCATCCTTCAGACAGAACACCAAATAAGACCATCCCATGCCTTTTTTGTTTTGTCTGATTGATTTCAGATCTGCCAAACTGAACAGGAACGACCACTTGCTTTCTCCATTTGCATGAGTTGTAGCATCTTAAAAAAACAAAATTACCACATGATTTTAGTTTGAATTCCAGTGTTCGCAATTACAAATGCACTGTATCTGTCGCTGTTCCTAACAAACAAACCCAAAACTAAAACACGTAACCCAGCATTGCTTCTGACAAAATGTGTACCATGACTACTGTAGCTGCTATTTCTGGATTTCTCTTTACGCCTCCTCATCTTCTACAGAATTCTAAAACAATGAGCAAATCCATCAGATTGCTCCCCTAAACCTATGCCTACGGTTTATAAAAGTAATCCAGCAGTTAAATGTACAACTGCCATATCAAATTCCAGCAGCAAGCTGAATCCCATCAGCGTCTCTTACCAGGTAGTACTACTTACTCAAACTGAACATGATATATATTACAAAACTGTATGCTATATATTGCACATGGTATTAGCCTCATGTTGTAGGGCCAAAGAAAGGGAGAAAGAATTGAAAATCTCCCCACCCACCCCTCTCTCCCATACTGTGCAAGCATATACACACTCTATAGAAGACCATATATATTTGAAGAGAAGGGATTAAGTTTTACTGTACCAGAGGACACAAAATTGCCAGCATGCCTGGAGGGAATCTGCACTCCCTGATCTGTCCCTGTCAAATTACAGCAATGCAAATAAGCAAGAAGTGGTAAAAGAGCATAATCCAAGTCATTAGTGCTCACTGACACTCACTTTGGATTAAGACATACTCTTGACACCTGAAGATGAAAAAATCAATAAAAACCAGTGACGTAATAAACCATCCTATGCCTGACAGAGATGCTGGGTCTAGCTGTATATCATGCTAGCACTATAAGCTCCTCTCAAACACAGTATTCTAGGAGCAAGGACTGTGCTTTACCCAGAAACATTCATAATCTTAAATCCAAACCCCACACTCAATACATGACACAGATGACATTTAAAACCATAACAGATATGGTGAAACAAGCACAGTGGTCCCCAGTTATAGGCTAAGAAACTATACAGGAAAAACAAGTGTTATAAAGAAAAATACTACATGAGAAACAGAGAAAAAAGATTACTTGAGAATCACTGTCCTTTCTCCCCCACTTTTTCTTTAACAACATATCTACTGAGACACTATAACAAAGATGATGTAGCTATAAAATTATTTTGCCAAAGTAAAAAAGGCCATATTAAAAAAAAAAGACTCACTCACCACATAACTGTACATTCCATCTCCCCCTGCTGTTGCAGTATGGAAAGGCACTTGAGTAGTAAACCACTTACGTTTTCATTTTCCTTTCTAACATGACATCTAGTTCAAATTCCATTTGTTTGAAAGAATGCAAGAGCCCAATGCAGATAAAACTGCTACATCATCTAATGATCATCACAGCAAGAAGTTAGATTTAACATTTATTGTCAATATAATTCTCTAGCAATCTAAAGAAAAAATTAGATTGGAGGCAGATGGCAGCTGTTCCACTGTGAATTTTTTTCCACACCCAGAGATTCACCTCTTACCACAAACAACTCCCAGCTTTTCAATTCCTAATAAAATCCATTTTACTGTATGTAAAAGGCAATTCTTCAGTTACAAGTTACCATAAAGAAAAGACAAAAAATTAAGTACCTCCATTTGAATGAGGTTTCTTTTTAAAAGAGACTGTGGTGACCATGTCCCATTCTGCTTCATAACTACTTGGACGGTCTGCTCCTTGGGAACATTTTTCTTTAGGAATTTGAGTCCACTCCACAACGGAACTGGAATCCTGCAAAGAAAAAAATTGACTCTCAAAAACCACAAGGTATTAAAATTGAGCTAGTTTCTCAGATTCAACAAGAATAAGCATCTTCATTTTCACAGATTAGAAGAATGTGCAGTATTAAAATCCTGAGAAACTTGATACAGTTCAACACAGGGAATTTGGACTTATGACTAAGAAAAGAGATTTTATTAAGTAAATTCAACATGGTACTAAAGTATTCTAGCTTCTCTTCCAGACTCTACCAAGATAAACTTCTTCATTTAAGCGTAGAACTTATATTTCTTCTTTAGTCACATCCTCTTAATATTGCTGAAGTGTCATGTATCACTGGATCTTGGAACCTCCATAGACTTCTATTTTTATTTTGCATTAGAACACTACCTCTCCGGTTTGAGTCTAATTATGAAGAGTGATTCACAAGACTACAACAGAGTAGATGCAGGGGGACCGGTGACCACAATACACTCGTTAGGAGGAGACTATCTGTACAAATAGTAAAGACCAATTTGATGTATGAACCAAGTAAAAACTAAATACAATCACCTACACATGTATCCCAATAACCTGACCCGGGCTGCATTCCACAAGTATGATGCTTACATGTAGCTATTAATACCAAGGATAATCTCAGCAATAGATTTTGCTTCCAGTTATGAGATCATCTATGCTAAGTTAACACAAAATAAAATCTCTAGAGAAACAGAATGAGCACCACTGATAACTAACAAACATACCTTTCCAGCACAGAGGATATTAGAATTACCCAAAGTATCATCCAGTGGTCTCCAGTCTACTATTACTTCATTTTCCTACAATACAAACAATCATAAAAAAATCAATATTACACAGCAGAGTACATATCCCTATTTACTCATGGTATGATAATGGTACAACTTACACACATATATATAAACGATGCAGACAACGTCAAACACTAGGATTTCATAAATGAACAAACATCACATATAAAGACATTTAAGATTTGCCAAACCTTACATGCTTCACCAACAAATATATGAAGTTCCCATAACTGTATTATGCAAATACCTTTTCTATGACACGCAGTACTCCTGATAGTAAGTTGTCCTGGTCGTAATTTTTTCCACAGAGTGAATGAATGAAAACTCCTTCTTGCTCATATATAACCTATAACAAAGTGGGTAATGAAATAAAAAACAAGATTTTAAAATATTTTCTCTCTCCTGTGGTACTCATTATCATTTTGACTTGCCCACTTAAGTTGAAGTGAATAACTCTACCTTGTTAGGGGTTTTGTTACATCTCCTTCCCCCCACCCCCAAGATCTGAGTCACGTAAGTCAAGAAACAATGGAAAATGGAACTTGTTAAATTTACTCTCTAAGCCATATACCAACTATTATTACTTTGTCAGTAAATCACAAAATACCTGGTATTTTTTAAAATCAGCAGGCAGAGGTTCATATGGAAATACTATACACCTTTTAAAATATTAAAAGGCTTTCTTACATAGTCTGCCTTTCCCCCACTTGCCATTTATGCATGTTGAAAATATAACCTTAATTTAAATTAGAAAGGGACAGTCTAGTGTACAAAAGATGAACTCTACAGAAATAAAAAATTGCAGCCTTAGATGCAAATGGTCCAACCCTACATTCGGTGTGAACAGCAAAGGTTACATTTCAAAGGTAGAATATGTGAGTCAGATAAGAGAGGCTTGTAGGAGTACACACTGCCCACATAACTTCTGCATTTAAGCATTTACAGAACTCTTCACAGTATTCTGATCATGCTCTTAAAAAAAAGAAATTCAGAGAATTCTTGTCTGTCAAAATTCAGCAGGCTCTTCATAGCTACATGCTACACATACTCTTAAAAGCACTATAAACAACGTAAACAGGTTCTGTTTTAAACAACTCTAAAACAAGAGTGAAAAGTCCCTAACATTCCAAGCTTCAATTCTGTGGAAGTGAAATACATCAAACAGTAACAGTAATTTTTTATAACCATGTTAATTTTCAAACCAAGCTGCAAACACTGCCTTCAGAAATACATATTTTTGAAGGTAAAACCTAATATTTCTTAACTAATCAGAGACAGATGTATTTCTCCGGCACTAAAATATCAGCATCTCTGTTTCTCAACTTACTTATTTGTCAGATTTTTAAAATCATCACATTTGCAGTCACGCCAGTAAACTAAAAGTTTAGGTGTGTAAGCTTAACTAGCCAGACAAGAATACAGAGCTTAAAAATAGCAATAGAATTCAGTTAACACCGTCCTTTCTGATGTTGATTTACTGAAACTTCACTTTATGCAAGCAAGAAATTTCTGAAGTGTTCTGTTCAATCACTGAAATATCACTTGGAAGAGGCCTCTTGAGGTCACTTAGTACAATGTCCCTCTTAAAAGATTAACAAAAAGTTGGCCTTTCAAATATTGGAAGCCTTCTTTCCTCTACTACAGCTTTTTCTCTTTTCTATCAAAAAAGTTCCTCCCTCTATTTCTACCAAATACCTGGTTTTAAATTCAGTCCCTGTTTAAATAAGCCAACTTTGGAATTTATTTAGATTTTACCTTCTAGGTATTTGGACCTGATCTATCACCATAACTAGTCAGAAGTATGGACCAAAGTGGTCAATCACTGGGACAGCTGTTCCAGAAAAAAAGCACACCTACTTGTGTCGGAGTTATACTGGCAGACATGCACTTCTGCCAATCATGTTAGTATCAAAGTATACCTTTCTCACTCCAGAAGGTACCCAATCTAGTAATTGCTTTTATTATTTTCCATCCATTAATCTCTCAGAAGGACAAACATTTCTTTTCATGGGAAAAGAAAATATGTTCCCAAAGCTATAGTTGTCATGCAACTGATAAATTCTGCATTGCTCTGCATAACAGATCCAGCTCCCTACTCCATGCTCCACCAAAACAGGTGATAAAACTGAAGGAGCAACAGCACGCTCAGAAGTTTGGAGGGTATCTGTAAAACAGACAACTTCTCACACTGCAGCTTATTTCCCTCCCACTGTTACTCAAGATAAAAATTTCTCTAGGTTTGAAAAGCCAGAAGGCCAAGCTACTGGGATTTATTCTTACCCAATAGCAGGTGCAATCTTGTATTTATTTTTTCCAACTGTTGTCAAGTATTTCATATAAAACAATTACACTTTTTAAATTCCATTATATCATTGAATAAAAAAGTTGAGTCACACATAGATGGGAATCTAGAAGATGCAAAATCTAACTAATGTGAAGACAGACATGGCATTCATCTTACAAAAGATTATCTAGGAAGTGCTTTAACAGCTTATCCCACTGCAAAACAGTTTGGAAGTTACATCTCTGAATAATCTGAAATATTGAGCTGTTCTGTTTAGTGGTACTTGGTAATGTAACTATATAACTGAATTTGAATAAGCTGATGTTGAGAATCTGATTTTATAGTGGTAGCACCTGAAGATTAGCTACACCGGGTGGCTGTATTTCATACAATATTCTTAGCATGCTGAAAATTCAAGAATACTGCTAAGTATTCTTATAGCACCTTACGGTAAAATGTAGGTTTTGGTATATTTTCGTTTTCTGGTATTACAGCACTGGCAAGCTATCAGTCAATTCAAAGAGGGAAATTTACATTAAATGACACAGACAAGTAGTAAGTACTAGAGTATCATGTTGAAAGATAGTACACCAATAGTTAGATTTTAATAAAAAAACGTCCATTGGCAGACAACTGCTATAGCGCTGCGTAGCTCAACCCCGCACACCATGTGGACCACAAAGGTATTTGCTCAGTACTTCCACAGTCAAGGCAAATGTCTGGTCCATCAGACACAGACCTCTTGAGCAGCCAGGAAAACAGACATTTCAAAACAGGCAATAGCAGCAAACACTGCTGCTTGCCTAAACAGCAGGTTACTGCAGAACATGTAAGATGAGTATCTTGAAATAAGATGTGGGAGAACAGAGAACAAATGTTGGAGGGCAGTCAGAAGCATCATTAAAATACCAAGGACTTGTGTAAGGTGTACATGCAGAATCTGTGTGGCGAGATCCTGGTATATATGGAGACAGTAGAAGGAACTAGATCTGAGCAGGGCAGGATAATGAGCCCGTTGCTCCCACATTAGCAGTTAAAGTAAATATAACCCCCCAAACCCAACCAAAACCTGCATCAGTATTACTTGTCAACACCCCCTGCATAGGAAAGCAACCCGATCTCCTTTAAAGCCTGATAACTTATTTACTTCAATGACAGAGATGTGTGATCTAGGAAGGCCTCATTATCCACCGTGTGAAAGAATTCAAGAGTTTTAAGAAAATCATCTGTTCTGTTAGTTGATTATGATTCTTGTAATACACAAGACCAAAAAGCAAGCTACTGGCTTACCTTGTTTTTGTACTATTCATTATTTTACATATTTCATCATGGTCTCATTTTCTAAGGTGAGAAGTAGGTGGAGTCAAGCTCAATCTTTCTTTTCATATGATTAGAGCCTACACAATATTAATAAGCCCATCATGAAAAGACAAGTTCATGTTAATAAGCACACACCACAGGTGACTAGATAAGGTGACATGTCCTGAGGATTTTTATCAAAACCCAAAGGTATTCCTCACCCCAACATTACAGCCCTTCAACCTATCCACCCAGTAAGAAACCTGTGCTCTGCACAGTCAACCAACTGGTCATGGAAACAGAACCCCAGGGAAGAAAAACAGCATGTGCTGCTTAGATGCTTGAGGCCAGAAAGTTGCCCGGCCATGACAGGCCTAACTACAGATTTAAACAATGGTAGTTTTGTTTTCTTCTACACCTATGTGCAAACATCTGTTGAACTGTCCAGAGATGCACATTCCTCAGGTTTAGATGTTATTACATACATGACACTCAGACCCTGCTTGCCCCAGAACAAGACACAAATGAAAAAACAACAGAACAGTGTTTGTCAAAAGCACACATCAACACAACCAAAGCAAAGGAAGATGCCACGTTACAGGAGCTAAACAACTTTGAAAATTACTCAATTTCCAACAAATTTTCATTCTGTCTTGTAGTTGTACATGTATCAGAATTACTCAAAGGTTTTCAGACATCTTACTAACTTAAAGCTACTTCTATGCAAAACAGTTTCCAGATTTATCCATCTATGGTACCCTTCAGTTTCTCAAATGCTTCAAATCATAAGCATGACTCTCTAAGGAAACTTATCACTGTAAAAGGACTGCATTGGTAACTTTTTTCTATAAAGAAATGATGAAAAAGTAGGGAAAAAAAGAAGTTTGTATAATTTAAGTATTACTTTTTAATAATCTCAAAATTTCAAGTTTGAACTAATATGTACCTGAGAAGTTTATGTCCATAGGTCTTTCCTGCTTATCAAGCAAGTCCATGCTTGCAGACTGCAAGCATGACTTACACCACATTTATATTTCCAGTTCTAGAGAATAAAAACTAGTTCCATTGCCTATTTTATTCAGAATCCTACCAAAACCTAAAAATTGATGCAAGAGTTTCCAAATGCTGCTAAGCCACCTTGACCTGGTTTTTTTTCCCCCATAGGTGCTACAGAAGTTAAAGGCGAATTCAGAGTTCATTCTAATCAGGCATTAAAAGCTCAGTACCACACAGAGACTGCAGCTATTCCATCTCATATACTGACAGAGGGTCTGTGAAAACTGGGAACCACAGCACAAAATTCAGGGAAGCTGCACAAAGGAATAGCACCTCCCATTAAAAAGAAAGAAAAGAAAAAAAAACCCAACAACCCACCACAGGGAAGCAGCAGGATGTAGGCTCAGTTTACATATCATGCATATGATAGTTAAGGTTCTGGAAAACTGTTCAAGTATTTATAGTCCATGTCCAGCAGAAAACAACTTTCTGAAGTCCCACTGTTATCCTAATAACATTTTCTGATTGGTATCATTCTTAATACTGTAAGGACAGAGCATGGACAATTCATATCTCCAGCTTATCCTGCTGTTTACAACAAGCAGTCAACCGGCAACGTTTGTATCTTTTTATTGCCAGGGACATGTGCGAGCAGGCAGCCTTCAACATAACAGCAACAATTACAATACGTGCCACAACACAAGCAAGGTTTTGTAATTAAATGCTTGCCATTTAGTGGCAATTTACAGCCCTGTGCTACCAGCTAGTGAAGGGTGACAACGCTACACCCAAAGACAATGAGGTGTAGGCAACAAAATAGGAGAGCTAGAATCTGGGGCTACCATGGAATAGGATGGTCCTGCCCTCCTCACCCATATATTTCCCACCCGACCTGTGCTGGGCACCTAAGTACTAGCTGATGTCATGTGCACTGATCACTCATACCTTATACTCTTGCTCCTACCTCCATCACACACCAAAAACCTGCCAAATGCAGGACATTTGAAAGAACGGAGAAGCACTGCAACTCTCCCAGCTAGTTAGACAGTCCCACCTTTCACACACTTCATACTCTCTCCCCGTGTTCTTACCCAACTCACTCTCCTCTTCTGCCAGAGAGCACACCTCAGGGCCAGCATCACTCTGCCAAGAAGCCATCCAGTTTCTCATGATAAACGCAGCTTGCAGCACTTACACAGTGAATCAGCCACTGCTCTGGGATCATTAAGTAACTATGGCACTGTGCAAACCCTGATTTTAACAGCTTCCCAATAGCAGTTACTTCATTTTTGTGTCACATTAGAGATTCAGGTAAAGGACCTCACTATGGATTCAACAGCTGAAGCTGCAAGCAGGCAGCTCATGAGAAAGTGACCGAGTAAGAAAGTCTGAATGCTCCACAGACTACAAACTAAGGAAAAATTTTTCTGCCACAAACATTAACAACAACAGATATAGCAGCTGCACAGCATCTTATTTTCAGATTCTGACAGAGGTAAACAGAACAAAAGAGGCAACACAGTAAGGAAACACCTACAGGCCAGTAAAATAAATTCAATTTAGGCAATGGTTGTCCTGAGAGAACTTACATCCACAAAATAAAGTACCTTAGTTTAGAATTGTGCTTTAAGTTAGAAGAAATATAACTCAATTTAAAAATCTGCATTATGATGCTTTAATTTCCATCTCCCTCTTTGGAATAGCTGAGGTCTCCCCAGAGTTTATTCACATATGCACTGCTAAACTGCCTCTGGGCATGTCAAAGTACCTACTGCATCAATAGTCTGCTTTCAATGACCAGAGAGCAGCACATTTGGGTGCTCTGCAAAGCATGAAGCTAATGTTACTTGACCAACATGATCTACTGCTCCACAACAGACATCCCACAACTCCCAGCATTTGAATTGCAAGAAAAATATAAAGCCATTCCTTTGTGACTCATTTACTGAGCCTATGGCTCAAACTTTTTCTTAAGACAGTAACCTTTCATGCCCTGCTTGTCTTACAAAAGAGTAAAAAAAGTCTTAAAAACACCAAGTTTCTGAGCAGGGGAAAAAATATCCCACAAATACTGTTCATATTGTGACAAATATGAGAAAGCTCACAGCAGCGGGAACCACATATCATTAAGAAAGGTTTCCTGCTTGAATATAGTAAGTTTTCCAAGTTCTGGCTTAGGTGCACTGAAGATTTCTTGAAAACCACAAAGCATTTCTGCTACTTATGCGACAATAGTGGGATACCAATGAAAATACAAGTCTAATCAGGGCACCGAGAGTCAGCTTGGGGTGGTCACACACTATTTCTACTGTGAATGCTTCTGCAAGAGAAATCCTTAACGAAGGGAAAACAGAAAGAATATACAGAAATTTCAGAATTATCAGTGAACTGCTTTACATTCAGGCGTAATAAACCTTAACTAAATTTGAAAGAGGTAAAGGCTTCTGTTCACAAAGAAAACCTGTGAATTACAAAATATTCACAAAGGATTATGATTTTGTATATAGTAAACAATAAAGGCTGAAAAAGTTACCATGAAGATTTTAAATCAGGTGCTTAATAAAATGGTACAACAATGTACAGTGTAGAAGTCTCTGCACCCCCAATTATAACTAGTAGAAGGTGCAGGAAGACACTGCCCACACCACCAAATAAATATACATCTAAAATAATCCACTATATCTGTGCCAAGAAACTACCTGAATGTTGCAAAGCTCACTGTAACAGACCATATTTTAAACCTCTTTGCTGGTCCTGGCTATAAAATAAAATAAAAAAACCTCAACAACAAACACCCCCACCCCCAACACTACAGCATTTACAACATTGTTTAGTAGTAACTACAGCACTACTTGAACACCAGTAGTTGTTGAACTGGCCAAACATCTGAGCTTAGACCTGAAGCTCAGATGTTCAGCCTATCAAAGCTCTGAAGCTTTAACTTCAAGAGCAAGGGCACAGGCAAGTGAAAAATAACTTCTCTGACAGCCCACGTGCCAACTGGTAACTTGAGAAAGATCTGACAGCCCATGTGCCACCGATACTCTGAACTCCAAGAACATAAAACAAAAATCGTTACTGTCTTTAGACCAGATGTAATAACAGCCTATATGCCAACAGACCAAAACTGAAGTTTGTACTTCCCCACACATGTAACTTTTGACCTCATTTTCTAACATGGTTTTCTGCTATAAGAGTGAGTCCAGAGTGGGTTCTCTGAAATAAGGAAAACTGCTATTTGCTAAGAAACAAAAAGAGAGAAAATATACCTGCTTTCATGCATAAAGTCAAAAGCACTGAAATCAAAAGATATTACTGCCAAGTTACTTGCAGTAACTGGCAACTCTAAGAAAGGGCAAAAAACCCGAAGCTTACACTGCTCTAGTGCAGATGCCATTAATAAAGAATGAGTCAGAACTCAACAGCATTAACTTCAGTTTTCTGGAACCGAGTTAACTGTATAGAGAAAAACACTGAAAAGAACCCTCTGAAATATGAAACAGTAAGAAAAAACAAATAGGACAAAAATCCAAGTACAGCAGTACCTACAGTTACCTGAAGTAACCAAATTTATAATTCATATTCCACTAGTGTATGGAGCAGAAACCAGAGACAGTATGAAATATCAGTGGATTCACAACTCTGATATTAATGACGTCTGGGAAATTAAAAAAAATGTGATAGAGAAGGGGAGAAGGCCAACAGGGTAAAAATGTAATAGAAACCACAACCTTATATGGTTTGCTGAAACAAGATTTCATGAAAGCAGAGACAATGCAGGCTATCACAGCTGCTTAATATATTGCCATATGTAATCCATGGGAATTACTTTGTGTAGTATCTTGCAGAAAAGAACATATGCATGAAAATGCGTTACTTTCATGTGATAAGATCTGCCAAATGAGACTAAAGCACCCCACAAGTTAATGCCTACTACTCTTTCAGAAATTTACTACCTGAAACACCTCATTACAACACTGCTCAGCCAAGGAGAAAAGCATAATTAATTTAGGACACCAATAGCTTAGAAACACACCTAAGTACAAAATGTCTTAAGTGAGAATGCTGGGTCTGTACAAACTCCACAGTGGTTTATTCCACCTGGAGTGAAGTTTCACTAGTTTGGGAGGCCTTCTAAAATCCTGCTGCCACCCAAAGGTACAATTTGGGATCCAACACGCTCCCTAAACCAGTCAAAAGCTAACACAGCCAAAAATAAGCATACACACTCTTTGTATTATTTCACCTTGCTAATCAAATCACAGAGATCAAATGAGTACAGCATCCAAGCAAGCAGAAGTGCAACACACAGGTGGGAAGATCCAGAGAATGACAGAACTGCTCCTACTGAGAGCAGTGAAACCTCAAACCAGCCCAATCACCTCATGATTATTTGGGAAAACGCAACTGTCGTTTTCTTCTCTGCATCAATAGTGACATGGCAATGAACGTTACTGAATTAGAAGTTGCGTTAACAGGTTGCGTTAGTATTGTGGACGTGGTATAACTGAAATGGAGTTTTGCAAGGTCTTACAGATTTAGTCTCAAGCAAACAGACTTTTTTAAAGGAAAAATGAATACAAAACAAATTTACAAACAACTAATCCACAATAGTTTTAGCCTCTTATATCAGGTATGATAATATAGCTGCTTTCAGGAAAAACTTCCTGAAGAAGATTCTGATAAAATCCTACGTGGGGAAGAAAAAAACACTGCAAAATAAAAATATTTACCATCACCTGATAAACTGCTGGACTGAGCTTAAAGTGGGCAAAATCGGAAGAGTAACCTTTCTCTGTATACATGAAAACTGGATGTGCATAGCTAGATAGTTGGAAGGACAGTATGGCTACCTTTACGTTTACAGCACCTAACAGCAGTAAAGAACTTTAAGTTGCAACAACTCCAACTGAACAAACTGCCTGCTCCACCAGTGCTGGTTGAAATGGATATGGTAAACTGGCACAAGTGAGATCTCTACTGCATTTTCCTGCCAGCTAAACACACTCCTCAGCACCCTCTGAGAAGCACAAACATGGCTAATTACATATGTTCTCTTATGCCGAGATCAGCATGAGCTGAAATAATAATTTGCTGCCATATGCTGGGAAAGTGAAGCTGAAGACGATAATGCTCTAACCCTGGCTACTACACTCAGATTTTAAATCCTAGATAAAGGAGCCGCGTGCTCAGGAGCCCGGCATTGCAAAGTAACTTTTAGAAGACAGAGTCACAGAATAAAAATATTTCTACAATAAAACCATAGGGACGCAATTTGGATCCATTGGGGGGGAAGGAGGGAGGCAGAGGTGGTTGCCAACACCTTCCCTCCTGTGACCTCAAACCAGGACGGACCTCGGAATCCTTGTCAAGTTCTCCTGGTGCCTTGAAGAACACTCGGCAAGCATCGGCGGCATGTAAAAATCTTTACATTACCCGATTACCCGACTGCCATCGGGTCCAGCCGGGGCAGGCGCCGGGGCAGGCACCGGCGCTCCCAGCGCGCAGGCCAGGGAAAGGCCAGTAACGTCTAACGAGCACCTCGGGGACAGGCGGCCACGTAGACGGGACAAGCTCCAGCTCAGCCCCAGAGCCTGCGCCGCGGAGGCCAAGCCCCGGCCCCCGGCTGCTCCCCTCCGGCAGAGAGCGGCCTCTGCCTGCACCGGCACCGGCCGCTGCACCCGCCCGGCCAGGGCCCGGGTCCCGTCCCGTGTCCCCCCACCCCCCCTGCCGGCCACGACCTGCGGGGAGGGCCCGCGGCCTCCCGCACCGCCAGGCCCGCCCGAGGATGGGAGGGCCTGTGACCGCAGAGGCGGGCCCGGGCCCCGCCGTCCCGTGAGGGCATCCCGAAACTGCGGGGACGAAAGGTCCCCGCCCGGCCACGCAGGGGCCCGGCCGTCCCTTCCCGCGGCTCCCGCCAACGGGGAGACCCCAGCGCCGGCCACGACGCGGTGCCCCAGGGGAGAGGACGGCAGCCACCGCCGCCCCCCGCGGGCCCGAGACGGGCCCGGCCCGGCCCGCCCCCGTTACCTTGCCGCTCGGAGGTGCCGCCATGTTGCCTACGAGTGTTTATGATGACGTTACGCCCTTCACGTGCTTCCCCGCCGCTCCACAACAAGCCCCGTCAGCCCCGCCGGGCGGGCGGCGCAGGCGCACTCGGACGGGGACGCCCCCACCCGGGGCAGGGAAAGGCGCGATGGCGACGAGCGGAACGGCCGGGCACAGCTGCGGGGCGGGGCTCCGTCCGCGGGGAGGGCGGGGCGAGGCAGAAGAGCCCCGCCCCCGCCGCACGGACACTTCCCCGGGCAATGGCGGCGGCCTGTCAGCTTCATGCTGCGCCGCCAGAAAAGAGGAGAAAATGGCGGGTTTATTTCTTTTTACCACAGGCTCCGCGCTTTTTCCTTGGTCTTTTCGTTCATTTTCAATCCCCCGCAGGCATCTCTCTGCCAGACCGGTTGGTGCCCGGCCACGGGGAAGCGGCTTGCCCCTGTCTGCAACATTTGATCCTGCTGAGAGCCATAAATAAAAATGGTTTTTAAGACATTAATTGTAGTCCACACCTTGCCATAAAATATTTTGAGTAAACAGTAGTACCCCAAATATTGTTTATCTGAAACGGATGAAATACTCACAGGGAAGCAATTTGCTACTCTGGAGGAGGAAAGATAATGTCTTTTTTGTGTCTTATAAAATGGTGTAATTTGCTTCTGTCTCCCCAAAAAACCATTTGGCTAGATTAGCACCCATACTGTACTTTTTACCATGGAAAACCACATTTCCTAAGTCTCAGTACAAGTACTGATTTGCTTCAAAGTTCTGAGAGCCTGTTGTGACTCTGTATATGAACGTGCATAAAGATGAGAAAATAAAACTGCAGTCAGAATGCAAGTCCATGTAGTAATACCTAGGTCTGGAAAGCTGTATGGCCATAGCAAAAATGGACATTATAGCTACGGTGGTCCCTTTGAATTTAGTAAGAGCACAGCTGAGTGTTAAGGTGAACACAAGGAAGAAGGCTACACATTAAAAATGCATCATCATAAATGAATTGCTTTGGTAGGTGAAATTGTCATTTGCCAGCTTCCACACCTGCACTGATTTAATCTCATTTGTTCTCTCATGTTCATCTTCATCCTTTCCCTTTCTTATCACTTTCCTTTCTTTCTCCTTGCAATATAATCATATGTTAGTTACACACCAATGTGTAATCCCAGTCCTCCACTTCCTTTTCATCTCTCAGCTCCCTGAAGTCTGCAATGAACACCTGGGACTTCCTTCCCTTAGCTCCATTGCACACTCTTTCTGATGCTCCATTGAAACTGCTTTAGAATCATAGAATCATTAAGTTTGGAAAAGAACTCTAGGATCATCAAGTCCAACCACCCACCCAACACCACCATGGCTCCTAAACCATGCCCTGAAGTGCCACGTCTACATGTCTTTTAAATACCTCCAGGGATGGCAACTCTAGCACCTCTCTGGGCAGCATGTTCCAATGCCTGACCACTGTTCCAGTGAATAAATTTTTCCTAATATCCAGTCTAAACCTACCCTGATGCAGCTTGAAGCTGTTTCCTCTCATCCTATCACTAGTGACCTGGGAGAAGAGACCAACCCCCACCTCACTACAGCCTCCTTTCAGGTAGTTGTAGAGAGCGATAAGGTCTCCCCTCAGCCTCCTCTTCTCCAGGCTAAACAACCCCAGCTCCCTCAACCTCTCCTCATAAGACTTGTTCTCTAGACCCTTCACCAGCTTCATTGCCCTTCTCTGGACACGCTCCAGCATCTCAATGTCCCTCTTGTACTGAGCAGCCCAAAACTGAACACAGTACTCAAGGTGCGGCCTCACCTGTGCAGAGTACAGGGGCACAATCACTTCCCTAGTCCTGCTGGCCACACTATTCCTGATACAAGCCAGGATGCTGTTGCCCTTCTTGGCCACCTGGGCACACTGCTGGCTCATGTTCAGCCTGCTGTCAACCAACATCCCTAGGTCCCTCTCCGCTGGGCAGCTCTCCAGCCACTCTTCCCCAAGCCTCTAGCATTGCATGGGTTTTGTCAAGGTTCCTTTCAAAGTTCTTTTCCATGGAGAAGCTCAGAATTAAGGTTTCCATCTCAGCTTCATTAGCCTATATCACAGTCTACAATGGACTCCTTGAAGTCTGCTCTCCTCACTAGGATGGCTGCCATCTTTTAGTTCTCCTATGTCTTGGATGTCATTCAATCAAAGCCTCCCTCTCTTTGTATATAATTGTGTCAATAAATATATATTTATCTCATGATTCACTGCTTTATTTCTGCTAGAGACATTAATCCTGATCCAAATTAATTATTTGTTTTTTATCATCTGCAGGCAGCTAATGGACAAGATGGTTTTATCCTCCTGCAGACTCTCTTGGCACCCATCTCTCTCTTCAATATCAATACCCATCTGCCTCCAAGGCCTACAGCTTGGTAGGTGCCTTAGTCTTTGATATCTCTGGATTCTCTCTTTCACATTATAGCTAGCTCCCTTGCAGACTTTTTCTTGTAGAACAGCTCCAAAGCATAGCTAGCTTTTCCTGTTTATCCACACAGCTAATCATTTTTTTCTTGAAACGTTGTGTTTGCTGACACTGGCCAACACTATTTTGATCTGTTCAGACTCCCTGCAGAATGCTTTTGCAAAGGTCATTCATCTCGCCCACATGATTTTAACCCTGTCATCCAGCTCCTCCTGTCCATCTACCAACTCTCACCCTTCTCTAGGGCCAAAATAGCCTTCCTCACTTTGGGGAAGATTACCTCCCACTCTCACCCACTGCCAAAGACTCAGCTTCCACATCAGGTCAACTCAGTGCCAGACTCTGCCTATTATTTGTAAAATTTTCATTCAAGAAGTTGTGTGGAAGGCTTTTTCCTCAAGCTGACCTTCCTGCAGGGCACAAACTCCCTTAGAAGTGCACCAAGCTGTCTCATTATTCTTCTTTAAATCCTGTCCTCCCTTTTGCTAGAAAAGGTATCCCAAAAAACAGTATCCTGTAGATGGCTGATGAACTAAAACCACCATTGATGGTACTGACCACTATACTGTCCCATTGTTTCCTTACCTATTCTGTCTGTCTGTATCTGTGTGATGTTTCTTACCTATTATTTGATTGTCAGTGGGACTGGATAGAGTCGTTATTTTTTCATATGATCACAAAATAATTTAGTTTGGAAGGAACTTTTTTACATCATCTGGTCCACCTCACTACTCAAAGCAGGATAAATTTAGGAGTTGGGTCAGATTGCTCAGGGTCACTTTTGCTTTGTGGCAGAGCGTATGACCTCTTGGCATACTCAGGAACACAACTGCAGAGGCACCCTGCAATCAGCTGAGAAGCATGATTCTCAGCTGGACTTACAGAGGGACCAAAACCAGTGTGTGGGGGTTAGAGACATGCTCGGTGTGACATGCTTACAGAAGATCCTGCTCTGAGCAAGACAAGTGTTTTCCATTTTCTCCACTAAGGATGGCTGAAAAATCTTGTTTATTCCTAAGCCAAATGAGCGTTAATGGCTGCTTTTCAACAAATAATGTCATTTAAGGGAAAGACAGTTCAAGAGATTGCCATTCAAATTCACTTATTTACCTGAGTTAGAGACCAAGGTAAATAATCTAGCACAGAAGGATCTTGTTCCTTTATGAGATTTTTAAGGTACTATGGCAACACTACTACTACTACAGGTTTCTGCTTTCAGTTTTTTCATCACTAAAAACATGCTAATTAACAGTTAATTACAGTGTCTCTGTAGGCTCACTGAATGCTAACCTGTGCTCCTCTAAGCATTTCCAGGATTCCCATATCCGTTTGTACAGTCACTCAGTGAGAAAAGAAACATTGAGTGGGAACTGGCAAATACTAAGCTGCAGATGCCACATAAGCAGTGAGAACAGCTACTGTACACCCCTTGTGAGGGGAGAAGGGGTTTAATACAACATGTTTATTCTATACACAAAATCAGAGTTCCTTTGCTAAACATGGAACTACCACTGTAAGTAATGGCAAAAGTTCTCTTCAGAAGCAGGATGGGAGAAAAGGATCACTTAGCAGGGGACAGGCTAACACAGGGAAACTCAATAAATTTTTGAAAGAGATGGAGCTGTGCAAATACAAGAAATGGTGAGTTATTTCTAGACTGATTTTCTTAAACATTTTGATCTAGATAAAGATTATTTAGTTTGTTGTTTTCAGATCTGTGCTAGGGTAATCAGTGTTTGTACTAAGGATCTGTAGCTCAAAACCTGACCAACGAGACATAACTGTTTTCCATTATTCCCTAAGAAAAGCAGCAGCTAGGGCTTTGGAGACTAGGCTTGGAGAAGACAAGGGGTATAAGAAAGGTAAAATTTAAAAAATCATTGACCAGCAAATGATTGAACATCCCTGAAGCTCAATGGAGCCTGAATGCTTATAGAAGTATCATGGAGCTCTGCATAAGCCTTGAGCAAAAACATGGCAAAACAATGACCTGACTAAAACCCTATCTTTAAAACATTCCTGATCTTTGGTTCTAGAATTGTGCCCAGCCCTTCTCAACATGCAGTTCAAAAGGAAGAGATTAGAATGAAGAAGTTCCTTCAGTCTTCAAATATAGACTTTAAAATGGACGTGCAGATGGGGCCATCATTTTGCAAATATACAGGTACACGGCAAAAGCAACACATAAGTAATTCAGAAAAACAGCTTTACAGAGAAACATTGCATGCCAATGGAAGAATGGTTAGAAACATAACTTATTTATTCAAAGATATTTTAAATCTTTGATTCTCAGGATTTTCCCAAGAAGCACTGTAAAGATAGCCTTCAAATGCTGTGAAACAAGGCCAAAATGGAAAGCTTTCACTCCTGTTGTGCAACCAGAACAGGGAGCAGTACAGCATTACATGAAGGAGCTATCAACGAAGAATTAGAAGATAAATCCCATTTGTATTACTGCTGGACATCAGTTAATCTTACATCTCCAAAGTTAATATAATTTTTTTTGAAAACATCACTGGACTATATGGTACCAGAGTATGAATGTAAAATCAATGGAAGAGTGCCATTCATACAAGGCAGGGACTAATCTTCAACTTGTCATCTGTTTAAAGCATTAAAATTCAATACGTTTGTTTCTTATCTGGCCTTAGGACCACTCCAATCCTTGGGAATCATCCATTACTCCCAAACACAGCTTGGTATCTGTCCCACCAAACTGTACCCCTGAGTTTGAAGTTAATCCTCACTAAGCTACTTATTGAAAAACACCTCAAAGACAACTCAGTCATTAGTCCTAGTCAGCACAGGTTCATGAGGGGAAAGTCCTGTTTAACAAAATTAATTCCCTTCCATGACAAGGTTACCAACCTAGTTGACCAAGGGAAGCCAGTCGATGTGATCTTTTTGGATTTCAGTAAAGCTTTCGATACTGTCTCTCACAGTATCCCCCTGAACAAAATGTCCAGCATAGACCTGGATAAACACATAATGCAGTGGGTGAGCAACTGGCTGATGGGCTGGGCTCAAAGGGTCATAGTAAATGGGGTTACGTTGGGCGGGTGGCCAGTCACTCACGGGGTTCTGCAGGGATCCATCTTGGGGCCCGTACTCTTTAATCTCTTTGTAAATGACTTGGATGCAGGACTGGAAGAAATACTAATTAAGTTCCCTGATGACACAAAACTGGGAGGAGCTGTTCACACTCTCAAGGGCAGACAGGCCCTCCAGAGGGATCTGGACAGGCTGGAGAGCTGGGCAATCACCAACTGTATGAAGTTTAACAAGGGCGAGCACCAGATATTGCACCTGGGGCACAGCAACCCTGGATGTACATACAGACTGGGGAACGAGAGGCTGGAGAGCAGCTCTGCAGAGAGGGACCTGGGGGTTCTGGCTGATGGCAAGTTGAACATGAGCCAACAGTGTGCCCTGGCAGCCAAGAGGGCCAGCCGTGCCCTGGGGTGCATCAAGCCCTGCATTGCAGACAGCTGAGGGGGGTGACTGTCCCGCTCTGCTCTGCGCTGGTGCAGCCTCACCTCAAGTACTGTGTGCAGTTTTGGGCGCCACAGGGCATTAAGGATATAAGGCTACTAGAGAGTGTCCAGAGGAGGGCCACGAAGTTGGTGATGGGTTTAGAGGAGAAACCGTACAAGGAGCAGCTAAAGTCTCTTGGTTTGTTCAGCCTGGTGAAGAGACTGAGGGGAGACCTCATTGCCGCCTGCAGCTTCCTCACAGGGGAGGAGCAGGGGCAGGAGCTGATCTCTTCTCTCTGGTGACCAATGACAGGACCCGAGGGAATGGCAGGAAGATGTCCCAGGGGAGGTTTAAGTTGGGTATTAGGAAAAGGTTCTTCCCCCAGAGGGTGGTGGAGCACTGGAACAGGCTCCCCAGGGAGGCAGTCACAGTGCCAAATCTGACGATATTCAAGCAACACTTGGACAACACCCTCAGAGACATGGTGTGAATTTTGGGGTTGTCCTGTGCAGGGACAGGAGTTGGACTCAATGGTCCTTGTGGGTCCCTTCCAACTCAGGGCATTCTATGATTTTAAGTTATAGTTCTCACACAACAACCAGGCTTGTTCTTTTTATTTTCCAGAGAAGTCTTCTCTCAGAGGTGTCTTAAAGTCAAGCTTGAGACTTCCCAGGCTTAGAATTGAGACTTTACTTTCCTCTGAGGGAGTTGTGTTCAGTGCAGCTCCCTTCTCCTTCCACCAGATATAGGAAAAGGGTTTCTGCTCTAAGTTTCTTTGGTGAATGATCAACAGGTCCCCCAGGACTCTTCCTGGGTCTCCTGTTCTGCCACACTGCTCTCAGTGTCCCAGTCACCGCTTGCCTCACTGTCAAGGCAGGAGTGTTTCAGAAAGCTCTCAGTTCCACAGAATGGTTTACTCTGTGAGATATATGACCACTTCCTAGGTAGTTGCCCAATCTGCCAGACATCCCTCTTGGACTTTTCTCCCTTGTTCTTTTGCAAACTGTCATTGCATAACAATAAGCGTATCATTATTCAAGATGCAGAGCAAAATGGATCTTTGCTATCAGGTTGCATTATCACAGGAAGATTGAGGTTGGCAGAGACCTTTAGAGTTCATCTAGTCCCACTCTCCTGCCCAGAGCAGATCACAAATCCGATTGCAGAGCAGAAAAGACCTTCTTGTTGAGGACCTTGTCCAGTTAGATTTTTAGTATCTCCCAAGGATAGAGACACCACAACCTTCCAGGGCAAGCTGTTCCAGTGTTTGGCCACCCTCAGAGTGAAAAAGATTTTTCTTATGCTTAAATGGAATTTCTTGTATTTCAATGTCTGCATTTCATCTTATCATTTCACTGGACACCACTTCAAGAGTCCAGCACCACCTTCTTTACTCCCTCTCATAATGTATTTTTATATGTTGACAAGATCCCTTGAGCCTTCTTGAGACTAAACAGTCCCAGCTGTCAGCCTCTCTTCATATGACAGATGGTCCAGACTGCTAATCATCTCTGATAGCCCTTCATAGGCCTTGCTCTGGATGTACATGATTCTGTTGCACTGGGGAGCCCAGCACTAGACCCAGGACTCCAGAAGTCTCTCACCAGGGCTGAGGAGAAGGATCACCTCCCTCAGCCTGCTGGCAATGTTCTTCCTGATGCAGCCCAGGATGCCACTGGCTGCCTTTGCTGGCTCGTAGCCAGTTTGGTGTGCACCACAACACTCAGATCCTTCTCTGCAAAGTTGCTTTCCAGCCAGTTAGTTCCCAGCCTGTCATGGTGCGTTATGTTATTTGAGTTTACAAACCTGAATGATGCAGATCACCAAGTTCCATAGGCTGACGTAGTACTGGCAGGTTCCTGTCCCTTCTCCATAGCCTGTTAAGAAAACAAGGGGGCAGGCTGTAGCTCTATGGCTAAAGGGCAACCCTTTGCACACTACATAGTTAGGAATCTAAGAAGGAAGGTATCTTCAGCTCGATAGCTCACTCTTCATTGGATTTTAAGTAGCCATCTGCTCTAATAAGGAATATTCTGCCACAAAGAGGTAGTCACAGCACCCCAGCCAGCACCAAGTGCATAGCCAGAAAGTGTTCCTGGCTTTCCTGTTGCTGTCACAGCTGCAAGCATAGCTATTATTACTACACCAAGAGCTGCAGCAACTGCTATCATTATTATTCACACAGCTATTTCAGCAGAGTTCCAAGACCCATTCCTGTATTCAGAAGTGTCAGCTGTCCACATACCCAACCACATGAAAACCTGGCCTGCACAAGACAAGTGCGGATTCTGTCAAGGCCTTTCATCACAGGCTTTATTTGGTCAAACAAAAATCCTACAGGAAAAAAAAAAAACAGTGCCAAAATATCTTTGCCTTTGACCTTTTTTTCTGCTCACAGGAAATGGATATATTCCAAGCCTTGCTTTAACAGATGCAGCCCAGACTTTTTCCAGGCTTCTCCAGTTTATCACAGGCCACAAGCAGACAGTAGATGGGATGCTGGCCTGGACTGTGGGTGCAGAGGAGACTCAGGAGGGAGCTGTAGACCAGGCTTCTTGAGTTCCTCATATTCTAAGAAGCAGCAGTCCTTAGTGTGAATTATATTATAGACAATAGAGGAGATATCCCAGGATTTAACTATCACATACTCTTGTTTTCCACATACAAGAGAAGAGGTAAAAAAAAAATCCTCCCATCCTACTCTACAATTAGGAGAGCAGGAGAGAGATCAGGCTCTGGCTACATCCATTCAAGTCAATCAAGTAAGGCTGGGTACTGACCTACAGTCAAGCCTTGCTCTTTAATCATTAGCATGTTCCTTAATATTATTATGGCCCAAATCATTTAAAGATTCTCAGACCAATACCTAGACACAGTGTGGGGAAGGGCACAGCCACTCCAAGAAGGCAGCATGGAAATATGATTCATAGGGCAGAAGAGGACTTTACCGTGTGAATGAATGCCGTACTGTTCCATTTGCTCTCAAGGCCAGAGCTCATTATGCACCCTGGCCTAATTTATCTGCCAGTAAAAATGTAGCCTTTGGGACCAGTTAGGATCTCCTCTACTCGCTGATTGCCTCTACCTCAATGTAGAAGCTAAGAAATGAAGATATGATAGCCTTTCTAACCTGTTCCTCCAATAAAACATAAAAAAACCTAACATGCACAAGTAAAACACGCAGTTATAGTAATGTTCCATGCTTGGCTGCCTTCTGCCACAGTGTTAGGCAAGGATAGGGACAAAGAAATTAAGTACACAGACTGAAAATAAAGGGAAGGAAATAGCTTTCCCCACCAGCATTTATTTGTATTTAGAGTGTAAAGGCATGGAGATGTAACAAAACATGAAGGCAGTACAGTGGGTGATGAGCTTTAAGTATTTGCTTTGTGTCACATTTTATATATCCATACCCACAGCTGTGAGTTCTTGTTTGTGAACCTGATACTTGATATGCATAGATAAAAATTATTAATAGAATTCCAGAATATGAAACAAGCCAAAACATACAAGATTTGTCATAAGAAAACACTATGGTTTTTACAACTGATCACAACTTCATAATAGTTCTTTTTCTCTCAGTGGGACAAGAAATTTATTTTTTTCTTTAAATATAAAAGAAGCAGAGCAGATACCAAAGCAAAATGCTCTGCACTGTTCGTGCAAGGAGAGATGCATGATTGTATCAATCTCCACAGAGAATAGCTGGAAGCTATCCGAGAGTAATGACTAAACAGAAACTGATCTGCTGTTTGCCAATCGGCACAGACCAGCATTGGCAGAGCTAGGAACGCAGACAAAAGAGTAGTAACCCCATGGCCTGTACACACACATTACACCACAACCAACAGGCAACATTTCCTGGAAAGAGCAGGAAACTAACAGAACAATTGTTTTAGGGTGGGGGTAGTCAATGCTGTATTTCATGCCAGCCATTCAAAAAGCAATGCGAAGGATGGGTCTGCACCACTAACACAATACTTCCTGCTTTCTCTGAGCTTGCCATCATAATCCACTTCAGATATCACTCAATTTCCCAAGCTGAAATCCTTAAGTCCCAGAAAAAGAGACGGTGTCCCATGGTGCCAGGCACTGCAGTATTCACATACCAAAAGGATGGTCAAGATTCCCTGAACACTGCAATCAAAGTACAATTTAGTGTCATTTTAAGCCTCAGACCAACTCCTCTAACCAGTATGGGCACACCTTATGGTTGAGGATTGTGTTGCAATTACTCCATTGTTTTGTGATATAGGAGAGTAGACTGGTAGTCAGAGGCGCATTGGATACTCTGCTGCCTCCTGCTACCTGAAACATTCACTGTAAGATTCCAGTTGCAGGGTGTCACTACTGGCAGCATGCTTCCTCTCCTCTGTTTAATATAGCCTCTTTCACAAGATGCTGACATACTTTGGAGAGATTAAATCTGTGAAGGAATTACGTTTACTCTAAAAAGCTCTTAAGGTTTTAGTTTCTTGACCTAAAAATTGTCACCAAATAGGAAATATACTTTCTGACAAAGATAGTAGGATATAGCTACTGACTTTTTGAAAGTGCAGGTGGAAGAGCTAAGAAAGTTAAGGTTTGTGAAGCTTCTGCTATTTACTGCTGTTTAATGTTTTCAAAACTTCTTTTATCCACAAATGCCAAATGTTGCAGGAATATTCCATTTGACAATGTCAAGTTACCCGATATTAAAGATGCTGTGTCCTTTTCAGTGTTGACTTTTGCCCTGCTAACATTTCCTCTGGGTTCAAAGAGAAATATACTATTTGACTGAGTCTGATAAGCTCAATGAGCTTATCTGATGGGAGAAATCCAGTAAGACAATCATTACAATGCTTGTATGATCAAAAAGCACTGACAACACTTAAATCTTTAGGTATCAAGTGCTGTCCTCTTCTCTTTCCACTACGAAAAGCCTGATTAGGCAGTTTCAGTTTCCTGTTCTGAAAAAAGAGAAACTACTTGTTCTATTCCACTCCAAGTCTCAAATTTGCTGACCTTTCAAAATGGAGTGATTGTTACTTGAAGTGTCTGCAATTTCACAGTTTCAACAGCTCAAAAGAGATCTGTTACATGAGTTTGGATCTGTCTTGGGGTATCAGCTACTTGGCAACAGATAAGAAAATAGTCCTTGCTCTCTCCAACCCTCTCAATTTGCTTTTCTTCTAAATTGCTTCGAATATCTTAAGAATCTGGAGTCAGACACCAGAGGTAGCAGGGACTCACTATTAGACTTCCAGTACACTCTCTTCATGGGTTTGGAGGCAGGATTTGACCAATTGCTGGGGAAGATTGTTGCAATACCACTACTCATCATCCTTTGTTTTCATACTTGCAAATTGCATTGCTTCTGGGTGACCTACAATGAAGCATTAAAACGCCTGGCAAGATATCTGTGAAACTAGACACTGAAAAAAATTACTTCAAGAACTAAAAAAAGCTTCTCTTGAGAAAAAACAATGTTCTCAAACTGCAAGGAACTGGGTATTACTCCTGTAGTACCTATCACCATCTAGAAGGGCTAAAGAAGCAAGCCGAGAACATGTGTGTTTCCTTTCCTATGCAGGGGGATCTCCAGCATAGGAAGCTTCCTGTAGTAGTAATTCATCAACAATGAGGATCAGTGCCACCCAGAAGCAGGAAGAGAGGGACACAAGACCTCTTTCACATTCACTCTGCAGCTGCATCAGGTCATGCTGCTTGGCTGAGTGTGCAAAGCAGTGGAAATAGATGGAAACTATTTTTGCAGTCTGTCTTTCAACATCCTGGTATTGAGTAAATACAATCAAAGCTCCAAACTGTCCAGTGGAATATGAATGAGTACACAGCTCCTCCCTAGACCCACAGACATAATTTTAGGGCTGTAGAACGTGCCAATCAATTGAAGGTTTTGGTCAGGTTTGGTAAATGTAAAGTCTTGGGAAAAAATTAAGACAAAAGAGATAGGCGTGAAATAATTTTTCATTTTGGAAGTAGAGCAATTTATAATTTTCATCAGGTTACAGTAAAACTTTCTCCAAACCAAAATATTTTATCTTGGACAGAATACCACCTTTCTCATAATGGTGACAGTTTCATAGGTGCTTACTGTTCATGCCATCAAGACAGGAGACATTCCAGATTCTCCACAACTCTCAAAACCATTTCTCCATCTCATTCTGCTCGACGCAATGGCCAATGACAGCTCCCAAAATGGAGAAAGGAAGAGGATACATTGTTATTTGACAGAAAAATCCTAAATTCAGTAGACAGCTACATCACTGACATGCACAGGTTGGTTAGAGTAAAAATCCTGGTGTTGAGCAGAATTCCCCGAAGAGTAGCGTGAGCAAGTGACCAGCACAGTTGAGAGAGCCAGATTTGGGGCTTTGCTGAGCTTGTGCAGCAACTAGTACCAAGGATCTCTGTCTTCATCTGCAACTCCCTGATGTAACTGTAATAAAGGTTATCTTCACTGCAAGATGTGTTTCCTGACTTGTCAGGGGGAAAAAATCCTAAGCTTTGACGCAAACTAAGATTAACAGTTAACTGAAAATAGCTCATAAATTTGCATATTCTAATCAAGTTTTAAGTAGGTTAGTATTGTGTCTGAAAGCCTGTTCGTAGTTGTATTCTCTTCAGTGAAGCAAAAAAGGTATTTCACAGAAGGAAAAACAACCTAGGTAAGTAATCTTAAAATCTTGAAATAGGCAACCACCATTGCTGAGAAGACATGCTAGCAACTCCACGAAGAAATTTTTAACTCAATCAGCAGCCCACTACCAGCACCTTCAATTTTTCCTACTTCTCTTTCTACTTTTTCTCCTTCCACAAAAAGCAGAAAAATAACAGACATGGCTGGCTCTAACCCTCTTATTCCCATACTCTATCATTCATACCACTTAACAGCTTTCAGCTTATGGAGGTGCCTGACCATGTGTCCTCAGGCAGGACTCCCATTCCTCTTACCTTCAAACTGTTTTTTCTGACAGCATCCAACATTTCCAGAGAACTCCATTCACGCTCTAACCACCTTCCATGACCTCATACCTTTTTACAAAGCTTTTTTTATCTGGCTTGGAATCTAAAGTAGAAGTTGAATTACTAGGTTCTTCAAGAGCTGTAGGCAGAGATACAAGATAAGCACCTAGAACAACAGAAGTGCCAGGATACAAAAAAAAGGCTAAGTGATACTTTTTAATGTGGTAGTAAGCAAGAATGCCTGTCCACAATGTGTGAACCCTGAAGAAAAACATGTTACCCAGGCAACACTTAGTTATTGACTGCTTCAAGAGACCAGCCAATACCATTCATCTGGACACTGGAGGTCCCCACCTTAGAACCATATGTAAGATCACTGCAAACCAGGTGAAGTCACCACCCCCCAATCTTTACAGCTAGTTACACTCATCTCCAAGTACTACACATCTGAATTTATTAGTGTCTTGCCTGAATCAGTCTATCTGGTCTTCTGTAACTTCTGAAATATAGTCTAAGTGCAGTAAGACAGTGTCCATAAATAACTCCTAACAGAAATACATACTGTTGCATTAAAGTGTTTAGACTTCAGTTTGTTAGATTTTATTTCAGCAAGTTTCCAGCAAGTGAAAGACTATGGAAAACCAAGCCACACAGTAGAAATACCAGCTTACTTGAGTAAGATCCTGCTCAAATATAGAAAACTAAGGTATCTGTGCTTTCCTATACATTTAATGCAAAGAATACTCTAGATATCTTTAATAAAGATGCTTTTTCCTGGAACTGTTGTATTCTGTCTGCTAACAATGAACAGCTGAAGTCTTATCTTAAATCGGTCTAAACAATCCATAGTGTTTTCACTTGTGTCTTGGAAACCAACCTCCCTGACTTCATGAAGCTATACTTCTTTTGTAAGGTAATATAACACCCTACTAACCACAGGTAAACAGGGTTTAAGTTCCATAAACAAAGTCCAACCAAACTGCAGCTTCAACAGAAAGGCTTCCAGAGAGTATTTTTCATGCTGTAGTTTAAGTAAGGAAAGTAACTTCTGAGAATTTATTTTAAAAATTTTGCTAATAGCAACTAGAACCTTTACTCACACAAAATTGCAAGCTTACTTATCCCCAGCTAAGTTTTCAGCAGTAATAGTTTTAGTTTAAGAGACTTAAGAGTCCGTATCAACACGGCTTTGTTAGTTTTGTGATTGACAGAAGTCATACAGAATGTCCCTACCATAAAATATGCTCAAGAACAAATCTTTAGGTGTAGGCAAAAAGATATATTCTACACAGTGCTTCTACTTCAAAGTAGTCAAACACAACATTCTCTTGGGTAAACACTTAATTTTCAAGCCAGAATTGCATCTGTCCACTTGAACAAAGTGGAAAAAGCTCTGCTCTGGAGAAAACACATATGCTCTGGTGTAGGTAATACCTCATCACTCATCTGCTTATCAAATCAATTTGAGGTCGGGTTGTTTGGTTGTTTTTTCCCCACCACTGCAAAAAACAAAATTTGAATAAAAAATCTGCAAATCCTGTTATAAGGAGATTCTAGTCTTGAACATAGAGTCTTGCCAATTTCACTCATACAAATACTGCATCACTTACAAGAGTGACTTTCATCTAACTGCATGGATTTGAAGGTACTGGGTTTAGATCAAACTGACCTGTTTTTCAACTTTGGCAAGGCTCACTGTTAAGATAGATATGACAATGTTAACTTAATGGTGTTGCTACACATACACATATATCATGAGTTTTAGATTCACACCAAAGCTCTGTGTAGCCAAGAAATTTTATCTTCACTAGTACGAACAGCTGACCATTGTCCATTATGCATGCAAACACGTCAGAAGAGCACAGCAATGGTAGCTTAAGAGAAAGTATCTATACCACAGTTTAGGCAGAAAGGGAAAAAATGCACCAGGACCAGTCTGTATCAAAGCCATCTATTATTTCAGAGAAAATAAAAATCAGGCTGAAGACAGCACACTTATGTCAGACTGATTAGTTACTGCTACTACTCCTTTTGTGCATCAGAACATACCCACACCATTCAATGCATTCATATGCGATACTAATTCTACCCTTCAGAAAAAGGAAGGCCAAGGAATATTCTATTTTGTCATAGACATCACCTTTACTGTTTTTCCAAGCATGACAAGTAAAAAAAGTCAGAGCACAAAACATTTTGAAGTTTCAGCTACCACCATTTGCGTTCCTTTCATAGTAGTTTACACACTTTTTGTGAAATCCCTCCTCCCAAAACATAAGTGGACTTCAAAACGCTTTACAAGAGAAAGAGCAAGTCAGGAGTAAGTTCAGTTCTGTCTAGTAACCCCAAAGTTACAATTACATCTCACAAGTTTCATATCTTCCATTTAATCACTCCAAATCAGAAGCAGTTCTAGTTAATGCCAATTCATTTTTTCACTCAAGCCCTGCAATACAGGGGAAAAAATTATGCTAATTAATAGTTCATAATGCTGTCTTGGGATACAAATATATCAATGCAGCTTAATAGTTTCCCATGCATCTGGTTTACTGGCGACCAGATAAATGAGGGCTAAAGTTGCTTTGACTTTCTGGGGATATTCTGAGAGGCCAAAGTAACTGCAGAGGCAAGATATACACATGCGCCAACTGTTTTAGCTGGGAGTCAAACACCTCAATGTTAAACAGCAGCCTAAGGAAGCATTCTCTTCCCACTAAGGGGATACTCTGAATACTGCTGCTTGCCAGAAAAAGGCTTAAAAAATGCTGTAGCTATGAATGTACCAAAAAAGCTGTTTTCAGGTAGGGGGAATAGAATGAGCAATTCAACAGTACACATGAAAAGCTTGCATCTTTCACTGACTTATTCACTTCACAATCACTGACAAGACTGATGTACATATTTCTGCACCTGCAATTGTAAAAGCAGATAAAATATTTAATATGTAATTTACAATGTATTTTACCAGCTTGGCATACAGGATGAACAGAATATATCAAAGTAGTTGACGGTTACAGGCTTGTGGAGGCCCTGCAAAAATATTACTTCAGATATCTGCTAATTTAAAAAAAAAATCAATTTGTATTTAGAAGTGATACAATTCAATCTACCACAAAATACAAAGAGCTGCAAAAACGTATACCATTCCAACAACAATGTATATAAGTTATTAAATAATGATTTGATTTAAAAGAATATAAATGAAGCCTTTAAGTAGGTCTTTTCTACATGCATATTATTCCTCATTAAAGAAAAATATGTAAAAAGGCCATTGGTAATTGCTTTGTTAACCACTGTAGAAAATGCCAATTCTCTGGTCACAGACGCCACTAGTTTAGCACTTAAGGTCTCTGCAGTGTTACATGTGATTATTTTTAAATACTGTTAATTCTATTACTCCATTGGTAAAGAATGCGTGACTTGGAATATGGCAGTCTTCATATTGAGAGGGCAGTGATGCACAGTTTTATAATTATCCAGAAGAACAGCACCCTCCACTGCTCTGTACTTGTGGCTCATCATCAATGATCTGTACACCTCGCCTTGCTATTCCTGACTGACTGGAACCATTGCCTCTTGCTCTTTCATCCACTTGAGCAGTTTCTATCATTCCTGTAAGAGAAGAAATGTATTAGATTATACACCACTGCATTTTTACACTAGACTTTGAGATCTTAATCTGAATTACATGCATAAAGTTCAGCAAGACTGGTTCTCCTATTTATTATGCAGAAGTATGTACTCGGGTATCACATGGCATAGCTGCAAGAGCATACTTAAATCTTCTTCCTAAAGCACCAGACATCCTGCAGCTCCTGTTGACTAACGGAGGCCTTAGATGCTCAGATGTTCTGGAATTCATGACTACAAAAGCTAGGTTTACCCACCCATATCAAGAATATTCTGTTAAAAGAAAAACACAAATAAGAAACATAAGACACATACCACCCCACCCCTCAAAAAAACCCCAACCTACTCTTCAGACATGCAGGTGAAGTTTTGCTTAAATTCTTATATCATAAGTGTCAACCAGTAGGACAACTTCCCTTTGCTGCAACATTTTTATCCTGCATTCCATGATCTTTATGATTTGTTTAGACTCTTGTGTAAAATTTGCATCATTACAACTGCAAGTGTATGATCTGTAATTGACACCATTTGAGATTTTTTGAAAAAGGTTGAAACAGAGGGTTTGTAGCAGGCAATAGTGAGACCAATCACATGAAGTTTGACTTGAGGTTACGATTTACACGTGCTGAGTGAAACAGCAGTCCATGCTCCAACAAGTGACAAAGACATTTTTTGGAGTACAGCATGATTTTGCAATATTGTGAGCGTCCATACATCAAGCTTCCATAGCTGTAACAGTACACAGTGGCTTGAAGTAGACTCTGATTAAGTCAGTTCTTAGTAATAGTTTACATCAAGGCTTTTTGATACGGTTTTAAGCATTCTGAAGCCTTGAGCATTTTGTGAATAAGCTCTTTACTAACAAGCTAGATAATACCTACTTTTACAAAGGTCAAGAAACAGTTCTTCAATTCCTTTGTTCTGCTTAGCTGAAGTATGATAATGTTTTGCTCCAACAGATTCAGCATACCTGTAGGAATGCAGATACAGAACTTCATTGTACTAAAGGACTCAATCTTTCTAAGCTACTTTATATGAAGCAAAAGATGATCACAAGAGGTTTTATTCTGATTCAGAGTACATACACATGCTGATTTAATGTAAAAGCAGAATTTATGGTTAAAACTGCCATGATTGATGAAAAACACTACATGAAATAAAGGAAGTTTCATGTCTAGAAATGCATTTGAACTGCAAATGTTGACTTTAATCATGTACAAGTCTCAAGTTACACTTCGGTCAGTAAGGACATTCTGGGACTCAGATACTAACAGAACACTTAACAGAGAAGCCAGCTAGGCACTGCTGGTTTATGCCTGCCAGTTGTTAACAGCATTACAAGTTTATTACTCCAGCATAATTCTGCAATGGCTGCTTCTATTAATAATTGGTGTGACTTACGTTTCTGCTTCTTGCACTGAAACATGTCTCTCTTTTTCCAAGTCTATTTTGTTACCTGTTGAAAACAAATTAATCTTTCAAGTCTTTGTAATCCAAAATTATCCAGAAGAAAGCAGTCATGTAATCATTGTACCCCACCATTTCCTTACAAACTGTCCCAGTAAAAGCCAACTCTTAGACAGGTCTCAATCTGGAGCACAAGGGTATGATTTAAGAATCACCTTTCACTCAAACATTTACAGGCAATGAAGATGAAGTTCTACTTCCGTAGATAGATCAGGATAGCTAAATACCTCCGTAAGCCACCTACTCAGCCTTCTGCTTTCCTTTTGAAATTTATTAGCAGATTATCTGTGCTGCAGAGATAGATTTTATAGAATATCCATATATCTATCCTCCTGGAAGTGTTTTAATCACTAGATTTGATTTTAAATCTAAACCAGTACTTCTGCCGCATTCTGTTTGCATTGAAATATCCAAGCTTTAAGATTCTTGCCACCGCCCAAGCACTTGATTATGAAAACAGACAAGCATCCAGTCTATGCCACTGAGAACAGCAAAAAACATGTTTGAGTACTTGCAAGAAGGATAATACACATTCGAGGTTTCTGTTTCTCTTTGTTGAACTACAGTCTGCAGGTGTCTGTACCATACACTTCTGACCCTGTGTATCATTAAACAGCTTGTTTTTCATAACTCTTATTTTGCTCAATATGATCTACTGAACCTTCTAGCTCCAACTGAATTTTAATTACCAAATTAACGTAAGCTTTACCCCTTCACATGTACAAGCTGTCAAAGCAATGTTTGAAAGATGCTATTAATCAAAATATACATTTCGATTCAGTCATTAGTATCACATGTTAAAAAAGACTTACCTACTATACATAAACAGATTTCATTTCCCAACATTTTTCTTAATTCCTTAACCCAGTTTTTTACCTGCAAAAAGAACAGAGGTAAGTTTATCTTCACTTGATATACTACTAGCTTAGGCATTGTGGAACTGACCCATTTCCTTCATTAACTGTTTAAACTTGAAACATCTATGCTCTATGTTTAGACAGACATAGATGGACAACATATTCTTTAGACAGCTATGCATGACATTCACTCAGCAGGCTTTAGTTCAGAGTTGAAATTAAGAGCAAATGACTTCAATAAAATGGTTCCATTACTCCAGAAATATAAACTCACCACACTCTCATTAGCCCCATTCCAGAGAACAAGTTCACTGCGCTGGCTGCTTTAGGTGAGGCATGAGATCTTTTATCAACAGGCACTTACTGACAGATCACAAATGGTACTTCAAAGGTACAGGTACCTGAACAGAATTGTTCAGGTTAGATTATAACAGACATTTCCTTCCTGAGAGTACAGACGAGACACGAGTCTTGAGTCAGCTGACAGCAACATATCTGTTATCAATTCTGTTGTCGTGCTTTGAAGTTGTATGATCCCTGCATTGACTTAGGGACTGCTATTTTAAGGGCATTTAAGTTGTGCCGAGAGGGCATCACTTCAAGGAACTAAAAATAGTTAGGATACATGACAGAGAGGTAGTTATGCAATAACTTCTGCATATTAACCTTCCCTCTTTTTGAGAATTTAAGTGTTCTGATATCACAGAATTTTGCTACATAGGGCTCAGCATGAAGAGGCGCAATTTGAAGTAGCGCTCACAAGCCATCGCAATTCTGCAGATGGGGGTGAGAGTTTAACTGCTAGCACAAGTGCTTTACTTGCCTTACATCAGACTATTTAAATTACCTCAGCTGTTGTGGAACCATACCCTTATGCTACTTCTATCACTGCTAAACCAAGCCTTGCCCATACAACCCCAATTTCTTACTCCCCTACACAGAAGTCCTACTGGTTTTGCCACAAGCTAATCTGAGACAAACTCACTTTGGAAAGACTGTCAGCAGTTTTCAGCTGGAACATCTATAGAGTGATAGCACTGATTTGACACAGCGTTGGAAAAAACTCACCTGCTCGGACTGATCAACTAATATTGCTGTAAAATAATTAGCCATCAAATTTCAGGTTTTGATGAGGATTTGAAGTCCAAATATCAATTATCCTGAGAAAGCAGTGTTCCCGCTATCATGTATTGCAATTTCAGAGTTCAGACCTGTTAGAGGTCATGCCACTTAATGTGTTTTAGCAATTTGGTTTATACGGCAGAGATCAGTATTGCATCCTATCACAACAGTACTGGTTTACGTCTATAGCCTGTCACAGGTAACACACATCTCATTCTCTGGTATACTTTGAATAACCCTGCTAGAACTTTAGTAATCTGAAAAAGTCAGCCTTCAAAAGAATACTGATAAGGCCTCTACTGCCATTATATGGTCTAAATTTGCAGATGTAATATGCATTGCTATTGCTGAAAACAAAAGATTCCCATTTACACACTCATATTACAGATTCTTTCAGTCAGTTTACATCTTGCATAGAGGTAAAAATCTGTCCAGTACCTTCTGAAAAGAGTCTTCATCTGTTATATCATATACTAGAATAGCGCCGTTAGAATCCCTGTAGTAGATCGGCCCCAATGCATGAAATCTTTCTTGACCAGCTGTATCCTGCATTTAAAATACACTTGTTAGCATTTAAGACAAAGCAAACAAAAATATTTAGAGTTTCTTGAAGTATTAAGTTTTACTTTATTAAGAAGTGCCTATGCCTAACACCCAGTAAATCCAAGTAATTTTTCAGGAAAATATTCTATTTGGCTAGGGGAAGGAAAACAGGAAAGGAAACATACCCATATTGCAAGGTTTACTCTTTTCCCACCAATATTTAGCTTCTTTGTAAGAAAAGATGCCTGGAAAGCAAAACAGATTAGTAAATTAATCTGAAGTCAAATGAGACATATGTGTGTAAAACTTAACTCTAATATAAACAGCTGAATCAATAAAAGACAGATTTCTGGATCAAAATACTCTTTAAACCAGAAGGCCGAGTCAATACTAAGCCAGTTAGTCATTTCACTACAGTTTGCCAGGAGTCTATTCTAAATAAATTTGGTTTAGGACAATCATTTACTACATTTTTGTTGTTGCTTTAAATGATTTGGGAAGGATAACAGTTGTGTGGAAAGAGTCTGAATTCAGACTGATAAGTCTAAGCTGAACTCACAGCATTTCACAAGAGTACATGAAGTCTGGGTAGGAACCAGCCTAACAGTATTTTTGATTTGCAGGAATTGGGCAAAGTAGTTCACTATTAGTGAGCTACTAGAACAAAATAAACTAGTTTATCACTAAGTCTCAGAACACTAGTATTCTACAAGCTTCCTTGCCTGTATCTTTTTCCTTTTTTGCTGAAGTGAGCCCACAGTTCTCCTCCTCTGTTTTTGGGGTCTTTTTGGGGGCAGTGGTGTAGTTTATTTGGGTTTTGTCACCCTGCCCCCACCCCAGCCCCAAGACACTGTTCCTGAAAGCTCAAGGATATGCTTCTCAGCTAACACACAAAAGGAAAGCAAGTGGCAGGATAAGCCTCAAAATAAGTATACAAGCTGCTCTAAGAATTCCACAACATTATCTTTTGAAAACATTTTACAGAACCAGAGCATACTGCAAGGTTAGTCTTATTTCAGTAACTCAAGAGTATGTCTTCTCTTCTCCAAGCCTGCATGATCCACATTTTCAAACACCACCTCTGTTACCAAGTGTATAAGTCAGTGGCTAAAAAGGGGTATAATTTAATACAAATCTAATAGACTAGAACTGGGTCTGAAGGAGTTGATACGTTAGGAACCTGCTCCCCCCATTCTGAAGACTAGCAGTAACAGGTTAACAGACAATTCAATTGCCAAGGGTTAACTTTTGTCTTTCACCTTAAATTATACTCCGTTTTCCTTTCAGCTTCACCTCAACTTGCGTTTGGATACAAACAAGTACTCAGTAGTATTCTATGATATATTCATCCCAGATTATTTTAGGGTGGACTTCAGCAGCTCAACACAAGCTCTCTGTATGAGTGCTGACCAGGCATCAAACTACGCAAAGTCATGTGTACGCGGAAAGTGTCATGGACCAGATCAGCTGCTTAACTACACAAGCAACCAGTACATGTGCAGAAGACCATGGTAGTTCAATTCACATCAGCCTAAACTGCTGTGAAAGTGCCTCTCTGGAGTGCTGCCTGTATTACAGTTAAAGTCATCCAACACTCAGCTAGAGCAGCTCCTACTCTTCAACTACTTCCCTAACATCAACTCTGGCATCTGTATGACCTAAGGTGAGATGATTCAAGAAACCTACCTTTCTTGAGGTAAATTGTACCTTCCCCCAAAGCTTTCCACAAAGTCTGATACAGACCAGAGGGAAAAAAAACACTCAGAAACTTTCCAAGAACAGACAGCAAAGAACTAATCATTATGACCATTGTATTCAACATAACTAAAGCATTAATGCTACCCCTTCAGCCCATAGTGAGGTGGCTGGCAACCATAAGTCAGCTTCAGAAAACAGTTCCAGACAGCATGTAAGAACTATTTAACACTCCAGCCAACTTGTAACAAACAGCTTAGCAGTAGAGTACCAAATCTTAAATATCAAGAAAGCTTTAATTCTTTAATCAAAAAACTCTGCATGAAGTAGTTCACAGCTTTCAGCTAGCTGTCTCTAAGGATTTTCTGATCAGTATCTAGTCTTCATATCATTATTTATTCTACTACACCAGAGTTTAAATGCCAAAAGGTTAGAGGTGACTTCAGAAGTTTAAATTCACCAGCACTTGGGCCACATTAAGAGAAGGTATGGTTAGGCACAATGTGTGAAGCTTACCTGACGCTATTTTATTGATCAGCTATACTACAGTACTTGATAGTCTACCGTAGAGTCTCAAAGGAAAAGCTCTTCTGAACACTGTTTGCCTTTGTCACAACACTGACAATCAAATCTGCTCAGTTGATCTGAGTGTTTGAGAATCACATTTCTGGACCAAAAGGCAGAAAAATCCTTCACAGAAACAGAATTTATATTTTAAAAACACACAGTATGTAGTATCCATAAAGTCATATCATCACGGCTTTAGACATTGGCCCATTAATATCACAGATATATTTACTATCTGACAGAGCAAATACTAAAGTAGGCTTATCCCCATAGATAAGTTTTGCTTAAGTATCACCAGTTCTTCAGGTCACTACAGCTTTTGACAGCAAAACTGCCTTTTTTTAGCACTAAGAGTAGAGTATTTCCTTTCCTATATACCCAAGTATTAGAAGCCCCATACATTTAAGTAAGGCTTTTTAGTAACTCCTGAAAAAAAAAAGTTACTGGAGACTGTGGCAAGAGCATTTAGCATTGGGCTATTATACTTGCTCTCTGTATTAAAACTTGATTGATTTGTACTAATTAAGTTTTAGTCCACCTAAAGTCTTAGGCCCCTAAACAAAAAAAGATACAATATCCTATATCAGATATCCTGATTACAAGCAAGTTTGTCCAAAAAGCTCACCCAATAACAAGATTGGAACCTGGTATTTGAAGTAATCATGGTTATGAACATGCTGCAAGAAACAGTCAATACTCTGTTACAGATTAAATGCTTCATTCTTCTTCATGGTGTTCATATACTTGAAGAACACTGTCAGCAGGTCCCATTCTTGAATTAATAGGTATGGGTAAGTTTACCATATTTACCACCTGTAAAGTGCATTTTACAGCCACAGCAGCAAACACAAAGACAGACCACCCAATATCTACCTTTTAACCCCCCCACTTCCCTTGAATTTCTATTTGTCTCATGGAAAAGTAAGGCTACTCCTCTTCACTCATTCCAAAATTGGAAAGCAAAAAACTAATCTGGTGAACAGCAGGACTATGTAGTTTTAAGAAATCTGGGGGGAACTCAACAAGGAAGGAAGAGCCTTAACTACTGTTCTGAGATAGTTTAGGAAAAAAAGTCAGCTGCCCAGAGTGTCAAAGCCTTTGAAATCAGTAGAGTCTAGGTGGCATTAGGTAAGTGGACTTAGAAGAGGATTCAACATTTTTTCTAACCTCCCAAGAATTTACCAAATTGAGAACTACAGATTTAAGTCCGAGTTGTGGCTCAACTTACAACCAGTAACTCCTTTCCATATTATTTTCATTACTATGACACCTCATTTTTGCTAGGACTTTCAAAAACCCACAGATATAGGGCCACAGTTAATTCAAATATAGGTAATCTCAACTCTTTGAGGTAAGCTACTAATTTTGGTATTTTGACTCTACGGTCTTATGACTGGTCTGAAGACTACCTAGACACTTAGAAGAAAAGGATAATGTATTTATAAGAGCTACAATTCCATTCTATTTATGTGCCTGTAGAAAAATCTTTTCTTCTTTTAATTCTTTCTTTTAAGAGCTCAGTTTCACATGTCCATCAGGTCCTGTTAGGAGCTGATAAAGGAGCCCAAGTAGAACACAAGGAAGATCCAGCTGGAAAAGATTCTCCTGAAAGTCACTGAATAAAAGAAGGTGTATGTCACCTGCCCCTCGACTGATTCATCTTCAACAGAGGCAAGCCAGGCATACAAACACTGCACATAGCACTGAACCTCCTTGCATTGTCTCCCCCCTCTCCTCAGCTATCTTAGACAGCGTTTTCAAGTTATACAAGTCCAGCAAAGCCATCAGGATCTGTACAGTATGATCAGCACCACGTTCGCAGCTCTCTTGGGTTGGATATTTTGCAGTCCTCCACATATTTGAGACATTAGTACAAAAAAATTGTATTTATCTTGAGTAATTAACTAAAAGTGTCTACCTGAATTTAAAAAAATAGTTTGACAGTAGGTTTAGGATTGGAGTAATTCCAGCACAGTCCATTTGATATAATTTTATAGCTTAGAATTATTTTATGAAGATGAGAACACTGACCTCAATATTCCAAATCAATGGGAACCAATTCTAACTGTTCCACAAGGCCTGACAACAGCTTATGGATTGTATTCATTGCTTGCAAAAAATCCCTACCTTTCCCGCATCAGCTTTTTCACATTACTCTAAGAAAACATAAGGAAATGTTTATCTAATGTAGCTGCTTTAATTTAAATTTCCATGTCATCAATATCTTACGTACATGACTTGAAGCTAACGAACTACAGCAACACACCCCAGCAGCCTCCTAACCTCAAAGGAAGTTCCAGGTCACCATTTCCCCCTAGCTAGCATTTAAGGAAGGGGTGCATGGAAGGAAGAGAAACAGCTCTTTCACTAAAAGCCTTCTGTTACTAGCCAAAAGAAACTCTCCTATTTGTGCATACAGAGGTTAACTTCAAAACAGAATAATAGTTAAGTGTTAGAATTCAGATAGAAAAGCATAGATATTCATTAGGTAAAAGATTCATGCTGACCAATTTAAAGACTTCCTGTGCTCTCCCCATCCCTGGGCTCACAGTGCAGGAAGCACCAGCCAACATCACTAAAAGTTTCCAGAAGGATACAGTCTCACCACCCTTTTTGTTGCGATCATATTGGAAAAAGCACTACACAGTACTTGCTTTTTACTAAGTCAGAGATTACCGTGGATGGAGAGCCTTGCCTCAGAATATAGTGATCTTTTCATATAATTCATCACTTGGCTCCTTTGCTGACTCAGAAGTTAAGTATTTATCTAATTTTGGCTTTATTAGAACAAAAGTAACTTGGTGCAATACTTTGAACTGATGCCATGAAACAAAGCCACCTTATCAGATTAAGCCTTTAATCTTAAAAAAAAAGAAGGATGTTTTGCAAAAATGTCACTTCTTGCTTAATCAGATATCCTAGTTTCTCCTTATTTTTTAAGGGATATTTTAATTTGCTAGTGGAAGAACTTACTAAAAACTTTTTTTCTAGAACTGTAAGATGTAGGAAAACAAGAATAAAGATAGTGTTTCACAAGAATCTTATGTGCACAACAGCAACTGCCATTGTATTTTACAAGATGTATATGTGGCTAAGGAGGCTCAGAATAGAAAAGCGAGTTGAGAAACACTGTGCAGTCAGTTAAAAGATGCAGGTAGCAACCAGAAATGTAATCATGGAGAAAAAAAAAAAATCTCAATACCAAGTGTGAGCATGTGCTTCCACTCCTCTACAAGCACACACACTCCTTTCCAGCTAGTCAAAACCAAAAGCTCAAGCCATAGTATCTGGAGATATTTTCCTGTCACATTTTGGAGCCATTTAAAGGTCCATTTTATAACATTTGTGACCCAAGCCTCTATTCCAACTCAGATTTAAAAACAAAAAACCACTGAGCTGCATCACATGACAAACTACTCAGCTCTGCTCTTTCTATGTGGGACATGAGAATTCATCTATACACAATCATGTTGATGCACTTTAAATGACTGTAGGTGTCAAAGCTGCAGCTGAAGTGTAGCATTGAGCAAACAAATTACTAGTCATTTCTGTAGTGTAGAAAATATCAACTACCTCTATGGCAATCAGAGCTACAATGAGCTTGCCATAAATACCACACCATGCCTAGAAAACCTACCAACAGATTAATCCAACAGCAGAGTATGAAGATAGAGTAATGAAGTTTAAAATGTGTTCTTTTTAGCTCTTTATAGCAAAAAATGGAGCAACAGTATCCATTTATTAAACATTCACTGTATTGTTTCTAGGGTATCTCTAATGTTTCTCTGGTTTTAATGGTAAGTTTCACTATTAAATACTTCTGAGATACACGTTTAGGGGAAAATTCTTGTGGGTTGGGTAGGAATAGAGCACAAATACCCTAAGGCTCCTTTCTGGCATCATGTACTACTTATTCTGTACTTCACAGAACCTCAAAAGTAGTTCAAAACCCACTAGTGGCCCACGTGGTGGCAGGGTTTGTTTCTTTATTAAAAAAAAAAAAGTATTAAAAGCAGTATACATTACAGTGCTAAAACCACACCTGCTAAGAAAGATGCTGTGCAGCTGACGTAACTGCAAATAAAAAGATTAAGCAAGCAGAGCCATCCCAAAAAACTTAACATACAATCCACAACAAAGTTTTAAACATGTTTTCCAAGACCACGTACAACATATACGTTTTATTTTGTACCATAGCACACATGCCATGCAGCACTAGTAGGTAATGAAAAAGAACATTACTTTCAAGCAGACACCCTGTCATATTTCGTAAGTGGAACATCACTTTTTACTTCTTTATACATTAGTGGACAGTACTACTGAGAATCATGCCAAAATTCAGAGAGGTGATGTGACAAGCAAGTAAGCGTTAAGAGTCTTTTTCATTATTAAATCATAAGCCTTAATCTCATAAACCATTTCGTGAAAGCTGTTCTTTCAACAGTACTATTTAGGTAACTCAAGTGTTAGGATTTGAGAACATGAGGAAGACTATAATGAACAGAAACTTAGCACGTATGAAACACTTAGTCATCAGTCCCCTACCAATGGTTACAATAACATTACTTTCAAATCATGCTTCCTGAGATTCAAAAGACGACACCCATACACATAACTGGAAAAAACAGCTAGCATTCAGAATAGAAACGAGGCCTTCAAGTACTGAAAGCTTAAGTCCGAGACGTAAAAAGAACCACAAAATTAGCTTCCAGCAGACTCGGCAAGGGACCGCCACCACTTAAAGAGTGACTTTACCGCTAAGCGGTAAACAAGACGCCGAGCACCGACACCCAAGCGGGGGCTTACGGAGCAACACTCCCCCAGCCCCGGGGGAAAGGAGCGGGCCGGCACCGGGCAGCAACCCGAGAAGGTGCGCAGGGGAAGGGGGGGAAGAGCAGCGGACCGCCCCCCCTCCCCGCCCCCCAGCAGCCCCGGACAGGGGCTCCCCGCCCGCCCCCGCCCCGCACCTGCAGGGTGGTGATGTGCTTGTCGTTGAACTTGTTCTCGCAGTAGCGCAGCACCAGGGAGGTTTTCCCCACGCAGCCCTCCCCGAGCAGCACCACCTTGAAGGAGAAGCTGCGGCCACCGGCCGCCGCGCCGCTCCCCGCCGCCATCCGCGCCCCGCCGCCGCCGAGCCAAGCCGGGCCGCCACCACCTCACATCAACGCTCCGCACTGCGGCCGCGGGGCGCCGCCGCCGCCACCCTCCGGGACAGGTACCCGCGGGGCGGGGAAGAAGCGTGGGCCAAGACCCCGGGGCTGGAGCAAGAGAAGAAACGCCGGGAGACACACCACCCCCCACACCCAACGGCCCCGCTCCCCCTAATGGCGTCTTCTTCCTCCTACGTCACGCGCCGCCCGGTCACGCGCACCCCCCCGCCGCCAATGGGAGGGGTGGACGCCACGGCGGGGAGAGAGGAGGGGGGCGGGGAGAGAGGAGGGGGGCGGGGAGCGGGGAGGGGCGGGGCCTTGGGGCGGGGCCGGCGACGGAGCCCAGCGGGGAGGGGGCGGGGCCGGCGCTTCCCCTCCTCCTCAGGCCGCTCCTCCGCGCCCGACGGGGCGGCGGCGGCGGCGGCTTCTCCTCAGGGGTGTGTTTCTTCTCCCTCCCCCCTCCCCGGTTTCTAAAAATACCCGCCAGTCCCTGAAACACGTCACGAGGGGAAGCAGTGAGGTGGCCCGCCGACGGGGTGACGCTCCCGGCCCCGGCGGAGCGAATAGCTTTGCCATATCTAGAAATGAACCGTGGGTAGAGACGGAAACCCCTGCGAGATTTATACGCGCATATAAATTCCCTTTTAAGTGTCGTAACACGGCTTTTAATTGCAGCGGAGGTATTCGCGAGGCATCTCCCTGTGAGCAGGAGGCCAAAGGCTGACAAACAGGTCACAGCCGTCGCAAGCACGGGTTTTGTTCCAGTGTCAGTGGCCCTGTCCACGGGAACTGAGTGATACAGGTGTCTAAACGTTAGCAAAAAAACAGCCTGTAATATCATGCTTTTAAAACGGGGATGTGAGACCAGGCGATGAAAAAGGCACAAGAAAAAGGTTCTTCTTCTGTCCAGATCTCTTAATTGCAGGGAGCTGGTAGGGTTTCATATGCTCGAGAACTAGATAACGGCTCTGTAAAACTGCATATCATTCCTTAATTAAAAGCAATCCTCACAAACCAAACTGCCGCAGCGTAACTTCTCTCTAGTGATCATTTAGTGGTAAGAAAAATAATGCTTATGAAAAGGCATCGTAGTGCAATTTCCTTTTTCTCTGTCAGATAGTATTAATGCTCTGTTGTGTGAGAAAGAATAGAGAACAGAGAATGCATCCCGGAGAATAAAGATCAAATTTCCTGAAGCAAGAAACCTTATTACTGAACATCATTACATTCATATACAAAGTGGATTGTTTTTATTTTCTCCAGATGTAAATAAACTTTTTTATTTTATCCAGATGTAAATAAAGGAAATGGAACAAGGTAAAATAATCAATGTAGCCACAAACTTCAGGAGCATCTTTTCTTTAAATAAATTCCCAGTCTTATTAGCACGTAAGTGGTTTCAGCAAGTTACTACAAAAATACCATCTTGCTGGAAAGCGATGCTGGCTTCTGTCAATCATGCCTTCTGCGTACAGGCAGTAAAACTGACTGCCATGTTAGTTGTTGTTCTTTCAGGCTGAATAGAAGGAGGAGGTAAGATCGGGTTTGGATTAAGGCTGCTGGAGACAATGGAAATCAATGCTCAGGAGCATGAGCTGCTTGCAGGGCCCAGCAGGCTGAGGCTTTCCTGGCTAACTGGTGGCAAATGCATCTGCTGAGACATGGGGCTGTGTGGAAAGGCTGTCTCGAAAACTGTTAGCAAAAAGCCTTCATGTTCTTGTAGTTTTTTACTGTTTTCAGCAAAAGCAGGTTTTATGTACATTGTTTATAAATACACAGGATTGCACTGAAGAATACACCTGATTTGTACTTTTCAGCTCTCCTCTGAATAGAAATGATCCATATTAGCAGTTACATCTTATTGGTTAAAAGGGTACTTTCTGCACGGGTGATTTTTCATCAATCTTAAGTCAAGCGTATTCTTGTACTGAACACTGTGGTGGAAATACAGGCTATCTTCCAGTGAGAAAGAGAGCTGAAGCTTTGAAAAGGGCTACAGGAGAGACACCCTGTATGACGTCCGTGTACTAAATGCACCTCACAGTGTAACTGTGAGCAGTGTTTTTCTAACAGAGGGCACAGCAAAGCGTAAAACACCCGCTGCGGCTCAGTTCTGGCAGAATGTGTTTTTCCAAGAACCCTTTGCTGTGCTGCAGTCAGAGGATACAACTTCTCACTGACAGTAGGCCCCTGCAAGTAACTGCTGTATTCCATCATTTCTGTTTTCCTCTCTCTTACCTGGAACCTGTGATTACTGGTTTGGTTGTATGAGAAGTCCTGTACCTTCCAAAACTTCAGCCACCAGTACTAAATGAAATTAAAAGGCCAATCTGGCTGAGAACAGAAAATGCTGCCAGAGCTATCTACAATGTCACATTTCACTGTAATTAGATATGCATGACTTATTAAAATCTGCAGGTTTAATGATCGGTTATTGTTATCAAGTTACTTTAACAGTTTTAATTTAATTAGGGAGGTGTGTATTTTATTTCAGCGTATTTAAGAAGAGAATGCCTCTTTTTCATTTAATTAGGTATGCTTCCCCTTTTTACATAGCTTCCTAAAAATACTTTTACAGCCCTTCTGTTTTAACTATGTTGCTGATTATATCTGCATGAAAAAGGCCTTTTGAGACATAGCTGCTATTTCACAAAGAAACTACAATACCCTGTATGTTATTATACCAAAACAAATTGTACTATTGTATCCATTGCCATTACCTTTTATCATTCTTGGTAAGAGTTTACTCATGTCTTTTACTTCACAGGCACTGTCATCTCTTAAAGTGAAAATAATGTGCTTTTTTTCTGGCTTGCATTATTAGATCTCATTATAAAAATATTACGTCTTAATTCCAGTGTAAACTTAAGCACATGTAGTAGCTGTACAGAGGAGATGATACTCTTGCTGGTCAAACCTACAACAGCATGAACACCTCCCATGCCACTGACAACATGCAACTGATTTCTGGAATGATTATGAGTTTCCTGTAAATTAAATAGGTGGCAGATGCTTCACAGATAATGTCAGTCTTATATTTGCATTTTTTCCTTTGGACAATACTTCTGAGCATAATTCATCATAGTTAGAGTAAAATGCTCTCATTTTATCAGATTTACTTGGAGAAGACAGCATGAAATATCAGCCAAAGAATATACAGTTTTATAAGATGAAACAGCTCCTTGAAACTGTATTGATATCCATACAAGCAAGAAATCAGAACAGGGGAAAAAACCAACAGCAACAAAAAATAATTAAAAATAAATAAAATAAAATTAAGTTAGTAATGTAGTCTCAGTACTGGCAGGAAAGGGAGATGCTCAGAATGAAATTCCCTGAGGTCCCTTCCAACCTGTGATTCTGTGTGATTCTGTGAAATGTGTGTATTTGCGCTTCTAACATGACTGACACAAACATCCAGTCTAGACGGAGAGACATTAAAACTGTTCCACCAAATGGCAATCACAGGTAACATCAACCTATCCATCAAAACCACAGCAGGTATATTTATCTAGGGTGAGATCAGTACTTTGGGTTCCTTAAATTATGATAATTCAGTAAGCACAAGTCAAGAAATGTCAATGTAGTAAAAAGGTGTGGTCTGCTTCAAAAAGAAAGATGACTATTCAGGGTCTGAAGATGAAGAATAAAGATGAAGAGCAAAGCACATGAAGCTGAAGAGAAAAGAACAAATAATTCAGAAGGAACCTTGACCTGGAGGGACTTTTCTGAACCTGTTTTACCCACTCTCTCACTGCTGAGAGCCTCTGTGTACCCACGGGGAAGTACCTGACAGGTTCAGTAATGCGCTGGGAGGCTTTGTGCAGCATGAAATTTGTTTCTAATTTGCAGAAACAAGTAAAACATAAGAGTCTGATTCCTACCTAAGAAACAATGCCAGCAAGGGAAAGCTGGTTTTTTTGTCCTTGTAAAGAAAAAGGTGACTAATTCCTAAAAGTTCAGTTCTCCGTGCTGAAGAAGAATTGTCTGTAAATGTCATTCCCCCTCAGGATAAGCAATTCTGAATCCTGTGCCACTTTGCGTTATCTTTTTCATACATACATGGTGACACATATGGCAATGCCGAATAGCATCCCCGTGTGATCCTGGTAGATCTCCTCACTGACAAGCAGCATCCTGGATGCGTGCTGAGAACAGCAAGCAGCATGCTGCTCCACCATTCATCCACCCCCTGCTCTTGGCATTTTCACTTGCAGGAGCAAAGGCTCTGTTCAGACTCAAAATATTCTGTTCAGTGTTTCTTCTCCTGCTCACCCTGGAATGAACAACACTCAAACCCCTTAGTAAAGGAACCCCTGGGTGAAAGCAAGAGCGAAACTGAAGGCAGCACAGAATGATGCATAGATGCATCAGCATGCTCAGGGCAAGCTCAGAGAAAGAGATGCTGGAGATCTGGTGGGGGAGAGAAAAAGAAAAAAGGAAGGACTCAAAAGCAGCAGTTGGATAAATGCTTTATTCATTTACTGCAATTCTGCAATTCCCTAGGAAAATAAGAAAAGGAGAGGGAATGATGATCTGGGCTAAGAACGAGGAGTAAATAAAACTTTTTCCTCAGTTTCTCCACCCTTCTCTTTTAAGTTCTTGCTCTCCTAAAATTTTTCTCCAGATGCCTCAGTTGTGGAAAATTTGGCCACTATCTTGAATACACTTGACTGATTAGTGTATGTTTTTAAAGCCACCCATCTAAGTTGCTTCTGTATTAATAATTAAGCTATAATAATAATAATTCTTGTGTTCTCTGACAATATTACTCAAAATGATGTGCAGATATACCATATTTTTAATAGGAAATAAAATATTTAACATGTAGAATATGTACATGAGGCAAATTTTGTCATCCACAAGAATGCGTTTTGTCAGAATGGTGTAGCTTCAGTCCAGTTATTCCCGAGTTTGACTGAGTGTAACTATTCCAACACACCATTTCATTTTCAACGGGCCCTTAATATGAACTTTAGTTATTCAGAACTTGCAACAAAGACCATGGAGACAGAATCTGTTGCGCTACTTATTTTGGGAAAGAAATGCAGCATATAAAAGAAAGATTTCCCAGGACTGGAAGATATGGATATTTCTCTTTGTTGACACATAAGAACAAATAAATTGGCATCCCGTGGAAACTGCACAGAATGTCAAAGCAATGAAGAAGAGGCAAGTGGTGTTGTAATTCCTTTCAGCGTAAATCCACAATCTCACTCTTCAGTCCTGTGGGGCAGTGCTCAGCCCTGCTCCAGGAGGTTTGGCTGCTGGGGCTCAAGGCCAGCATAGAGCCAGTGTCAGCCCCTTTCTTCTGGGGGCAGCTCCCAGAGATACACAATATGGATTGTTTGGTCCTCAGCTGCTACAAATGCGAGGTCGGGGCTTTGCAGAGCATTTGTTTGCATTCCAGAAGGTGGTCTGAAGGTTTCATTTACGAGAATTGGTTCTTCCAGTTGGTAATCGTGGTGAATTCAGAAGAAGGTACTGAGGGAATAAATATATTACAAGGGCATCTACATTGTTTTGTATTTATATTAACATCAAGAAATGAGCAAGAGAAACAAAAAAATATCACTAAAGAAATGTGCTATGAATTGCATTTCTGAAGCTTGCATGGGCAATGTGAATGGCTGGAATATAAAAATTATATGCTATAATCTATTTAAAAAGCATAAAGGTAGTGAAAAAGTACACACAGGAGCTTATAACTTGTTTTGAAGACACTGTAACTTGTATTAAAATTATTAACAACTCAGATACAGAGAACCTTGAGTGCATCATTTTAACTGGTAAAACCCAAGAAAAGGACATTACTGGGGATCAATGAAAGATGATCAAACAAACCAGAGAATTACTTTGAATTTCTTCCTAGAAACTTGTCTGTATTCTGCCTGTATGGTTGAGGAGAAGGAGAGGAAATGGTGTGACAGTCCATTTAGAAAGTCTGTACTGGAGGACCCGGAGACCAGCTATGAACTATCAGCTGAATTTTAGGAATGCCTATCTTTCATTTCTTAAACAGTAGAGCACACAGCATGTGGCAATCCTTCTTTGGACTTAACGATTTAAAAAATCATGGCATTGGAGATGGTTTCCTAGGCATCAAGGACATAATTATGGGCAGAAAAAGAACATTACCCATTCGTAGAATCATAGAAAGGTTCAGGTTGGAAGCTCATCTGTCCAGCCCCCTTGCAATGAGCTAGGTCAGGTTGCTCAAGCTCCATCCAGCCTGACCTTGAATTTTTCCAGGGATGGGTCATTTACCACCTCTCTGGGCAACCTGTTTCAGTGTTTCACCACCCTCATTGTAAAAATTTCTTCCTTATATCTAGTGTAAATCTACCTTCTTTTAGTTTAAAACCATTATTCCTTGTCCTATCACAACAGGCCCTGCTAAAAATTCTGTCCCCATCTTTCTTATAAGCCCCCTTTAACTATTGAAAGGCTGCTGTAAGGTCTCCCTGCAGCCTTCTCTTCTCCAGGCTGAACAACCCCAACTCTCTCAGCCTTTCCTCATAGGAGAGGTGCTCCATCACTCTGATCGTGGTACTAGCTAACAAGCTGATTTCGAAAAGGAAGAAAACTTTTTGCTCTAAACTGAACAGCTTGTAAGGCTAGAAAAATCACAACTCTGTAATTTACAAAAGAAAGACAAAGAGGTAACTGTTGCTAAATGCCATACCTGAATGAGTAGGAGCAGAAATTAAGTTGAAAAAAATAGAGGGAAGACAGAGGAAGTAGAAAGCAATTAGTAGTCATTTAGGATAATGACAGGCAGAATACGAGCAGGGCAGCCAAACAGTAGAGGGTAAACGCACTGCTTATAAAGTTAATAGATTTTAAAATGTCACAGTTACAAAAACCAATACATCCCTCCCCCAAAAGTCTGTTTACTAGATATACGCTAGAAGAGTGTTAAGAATGAAAACTTAAAAAAAGCAGAAGTGCTCATTTTAAACACTTGCTGGCAGACCAGGGAAATTCCGAGGAAGGCAGAACTGGTAAGATTATGTCAAAATTAAAAAGGTGAAAATGGGACCCATGCAATCATAAACTACCTAGATTAATATCAGTCCTTGGCAAACCTTGTTTAAACAATCACAACAGTGTTCTCAAAGAGAAGCAGGCATGTTCAAGTACAGACCCAGCAGGTCTGATTTACTTCTTGGGGTGTATAAATGATGAAACTTCCCACCAGAGGAACTTGCTGCTGCGATGGTGCAGAAGAAGATGGGGAAGTCAGTGGCACCATAAATTCCTTCAGACTCTGCTCTGAGTGACAGCAATGTGCAAGCTGATCCCCAGTGAGATCTTGCAGTGTGCTGACTGCGGGTCAGTCACAGCAGTAATAATAAAGAAAGGGTTTGTATTTACTGGCTGATCAGCCAGTGCATTTTCCAAGAGGTCCTATAGCAGGAACGGGAACACGGAAAGGAAGCGTGTGTGCTAACAGAGTCAGGGACGTCCTAAAGCAGGCTTGTTTCGGTGCTACTGAGCTGCAGTTAAGCAATGATGATTGCATGGGTTAGGAAAGAAATGAGCTTCTCTGAGCAAACCAGTCTTCTTTGGATCCTGGAAAGCTTACTTAATCAACTACACATCTTCATCCAAATCATCATCAGTATAACAGCAACCAGCCTGTTCACAGACCGACTCTTTGGTAGTGATAATTCCTAGTTGCACATAGGCTTGTACAAACTCTGTACACGCACAGACTCACCCATCCTCACCGTGGCATTCACACCTTCAGCTGTGGGGAGGAGCAGATGATGACAAGAAAAAAAGTAATGATGCAAAAGAATGCCTAACAATTAAATGAACCATTCAAATATTATGTTTGCCAGTTAACAAAGTCTAATGGAAAAACAGGTCTTGTCAGACAAACCTGAGGTGAGATTACAGGCTTGGCTGTTAGAAGATACTGTCATAGCTGTACTAATTTTTTAAGGTGTTTGACTTAGCACCACATGTTAATGGTCAGAAAAAAATCATAATGCAATAAAGCACAGATTCAGTGCATCGAGAACTGGATGAGCAATTCAAAGTAGCTGTCGGTGAGACAGTCATCTTTGAAAACTGATGTTTCCTTTGGGGCTCCTTGGGTTTCCTAAATGGCCTGGAAAGTAAATATAAAATAGTGCTAATCAAACTTGAAGTGGTGTGGCACTGTCAGTGTGATAAGCACTAGTAAGAATAAGGCAGCCAGCAAGAGCTATCTCCTGAGAAGTAGGAACGTTGCAAAGGATGTAAGAGTGATAACTTTTAGGCAATGTAAAGAATATAAGAGTCAAAACCTAACAAGTATCTTAGTATATGACTGCAGTAAAAAGGCTGAGGTAATTCCTGGATATGAAATAAGGAAGTAACAGAGAGGTGTTTTTATCTCATTGATAAAACTGATACTGGAATTTGGCACGTAGTTTAAAAATAGGGTAGAGATCAGGAAAGGGCTCGCTTTGGTCGGCTCATCAATGCTGTAGCAGGGCCAGGCACAAGGAGAGAACTAATAGCAGGAATCTAAAGCCAGACAAATTCAGATTCAAACAAACTGCAAAGTGAAGCAAATGATTCCTCATCTTCTGGCAATTTTGCGTGAGGGTTGATGAAGAGCCTGATGGCACGACTTTGGCTAGATACAGATTGTGTTTCAGACAGTCACCAGGCCCAGTTCACAGGAGATTGACCGTCTTTGCCAGCTGTGAAACTTAATAACAGTTTTAAAATAATTTAATTTAGTTTTCAATATTGTAGTCAGCATATTTGCATTGCTGAAATAAAGAAGGTCAGAATTATTAATGGCCCAAATGAGAATCACATCTCACAAAAATATAGTGCATTCATCCAAGACTTCTAAAATTTGGAGGAAAACTTGCATTCTAAACATATACTTCATGGGTGTAAGTGGAGCAATCCTAGGACTACATTGTGTGGTTTAAATTGAAGCAGTTTATCCTTAAGTGGCCTTCAAAACAAGGAACAAAACAGATAAGCTATTTCTAATAATATAATTCAATCCTTACCCTTGATATTAAGCTTATTGCTGCTCTCTAAAATACATTTAATTTTATAGATTCTTTCCTTTGCACAGTGTTCCTTGAAGTGTTTTGCAATACAGATACTGGCAATAAGCAAGTAAACAAATAAGCCACACCAATTACGTGCTCAATTATCACTCCTGTTCAGTCCTCCCTTTTAAAATATTGTATAAAGGCAAATGACTGGACACCAGGCTTATCATGTAAACTCTTAAACCAAGTGCTTTCATTTCTACTGACTGAACAAATAAAATAGAATCAGCCAGCCTTTTCCTTCCCCTCATAATTTGTTGTCTTAGAAATTTCTAATTTAAAGCCAGTGCTTGTTTTGGCTTCAGTTTTGTAAATTACTTACACTAAGTAACCCAATTTCAAAAGAGTCACATGGACACAAAGGGAAAAAGAGTATAGTTAATCAAAGGCCATTGCATATTACTGTCAGAAGAACACATCACAGAAAAAGAATCTCATCTTGCTGCTTTGACCAGTGAAATATTTTCTTTTAAAATGCAAAACCTCTTGTTGTTAGGAGTGAAGAACTGTAGTGACAGAGATATTGGCCTCATTTTCTCTCTAGAAAAATGCTTACGTACAACTCCTGCCCCCAAGCCTGAAGCAGCTGATGCTCCAGGGCAGTATGAAGCGTGTGGGCTGTGAAACTTCCAGGGCTATGGAAGTTGGTTACACCCATCATTTACAAGAGTCCTCCTGTGCTAAGTGAGGAGATGCTTAACATGAGCGGCCCCTCTGGGTTCCGGGTTGCCAGATGAGCTTAGGATTGCGCTTTTGAGAACCACGTTGTAAAAAGTGACAGCAGTGATGTGTTTCTGGCCAAAATCCTCCATGTGCCTGTGAGTGAAAGTACTCCACCAAGTTGCTGCTGCGCTGTACCCCAGAGGAGGCTGCCTGACAGCGCTGGGTTAGACAGCCGCTGGAGAGTAAGCACAGCGGTCTATGCACACTCTGTGCATGTATATATGGAAAGACATATATCTATATGTCATTTTTGGTTATCTATATGAAAGGTGAGATTAAGGGTAAGATCAAGCTCATTTTAGTCATTCAAATAACATACAGCTCTTGAAGTGGGAGCTCCTTTGGAAAGCCATTATTTATATCAAGCGGTTTCTTATTTAGTCAGTAAAAAACATCTCCCTTGGCACATTTGCACATCCAGCCAGCAGAAACTTTGCTGCTGTAAAGAAAGATGTCCTTCAGGGGAGGCAAATAGGATGGTTCGCGTGCTTTTCCAGCTGTGGCAGCGTGGGTGCCGATGGCCTCAGCCCAGCGGGACGTGGGGGGAGGCGCTTCCCCAGAGCTGGGGAGGGGGAAGAGGGGCTGCGTGGGGCACCCGCCTGCTCTGCTGCAGCTGTCACCGGTGTATGGTGGCATCTGCCCTCTCCTCTGCTGGGTGCGTGCCTGAGGCTCCATCTCCACCTGCAGAGATGGGTTTTACAGACTCTTCAGGCCTGAAACTGAAGCCTCAGAGGACAGATCTGGAGCCAGAGATAGCAGTCCTTAATGCTAGAGATATAAAATATGTCATTACCAACAATGAAGATGAAGTCACGGATAAACAGTATGGGACTGTCATGATTTCCCATACCCATTTTCTCTATGTTCCACTTTGGGTTTTGTATTTTTTTTAACCCTATAGTAATAGCCCTCATACCGTTATTACAAAACATCTCTGAACCCAAGTTGAGGTCTTGGGCCTCAACCCAGATTGCTCAATACAAGTTTACGAGGACAAATCATGCAAACCTTTAGTGTTTCTCTTTCTGGTAAGCCGCTCACTTTGAAATTTACATTTGGAGTGAGACCTCTGAGACTTTATAGGCTCATGGGAATTTCAAAGGCAAGATCTGAGGTGATGAACCTCCAAACAGACCCGTTGTCTCCCATTGAATGAGCCCTTCTGGAAGACTTATCCTCCCCAGTCTGTAGATAATCCTGATATTGTGCCATTATGACATGTAGTTTGTGGGTGAATTCCTACAGAAGCTTGAGGTAGCAGTTAGCCATCATTAAACATCAAACCATCATTAAACAGTTGAAAGATTCCTTGTTATATTATTTAATCATGTGCTTTTCTTTCCCCACACAAATTATTTTTCTGAACCTTATACTTCTGTGTGAGCATAATTCTTCAAGTTTGCAATAGACACAAGTTTAGAAGGACAGACAAAAAGCTAATGCACAACAGCATTTGCCGGACTTAGCATGTAGGCAAATATCCTATGCCGAGTTGTGACACACAAAATCTTGTGTTGAAAAGGGAGGAATCATTTTAATTTGAGGTTATCTGGTGACCTACGAGGAGCCAGGAAATGTGCTCACTCAGGGACCGCTGTAGGGGTGTGGACAGGACTGGCACAGAGACGATGGAGCCACAACCAGAGGTTTTACCCCTAAGGTCTTTCTTTGTAAAGTGAGAATTGGAAACTGCTTATAATTGGGTTACTTGGAGTAAATTGTTAAGGAATAATTATATTCCCCCTGACCTGATGACTGTTTCACTAAGCCCTGATAACATTCCCAAAACTTGCTGGGCCAGGTAGATTGTGCTACTTTTCCAGTAGATGAGGGGAAAGGAGGAGCTCACGTTTTATCTGAAAAGCATGATCCTCTCATTTCTTTCATCTGAAGCTCTACCTGAAACTATATGGAGGAGTAAGATTATGTAAGACATTAGTTGTATGTACTTCAGAAAAAGCGACTATTAAGACCATAAACAGCAGTTCTCCCATGAACTAAATTTTTTAAATGAGTGGATCCATGGTTAGGGATTCTGTGCAGTATTTTGGTAGTTTTGTCTTTCCCTTGTGGAGGCACTGATGACTGCAAGACATATTGATGTGTTCATTTAAAAAATAACAAAACCAAAACCCCACAGATTTATTAACAGATTCCTAGCAAACAACAAGCTTTGCCAATGAGAACAGACAAGATCCTGCAATAAAACCCAAAACAAACCCTCTGGGGGAAATCCAGTGTTCCAAGTCCTCTTTACAAGCGCTTTGATTCAAAATATCATTGCTTCCTTGGTTACTACATTTTTTTCCATGAGTAAAGGGGTGGGAGGTTTACTAAACAGTACTTACTACAAATAAAAACATGAAGAGGGGAGGGAAGGTGTGTGCGTTTATAACTCTGGTTATTAGAAATGAGGGAATTGTGGTCCTGTTGTGAATTGACTAGGATTTTTTCTTTACTGCCAGTGTCTGTTTCCAGCAATGAAATAAGCCCCTGCACCTGGAGCCAGCTTTTCTGCTCCCTAGCCCACCATGCTCACTGGGAGTCCCGTTTCCTTAATTCAAGGAGTATTGCAGGCAGGGAAGGTGCATTTGTTTGTTGCAAGCTGGAGGGACATGGAGCCTGTGTTATTAATTTTGAACTATGTGCTGCTTCTTCAGAGTGAAAATTCCTATCAGAATCTTATTAAAATCCTGAATCTTCCCACAGAATAGCCTTTGATGACTGAACAGGACTAGCTGCTTAATTGCTTCATCTGGCAAGGCACAGAAATCATGGCTAGCATGATTAATACTAATAAAACTTTATTTTATTCTTGATGTTTTGTGATCAAGCTGGTTTCAACTTGTTAGTTCATTTAAAATATGCATGCCAGTTCAGACAACTAACGATGACTGAACTTGGTGAACAGCTGGTTTAAATGGTGGCACTTTCTCATTTGCCTTTTCCTTACCACATGAGGGCAACTGCAAAGGGAATGATGTGAATCTCCAAGGGCCACAGGTGTAAGTCTAGGTTCAATCATCTTTGCATTTCAGGTGGTGAAAGCATGATATGAGTTTTAAAATGCTATATAGCAGGCATCTCTGAGCTCCTAGCTCTGTCAAGTCTCAGTTCTTGACCCCTGGGCTCCCCAGATGTGCAGCAGTGACTGAAGTAATGGTATGAACTTTGAAGTTTCAGGAAATTCAGCCTCTAACTGAGGTGAATTAAGAAATGTCCTAATCGTCCAGGCTAATTCTCTTACTTCAGGTAGATTCTTCCTTTGAGGCATCTAGCGCTGGCCAGTTTCCAGGAGGGCTGCTGAGAATTATGGTCTGATGTGATGGTACATTTGGTGGTTCCTAGAAAAGCTGATGTCTCTACATGAGTTTGACAAAAGAACAATACAAGATCTAGGAACGTAGAGAAGGGAAACAGTACTTTCACATGGGTGGGTCATGAGATTACAGGCCACAAGATAATGACTTGAAACCTCAGGGTCTGGTTTGGTGGCTCCCTACTTCACTTTACTACAGGACAGCTGTTGCTACTGTTAAAGGAAGAGATAGGAGGAGTTGGAGAATGTTCCTATTTCAATGGAGGCATTCAAGGCCATTTAAGGAACCTGAAGGTGCACAAGTCCATGGGTCCTGATGAGATGCATCCACAGGTCGTGAGAGAACTGGTGGATGAAACTGCTAAGGCACTATCCATCATATCTGAGAAGTTGTGGCAGTCCAGTGAAGTTCCCACTAACTGGTAAAGGAGAAAAATAACCCCCATTTTCAAAAAGGGAAAAAACCGAGGACCTGGGGAACTACAGGCCAGTCTCACCTCTGTGCCCAGCAAGATCGTGGAGCAGATCCTCCTGGAAGCTATGCTAAGGCACATGAAAAATAAGGAGGTCATTGGTGACAGCCAACATGGCTTCACTAAGGGCAAATTGTGCTTGATGGATTTGGTGGCCTTCTATGATGGGGTTATAGCACTAGTGGATAAAGGAAGAGCAACTGATGTCATCTACTTGGACTTGTGCAAAGCATTTTACACTGTCCTGCATGACATCCTTGTCTATAAATTGGAGAGACAAAGATTTGATGGATGGACCACTCGGTGGATAAGAAATTGGCTGGATGGTCACACTCAAAGTGTTGCAGTCAATAGCTTGATGTCCAAGTGGAGACCAGTGATGAGTGGTGTTCCTCAGAGGTCAGTATTGGGACCAGTGCTGTTTAACATCTTTGCTGGCAACATGGACAGTGGGACTGAGTGCACCCTCAGCAAGTTTGCTGACACACCCAGCTGTGTGGTGTGGTCAACATGCTGGAGGGAAGTGATGCCATCCAGAGGGACCATGACAGGCTTCAGAGGTGGGCCCATGTGAACCTCATGAAGTTCAATAAGGCCAAGTGCAAGGTCCTGCAAATGGGTTAGGGCAATCCCAAGCACAAATACAGGCTCGGTGGAGAATGGATTGAGAGCAGCCCTGAGGAGAAGGACTTGGGCGTGTTGGTTGATGAGAAGTTCAACATGACCCTGCAACCTGTGCTTGCAGCCCAGAAAGCCAACTGTGTCCTGGGTTGCATCAAAAGAAGCGTGACCAGCAGGTCAAGGGGGGGTGGTTCTCCCCCTCTTCTCCACTCTCATGAGACCCTGCCTGTAGTGCTGCATCTAGCTCTGGGGCCCCCAACATAGGAAGGACATGGACTTGCTGGAGCAAACCCAGAGGAGGGCCATGAAGATGATCAGAGGGCTGGAGCACCTCTACCTCTCCAATGGAGGAAGTCTGATAGGTCTTGTTCAGCCTGGAGAAGAGAAGGCTCCAGGGACACCTTATAGCAGCCTTCCAGTAACGGGAAGTAACTGGCCTACAAGAAAACTGGAGCAGGACTTTTCACAAGGTCATGTAATGATAGGACAAGGGACAATGGCTTTAAACTGTAAGAGGGTAGATTTAGATTAGATATAAGGAAGAAAGGCTTCATGGTGATGGTGGTGAGGCACTGGAACAGGTTGCCCTGAGAAGTTACAGATGCCCCATCCCTGGAAGTGGTCAAGGCCATGTTGGATGGAGCTTTGAGCAACCTGATCTAGTGGAAGGTGTCCCTGCCCACAGCAGGGTGGGGGGGACACTAATCTTAAAGGTCCCTTCCAGCCCAAACCTTTCTACAATTCTATGATTCTATGAGTCTAGAAAAAGGTCTGAAGCCATAAGTGATGACTAGTTTTCCACTTCTTTTTCCATTGAGCTCTGATTTTGAATTCTCCAGGGAAATGTGAGCAATTCCTTGGACTCTCATTTTTCCCCACAGTCTGTTAACATCCTAAAGGAAGATGTGAAAGAAATCATCTGTCACTATAAGCAGTTCATTTAAAAGGTGAAGGCTGAAATTACCTGTGTATCCGAATTGATTCATTCCACGGAGGAACATAAAACAAGTGCTTATGTACTGCCACACAATGACATGGTCTCTCTGATGCTAGAAGTATGCTATAATATCACTCACTCTCCACACATTTCTATGCATTGCTCTGTGCACAACAGCTTTCTCTGACCAAAGGTGGAATAGACCTTCCTGTCTGCAAGGCAATGATGCCTCTACCTACACTGAGAGCCTTGAGGAGCAGCACTGCAGAGGAGGTGTTGATAGTGGAGGTCATGGGTCTGAGCAGATCAGGAATGAGAGCTGTAAAATAGGGTTTGCAAAACTGGAAGGTTTGTAAATTTGGCATAACAACAAAGGGAAAATAATAGTTTAATGAAGCTTTTTAGGAAATGGCCTTTATTTTGTAAAAATGAAGTTAACTAGTGTATAAATGTTAGTATTGAAAAGACGACTACTGATTCTTAGGTCATGCATTTCCTTAAACATTCCCAGCCTGTTTGTAATCTTTGATCTCTACTTCTCTACAAAATATAGGAATTTTACTAGCAGATAAAACACACAGACATCACTGAAGCATGGTGAAAAGAAGCTGCAGTACAACCTCCAGTGCAGAAAAGTTGAGGAGAAAGAAATGCTGTAAGCTTTTAACTCACCAGAACACTTACGAATGGAACAGACTGTAGTAACCTGGCACGCAAGTCATCTAGAAAACTGTGCTAACTGTTGCTCTTGTCACTAAACTCCATAGGATCTTTAATTGCAACAAGTCACAGATTTCATTGGTATCAGACGTGTCCCTACAAATGGCAGAATAAATTCAGCGTCAAGGAATCATACAATATCTCTTGATTCTGTGTCACATTTACCCGGGTCCTCACATCAGCACAGCCAAATTGTCCCAGGATGCACCAGTCTGCCAGGTTACACCTTCTGCCTGCTCCCTCTGTGTAAGTTCCACAAGAGGATCCTTGGTTACAGGAGGCTATCCCTCATAAGAGAATACGATGCTCGTCTGTGCAAGGGGATTTCTCTGCTGCCTGTTTGCAGCCTAGGTGTGTCACTGATTGATAGGTGTATTCAGGTAGCCAGCTTTGGGCTTCTGCCTTCAGGTGCTGCAGGACCTGACACTATTGGACCTGAGACCTGTAAGCTTCACTGGTAGTTCATCATGGAAGAAGACAATTCACAACACCTGAGATAATCTTCTGAGCTGAATTGCCCTCTGGAAGAGCAGGATTGTCAGGGCTCTGCATGCATGAAGAGACCTTTTTAATGGCCCTGACCAGCCTTGTTCAGGACCCCCACCAACACCTTCTGCCTGTGGCCCAGGAGCTCGGCTCCAGCCTGAGCACTCAGACCTTGTCTGAGCTATCTCATACGTGTGCCTGTGCCTTGCCCTGTTCCCTACTGTCCTCACTTACCGACCAGTCTAGCTGGATGGACTTGAGACTTCCAAGGTAGATAGCCTTGGCAGTGTCCAGTCCTGCCTGCCAGTCTGTGGACCCAGGCTGTGGCCTGGTCTCCAGTCCTGTCTCTGGCCCCATCTCCTGCTGTTTCTCATTGGACTCCCAGGGCACTGACTAAGGAGCCTGGCCCACAAAGCTCAAAGGACCCTCAGGAAGGGACAAAACCTATTTGCAACAATCAGAAGAGTTCAGATAATTCACAGGAGCAAATAATTCACAGGGCAAAGTGAGACTGCCCCCCTGGTGCTGCCAGTTCAGCCTGGTAGGAGAAGTCAGCTCAGACCTGCTGTCCCAGTTCTACCTCAGGAATTGCTGTAATGCATTCAAACAGTCTCCTCAGCAAGCAGAATTAAGTGCCAAGTCCTTCAGAACACAGAGCACACAGACCTGCAGCAATAATGAGAATATGGCTTAAATTCTTCCAGTGGTGTTATTGCAACATTAATACCGTAGTAGAGCTCTGCTGAGGCAAACCACTTTGAAAATCCTACTGTATTTAGTAATTCTGTGGTTTTATCAGGAAATCACTTCTACTTACCATCAAAGGCCTGCAAGTTGTTTTGAGTCTGATCACTTCAGGCTGCTTAGGTTTTTTTTTTTGTCCAAATAAAATTTAAATGTATTAATCTTAGCAGATGAAGAAACTATGTGTACCTAATGGCAAATTCAAGGCAAACAAATGCTTCCTTTGATATTAAGCTGTGCTTCTGTCAACAGACACCAGCTGATAACTCTGTTCTTTGTAAAAGGAAAATATTTTGCTTTTTTCATGCAAAACAGGGGGCAGGATGAGCTAAGATAGCAGGACAGTACATTTGCATAGATGTATAAAAATAACAAGCTGATCAAAAAACCACAGATTTGTCAAATGTGAAGGATAAGTCCTAAACTGCTGCTTATTATTAATTTTCTTTGCTGCAGCCTAGTGATAACATGCAGTGTAAGTGAAAGTGGGCCAACGTAGCTAAGCCACTCCACAGAGCTCTCCCACTGCCAGGCAAATCCCAGTGCTTCAGGAAGAAACTCTGTAGAGATGACAGCTTGCTTGCTGAAGTAGCGTAGCTTGAAAGGTACTTTCTGGTGTCTGGGGTTGCCAGTGTTTTCAGTGGGATAGAAAACTGAAATATCGATCACCTTCATTGTTTAATTAGTTGATGAAACATTTTATAAGACTGTATAATTGCATGTTCATGTCACTTGTCTGCCATGTGATTAGTGTGTGGTTAAATGGCTGTTATGCATCAATAACTCCCACCAATATCAATAGGAATATTTTCACTCACAAATCAGGCACGCCATTTTGAGAGTCACTGCTTGTTCAAATAAATTTCTAGGCTCATATAAGTGGTCAGTTCACAAAGTTCACAGACCATCAAGCCAAAATATGTTGTTGCCATCAATTAGTCTCACCTCCGGTCTAATTTAGTTATGACGTCTTCCCTGACTAATTCTTACAGGAATTAGAGCTTATCTTTTAGGCAAATATTCAAGCATTGCTTCAGCTTTCTATTTGAGCAATTATAGGCACTCTCTAAATGCCCATTTCACCTGGAGAACTTGCAGTTTGTTTTCAACCTAGATTGCTTTAGTACTATGTCATTTAAAGGAGTTTTACTACACCCAGTTTCTGGGTGCAGTGATTTTAAATAGCCTATCCGCATTCATTTCTTTAAAACCTCCTTTGAAGACTACTGAAATGCTTTTTCTGAGGCTGAAAATACGTGCCATGGTAGGGAGGATCTGAACTGATGACAGTAATAATACAATAGTTTTGAATTATTTACTTTATGATTGAAGATTAAGCACAGTCCATCAAAGATAAAACAGATAACTCAATCTTTCAACTGTGCATGTACTTCACAAACTTTATTCACATGATCAGGGCCCATCTGCTAGAGGTGATGCAGAGGGACATGCTAACTGCAGTTCAGCAATGCTGCACAGAGTCTGCTGAACTTCCATAGAATGCTGTGGGTTGGAAGGGACCTTTAGAGGTCATCTAGTCCAATCCCCTTGCAGTGAGAGGGGAAATCTCCAGCTAGATCAGGTTGCTCAGAGCCCCGTCCATCCTGGCCTTGAAAATTTGTAGGGATGATGCATCTACCACTGCTCTGGGCAACCTGTTCCAGTGTTTCATCACCCTCATTGTAAAAAACTTTCTTCCTTATATCCAGTCTAAATCTACCCTCCTTTAGTTTAAAACCTTTAGCCCCTTGTCCTGTCACAGCAGGCCTTGCTAAAGAGGTTGCCCCCATCCTTCCTATAGTCCCCCTTTAAGTACTGAAAGGCTGCAATAAGGTCTCCCCGCAGCCTTCTCTTCTCCAGGCTGAACAACCCCAACTCTCTCAGCCTGTCCTCACAGGAGAGGTGCTCCAGCCCCCTGGTCATTTTTGTGGCCCTTCTCTGGACCCGCTCCAACAGTTCCATGCCCTTCTTGTGCTGAGGGCTCGAGAGCTGGACGCAGCACTGCAGGGGGGGTCTCACCAGAGCGGAGCAGAGGGGCAGAATCACCTCCCTCGACCTGCTGGCCACGCTGCCTTTGATGCAGCCCAGGATACAGTTGCCCTTCTGGGCTGCAAGTGCACATCGTTTGCTCATGACCAGCTTTTCATCCAGCAGTGTCCCCAAGTCCTTCTCTGCAGGGCTGCTCTCAACCCCTTCAGCCCCCAGCCTGTATTGATACCAGGGGTTGCCCCGACCCTGGTACAGGACCTTGCACTTGGCCTTGTTGAACCTCATGGGGTTCTCACAGGCCCACCTCTGCAGCTTGTCCAGGTCTCTTTGGATGACATCCCGTCCTTCTGGTGTGTCAACTGCACTGCTCAGCTTGGTGTCATCTGCAAACTTGCTGAGGGTGCACTCAATCCCACTGTCTATGTCACTGATGAAGTTATTAAATAGTACTGGTTCCGGTACAGACCTCTGAGGGACACCAGTCATCGCCAGTCTCCATCTGGACATTGAGCCGTTGACCACTACCCTCTACCCTACTTTAAACAACACTAGCATTCTCCTCAATTACTAACATTTCAGTGGGACTAGTCTGGTGCTTAAAATTAACTGTGTGCCTGAACATTTTGCTGGCTACTATCTTGCTGCTTTCCACTTAGCAGGGTCAGACACGGATGAAATACAGCTGCTCTGGAGCACTTGATGCCACCGACTTTGGCAAAATGACAACAGCGTTATTGACTGTGGAAAGAATTGTACAAACTCTGTGCTGAAAACAAGGCACAGGAAAATAACTCTGCTGAAAACTTTGATAAACCTATGACACTACAAATTAGGACTGCTCTGGCATAGTAGAGAATAAAGATGCTCTCATTGTTACAGGAGTCTCTACAAAAATTACTAAGCAGACCATTTCTTACTAAAGAGAGGACAATGTAAGTGCAGGTGCTTTGGCAAAGCTAATTTACTTTCCTGCTTTTCAGCTTCCTTATCTGAGAAAAATGGGAAGGAACTTATTCTGAGTGCTCTTGGGTGGAGAAGTGAAATAATCCTGGTGCAGGTGTATTTCTGTTGTGTCCTGATACGGTCTCACACAGGACTGATGCTTCGATTCTGGGGAAGACACTGAGCTGATTTTTTTAGGATTGCCTTCAAATCTAAAGGGATCTCTTTGCATTAAACTCTTTTACAGACGAGGGTACCTTAGCATTCCTAGCATCCTTAATGCAGAAGAGGATCTCAGCTTTCTGCAACATTCAACCTCAGCGGTCGGCTTTTGTTGTTTTACATTTCACTTTTCCCTAAATGTGGATGAGAAGGGAGACATTATAAGCTCCAGAGAACATAAAATAATATTTTTATATGACTATTTGCACTAGCAAAGGAAAAACAATTGCACAGAACAGATCAGTCCTGTGCCATGCACAAAAGAGTAAATACTAACTTTGTATCTGCTGCTATGAAAAGAGTCACTGTTCCATGGTTCTTCTAATTCACATTCATGAGGGTCAGAGAGTAGCTGCAGACTCCAGGCCAGGAGCTGGGGCAATAAAACAGAGGAGGAGATAGAGGAAACTGGAATGAAGAAAACTGGATTCTTCAGATAACGGAGGAAAATAAACAGGAGAAGGTATTTAACAGGAGAGAATTAAAATTGCAAAGAACTAATGATAACAACCCCAAAACGGCTTATGTGCAGGTGTTATTTTTGGACTTGTAAATTCTGTGAAGACATGGGTATAGACTGATGCATATACCAAACTAGAGCTGCTGTATGCAAGTGCGTACTGATATCATTTAAGGGAACTTATGTGGTATCACAGATTTAACAGCAAGTTTCAATTGCATTAACTCCATTTAAATAAAAAAAAAAATCTCTTGGGCTAACATTTTTAATGTTAGCTTCTTGGACAAAAGGTATGAGTAACCTTTAAACAAAATGTTATCCTGGTAACAGTAAGAAGTTGTTTACTAATCTAAAATGTACTATTCCTTTCATATAAAACAAGTTACAAAAAAAAAAAGCTTTTAAAAAAGTTGGATTTTAACTTCAGCCAACGGTAGTCCTCAAAGACAATACTCTTGATAGTTTTAATTTTTTAAAATTAATGGGGTCAAAAAGCAGTCTTTATAGCAGTGCCTATTAAATCGAGTAGAATTTTGCTGTTACATTATTTGCAAATGTCGGCAACAGTTAATGGTCAACACCTTTAGTTGTTCAGGACAATGCCTAACTGCTGAGTATGAACATTAACATGTGCCTGCTGGGATTCAGGCTGCCATTAAATGATATGTTCATTTCCCTTCCTCAATACGAAATAAGCTGTTGCATTAATTAATCTATTCTTTTCAGTTTGGCCACTTACAAAATTCTTAAGCACTCACTTTTTCTTCTATGGTACATAATGTTTTGGTATCACCAGTAACTCAGATTTTAGGATAAATTTAAGTAAGCACGTGGAAGGTTTACTTTTTTCAATAAAAGCATTACTATCAAAAATCTAAAGAAAATAGAGGGCAACAACACTGCCATGTTACAATGAAAATAACCAAGAATTAAGGGAAAAAGCCGAGATACAACATCTCTTTCGCTTTAAATGTGCCAAATATCAGGAATGAAAGATAAACTATTGGCTATGAAAATACTGAAATTCTCTAACAAAGAAGAAATCTGTGGCAAAATCACTAGACTGGGTTGGAGAACATTTTGGGTAGGGCAACATTTAAATTAATTTTGTGAATTTGGACTTCATTCTCCTTCTAAAAATGCTACTACAAGCTCACTGAAGCCGTGCACTGTGCAAGGCCTGCGTTCCTGTGATGGCACGGAGGGCTGGAGGCAGGAGAACAGTTTGTCTATGTACGATTTAAGAGTACAAGTCAATAAAGTGGAGCATGCTGTAATCAAGCCAGAGCTTGCACTCCCGTGCAAAAACGTCTGCAAGGAAGAATTGGGCAACGCATTTTAAAAACTACACGTGGGTTTATCCTTGCCTCTGCCCTCTTGACTTTATCATACCTTAAGAACAAAGATAGTTTCTCTTACATAGAAGAGTCAGTGAAGACAGATGACGAGCAGTTTTCCATTGTGGAAAAAAATCAAAATATATAGTAAAAACTGGCTTAATTCGAGATAAGAAGAGAAAAAGGAAAGGTATCTAACCTTAAATCTAGATTACATTCTTATTTCAGGCGAGTTCTGAACCCATGTGAAGTATATATTAAACCACTCCAAACCAAACCTGCCTAAGTGGTGTGTTACTCATAAACCTGTAGGCAACCCAGTGTGAGAATATTTTTTTTGTTTAACTTCAAACTCTAAAGTACAATAAAATAAATCATGCTTACATTTTGTTTTGTGATAATGGCTTCAGGCACTTTTTCAGGTTTGGTTGGGTTTTTTGTTGGGTTGCTTCTATTTTTTTTTCCCCAGCATAGCTTTGCACAGTTTAAGTCAGCTCTAAAGCCTCTTGAGCAGACACTGCTGAGTGCAATGTCAGATGCTGACATCTGCTTTCTCCTTTTTCTTATGGCACCTACCAAATGACATAGGGTTTCCAGAACTCCAGACCTGAATTACACTCATGCTTCTTATCCCAATGCATCATGAATCATCTCCTTTCACTTTTTCATTTTGAATTATATTAAGAGGAGGCACTTACTGCAATGAGATGATGCCTATATATTGGGAGCACCATAACCAGAGGCATTTGGCAGTTTGAAGGCAGACTGAAACTACAGTTGTTTTGGGAGAGCATTAGATTGCAGCAGCTTTTGACAGTGGAATGATTTCAGGACTTAGGAAGTCAACAAATAGAAAAATGAAATATCAGGGTAATGAGTAATGGTAACAAAATATGGGGATGACAGAGGTCATTGCCTTTCTAGTCCCGGGCTGAACTCTGTGGAAGTCACTGCAGCAAGAGCCCTGCAGCAAAAACAGCAGAGCACAGTAACTACCGTCACGCCCATGATGGATACCAGCCCACTATTGATAAGCAGCAGCAATCTGGGCTGTTTCATGGGGATTCTTCTGGTTTCTTATGGATTCTGGGAATTCTGATGCTTTTATAAATGTGTACCTGCGCTGGTTTGTAAGGGTAGAGGTTGGTTGATTGGTGTATTTATCCAAACAGACACGTTGGGAACCCAAGGGCTTCTATGAAGCCTGTAACTGGGTTAACTGAAAGAGAGAATCGAGAATTCTCCACAGTTTACAGAACCATGAGGTTGGGGTGCAGAGATCAGCCTTTGTAACCAGAAGCTTGTGCACAGGTGTTTACTTCTGCATTATGTGCATGATGTCGCTTCTTAAGGCCCATATAAGTTTTTACAATGTTCTTCTACCTTCTTAGCTTTGAGGCTAGGGCTGCATTTGTAAAGTCCTTACAAAACTCATTACTGAAGTTATTAGAGGATATTAACAAATATCCTCTAAGCACCAGAAGACTGTTCTTACTGCTTTCTTGCTTTCTACTGACATTTCCTCTAACTGCAGAACGCATTCATTTTTTAAAATGCTGTCATCCTTACTAGTAGTCTGGGTTTGAACCTCCAAGTCCGATTTAGACAGTGATCACATTGCAGTGTTTAATTCTGCTCCGCGCTTGTTTGAACAAAGCCAGAAAAAGCAGCCACCAGGCAAGAGAGGTGCAAACAAGTTATTCAGGGCTTTACAGGTGACTCTGCAAGTCCAGCCAGGTAGCTCCCCACAGACTGGTGGTTGTTTCCAGATTGGTGGTGTTCCCTTTTCTAAAAGCCCTTCCCTCAACACGGGTCAGAGTGGTTCTCCACATTTTGGCTAAATCCACCAGTCAACCACCTGGATTAGGAACCAGCACTCGCCCCTGCTCTAAAACGGCAGATTCCAGAGCAGCACAGAGCAAACAATCCTGCCAGAAGATCTACTAAGGGAGGGTACATTAATTCTAAAAATATTTTCAAAGTGATAACATGGGTGGCGTTACTACTTCATATTATCGGCCAGACACATGGAAGGCTTCCCAGCCAGAACTCACATTAACTGTGGTCTTCTGCTTTCCTGTGTATCCACCTTATTGTGTTTCAAGGAAAACTCTTGATGTTTAGGGATGTGGTAGTGTCCCCATCACCAGAGATTTTCAAGATGCAGTTGGACAGGGTGCTCGATAATCTCATCGAGGCTCCCTTTCCTATGGAAAGTTGGACCAGACTATCCTTCAAGGTCCCTTCCAACCTGGGCTGTTCTGTGATTCAAGTTCATGGCTGTATGTATGTATGGCAAGATACTAAAATTGACCCATTTTCTCCTGGAAGTTGTAGAAAAGCTACTGAATAAATGCTGTCCTAGTGGAATTTCTTTACTTAGTTTCAAGTATTACAGACTAGAGAGTACCGAAGTACAAGGTGCCATTTGCCCAAAAGCTTAATTTCCACATTCCCATATTTCATCTTCATTTGGGACTTGCATTAATACTTACTGAAGGTGGCTGCAGGCTTGGGAGCACTGCAGGGATCCACATAGTCTGAGTGAACCCATGTACCTGCTCTAATTTGCACATTACAACAGGCTCATAATCGAGAGAGCTGCACCCCACCCCCCAACAGAAACAGTATGTAAATTGGAAGTTATTATCCAGTTATGGCAATAGCCAGAAGCAGAGACTGTAATGTACCTACAAAGCTTAACGTGAATAAACCTTCTGTAAAACAGGTCAGCTCTTGCTTGAAGAGTAACTTACTGCAATTTAAGATGCTGGATAATGAAATTTAATGAAAGGCTGAGTGGGGACCGAAGCATGGTTGGGTGAAACACGAGGAAGACAAATCCTCCTTACAAATCTGAGATGCCCGAATCAGGTTTGGGCGTTTTGATGTGAATATCAATCTACCACATTTCTCCAGTGCCCAAATTAGGTTCTGTAATGTGCCAACAGTATTTCAAGATGTTTCAGCCTTTTACTGTAAAAAAAAAAATTAAAATCAGTCTTCTGAACATCAGCTAGTCCTTAATACCCGAGAGACATGGTATATCCCTGCCATTTTTTATACCACTTCATTTCGTTGTCCCAGGGAACTGTGGTTTACATCTGCAATGATGTACCACTCAACAGCAGCATGAACAGACCCAATACAATCTATATAGTTGTAACAACAAAATAGAAATATAAAAAATAACTGAATACTGGTGACTCCGATACCAGTATATTTCAACACTCGTGATCACTCTTGCCTAAGCGAGACCTGGCTAAAGATTTCTCATATGCAGTTATGTCATAATTGTACTTGAACTTCTAACACATCAAAAACTCAAGCTAAGAAATTAAGGCCAACACTTCATAATTTTAACCTCTTCAGTTAAAAAAAAAAATAATACTGAGCGTATCCTCTTGGCCCTGCAGAAATATTGGCACCACTTCAATATGAAAGGAAAATCAGCAAGTTATACACTAACAGCACCGATGGCTCTGAAGTAAAACAAATATTCAAGCGCTTAAAGACTAGAATTAAATTTGCTTACTACAGTGGCCTATTTTGCACCTTCAAATCTAATATTTTCCTTGGTTTTCTCCTAGCTCCTCCTCTTTTTATCACTTTCCCTTTTACCTCTTGCATTTTCTGTCTCTCCAAGTAGCACACTTGGTGGTGCCCCTGTCTGCTCCCTTCGGAGCTCAGGAATGGCTCTTAGTGACACAAACCAGTTTGGCAGTTTGTCACTTTCTGTAACTTCTTCCCTGTATCTCCTGCCCCTCCCCCCAGCTAACAGTTTTACAGCTACTAAGCAGTTAAATGTAATAATATTTGCATAAGCCATATTCCACTCAATGTAATACACCAGAGTTAACACTGTCCTTGTTAGAGTTCAAGAGCGCCCAGATCTTTCTAAATACTGGAGATTTATGAGTATGAATTTCAAAAGCAACTCAATGTCATCACTGAAACATGGCAAATAAATTCTGAATAATGGCCTCTGAAGGTCCTAGCAGCAGGAGTTAATTCAGATCACACACATTCATGTAACAGATCAAAGCATTTCATGCTGCTGTGAATTTAAAATCACAGGTGTCTTCTCACTACGGCAAGCTGTTTTTCAAATGAGACCCATATTAAAAGCTGACCATGTCCACTTCAGTGTTTGAAAGTATACTTTGTTTCAGGAAGCAAAATAATACAAAAATAAGGCATTTACTTGAAAGAACAACTATCTTACAAAAATTGTGTCTTTCCTAATTCTAGAAATCACAACAGTATAAATAAAATCTTAAAAAACTAATACAGTGTTTATTTAGAAACAGCATAAATCCAAGCAGTGCATAAAATTCTCAAGTGTTTATTGTTACAGCTTAAGTGCATATATTCCTTTTATAATTTTGTGCCTTTCCACAGGAACAGACATACAGCAGCCACACAGTTTGTTCTTTTCAGAAAGCTCTTACTAGTTTGAAATCTCATCAGCATAACTGGATAATACAGTAAACCAGTTCCAGTGATAAATTCCAGATTTATTCAGACCAGATTTCAAAAGAGTAAACTCAGCATGGAAGGTGTTCCAATTTTTGAATATTCCCAGAAAAGCTGACATAAGATGCGTTTCAAGTGAATTAAGACAGGCAACACACAAGACATTTGTAAAAACATCAGCTGTTTAATACTAAATCCTCACCTATCTCTAAAGGTAAAAAGAAAAAGCTTTCTTTAAGTTGACAGTATGGGCCCTACCTTCTGAATGTTGACAGTGACAGGTTATTATGAGGGTATCTCTAAAGTTTAAATACAATCTGTGCTGGCTAAATTGCTTTCACCTCTTCTATAAATGATGGAAGATGGTATCACCTAACACAGGAACCTGAGCACCAGAAGTTATAAACCATTTAAAAGTGGGAATTTAAGTGAGACTTTCCCCATTCGCTACAAGGATAACCTCTGTAGCTTCTTTGGTTGAGGCCGTCATCTTTGAATAGCAACCCCAAACAACATGGGGAAAACTTTACAGTTTGGTCAGAATGCTAAGCATTATGGAACAATTCCATGCTTATGGAAAGAATGTTCTATTTCTAAAGAAATGAGTGTGAATTCACAACTGTGATCCTTAATTTTAGATAATTTAGAAAGTACCACAGTATTGACAATCATCATAAATATCATTAGTTTAGAAATAAAGATGTCAAAAGAGCACAGGCAAATTTATTATTCTTACTGGAAAAACTAGTGAGTTTTTATTTTAAATTTAGTCTTTTGCTTCAAACATCACAAAGTGGCATCACTTGTACCAACCCTATTCTCAGGGAAGCGGAGATAGTATCAGGATACAGAATAGTCAACAAGAATTACTTCTTTCCCCCCAAAAAAACGCTTCCATAAAACCTTATGTACTGTAGATGATGGGAAATACCAGAATTCACCCATTTCACCTGTGTTACCACTGCCTACACACAGAGTACATTGTGCCTGGCTTGGACAATTGCCACAATGCTTCATCCCACAGACTGATGTAGATTAGACTTCTATTTCCAGCTCCTTGCCCTTCCAGATGCTGGAGACTGGAGAGAACACAGATGCCGACCTTTCAGCTCCATGAGGATAAATTAAGTGCTTCACCTCACTTGGCAATGATCTACATCCATTTCAAGAGCAGCAAGAACATATTGACAAAATCCCTTCCTTGCCCTGACAGATGCCAATTGCCATATGAAGTTTAAAGCCTTAGCAGGCTGAGATGGAAAGTCCTTTGGCTCTCTGAAAGTTTCCGATCCCTCCCTTCGAGGGAGTCCAAACAGAACTGTCTGGAGTTTTTGAGTAACATTGAACATATATGAATCACGTGCAGAAAACCTTAAACCATTTTAACTCCTGGGCCAGAAACACCACGCCACGCCTGGAAGCACCAAAGCAATGATTATAGTAGAAAAAAGATTTACTGCGTTATTGTCTAATATAGGTTTTCCAGATATGTGCTTGGAGTCTTGTGTTTGGTGGTTGACAACCATGCCAATACGCTGGTCAAAACCTGGGGAAAGATAAAAACCTTCATTTTACAAAGCCAAACAAACTGAAAACAAACTTTTTAACAATGTGTATGCGACTTCCTAAATTTAGTTTATCACTATGGTGCTAAACCTCTGTAAGAAAAGTCACCACCAGACTAAAATAAATTACAGTTTAGTTTAATCTGGTAGCTTCAAAGTATGGGATATAAATGCAATGCTTTATGTTAGAAGTTACTTCTTTTGAAAAGTTACACTCTTGACAGGTCTACTTCTCTCTTTACGTAGTTCCATAGCAAAAAAAAGGAGTGAAACACAAGCTAAATCAGAAGAGGAAAAAGCTATTCCAAGAGCCATTCTAAGGCAAAGGATGCTGTTTTGAGCAGAAACAACTGATTAGCAACATGTATTTCCTGTCAGAAGATGTATTTGTTTCCAAAGGAAAATTACGGAAATAACATTATTACTTGATCTGACAGAAAACAAGCTCCTTTCAGAGGCTGAATTTAACATTTCTATTTACAGAGCAGTTTTGTAATACAAGCAGCTAGATTTTTTTTTCCTATTACTTAAGCCCTTTCTTGCTCTGCCTCTGTATTTGCAGTACTCTAGCACTGTGTTTCATTAGCTGCTAATGTACACACACCGTTACCCTATGTTTTGTCCAGCTGTGATATTTTATATGCCAACAAAAGCATAAAAATCTAGGATGCTTGATATTAATGCCATTTGACACTACAGTGAAGTATTAACTGGGTATGTGCATATGCACACATTTAAGGTTGATGTGAAGACACGCTCCAAAACAAATCAGCGCATTTTTTAACAACATTATTTTCCTCCGTAGGTTTGAGTATCTGCTAATACCCACAACACGGAAATTTCATTTTGAGCTGCTGCTTTATTACAAAGTTTTCAGCACCTCAGACACAACTTAAACACACACCCCTCCCCCCCCGCCCCAAACCTGCTTGGCAGGTATATAGCTGGTATTAGTTACCTTTAAATCATACATTTAAAGCTAGCTTTGGGTAACGCAAAAGTACTACAGAAAAAAAAAAAAATCAAAGCCTGATAGTTCAAGTCTGAACACTTGCTATGTTTTAGAAAGTCGTCAGGTTTCTTGAGAGATAAATTGGGAATAAGTTTTTATAAATATGTACCTCAAATGCACATAAAGCGTAGATTCAGAGCATACACAAGTAGGAAAGGTAACAGTGAGTCCTTCCATTAGCTTTGTTTTTTACAGAATTAGTATGGCTTCAGACTGATAACACAGGAAAATTTGAATCTAATTCTGCACAGCTATTGAGACAAAGTTTTATTCAAATGTGTGGGCAAAAAAAGACTATATCTCTTATAACAGTGGGTATCACAGACTAGTACATAAACCAAAATTAGGAGGATTACCAATGGGAAAAACACTAACAGAAGGGATTAGCAGTGATAGCATAATGCTTCCAAAAAAGACAGAATTCTTCATTACCACTACCATATTTATTTATTGTTTTTCAAGATGCTGTGGAGAGAATGGAGTATTTTTTATGAGAACACACTGAATAGGGATTGGAAAACTGGGTTAAAGTAAGGAGGGACACAAAACCTGTCAGTGTGCACCACATGAGCAGCACTATTTCATCTATATCACAGCATATATATACACCATAGCATATATGTATATATAGTATGCATACTCCAGCAGTGCTCATGAATTTGTAAAAGAAATTGTGGAATTTGCATACTGTCCCTGCTGTAGCTAACAAAGTAAGTTGCTGAGCATGGAAAAATATCTGAAGTAAGGAAGAAATAGATGCTGACAAATGCAGGCATGCATTAGGTAGGTTTACCACATTCTCTTAATGCATCTGCCTCACGAGGAGCACAAAACGTTGTCTGAGTGCTTAAGTGTTTTTCCTCTTTAGTACAGAAATATCTAAAATGTCTTAAAACGGTCAAATACTTCATTATATTTTGGACTTTCCTGGAACTACAAGGAATAGAGCATAAAAACTGCTGGAAAGCCAAATCCACAGCATCAACAACAGTTTGCAGTTCTCACTGTGATGGTAGGTTTAAAGGACTTGTATCTCCAGGCAGTTCATCTGCATGTTCAAACCTCCACTTCCAACAAATAAGTATACTGACAACAAAATCTGAAAACTTAAGTTCTCTCTGTAAACCAGCTGTTAAACAGAATAGTATCAGATACAGTCTTAAAACAACTTTTAAACATAGGGTAAGTCTACAGTTTAGCCTAACAGTTGTCTGTAGTGTTTACTCACAGACAATGGTCCTTAAGAGCAACGAGTAAATAAATAGTGAAATAATTTAGAATTAGCCAGCCAACTTTTTTCTTAGAAAAGGACATTTTTCTTTTTTTTAAAGTCACAGCTAGTTTGTGATAAGCTTAACTTGTAGGAATCAGTACTCTATTAAGCAGTGAAAGAAACCAGAACATAAAATATTTTGCACATTTTCTGGGAGTTTTTTTTTTTAATTCTTAAAGCTGAGACTATTGCTAAGTTTTCAGAGTTAGAAATGGAGCTTTTGCAATGACAACTTAATCTGAGTGGAAGGATAAAATTAAGCTGACATTTTCTCTTATAAAATGTTACCATAATTAGATACATAGGATAGAAGAGGGCAGCAACTGCTTTTTCCAAGGTAACATTGGAGATCTCTGGTCTCTTTCAGTCATCAACAAGACAGTAACATAAATAAATAAAAAAGTGGAAAAAGACCAACTGCCCTTGCTCTTGTTTTCATTATCATGTCCATCACTTTGGTTCCCTTTGTCCTCTGTGTTGCTAATTCTGTATTTTTTCCATTTAAAAATCATGTCCTCAGCCCTTCTGGAAATTCAAGTCCATTTTTAGGTTACATTAGGAGACAGTTAAAAAAAAAAAGAGAGAGAATCTTACCGCTGTATTGCATCGTAGCTCCCAAATATGAATCAACAATTGATCCCAGTAAGCCAGCTGCTGCACCAAAGACAATAATGGGCCATTGTGGAGCAAATACTTCCAGATCAGTCACGAAAATGAGTTGTGTTATGAAGTAGGCTATACCTACTGCCATGCCGCCAAGGCAACTTGAGAGCAGGCCCACTAAAGTAACTGCTCCATTAGTACCTAAATCAAACAAAACCAAGCTGATTTACAAACTGTTTCTTAATCACTTATATTTGTTCAAATGTTTTATATTAAATCAGAACTGTGTTTATAGCGATCTTCCCCCCTTATATCCACAAGGCTCTGCTACCACTGCTTTTATTTACAGTCCCCATTATGCTGCTGAGAAGCTTAACCTGTACCATCACAGCCTATTACTATTACTTTTCCTTTCGCTACGGCAGTTACCTAGACATACTCCCTAGCATTAAATTAAATAAAAACAGATAGCACACCTCGCAATGTCACCTGGTATTTGTGTGCTGTAAGGGGAGGGGGTGGGGCTGGAGAAAAAGATATACGCTCCAAAAATACAGAGCTTGAGACGTGCATGTTATTAAAACAATGCCTCTTTCAGCAGTATACCAAGATATATTTCACCAACAAATTTAGAAGGAACAAAATCCATAAGCAGGAAAATGTTTGACAGCTCACTGAATGAAAATCTGAAGAACGCTTATAAAAAGGAAAAAAAAAATGCTTGCGCATTTAAATCCTATCTCTCAAGATCTAAAACTCAGAACAACATGACAGCAGGACTCGAAAAAGACAGGCTGCTTTAAGGTAGCAGGGTCATCCACTCTGCAGACAAGGTTTCAGACAGGAGGTTCACTTCATCCACCCTTGGTAAGATGTTAAAGGAAGTGAGAGATTTGGTTAAGAAGTTCTACAGTGCCTCTACTGAACATATATATATATATTCTTCTACTGATTAAATGCCAGATTAAAATGCCTGATTAAAATTATAATGTCTGAAAAAATCAGATGATGACCTGCATTCTTTATATTATTGACAGCATAAACAATTCTAGCAGTACTGGACATGAGAAGTGACAGCATTCACTCAGAATGATTTTAGCTCCCTGGATGCTATGTCGGTGTGCCTTACCAACAAGACGCAGCAGGAACACAATTGAGTAAATGCCATTTCAGAGAATGCATTCCTGCTAGTAATTTCTAATCCCAGATTTCTGCTGTTTGTTTTTATGGGACTTTTTTTTTAACTGTTCCAAGTTGGATGCAAAATTCAAAACAAATAAGCAAAATATTAAGGCAAGAACACGTAGAACAGGTAAGACCTCACCTACTGGAACCTCTTCCCAGGTTGTTATCAACCTTGGCTTGCGTTTACTCATAACACTACCAATCTCTGAAGCCCAGGTATCACCAGCAGAGCATGCCAAAGCTCCCAAAAGGGATAAGCACATCCATGATGCTGTGTATTGCTCTGAAAAGTCTATCGGAATTTCACCTGGTCCATTTTCTATCATATATAAGACAGCCAGCTCAGTAGGAACACCACCGTTACAGAATACTTGCACCCAATTCCTCTGTCCACCTAAAGATGACAAAAACTAAATTTTAGTATTTTCAGGCAAAACATTTTGACAGGCAACAGGATGAGACAAAAGCAAAATACACATATATAAAGCTTAAATGTAAAAGACACACTTTCAAATCAGAAACTAGATAGCAATTTATTAAATAGAACAGAGGGAAAAGCAAAGTTGCTTGCTAATGTTCATAGGGATAAGGGTGGAGGGGAGGCATGACAACAGTGTTCCCTATTCTGCATGTTATATCCCACCTGAGCTTTTGAAAGGAAGAGCAATATGCAGTATTTATTCTCCACAAGGGATCTTAAAGAATTAAAATGTTACGACTTACCTTCTTTGTATTCTGAATCTATTTGCTTCTTTATATCTTTTTTCCATTTAGTGAGTTTTGAAGAAGTAACAAAAAATACAAACAAAGAAGTGAAGAAACTGTAATTTGCAACCGTAAGGATAAATCCAACCACCAAACCTATGAAGGAAAAAAAACCACTATATAAAGTTCCCTCATGTACCAATGTCTGCTTTGCAAAGCAATTATTTTGAATCTCTTGAATATGAAGATTATCTTCATGATAAACTTGAGACAATCATGCAATATAAGAATTACTGTAGTACCTAAGAATTCCAGTGACATCTTGACTGAATAAAAATAAGTTATCTTTATAATTTTCTCTTCGATTTTATTGGTAAATTGCTAATTTAACTGCTACTGCTAAAGTGCGTGATTTTTTAAGACCTTCTCTTGCCACAAATCAGTAACACTGTGCAAAAATAAAAGATAGAGCAATTAAAAAAAAGAAGCCAAAGGATGTCTCATTGACATTTAAGTACCGTGCCTGAAGAATACAATTATTTGTATAAGAAGCATATATACAGCTGTGGCTGTGTCTTCATCAGCAAGTTGATATTCAGTTTGGGAATCAAATCTCTCCCCCAAGGTCTTTAAGATAACCTGGATAACCCTTCTCCATATCTTAACAGCTGCTACTTCTCCCTTCTGTTCTTCATTATTTCTGTTTCTGATTTTTATGTCACCTTTTTCTTCCTGTAATTTTCTTAAGTGTTTGAGCTCCAGGATGTGCTTCCTTTTTATCTCCTCCTCCACAAGGGAGGTCTAATTCTCACTGCCCACCATGAGATTACAATTCTTCATGTCTGAAAGAAAACTGGCCACACTTAAAAGGAAATGCCCATATAAGCCGGCTAGTGAAGCTGTAATGTTAAGAGGTGAAAACACAGCAGAAGAGAAAAGATGGGGTTTCTTAATTTAGAAAATGCTCCCCTTAACTCACAGACAGAAAAAGATTCACAAAATGGCTGACACGGAAGGAAAGGATTTGAGGTCCTGCTTCTTTCCATTGACCATCAATTCAGACAATGACACAAGACAGGCATTAATCACCTGACATGGAAATCTCGCATCAGATTCCAACAAACACTATTGTACACTATGTTGGGGTTTTTCTCACATGGTCAAGATAAACCATTGCTGAAACAGTAATTTGCTTAAAGTGAAGTACAGGTTTAACTTTCTTCTCATTTTGGGGAGGCAAAACCCACCTAAATCTGCTTGTATTATGGAAAGAAGAACCATTATCTTTACTGGCTTCCTACCAGGCAGGTAGGCTGGTGGCATGGCTCAGTTTTATGGTATTTCTTTACCCCGCCTCTGCCATTTCATTATCTCTATGTGAATCCATCTATAAATTCAACAAAACCATGTGATTTAACTGCATGCTGTACTGAAGATTAAAACAATCTTACAGGTTTAAATAAGTCTAATAATATTAACCAAATTAATTACAAACAACAGAAAAAAATGACTATTTAAACAGGCATGAGAAAAAAAATCAGTATGAATTCAAGGTATATATACTTACATTTATACTTTTATTATACCAGGTAGGAAAGTCTTAAAAGAATAGTATGTACAATAAAAAGGACCTTAATTGAGTTTATTAAATGTTTAGCTAAATAGTCTCCTATACATACCACCCAATGCACCACTGTGGTCAAGACTCTTCTTCTTAAAACCCTGTACTGCAATTATTAGTGGAACCAAGACTGAAAAAAGCCAGCGCCATGGAGAAATGGGCCGTAAAGTACCTGATAAATCAAACAAAATGGTTACAGATGATCCTTATAAAGCATTTTTAATGCCTTTATATCTTAAAAGTAATTACCTTCTGGTATATATTTAAAATCTGATCTTAATAGAGATTAAACTTTTTACCCTTTAGAAGAAATATATTCTTATCAATGGAAGACAGAAATATCTGCAATTATCTACTAAATTTTTCTATTCAGCATTCACAGAAAAAAGAAAATATATTAAATTCACTAAAATTAATTACAAAGAAATAGCAAATGTGTCAAGAAATAAACATGGTGATATTTTCCATTCTGAAAGGGATTTATAAACTCCAAATATGAACATTCAAAATGTTAAGACCAGCTGAAACTTGATTTGGATTGAACAGATTAGTTCAGATTTCAGAAATAAAACCCCCACCCATACATCCACAGTAAGTTAAGTAGGATTGAGTTTCAAAAATGAGTAAGATTCAAAATAAAATGTCAGTTAGCAAAATATGTAAAGACACTGCAAAGCAACTTTAAGTAAATAAATTAGTGCAAGAGCTTCCCTCATAGATCACATTATGACTGATTCTCTGGTAACTACAATAACAAATCTGAATTTATTATTATGATTCTTTTTTTGATGACATTTCAGAAAATACGGCAGCAATAAAGGCAATGAACAACACTGTCTATGGTCACTAGTATTTTTTACCATTGATCTTTTAGATAGCTTAGATCTTTTTGGATTTCAGTAAAGCTTTCGATACTGTCTCTCACAGTATCCCCCTGGACAAAATGTCCAGCATAGACCTGGATAAACACATAATGCAGTGGGTGAGCAACTGGCTGATGGGCTGGGCTCAAAGGGTGATAGTAAATGGGGTTACGCTGGGCTGGTGGCCAGTCACTCGCGGGGTTCTGCAGGGATCCATCTTGGGGCCCATACTCTTTAATCTCTTTGTAAATGACTTGGATGCAGGACTGGAAGAAATACTAATTAAGTTCCCTGATGACACAAAACTAGGAGGAGCTGTTCACACTCTCGAGGGCAGACAGGCCCTGCAGAGGGATCTGGACAGGCTGGAGAGCTGGGCAATCACCAACTGTATGAAGTTTAACAAGGGCGAGCACCAGATTTTGCACCTGGGGGCACAGCATCCCTGGATGTACATACAGACTGGGGAACGAGAGGCTGGAGAGCAGCTCTGCAGAGAGGGACCTGGGGGTTCTGGCTGATGGCAAGTTGAACATGAGCCAACGGTGTGCCCTGGCAGCCAAGAGGGCCAACCATGTCCTGGGGTGCATCAAGCACTGCATTGCAGCCACTCAAGGGAGGTGACTGTCCCGCTCTGCTCTGTGCTGGTGCAGCCTCACCTCAAGTACTGTGTGCAGTTTTGGGCACCACAGTACATTAAGGATATAAAGCTACTAGAGAGTGTCCAGAGGAGGGCCACGAAGTTGGTGATGGGTTTAGAGGAGAAACCGTACAAGGAGCAGCTAAAGTCTCTTGGTTTGTTCAGCCTGGAGAAGAGGAGACTAAGGGCAGACTTCATCGCAGTCTGCAGCTTCCTCAGAAGGTGAGGAGCAGGGCCAGGTGCTGATCTCTTCTCTCTGGTGACCAGTCACAGGACCCGTGGGAATGGCAGGAAGATGTCCCAGGGGAGGTTTAGGTTGGGTATTAGGAAAAGGTTCTTCACCCAGAGGGTGGTGGAGCACTGGAACAGGCTCCCCAGGGAGGCAGTCACAGTGCCAAATCTGACGATATTCAAGCAACACTTGGACAACACCCTCAGAGACATGGTGTGAATTTTGGGGTTGTCCTGTGCAGGGACAGGAGTTGGACTCAATGATCCTTGTGGGTCCCTTCCAACTCAGGGCATTCTATGATTGCAATGGAAGAAAGTCAGAACAATATATTAGAAGCTTTACCTTGATTTTCAGGCCATCCCAAATACCAGTGTTTTTAGGAAAAGACATTCTTGTTTACCAAAAGCTTGGTAGCTTTTGGCTATGAAAAGCAGGCAACTTTTTTCATCATCTATGTATTCTGAATTGTTCCTAGGATGTGCCTAATGTTGTCACATTGATGTCTATGACATAATTTATAATTTTGCACTATGTTAACAGAAGGACAGCTGCTACTTGGCTGACAGAAGACTTCAGAAGTAGTTTCATGTCTATGCAGAGAGAACATGTCAGCATGCATACAAGCAAGCTAATAGCGTTAATATTACTACCATATCCTTTTAATTCTAGTTTGGAAAACTTACATATTCTGTGATATTTTAAAGCTTAGCTGAGCTACAGTGATATGTGATGTCATCTAATAAAACTAGCAGGAGGTCCTGCAGTTTGTATATACACTTATTTTGTACACTGATTCTGTGCTCCTGCTGCTCTGTGAACAAATCATCAGTTTAATCACAGCCTCACTGATAATTTACACTGATGCAAAAAGGGAAGTTTAGATGCTTGGCCTTTTTTTACAGTTTAAAAAACACATATACCTCTTTTGTTGGTATCCAGAACATTCTGATTATTTCCACACTATACTTGCTTGAAAATACAAGAACTTCCAAACTGGATCAAGCCAAATATCTGTCTGAATCAGAATCCCATGTGGCAGTGGTAAGCTGCATATGTGCAGGGCAAGAGTATAAGGAATACAGACTGATCTCCCGTTTTACTGGCAGCTTTTATGTTGACATTTCTAAAATCCCCCATATATTTGTCCAATCCGTTTTTAAAAACAGTTACAATTTTCATTTCCACAACCACCCACAGAACTGAATTCTGGTTTTAGATGCACTGAAAAAGGCCTTTCAAAAAGCTGAACAACAAAGAACCTGCTGCCTCAACTTTTACCAGACATCTGCTAAATTTTATGACCAACTGAATAATTATTTCCTATCCACATTCTTCCTGCCATTCGTGACCTATACAGATGTCCCATTTCTATGCTGAAATATTTTTACCTATTTAAGTCCTCTTCAAATGGGTGGTATTACCTGTTCCAATTATCCTTGCTGCCTTCACTGTTCCTTTCTAATTCTGCTATGGGCATTTTGAAATGGGATGACTGCAAGTGCATGCAGTAGTCATGGCACAGATACACCAAGATTTTACAATGTTTAACAATCTATTGATTTTTTGGCTGAATGAAAGGTGTTTAATTTAGAAAAGAAAAAAAAGATGAGAATATATTAAGTAACCCGGATGATGTAATTCCCCTCCCCCGATTACCTACTTGTATTGAACCAGGCTACTTATCTCTTCAGTCATGCAGTATATTAATTATAGACAGCTGTGGTGTAAAACATGTTTTTGCCCTGCTGCTCCCTGTTCTTCTCAGCATCTTTTCTTGCATTACTATCTGATCACCTTTATCCATGGTAACCACACTCTTGGGTCCCCATCTCTACCGTAGAGTAAATTCTCAGGGAGAACTTACATCCCTCAGGACCTGAGAAGACATCCATTATCCTTAAAATGGATGTTCTTACGACTTTATTAACCCTAAATTTTTCACCAAAAGGGCTAGTCCTAGAAACATGCAAAGGAAACTAGGAACCCTTAAAAAATTAAACTTATTTCAGCAAGCCACTGGGTTCCCAAAATCACTCTAAATTTTTGTATTTAAGGAAAGGTAGCCACATGACATACAAGTCAGATGTTATACAGTCTGGTTTCCACCTGAATATTTATCCTCAAGCAAGCCTGAAGTTGTCTAGTGCAGTCCTCCTTGTCCTGTCTGTTCCTCTAATCTACAGAAAATTTGGATCAGCTGAGAATCACAGATGATTTAGACTTCTTTTTCTTTGCTTTGTGTAGTCCCTTTCCACTGCACACGCATGCATAGCCCCTTCCCAACCTGCAGCAGTGTAGACAACTAACGGCACTCTTTGGAACGTTGCAGAGACTTGTTGAAAAGCATGCTACATCCAACAATTTCATGGTTTGTAAAACATATTTACTCTCAGAAATTTCTTCTTCTCTGAGGATTCTCTAGACTAATTCTTTTCCGCTTCTACATTCCGCTGTCCTTCCTGTTGTTTCTTCTTAATTCTATATGGAACAGTGCAATCAAACAGCTTTAGTGACAAGATAATTTCTTTTTGCTTGCACATGCTTGCATGACAAATTGTTTTCTTTGTGGCACGGTATATTCAGCATGGACTGAAAACAGATATTTAAGCTAGGAGATACCCTTCTTTTTATGCGAGGTGATGTGGCCCCAGATAGCGGGGGAACCCTTTTCACTGAGTTTTGTTCTGACAGCAGCTGCAGCTGAATTGCCACATTACTCAATTTCTGCCTTGTGATTTCACGTGAGTACGGACTTTAGGTTTACATATTTGCTAAGTGAACAGTACGTGCAAATTTAGGGGTGGCAAAATTAACAAGACAGCTCTGAGCTTTGTCTTTATTTTGTTTACTGGTCAACATAATTTAATCAAACTGAGCTTCCTGTGTTACAGTTATTCAAATATTTGATTGTAGGTTATTGGTTTTTACAGAATCACAGAATGGTAGGGGTTGGAAGGGGCCTCTGGAGATCATCTCGTCCAACCCCCCTGTTTGAGCAGGGACACCCAGAGCAGGGGGCACAGGACCACGTACAGACAGGTTTTGAATGCCTCCAGGGAAGGAGACTCCACAACCTCCCTGGGCAGCCTGTTCCACTGCTCTGGCACCCTCATAGAAAAGAAGCTTCTCATGTTTAAGTGGAACTTCCTGTGTTCCAACATGTGCCCACTGCCCTTGTCCTGTCGTTGGGCACCACTGAAAAGAGTCCAGTCACATCCTCTTGACACCCACCCTTTAGATACTTATAAGCATTGATAAGACCCCCCCCTCAGTCTTCTCTTCTCCAGCCTGAACAAAGACAAGTCTCTCAGCCTTTCCTCATAAGGGAGATACTCCAGTCCCCTGATCATCTTTGCATCTCTCCAGTGGACTTGCTCAAGTAGTTCCCTGTCCTTCTTGAACTGGGGGGCCCAAACCTGGACACATTACTCCAAATGTGGTCTCAGCAGGACAGAGTAGAGGGGGAGGATAATCTCTTTTGACCTTCTGGCCACACTCCTTTTAATGCACCTGACAGAGCTAACAATCGCAATACCTTGCACAGTTTAAATCTATCAATTCCTTGCTTTCATATGAAAGCAATTCTACATAATCAGAGCTTCTGTATTTGGAAATTGGGAATTGAAGAGAAATAAATTATTTCAGGTCTAGTATTAACATCTATGCAAAAACGGCCCACCTGTTATCCTCCTTGTTACACAGAGAATAAACCCACCTTAGAACGTTTTGAAGTATTTAACTGGAAGTTTGTCAACCGCAAAACTTTTTACAAGAAAGGATTGTTTTTAATTATATTCTTCACTGACAATTATTAAACTGCCAAGACAGCCCACTTGAACAACTCCCAAACAAAAAAATGCTGGTTTTCAAAACTATAAGTAGTTTACTTTTACAAACAATGAAGTTATTTTCTCATTGAAGTATCTAAAGAGCCTTCTAAAAAGCTATTTTCTTGAGTTCCCAGTTTGTTCCCTTTGCTTAGTCAGTCAAGTCACTACAATCTGAATTTAAATATGCTTGCAGCATGATACCCAACACCAGCTTCAAAAGAACATACAGACCCCTGTAATTGAAGCAACATAGCTAAGTTTTGAAATACTTGGAATACTTTACAAATAAGACCATTTTAGAACTTGCTGTATGTGATTAGATAGAGGGGAGTCTGGAGACACTGTATCCTTGAGTAGAAAAAATAAGGTAAATGTACTAGAATAAGCTAGTTTCTTATCAGTAAGAATTGTGTAACCAAGCCAAAAATGAACTGAGCATGCCCAGAGACTGAGTTCAACCAGTGGACACAGTGAGGAAGACTATCCACAACCACCAGAGGACCCTGGAAGACCACCAATGAACATGAATGCACATGCATTAAGGACATTTGCATATGAGTTCCAAGAATAATATGAATATGGTAATTACTTCTTAGAAGTTTAATGAATATCTATATTTTGACTGCATATAACCCCTGTAGTAGAGAAACTCGGTGCACACGCTAGGCGGAGCGATACCCTCTGCGCCCAGTGCCACAATAAAGAATGCCTGCTTTCTAAAACTACAAATTGAGTTTTAGAGGGTTCTTAATATTTGCTGACTTACAGTATCAGAACAGGAAAACAATATCCCACTCAGCTGTCATAATTCCACACTATTCCATAAAGCACTTGTGTCCATAGCAACTTATTTTCTAAGGAGACAATTTAACAATTTCCTAAACATATTTGTTTCCTCCTAATTCCAGAACACTTACTAAAATAAAAGCAGTTAATAAAGTTAATAAAGGAGTTATTGTCCAGTTAAAAGGTATTTTATTTTAATCATAAAACTGACTCAATAAATTACTGTCTTAGCAGTAAGATTCTTACAACCTTTATATTCTTTCACCTCATTTTGACTTCAAATTGCAAGACACAAATTTCATTGCAAAAGATGCCAAAAGTACATCTTATAGAAAACTGAAATTTAGAAGTCTGAGAAGAAACTGTTCCTTAATACTACAGCTTAAGTCTTCCATCTTTGCAGTCAGAGAGACAGGAAAGCTATCGATTACATCCTGTACTACACTACTTTCACAGTATTTCATTACCAGAAAAAGTACAAGAAAGCCAGCCTACCAGGTGAAAGTGGCATGACTGCTTTCTAAAAAAGTCAGCCCTTTCAATCCTTTCAAACTCAGTGTAAGGCTGTCAAAAATACACTTTAAGTTGAAATCCATCTCAGTAAGATTTCACCTGACAGTTTTTGTTAAAAAACCCCAAAGTTTTAAAAAGTAAAGCGAGTTGCTAATGTAGATTTTGAGCTAAAAAATACAAAATCATGACAAGTTATTTATCACACCTGCTATAGAAGTATAAGACACCACAAGTCTATAATTAAAGTGGGTTTCAAACTCATAGAAAGATTTCACACATGCACAGCAGGTTGTCTTGCTGGAAAGCTAAACACGATGGCTTTCACCAAAAACTTTTGCGTCAGCAGTACCTAGAGCTTTGCAGATATACAGGCTCCCTGGTACAAATAGGGCAAATATATTTCACAGTAAAACACTTGTCATTGCAAGGACAAAGATTCACAAGACAAAAAAAAATCTCTTCTGTGTACTGAAAAGCCCCAGAGCTGTAGGAGGTGCACAAGGGAGTCTTGCAGCCAAGAGGCAAGTCAAAAACTCAAAAGACAAGCACCAGCTGTATATGAAGAGATCTCCAGTGCTCTAGTCTGGTACTGCTAATCACAAACCATGAAGGTTCTTGATATTCACTTGTGAGCGGTACCAGAACACAAAGGGGTTATATCTGTTTGGTTAGCAAACAGAATTTTCATATTTTTAAGATAATTTTTAAACAGACCTTTTTGTGTTTCCTTGGGGGGCAGGGGGGAGAAGGAAAGAAATTTGGTACTAAATTACTACTAGAAGTAAGCAGTTAAGACTCAGCTAGAACACATTCATCGGTTTATTATGGATTCTTCAACACTCCAATTTTAACAACATTTTGGTCACTGTTTGGTGCTTAAGCATTAGTATGAACTATAAACTGTAAATTAATAGACGTATATTTGTAGTATTTTTATATTTATGGTTAAGGACTGTGAATTTCATTGCTTTTATGGGCTGAACTTATTTAAGTTATCACTCCCACTCTTACTATACCCTTCATTCACCTCCTCAAGCCAAGGTCTTTCCATAGTCTCAGACAAATGGACAACAAAAGTTGTTATGTCCTTCTTGTTCCACAACCACTCTCTGCAAGCAGGAGGATTTGCCTGTAGTCTCCTCCTTTGTATCAGTCCCCACCCTGATTCACCTGGCCTTTTCACTCTACGCTGTCAATTCTCAATCACATTAGACAGCAAGGACAGGAATACCCGAGAGGCAAAACTCAGAGAGCTATACCTATAGAGAGCAGACACACATAAATGAAGTTGTGTGTTTAAATCCAACTTTGCTAGCAAACAAAACCTGGTTGTGAAGCCTGCTTCTGCATACCTTCTATGTGTCTGGCATCTCACTACAAGCCAAAGTAGAAGTGTCCAGACAACACAGAAATAATGCTTTACCAGGACTAATAGCCCATCCTAAAACCTGAAGCACTGAAAAACACTGAGCAGAGACATCAAACTGCCACTGCAAAAGTCAGCTTTCACCAGTGGGATATTTATTCTAGCTTCTTCTGGATCCAGGGTGACACTAGGAAGTTGAAGAATGCATACTGAACCCCTAGGCACTCTCAGCAACACTGCAATGACACTGGAGCTCTTCTTGCATGAAATTGGATGAGGTCTTAAGGACAGTTCTTTACCTGTCCTGGGAAAGCAGTTAAACTCTTCTAGCCTTGAACACTCGCTGAAGGCAGTATTGCTGCTTTTGCACATTGCTGTAAAAATGGTGCTAGAGCTGAGATGATGGACCACAGAAAGTACTAGCGTCCTTGCAACTGCACACAACTAACAAACAGCCTGCCTAAGCTACCTGAACAGAACAGAGCTGGCTGTGTACGCCCATGCCAGAGACTCCATGCACACATCCCTCTCTTCTTGCCCCACTTCCCCAGTTTCTCTGTTCCTTGACCAAAGAATGCTTCTTGCGTGCCCTGTTCAAAGGCCGCACGTCCCTTCCTAAAATTGTTTTGAAGGCCGGCACGCTCCTCCCATGCTGTCACTACTCCCCCTGACAGAGAAAGACATCTATCAGCTAGCTCTTTCTTCTCACTTTCATTTTTATCTTACTAGCTTTCTTTTAGGGAGATAAATTGCAAAGGGCACCGACGTTATATTTTCAAGGGGATCCCCGGGCAGAGCTGCAAAGATGGGTACAGTGGCTGTTAACACCTTCTGAACCGTTATCAGCTCCTGCCAGGACTGAGGTTTCCAGCGCTGCTGAGGACAGAAGGGGCTCTGCACCCCCTCTGCCACCCTCTACCCCCACCCGCCTGCAGGGGCTGGAGGGGAGAGCGGCTCGCCTCGGGACTTACCGTAGTACGTACTTGCAATCATGGACACGATCCAGAGAGCCAGAGAAATACAAATGAGCAAGTTCAGGATGATTATATTCGCCATCATCTTGAGGTATTCTTTGAAGAAATCCTCCTGGTAATAGGACATAGGAAGCCAGAGGGAGAACACCTGGCGGGGAAACACAAGGCGCGGCGTATCAGCAACACCACTACCTCCTCTCATCTTCTCTTCCTCCCCTTCCTCCTCCTCCTCCTCCTCCTCCTCCTCCTCCTCCTCCTCCTCCCACCCGGCCCGAGGCGCGGCCTGGGCCGGCAGCCATCGCACCCGGCATCTCGGGGCGCTGCGAGGCGACACCAAAGCGCTTCACTGGGAGGCGGCTGCGGCCGTCCGCCACCCGCTCGGGGCGGGGCTGGCCCGCTCGGTGGCCGGTGCCCGGAGGCCCCTGCCCCGCCCTCCCCCCTTCGCAACGCCCGGCTCCAGCACCGACCCGCGGCCCTAGTCCGCCGGCGCCGTCCCACGCCACCGCCCCTCCGCGCATGCCCCGTCGCCCCCGCCGGCGGGAAGGGAGGGGGGAGGAGGCGGCCGCTTCCTCCGCCGCGGCCGCCCCCGGGCAGCGCCCTCCCTTCCCGCCGTAGGGGTGCTCCCGCGCCCCGTCCGCCCCGGCGCTGTTCTCCCCTCAACGGAGCCTTTTCCCCTCTCTGGGCCTCGGACGCGTCCCGCCGCCAGAGTGATCTCCCGAAGAACATGGAAATATTCCTAAGCCATAACAATGAACCATGTGAGCCTGGGAAACAGAATTTGACGGGCGGAGAAGGGAACTGAGAGATAGGGAAGCACTTGTTTAACGCTATATCCTTGAGGAGAGCTGAGAGACTGAGAAAAGGGAACATCCCGCCTCAGAAGGTGCTGAGGACAGGGTGATAAAGTGCGTAGTCAAGGAGAACAACTAATCGCGATGTTGATAAGAACTAAAACAAGGTGTCCTTTCGGTGAACTATCCTCATTCATAATACTAAAAATCACGCCCATAGGCCAGGAATACCAACGGCCATATCAGCCCCTTCCTCTCTGAGCATGCGTGGTAAATTTAGAGGGAATTGTACCTTTAAGTTGAAATTAGAAGGAAATTAACCAACTGTTAGCTGAGGGGGGTGGATATTAGCTGTGACTGACACATTTAACTGCATAAATGCCCTGTAGTGTCTCGGTGCGGGGTGCCAGCTTTGCGGGGTTACCACCCAGCACCCATCTTTGCGCAAAAGTGAATTAAATAAAGCACCTCCGCTCTGTGTGTAGCTTGGCGCTGTGCACAGCGGGCGAACGAACCCGCTTTTCGGGGTAAGAACAGCCCAGGCTTCGCCCTGCCCTGCCCTGCCTCGCCGTACAATTAATGTACGTGCCAAAGGAAGAAAGGCTGGTTAAACATAAATCCTATTTGCCCCTCTGTGAAATGAAAAGGGGAATGACACCACTGTTAAATGTATGAGGTTGGGACTAGACTCTTTTCAGTGGTGCCCAACGACAGGACAAGGGGCAATGGGCACAAGTTGGAACACAGGAAGTTCCACCTGAATATGAGAAACTTCTTTCCTGTGGGGGTGCCAGAGCAGTGGAACAGGCTGCCCAGGGAGGTTGTGGAGTCTCCTTCCCTGGAGGCATTCAAAACCTGTCTGTACGTGGTCCTGTGCCCCCTGCTCTGGGTGTCCCTGCTCAAACAGGGGGGTTGGACGAGATGATCTCCAGAGGCCCCTTCCAACCCCTACCATTCTGTGATTGTGTTGTATAAAGTGTTGGAACGTTGCAAAGTTCTAGAACACCAGAAGAAAGAGACTTAAAACATTTCCTGAAGTTAACTTGGGATGAAAGCAAGCCAAACCTGCCTGGTAGCTTTTCTGCAGGCATGCCAGAATTATTCCCAATACACTCGGCTATAAACGAAGGAGCTAACATGAGTTAGTAGAAGGACTCCATGGCTCCCACTTCCACACATCAGAGGCTTTATCAACAAAGCACAGGAAGACGTGAAGCTCCACAACTTTTCAAAAACCCTCCCTTCATTTTGAGGCATGAAATAAACAAGACGTTAGGCATGACAGAAACCAATTTTGTAGTAGCATTTATATACTCAACGTTTGTTCAGTGGAAGGTAGACCAAAAACCTTCAATTTTACAAACACTGGTACAGATGAATCACCTCATGAACATCAATAACCTCAGGTGCTTGTTCTCATGGGCTTGAAGGAGTACCAGAATAGAATATTTGTTTTAAGTATTCAGCGAGAGGCAGAGTAATAGGAAAAAGTGAACTAAGAGTTCTTTTACATAGAACAGGAGTAGTTTTTAAGCCTGAAAATTCAAGTGAATAATCTTGATGTAAGAGTTGACAATTTCCCTACCGAATTTAAGACTATTTCTGGCTTGTTGGCACCCACTCATCTTTGAGGCATGTTCTATTATGTTTCATTCAGCATCTGGAGTAAGTTTCTAACAGGATGTGAACACAGTCCAGGTTGTGGATCCTTTTGCAACCGAAACTTAGATATATTTTTGTGTTGTTGTGAAAAAAATACTCAGTGATGACTCAGAGCTGCTTCTTCAGATGTTGTCTAAACTAGGGACCATATTCTGCAAAGGTTTACAGATACTCGGTTTTAGCTGGAGACAGTAGGCCAGTTCCAGAGGTTAAAGTTAACACTTGGGTGTTTACAAGGCACTGGCTCCAGGCAATTAGAGCAAAAATTTGGACTAGGATCCTTAGACAAGGGTATGCAGGCTTTATCTTATTTTCTGCAGTATATATGGATAATAAAGACTGGGAACACCCAAATTTTTCTCTGAACAAGAGATCTCCAAAACATCAATACTGATGTAGCAGGACTGACTTTGGTATATCTGGTCTTCCTTCTCACCTCCCAAATTTTCATTAAAACTCCATCTGAGGTCTTGGTTTGAGATCTGAAAGTCAGGGGCTCAGAAGCAGCCCTGCTTTGTAAGAACAGGACATGTTTTAAAGGATAATGCTGATACAACATTGCTTAGGTGCTTCTGCTAAAATCTAAGTAACTGAATTTTTCAACCAGAACAAGATCAACTCCACTTAGACTGGTGGCTGAACAAGTAGCTGCTTGTTTAGGTGTAACCAACTCCCATAATTTATTCATCCAAATACACCCTTAACTGGAATAAATTGCTTTAATTTATTGCTTACTTTTTGTTTTCTAAAATGTACTGGAATTTCTGGTGGGGAAACAAAAGGTTCCTGCAGGAATCATACAGCCCTGGCTGATATCTGTGGGACTGTACAACCGTGGGACCATGATTACAGGTAACACACAAGCTGGCGTGAAGAGGGGGCAGGTTTGTGGAGCTCTAAAGGACCTTTCAGCTGCCTCCATGGATCCCATACATGTGCTAAGAGAGACGTGCCAGATTATTGCACTGGCTTATCCACAAACCTTGCATCTTGGCTTAAAGGCACAGCTGCTGCTGCTGGAGTTTACAGGAGCAAGAAAAGCAAGTTAGTACTGCTCTCAATGCCTAGCGTGAGAAAGGTTGTTCTAGTCATGAAATCTGGAACAACCATTGCATGAGTAATATTCACGTTGAGTTCTCTTTCAGCTCTGAGACTTTCATTAAATATGGCTTCATGCATCCCTCTTCCAGTGTTTTCAGTTATATGAAAACATTTTCCTGCAGTTGTTTGGTACACATTAAATGTAACAAGTAGATTAGAAAATGAAAAAGAAAGGAACCCAAAGTTAGACTTTTTTTCTACATTTAGAGACTGAAAGAAGTAGCCACGTTTTTGAAAGCAATGTCTACAGCAGTTATTGTCATATAGTTAAAGTCCTCTTTTCTAGACGTTGCCCTTTGTTTTTACTAGGTCCTGCAATAAAACAAAATCACAGTGCTTTTAATGGGCAAAAGTGGGTTTTTTAAAATTTAAGTGCCCATCTAGATGTTTACAATATTGTGAATTTAGAATTCACATACTTAAAATGCCATCTTGAATCCATAAGAATAGTATTATGTATATTTAGTACATGCAATACATACATTTCATAAACAATTTTTACTTATAAACACCCCACATTCCTCATTCACACTTAATAATATTGATAAGCTTGATAATTTAAAAAATGACAAGTAACAGTTGCTTGAGACACATAGACCTGAAAGCTTTTCCCCACACTTTCCTATACAAATACATACTTGAAATAAGAAAAATCTGAGAAGTTTAAATAAAAGTTAGCCTTATAACTGCCCAATATTTAGAAGAAGAGTTTCTTCTTACCTTTTACCTAGATCTATAGGATGCAAAGCACGACCAGCGCAGAGTCTAGAAATAAAAATAAATACGATTTAATAGGAGACAGGAATGTGAGATGATTAAAGGCAGCATGACAAAATGAAGATAATAGTATGTTACTGTACAGAGCATGCCAATCACTCTTTTACATTCATTCTTTTCCTAGGAATACATTAGAATTTAGTAGATTTGCCATAATATAGCATAAAATTTCCAGATTTTAATGAAAAATTTAGAAGTAGACTTTCTGTTCTGCTTTGCTTTTCTGCCTTCTTTTTTGTATCTCTGAGATACTACTCTCCATTTCTCTTCACTGCTTAAGACGTTATCCATGTTTGTGAGGGCTCTGTTTTCATTATGCTATTCTTTTTTTCTTAGTGGTATAATATTCATAGTAAATGCTGATCTGACCATGGAATAATCCATTTCACCTCCGTCAGCAGTCTTTTTAGAGGATAAGAAATATTGTTAATAGTAGGGGCAAGAAAAAAGATAAAGGGAGCTGGCCATTGGTATTTAAAAGCTGAACAGATGAGATTATTAATATTCTTTTGGAGACAAGTATTGTTTGTCTTACAGCTAATGTGGCAATGAAATAAGAAAAACCCCTTTGATGATCTTGATTTTTACTTCCTATTACTTAAGTTATTATTGGAGAAATCACCATACTTGGACATGAACTTTTATGCTCTATTTCCCTTGTTACACTCCACAAGAATTTTTATATATAGATATATTTGGAGGGGTTCAAAAAACGTGTAGATGTGGCACTTCAGGGCATGGTTTAGGAGACATGGTAGTGTTGGGTTGATGGTTGGACTTGGTGATCCTAGAGGTCTTTTCCAACCTTAATGATTCTATGATTCTATATTTACTTAAGGGAATATTGCTGCTTTTTATCTGTTGCCTTTATAGGTTTTGTGCTTGATAGAATGCATTATGAATAATACAACTTGAAACTTAAATAATAATATAAGTATTTTTTAAATTCTTTGTTAAATATGTCTTTTAAATAACTGAAAACTGATTGAAGACAAAATACTATTAAATACATGAGATTAAAAATCTGGACATGTTGTTAACATTGTTCTAAGTATAGCTACTTGCAAGGTCCTTCACAGCTGTAGAAATGACAAAACAGTAAGACTGTAAAGCTTTATGCTGACAGCATCATTAGATAGTCTACAGAAAACAGAAGGAAAAGCTTAATACCGCAGGCAAATACCCGTCTCAAGTAGAGCACCCAACATTAGTCAGCTGTGAAAATGCCAACCAAACTGCAAATAGTTATTTTCATACCACAGACGTTGCTACACTGATGAATTCATAACATTTTTGAGGCAGTCAAAAATGTTAGTGATTAATACTATAGAAAAACCATTCATAGGAGGATTTGGATTGTGTACTACATAACAACAAATGATGAAGAGTAAAGTAAATATCCAACTGCCTCACTGAAAAGAACAGAACACAGAATGATGCTTTAAATATTAAATTTCTTAAATATGTGTGGGTAGACTTTAGCTTTGTTGATTCAGTTTTCTCAAGGACAGTAACACCAATTAAATGTGTTAGTAATATTCTAAAATGTTTTTGACTTTTCAGAGCTGAAAGTATTACTTTAAGCTTTCAGGATTGATCTGGTATTTCACTGGGCATGCCAAATTTATCAAAAAAAAGTTATTAAAAAGAAGTCATTTTTATTTCAAGTTAAGCATTTTGTACATTTCACGTGCTGTGCAAAACTGAACTTATACCAGACAGAACTATCATCTTCCTTCCCCATCTGCAACTTCAGAACAAGGACTGTATTTTTCATAAAGCTCGTGAACACATTTGAGTATTACTGGAAACAACCATTAGAAGGTGTGGTATAGAGAAATGCTTCATGAATCTACATCAATTTATTATCCCAGTTTAGCAAACTTCTGCAAGTGCCTAAGTCTAAACATATTATTAGTCCTATCTGTTTATGGTAGAATGCTTTGCTGAATCAGTTCTAATCCCTATCTTGATCACTGACGGTCTGTGAACCTTAACAAAGGACTTCCCTATGCTTATTTTAGGGATGGGAAGGGGGGTGGTAGTTAATGAGGCTGTATTGGACAGTGTGGGACCTGAGCATGCCATAAATGGTATGGGATAAGAGGTGGAGAATGTGCTGGGTTTGGCTGGGGTAGAGTTAATTTTCTTCACAGTAGCTGGTATGAGACTATGTTTTGGATTTGTGCTGAAAACAGTGTTGGTAACACAGGTATGTTTTAGCTATTGCTGAGCAGTGCTTACACAGAATCATGGCCGTTTCTGCTTCACAACCCACCCCACCCTACCAGTGAGTAGGCTGTGGGTGCACAAGAAGCTGGGAGGGGACACAGCTGGGACAGCTGACCTCAACTGACCAAAGGGATATTCCACACCATATGACATCACGCTCAGCATATAAAGCTGGGGGAAGAAGAAGGAAGGGGGGATGTTCTGAGTAATGCCATTTGTCTTCCCAAGTAACCATTATGTGTGATGGAGCCCTGCTTTCCTGGAGATGGCTGAACACCTGCCTGCCCATGCAAAGTGGTGAATTAATTCCTTGTTTTGCTTTGCTTGCGTGTGCAGCTTTTGTTTTACCTATTAAACTGTCCTTACCTCAACCCACGAGTTTCCCACTTTTACTCTTCTGATTGTCTCCCTCATCCTCCTGGGGAGGAGTGAGTACACAGCTGGGTGCAGCTTAGTTGCCAGCTGGGGTTAAACCATGACAACCCCTTAAGCCTTTGAGTTTATCTGGAGAGAAACTGGGAGGTTAGGCTAACTCCAGGAGGAATCTAGCTCAGGAACACCAAATCTGCTTTAAGAAATCAGTACCAACATACGGTATGAGAACAACCATGGGATTGGCGTCAGAGCTGTATCATTGTTCTGTGTCACCTCGCTAGGTAGAGCATAGTCTTTGTTGACAGAATAATAGCTATGCAAGGGAACAGGATTGGCTGGCTTTTAGGTTTGATAACTTTTAAATGATTCAGAGTCATTAAGTTACATACATTTTTAGCCTGTGAGAACACATGTCCTTCCACATCTGCCTCAACCCAAGTGGGTGTGACTTCTCATACATGATTCAAATCAGCAGTTTGACCTGTTTAGGCAGACTGTGCAGAAGTGATGGAACTACACGCATATATATTTTTTTCTGCATAGATCAAGTTGTTAGATTTAAGGTTTTCAGCAAAAGAACTCTGTCACATTTACCTCTGGGGTATTGAGCAGAATTGGAGAATTCTGGTAAATACTGCTCAAGATTTAAGATGACTAACTTTTTATTGTGCTTAGAATAATTTGTAAGAGATACTGGGGGAGGGGGGATGAACCAAAGCTAAATCTAGATATGGAATAAAGTTTTAAGAAAAACTATTGTTCTCCAGGTCATTAGTGACTACGAGGCCTGGATTCTCACAGGTTTGCCAAGCTCACATTGATTTTAGTTGGAAATGTGTGCCTAAATATCTGTGAAGACACAAGCTGTACTTCTTTAAAAGGAAAATACTTGAAAATGCAGTCCAGAGGAATGGCAGATGGGAGCTATGAAATTGTTGAGCTGGGGCTTTTATATAAAAGAAGATTGGTGCTTCAGGTAAAAAAAAAAATTGATAAAAATCTAGGGCAAAAAAGAGGACTGCAAAGAAAAGCAGGACAGGCTGAATGCCTGGGAAACACCAGTGGAGACAGACTGGAACACAGGAAGAACCATCAGGCAGAACAAGAGGTAGAAAAGCTTTGCTGAATGACACCAGTAAGAAGGAACACATCGGTAGGAAGGTAGAAGTGACAATGTAATGAGTAGACACACAAGTGCAAAGTGGATGCTCCAGCACACCTTGACACCAATTATCAGACTTAATTGCGAAGAGAGGAAATCCCTTTTTCTTTGTCTTCTTGTCAGCAAAATCAAATGAACTGAGCTTGGAAAGAGATTTTTGGGTGCAGACATGACAGTTTCATAAAAAAAATTAAATGGAGTGATTCACCTCCAAATGATTTAATGGCTTAGAAGTCACTGGGAATGCAGAAGACCAATGTTTACTGGTCCTTACTCATCTTTACAGAATTAAGCAGAACAAGGATTGAAAGTGGGTTTACTATTTCTAACTGACTACTCAAACCATCAGACTACTAGCTCTTGTAAGGGATGTCTGCATCACAAGAATTTTGTCCATATTCTGATCTGACTTTAGGACCTTTGGAATGAAAAAATAGTCAGAACTAATTTGCTTTGATTTTAGCACAAGAGCACTTCCCCAAAAGAAAAAAAGTTTGTAAAATTCCTAATAATTTCTTCCTGATGGAGAAACCACACCAACAGGCTACCAAGCCCAACTATTTGTTGAATGTATATTTCACTGTAGGACCTCAAAAAGTAGACCAGTCTACCATCAGTTGGAAGATGAAGAGCAACAGGGAAGTATGTGACTCACATTTCAGAAAAAATCTCCTCAATAGAATAAGAGACTATGCTTTCCTTGAGCAGTGGCTCAGGTACCAAAACGCTGTTTCTACGTGAATAGCTTTTAGCTAAGATGTTTCAAGCAGTTGCTCATCATGCCTTTATCTGCATCTGAACTAAACCAGCACTGAACTACACTATGCTGTTTGCAGGGGGAACTCTACCAGCGTAATCAACCGGTGGTAGGTAGTGAGTCTTTCACGTGCCAGGTCTCCAATGAGGGCATGATTTCGTATCTCCTACTCCCTTTTTCCAACACGTTTTCAGTTGCTCTAAGCTATAGTGACTCCATGTACCTCTGCCTCTATCATGTGAAGGAGGCCAGGATGCTTTCATAACCAAACAGACTTACATAAATTCTGGGATGAACCCTTTGTGGCTGTATGATGCTGCAATGCCATGCAAGTCAGTGAAGCTGTGGCGATTCAATGTGCAGATCTGAACTAAAAACTCGAGGTAGATGCTGTTAACACCATCAGACAGATATATTTTCTCACTAATTATTATTTCAAAAGGAGACTAAAAGTGAAAATTGCTTTTTATTAAAGGAGGGATTGGTTTTCAAACACCACTTAAATGCATTTATTTTCTTGCCTTTACTTTTTTGCTGCTCGGTCCTTATTAAATTTCCACCTGACAATTTTTTTTAATTGATTCTGAGAAATAAGTGGGAGTGGTATTTTTTATTAGTGATGACTATTTTCAGAATGGTAAATCACCTTTTATAATACTTTAATATTATATATCTAATTTATAAAGAATAATGAAATGGTTACCTCTACCTTGTACATATATCTCCTTTAAACTAGTGGAAGGATTATGCCTAGGTACTTACTAGACAGCAAAGCTATTGGCCACAAAGCCAGCCTTTGCTGAACTGATAAAAACAGATGACAGTGAAGAACAGATGATGAAGGCACTGTCCCTGCTAGTATATTTTGCTTTAGTTGCGAAGCCATTACAGTTTGGACTGATATTAGATGCACAGATCTAAGTGATAAAATTCACATTTCCAGTGATAAGTGTGTTCATTTCAGTTGAATCATATGATGAATACTGGTGTGCTCCTGGTAGTTCTGACAAAAGAAATAAAGTAATCATCACTTCATCCATTATTGTATGTAGTCTTCATTTGTATTTGTTTCATCTGATTAAGATTAGAGGTACAGCAGAGGTTACTGCATATGTACTAAATTCAGGTCTGACTAGGGGAGGATAGAAAATAGCTTTCACAACTCTTTTCTGCAGTTACATGTTCTTAGCTTAAATTTATAACCCATTATATAAAATCTAGTGAAGTATGTAAAACGCCCCTTAAATCAACTTCGAAGCAACTTCATTTCACTTTTTTTAGGTTACTAGAAGTATGGGATAGCTGAAAGTGAAGTATCAAAAGCAAGCTGAATTTTAAACAGAATGAATTATGGTATGAAGGCACTATTAGTGTAATATTATGGCTGGATGTTATATGCATCTGAGAGGCAGGAACATCAGTTATGAAGACACAGCTTAAGCACTGAGTGTATTCTGTCTCTGAATTAGTAACACATACTTTGTATTTCTATAGCCATTCAATCGTAAGAGGTTAAAAAACTTCACAAATGTTACATTTTGGCATAGTTTAAGGGAGGGAAATAATACTGGCAAATGTCTTGTTCCAGACCACATGGGAAACTTAATCAAGACCAACATAAAACCAGAAGACCTGCCAGTTCTTTCATACACAATGAAATGTTATATTAAACATTTAATTAAACATTTGTAGAAGATGCTGTAAGCCCTAAGCAGAGTCTCTGGATCCCATAATAAAATAAATTATGTATCATCCTTCAATGCTAACCTCAATAACTGCCAAAGAAAGTATAAGGAAAGTTCCTGCAGGAATTATGCAGCTGAGGGGTGCACCCGGATTCAAATCTACAGCACTACAAGACCTTCCACACATTTCATACATTGTAGAAGCCTTGTATTGATTTGGTCTCTGGACACAGAAGACCCTACACATTAGTAGTAGCCTATTAAAAACTACTGCAGACAGAAACGGGGTCTGATGTGTTTTTACAGAGGGTTGTTTTTCTTACCTACACTGCACCATTATTATAAAGATATAAAATTTATAATATAAATTAAATACCATAATTCTTAGATTTACAGTCAATTGCAAATATGTACTTGTAAAGTTGTATCTGAAAAATTTTATGTTGTGTAGTACCTGGACAGATATTTAGTCTTCTGTTAAACCACGTATTATTTCCTTGGAGAGATATACATGAGAGGATAATACACTTGTTATGCGCACTACAGATTTAGCTATATTTTCTGGGTAGATGAAAACAGCAAGTTCTCTGTGGCCAACAAATTGGATTTCAGGAGATTTGCATTTTAATAAAGAAAAATTTTTGCATCATTAAATACTTTACTCATGCAAATACAATACTTTTAATTTTGGCAATACAGAACTTTTGTCCTGGTTCACCCAGGACAAACAGCTGCACATCTAACTTCAAACACTGCTAAGGAGCTGAAGATGTTTTCACTTTAGAAATTGGATAATTATGTAAGAAACATGAAGGTGTCCTGGAAAACTAAAACTACAGAGTAAGGAAGGGAAGTTTTACCTAAAAGAGGTGGGTGGCTATATCAATGTGCGCTCAAAAGTTTAGCAGAAATATCCCTTACCTTTCAAGACTCCTGTTAAGTCCAGTAGATCTGGTGCAGAAAAAGTATTTCAAAAGCAAGAGGATTTAAAGTCCTGTGACAAAGGGTTGCAGATTCCCAGTGTTTTCAGCAACTGAAGTTTCTCATCAGAAGGAATATTTAACTGCCTATTCTGCTGCTTTGTCGTGATAATTTACTCCCACTCTGTCAGTCACAAACAGTATGGTGATGCCACAGCAAATCGTCCTCTTATGAAGCAGATGATGAAAAATAGACAAATCAAGACGGTAACAAACAGGGCGGAGCCCAATCCACTCTTCTTATGCCAAGACAGTGCCAATTAAAGATTTCTTTTCTTGTTCTCCTGACTTCAGAGATCCACCCAGTGTCACAAATTGGTATTGAAGTTGCAGAGTACACTATCCCTGTACACAACACTCTAAGGGACGACTGTTTTAATTCTCAGAAAAGATTGCATGTTTGACTAGCTGTGGGAAAAAAAAGAAAAAAAAGATGCATTCTTAGTCTGTGAAAGGAGCCTGTATTTGTTCCTTAGCATGATCATAGCAAAATTAAAAAAACTTGGTGTTCTGCATTTCCATATAAATCTGAGATACTTCACGTTTGGGAATTCTAGGACACACCATAACAACAGGAGGTTATCTCACAGCTGCCAAGTCTTGCTACATGTAATATTTTCTCTTGATGACAGAGACATTGGGTAATATGAATGCAGAAAGGAGAATGACTTGGATTCAAACAAAATCTTCTCATGATAAATCTGAAGACATAAATAAAAAGTGAATATTTTTAATATCCATGATTCTTTTAGTAGAATGAATTATGATTTCTTAATATATTTTGCATTCTTCTGTCTTGAGACTTCACCCAGCCTGCTTTTATGTTAACTATTTGAGCCTCCCACTTGTAAGCCTGTTCAGCTATCTAGAATTCATTTTATGTGTTTAATTTCTCTTATGTCAGCCACCTATTTAGTTGTAAGCCTCAGGCAAGCTGGAGCTGTTCTAGGCTTTGTAAGCAAAGTACTTGCATAATTTTTTTTTTTTTGCCTAAATATTCAAACTTTTGTCAAAGACTTTAGATTTCTGTCCTGCACACAAGGAACTGGAGAACTCTTCCAGAGTTGGTACTGGCACACAGAAGACCTTCTGATTTTTTTTTTCTGAAAACTGATCCTATGATTTCACTAGAAAATGCTCAGATCCAGAAGATAACTAGTAATGAAAAGTTCTCTATGCAACAATCAGGCCACTGTTAGCTGCTGGCTGACTTAAGGTGCTAAGACTTTTGCAGAGATGGCTAAGGCCGTGATGTTCACAGATTCATTGTCTTTGGACACTTGTATATATAAAAGTTAATTTCAGCCTATGGAAGCCACTATTAATTAACACAAGATTTCTGTTGTGTGTCCCCTCTTTGCAGTCAGTTGGCATTAGGTGAGCTGAAACAACAGGTAGAGAAACTTTTCTTTCTCCATTAACTAAGAGAAGACCTTAGTGATAAATTTATAGGGCTAAATAAATAAATAAATAGGACCTGGGTGCAGCTCAAGCACTGGTATCTCCATAACTGACACTGCTTAATTGTAAACTTACTCTCCAGCTGTATTTGGACTGCTCCAATTAGCTGTTTCCAGGAGGTCCCCAAAGAGCGGGCTAGGCCTAAGCACCAGTTGGCCTTGAGGCCAGGGACTGGACCCAAGCTCATGTATTTAGCAGCACAAAGTCAAATATTAGCCTTCTGTGCTTTAAACTGGGGCCTTTGTGAATATCATCCCCTTCCACTTCTGTTCTCTTGCCCAGTTAAGGTTCCTGAGCTTTCCTGAAGATAGTGTAAAGAAAAGGTATTTGGACCTGGACAAACCACTTCAAATTCTTTAATTTTCCTACATATTCATAGTTCAGATTGGACTGAAGAATAACAGTTAAGAGCTGCAAGAAAAGCTGAAAAAATTGTCATAACACCGAGGGTCATGTCACAGCTCTTTATGTATCGGTTTAATTCTCCAGGACTGCAACCCCAACTCTTTTCACAGCTACCGAGAAGTAACATGCATACTCCATTTTTTAAATAGAATTTCTATAAGGCATTCATTTATGAAAGTCTGTCTCCTTTGTTGATATGTTTAATAGTCTAAATACTCAGGCAACCTGGTGGCCCAGGTCTGGCTAGTATGAAAAGACATCCAATGGAAAAACCAAAACAAATCCCAAACAAAAGAAATCACAGAAAGTCACTGCTGCTGTTTTTTTTACTGAAAAAAACCATATATTTTCTGGTCCTGGGTCATCCCCTAACTGTTGCTGTTCCCCACCCTGTTGCAGCCCTCCTTTTAAAAGGGAAAACCCAGCCTATTTCCAACTCACACAATCATATTTTCCAACAAAAGCAACTCCTGTCAGCAGCCAACGTTTCTCTTGCTGTTCTGTCCTTAGCCCTGAAGCATCATGTTCTGCCCCTGCTGATGGAGACCACCACAACCATCTTTCTTGTCACAGAAGAACACCTGACACCCCTCCACGACCTCAGAGATGTTCCCCTACAGAAGCTGACATAATCCCTTCTGTAGATGGGTCCTGTCCCCATGGCTCCACAAGGCATCCAGCTGCAGGGTGTGCTGTCTGTGCTTCCATCAGTGGTCTAGAAGCTTATTCATTGCCAACCATCTCTTCCACCCAAATTGCAGAACTTGTCCTGACTCATGCATCTGTACTTGCACAAGGGCAATCAACCACTGTTTATATTGATTCCCCATACGCCTTTGGGATTGTGCACAACAATGGAAACACAACTCAGCTTCTTAACATTGTGTGGTGCTCCTATTCGGAATGGCGGCTATGCTGAAGCTCCTCTGCTAGCATTACTACTACCCTCTCTTTTAGCAATAGTAAAATGCTAAATTCATGGTTTTCCTTGTGTTGATATCACACAAGAGAATGTCTTAACTGATCAATCAGCAAGGACAGTGGGCCCTTCTAGCCGGCATGCTCCTGAACATGCTCTCATCAGCCTTTCCACAGAGCTGTCACCACCTACTTCTCTTTCAGAACTGTCTATTTTAAAGGACCCAGCCCCGGGGGACAAAAACACCATCTGGCTGCACCAGGGCTGCCAGTTACACCTCAATTCCTTGTGGCCTACCCGGATAGGCCACCTGCTTGCACCTCAGATTTTCCTCCCGTACCTTGCCGGTGTGACCCACCTGGTGGCTCGCACTGGCAAATGCGGGGGTGGGGGGTTGTGTGTGTGATTGCAGCAGACTGGTTTGCTCCAAATTCCTCTGTGAAAGAAAAACAGTATCGCGGCACTTGTTCTGTTTGTTTGGTCCATAACATCAGATGAAGGGTCAAAACCAAAGTTGCAGCACACCCAAAATCATGGGGTTCCTTTGTAAATTTGCATATGGATTTTATACAGATGCCCAAATGCTGTCATTATAAATACATTCTTGTAATCATAATCATAATCTCAGAAGGGGTAGAGGACTACCCTCATAGACATGCAGATGCTACTACTGTCACCAAGAAACTCTTCAGAGAATGCCTTGTTCTGGAACATCCTTTGTACTACACAGTGACCAGGGGACTCATTTCACAGGACAAGTTGTCCAGGTGGTCAGTAAAGCCCTAGGAATCCAACAGCATTTACACTGGCACTACTGAAAGGAAGAATTCCATTTTAAAACTAGCCTGGCCAAAATGTGTGAAGAAACTGGCCTTAAATGTTCAAACACACTACCATTGGCCCTAATACACATCAAAAGCATCACGAATAAGAAACACGCACTATCCCCGTATGAAATTATAATGGGTAAACCCATAAGGTTACTGCATAACACACGTAAACCACACCATCGATCCATGCTACAGATGACTGATGACATTATGTTGAATTATTGTAAGGCTCTAATAAAATGTGTGAGGACTATTCACTAACAGGTAAAAGAAGCTCTTCCAGAACCTGCCTCTGAATATGCCAGTGGAGACCTGTGTCTACACTGAGGTAACACACACATGACTCAAGGTCACCAGAATGGAACCCATAAAGATGCCCTGTCCTCCAAGATTTCAGAGTCTTCATATCATCACATAAACTATTAAAATACCTTTATTCAGTTGGCCTACCATTATGCTAAAGACTTAGATGTTTCAAAACGTTGGGTGTGTTCCCATATCCCTAATCACTCCAGTGAGGGTGTCACCATGCTTCTTATGGCATGTAATTAATCAGTAAAAAGACCAGTCTGGAATACCCAGAGGGCAGAAATTCCTTGGCCGAGATTATCCCCACTGACAACAAATGAGAACTGATCCAAGTTGATCTAATACAAGCGTGCATGAACCTACAACTCCTACCCACCACCTGCGATTAATTGCCTCTGGGAACACTTGTTACTTGAAAGAAAATGCAACATACTACATTGGACAGATTAGTTGTACCAAAACTATTAATTGTCAGAATTATACCAGATGTTTATTTAATAACTCACAAAACTGTGAGTTGACATCATCTTCTATATGTACTTCCTTGGAAGCCTATTTAATTCATGGCATACCTGTGGCTCCCATGGGACTGGTTTGGATCAGGTTATATTGGGTATGTAACCTCTGCTGTTCAATGTTTGTCATCTCTCCCCTCTGAATATTATCAGAAAAGGAAGCTATCTCAGAGCCTGAAAAATTTGGGACTGTTATGCTTCCTGTGTATGAGGTGGCAAGAACCATTAGAAATTGTTTATTACCTGTTATTTAGAGCAAATTGGTAATAACACTGCAGATTCTTCTTACCAAATAATGACTGAAATGACCACTATCCGAACAGTCCCCCTTGAAAACAGGTTAGCGCTTGACTTTATGCTGGCTCATAAGGGTAAAATATCTACCTTAATTGGAATATAATGTCTTATGACAATTCTAAAACCATTTGTGATTTGAGTGAACACATTAAAAAAGACTCAGCGAAAGAAAAACAACCTAATAATGGGTACATTCTCTTAAATACATTATCACAGAGGTGCTACCAACATTGCTTAGGTTTGTCCAGTGGCAGGTTCGTCTTGGAGCCGGCTAGAACTGGCTGTCTGACATGGGGATGTCTTCTGGTATCTTCTCCCAGAAGGCACCCCTGCAGCCCCTCTGCTACCAAAATCTTGCCACATAACCCAATACAATGCAACACTTCATAAAGAAAAAAGTGTCATGTGACATTTTTTTCACTTCTTTCTCCTTCAACATTCTGTGTGCAACCCAACCCATAGCAGTATTTACCTGTCAAAACAGAAAAGATGCAATTGCTTATATTATTTTAAATCATGCTAATTTGAGCCCTTAGTTTCAGATTTTCTGTTTTAAGGAATATTTGAAGTGTTTAAAAATCATTTAGGAAAAACACTGAAAATACCAAAATAAGGGAAATCGTTGCACTTAATCATTGACACATGTACTTGCATACTTACTAAAGGGTAAAAAATTACCTGATCTGGTGAATGTCTCTAACATGAAATTGGCTGTAGCATCCACATCCTATAAATAATGATGTTCTTAATCTTTTATCTTAAGAAGAATTAAATGCCAAAATATTTTTGATTAGTAAATTATGTGCATATGGTAGAATGGGAAATGAAAACAGTACAAGATTTTTTCCTGGTTCTTCATTTTGATCAGCCATGTACACAATTTGAAGAATTAAGAAACACAGTCGTGCCATCAAAGGGCAAAAAAAGCATTACACACTCATCACAGTCTTTGTTGTTAACCTTGGCCTAGATGGACAAGCACAAGCTTCAAGTACAATACAAACTCAACAGAAAAAGGCTACAGTCTCCTTTGCCTTAAAGAGGGCATGCGTTCTGTGGTTCATTTTCTGACCTTGCTTGCTTACTTCTCCTCAATGTCCCATTCAGTTCTATGGGTCCTTACAAAGAGGCTTCTGTAGCGTCCCAAGTACCAACACAGGATCTTCAGTTGTAAATCTCCAGGGATAAAGGAAACGGCGCTGAGGTTCCCGAGAGGAAACTGCCATTCTTTTTAGCAACATCTAACAGGAGGAAGTTAACTGCTACATGAGTAAGTGTGTTCCATCCAAAGTTATGTGCAGCGATTACGTTCCTAAAAGTAAAGCCTCTTCCAAAAGAAAAATGTTTTTTGTATGCATTTTGGGAAAGACTAAACTCATAGAACCAGCTCTTCCAGCAGACACGTGAAAACAAAAAATCACATTTTAACATCTTCCAGATTTTAAAGTTTTCATTAGTAACTGGTAGGTATTGAAGAATTAAACAGCCATAAAAAGGAGATTTTTCCCATCACTGAGTGAGTGAGTGAGAGCATATCAGTGTGACTCATTCATATTTTAGCATTAACTCATCATAAATACTAAAGGAAAGATTACAGGTGCTTTTTGATTTGAAAAGCTTTTCTAAATTGTCTTCTACAAAATATCTGATTTTAATCTCATATAAATATCTCATCTTTTTATCTTGTAGTTTTAACTCGTCCAAGGGAAGATTCCTTAACGCATTTAATATAATTTGCTCAGATATATCTCTTGGTGAAATATTATTTGATTTTAAGCTTCTGATGATACAAGTATTTCCATGTATCATTGTACAAGCTCTGCCTTCTGTTTGAATATGATTCTTCTTTCTTTTTCTCAATCTTACTGTCTCCTCTAATTTTTACTTGCTTCTACTTTCACGTTTTTTGAAGGTATTAACTGTGTTCAGTAAGAACTTGTTTATGCATAATGTTTACTTTGAAGCTGGACGTTCCTTCTTGGATATAAACATCTTTCCGCCAAGGAAGATTTCACAGTTTTCTGTTAAAAAAAAATAATTAAAAAACCCAGAAGAAACGAGACAGGAAACAGAAAAGCAAAGTGATGTGAAATTGCGTAACTTGCCTAGTGTCAAATTATGGATTAACTGAACATAATTCTCAAAATCCAAATACAATCTATACAGCGTTCAACTATTGTTTTGGTTTAACCCCAGCTGGCAACCTAGCACCTCACAGCTGCTCGCTCGCCCTCCCCACCATGGTGGGTTGGGGGAGAGAATTGGAAGGGTGAAAGTAAGAAAACCCGTGGGTTGAGCTAAGAACAGATTAATGATGGAAATCTAATACTAGTAGTAGTAGTAATAGTAGTAGTAGTGAAAAGGAAAACAATGAGAGAGAGAGAGGAACAAAACCCAGGAAAAAAGAAGTGAATGCAACCACTCACCACCCACTGACTGATGCCCAGCCAGTCCCTGAGCAGCAGTCGCTGCCCCCCGGGCAACTCCCCCCGGTTTATATACTGAGCATGACGTCATATCATATGGAATATCCTTTTGGCCAGTTTGGGTCAGCTGTCCTGGCTGTGCCTGTTCTGAGCTTCTCTCTGGCAGGGCATGAGAAGCTGAAAGGACCTTGACTAGTGTAAGCACTACTAAGCAACAACTAAAACATCCCTGTGTTACCAACATTATTCTCATCCTAAATCCAAAACACAGCACTGTACCAGCTACTTGGAAGAAAATTAACTCTATCCCAACTGAAAACAGGACAATTATTTCTGTAGAATGCCGTCATTGTAACATTTGATCCCCCCGGCACCTACAAAGAAGCATTTCACAGTCACATACTTTGTCCTCACCATTTCCCCAAATTCAATTTTTAACTGCTTCATGTTTTCTTGATTAGTAAAAAGGAAACAATACTCATTTAGAGTCCATTGTATTTAAAATTATAATTGTTTGAATACCAAGAAGAAAACAAACAAACAAACAAACGGCAGTGAAGTCTCTTAGTCTCTTACAAAAGCAATTACAGTTTAACCTGTCAGCAGCTTGGGTGGGAAAAAAGTGAGTATGAATAAGAACTAACTAGTAGCACATGTATACACTGTGCATATAGTTTATGTATCCGGCTGTGCTGGATTAACCCTTGCCAGCAGCTAAGCACCCACACAGCTGCTCGCTCACTTCCCCCCACCAGTGGGATGGGGAGTTAATAGGAAGAACAAAAGCAAGAAAACTCACAGATTGAGATAAAAACGATTTCAACAGGTGAGGTAAAGAGAAAAACACAAGCATCGGAAAGGGAATCACTTGCTACCTCCCACAAGCAGACTGATGCCCAACCCGTCTTTGAGCAATGGTCAGCTTGGAAGACAACTCTCCCACCGTCCTTCTTCCTCTACTGGTTTTTATTGCTGAGCACAGGTTACATGGTGTGGAATGTCCCTTTAGGCAGTTTGGGCCAGCTGTCCTGGCTGTGTCCCCTCCCCATCTCCTGCCCACCCCCAGCCTGCTCGCTGGGGCACGGGCAGAGCGGAAAAAAGAGCGAGCCTTGAGGCTGTGCCGGCAGGGTTCAGGAACAGCTGAAACACTGGCGCGTTATCTGCACTAGTTTAGCCACAAACCTGACACACAGCACCATACAGGCTGCCACGAAGAAACTTCATCCCAGCCAGACCAAATACACCAATATAAGCTTCTAATTTTGTGTAAAGTGAATTAAGCTTGAACTTGGCTAGATTAGGTTTTGTGTTGGTATCAGACAATTGTAATTGACACTTACAAAGCAGGAATGGAACAAAAATAATCATATAATTAGTCTCAGCCAAATATTATCCTACAAAAAGATACCAAATGTCTTTTATCTTCTGAAATGTGGCCCAGACCTTAAAGCTCAGATTGTGCTTCTGAAAAACAAGATTCCACTTTACTTGTAATCACTTGTTAATAAATATTAATTTAATTTATATGGTAAACATGCTACTAATTTTCTGCCTCAAACTTTGGATTTATTTTTTTATGTTTTGTGGACCAGAAATGAGGTCACTTAAAGCAAAAACGTCACTGAGACCACTAACTCCAGTATTGTTTTTCAGCTATTGATAAAGAGCTTGAGACACATAAGAAAATGAGAATATGGTAATTCTTTATATCAGGGATATTTAAAACTTTAACAGAAATAATACTGATAGGATTAGGATAGCTGCACTGATGGTCACTGTTCACATTTGTAAAATATGCAAGTGAGTCTTAATTGCATTAAAGCTGTGTATCCATCCCGTGACCTCTGCTATTTACCTTTATATATAGAACATGTTACCAACTGCAGGAGCTGAGTTGCAGGAAGAGATCTTGAAGATATCCTTTAATTCAGTGAGTCGTAGCTGCTTATGTACACAGATTTCAGTAATTCATGTGCATCTTCATGAACATGCCATTTCTCCAGTGCTTTTTTGCCCATGTCTAGAGGTACATACATATTCGGGGAATGTGATATGGAATAAATCAAATTCTGTGCTCCAGTATTAACATATATTAATATATGCTTTCCTATATTTTAAATTATTCCATTTGTAGTTTACTGAAAACATACTCAGTATTTAACACAAAAATTTGTGCTCCAGCAGCAATATCAGATATCTGTCAAAGAGAAATTAAGTCAAATGCAGCTAAGATAATATCTCTTTACTTTGGATTTTGTCTTAAATCTACACATTGGAATGAAATCTCACAAAAAAAATTCTTCATCTGTTACCCATGCCATAAGCAAGGAAGTTTCATAACATTTTCTCTTTGAATGGCAGGTCCCTTGCAGTTTTCAAATCTTTATGTCCTCTTTCTCAAATGTGTAGATACCAAAACCATCAGATCAGCACATGCGATTTTATTCCCTGTACAGAAGAGAATTTAACACTATCATTTTCCCTGTAAATTAACAGTGAATACAGTTGATGAATCCACTTCTTCCTGAAATTTTAGACATAAAATTACTTGCCTGTTAACCCTAGACAAGAGAAAAAAACAGGTAGTATCAGATGACTGAAGTAAAAGAAGGGACATATGATACCATAGGATACACGAAACCACTGACGGATTCTCAGGATCTTTTTCAGATGGTTAAGTATCTCAGTTACAAATTTATAATACAGATCATATAGCATTGTTGAATAAATTCAACACGCTTTTTGGATGAACTGTTGGCAAACATGCAGTAACGCTCAATGGACTGGGAATACCCACATCAGGCTAATTTCCCATAGAGTTCCTGCTTCTTTGCCAATACAGTTCTATAAATATCTTCCTTCCTGCTCTAAAAGATGCTGGTACTAATTTCCTACTGGTGTGCGAAGACACTTAGAAATAAACATAGCTGTACAAAGGAAACTGGAACCAGGTCTATGCAAAGCTCTGAGACACCCAAGTAAGCAAACGTCTGCTGGGAGGGAAATTTCCGCAGATTAGATGTAGTGATGTTGAAAGTTCTTTGTACAGCAGATCAGATTTCAGACACAAACATAGGACCCTAGCACTGTTTAAGAAACCTGCCTGACCTCCAGCTGCTACTTCAGAAAATTTTCAGTAGGTCCTGTGTCAGATCTGCCAGCCCTTTGTAGATGTTTTTAGTACTGTGGGATATGTAAAATAGCATAAGCTGCCAAGGAAGCACGATTTCTAGAGATAACATCAATCTAAATAGAAAAACTGACACAAATAACAGTACTGTGGTATGATGGATACCTGTAAAAAAAAAAAAAAAAAGGCAAACTTTTAACTTGCTTCATTCTTCCTTGTAAATGTCTTAATAGAATCTTGTCCTGGTTTCAGCTGGGATAGAGTTAATTTTCTTCCTAGTAGCTGGCATAGTGCTGTGTTTTGGATTTAGGATGAGAATAATGTTGGTAACACAGGGATGTTTTAGTTATTGCTTAGTAGTGCTTACACTAGTCAAGTGTAAGATTCTCAGGCTTTTCAGCTTCTCAGGCTCTACCAACTGAGAAGGCTGGGGGTGCACAAGAAGCTGTGAAGGGACACAGCCAGGACAGCTGAACCTAGCTGGCCAAAAGGATATTCCATATGATATGATGTCATGCTCAGTATATAAACTAAGGGAAAGCTGGCTGGGGGGGCCACTGCTTAGGGAGTGGCTGGGCATTGGTTGGTAGGTGGTGAGCAATTGCCTTGTCTGTCACTTACTTTGTATATTCTTTCATCATTATTATTATTATTTTCCCTTACTTTTCTATTAAACTGTCATTATCTCAACCCAGAAATCTTACTTTTTTTTTTTTCTTCCAATTCTCTACCCCATCCCCCTGAGCGGGGGGAGTGAGCAAACGGCTGTGTGGTGTTTAGCTGCCTTCTGGGTTAAAACTATGATAAATCCACACTGTTTTAAATATAAAAAATTAGAGAAATTTAGGACTTGATATACAAATTCCATTACTCTACCCTGAGTTTTATATGAAGACAAGTCTTTGGAACAGTATCTATTCTAAGTCATGTAGTTTGTCCAGTTAGATGAAAACAAGAGGATGCAAAGTGTTTTGAGCAAAGGGGAGTAAGTTTGTTTGGCACAACATTTTGGACTTTACAAAGCATATGCATTATCCACTCTCCTATTCTCGTTGGATCTAAAGAAAACCTAGAGGGAAAGGAAAAAAAAAATCATAACATGATACTAAACTTTATTTTTTGTATTTGTGCTTTCATAGCACATTATTCACTAAAAAGAAAACCCTTCATAATTCACCTTCAAGAAAAGCATAAAAAGGCAGCAGTCTTTCTCCACATTTTAGAACCATGGCAAGTCTGCCAAGACATTTAGCATACATGATCATTGCGAAGAAATTATCAGGAACCATGCTAGAAGTTTTAGAAGTCAAGTTTTCAGAGTTTTCGAGGAGACACTAATTTGATTTAGAAAGGCTGAAAGGCTTTAAGATTTCTGCTTCTATCCAGGAAAGCCATAACTGCTTGGCTGACAACACCCGGGTAGGAGGCTGAGTCTCCGAACACAGAATGAGGCAGTACCAGAATACTCCAAGTTAAATTAGACCAGATTATTTAAGGAGTTTATGTAATTGCTTTACCCTCTCCGATGCTTACTTTTCACTCCTGTCACAAAAGGCATTAGGGCCAATCTGAACTTCCAAGCAATTACAGGTCGTGAGGACTTCCCAGAAGCCTCCCTCTTAAAAATTTTTAATGGCAGTTTAGCTACAGGGAGGGAACTGATGGATTAATGACGCCTACCACGCTGCTGGGCACTGCCACGACACCTGCTGCTTCTCCTTCTTTAGAACCCTGTGTACTGCTCCGGGGGGGGGTGGCAGAACAGGGGCCCGCCGAAGGAGAAAGAGTCTGCTGCTAGGGGGAACAAGCACCCACATAAGCGCTCAGGAGAACCCATGCACTCAGAAGCGCCGTGGCTGGCGGTGCCCCAGACCGTGCTAAGCGAAGTTGCCATTGACGTTCTTGTGGTAGAAAGCAGCGCAGCCCCCCACCGTGCAGCCGAGCGAAATCGCTTCACCAGACAGCTCCCTTCCCCTCAACAAGATGGCGGCCCCCCTACTCGCCTCCTTTACCAACATGGCGGGCCGAACCTCCATTGGCGTCCCCCCGCCCCCGCCCCGCTATAGGCTAAGCCACTGTCTTTACCCCGCCCCCTGCATACCACGGCCTGGCCCCCAGCTGGGAACTACATTACCCAGGATGCTTCACGCCCCACCGCCCCAGTGCCGCACCGCCCTTCGCTCCCGGGCAAGGCGGGGACGGGGCGCGGTCTCGCGAGAGCCGGGGCGGGGCCGGGCGGTGGCCGGGGGGCGGGGTGAGGCGAGGCGCGGCGCGGGTCCGCCCTGCGCAGGAAACGAAACCGTCCGCGCCGAGACCGTTGGCCTGGGCCCCATGGCGGCGGCGGAGGCCGCGCCCGCGGAGGCGGCAGCGCTGGATCCTAGCGGCCTCTCCCCGAAGGAAGAAGGGGAGCTGGAAGATGGCGAAATCAGCGACGACGACAACAACGGCTTTGGGCCCTGCGGCGGTGGCGGTGGCTCCGAGCCCGGCGGCGGCCTCGTCAGCAGCAGGCCCTACTCGAGGCGCAGGCCGCCTCCCGACCTCCGCGGGGGCATCTCCCTCGCCTCCTCCGGTCGGCGCTTTCCCCGCTCACGGCACCAGCCCCCGCCGGAGATGGGCCACCTGCACGGCCACGGCGGGTACCGGCCCAAGGACTCGTTCCGCTCCCATCCGCCGCCCATGCCGGCGCCGCGGATGCCGTCGGGCTCCCACTCTGAGGCGGGCCCCCGGCTCTCATTCTGGGAGCGCAGCCACAATGCCCTGGACCGGTTCCGCTTCCGAGGCCGGCCCTACAGGGGCGGAGGGCGCTGGGGTAGGAGCCGAGGCGATGGCGATCGGGGAGGCAACCCTCCGGGGAGGCCGCCCGGAGGGGGAGGCGGAGCCGGCTTCAGTAGCAGCCAGGGCTGGAGGGAGCCCTCCCCTCGAAAATGTATCCTTGAGACGTGAGGGGGGTGGAGGCGGGGAGGCCGAGCTGCCGGGGTGGACCCGGGTGTGTCTGTGCCGTGGTACGTGGCCGAAAGCCCTGGGAAGGGAGGCTTTTTCCTTGCCGCCCTGGCACCAGGACCTCCTGAGGGGTAATGGGGAGGGAGGCTCCCCTTCCAGTCCGAGGCTTGACTGGGGCAGCGGGCCTTGCTTCTCAAGGAGAGGCTGCTGGGAAGCCGGATTACGGCCGTGACCTGGCTTGTAACCTGGACCATTATTCCCCTGTCGGGAAAAAGAAAAAAAGTGTAGCCTGAAACAAAGCCTGAGACGATTGGATCCCAGGCGGCTGCTTTTCTAGCCCGAAGTGCGAGTATTGTGAAGCGGGGTCAGTCTTGGTGCGGCGGTTTTAATGTCTGTAATTACAGTGGCACAGCTGTAAAGCTAAAAGCCTGAGCTTATTAATTTCCCGTATTGGGCAATGGAGGATCCACTGTTTTTTCATTTTTCCCTTCCAGCCCTTCAGAGGCAGTTACACATAGCGAAAGCTAACTTTAAAGCTAAACCTAAGTTGAACTAGGGCTGTACGCACAGAATGCGGTTTATGTAAGAGTTTGGGTAACAGAGGCAAGCTCTATTTCTCTCTAAAGACATACCCAGCATTCCTTGTAGGGTGTTCTCCACTGGTTGCTCTTAGAGTTGGTTAGGTGACTTTTTGCTAGAGTTCTAATACTTCCTCCTTTTAGAAGGAGGAACTGCAAAAGTGGTGGAAAAAGCTCCTCTTATTTTCCAGTTTTGCTATAGAAAAAAACCATAAAGAACTGATGCCAACTGTAACTTAGGATCAGCCTATTACTGAAATGTGATGTAACTGCATTGTTGCCTAACTGAAAATGTAGACAAGTGTAAAAAAAACACTGAGCAAGAGAACTAGAGGTTAAAACCTGTTCTCCAGAACCTTACAGTGTTTTATTGTCCTCCATACCAGTAGTCAAAGGATGTGTGCTGTTTGCTTGATGGTGCTGGTTGATCCAGGAACGGGAATTTTTCCTACTTGTGCCAGGACTTAGGGCTTTGAAAACTACCCATTGGATGCTTGGATCATTTATCCATGTCATTATTTTTTTAATGTGGATGGAGTATGTAAACTAGTGATAGAGATGCTTTTATTTAATCTCATCTGGTAAAGTTACAACATTACGGAGGTCTTCATAAGAACTCCTCATTCAAGGATCTTTATCTCAAGAGGCAGCAAGTGAAGATGTGATTTGCCCAAGGTCTCACAGTAAGACAGTTCTAGTGCTGAAAATACATTTTAGGTCTCTTTATTTGCAGTATTGCTCTGAGTACCAGAAAATGGTTACTTTGTCTGTAATGAGTAATTTGCAGGGCAAATGTACTGATCATCCTAAACAGATCTTGCAGTGTTTGTTAATACTGATACAGAGTCATCTTCTCTTTTTTTAATTAAAAGAGCATTCAGGAGAAGATAATTTAACTTTCAAGCCAAAAGCAGAAAATAAGGAAAAATAATTTTTCCCCTGATATTTAAGATGCACTCTTCTGTTTAAATGTGATAGGGAAGGTTCTAATACTCTTGCTCTTTTATAAGTGAAATTTGGTTGTTTATGGATCGTATAGTTAAGGAAGGCCCATGATTTTCTCTCAGTCTAAGTCCTTTTCTGTATTTCTTGTATCCTTGCTACCTAAAGGAGTCGATAGTACAGTATTCCTAAATATTAAGGTACCTCCATGTTGCTAATCTTAATGGAGTAGGGGCATAGTTCATGGGCATGTGACTTCAGAAGAGACCTTCACATCAACTGGTACAAGGAGGCTTGTGGCCTGGAGTGGTATTTGGAATTCCCCCAGGAAAGTGAAATGTTTATGTGTCTGCTAAGAGTGATGTCTTTTTTTTCTTCTTTATCCTTGGAACTATACTTTACACAATACTTTTTAGAAGTGCATGTATAAATGGAGTAAATGACATTGTGGAGCACTTCAGGAATTCTTGCTACCTTGGCTATTAGCTTTTAATTGGCTTTTCTCTTTTAATTCCTAGCAACTTAAACATGAAGCTGTTGGATAGTTTTCTGCAGAAATTCTTGCATAGAGAATTGTGGAATTCTGCATCTGAAATATGGGACCGAAATGTGAATTTCTGTAGAATTCTGAACTCTTCACAATGTATATTTTTCTTCACTTCCAACCCCCCCGGTTTCTTCAGTTGATGTCTTTTTTTTTTTGGTTGTAGGATCAAGTTTCTTTTGAGTCAATTGAAGAATAACTGTTGGTTTAATGTATATGTGCCTGTCTGCCTTTCATAGCACTCCATGTAGTCTTGCATTCTATGTGTAGAATCACATAAAAAAATTTCTACATATGTGAAGCACAGAATTTCTGATTAATACTGTATTATCCTGAGAACAAAAAACAGTTCAAAACTTTGTCCTTGTTACCCAATTCTAGATGACTCCAGAACCTACTGAAGTATTTAAATATAGAATAATAGTTAGACTTATTTTTATAAATTATGTTAAATGACTTAATTAGCTTTAGACTTTCCCGTGACTCTCAAAATCACTACTGTAGTTGTATTTTGGAAGTAGAAATGTTTTGGAAGTTTAATCTCGCAAATCTGTTTGCTACATAATCTTAGCATTTTCAGGGTGTTTATAGATCATTTGATTGCCTTCCAGATTTATGTAGCTTATCTTTACTAGTTTCTGCTTTTTGTGCTAACCTTAAAGCATCGTATAGCAAAAAATTTCCTGATATTACAGAAGTTGTTTTTGTAGGATACATACCAAGATTCTTCATACTTATGTTAGAAGTCAACATAGTGAACCATCCAAGTTGTTGATGCATGTTCTGAGCAGAAGACAAATAAAGTTATCTTCCTCGGGATTCAGTATGTCTGCATTCACAGGGCACCTATTTTAGCTGTTAGTTTTACTCCATTTATTGTTTTAAGAGATTACGTTGATGAAAAAGCATTTCACATAACTGGGTGTGAGTCAGCTGTTATCACAGCGGGGTTGATACTGAAAGTCAAATGAGTCAAACCTGACTTGCTATCCTAAAAAAATTCCCCTCGAGCATGACTATTTTACAGGATAGTTTAGCTTTCAAGTGTCGGGTTAAGGTAAGAGGAAGCAAACATCTAATAGTGAGAACTTTTATTCTGGGTACAGTTGCCTAAGAATATTTCCATTGCATGCCTTGGACAACATGTTGTCAAGAAAATATGTCCCTTGGGCATGCAACCTTTTCTGAGCAATTAGTAATTCCTAGTCCTTTTATAGTGTGGTTTTTTTTTTTTGAATGTTCTGATAGCAAGTCTTTAGCCACTTTTTTATTTCCTTCAGTTGTTGATTATCCTGTGCTTTACCTCATTTGTTGGTGTACAGTTAGTGCAGTGTGTAATTGTGCTGTGGCTATACTTAGCATTTTATGGAAGGATAAAATGAGTAAGAACACATGTAACCTTTTTCCGAATGTCAGATGGGGAGTCAATACTTGAGTTATGAACTCTGGAAATCTGATTTACCCTATGTGATAGGGAGGGAACCTTCTCAGCATTACAGCTGTTGTTTCTGGGAGGATGGTGTGAGCAAGAGACAAGAATTCTCAGCAATTAATGAGATTCTTGTCATAAGCAGGATATTTTAAATCGTTCGTTTGATAAAATGTTTAATCTGTCAATATATAATAATACATCTTTTGCATGCTTCTCATTTATAAGGGATATTTTTCAAGCTAGCCTTAGTGTAAAATTAAGATAAAATCTGTGAGAGTGATCTTAAGTTCTGTTTGTCATAATTCAGCTTTCAGTTTTAAGGTTATACATATTCTTGTCTTAGTTTTCTTGACCAGTAATTCAGCCAAAACTTTTGGAAGGTCCCCATCTAGAAAGCAGAGCTACTCTTCTAAAAATGAAAACTCTGTGGAAGAAAGTTTTGAGGATCTGCTCTTGAAATATAAGCAGATACAATTAGAGCTCGAATACATTAATAAAGATGAAAGACTGGCTTTGAGCAACAGGGAAGAAAATGAACAAGAAGATGATGATAAAGCAGTGGACACTGAGGACCAAATAACTGTAGAAAATGACAGTATTACAACAGATGCTATAAAAGAAGTATCTCCTGAGGAGAAAAATCCGGTTATAGCCTTTCAGGCATTTGAACTGAAACCTCTCAGACAAAAACTGCCTACTCCAGCTGAGAGGAGCAGATTAAAAAAAGGCAAAGAGGGAACGAAACAATCATCACAAAAATCTGAAGTCACAGAATCCAGCCAAGGTAAATACGTGAAGTTGTTTTAGCTTGTAAAGTTCTTTTTGCATGCCATTATCTATAGTATTTCTTAGGTGTTGGGGAAAATTTTACTTTTAATTAAAATACTAATTTTAATTAATGTTAAATGTTTTAAGCTATAGAGTTAAGGTACTTAAATCCTGTTTTATGTAATTCCTTGAATTATGTAAACATGCTTGGAAGCATGTTTTTGCTTTTTTTAACTAATGTGTTTCTTAGACTGATAGTTTGGCAGAAAGCACAAGGACAAGACTTGAAGGTTTTAATTGCTGTTCACTGCAGAAATCATCGACTTTCATTGAAAGTTTTCCTTCTGTTTTTCCCTTGTTCTTCTTTGCAAAAGCAAATTTTTTTTAGCGGAAAAGATAACATTTAGAGACCTCTCTTTCTGCATTTCATCTTTGTTATGTGTTTTCTTCAGTGTGGCAAGCCTTTATGAGATTTTCGCCAGAATTATTTTAGTCATTCTTGATATGCACAAATAAAGGAGAAATCATGGGCCAGAAGTAGAAAGTATTTGTAGAAGAAATGTAGCTGAAGGGTAGAATCAGTATCTTGTCCAGGTAGTTCTGGACTGCAGGGCAAAGAGCGTAATTGCTCAGATGCCTGAAACAGTTAGTGAGAAACAAGTTACTGTGTCCAGCTGACCTGTGGTAAAAGTCCTTGAGCTTACAAGTCTGCAGCAAAATAAAGCAGCTAGCTTAACCTTCCTGTTCTGAAGCTTCATCTAGTTCTAATAAGTGTTTGCTGTGGTTGAGGGTGTGCTTGTGGATGTCACTTGTCATCTTATGTTAGCTAATTTGCCAGTGTGTGTAAACTATCAATTTGAGTGGGAAGAGACAAAGTAGTAAATGGATGGATTAAGAATACAGGTGAGAATTAGTAGGAATATTAATAGAGATAGAACTAGAGCACTGAAAGTCAGAATAATTTATACGTAACTTCAGAATAAGAATTTAGAAGACGAAACAGAAAAAGAAAACTGATAATTAGTAGTCAAACCACCTCATTCTAGGTATTTTTTCCCCTTGTCTCTCCCATTAATAAAAAAAGAAAAAAGAAGAAAATGGGTTCCCTTATTCTTTATGAGGTAATGTAGTTTTTAATGGGAGACATGAGGAAGATCTACAGATCTTGACCATAAAACAGTAGCCGGCAGGAAGAGAATATAGCAAGGCAGGAGTAAATGAGCTATTCAAAAAGCAAAACAGTCTCAAAAAAACCCATAATCCAACTTCAAAACTTAGAAGCACTGAAGTTGAAAATACAGTTTGAAAATAGAAGCTATAGTACACACATTAAGAATGTCTTAATTTTTGCACGCAACTCATGTATAACATAATTTGTCTAACTTCAGATCATTCTTGTGTGAGTGACTGTTTATGACAATGTAATACAAGCTTCCAAAGTAGAATAACCCAGCTGATCTGAGTAATTGAAGATTCATGTGTACCAAGTGAACGTGTGCTAATTGATTATGCATATATCAGGAAATGAGAAAAATTCATTTTTTCATAATACTTATTTTTAAATGGTGTATGGATGTTTCTCTAGACCTGTTCAAGTTGGAGAACTTGTTTAAAAACTCAGGGAAGTTTGTGTCTCTTTCCAGAATTAATTCTCTGTGGTTTGACTTTTGACAGAGGCTTTACAGTATTACCTGGTTTCCTTCCCTTATTGCCCATTAGTCTGTTCTGCCTGTGTTGTTCCCTTCTGGTTTGAAAGAATGTTTTAGTTAGTAGTATGTCCCTGTATTTCTGCATCACAAACTACTGTTCCATCTTTGTCTCCCTACTTCCATTCTGTCAACTGAATGGTTAGGATCTTTGCTTAGTGTAATAACTTACTGGAACTTTCTTTTAGAATATGCATGTGTATTAGATATTTTTTTGCCTTTTGCATGTGTGCTTTTAAAAAAATGCATGCATGTGCAAGCAGGAAGACCTTCACCATTTGCTACATGTGATTTTTGTTCAGGTATAAGGTCTTCGTAAACAGTACCTTTCTGAATGTGCCTTTTCATAAAATGTTAGGAAGAGTAAAAGGTGTGTGGGGTGCAAACTTATTCCTTCCACAATTCAAATTGGTAGAAAATATAATATCTCTTTGGAGAAATGCTAATATAGGAGAAGATCTCCAAGCTTCTCTCTAAATGTTTATTTCCTTCCTCTGATGCAGATGATTATATATATGTTATGTGCGGTTATATATAAATTATACCATTACAATTATAATTTTGCTATCAATTATATTAATAGTTATAATCACTAAATAATGTAATAGTACATGTAATACACAGCATTATGTATATTACATATAAAATATATGTTAATATGTCTACATGTACACTATAATAATCAGATGGATGTATGGCTTTTGGGCGGTCTAACAAATTAGTATGTCAACACTTTAATGTTTAGCAGGAAAGCATTTCTATTTACTATTCATTTCCGTAGGATAATGCTTTCCTATTTTCCTTTGGCATGAAATGGAGCAAGCATGTTCTTATTGGAGCTTTGGGCCTTTATATTTAATTCTGCAAAAGACTGACCAGTTCCTCAAAATAGCTGCCAGTGGAATTTGAGATGCTCAGGACAGCAGCTGATATGAGATGGTAGCATAAAACAGATGGCAAGAAGTCGTCTTTTCCTCTTGTCTCTAAATCTGTTTTTCTCTGCTTCTTGCTGAAGTATGTGTCAACCTTAAGACAGAGAATTATTGAAAAATGACAAATCTTGCCTTAGGCGTATGGCATCATGATGATGTGGATTTCATCAGATATGCCGAGTTTATATTAATGTTTGTTAATGTGATCTTATACATAAAACGGCTATTCTGTTTTACGCTATGTACCAATGATACTGATAAAATATGTTTATGGATTAAATTCTGCACATCGTTGTAATGTAGCTTGCTCTCGTGAGAAACAGCTTGCTCAAAAATACGGTATTTTTCTTCTGGAAGGTACAGAAGACAAAGAGCAAACAGTGCGAAAGCTTAGCAGTTCAGACGTTACATCTGAAAAGGTAAGAAAGTATTCCTCTGTAGACGAGGCATAATTGTATTATGTTACTCTGATGGCTTTTTCCAAATTACAATCCAGAAATGTTTCAGTAATAGAAAACAGTCCATTCTTAAGGAATTACACTTACCAGTACAGCAGGATTTTTAAACTCTCTTGGTAAAAACTTTGGGACAGACTTCAAAAGACGTTTTCAAAACATATTTAGTTATTAAATGATGTTTCTTGACGTATCCGTTCTTCTCTTTTCTTCTTAAGAAGCTGCTTGATGATGAGGAGGAGATGTCTGAATTGCAACTTAGGCTTCTTGCACTTCAGTCTGCTAGTAAAAAATGGCAGCAAAAAGAACAACAGGTGATGAAGGAAAGCAAGGAGAAATTAACAAAAACGAAAAGTGTAACACAGAAAGTCAAAGCCAGTACAAAAGCACATTCAACAAAAAAAACTAGCACTACAGGTAATAAGTTTAATGTTACTGCAGTGGCTATCAATGGCATGACCTCTGAAATAACATACTATGTTTTTTTTCTTATGTGAAACGTTGGGCAATGAGCCGTTAATCCTTCTAAAACCCCATATATCTACTCAGAGCTCTTCAATGTTTCCCCCTAATACTAGATTATTCAGGTGAGATGGAGTTAATCCCATATCTTTTTATTTAAAGCCAAGCAAGCTTTGAGGAAACAGCAGACGAAGACATCAAAGAAGATGCAGCAGCAAAAGGAGCTAGACAGGCGTCAGAAAGAGGAAGACCAGAGGAAACAAGAAGAGGAAGAGGAGAGAAGAAAGAGAGAGGAAGAAATCAGGAAAATTAGGGACCTCTCAAACCAAGAAGAGCAGTACAATCGATTTATGAAGCTAGTTGGAGGAAAGAGAAGATCGAGAAGCAGGGTAACAAATTTGTTATATGGTGTTCAGGTGTTATATTTAGGATTAATGAGTGATTTCTGTCTTGCCCCTCCTGGTTCTACATCCTGTCCCTCCCTGACCCCTCCCCTCCAACACTCACTCCCCCTCCAACAACAACAATAACAAAAATCTGAAAGTATTTCAGTGTTTACAGTGTTTTAATCCCATTCTAGACAGTCGTTCCCTTTAGGTTTGGTAAGATCAGCTTTGTATGAGCTGTACATTTGCAAGTCAGTGGTAAAGCATTTTCCTCCTGAAAATATTTTGAATGTTGTAATCAAAGAGCAGTCTTTGTAATTTAACACAAACCCATAAACCAAGCTTTCTTCTCTTATATGGCAGTTTTGTCTCCACATTTTCAAACTTTTTGTGTCTGTATCACTTCAGTAGCCTGCCTCTTCCAAAATATAATTTGCGGTTTGATTTCTTCTGTAGTATTTTTAATTTGTCAAGGTACAAAATATGCACAGAAACAAAAGATAATTAATTACTTCAGCCTCATTACAGGGTGACAGAATTGTGTCAAATTTATGAAGGAATAAAGTTACTGCAGTGGTCATCATGCGGCAACTTGTAGGTTGTCTTTGTTCTCTCATCCTGAGATTAGCAAGAGGCACTTGAATCACTAATGTTCTGTCTCTAAAACATTGGTATGTTGCATTAAAAATGGCAGTGTTTCTTCAGCATTCTTTCTTTCATCATGGAAGCAGTAGAGCTGCTGCAGCTAGATGCTTCAAGTGCTTGGAGCTACTGATGCTGTAAGGAGAAATGAAACTGCAACTAAGGGAATTGGGACTCCCTTTTTGAGGTCATGCTGTAGAATAGTCCCACTTATGAGTGGAAAATTGAGGCTAAAAGTGTTTAACTCTACACAGTAGAAGTTCTAAAAACTACCAAAATGTCTACTGTATGGCTCTGAAAGATATAAATTGAGGAGTCTAAGAAGTCATACTTAGCTGTTCTGCATATTTTCAGTGCTTACTGAACATTGGCATCCGTATAGTGTTAGGCATTCTTTAAACGATCTGATTTATTAGTTGACAGTCTCTGGGCATAGTTCAGTGTGGTGTGTGGCTCCTTCTGGGACAACAAAAGGATCCTCCACCTGAGCCGTCAGTCTTGAAACAATCAGAACATGTTTCACCTAAACACACAACCTCTGTCATAGTGAAGATGATCATTGTGCAATTTTGTGTTGTTTCTAACAAAGGTAGTTCAAGTACTCTTGGTAATTGCCATGACAGATTAACAGAAGTAATAAAGCATTTAATTCTCCTTCAGTGTTTCAGAAATATATGTGTGGCAATTTACCAGATACATAATGACCTAATAGGTATTTTAAAATTGCATCTGTGTATCATGACATACCCCCAACCCCCTCCCTCAAGAGATCCAGTTTTAAAATTGCATGTTAATTTGTCAAGTCACTGCCTGTAATGGACTTGATTATAAGGTAATCTTCAGTTTGTTCTTTTTGTAGAGGCTAAGTAAATGGTATTTAAAAGCTATAAGAAAATTATAAGGGCCTGTTTCTAAAACTTACTCTTAACTGGTTTGCTTTAAAAGAATTAACATAAGACCAGCTAAGTAAAATACACCTTTTCTGTGTGTGTTTAGTCTTCAGATACGGACTTGAGATGGTCTTTGGATAAGCAGTCTACAGATAGTGCAGGAGGCATATATCAGTATGATAATTATGATGAAGTTGCTATGGATACAGATAGTGAAACTAACTCTCCAGGTAAGACTTATTTACAGTTTTCTTATATGGTGATTGGTAAAAGTAGTTAAAGTAGGAAACAAGCTATCTTTTTTTAGAAGGAAAGTCTGTTTTTTTGAGATGTCAGTCATAGAACTAATGTTTTAAGGTGAAGTAATTCTGTCTTGTTTTAATGCTGACTCTTTCCATCTCTGCTGTAGTGGTACTTTGAAGGTCTTCAAAGCTATACTGTTTTCATTGCAGTAGAGTAGAGTTTATTCTTTTACATTCCCAAGCAGCTGTGTAGCAAGTAAGGACCCCAGGTTGTTGACTGGATAGACAGCAGCTTTGCAAAAAAGGGCCTTGGGGTCTCAATGGACATTAAGTAAAATGTGAGTCAGCATGGCTTTGGGTAATAAAGGCAAACTGCAGCCTGGGTTGTAGCAAGCATTGTGGCTAAAACAGGCAGGTGGTTGGAGGGGGCTGCTAAACACTGAGACTGCCTCAGTTCTCTGGTTTCACAGGAGGAGGAAGATAGTGATGTGCTAGAAGTCTAGCAAAGGACCCTCTTGACTAGGGGAAACTGTTTCAGGCTTGTTTTTCTTAAAGTTCATTGGGGACTGGAGCACTTGATTTGTGGAAGGAAACTGGGAAAGCTGAGTTTGTGTTGAGAAGAGGAGGCTAAGGAAGGCTTTTGCTGCTGTCTTCCAACTACTTCATGGGCGGTTAAGATAGAATGTGCAACTGAAGGACGAGGGACAACACTTAAATTGTAACAAAATAAATTCTGCTTAGATATAAGGGAAAACTTTCACAGAGGATGGTCAAACACTACAACAGATTAACTGGAAATGTTGTGGAACCTCCATCCTCAAATATACTTGGAACTTGATTGGACAAGTACCATAGCCACCTGACATTGGGGGCAGCCCTGTTTGGAGCACCTGTACTGGGGCATATATCTTCCAGAGGTCTCTTCCAACCTAAATCAGTTATTGACTCTGAGTTTGAGCTGCATTTAAGGTATTCAGGTTTCCTTATTCCACCTGAACATGTGGAGTGTTGAGAAAGCTTCATTAAGCATACTACTTCATTGGCCATTTTTATTCTCTTGCTTTTCATCTTCCATATTTTTTCTTTCTTTTCCCTTTTTTTTTTTTCTCCTTTCTTGTCAGCCTTCCATGTACATTAGTCTGCTAAAACACTACACCTGCTGTTTTGGACATGTAAGCTACATCAATCTTCTCTTGATGAAGCATCTCAAGCTCTAGTTTTATGTTTCACAATTCAGTATCAGCTGTGCATTTGGTCTGCTTCTGTCCCAGTTTTTATTGTATTTTTGGTAGCCAGTCATCAGGAGCCTCTGTGTTGGGATACCTAGTTGAAGAAGTTATATTCTTGCAAATTAAATCAAATATGAGGGCCGAATCATTACCTCAGTGGTACTGCTTGGCTGTACTTGCATTTCATATATAGAATAGAAAAAAGATATGTAACTACTCTTTTAATATACATATATGTAGAAACAGATGCATTGTGCTGTGTCTGGTGTTACCTTTCAAATTGGTGTGTAGTAAAAATATTTGTCTCCTCCTTCTGCTGCATGAAATCAGTTGAAGCATAAGCATGAGTTAATGTTTAATAGTTATCTGCCAGATTTCTTACACTCAGTAATTTTTAATTACAGCTTCTTCTCCAGTGCAGCCTCCTTTCTTTGAGTGTCCAATAGGATATTTTCCACCTCCAGTACCACCAATTTCCTTGCCACTACCACCTCCAATTCCAGTAAGTAACCTTGAAAGGAGTGTGTTTTCATAAATGTTGATAGTTCTCATTTTGTATCTTATTTCTAATGCTAAAGTTAGGATTAAATTTTAGATTGTTTTTATACAGTTCTCTATTTGGTGATTCCCTTGAACTATCTGATAGACTTGTGGTTCCTTTTTATAGATACTTTATTTCAGCTATTTTTTGGCTGATCCAATTCCTGTTTAATGGAAGTTCTCCCTATTGAACCAAAATTTTCCCTTCATTGTTAGAGCTGTTTCATAATAGAAAGTGAAAATTGCCTCAAGCACACAAGGGAAAATAATGAATTGGAATTATTAGTGCGGCAGTTTTGCCTCTTATCTCTAGGCCATGTATATACTTATTCTCTGACTTGTTACCTGGGGGGGGAACCAACCAAAAATGTAGCTCATTACAGTCCTCCTTTCAAACATGGAAGTTGAATTAATGTGTTTTTTCCCCCACCACTTTTCTTCACTGAATGATTGTTGCCTTTCTTAGTAAAGCAGTAGAAAGTTGCCATTCCCTGCCATGACAGCTTCTGAATTTTTGACTATGGGAAATTGTAATTTTGATAGCCAAGACAAATTCATAAGACTGTTTAAGGACTGTGTTTTCAAGCAGTGTGAACCTATCTGGTCAGCCATACTTCTACGACTAGACTATATCCAGTTCTGAATTCTCATTTACATTTAGTTCGTGTGTCTGCGCTACTTTACTATCCAAATGTAACCTTTTTCCCATTATCATCTTTGAGTAATCACAGAATTACAATCTAGCAGCAGCCTTTGACAGTCACTTAAATCCACTGCAGTTTGGATTAGTTTTAAACCATGAAATCATTTAGGTCTCAACCTTTGCTGAACAATCGTACAGTAGTATTCAAACCCTTGTTTTTGTTTTTATCTCAGCCTGTACCATCTTTGAGCCAGCTTTACGTGGAGGGTATTTCTTGTGTTTCTCTTGAGCCACCTCCACCTCTTCCGCCTCTTCCGCCTGAAGAACCTGAACAGCCACCAAAACCTCCATTTGCCGATGAGGAAGAAGAAGAGGAGATGCTCTTACGAGAAGAATTACTCAAGTCTCTAGCTAACAAACGAGCTTTCAGATCTGAGGTACTCCATTGGTTTTTGAATGTAAACCTCTAGATGGCAATCTTGACCAAAACTTAAATGTGACCTGCTAAGTAAGGATTACAGGCTTTTTTATGCTGCCTTTCAGATGACTTTAAAAAAAAATAAATCTCTGAATTTCCATCACCGTCTCACCCCCAAAAGAAACTGGAACAAAAGCCACTCCAGAACACCCTTTGAATTGTAAACTGCAGCTTATTTTTTATTTCTGAAGGAATTATGAAGCTTAAAGATAGTGAAAACTGAGTACGTTCAGGGGAATAGGGATTTTATTTTCTGCAAAAAAGTTCATTATTTATCAGCTGTCAGCTAGAAAACAAGACACTTTATTTCAGCCTTCTAGCAAAAGGAGTTAGTAGAGGTTAACTGCTTTGGGTTTTTGTTGTTTTGTTTTTTTTTGAGTGAGAAGCAGAGTTTGTTGTTTTGATAACTCAGATTGTTTTTGACCTCATTAAAAGGCCACAGATCTTTTGCATTTGACCTGTGAATAATGGGCATGTTCTTATGTGCCTTTTTGACATTATTGCAGAATTGCAAGATTTGTCTAAATGTTTGGATAGTCTGCCTAAATCACAGTTCCAAGACATGCACGGAGCAATCTCATTTATGCTTATGTCTTTTAAAATAGCTGTGTATAGTGTATATTTTTATGATTGTATTTTTTTTTTCATTTTGTTAGGAAACTTCAAGTAACAGTGGTCCACCTTCCCCTCCTGTTCCAGATAATTTGCAGTCTGTGCCAAGAAGCAATCTGTCTGCTGTCAGTATTAATACTGTGTCTCAGCCACGGGTACAAAATACAAAGTTTATTAGAGTACCGAGGCCTCCAAGAGCAGTGATCACAGTAAGGAAATATTGGTGCTTTCTATTAAGACTATGACTTGAAGTTGTCCTCAGTTCAAGGAACAGCAATCTTAAGGTTTTCTAGTGATACAGCACAGAACGATGGAGCTTCAATTAAACATTTGAATTATTAGTAACTTTGATAATCTGTCCGCTCTTCTAAAAAGAATTTGATGCCAAAGTAAGAATGTACAGTTTAAGAGAGCATCAAAACACACCAGCACTCATCTGAACTGAAAGACACCATAAATATAGCTAAATTAATTTCTTCTCCAGATTAGCCCAGACTGAAGGGTGCTGTCCAATGGTAGCTGAGCTAATCTAGTCACTGTTGCCCAAAAAGAGGTGCTCTTGCTCTTTCTTCTGCTCCTGGCCAAATGGTGTCTCCCTTCTTTTTAAACTGAGGTCTGGAGCATCAGACATGTTGCTTAACTTATTCAACATGCTAAACTGGTTAGAAAAACTGACGTTGGTGGGGGAAAAAGTACTTTTCCTTCTAGGGAGAGTTGCATTTTTTCAGTGAACAGTGTGTGAGCAACATAGCTAGCACTGTGCTCTTAAGCTTAAGGTGGATTTTGTTTTCATACCCATCCTCTCAATCGACTTTAAATTCCAGATATTACTAGAGTAATTGTTCAATTTGGGCATGCTTACATCCATTCTGTAATTATTTCATGTTTACTTATGTTTTTAAGTGTTCTTATGTTTAAATACTCAAACTGTTCTGGAAGAAATCTTAAATTGCCACATATTCTATTGCCCTGAGACTTATTTCTGCAACAACAGTTAATGAAGGGAGAACACATGTTACTATGAAGTTGTTGGTTTGTCTTAATTATATAATGCATGTCTCTTATCAGCTGTGCTGTTGAAAGGTATTATGCAAATGTTAACCTGCAACTGAAACCCGGTGCCAATTGCTAATTATTGTTAGCTTAGTTAAAGCTGACAGATTAATACCTTGTTTTTAAATCAGTTAGCTTGGCTAGTGTCTTTTTTAACATAAATTATATTAGAAATGAAGCATTTAGCATTCATTAATTTTCTTAAATAGGATGGGATATAGAATACTTACATATAAATAGGTGTGTGTTTTAAAGAACTTATGGCCAGATAATGTTCACAGGTGACTAGTCACAAGGTATTTCTGTCCTAGGTGAAAACAATCTAATGTGAAAACAGTATCAATTGCTCCTGTTAGTTTAAACTTGTAGAAACAATTTGAACTGAGTGCTTATGACTTTTTAAAATTTTTTAGTATTTGGTATGTCTTACTGGAGCCTAATGAAAGTGAACTAATGATAATTTAATTTTGAACTTAAAAGCTGATTGTTTTTTCTGTTAGCATTGTTTGATATATCCAGACATTAAAAAATCACAAAGGAACAGAAGACACAAATTCTTCAAGGTTTTGAAGTTCAACTTCATAGCTTTGGAGGCTTGGTAGCTTTTAAATATTTGACTATGCTTTACTGTATTTCAGAAGAGGTTTTTAATTTACAAACCTTGGGATGTCTTCTGTGGAGTTGAGGACCTTGGCGTAGTGAAGTAGCCTACAGATGTCGGTTTGCTTTTTCAGTGACATCTTGTAACCCTTTTTCAAAGTAGACATGGACACTCAGGGGTCTGTTCACCACTGATCAAAAGTACGTCTTGGAACATTTTGGAGAGATCCTGCATTACAGCTGAGGCCGTGGTTGCCCTGCAGCAGAAGCTAATCTTACTGAAGGCAGTGGGGTGACTGGTGTTACTTTACCCATCGTTAAACATTTTCCTGAACCATATCAAAAAATAACACCTGGGAAAAAACACCTGACTTTGAAAAACAGCAGGAAAAAACAGCTGACTTTGACCCTCCTCACTATCAGCTTTTCCCCCAGAAGGAAAATGGGGAAGGCAGAGACAGTTTACCCTACACAACTGTGCCAAAAGCAGCTTGGCAGCTTTAGCCTTTCAATATCAAGAGCCAGTGGTAGGGAAGGGGGTGTATTGGGTAACTGCAGGTAAGGAGACGGATGGGGTGCCTTGCCTGATCAAGTTTCCATGGAGCTGCAGCCAGAGAGTATTTGTGAGGAGAGGAGCAGTGCCTTGGTCTGTTCTCTTGCACCAGTACAAATTGGAATTTCACCTACCTGTGCTATGGTGGTACAAAAATGATGCAGCTGTAATACATTCAGAAGTAGTAGATATGATCCTTATTGTAAGAACCATCCAGAAAGAGGATATAAAAGAGAAACAATTGTGGAAATTGGGTATTTTTCACTTTAAGTAGTAGGGTTTTTTGTGGGGTGTGTACTTCAAAATACACCTAGAACTTTGAAGAGGTCCTGTACTGAGGTAAAGGTTACATGTATAACTGTAATTGTCCAGACCTACAGTGAGAGATGGGAAGAGCAGTCCTGGAAATATGAACTAAGTTGTTTCTTTTCAGGCTGTAACACCAGAGCATTTGACGTTAATCTAAATTGTCTGCTTGTTTCTGCATCTATCTTTGTGCTGGAATTGGCAGTCACCTGATCTTCAGTGAACTGTTTCACTTCGTGATGTTGGCAAAAAGTGACTAATCTTGTTTCATTTGTTCTTTATGTACTGTTGGTGATCTGCCAACTTAACTGCCTGAGCAGCTGACTGTAAGGGCAGCTAGGTATAACTGGGACAAGAGACATCACAACTGTGTGGCAGAAAGATGAGGGAGTTATGGTATGTCTGCCACAGCATTTCTAATGTAGACTTGATAATTAAAAAAAGAAAGCTTGCAAATGGCAGATGATAGTTTCCATTACAATTGGAATAATTAATGAAGTATAGAAGTGAAAGGTTTGATGATCAGATGCTATGACCATTGAGATGCTGCAGATACTTGGGAATAGGCTGCAAATGTTGGAGTACCTTTCATCTTACAGTATCAAGAATGGGTATAGTATCTCTGTCTTGTGGTAGAGATGCACAAATGCTTAGGGTTTTTTTTCTTACAAGGTGAAATAGGTGTGCCATGATAACAAAAGGAGTTAACCTCCTTTTTCTTATCCAGTAAATATGTGCTCAGTTGTACCTGCCTCTAACTTTTTCTGCTTGCTATAAAACTTTTTTTGATCTCCCCGCAGCTTCCAAAACACAAGTCTGTTGTGGTTACATTAAATGATTCGGATGATAGTGAGTCTGATGGAGAGCCATCTAACGCAACTAACAGTGTGTTTGGAGGACTAGAATCTATGATAAAAGAAGCAAGGAGAAATGTTGAGGTAAACACTATCAGCATTTAATAGGTTTATTTTGTAATGACTTTGCTTTATATATGGAATTTAAACTTCAGAATTGGGTCAAGAAATACTGGATTACATCAGAAATGGCAAGAGTGAGTACATCACTCCTGTCTGGACTGTTAGATTGTAATTTGGATTGGACAAGCTAATTAAAAGGATTTTTTGGTTAAGATGGGCATCTTGAAGACAGAATTTGTAATATATTTTGGTTTCATTTTTTCAATTAGAATTCAATGCATCTTTAATTACTAGCAAAAAATACTGGCTTAGAAGATGTTATTAGCCTTGAACAGCTTCAAGTTTGTGCTGAAATGCCTCTTAAAAATACCAGTTAATAGCTGTATTTTAAACTAGTATAACTAGTATTGACTTGAACCTTGTTGTAACAGGCCTCAAAAATCAAAGCCCCTCCAAAATCAGAAAAAGAAAATGATCCAATGAGAACCCCGGAGGCTCTACCAGAAGATAAGAAGATAGAATACAGACTCTTAAAAGAAGAGATTGCCAGGTACAGCTGAGTTGAATTGTTAATGTAAAATGTATATTCTTTGTAGTCCTTTACTAGTCTATTTTTGTAACTGGAAGTAAAATCCGAGTTTGAAAACATTGCCATTATCTTCAGGTTTCCCTCCCACGCAATTTTTAGTAAGACAACATAGTAGTCTAAAAGTCCTTGGATTTGAACTGAGTTACAGTAGCTGATTGCAGCTGTGGAAAGTTCTTCTTTTAACTTGAAATCTTGTCCTGCTACTTTTTTGAAGATTTAAAAACTATTGGGGAGTACACATCAAAAGGAATGTTGAAGCTACTGAACATATTTGCTTTTGACATCTTTTTTTAGTCGTGAAAAGCAACGCTTAATTAAGTCTGATCCACTGAGGAACAATTCGTCCCCTGCAAATTCTGATGGTGAGGTTGATGGAATTGGGAGAATAGCAGTAGTGACGAAACAAGTCACAGAAGCAGAAGCAAAGCTTAAGAGAAACAGGTACATATTTCACTGTTGTAAGTCCTACCTTGTTTGCTTAGCAGGATGAAAATTGTAGATAAAATTTTTGAATGTGTAGCATTTAAAGTACAGGAAATGATTGGTTTTCTGTTGTCTTCAGCTATTCAGTCTTGAATTCTATTGCTGTACAAAAGGAATTGTGTGTTGTAGTGCCAGTGTGGTATTTTCTAAGTATGAATTGTCACACAAACTCTTTCCAGCTGTGCTTACGTTCAGTGACTAGACCATCACCTGTGCCACCTAATAACTCTGAAATATGAAAAAATGAGTGTGCTTTTTTACTAATCAGTACACTTTGAGGGTAGCATGTTTCAATGGGATATGCCTGATTTTATATATATAAATGAATGAGTGTTTCTGCTGAATAGGTAAGTTGTTTCCTGTCGCCTTCTCTGACTTAGCATGCCGCCTTCATGTTTATCACTCTTCCTCCAAGTTACTGTGGAAAATACAAGCACTTTGCATGGTTCTTCTCTGCATCCATTGCCACTTGATTACTTGTGTGGTCTTGTGAACAAACTGTTTCCTGGTCAGACATGCTTTGAAGGACGTTCTTCTGTCCTGCCTTTATTCATATCTATCTAAGTCTTTATCTTGCTTCCTTTAATGCATAGCTTTTTATATTTAATTACTTTGCTATTGTGTTGTAATACTGTGGCTGGTAATCTGCTAATGTGTGTATGTGCCTTAAGGAAGAATTGGGCTGTTACTTAACAGAAAGTAAGAACATGTGTGTTTTGGATATCTTAATGTTAAAATCAGTATTAAAGATACACCACTTGCTTACCTTCCCCTGTCCTCACAGCTAGAGTGCTTTAATCTGCTTCATACTGACATTGCTGAACCAATATTTGTCTCATGGATGTTAAGGCTATCTGGAGAAACTTAAAACGTTGATAAGTGAAAAAGAGCTGGGTTCTTAAATAGCGAGTATTTCAGAGGAGCTGTGATAGCTCTGAGGAATTTCCCTTTGGTAAAAAAATCTGTTACATGGCTCTTCTACCTTTAGACTTCTGTTGATGAAGGATGAATCTGTCTTGAAACATTTGTTGCAACAAGAGGCCAAGAAGAGAGAGAATGTTCGAATTGCTGAAAGTAAGATTAACAAACTGGCTGAACAGCTACAAGCAACCGAGAAGATCTTGAATGCCAATAAGATGTTTCTCAAGAAGCTTCAGGAACAAGTAACTTGAATTTTGAAGTTTTTCTGTTTTCTGGAGCTGGATATCTTGAAATGGGAAGCCTGATTTTTTTTTTGAGGCAGTAGGCTTTCTTTTGAATTAATTCTTGATTAATTCCTGTGTCTCTTCTGATTATATTTTTTATGTGGTCATATCTGAAAATTTGTATCTTACTGTAGTGGTTTTTTTTCAGATTCATAAAGTTCAACAACGCGTTACAGTAAAAAAAGCTCTGGCATTAAAATATGGGGAAGAACTTGCTCGAGCAAAAGCAGTAGCAAGTAAGGAAATTGGGAAACGAAAACTGGAGCAAGATCATCTTGGAGTAAGTCTGTTGCATGCTTTTAAACCATGCTGTACTTGAAAAGAAGCGGTAGTTTTGATTAGGAAACTTAGTTCAAATAGGATTTCAGGAAAAAAGGAAAACATTTCAAAAGTACTGCAGGAATCTTCCTATTGGTATCCTTTGTCTTGGGGAATTCAGAGGGAAAAGCTTTAAGCATTTAAAAGAGAAAAACTGTTCAAAGTCTGCATTTCTATGCCGGGGAATGTAATTAATGGATAAATAATAAGAGGAGCTATATGCCAGGAAGGAAGGAAATACTTTACTGTCTGTATACCTCAGTGATCTTGTTAAAACTATCTAGCAAAGATGCTGCAGTGGGTATCTGATCTCGTTGTTTTGAAAGATGAGGCTAAAATATTTTTTTGTAAATTTTTCTCTTTGTTTTTTTTCCCCACTCCTGCCAACACCACCATGTATACTTGTTTTACAGCTCACCTTTTAAATGTAGCCAGAACTCCTGTTGAAGCCTCTTACATGATGTAGGGTAATTTTTTTTTAAAAACCTGCAAACAAGCCAGTTGAATTGTGGCAAACTCTTTTGTGGTTTTCCTGCTGTTTTTTGAATTTTTCTGGCAAGAGTTTAAGACAGGTTTTTATAAACTCTGAATTATATATCTTGCCCATGTTTCCCTTACCTCCTGTCAATAGATCAGTAAATGTGAAAATGAAATAAAGGGAACTTTTTTCTTTTCAGCCAAGCAAAATGTTGAAATTGGAGAACTCTCCTACATCAAGTCCAAAAAAGCATTCAGCAGAATTGATTGCACTAGAGAAAAAACGACTACAGCAACTAGAGTATGAATATGCTCTGAAGATTCAGAAATTGAAAGAGGCCCGTGCACTTCAAACCAAGGAACAAGCAAATATTGCACCTCATGTGGAAGAGGAATCTGAATTTGCATTACCTCAGCCATCACTTCATGATCTTACACAGGATAAATTGTCTTTGGACAGTGAAGAAAACTACTTCGATGATGAAGTCCTGTCTAATTCAAACCGAGAACGAAGGAGATCTTTCAGAGAATCTAATTCTTTCACTAAACCAAATCTTAAACACATGGACACTCCAAAACAAGAAACTATAAACAAACTTTCGAAAAAGGCATCAGAGGAGCCTGAGCTGTTCCTTGGGTTGAATGTTGATGAACTGAAAAAGCTTTATGCTAAAGCTGACAGCTTGAAAGAGCTGCTAGTGAAAAGTACTGCTTTTATAGTACCTAAGGAAGATCTGTTGTGTGGTCAGGTAAATGCTTTAAAAGTAAATATGAAGGCTTGTCTTTATTAGGTGGTATTGCAATTGCTATATATCTATTTATCTGTTTCCTAGGAAATTTCAGTGGACATGAATTTTGTTACATCGCAAAACAAACAAACTGAAGTGAAACCATTTCCATTTGGACCGTATCATAGTCCTCTTCTAGTATTTAAATCCTACAGGTATGAAGACTGTAGCAGCTGTTTGACTTCTGTGTATGTGTGTTCTTGTTCAAGTATTCTTCACTTCTCTTCCTTGATACCCAGGCATGTACAGAAAGACAAGTTGCAGTGAGAAGCTGCAATCCTTAAACAATTTTGCCTAATTTAGGGAACCTAATGATTTTAGGTGTTTTGGGTTTTTTTCTGGTATGCGGGTGTCTCTTGCTTTTGTGCAGTATGCTGCTTTTATATTGTGTTGAGTACTGTTCCCCACAACTGGATTGTTGTTTGGTATAACTAAATTGAAAAATAAGCATTTGAAAACAGGATTTTTATATCCAGTATGAAGCAATCTAAAATCCAGGACAAAATTAACAGAAGTGTATTTCAATAATGCAGTCTTTAAACTTTGCTAGAATTTGCATTCTGAGACAAGATTGAGCTAATCACCTGTGTTTGGATTCCTGCTCAGTAAGAGAGGCATGACCACAGTGGTTTGTCTTGACTTAAAGTAGGCACCTGGAAGTGTAATGAGTTTGATGCATCGCTCTTTTGACTAGAGGGCTTTGTTCCTACACATTTGTTTTCTAAAAGTTAAAGTCTGGTATTTAAACTGGAGCAGTAGAATCCTACCATGTGCTTCAGGTTTTTTATTTCTATATTCTTAAGCAGCAGAAGATGGAGGATGCATCATAAAGGGGTATTCATTTTAACCTTTTTATAGGTTATGGCTTCAATTCCTTAAGGAGCTACAAATCCCAAAACTGACATTGTCAAGCTTTAGCTAAAGTTTTAAAACAAGCATTGGTCTGCTTAGCTCAGACTGGTTTTTGTTTGTTTGCATGTTCTAAAATCTGATGTGGATTTCTTCGCTGCTATTTCAGGTTAATCTTTAACAGTTCGTTTCATACTTCCATTTGACGCTGATCTTATGCTGACTAGAGCATGAGTGCAGTTTTTAAAAAACTAAACTAAAATTCAATTTCAGTAGTTTCCTTTTCCTACTGGATGATTACTACACTTCCTGTTTCTATATGAATGAAGTTCTGTACCTAAGGGAAAAGAGAATGCTAGAGCAGAATTTGTTTAGATTGAGAAGTACTGTTTTGTTCCTTACCTCTCCCACTGCTTTCACCTTCCTCTTAACTCATACGTCAGTGATACTTTTAGTAGTAGGGTTTTGGAAATAATGAGATTTAACATAGAGAAAATGACTATTTTTTAAAAATACTTTGTTTAGTTAAACTGATGTCTTATCTTGTAAGCTTAATTAAAAAAATTCACTGTTTCATTTTAGGTTTAGTCCGTATTTTCGAACGAAGGAAAAATTGTACCTCAGTTCAGTAACATATAGCAATATGATTGAGCCAAAACAGTGTTTCTGCCGTTTTGATTTAACAGGCACGTGTAATGACGATGACTGTCAGTGGTGAGTTTTTAAATTTTGTTTGTTTGAACTAAACCTCTCTTCTAGATATCTGACTCAAAGACCAAAATAAGCATGTTTTTAATTTTTTTTAAAAGGTCTGGATTTATGATCCTATGCCCAAGTTCTAGAAAAGAAAGTTATTTTTAACACCCAATTGCAGATACTTGGTAGGTAGGAGAAAAGCTCTTTCATCTAAGCCACGAAGAAAGGAGGGTCTTTAGATGTAAATTTAGAAAAGCAGTATGGACTATTAGAGAACATTTCACCTTTTGGTTGCCTTGTAGTTTGGATAGGACTGCTCTTGCTTTACAGCTTCATCATAACTTCAGACCATCATGGAACCTCAGGTGGTGGTTGGTACTGTTAAGCATGCTAGAGGTGTATCATGCTGCTAACCAAAACAAAGCATATACCAAATATTATGTGATTATGTAAGAAAAATACTATAGTACTAGTAGAATTCCAGTTTTCTGGGAAAATACTGGCTAAATTTGTTTCTTTGAAGCCTGGTGTTAAATGATATTACAAATAGTTTGTTAAACAATGTTGCACAGTTTATTTTAAAACTTGGTACAAGAGCAAATGGATACAAATTGGTAAGGAATATAAACTCAACTTGGAAACTACTGACTACTAGAAAAATGTAATAGGAGTGGAGTTCAGCTTCCCCCCCCCCCCCCTACTTTTGGTGGCAGACAGCTTTTTGGATCAGCTTTTAGCTGTTAACACGGTTTGACTCTCAAGTACAAAGTGATACCTAATTCTTATAACTACCTTGTTTGAACTGGAAAGTTTTAAATACTGTGGTTTTGGGTTAGTGCAAAGCAAATGTGTAGAAGTTTATCTTAGAGTAAGGCTATAGTGAAATAATGAAGACTACGATAAAGTTACCGATGCAGGCTTAAATTTAGAGAAGATCCAGACATATTTAACAGAAATTTCAAAGCAGGCTATAGTGTTTTCTGTGAGTGTAATTTTCTTCATGTGTTACTCTAGCATGTACTAAAACCAACTTTCTAGTTAAAAGCCTTATTAAATTGTTGCTGTGATAAATCTATCAATTGCTTATTTGTTTGTTTCAGGCAGCACATGAAAGACTGTACTCTTAGCCGTAAGCAGCTGTTTCAGGATATTCTGTCTTACAATTTAGAACTGATTGGCTGTTCAGAAAAAAGCACTGATGAGGAAATCAGCACTGCCACAGGTTTTTAAGAGTCTTCTGTTCACTTTTATATAAAAAGATTAATTTCTGAAGGGAATGGCTTTCATTAAAAGCTCTGGGTCAAGGAATTTGTAAAGCAATGTATAATATACAGCTATATGAAAAAATAGGTTTCTGCAGTTGTTCAATTTGGTCTTTTGTAGTGGGTAGTTACCTGGGTGTCTTTATAGAAAGAAAAGATCATTGATCTGTGGAACATTTCACTCAAAACAAAAAAAAATGTTGCTGGATTCAGGGGATTAGGGAGCAACGGGTATAGGATCTTTCCCTTTCCCCTTCCTCACTTCTTACTATAACTACTGGACTAGTCTGTTTCTGTGGAGCTGGAATCTTAAACAGTGTTGTTGCCGTATAGGCAAGTTGCTGAACAGAACTTTTCCAGTTTTTAATTTCTTTGTTGTAGGACCTCTTGAAGCAGTCATATTTCATAAATTTAGCATGACCTATGCTGAATTATTATTGTTACCTATCTTAGGTTAACACATAAATGAAAATTGATATAAATATTCTTTTTTCAGAAAAATACGTTGAAAAACTCTTTGGTATAAACAGAGACCGTATGTCAGTGGATCAGATGGCTGTTCTTCTGGCCAGCAATGTCAATGAGAGTAAAAGTCACAGTAAGTAACTTAGTAGATTAAATGCAATGTGAAACTCTTTTAATTATATGAGTACCTTAATGATCTAATAAACAAATAAATTTTTTTGTTACTTAGTTTATTTATCTCAGTATTATAAATTCTGCTTATGGTAAATTAAAGGCAGCAGAGTTTGTTTTAAGGCAATAATGTAATAGTGTTGGAGTCCAGCTTAGAAAAGTGACTTATGTACTTGAACACAATAGATTTTAAATAACTTGTGTTGAAACTTCTACATTTGTACAGAAAAATAGAATGTTTTTCTTTGAAGTCTTTGTTAGCAAAGATCAGTTACTTTTGTTGTCAAAATTAAAACAATTTCTACTACTTTGCTTGTTTACAGCACCTCCATTTACAACATGGAAAGATAAAAGGAAATGGAGACCAAAGTACTGGAGAAAACCTCTGTTAGATAGTAGCAGCAGTGAAGAGGAACAGTTTGTTGGACCTATTAAATATGGTAATCTGAATGTGTGGCAGTCATTAAAAAAGAGTATGGGGAAAAATATCTACCGGTCTCTTCCCAACACCTAATTTTTGAAATGGTTCTCAAGAGAACTAATGCTTTTAATACCTCTCATGACTTCCTCTTTCCTGCATGCAAACTTTATTTTGCATGCATTTTTGGGTAAAATTTGACCTGAATTTTTTGCCTTTAGGGAAAAAAATGGTGACTAGAAGTCTTAAAAGGAACATAAAGCTGAAACATTCTACGGAAACAGTTCCTTGTCACTAGACCATTAGGAAGTGTGTTTTAATTTTTGTTTTTCCCTCCCAGAACTATAAGTAGTAAAACTTCATGTGTTTGGTTATCTTAAACTGGTACAATTAGTATTTAGTGTTGAGGTCAGGAGTTAAAGCTGCTGTTAAACTGCATTTGAGACTTGGAAGCTTGCTAGAGCATCTGTAACCCAACAGTGTTTCACATGTGATTCATGCAAGTGGGAGCTTTAGGATTTGTTAGAAAATCCTTTAAAAGGATTTTTAGAGACTTAGAATTGAGAAAATCTTCTTTCACATGTGTCTTTCCTAATACTGCCCGATGAACTGCCTTAATCAGTGCCTGTTGATCAGAGCAGCCTTTTACTGCTATTTTTCTTGCCTTCGCACTTGAAATATAACTAGTTTTCTACAGGCTACACAGTTCTAAGTTTTAGAAGATGTTGAAATAACCGTATTTTGCTCTGGTCAATGGCTATACTTGAAATATATAAATGCCACCCCTTGTGTGAGTTCTAATCTTACAGGTGACTTCTGTTTTGAAAAGAAACATTTCTTTATTTTTATTTGCAGCACATCCCACAGAACATAAAAAAAGAGTTCCAGTTCTTGATGCCGTAGTGACTCCAGATGATGTCCGGTATTTTACAAGTGAGACGGATGACATTTCCAACTTGGAAGCAAGTGTCCAAGAAAACCCCTGTGATGTACAGCTATGGATTAAACTTGCATACAAATACCTGAATCAAAATGAAGGGTAAGTCTGCTACATTTTAGATTTCATTTTGTGCTTTACCCATGCTGCTATGATTAAGTTTCCTTTCTGATGGTAAAGAATTTTCTTCAACAAACGCCACAAATAATTTATGAAATAGAAGTAGATTAAAAATAGATTAGTCTTCCTACTTTATGCAATATAGTGTGTAAGTAATAAATTATACTGATGGCTTACCTTTAGGTAGGTTCTGATCCGGAACGGAAGTTGCTGGAAAGTAGTGTGGGAGAAATAACTGCTGGTGTTTGAGAGTGCACAACCTAATGTATTCCCAAGATTACAGTGGAATGTTTTACTTCCAGTGATAAAGTAGTGAACCAATAAACTCAAATCAGTTTATCCTTTATAGAGTGAATGCTTGGAATAATGTTTGAAACTACTTTCATCAGAAAGCTTTCTTATAAGAACAGTTCTGCTATATGGTTTTATCCCTGTAGAAATGGTCCAGTTGTGCAGTCAGTTTTTTACTGTAATTTTTTTCACTTCTGGATTTCTAAGTTTCTCTAGTTTCTTTTCTGTTTCTTTAAATTATTCTGCAGGTTGCCATGTTTTTATTGGCAGTCAGATAATTTCAGTAGGAATTCTGTCATGGTGGTTTCATTCTAGAGACTGATTTCAATTGTAGTAGTGAGGTACTGGCTCAAGCAGCTGCAACAGGGAGGAAAGGAAATAGAGAGGACCAGTTCTCTTTTAAAAGCCATGTGTAAACTGTGGCTAATGCAACATGTAGCAGAAGTTCAGCTATATTAATAGCTGCCTGATCACTAGATGGGGTAGAACTGGAAAGGCCAGTACTCAAATAAGATACTACCAGCAAGTGGCAGGATGAGAGGAGCACACTTGCGAAATACAAGTATACTTAGAAAAAGACCAAGAAAAGAAGGGAGAAAACCTAAAGTAAGATAATGCATCCTTTTCTTAAAACACCCGCATGCCCCATTTCTCCCGTGCCTCAGGACTGAAGAAACTGAGTGGTTTATAGGTGGCAGTGGTGGCAGAAGGGGTTGGGAAGGCTTCAGACTTACACATGGTGAACTGTATTAGTTTTCTTTTCGGACATGTGCATGTCCTCTCATAAATGCCTGTGCAAAGTAATTTCTAAAGATGTTTTCAGAATAAATGTGGCCTCAGAAGCTTTCAGTGGTTTTACAGAAGTTTGTTTATGAATTAAAGCTCAGCTCTGTGTTTTGCAATAGTCGGTTATTTGAGCTAATCTTGTATTACTTTGCTGGTATCATCTCATGATAGGTATCTTGAAAACTACAGTCTCCCGTGCCTCTAAACCATTGAAAAAAGAAAACCTGCATGACATGCATAGAGACCTGAAATAAAGGCTTATATTTGACTGTAGAAAGTAAATTAAATATGTGACAAAAATATTCTAACTTATTTTACCAAATCTTAGAAATCTAGTAGTTTTTAAGTCTGTGTGATTTTAAGGCCTTTATATGATTGCAGATTGAGACTTTTGCCTACCCACTTTCAATTGAAGTGGACTTTTATTTGTGAAGTGAAATTTTATTTGAATTGATGCTCTTTTCTGAATAAACTTATTTTTCCATGCACTATGGTAATTGCACTTAACCTTTGAAGGATGAAAACTTACTGAAACTTTGAAACTTTCATAGTAAAGAACACTGCATGTTAAGAGTCTGTGTGTCACTTCCATTCTAATTATAGGCATCCATTTTTCATGTATGAAACTGTGTAAGTTATTGTATTAACACAGTTGATGTGAGGTTTTTAATATTTTGAACTTTTACAGCTCATCGTCTGAGTGTTTAGATTCTACTTTAAACGTTTTGGCTCGAGCCCTTGAGAACAACAAAGAAAATTCTGAAATTTGGTGTCATTACCTCAGACTCTTCTCAAAAAGAGGAACCAAGGAAGAGATACAGGAAATGTGTGAAACAGCAGTGGAATATGCTCCTTCTTATCAAATCTGGTGGACAGTAAGTAAAACAGACAGACAAAAAGTTTTTAAAAAAGTATATGTGAAATGTTCATGTAAGTGTGCATTTTCTACTGTAGAAAACCAGTACGTGTGACAGGGAAAGTGTGAAACGAAAAACACTATAGCTTTTTGAAAACGCAAAAGTTGCTCAGAAAATGAAGTGATTCAAAGTTCTGTTTGCAGGATATTTGTAGAAATCATCACTTTTCCTCAGGTAATGTGTTATTTAAAATTAAGATGTTACATTTCTTTTTTTTTTTACTTAAGCTTGCAAAAATTAACTTTGACTATTTGATCTTTAATATTTGAACAGTACTTTTTGAAGTTTGATGGGGAAATTTGGTGTGAAGGAGGGAAATATGTTTCATAAGGCAGTCAAAGACATTATCCGAAGTTTGTTTGATTTTAAATTTTAACCTAGAAGCTTTACTAGTGTTCTGATTATTATTATTATTAATATGAATTTTCTCTAGTTTTTGAATTTGGAGAATTCCTTTGATGGAAAAGACTACGTATGTGGGAGGATGATACAGTTCCTAATGGAAGTGACAGGGGGAGAAGAAAATCCAAATCTTGTGTCCTTTCAGCTGCTGGAGACTCTCCTGTACAGGGTTCACTTAAGCCTGTTCACAGGAAGACATCAGAATGCTCTTGTTCTGCTGCAGGTAACTTCCAGGTTACCACCCCAGGAATTGTCTTCATACCTTCACCTTTCTAACACTTGTGACTCTGATAGTGTCAACTTCAGAAGAACTGCTGCTTGCTTTGTTTGCTTGAAGCAATTCTCCTAGAGACTTCTGTTTTGAGATACGATGCCACTGTAAAATTTGGATATACTTTTGGGGTTTTTGTTACCTGTTTTGCTTTGCTTGTGTAGCTAATAGTCTAGACCACTGCGTCTCAAAATAATTCCCAGGAAATGGCTTTACTGCTTGATTTCTGGTAAGCCATAGAACACTATTCTGCAGTGAAGGGCCAGTGAATAATGATTTGCCTCAGGTACTCAGATGTTCATTGCTGCAGAAATTACCAAACCAGTAGTTCTTGGGAAAGAACATAATATGATGTTATCTAACAGTATGGCCCTGCTCCACATCTTGGTGACTGTTAAATCAGACTTTACTGATCCCATGAACTCCAAAGTCATGGAGTTATCTCAGGCTTTTATTGTGACTGTAGAAAGAATTTAGGTCACTTTTACTGTTCTGTATCCAGTAGTAGTGGATGAAGGTAGGAAATTGAGTGCTGACACCAGTTCTGAGTAAAAGTGGGAGCGGCTCTAGTTTCAGTTACAAGTTTTTTCATTCCTACCAGCAGGTGGCACCTGTTGCTTGCTACACCCCAAAACATTTTTCTCAGTTGTGTGGTTTAAGGTCGTCATGCTTTTTCTATGTCTAGTTTAAATAGAGAAGTGTAATTCTGTGTAGACTTCCCCCAAAAGCTATTCAAAACACAGCAGTACTGGTAAATGTAACTTTGAATGTTTGAATGAACAAAAAAAGGAGAAAAAACTCAGCTTCTGTTGAATTGACGTGGAAATTCAGTGTATATGGGAGAATAACATAAATTGGTTTCTCTTACCTTTCTCCAAAGCATCATCACAAAACCAAACATTTTTAATCTGAAATGTGTAGTTGCAAAGAATGTCTTGAGGAGAGATTATTTAACTGTATTTAAGATAATTTGTAAGTAAATGCTACTTCAGAGTAAGTAGCAATGTGTCTCTTAGAAAATTTGCTTTCAAGTTTTCAAAAGTAAATATTTTGGAGGGTGAATAAGTGACATGTTTTTGAAGCTTCAGTTTTAGCCTATTACGGGACAAGTCTCCTGCTGAACTTTGTCTAAATTTACAAGTACTTTCATTCCCTTGAAAATGCATTCTCTGATTATACTGCATTCATCCAGATAAATGTTGGCACATCACTAGCTGTGAGGTTCTGTTCTGCTTTAGGAGCAATTGTATTTAGATTTTGTCTAATTGCATGCACTAATGATTTTTATTTGGGATCTGCTGATTTAACTGGGCTATTCTAGTTTTGCATATGACTGGTAGGAAAATTTGAAGCAGTATCCTTGTTCTCAGTAATGTTTCCAACACACTTTTTTAAACAATATGTCTAGAGATGGTGGTGCTTTCAGAAGACTTGCATAGCTGTAACTTAGTAGCTGGATAACTAGAACTTAATAATGAGAAAAACCAAACCCAAAACCAACAAACAAAAACCCCAAACTCGGTAGGATATAGCAAGCTGAGTCCAACTTCTAGTTGAGTTGTCTCTAGAGCTAATGTATTATTTCTATGCAACTGGAAGTAATTGTCCAAGAATTATGTAGAAAAATGGAACACATGTTGGGAGATGCATGTTTTCAAAGTCTATCTCTGTTCACTTTTGAAAATAATAATCTACAGTTATCTAAACCTGTTACTAGAAATTATGCATACAATTTGAATACAGTCAAACAATCACATAAGCCAAATATAATCATGACTGACATAAAGAATTAGTTCCTGTCTTTTCTATGGAAAATATTTGAAATTATTCTTCCTGTTTCCTTTTCTCATTCTTAGATGTTAAAGATTTTGTGGTTAGAATATAATTATTTCTTTTAACCTTTACAGAATGCTTTAAATTCAGCAAATGAAAAGATAATATCAGAACGCCTTACTGTAAGTGACCGTTGCTTGGCTTGGCTGGCTTACATACATCTAACTGAATTCGGCATTCTCCCAGTCAAGTTCTATGATCCAGCTAACGTCAGCCCTTCAAGGATCATGAACAAAGAACCATTTTTAATACCATGGCAAACAGTTCAAGATGTGAAGACTGATCCTGATACGCTGTTAGCTATGTTTGAAGGTAAGATTAAGGAGTTAAACTACTTAATACATTACTCACTTGTAAATCAGGAAATATTATCCAACTTTTGGAATTTCAAGGCAAAGCGGTTTTGCTGATGACTGTGTTAAGCAATTGGGATTAATCCAGTGGATATTTCATCTTGACTTGAACTGAGCAGTGAGGAAAGTCCATGTACTCGGGTACTTAACACACACACACTGTTTTTCATCTGTGGTTCAAAGCTGTAGCTTTATCTTGATAGAATATTATAGTTCAGAGAAAAAGACCAGTGCCTTCTGACAGTATGGCAGTGCTAGTTTTCTTGGGCTTATGCAAGCATAAAGCCAAGCTCCTGTTGTTCTCTCTTACCCTTCCTCCCTTCGATGGGATGTGTCTATCAGAAAGTTACTTTCCTGGAAGATTAGTGTGTTTCCTTAGAAGAGGCAAATTAATGTATGTGTTTGTCTTCATTCAGAGTTTAAGTAAACTGAATTATTTTTCTTAAGATGTAAAATGAAGATACTAGAAAAAATTGAATTCTTGACTTGTGGTGCTGCCAGACGTAGACTTTATAATAGAGCTGTCTAAATGTCAATACTTAGCCAGCAACAACGTTGAATTGCCACTGAGAATGCTGCAGGTGGTAACACTGTGGAAATAATCAAGGGTAGATTGATTAGCCCAACTGTGGGAGTGAAGGCAGTCTAGCCATGATAATGGGGCATTTATTATGGGGTGTTCATTGTTGGGTAACTTTTTATTATGCTGAGAAGAAAAATAATATCCTATACTAGCCTTTGTCTCAATAGCTTTGAGCAGCTATGCTGGAAATCCTGGAATGTAGTTTCAAAAATAGTGATCCACTGCTATCTGTAATGTGGCTTTAACACTTCACTGGTAGGATGTTTTCTATTTTTTAAATGAACAAGGGATGAAACTTCTGAAAGACTATGTCTTTGGACTGTGGTGCTGTTTTAAGAAAGCTTTTCTAAAGATGGTAGGTTTTTTTAATAATTTGCAAAAGCAGCACTCGGAAATATCTTTCTACAGTTCTGTATTTTTCATTATATTAAATGAGACTTTTCATTATGTTAAGGCTTCGAATAACGGTGACCTTGCTTGAGGTCTAAAGGCTTGATTTTTATACTTTTGTTTTGAAGATGCAGTCAAAACATGCACTGATGAAAGCCTTGAGGCTGATAAAAGAATAGCTACCTGCTTTCCTCTCTACAGAAACATGATAGCTTTACTGAAACTTCTTGAAAGGTAAGTTGTTTCAAGGCATTCTTATTTGGAGTACACAACTCTGCTTTTGTGAAAACTTACCTTTACTTTTTGTTAAGGTGGGAGTCTGCTGCAGACCTTTGTAGATCTTTATTGGAGCTCTGCCCTACCAACTGTCAGCTCTTGGAGAGTTTGGCCACCTTGTATTTGCAGATGGAGCAGAGTGACAATGCCTACAAAGTGTGGATTGGAGCTTTTGAGAAGAATCCTCAGAATGCAGAAATTTTTTATCAGTTGTGCAAATTCCTTGTTTCACAGGTAATACTCCACTTCAAAACTCATTTTGTTGGTCTGCTGGCTTTATAAAAAGTTTGGGGTTTGTGTGTTGCTTCAAACACTTATCAAATTAATTCTTCATGATATTGTTGTAATGTCCAGTACTTCTTTACATAGATGGGAAAAATAGAATTGGCAAGATTAATGACATGATTAAAAGATAATCAAAGGAATCATACAAAATCATAAATTTATAGTTTGAATTGTTCTAATCCAGTGTTAATATCCTTAAGCAAGACTAACACATTAACAGTAAATCATGTAATATGTTTTCAGCTTTTTTCTGCTATCTGCTGACTGACCTAGTTAGACTTCATTCTTGAGAGAATGAAGACAATGGATCATTGCAGAGATAGACATACCACTTGTTATTTTTTGTGCTTAAATTGTTCTTATTATTTTCAGGTTGATGTCTCATTTTAATTTTTCTATTTTTAAAAAATAAAATCCCAAAACAGGAAAGGTCAAGCAGTATTCTTCCACTGTTGCAAGATTTTGTGGCAGCTTTCTTTGAGAATACATGCCAACAGCATGGTCCCATGGATCTCTTAAGGTACACTTAGAATAATTTTCAATTTAAATTTTCTTGAAAAACAAGACAGTCTAGAAATTTCTAAACTCCTCTATTTTTAGCTTGGCATGTTTTGCTAAAACTTCAGTAAATTATGATTTAATAGTTCATAAGGCTTGTACTTGTTGTTTGTGCTTATGCACTAAATTGTAAAACCACAAGCATTTGAAGATGAAACAGCCAGCAAGTTTTATGTCTGGATTTGGGGAATGAAAATCTATCATGTATGCCAGAGATGTGGGTGTTTGGTTTTGGTTTTTTGTTGTTGATGTTTTGTTTGGTTTGGGTTTTTCAGGGAGGGTGTTTGTTTTTGTTGGTGTTTCCCCTGCCCCCTCTCCCCTGCAAAAGCTAGGAGCCTAAAATCACATAACCTAAACCACTATATTTAGGCACATGTAGAAGACCACAATCCAGAGGTCCAGCATGCTGTTAATCAGCAGATTATTATTGCTGAAAAGGCACAGGTTCCTATCTAGCATGCTGATTTTCCACTTGAATTTTAGCACCTAACTGAGAGACTGTCATTTTGAAATATGCAAGTTCCTTATAGTCAAAATAGATGCCTCTGAAGGCCTTCAAAGGAAGACCTGTGCTAAAGCTTATGCAGATGAGGTTTTGAAATGTTTTTATCTCCAAGTTACGTGTTTAGATTTTATTTCTGCTTGCATCTGTTTACTTTAAAATTAGTACTGGTGTTGTAGTTTAGCCCCAGCTGGCAACTAAGTACCACACAGCTGCTTGCTTACTCCCCCACAGCAGGATGGGAGAGAGAATCAGAAGGGTAAAAGTGTAATAGGTAAAGCAAAACAGTAATAGTAATAATAACAATAATTACATAAAAAAGTAAAAGAAGCAAAGCAGAACAAGGAATTAATTCACTGCTTCCCATCAGCAGGCAGGTGTTCAGCAATCTCCAGGAAAACAGGGCTGCATCAGGTGTAACAGTTACTTGGGAAGGCAAATGCTGTCACTGCAGATGTGTCCCCACCCCCTTGCTCTTCTTCCCCAGCTTTATATACTGAGCATGATGTCATATGGTATAGAATATCCCTTTGGTCAGTTTGGATCAGCTACCTTGGCTGAGCCACCTCACCTCCTGGCTTCTTGAAACCGTAGCAGAGCATGGGAAGCTGAAAAAGTCCTTGACTAATACAGGCACTAGTTAGGGACGCTTAGCTGCTACTTAACAACTAAAACATCAGTGTGCCATCCGCGTTCTTCTCATGCCAAATCAAAAACACACCACTATACCAGCTACAGTGAAGGAAATTAACTCTATCCCAGCCAAAACCACATTCTCCACCCCTTCCTCCATACCACTTATGTCATGCTCAGGTCCTGCACTGTTCAAGACAACTTCACCAGCCACCCCCCCCACCCTTTCCATCCTTTGGCATAATACACAGATATCATTCCTTTATTCTATGGACTGGCCCTGTAAAGTATCTTTAAAATGTTCACAGATGTCCACTGAGTTAATTTAATCCATGACTTCAGGCTCCATCTGTTGTGGTGGTTGATGAGCACAGGAGAGGTGGTGGTACGTGGAGTTACTGGGCACCAAAGCCAGCACAGGTTGGGTCACTGCTGGACTTGCACTGCTTCTTGTAAGGCTTGTCCTTCAGTGGTTCAGGTGGTTCCTGCTGTAGTAATTCCTATAACATGCAACTCAAATCAAGGGATACAACACTTCAAAGGTGGAACCATTGCAGTCTCCACCCCTGCCCCCTTTTGGGCCAGGTTATAAGGTTTAACATTGCAGTGACCTCCTCCCTTTGCTCCTAGCCTGTCTAGCAACAAGGGGTTCCTGCTATAGCAGTTCCCATAACGTGTAGCTCAAATCCTGGGTTACAACAATTTAAAGGTGTTTCCATTACAACTGGCCACGCTGGTTAGCTGAGTGTATGTAGATGACTGTACCTTACTTGATGTATTTAAGTGGGGAAGGGGAAGCCTGAGGTATAAAGTAACATTTAACTTTCTGTGTAAGGAGGGAGTAAATGCTTTCTATGTTTCTGTGTAATGCTTTCTGTAGCTGGATAGAGTTAAACTAAAATCTAGGAAAAGTGCTTTTTTTTAGTATGTCCCATGAACTGGATTTTGGAACTAAGTCTTACGTCCACATAGGAATCTTCCATGTAGAGGAATATTCATTTACTGCTACTTTTTTCTCTTGTAGATACCTCTTGAATTTTCCAATGCCAATTGAGTTTACATCACCTCTCTATAAAGAACACCTTACAGATGATGTTGTAAACCAGCAAATCCCATATCTGTGGCAGATCTACTGGTGAGACTTTCTAAAGTATTTCTGAGAAACAGCTATTGGGTCTGAGTAAATGTCTTTTTCCAAAGCAGAATGTTATATTGCTTTGGGTTCTTTCAATAAATGATCTGCTAGTCCTTAGAGAACCTACCTTCCTGCTGCACAACAGATACAATTTTATGAAACTGCATTGCACATCAACTTAAATTCTCCACTTGAGAAATCTTTCAGAAATTCTATCCTATGGGAACAGTAACAGGTGTGTTCATCTCACAAAATGATTTTTTTGTTTTGTTTTAGGTTCCCACTACTAGTAGTGGTGCTCTGGCTTTCAGTTGTCTTCCTTTTTATTTTACAGTAGTTTGCCCCATGCTGTTTAACTTTGTTTAGCCCTAGTCTCCCCACCTTCCTTGATCCAGTTTCAGCTGTTTATGGAGCTACTATCAGCAGACTATAAAAGTTGGGACTAGTCACAGGTGCCCCTCTGTAGCAAAGTAATACAGCAAAGCGACCTTTTCCTCTGCAAGAGATTGCAAAGGTGACAGATCTTTGTCATGTATACACAATCTTTTTTTTCCTTTATTTCTTCCACCATTCCTTTTGATAGCAGCAATATCCAGGACTGGCAAGCACCAAAGTATTAGCCATCTATAACTTATGCTAGTTTAACTGTGGTTGCTGAGATGCTGACCTAGGCTGTTTAAGAAGTTTACCACTTCATGGTCTGGGTTTGTCAATCTTCACAAGTAGCTATGTGGCTTTTCAGATGAGTAAAGGGGTGGAGATGGTAGTGCTTCAGATACTGCATGAGGACTCCTCAGAACTCCTTCAACACTGTTGCTTATAGTTTTTAATTGGTGGACAACTTATAAACAGGTAGAATGTATGGTTTTCAAGAAAATCTTCATATAAGGTTTATGTTAAGTTATCTTTGTTTTCTTTTTATATTGTCCATTAATACCAATTTAAATAAATAGTTTTTAGAAAATACATACCTCTTCGCAAGCTCAATTTTCAGTTTGGTACTTGCATAGCAGAAAGGTTAAAAAGACACTTCAGGTCACTGTTTAGTCTAGTCATTAGGGACCTTAACTTAAGCTCAGATGCTCCTGTATTTTAGCACCTGCTTCTAAGGGGAAAATTAATGCTCTTGAAATTAGTTCCTAAATTACATTCAGAGCTAACAATTGAGTGTTTCTGTGGTTGAATTTTGCTACAATAAGTGCCTATGTATTTGGGCCTATATATCTGCCTTTCCTTTTTTCAGGTACAGAGGACTAAAGGCATAAAAGTTCACTTTTACCAAGTGAAAATAGTCAGATGGAAAACAGTAAAGCCTCAAAGCTCAAGGAACAGTGTTTTACTTGGAAAGATCATTGTATGTGTGTACGCATGTGTATATGTATATGCAAACGTATACACACATTTTTTTAGGAGTAGCAAATTGGTGATTTAGTTTGTAGTGTTTGGGGAAAACAGGAGTAGAATCAGGCACTCTAGTTATGTGACCCTAGTCACAAGAGTTCTGTAGCAAGGTAGTAATACCAGCCCAATCTCACTTTGCATGTCTGTAGCTTTCCTCTTCATGAGACTTTCTTTTTTCCCTGTTACGACTTACAGTAAGTCTTCCCTTTTTTCTCTCTTGCTTTACACTTGGAAGTAAGGATTGTTCACTGAAACTTGGTCAAAAAATATGTCTACTGCTATCTTTGTCCTATATGTTGTCTGACCATGTGTTTCTTTGAGGAACTATGGAACAAAATTAAGAGTTTTTTGACTATTCTTGTCAGGTTCTTTTTCCCTGACATCAGCATGTTTCTACCCCAGATCCCCAGTAGTATTTGTTTCGGAACACTAATTTTGTTGCCTCAGTCTGACACCATTTCTCAAGTGGTTTTAATCCGACTTCGAAACCTACTGTTTTGGAGCTTTCCAAATGGAAGCTCAAGACTTGTCTCCATTCTGTAGCAGTCAGAGCATCCCTATTAAAACTATTAGTAAAAGGGTAGTTTACAAGAGTAGAAGACAACTCACAATGTTTTATTTCTGTTTAAGAGTTGCATTATAAACTGTGTGGTTTCTGTATTTATTTGCAGTTGAGACTTACCCATTTTATTAAGTTGACTGAGAAATTAGTCCATAACACTGCTAAACTGACAACACTCTTTTCTTGCATCTCAGAATGGGAAGTTCTTCATTGTTTCGTACTCTTAATATGTAAGAACATGCATTGTTTATGACATACAACACTTTTTAACTTTTAATATAAACAGTTTGTGCCAGTCTCTCCATGCGAGTGTTGGTGAAGCACTGGATGCGTATGAAGCAGCTCTGGGGGCAGTGATGCAGCAGGAAACTGTTCAGAACATCTGGCTGGAGTAAGTTCTTAAGGAAGGAAAGTAAATTAATATCAAAACTGAGTAAAGGCTACCAGAACTATCTTTTTTCTCTTTTTTTTTTCTTCCAGTTACCTTGTTTTTATCAATAGCAAAGTTGTTGGATCCAACAACAAAGTTCAAGAATTCAAGCTTTTTACTGACCTAGTGAACAGATGTCTGGTTACAGTCCCCACACGATACCCAATTCCTTTTAGTACTGCTGATTATTGGACCAATTATGAGTTTCATAATAAGGTAAAAATGTGTCTGTGGACAGTTTTGATTAAACAAAGAGACTGATGACCTTTTAGCAGGTACATGGCGTTTACTTGTTCAAATATGGCACTAATAGTGTATGAACACTGAGCTAGGAATTAGAAAAAGAAACGAGTGTGAGGAGAGTAGTGTCCTGAGTGGAAGGCTGTCTAGCAGTGACCTTCTGAATAAAGGGTGTGTAAGGCAAAGAGAAATTTTATTATGGCATGCTTTAATACTGTGAATACAGCTGTTAATGGCAAACTATTCTATCCTGGAGAAGAGAGAAGATGTGTAAGGGAGGGAGGAGATGGACAAGCAAGAGGGGTTTGCAGAGCTGTAACGCTGGCAGATGGAAGCAGTATTTAAGCTGTCAGTTTTGATCATAGAAATTACAGTGGTTAAGAAACAGAAGAAATTATGTAGAAGTAGGAGTAAAAACAGGTTGAGCACTTAGACAGAATAAAGCTTATGGAAGTCCTGGGTCCCATTTTGCTAACATCCAGTGCACTTCTCTTTACTGCACTAAGTGCAGGCTAGAAGGAATAAAATACGCGGTGTTAACAACTTGACACTAACTTTTTGTTACACAAGTTGATTTCTGTACTATTGAGGGATAGGGTTTGTAGGTGGTAACTCACTTGAGTCATAATGTTCATAGCTTATTGTTCCATTATTCTTAGCAAAATTAGACAGCTATAAGGTAAATTCATGTTTATAATTCAAATTCTACAGGTAATTCTTTTTTATTTGAGCTGCATTCCAAAATCTCAACATTCCAAAACCTTGGAACGGTTTTGTTCTACCATGCCTACTAATCCTGGACTTGCACTGAGGTATGTAAAAATACTTGTAATCAAGACAAACAGCTGGTTAACATAACTACATTTTTTTTGTGCAAGACATGCATGATTTGCTTTCTACTACAAAAGTAAAACTCTTATTATTGCATGTTGCTTGAGGCATATTGTGCCTTCCAACATCATCTCAGTCTTCCTTGTATTTGACAGGGTTCTGTTCTATCTGCAGAAAGGTTATAATTATACAGAAATTAACTATGCATTGTATATAATGAATACAAATAGTCAAAATTTCAAGCGTGTAGAGAAATGTCAGATACTTGTTAAAATCCTGTTGTTACTTAATGATGTAATAGAAGTACAGTTCCAGCATAGAACAATAAAAATGGATACACCAGTGTGTAACAGTGCTACCTTAAGGCTTAACCTGACAATTATTTAGCAAAGGTAAACCATTCTTAATTTTTTGGGAAAAAAAAATCTTATGGGAAACAGAAGCAGTTGATGTAAGCATTGCATTGATTTTTATTTGAACAGTATTTCAAAATGCACTCTTCCAGGAGCAGAGTCCATGTTTTACTGTATTCAGCTGCAGTGAACTCATGAACATTTGATCAAATAATTTTTGAAAAGTCCCAAAAAGCTTATTGTTCATCATCAACAGTGATCCCAAAGAATTCGAAGCAAGTCTTGAAATAAGTGGTGTGTGTAGTTGGGGGCATGGGGGACGGTACGACACAACCTACCTTTGGCACACGAAGTTGAATGGCTGCATTTTAAACCAAGTTGCAATTCTGTCTAGATGGCACTTGCAGCTTCCTTAGACAATGTTGATACTATGTGAAATGGGTGAGCAGAACTGACTGAACAGTGTCTCCTAGCCACGTGACTAATTAGCCTGCTTTCAAATATACAGTTACCTTGTGCATGCTAAGAATGGATCTTGCAATGTGCCAAGATCGTATTTCTTATCTGGTTTCACACTTACTGATTATTCTCTGGAAGTGTATCTTAACTTTTTTGTTTTGTTCTGAGAGCATGTTCAGTCATTATTGTATACGGTGGCTTGGGTTTTTTTCCTACTTGTAACTCTTGGCTCAGGTTAAGTATAATACATTTTGTGTAATGTGTTTGTATCTTGGATTGCTTTTCTGTTCCCAGTGATTAGAACAGTGTTCCTTTCTCATGAATGCCTTTTACAGACTGCTTCTGCGATACTGGGAGGAGAGCAATGTTCAAATTCTGAAACTGCAAGCCAAGATGTTTACATATAATATCCCAACATGCCTGGCCATCTGGAAAATGTAATGCAACAGTCATACATCTGTTTTCATAGATATTGCTTTTGTTTATAAGGTTTACATCACAAAGGTAAATCTGAAACGTCCTTACAATTGGGCTTGTGCTGGAAGTCTCTTTCATTAGCTGCTTATTTAAACAGCAACTGTTTGTTACAACAGACAGAGGTACTGTCACCTCTTTAAAATGAGAAACGTGAATGGCTATTACGTAGATAAATATGAATGATGTATTTACAAGTTGCCTTTTTAATTCAACTATTGACTTCTGTCTCCTCCTCTCTACCCTCCCCTTTATATATCACAATAGCAGTAATCTCCATTATCCAGTGATGCTGAACTGATCTTTTTCTTCAGTGTTTGTTCATAATGGGGAACCACTGAAATGTCTTGCTCATGTAAGGTTGTTTTTAAAAAATGGCTATTTTTATCTTTTCACTGTAGATTAACATCATTGGAAGTTAGTCAGTTTCTTCTCAAGGAATTTGTAATTCCATTCCATAGTCAGTATTCTGCCACTAATGGCATTTAAAATAATTCAAGAATAAATATTTTTATATATTTCTTTTCCTCAGAGCCATTGCTGCCGAATGCTTTCTAATGGGACAAAGAGAAGTAAGTCAACACAGCTTACTAAAATGAGTAATTACAAAATCCTGTAAAACTTTTCATACCTTGGCTTTATCCAAAGCAATGGTCATCTCTTAAATCCAAGATTTCTAGATAGTTGAAATACTCTATCTATTAACTCCGAAGCATTTGCCTGAAGGGTGAGAAAGATTTTTGGCAATCAAGGTAGAATGGGTTATATCATGAATACTTGTGCATACTGTTTGTGCGTGTCTCTTGCTTACTAGGGGGCCTGTGTTCTTCTCCAACTCTTGTTTGTCTGGGTTTTTTTTTTATCTGGAGGAGATCACCAGCTCTTAAAATACAGTAGAGGGAAGGAAGGATTGTTGTGCTGGAAGATGCTAACAACTCTCTTTAGTAGTTGGAAAGGTGGGTCTGCCAAGGCAATGTATGTAGAGAATTCGAGTAGTTCCTGATCCCGCCAAAGGCATCAGTTCTTTTTCTCCAAAAATAACAATTTTATGCATTGGTACTTTGGGGAGGGAAATACTTTTATCACTCTGTATGCAAATACAAGAGGTTTTTGGCAAGCAACTGAGTCACTTTTCAGTTCAAGCAGAATGGATCTTCCTGGTATTGTTGCTGTCACCTTCAAAATATTCCCCTGCCTGTGGAAAGATGCGGTGTTATTGAGGGGGGGATCATGAGGCTCTGGGATTGTGACTCCCTGCTTTTTTGTGGTGTTTCTGAGCGACTTCTCTGCTGTATCCTGTTTTGTGTCATTCTTGAGGTGGCTTCTTCTCTGTCAGCAGTCTTTCTTTTGAAACAGTGTTAAAGCTTTAACTGATCCATAATGGGTAGCATGGCTATTGTTAGACTCGCATATGAAATCTTTTTTCATTTTTACTGTCTCCTAGAATGTTTAAAAAGAAACTTCCCCAAGCAGGCAGTTAGTTGCTTGGTTAGTAATATCAAATAGTTCAAAGTTAGGAGATATCAAAGGCATGATTGCCTATTGAACCTTAATTCTGTCTCTGTGTTGATGGTTTGGTGTAATTGCTAATTAGTCACAGATCCCTGCTTCAGTCATTGTATTAGATGGAATATATTGTAAGGAGCTGCCTGTAGTGAGGCTGGTGACTTAAAAGATCCCTGCTTTGTGTTGTTAGAAAGTTAGAAAAATAGGTTTCAAACTACTCAAAAAGAGGGTCCATGAAGAAAACCAATTAGAATGAAGGCATATGTAAAACACTGTAGCTGGATTACAGCCAGAAGTCATCTTGTGGTTTTCTTCTGCAACCACCTGGCTAAATATACAGTGTGGAGTAAAATCACTGTGCACACGGTGCAGTTGGGTTTTTTGGGGGGGTGCTTACTTTGGGATGTAGTGAGCACTTAAAACTTTTTTTACACCAATCGGTGACTATTCCAGATAACTGGCTTTTCTAGTAAACAAGTAGTATATTGTTTTAAAATTGAATTATGATTCAGATTCTGGATTTCCTGTTCCTGGAGAACCTGTCACTTATTCCCATCATCAGATCATGTAAAGGTTTGCCAAAAGAATGTAAAAATAGGTACGAGTATTTAAAATGCCAATAAATACCTCTCCTAATGACTCTCTGATGAAATTTGGTACTTTAGATGCCAGTAGTTGAAGAAGACTTGAGTAAATACTAGTATTAAATCTTTTGGTCCTATTTCTAACCATAAAATGGTAGAACACTTTTTATTTTTAGAGTATTGCAAAGACATACTGATTATTTACAGCACAGGCAGATAGGTGCTGAAGGAAAAGAAAACCCTATGAAACAGTTATTTTCATTGCAGAGCTGGGATGGTATGCAATAAGCAAGGCCTTGAGACTACATATTGAGTGGTGAAAGAGAAATATTCAGTAAGCTGCTTCATTCCCTGAGCGTGTTCCATCCTGTGCAATGAATGAGGCAAGAGTCTTGTGAAGAAAAATAGAATGCCCTTATGCAATTAATCATGTGCATACAAGGGTCAGAATTAAGGTCAGACATAACCTTGCCTTTGCTTTTGGTACCAATTTAATGCTTGATTTTTAAACTTCTTTAAAAGCAGATTTTAAGAATTATTGCAGGAGATTTTTGTGCTTCAAATCACTCATTTTTAGTGCATGAAATTGTGCCGACTTTTAATACTTGTCTTTATTTTACAGGTCCATCATTTATATCAGAGAGCCCTTCAGAAGTTACCTCTATGTGCAACACTGTGGAAAGATGTAATGTTTTCTCCTTATGATTTAGTTTGAGGTTTCATATAAATTTTCTGCATATCCCATATCCATAGATGTGGTGATGCTCAAGCTCTGGCTAAATCTTATATCTGCTTCCCCATCTCTTACAGCAACTCTTGTTTGAAGCATCAGGAGGAGGTAAAACTGATAACCTGAGAAAACTAGTTTCCAAGTGCCAAGAGGTTGGAGTCAGCCTAGATGAGCTTTTAAATTTAAACACTTACAGAACAGAAAGCAAGAATCACTGAACGCTGGGTACGGTCAGCCATAAGTCATATTAAATGCCAAAATCAGTTGAATGGTTCTTCAGGCTGATCCATGCCTAAGATCTGTGTAAGGCAGATGAGTATTGCTGAGCATATCAAGTCTCCAATCTGCTTTCCTTGAACCTGGAAACAATTAACGTGACCCTCCTCTGGAAAAATGAACTCCCTGTCTGGCCTTTCTTCTGGGCCCTGCCAGATTCTCATAACATCATCTACGTAAGTATAGTTAATCAAAATGACAGACATTATTTTTTTATGTTCTCTTTTTATTTTCTGTTTTCTTTGTTTTGCTGTTCCTGATTCACTTGACACTCTCGCTGATGCCTGAGAGATCTGTGTTTGGGATTAATTTACTGGGCTGTGTTTACAGTAAAAAGCAAGTAGTCCATTCTGGGTTTTTCCTTTTTTAAACCTTTTTTGAGACTTTTTCATTACAGGATTTAAAACAAAAGCAGCCGCTCTTAAGGGAAGTGTAACTGCCGTGGCCACAAGTATGCTTGTTGCACTTGAAGGCTCTAAGAGGGTTGCTTACTGCCCTTTTCTGCATTGGACTCACGGCAGAGACTATTAAACTTGAAGATTAAAGAAACTATTGCAAATGCCAGTGCATCAGAACCTAAGAGTGGTCAATTATGTGCAATTTTTTGTAAAGAAATTTTAATTTATAATAAAGTTTAACAGTTTAAAGAAAGTTAATATTGATCTGTTTTGTATTGGTACTACCTTGTAGTATTACAGGTGTTTCTACAGAGATATTTTCAATACAAGCTGACCTTTTTTAAAAAAACCCCAACCTGTTGTCTTTTGTTATTTTTCCATATGTGGCAGATGCGGTTGAGCTGCCTATTGTGGGTGTGGAATAACTACCTCTCAGTGGGCTTTTTCCTTCTCTTGCCTCAGCTAGACAGGTGTTTGTCCCCTATCAACTATCCCTGTCAATAACACCAATTCAGTAATGGAAAGTACATTTTGTATTTTGTCCTTTTCACCTCGAATGAAATGAGGGCCGCTCTCCAAAGTCACTACATGTGCATTGCAGAGAGATGCTGTCAGCCCACTGGACCAGTGATGGGGCTGTTCACATCAGGTTGGCTTTCCACCTGTTCTTCTCTCCATGCCAAATCATATCAAAAGATGGTTGTAGCACCTTTTGCGTACGTGACTTATGAAGATGGCATGAAGACAGTGAATGAGTTGTCCTCATGTTTGAGGCAAAGTGGTTTGTGACATAACTGCCAGTAACTTTCAAAACACTTCATCTGAAGTAGTGCGTGAAGCAGCTCTTGTAAAGGAGAGAAAAGTGGGAAATACTGGTTTTCATCTAGGGGAATGGAGGGTGATTCTGCACCTTAAGTCATTTTAGACAACTCTTACGTTTAAGCATGAATTATAAAATGAGTGAAACTTCAAATACCTGCTTTAATGGCCAATTTTTCCTGCAGACTGGAAAACCAATATGAGAAAAGCTGACTCAAACCCATTCTTCACTGCAGTAGGGGTGGTATCCTGATCTTTTTTCAAACTTATGTGGTAGAGCTCAGAATGAAAAAGATGTGGACCATGAAGTGCAGTATTTAATTTTTATTAAAAACCCCTCAAGTATGTAAATGCTGGCTCACACATGTTGCCCAAATACTTTTTATAAAATTTGTCTTTATCAGCAAAGTTTTAAACAGTCGATACTTTTCTGTAGCAAGGCCTAAATAGCTGAAGTATTTATTTCAGTGGGATATATATAGAGGACCATTTTTACCTATTATTACCCATTTTACCTATTCTGTTAAAAATAGAAAGCTTATCACTGTCAAGGTTTACAGCACTTTTAATCCTGTCTTACACATTCTGTAGCTTAGGCTTGTCTTACACTTAGGCCTGTTACTTCATTACCTTTCTTGCCTTGCTGTACAGTGAGTTCATAACAGAAGGCCTAGTGTCTCGTAAGCTTTAAATTTTCATCAAGGATTAATCGTAGGTACTCTGCCTTAACTTCTCACATACTTGGAGATAAGTGGAGGGGGAACCAAAATCCTACAATGTTCTGTCTTCCATTGGCCTTAATCCATACTGTTTTAATTAAAATACTCCCGGTTTATGTGTGGCCTTTTGACCTAATTTTGCTTGGCTTGATGGTATGTGAAAGTGGCTAATCATAATGGGAATTGTTCACGTAGGAGCTGGAATGAAGAAGTATGAGGAAGCTTTATAGTCTTCAGAGCAGCACAAGCACCTTTTTTTTCACCAAACAAGAAACAAAATGCACTGCTGGGTAATGTAGGGCTGCCCAGGATTTTGCACTTCCATGGGTCTGCAGTTGTTTAAGAAACAAACAAGGTGGTTTCTTTCTGTCATTTGAAAAACTTCATTAATTCATCACCAGGATGAATGAAATTTAATGAAGGGTGTTAAATTAATCTACCTATTAGTCTTTTAAATTAGTGATCTTTCACGGACTTCTGCGCTACAAGAAATAAACTTCAGATTACAGGCAATAGTGGTGAATAACTGGGAAGAAAGGATAATTCCAGTCAATCAAGCAAAATTCTAGCTGCTGAAGAGGAAAAAAAAAATAACTAGCAGTAAAGCACAGTAATTTTTAACATAAAACTATGCTGCTCCTTTTTCTATGCTCAGAATGGCTACTTTACGAATAGTGCTCTGATTATTTGGCCTTTATACTGGAAACAAAGCCTGGGTCTTTAATAGTACTGCACCAAACTACTACCACTATACAGTATCTTTCATTTCCTGGCTATTGCAAAGGCACGACAGTAGGAGCAAAACATTGAGCTGCATTTATTAGGATGAAAAACAATGAATAATTTCCATTTGTTTTGTTTAGTACGTTCAGTGAAGACCTACATGAAGGTAATCTTTCACTATTAGTCATTTTAACGCTCATTAAGACAATGATCAATCTTTGGGATGGCATGCTGTTTACTTTTCACAAAAGTTCAGTTTTAACCTATCTTTGTTATCGGTGTGCTCTCCAGGACTATAAGGGGAAGGCATGTTGGGAAGTAAGCGCAGAGGGAAGCAATAAAGGGAGGTAAGCAGAAAGGTTTTGAATAATTGTTTGGGTAAGAAGTTTAGATAGCAAGTTTTAAGGTAGTCTTAGCCTTTCTGAGATAACTGAGACTTGTCTTTTCCTAAAGTTTTGAGGTATGTAATAGTATTTTTCTGCAAGACACATCCTCTTTTTGCTGGCTTCAAGGATGAGCCTATTCATTCTTCTAGGCCCGTTGGTTAATTGCATTTTATATAGCACTATGTATTGGGGATTTAGCAACTCAAAAGCAGATGTGGATTCCCTTTCGTGTTCTACAGGCCCTGCTTCAGGTGAAAGATTTGAAAACCTGTAGTGTGTTTTGTGTTTTTTATATAAAAATTAAAAAAAAACCAGGAATTTTCAATGTCACAGAAATGTTTCCTAAAATGAATGAGCAAGCAGATTTACCTGATCTTGACAGGAGGAGAGGTATGAGCTTTTTAGGAAAAAGAACGAAGAGGTTGGCAAACTAAAGAGATGCGATGCCAGCATACAGGAGGCTGAGAACACGAAGACACAAAATGGAAAAGACTTTCGAGTAGACAAGAGCAGTAGGTAAACTTCAACAGTACACAATCGGCATGCTATAGATGCCAGCTGGGCACCTCTTGTGCTGCTGCTGAGCTTCGGGAAGCTTTTCAGAAGAGCACTGTGGTCTTGCAAGAAGCTTGATGCACTGTCCAGCTTTCTATTAGCTTTAGCTGTTGCCAGCTGTCCTGCTACCTCCTGTAAGTCTCGATGTTCTCCTGAACATGGGGGGACAGCTGGTGCTCTTAGAATTGGAGGTCACTACCTGGGGGCCTACCTGACCATCTGTAAATGAGACCAACTGGAGCTCTCATGCTGTGACTTAAAAGCTGTTCTTTTCTGTGCTGCTAGAAATAACTTGTTTTCATTGAATTATATTAATTTAACTGTTGTCATGCTGCTTGTGTTTGGGGACCCTTGTGCCTCCTCTTATCCAAAGTGTAAAAATGAGAAAAGCCCTGAACTGTTCTAACCGCCTCTGATTGTGAGACAGAACCCAGTGATGTCTGTTTCCCTTTACTTATGTGATTCTCCAATTTATCTGCAAGTTTCTTTAACTTTTGTGAGGGGGAAAGGAGAAAGGGAACAGTAAGTGAAATGAAAAAACAGGATGAAAGATCCTACTAGGAGTTACCTTCTTGTAAAGAATATAGGGAGCATCTCCTCCTTAAGTTCAGGCATCATTCATGACAGCTTTTTTTTTTTAGCAGTGCACATTGTAAGGTTCTTCATAGGTTCAATTCCACTTATTTTTCTTAGGCCAAAGCATTGTCAGATGTTGTTATCCCCATGTCTTCTCTGTTTCACTTTTTTGAGGTCCCTCTGAATTGACTGGCTTTGCTCTGAGCTTGAAGCTGCTTTTGAGCCCTTACTTTTCTATGGGATTCAGAAAAGAAGGAATTTTTCTCTAAGGTCTCAGCTGATCAGTGTCTCAAAGCTAAGCAGCCTTCAGCTATGAAAGCAGACCCACCAACAAATGGGACTTCATCACTAACATTTATACAGCTAGTGCTGTTCTGAAACACTGGGCAAGTGTTGGGAAGGGCAAAGATGGCTACATGGGTGTTGAATACAGTTGTTCTGGATAACTGCCATGGGTTTATTTGGTCTGAACGTAAGGTGTTGATATCTGTGGGTGCAGAAAGGGGATGGACTCTGATCTGGTGCAAATCCCTAGTTAGCTGAGCAGACTGACGTCCCCATGGGCAGCGACATCTTCCACTAGATCAGGTTGCTCAAAGCCCCGTCCAACCTGACCTTGAACACTTGCAGGGATGAGGCATCCACAGCTTCTCTGGGCAACCTGTTCCAGTGTCTCACCACCCTCATTGTAAAGAATTTCTTCCTTATGTCCAGTCTAAACCTACCTGCTTTCAGTTTAAAACCATTACCCCTTGTCCTGTCACTACAGGCCTTGGTAAAAAGTCTTCATTTTTCTTCCAAGCTCTAGTTCGTAAGTCCCCATCAGATGTCAGTAAGATGCTTTAGCTCCTAGCTGTTGGCTTCCACATCTAGCAAGTTGTTTTGCAGCAGCATCCAGTCTTTTGAATTGCAGTCATTGGTCATATAATTGTACCTAGTTGGTTTTTATTTCTGCTCGTAGTGCTGAGTTAATGCTATTCCCACATGAATTGCATTCTGTTCTTTGATGGTAGATTCTTGAGCTGCTTTATCTTACCCTTCTCATGCTTCTAGGACATACTGTGGAGACAGGTACAAGATTTTTTTTGTCTTTTCTATCCATATTACAAGCCTTGAACAAGGAGTGAAGGAAGGGGAAACAAAGCCTTGGCTTAATTTACTGACAGTTTTTCCTGCTTGGTTTATATAAGACTGCAAACCCAAAAATGTAATTACGTAAAGAGTAGGACTTTTTACCCAATTAAAACATGCTTCCTCCTGTTCATCCATGCTGACGATTAATAGCCTGCTACCTTTATTTTTTGGAGTACTGATTTATATTGAAGCTACAAGAGGTATTAGAGCTGTACATCAGAACCTGACTAATGCTTATAAGCATAAATGGATGCTGGTATTTGATATGAGAGAAATTGGTTATAAAATCGTTAATATCTGACAATCCACTTAACAGCTACTGAGATATTATGACACTCAGACCAAGGTAGGTATCTGAAACGAAGCTAGACTCGCAAGAGTACGTGAGGGGAAGATGCAGAGTTCTTCCATGGACGATAGCCATGGGAAGTGGTATGCCGTCCATATAGAGAAGCTGATGAAGCATGGACTGGATGAGCAGACAGTGAGGTTGACTGAAAAGTGGCTCAACAGCTGGGTCCAGAGGGTGGTGATCAGTGGTACAAAGTCTAGCTGGAGGTCAGTCACTTGTGGTGTGGCCCAGGGCTCAATACTCGGTCCAGTCCTGTTTAACATCTTCATTAATGATCTGAATGATGGGACAGGGTCTACCCACAGCACATTTGCTGATGCCACAAAATTGTGACAAGTGACTGATATGCCAGAGGGTTGTGCTGCCATCCAGACAGACCACAACAGGCTGGAGAAATGGGCTGACAGGAACCTCGTGAAGTTCAACAAAGGGAAGTGCAAAGTCCTGTGCTTGGGGACAAATAACCCCAGGCACCATTACAGGCTGGAAAACAGCTTTGCAGAAAAGGATCTGGGGGTCCTGGTGGGCACCAAGTTGAACATGAGCCAACAATGTTCCCCTGTGGCCAAGGTGGCCAACAGCCTCCTGTACTTCATTAGGAAGAGCATTGACAGCAGGTTGAGGGAGGTGATCCTTCTCCTCAGCACTGATGAGGCCACGCCTGGAGTGATGTGTCCAGGTCTGGCTCCGCACTACAAGAGAGGTATGTTGCTCCTGGATAGAGCCCACTGAATGGCCACAAAGATAATTAAGGGACTGAAGCACCTCGTATATAAGGAAAGGCTGCAAGAGCTGGGACTCCTCAGCCTCAAGAAGGCTCGGGAAGATCTTATCAACGTGTACAAAAGGAGGGTGTAAAGAAGATGGAGCCAAACTTCTTAGTGGTGCCCAGTGACAGGACTAGAAGCAATGGGCACAAACTGAAACATGGGAGATTCGGGCTGAATATCAGGAAATACTTTTTTTTTTTTTACTGTGAAAGTGACTGAACACTGGCTCACTGGAAAGGTTGTGGAGTCTCCATCCTTGAAAACATTCAGACGCCATCTGGAGATGGTCCTGGCCACCTACAAGGTGGCCCTCCTTGAGCAGGGAGTTGGACCAGGTGACATCCAGACGCCTCTTCCAGCCTCAACTGTTCTGTGATTCTGTCATGTTCCTGGTGTACATTAAACCTGTGTGCTTTCACCACTTTTCTCTGATGAGCTGCACCTGGCCCCTAATTGCCTTTATGCTCCTTTAGTTAAGGACAAAAAGCATGGAGCCAGGCCAGCAATCCCTGCTGAGACAGAGCTGTGAGCATGTGATCTTTTGCACTTGACTAACTTTATTTGTAAACACTTCTTATCTTAGTCTTTACAGTAGCTTAAGAGCTAGCTTCAGTGCTTTTATTGAGGTGTTCTTCCACTGCACACCCTTTGTTTTATATAGTCAGTACAGGGATTGCAGTTACTGATGGAGACTTCCTGCCCAGGTTCTTTCTGGAGGTAACTGTGGCCTTCAATGACAGATATATTTTAGTTTTTTATTGGGTGACTGGCAGAAACAAAAAAATAATGGTTTAAATTGAGAAGACTAAGGATGCTTGTTGATCTTGTATAGCAGGTGGTTGAGACCCTGCCTTAGATCTTTGAGGTTGAGGCACAGGATTAGTTTGCTCTTAAAATCCTTCAGGCATATCCCTTGTGCACCTGTGCTGGTGCTACCCTCAGTGCTCATTAACTACTACTCAAAGGAGCAGCTAACTTCTCAAAGTGACAATATCCCACCAAACATTAGAATTGCACATCATCTTCAGAGGATCAAAGTGAAACAGGGCAGTGAAAAGTTCCACATCTTCCAGCATTCCTGAAGAGCACAATACAGGTCAAACACCTATACATCCACTGTTCTGTGTACTGGCCTGTATGTATACCATGTCCAGCTGGATGCTTGGAACCAATTCCACAATACCTATGGTTGAGATTGTGTTGATAATGAAAATCTGGGTGCATTTCTGTCTAATCAGGAAGCATTAGCTCCTTTTTTTTTTTTTCCCCTCAAGGCTTTTACCACAAATGTCACCAAAAATCATACCCAGCCTTGAAGATTCTCTGTAATTATCACCTAGGGTCTTAGATTAAAATCCTTTGACAGATTAATCATTGTTTTCCAGTCCTAAGGGTCTGAACAACAACTATGTGGTAAGAAATAAATCCAATGAGAAACAGCAGAGGTCTTCCTTGTGGCCATTTCTTCCTCGTTCTGCCAGTTCTTCATCTGCCGATGATAAACTTTTACTCTAGCATTTGATAAATATAATGGCTAAATCTCTGCAAGTAGATGCCAAAATAGTCTGAAACTTTTGCCTATTCTTCAACCCTTACTTCTGGAAAGACTATCCATGGCAGGCAAAATCTGTGGGAATTTCCATGCCAGTTGTTGCTGATAGCATAATCTGTATTTATCTGAGAAAACTGATTAACTACCTAGCATCCTATTTAATTTTTTTTTAAAGAACATATCCACACCTATATTTTGCTTACTAACTGTAACAAATTGAACACTCCCTCTTCACCCCCTCGCCTCAAACCCTAGGTATGTAGCAAGTGTCAGAGGAAACCTTCCTGAGACAAGCAGGAGTGATCAGACTCGAAGCCCTCTTGAGCTGGACTGTTTTAAAATTGCAAACCATGATGACTGTTACAGAGCTGCAGTCATCGCAGTGGAGTTAATGACCACGAGGACGTTTCTTCTAGCAGTGTATGGGTAAGCAATGCACTGTTGAGTTCAAATTTCTTTGATCAAGGAAAATTCACTTGTAACATGTTTGAGGAAACAATTGATGGTCCTGACGTGACCTTCAAATATATAACACTGTGACTGCAGTTGCTGTCATGGTTGTACTCTTCAAAATCTGGAAGCTGCAAATCTCTAGAGAAGTTCTCCTCTCTGAGATACTCACTCACACAGTGATTAAAACGGAGGAGCCCTTCACTCAGAGAGGGCTGGCAGAGACTCTGAATTCTAGTGAGGAGGAATGATAGGAAACGTGCACCATAAACAGGCAGCAATCACAGGAATCTGTCCCTTGGAAGCAGGTAAATCATCAATGAAGGAAGAAAATAATCATAAAATAAAAATCTCTTGCAGAAGCTGGTTTCTTTGTGTTTCTGAGAGCCACTTGGTCTGGCCGTCTGCTAGTTCTGCTCTTCTAGCGATTTTGGACATCGCTTGTTTTTGTTTCGTCCTTTGGCTCATAAAGACCACCTCAAGATTTTAGAAATCATCAAGATAGATTTTATTTATCAACCAGAGTATTTAATAGGATAGACTTGAATGAATTTTCTGATAGAAGAAAACAAACTAATTCCCATCTTGCCTATCACTAGATCTGTGGGATGGGTTTGTGTCCCTGAGGCTCCAGAATGCTCATGGACCTGCATCACTCCTTAAGCTGGTCAGACCCTGACTAAGCCCCTTCCTCCTCACAGGTAATTTGAGTTCATGTCCCATGAACTGTCATTCAGAATTACAGGGCAACAAAGTTTCTATTTTATATGAATAAATGAACAATCTGATCATCCAAATTTATGTCATGGAACAATTCATCTGAGGGATGAGTGCATCGGTTGTCTGATCAGCTTTTTAGGATTTTAAGCGGACATCTTCCAGATGAACATGGAAACCCAGTCAGATTAATCATGTAATTTCTCTCCAGTAGTAATATTTCTTTGGATTTCAAATAGAAGGTTCCCAAGTGATGGTCAGGTAGTTAAACCAATTGCAAACTCATTTCCCTTTGCAGTTTTACGTTGACTGACTCCGGTCACATCTCCACCAGATAGCTTTCTGTGCTCTGGTTTTGTCTTTTTTTTTTTCATTATTATTATTTTCACCTGATAACAATTGTCTTCCTGAATTGTGGAACAAACTGAACTCAGTCCTCTTGGTTTGAAGGACACCATTTGTGTATCCACAGAAAATCACAGGCTGTTTTACTGTAGCTGATTTTGGTGGGGTAGAGAGAATGCATGGTATTTACATTGTTTTAGGAACACAGAATTTTTAACAAACTGCATGTAAACAAGCCCATTTATGTTTATGAAGTTTGCTTGTTTCTTAAAACCTAGCTTTCAGCATCTGGCTAATAAAGTAATTTATTTCCTTGGTACTGGCAATCTCAAAAGGAAATTGAATAGTTTTGCTAGATGCTGTGTCACGTCTTTGCATCTGAAAAATTTCAAGGATAGTTTTTAAGTCAGTTGAGTGTAAGCATCTATGTCCTGGTGGTATTAACTTACAAGACAAGAAATCTGAATTATGTATCCAATGAAAAGACTGTTAGTTGACTATACCTACTTTATCTAACATATGATATATACTAGTTATATCTCTATCTTGTAACAGAAGTGTAATTGTAGATGTGGCGATGCTCCTAACTAGCTTGGATAGAGTATAAACAAATACCTAGCAGCATTGACTTCAAAATTTTTCAGCATCTTTCAAATCCTTTAGAAATTTGAAGTGGGTTACTGAGGTAGTTATTGTGCAAGGAAATAGGTGGAGCTGTATCTTATCTGAGGAATCTAGACTAAAACCAGCAGATGTCCTTACGCATCCTGCCATTTCACCAGAGGCTGGGGGTCATCCTGCCATTGGTTTTAGGGAGTGGTCAGGAATGAGGTAAGAGCAGAAAAGGTTTGTTTTCCAGAGTCAGTCAGTATTTCATGCCAGGGGATATCTGTTGATTTGAAGAACAGAGCAGGGTGTTAGCTTATCCTTATCTGTAAGGTGGCTTAATGTTTGCAAGGAACCCGAGATCTAAATTTGGCTTAAAAGAGGATATAGACGTTAACTGCTACTTTTCTTTTTTATTGTATAATACTATTTCTTGCTGTCCTACCTGAGTAGCAAATAATAAAGCAGAGAATGGCTTGTAACTGAAATTTAACCTTGTAAAATTGTTGGCAATGAATTATCTATGTGTCTGTTTGCTCTCTGTTAATGGGAGCATAAAATCCAATCATAAATTTTGCGGTGCTGCACCTGGGGCACTGGCAGAAGTGACCGTATCATGACTTAGTAAAATGTTGACAAAGAGTAAATGGGAAGAAGCCTTTCAGTGCAGACAGCAGGGCCTGATCTAGCAGAAAATAGCGTAGTGATGCTGTGTATAAGTGACTTGCTTTAAAAAGTCTGAGCTGGGGAAAACTGCGTCTTTGAAAAAGGGAATGATTTTTAACTAATTTCTTACTGCTGCCACAGCATGTGATGGCCACAGGTGATCTGTGAGGGACATTTGCTCTTTGAGATTATAATCCTCATTCATTTCTATATCTGCTTTTTATTTTCATAACAACTGTCAATGTGGCTGTCATTTGTGACCCTTGCAGTTAGGTCAGTCCCTTTTCTGGTCAGTGTGAGAAAACCGTGTGGCTGAGGAAAGGTGGTTGGGGAACTTCTAAGCACAGGTCTTGAGGGCAATGATGTTTTCTTTTGTATTCACCAAAGTTAATACAGCATGAGTAGGAAGGCAGAAAACTGCTCCTACGAACTAGCGTGAGGAAGTTTTAGTTATGAAGATGGGAATAGCCCATATTTTCCAGCCCCTTGCCCCTGAAATCACACCTGCCTTTCCCATCGACTTTTACCTTTCCCTCCTGAGGCTTCCTTCTCCCTCTGAAACCTTCTGTGAGCTTCCTTTCTCTTCTAGAAGGCATGTTTAAGGCTAAATTGTCAGAAGCCAAATGTGAGAGACTTGGATAAAGCCAAACACTGAATTATGGGCAACAATCTTCTTTAGACTGCAAAGAACTTCTGCTCCATGTTTCTATAGTGGGTCTGTTTGCTCCAGCTGAGCAATGTCCAGGGTGACTGGCATGTGGCACTTGTGCACCAACTCGGAATGGAGTAGTTTTGACTTGGTAAGTCGGAAGTCCTGCTTCCACATGTTTTCAGGTTGTAAAGCCCCAGTACAATCTGACAGATTATCTGAAGAATAGTGTGGAGAGAGAAAGATATCGCACCATAAATAATGTAAGCGGATTTATAATTGCATGATGTGAGATAGGAAAATAGCCATTAGAATTAATCTGTAAGGCAAAAAGTCAATGTTTTTGTCTGAAATCAGAATGTGAGTGGGTCAGTGTCTGTAAAGTGCCAATGAACACAAAGCCTGTGCTTTTATCACTTGTTCAGCATAATCCTTCCAGAGTGCTATGTTGAGTTGTTTTTGAAGGCCCTGTGCCAGGACTTTATCAGATCAACCTAGATCAAAGGTTATGCTTGATTATTATACTTGTATATCTTTCTGTCTTTTTTTCTGTCCAATTCTACTAAGCAGTCCAGAGGCTTTAAATTATGAAAAATGTTTCTTGAAATGGAGCAGTGAAAACTGTTTCAGCCCGGTCTTCTCTCACCCAACATGTAGACGGGCAGAGAACATGGAGGTGCAACACCGGGACCTAAGCCCACCCCCTGTATTGTACACACTCTGATTTCTGATGTGGTGGAAGTCCTAAATCACAACTGGGACAAATGGCTGCACGGAGAATTGTCCATAGAAACTTGGAGTCAAGAAGCCTTGATCCAGTCACAAAGCACCCATGGGTGGACTAGTGGGCCTTATCCAAAACTGGGTTTTGTGTTTGCTAGACCACAGGCAATTGGACAATGGAGTGGACCGGGAAGTTTCTAAGCAAAGTCAGAAATTGACCTGATTGCCTGGGATATAGTGCTTCCAGGTCTGCTGCCGACACACTGACAGTATGCTACGCCTAAACTTTAGACCCTATCCCTCTGAACCATCTGATTTGTGCCAGAAACTCCAGAAATACTGGTTGTATTATTGTGATTGGGCAAAATATGGACTTGAGCACAGTCTAGCAGTTCAACATACTGTTAGCAGGCTCCCTGGCATGGTTTTGGCCCATACAGCATCTGTCACAGGTATTGTTCGCTGAATTAACGTGGACCAGACACTGTTCCCAATATGGTTTATGGACAAGACCGCTCTATTTCGAGGGAAAGATGGATTGGAGAGAGTGTAAGCATATAGACCTGGATTATGCCCTGAGGGCAAAGAATAGCCCCAGACTGTTTAATTCATAGTACAGACATAGCCACTGCATCTACAGGTGAGTCAGGTTGTGTACTGGTACTCTAGAGTCAGAGGAGCTCATAGAGCCATGCACACCGACTGGAGCCTCCTGGCTTTTTGGTGGATGGAGCTGGGGTCCTGGAAGTCCTGAGTGCCCAAACTGCCAAAGATGGGATCCTGAAACCTTTTCCTGGAGGCAGCAAGAGGTAGCAGCAGGGCTGTTAGCACTGCCTGAGTGCCCTTTCAGCTGAAGCCCTCCAGTGCAGCTCACATCTCTTTTCCTTCAGGTCCTCAGAGCCAGCATGAGATGTCAACCTTCTCAGGACTGTAGTGATTAAAAAGCAAGTATGTAAGCAGTTAAGCAGGGTGAAAGAGGGGATGCTTTCCTAATAAAGTGATTATTTTTCCATGTGGCTTATAGAAACTGGGGTGGTGATGGCAATGAAGATCCTAACTTGACTGAGCAGTCAAATGTGTGCAGATTGTGGTATGTTCTAGGACATCTTTGCTTTTGAGTAGTGTAAGTCTCTTGTACATCCCTGCCATAATTTTTCCCACCTGTACACTTGCTGGGCTGCATTGCTTAGGTTGCACACGTAGATTGGGAGATTGCTATCAAAGTATTGACTTTTCTTGGCTTCTCCAGCACACTTTCTAATGTCCCACCTGCTGTATGATTTTGGAATTGGGAACTGTAACACTTCAACAGGTTCAGGACATCCCTGTCCCACTTCCATTCAGCCTTCCAGCTACTTTGGGTTTAAAGCAGACTTTTTTAGATAGCTGAAGCAAACGGGAATGTGTGCTTTTTATAAAACAACAAAGGCATAGATGTGAATGAAAGTAAGTCCCAATACATTTAGTTTTCTTGATTTCCTGACCACTCTTCTGTACGGACATGAGATTCCTCTGTGCATCATTTCCTAGCCCCCTTTTTCCCATAACTGCTTGGTTGGGGTCTGGTTTTATGCCTTTGGCTTTTCTGCCATCATTTTCCTCAGTGTGGCTGATGAGATTCTTTTCTCTTACAATACTGGAGCCCTTTGATCAGTTTTATCAGCTGATCTTTTGATTGATTATTTCCTTTCTGCAGTTCAGAGTATTTGGCCATGACTAGCAACCATCTCGCTGATCAAAGATGCTGTGTTTCAGATGGAAAACCATTGAAGCCTAAGGGCTCCCATTGCCAGCTTTGTGCCCATCTTCACCACCATGAATGTGGGAGAGCCTGGGAGCATCCCTTCTGCCAGAATTCCCAAAATCTGCACAGGGAGATTCCTCGAATTGTCTTTGAGCCTTCCAGAAGAAGGATGATTCACTGGACCAGAAACTGAACAGGGAAATAAGTGTTTCACGACAGCAGTGAGGCACACTTGGGCACATGGTGGCACTAGGTGCCTGGTGAAACAAGACCGACTTTCTCCAGCTGGCCCTAACTGCCTGCGACCTCAGATCTTCACCTCTGATGGAAGAGGCAGAAGCCTGAGTATCACAACGGCAAGACAAAGTAAGAAATCTAGGTTTCTGATAGGATGTCTGGGAATACTCTCCTAGTAAGTGTCTTCCTTCGTCTGTCATCTGTTGTACGATTTCTGCTTCTGGTCATATTACACCCACAAATCCCCTGGGGCAAGCTTTTCCTATAAACCTTTCTCATGTCTCCCTTGCAAATAAACCCAGGGCACATTCCTGCTACCTTATTACAAGATCTATGACATAGTGATCTAAAATCTTGCTCACATTAAAAAAAAAAAAAAGTTTTTTTAAAGTCAATGGCTTAATTTTCAGTCTGGGTCCTTCTTCAGAATCTTTTAATGGCTGGTTAACATCACATTGGCAGCCTAAACTTCTGAGCCATAAAATGCTAAACTTTTAAATTTTTTCCTTATGACAGAGGTATTTAGGGTACAAAATCTGAATGACACAGAAAGAGAAATTTGCCAGGGAGCTCTAAGGGAGAAATAGAGCTGTACAATCTTTTTCTAATTATCCTAATAGAGTGCCATTATCAGAAATTCTCTGTGCTCCATTGGGAAAGAAAGTTATGTTAATAGGAAACAAAGATATTTGATCCTTCGTAGATCAAAGCACTTTTATGATGCTGCTGTCATTATGAAAGGCTCTTGGTGTAAGAATGGTACGTAGTGGACAATGGCTCTATTGTTTGTCACTTATTTACCTTCTAGAAAAAAAAAAAAATCAAACCTAGTGTATCATTTATGAGGTCCCAGATTTGATGAGGAATGCTTCACTCTACCATAAATCAACAGTTTTTAAGACTATGCTGTAGTTCACTGCCTACAAATGTGAGAAGTTCCACTGTGCAAAAAGGAATATTTCCTATGGAAATAAAAACTTGCTGAAATCCACTGACGTGCAAAAGGTCCTTGCAAAGCCTCTGAATTCTGCACTGGAAAGGCTTGTGGCCTTTCTTAACCAATTTTTCCCTTTCTCTTTATGCTTACTTGCATTCAGAGTTTAGCGCTGAGAGCTTCCAAGCAGCCTTTTTCCTTTTGTATTTATGCTGTGTCTAGAGCAGTGGGATGCTGGTCCATGACCAAGGCTCCCAAGTGCTCGCCTAACACAGATAATAATAAAAGTAGAGAGAGATCGATACTGAGATCAGTTCACCAATGGCTCACAAAATGGATTTCTTACTGCTGTAAAACCCTCTGAGGAGGGAAAAAGTGCTTAAAGACCTGGAAAGGCCTACATACACCAGCAGTGTTGTGTAAAGAATAAGGTCAAGAATAAGGGAAAAGGAGAGAGACTGTTTTTCAAGGGAAAGCCTATCAATTCTTGTAGGTAGAAAAGCAGTATTCAGGGACAGAACTAAATAATTAAAACTGGTAATTTCTTTGACCTGTATTTCAGTTCTGTACAAGCTGGTATCACCATTTCCTATTTAAGTGGAGTGAATAGAAAAAAAAAAGTATTTCTGTTTTGAATAGCTTGTTGGTTCACTAAACTTAACACTAGATAAACCCAATAAAATACAATGATTCAGTGCTTGCTTTGTTTTCTACTGACCCTTGTGTAAAGGTGTTTTTTTAAATTATTGTTTTGGTTTTTTTTTCATGAAAATGTTTTGTTTTTGCATGAGTATCTTTATCCTCTTTCTTTGCCTGATGCTCCACAAATGGCCTCATACTGTGGGTGCACATACATGTCTTTACTTAAGACTGGAGATCTTTCTTCCCCTTCTGCAACACCAATAAAGGGTACTGTGCACTCCTTTCCTGCGCCCAGCAAGTGGGTGCATACGCAGTTTGCCCACTGCCATTTCAGTTTCTCTTCACTGCGTTTTGGAACCAGGCACTTGGTGACTGTAAGATTTTTTTAAACTGTTTTGCTCCAGCTTCTTCAAAGGTTATCTTTTCTTCTGTTTCTTCAAAATTCCACCTCTCAACCTCTGTACAACCTCTCTCTGTTTGCTGTCTTAGAGGTGGGCAAATTTCTGTTAAGTGCTCCACTTGCAGTACTTTTAAGCCTAGAGCAAGGAGGGCTCAGGACTTTCACGTTAAAGCTGCTCGTTCAGGAAGCCACAGAGGCTGTATCCAGTTCCAGAGGTGGTATTTCCTGGGGCAAATGTTTTGGCACCACTCACTGCACAGACAAAAGCCTCCAACACAAGGGCTCGTGGTGGAGAGCTGGGGCATGTTCTCTGAAGAAGTCTACTCCAAAAGAATATGTCTCTGACCTGTAGCCTCCATGTTCCTAAGAGAATTGCACAACCTTTCTGACCCATGGTGATCTTACAGAGTTTTCAGTCTGTCCTGGCTTTATCTCCCTGCCAACTGCTACAGCGAAATGGTATTTTTCTCTCACAGAGTATACCGACTCTGTCTTCATGATACTGAACACATGCCAAACTCTCCTGTAGGTGTCAGTAGCTGTGCTTCCACCCCGTGTCCTTTATTGCCTTATTTCAGCTCAGCAAGAATGTCATTGGCCTTTAGATACATACTCTCTCCCAAAGTCTCAGGGCTTGGTGTCTTTAGTTCCCCACGTCCTCCAGAATAAGATACATCCCTCTGGATGGAGAACTTCACTTGGGTGGCCAGGTTGAGCAGGACTGGGTCTCCAGAAGAGCAGAAGCTTTGTGTCCATGTTAGACTTTCAGGCTGTTCAAAATATAAGGCTGACAAATCTCATGGTGAACGCTTATGCGTCCAGGTGATGATGAACAGCTCGATTACCATGAACTACATCAGAAAATGGCATGCTAGGAGGCCTGCTTTTTTCTTTTGGGAGATGGTAGATATGGAGGACAGATGCCTAGAGAATAAGGCTGTGTATTACATCACGCAAGTCTGCCAGTTTTCAGGTAGATAAACCATGTACTTTGGTATCGTACCTGAGATCTGCTGTCATAGTCACACATGGCCCTTTTGGGAACAGGATCAATTTAATGCAGACCTCTTTGCTTTCCTCCTCAAGAGGAAGCACCATTGCTTTTTTGGCACAGGCATCATTGCTGGGGTTTCCTCCAGATGTTCCCAGATGCTCATGCCACATTGGCACAGCCTGATGATTATAGTTCCCACAACGTCTTTGTTGGAAAATGCTCTGGTTAAAGTAAGCAAGCCTGGTCATTGCACATGGCTGAGGAAGTTTTGGTGTCAGATCTTTGTTCCTTCATAATATCTTCAAGACCACTGTTATTTCCAGATCAGCTCAGTGAGAAACGAGTCATCTGACTCCTTCTGAAGTACTTGGTTTCTCAATGTAGGCATTGGGTGGCTCTCTTTCCTAGTGTACTCCTCCAATAAGAGAGGAATAACTCCTCACAAAGGATAGAAATGGCGTATTAGTTGCAGTTACCCTAGTATGTGACTTAGCCCCTGGTCCTGATAACCTATATCTCTTTCAAAATAATCAGTTTTGCATACTGGAGTTATTTCCCAAATAACACTTATCCAGCCAGTTAGGATCAGTTTACCACCACTGTGCTCCACGACCATCCCTGTAGATTGATTCTTTGCTTTCTCTAGCCATGCAGGTTGCAGATTATTTCAAGAAGGGGGGATGTGCAGGAGAATCCATGTTTCTGTCAGATTTGACCTTGCGCTGTGCATCCGTGCAGATCCCTACTTGCCCACTTCATTTTCCTACTAAGATGGTTTTTCTCAACTGTGATGGTCTTTGCTAGGAGAGTGCCCTTGTCCTGTCAGTGGGCACCACTTGAAAGAGTCCAGCCCCATCCTTGTGACACCCACCCTTTAGATATTTATAAGTATTGATAAGATCCCCCCTCAGTCTTCACTTCTCCAGGCTGAACAAACCCAGGTCTCTCAGTCTTTCCTCATATGAGAGAATTCCTGTTCTCCAACAGGAAACTCTGACTGACTTCAGTTGTCGCTGGAGTTAGACTGTACTATAAACGAAGTGCCTAAACCCTGCCCAAGGAGGGGAGGACTAGGCTCTGGCTTAAGAAATTCATACTGAAGTTGAATGACATTAAACAGACTTTCACGAATGTAGGCCTATTTTTGCCTTTTAAAATATTAAGTTAGCAAATCAGATCAGAATGAAAATTGCTCCATTAAAGATTGTTCCTGAAAGTGGTGAACTGAGATGCTTTTTTGCAGAGTAGGTCTTGCAAACTTTGACTTGCTATACTGTCTTGTATTTTGGGGTAGGACCTAGTATGATGGATTATAGATCTTCAGGTGTGAACATAAGTGATTACCATTCTGGCAGCTGGAGCATCTCAAGCCTTTCTATATTCCACAGACCATAGATAGATGTGGGCTGTTGCTAAATTTCTTTGCAAAGCAGAGGCAAGTCCAGTGGTAAATTTGATGTTTTATTGTTTTCTTCAAGCTTCCTACAATGTTCAGGCAGCTGTAGGTGAAACTTGAGGTCAGTATATAAACCCCATTTTTAAGGAAATGGCTTTCTGTCTCGTTCAGTTCTACAAATGGGCCTTCCATCTTGCTCATCTATTGCACTGAATTTATCAAGTAGCAACTATACCATGTGATCACCAAACAAAAGAGCAAACTATGGCTACCCTAGTGGCAAACAACGGCCAGTTTCCTTGAGGAATAGTTAGCTCAGAGAAATCCGTATATAAAATTTGTATGCAGTTACACTTTAGTATTGAGGAATATGCTGAAATTTCATGAACTCCTGAATATCGCCAGTTGCCCAAACCTACAAAAAAAAAAAAAAAAAAAAAAAAAAAAAAGGCAAAACCAAAACCCAAACCCCACAGAAAAATCCAGCAATATGGAGGATTGTCTGTATACTGGGACAGGTAAATACAGCAGGTAAAGCAAAACTCCTCATACTTTGCATTTACAGTAGGGCATCCAATTAAGTCAGGGAACTATTTTCCCACTTCATGAATTAAGGTGCCAATGGCTGGCTCTTCCACTTGGCTAGTTTGCCATGGGTTAGACATGTTCTTGTCAATCTTCTCTTCTATGTACTTCCCCGGAACAACGATCTTGGCTCCTCTTTCATTTGCTGACTGATGATGATGTTCAGGGAGAGAAGTGCTGAGGCATTTGTTAACATTGCAGACTTAAGAATGATTTCATAGCCTAAAATTCATTCCCTGGCCACACAAAACTTTCTGGAGTTCATTTTCATAGTTAACCAGAAAAAAGGCCTAGGAAGGTTTCACAGAAGGCCGTGGTACTTCCTACAGGAGACGAAACCTCTGTTTCTAGTAGAACAATCTCCCCAATTACATTTTTCTTAGAAGGCTGGGAGAGCTCCTTCCTCCAGGAAAAGGTCAGCTCATAAACTGGAAATGCTGATAACTGCAGTGACATCTATAGATAGTCCTGGGAAGCTGTTGTTATGCATGGACCAGAATTAATAATTGCAGACACCTGTCAAAACAGTGATTACATATCAAGAATGAGACCAGATGAAAAAGGAGATGTTTGAAACTTCCTTCAAGTATTAGTTTTGGAGTCCTGAGACTTCCAAGGCCATTTGGAGAAGACTCTTGGTACATGCATGCATAATACTTAGTGGAAGTCTCTACATTCACAGATGGACAGTTTTTTCCCTTGTTAATGAAGCACATTTTTTGCTTGACAAGTGGAAAACGTTGCCGCCTGTGAAAAGATTAAATAGGGATTTTAAGTGGACTCTTTGTCTGTGACCGAGATTTTAGAAATCCTGGCTGTGGGCCAGCTCTCAGGAGGAATATTCTTAATGTTTGTTTTTTCCTATAGCTGAGATCGGATCCTTAGATAATCTTGACAATGCCACAACAACTTGTTTTATGGGGGGAACATACTCATATTTCCTACGTCTCCAGAGCCACTGGAGCACAAGTCTGTGATTCTCATTATGCGAGCACGAGGTCCTTAATGTTGATACTGCCTTCTCTTTCCAGTACGCTTGCAAGTGTTAGGTATAACACATGGAATTCCTTCTACTTTATTTATTAGCACGGGTAAATGTGCATTTTTCTTTAAAATTTCTAATTGCGCGTGTCTGGGACTCTGTTCAAGCAAAGACAGATAAAAAGTTGAATCAATTTCCTAGGCTTGGTATAGATAATATACAATAATACCCACATTATTTCTTAGAATAACATTGCAGAATGACAGATTTGTCCCTTGGTTGGCTCGTTATTGAAAGAGAACAAGAAGTGCTTATCACAGAATCATAGAATTGTTAAGGTTGGAAAAGACCCTTAAGATCATAGAGTCCAACCAATAAGCTTATTGTGCTTGGTGGAGATGCTGGTCCATGCTTTGCTGGTGGAAGCAGTGCAGCTCTGCTGGAGTTTGAGAGCTATGTTCTCTTGCACCACCTGAGCATCTGCACAATTATTGTGCCTCATGGATCTGGGAAGGATTTTCTAATGCTTGTTGCTGCTGTGATCCTAGTTCTGGTCTTTTATTGGTGGCTTTCCTGTATTCATGTTCTTACTCTTCTGTCTCCAATTCCATGTCTTCCAGTGCTTTCCTCAAGGAAGAACATTAATTTTGCTACAAACACTTCTAATTATTTGAGCCTTTCTTAAGTGGTTGAGGTTTTCAAGACCTTAACTTTCACATAGCAACCTAAACTGATGACAGAGAAATGTCTGATTATGAGATTATTGTTCCAGTGTTTCATACAGCAGTCAGAGGAAATAAGTGGTGCCCAATACTGTAAAGCTGAAACTCCTATTACAGATGATATGGATAGGAGATAGCTTGAGGCTTTGTGTGGCAGGAGCTTTCTTACTGGCCAGTATATGTAGGTCACTAAGGCAGAAAGCAAACATGGAGCAGCAGCAACAGCAAGGAATGAGCAAGTGGTTGCTCTCAATTCGAGATCAAGTATGACCACCAGATTGCCCAGGGATGTTCTCCCCCATTTTGGGAACGAGGTCTGAAGCCGCATGCCCAGCTGATGCAGCATTTCTCCTGCAGTGTCATTCTTCGTGTTTCTCTGCTATTGTCTGCTAAAACGTGGCCTTTATCCTCATCCATTTTTCTTACAGGTGATCCCACCTTCTTTATGGCTTTTACTTCTATCTCTGATGAGTTCTTTTTCCTTTGCCATTTATGTATCTGCAACTTCCCCAAGGACCAAGTTCCCAGATAAAACTAGTGTGCCCGAGTAGTGAGCAGGTGGCGTGCTCTGTCTGCTCTACCTAAATAACCCATCGCATGAGCCTGCAGTAACCTCTCCTTCAGCTGTTACTGCAGATAACACTACATGTCTGTGGTGTGAGTGCTTTAAGGGAGAAGTCACCTATACTTACGTGTGGTTGTACCTTGCCCGGAACACCGAAGCTGTGACCACAGGCACTACCACTCACTATTTGGGACATAAATGAATAACCTTTTTTCCACATACCAAGCTCTATAACCTTGATGCCTCTTTTCCCATTTTGCATTGAAGCTTTCACTAACCAGCCCATTCTTCCTTTGTAGTTATCCTCGTTCCCTTCTATGTCCAAGCTGTACTATATCCCTCCTCAAATAACACAATTTCATTCTTCTCCCTTATGGCCCCCAGCTCTAATATTGCTTACGCTGTCTGGTGCAAGTAAGTGCATGTGAAAGCATCTTCACTGCCTGTTCTCTTACCATTTCAGTCTCCTCAGCCATCACACTGCTTCTGTCCTTTCATATCCACTCCGAGATCTTCGTCCTTCACAAAAACTCCACCACCCTTCTTAACATCCAGTAAAACTGCCCGTGTTTGCATCCCATCTCTTGAAGCCCTCTCTGCTCCCTGGCTTATGCACTCCCCGATGCTATCTTTGTCACGCCTCTGGTTTTGCCCTCCTAAAGGTAATGAGTGCCTTTCTCATCTCTCTTCACTGCTGGTTCTGTCCCACCTCAATAAGACTATTCTGAAACTCACCCACCTAAATTACTTCTCTACTGGGCCTCCTGGCTGAAGTGACCCCATCCATGCTAGCCTCCTTATCTTAGCTGAGAACCTGCACACTCCCTGTTAAAATCAATTTACATCTAGGATCATTTTACCTTCTTTTTTAAATCTTTGTTACTTACCATATGGAGTAAATTCCTGACTAAACAATTGCTTTCTCGGAGTTTTTACTTCACTGGTATTTTACCTCTTTCTTCCAGGTACTTCACAGAAATGACCTACAACTACAACCTCTGAAAAACGATGCACAGTCCCTCCTAACAGCAATGCATCCATAGTCTCACCTTTCCTTGATGCCTAGATGATGACATGACCGTGCTTGGCTGCTGCCTGTCTTTAATTCAACCGAGCTGTAACTTCTAGTGCAGCCTGAGCAACCTGACTCTTGGCAAGACCCATGTTTTAGGCCCCACCTTTCATTTGCCCTTAGCATCTGCATCCTGTGCATGTCATATGTGATGGTGCTACTGCCTCTCTGCTGTGTATCAGATGAGCTTTGCCGGCTGTTTGGTAATCCCCTGACCCGCTTCGCACACCACATAAGGGGTTGGAGCAAAAACAAGGAAGCACGTGGGAGGATTTGCTGTCTCACCAGAAGCAGCAGCCTGGTGCAGCATCTCCCATGTGCTCCAATATGGTCTGAAGCCTGCTGGTAACCCATGCACGTTCATCGCCTGACCTGATGCATGCCCTTGTCACACGGCCGGACGTGGCAATTGAGAGAGGTCGTCACTGCGGTATGGACAGCATGCACAGGGAGCAGGAGCTGTTCACAAGGGTCTGTGTGTGAAGTTTTGGTAAAAGACTTAATCTGTGTTGAAATGAAACCCTATTCTCTTTTTTTTGTCCCTGGGCACCTAATGAGAGCACGCAAGCTGTAACTGAATTTATACTTCACCCAGAATTCTGGACATCTAGGGAGGTTAGTGGAAGTATTACAATAACTTGGGAAGGATTAATTGAGGCTGCGTGCCATTTTGTGAGGTGTTAGGTCCTGATTAAATGCTCTTTACTGTGTAGTCACATTTTATTACAACTTACATATGTTCGGAACACTGATAGAAAAGAAAGCATGTCACCTATTTACAATCACTACACATTTACATTATATTATTTACAGATAATGAATTTAGTAATATATATGAGCAGAAAATATAGCAAATATCAATATGAAACTGTACAGGGCTTAATCTCACGTCCTTTACTGTGGTTGCATTTCACTGTAATAATAAATACAGTTCTATATTTACACATTTTTACTTTAAAAATCTATTAAATGAATTTTAACAATTTCAAGTTTAAAATATCTGATCAAAATATTTCAAACATGCTTATAAAAATAAGACACAGAGCCTTTAGGACTTTCTGCAAGCTAAAAAAGTTCTGATAAAAGAAGCTTTCTTTAACTAGTCTTTAGAATTATAACATTATTTTGCTTCTCAAATCACTTTACAAACTTCTTAAATATAGCGAGCTGAAAGGAATTTCACTGACATTAAGCAGTGCAGCACAGATGGACCCCAGTTAAATTAAAGCTAAGTAAACATGGTAATAGGTATTGTGCAATGGTTGACTGATCCTCTGTTTAATTCAAAGTGGTTTCAGGCATCGTTCTCCAGCTGTATGCTGCACTGCTTCAAAAGCCACAAGAGATAAAGGATTAAGATAAGTGCTCAGCTGACTTTATCATACATAATTTCAGCATTGGTTCATTTTCTTTTCCTGAAGGATGAACATGTCAGCCAAAGTCAACTGATGCCATCTGTAACTGCAAAACTAAAAATATGCCAGTGTGAATGGACAAGAAAATCAAGGCATATCCATTGTTGGCAACAAATTCTTCATTGTGAAAATCCGTCCTTTTTATATACAGTAACAGATGAATAACAGAGATCATCTGTAACTGATTACCTTAATTACTGGGCTAGCCTAACCTTGGTAATGTTAAAAAATTCACCTGGAGGTTGAGTGGCCATTAACTGAGCAGTGAGTATTGGGCTATTAAATGTCACTCCTCAGGGAGCTATTTTTAACAACAAAAAAAAAGTTAATTTGTGCATTTTCGTGTCTTAAATGATCAGCTCACTCGAGCAAAAGGTGCCAGCTCTGAGAAAAGAATACTGGAATATCCCCTGATGGCTTGGCCAAGGTCAAAGACTGATATTCTAGGGAAGTGAAGGTGGCTCTGTTGTCTGAGACACTTTGACAGTAGACTTGGCAAAGACCTGAAGTCTCCTCTCTCTAACTGGGATGCTTCTGATGTGTAAACATACATGCCTCGATATACTAAACTATTAACAGATTTAAAGCCAGAGAGGAACGCTGTGTTAATCTAATCTCAGAAGTCCCTGAATTCCAATTGCTGCCCCAATACCGTTTTTGGCAATCTATCCAATTCGAATTTAGAGATTTTTGGTGACAAGTAGTTCCACTAGCTAATGATGATCACTGTCAACAATTTGCACCTTTATTTCTACGCTGCATATCCCTAATGTCAACTTTGAGTCGGTCTTACCAGATTCTTCTCCTCTTGAACGAGCAGTCCTCTGCTCACAAACTTCTGTTTCCCAGAAGTAGCTACTTATAAACTGTGATCAAATCACTTCTTTCTTAAGCTGCTTTAAATCTATGATATTCATATCCTTTTCAATTTCAATGTTCTTTACAGCATGTGAATGCAAGAACTGTTTGAAATATCCCAGTAGCGCTTGCATCAGTGCTAAGAACACAGATCATACAACCTCTTCACTCCTACTTGATATTGCCTTGGCTAAGGATATTGGCTATCCTTAGCCAAAAGGACACAGAGGCCTCTAAATCTTCAACTGACTAGTGACCATGAACTAGAAGCTTTCCAGAATCACTGTTCCGCAGGACAGAGATCATGCCATGAGCAGGACTACGGTTTTTGTTCCTAGACAAATTACCTTAAACGAGTGTTTCTACGTGAGTGCCTTTGGTGTCCTTTAATTGCCCTCAGCATGCCAGTCTTTTTGTATTGCTGACTTTCTATGTAGTATTTTCCACCCTCAAATTCTATGAGTCATCTGCCAATTTTATCTGCAGTAATTCTGGGAGCAATTCTACTGGCATAGTAGCAATTCAGGACCAAACTGTTCAGAACCTCACTAGAAAAATATCCATGTGACAATGGTTTGCCATTTACAATTGCATTTTAAGCACTTAACAGGATCTTGATTAACTTCCTTCACACCATGTTAATTTTGTAGGTTTAGCTGACAATTAAAAATGCTTTGAAAAACCATACCCAATACCAGTTAACCTATTAAATCAGCTTCATCAAACATGGAACTTCATCAAAGTCTATTCTGCAGAAACCTTTAGGACTTGAACAGGACTACTCTTCCATTTAGATGCCTTGCTGAATGAGGGCCATACACAGATGCTTATAAAACAGTCATGGCACTGAAAAACTATTATTAAAATCAAATTACAATAAACAGGAAAAAAACCCCAACCCCTGAAAACAAATGGTATCAGTGACGCATTGAAATAAAAACTTACCAATTTAACATGCTATTTTTGCTCTTGACCAACTGGTGCCCTTTCTGAGTAGTGCTACTTTAAAAGAGAGCAGCTGATACAACTGCACAAACTGCAGCAGCTTTCAGTTTCTCTCTTCATCCCAGCATTTCGGAAGCAGGCTGAGAAGGCTCAAGTATTGGATTTTCAGCCTGCTGCAAGTTTTGTCATTGACCGTTTTCTGATGTGTGCGACAATAATTCAGAGGCACTCTCTGGCTTGTATTCACACATCCATACTTACTTTTGGGATTAAAAATTTTGTAAACATAGATATTTTCTGTACTGCCACTGAAACTAGCGACACGGAACAAAGGCGACTGACGAAAGATTGCAGCTTTCTGTCATTTGATAAGACGATGGCATTAGTGAACTGCTGGTAGGCATATCGTATGATATACTGGCACTTGTGAAGGTTACCAATGCTTGTGTTGAGTCACAAGACTGTTTTTCTAGGTCCTCTGAATTCACAGAGATCAGACTAGCATGTTTTGATCTCCTCCATAACAAAGTTTGCTTTCGCAGACTTCCCAAGTCCTCCTTAAAGTGTGGATTGAAAAGTATATAAAGGAGTGGGTTTAGACATGCAGGCAGTGGCACAATCACTAGCAGTATTGACTTAATCACTTCTGGGCTGATAAAAGTGAGGTTTAGTAAGGAGGAAAAAGATAAGAAGGCCACAGGGCAATAAAGAATGCAATTAGTAAAAAGTAGCAAGGCTATGTGTTTGACCATAGAGCAATCCCAAATGTTGTCCAGTTCTCCCTTTTCTAAACTACAGTAGAGCTTTGTATAAGCAATAGTCATTACCAGAAAACAAAGGGAGTTCAGCAATACCAGTGCTACCATGTAGCCCATAGCAGTGGGTTCTCCAAATGGTAGTGGTAAACAAAGCGGAGAAACCCCATACTCACTCCCAGTGAGGAGTGGTATCACTGCAATGATCAGTGCCACCATAAAGCAAAAGAAAATGGCTACTTTTACACCAGCAATGGAGGATTTTGTTTCAAACTTTGTAGCGTGTTTAAGAGAGAACGCACGTTCAAGCGCAGCTAGGGTAAGGAGGAAAATGGAAGCCTCTGAAGCAAAAATGGAGAGAAGGCCAGTTATTTGGCAACCAATTCCACTTTCCCACTGTGCTCCATACTGAGCAAAGCTACCAAAAGTTGATGCATCCACGCTAGCCAGTACTCCACTGGCCAGACCCATCAAGGCATTTACAATGGCTATTAAACCGATCAAAAGTTTTATGGAAGACATATACAACGGAGATCTGAAAACTGTAGCAGACACCAGTGCATTGCAAGTAAAGGTCAAACCCACTATGGTCCACACTCCAATTCTGATCAGCCAGCTACCAAACAGATGGTCACATGGTTTGAAGGGACCTGAAATGACAAAACAAAAAGGGGGTAAAGTAAACTCACGTAAACTGAAAAATTATTTTGTGCTTTCCAAGACATTACATTTCATGCTTCCTGCAGGTTTCTCAGCACAGCCAAGCAGTGAATTTCAGTCCAAAAGGGGAGCCATAAATTTGCTCTTCCTTTGGAGTAATCTGAGACCTTGGTAACATGCTGCTAAATGCATGTTGCATTACTGGTGCATGTGAGTCTTTGTTCCTCAGCGTGAATAGTTTATGGGTTTGTTTTTGTGCCTAGCAGTACAAGTGCAATGTGAATGTCCAGTCTGTAGTTTCAAGAAAAGCTGTGACATTTTTCAGTGTGTGAAAAATGCTGAAAAAGATACCTCTCTCTAAACTAGGACAGGCTGCTAACGAGTCCTGCTGAAGTGTGATGTAATGGATATGGACAGACACACTTTGGCTACTTTACAACATGCCATTACACAGTCCAAGAAAATTAAGGCTGTCTTTGTGTTTGGAAGCGCTGCCTTTTTGGAGGGGCTTCTGATGACCTGTGGCTGAAGTCAGGTCATTGTGGTTGAAGCCTGCTGCGTATTCTCGTAGAATTGAGGTGCATATGCTGTGCAGTCGAAGCTGAATGCTCTGCGGTCTGAGAAACATTATTTATCTTGGTACAAGCCAGCTACGCTCTCTCAAAGCAAGTCCTTCACAGTGGTCTGTGCTTCCCCATTAAGACACAAACTGTGCAGCTGAGATGTGCTCCATATGACGACAACTGTTGCCATCAAGTAGGCATAAGCATCTATTGTGTCAGTTTGCAAGTATTTCTAAGATACCATTTGAAAGATCAGCACAGAAACTAAATTTTCTCCTGGGTCTGGTGATAACTTACCTTGAAGACAGTGACACTTTCATGAACTCAGCAGTTATATTTAGGCCATAGGAGAATATGTGATGGTCACATGGTTCTAAATTCTTTGGCTGCCTGCCTTTTCTATTCCTCTCTACATAACTTTTAAAAATTCATTATTATTTGCTGTTACAAACAAGAATCTTGGCTTGCAACGAATGCTGAAGTACTAGTTGTCACTTGGGGTTTTTTGTTCATGTTTCATAAAGAAAGAATGGCTAGGGAAAATGTTTGCTGAATCAAGCAAGCAAAACCTATGGCCACAGCTGTCAAAGCTAGGAGCGACATTCCAAAGACATACTTCTTTCCTTGCCTTAAAGGAAACTTTCAGTGGAATTGGTGGCCTGTAGCTTTGCAGTCCAATCAATGTATTCCTTTTCCTTTCTGCCACACTGCGAAGCCAGGGATGCACTATTCTATAAAGAAAATGACAGTGCTGGGGGTCCTTTGTGATGGACTATGTACTTCAGTACAGTAGCGTTTGGTGTTTCCTAGACATGGAACTAAACTGCGTGTTGTTCAAGAAGCTCAAGTGTTGAATAACTCAGTGACGTTCAGAAGTATTACACTAGCTTTGCAAAAGACTGAGCGAGTAAAGATTCTGCTCCCCTTTATCATCTGTGTCTTGGTAGGACAGAGTCTTTGCTCTGTCATTCCCTTCATAAGGGATCAGTTCCTGTGAAAAGGGGCCTGGAGTGAAGATCTGCTTGAGGGCTGCATAAACCTGTTGTTACACTCATAGATGAATTTAGTAGCTGAATAGTTTTCTGGACTTCAATGCAAAATTTTATATTACTGTGCAATGTATTTGCATTAATCTCATCAAATTATTGCAGAACATCCTGTTACTGTCATAACATCACGTTATTGTCACATTCAGAGTTTGTTCTGCATCTAGAATATCTGGTAATACTACGCTTGGATTCCTACCTGTCTGGCAGTTTCATACCTGGAGAAGGTGAGCATTGCACTGAATGATGAGCTTTCAAATCTTCTTCAAAGTCAAGAAAAAAATCTTCAAAGTCACGCTCATCTGTGGGTGAGGAAATAGCCAGATGTGATACTGCAATTTTCAGGAAAACTTCTTTTAGTAAAAATTGCAAAATCGTCTGTTGTATTTAAGGCCTGGTCTTGTCCCTTTGCCTGCCAAACTGTGAGCAGAAGCAGACTTATGCCTACTTGGTTTTGAATTACCGTACTCAGGATTATTTAAAAAGTTGGCACAATCACTTCTCTGAAAACAATCACTTACAGGTACATTCTCTATTACCTAATTTGCAGTGCGATGACTGCCCAGGAAGGAGTTTAAAATATGGATTCTGCTGTTGTGCCAGTCTACTAAGAATTAGCCCAAGTTTTTCTGTGTTTCTTATGTCATCGTTCTGCCACGTATTCTTGGCCCTATTTTTGCTGGGGCTAGCCCTGAACTCTGAGACTTACTGGTTTGCAGGAGTGGAGACAGCACAGAAAGCAGCAGGATGGTATAACATGTATATGTGCACCTACGTAACAGGTCAAGTAACAGACCTTGTGCTGAAGGGGCAGAAAAATATGGTAGTCTTCTGTCCTGGAGAGCAGATGCACTCTCTGGTACCCAGGAAGTGCCAGGGAAAAATAGCAGCAGCTATGCCAAAGTAGCCACATAAGCTCTGTGACTCATCCTGAAGCATGTGGACAGGAGGAGAGCCAAGGATGTGTGGCTGCTTCCAAGGCTGGCAAGAAACTAGTTCTTTGCTGGCCTCCTCTTGTATGGGGTTACATACCAGCACCACTTCCCTGTCTCTCACGTAGTTATTGTTCAGACAGAAAGATGAGCAAGCGGGAGTTTTGAAAGGCAGACCTGAAAAATTAGTTTGCTAAGTGTACGAATGCTTGAATAACATATTATCGGGCAAGAGAGAGGGAAAGACTGCCTCTGTGACTGTAGAGAGTATTGGATTTGTTTAACATCACAGGCTGCTCATAGCCTTCAGGTAGATTTAAAAGCCAAAGATGATGATTACCTTGAATTTGTAACAACCCAGCATCCTTCCTGTGAAAATCGTCAATGCTGCTATTCTCATCTTTGTTCCATTGGCTGGAGATTTTGTAGTGGCTCTCACAAGCTCCAAAGGCACAGCACTGGTAAGCATAAGGCATTTCCATGACCCTGTAGAAGAAGGAAGCATGCCATGATACTGGTTTAGCACCAGAGTTACTGGATTGCACTGCTACCGTAAAGGAACCTATTTAAATAACCATGACTGAAAGAAAAAATACCTATGGGTAAAAATCAAGTCATGATAATACAAAATGAGGACTCAAAAATAAAATTCCACATCAGGAACGCCGATGATTTCTAGGCTAATTTCAGTAAAGGCACAATGAAGTTTTCTTACGCATTTTCATGGGAGATATGAAAGTGGGAGACATGTGCCTTGTCACTGAGTGAATGCTACTCTTAAGAGCTGTATTTCTATTTTATGATTTTGAATGATTTTACAGTGTAACTCAACGGTTTCTCCATGTTCCTTTCTTAATGGTTTCTTTTAGAAAAGCAGATCCAAAGATCACAACTGCATCTATCTGCCTAACAGGCAAACCCAAAACATCACTTCCCAAATGGAATTTCTCCAGTTTTGGGAGAATGAGGTCTTGTGGAAGTCAAACCTTATACACCTCTTTCCACATCCAATTCTTTTCACAGTAAGATGGCAAAAAGGAGATTGTCTTTTGTGCACAGATCAAGAAAGCAGTGTTCTAAGCCAAAAGGTGAATGAATCAGAAAGACATTGTGTGTAAAAACACTTGTCACCGAGGAAAAGGTTCTACTTTATTAATAGTCTAGGAAATAAGCATGGTCATTGCAGGACATTGGATGCTCATTCCTAACTCTTTCAAGATCATTGGTATTCCTAACACATAACCGAGTATACATCAGTGAGTTTCAATGACCTTGAGGGTTTCTTTTGTCAGAAAATTGCTCATTTCCAGTACGTTTTGAATTTAGTTCCTTCAGAGATGTGCAAATTCTGGGATAGCATGTAAGAACTACATAGATTCAAGTTCTATAGACTACTTCTTCTATTCCTTAGATATATTTTATGCTTTGGAAGAAGAGGTGTTTCATTTGCTCAGTTCACCAACCTAACATCTCACCTTAATTCCAAAAGCCCAATAAACCAAAAAATTAAAAGATAAAAGGTGATTAGAAGTTATTCTGACTTAACTTAAAAGGAACTAAATAGAACTATCAGATTACTTTCAACAGGTTAATCATGTAAATTAACATAATGAGCATTTCATGCAACCTCTAACCCCCTGGGAAATCTGCAAAATCAGTCTGAATCAGGCCCAGTGCCAATAGGACTTAAACTTGTGTGCTAGCCAAAAGCTTGGTACAAAGGGGAACAAATGGAACCCTAAGCTCTAGAATTATTTTTAAATTAGTGCATTTTGGGGCACATACAGTGCTGGAAGCAGTCCTTTTTATGGCTGATGCTTATTTGATGTGGGTGATTAGATTTGGGCTTTGTCAAATTAAACTCTTTTAGAAACACTGGCTGAATTTATTTTTATATACTGTTCTCCTATTGATGAAACCTGTATCCTTGATAATTCTTTTCCTGCAGCAACGAACATCTCTTTTTTCTGTTTTCGGATTAAGCAGCAGAGAACACAAGGTTGTTTTCCACCTCACAAAGGTATGGGGTTGATGGTGAATGGGAAGGCACAGTTATGATGAATGGAGTAAATCATTGAGTTCTTTACAGCACTGAATCAAAGCATCAGATAAAGAAGGAAGGAGTGGCTGGCAGCCTGACTTTACTTCCTCAAAGCTTGCCATAGCAGGCTGGGCTCAGTTCTGTAGTGCGTTCTCATGCCATTGCTGAAGGTGGGGCAGAGGATGCTCAGCTCTTTGATGTGTCTGTGTATTGAACAGCAATGACCCGTTCAGATGAGCAGGAAGCTTTTATACAGGAATTTGTCTTTAATGTTGTAACCAGTGTCTAGTTCCAACAATTACAAAGGGTGAAATTTCATTTTGTTTTAGATCTCTGTTCAAGTTTGGTGCTTCATGCATTGTCTGTGCAGTGATCCTGTGTGAAATCCTGGCCTTATTTTGATTTATGGTAAAAGTCCTGCAGACTCCAGGTCAGGGTTTTACCCCATTCTCTCCTCACTGGATATAATTTGTTCTTACAGATGTTAATCATCTCTAGATATATTAATCATACTTTTTATAGCCTTTTTAAAGACTTAAGCTACTGCCTGACACACCATTGTTAACTACTTGCCCAGACTAAATACACTGTAGTTGCATTTGAGCAATGTACATGATACTACTGGTGAAAAATCATATAATTTTGATAAAAGAATTAAAAAATCTTAGTTGCACATAATTCAGTTGAATAATGGATTATTCTAGGACCACTGCAGCACCTCTTATGCCCCTAGGCCATGGTATATACATCACTATATAGAATCATTAGAATCATAGAATCATTAAGGTTGGAAAAGACCTCTAGGACCATCAAGTCCAACTGTATTGTTGGAGTAATCCATTTTCTTGTGTTTACATTCTTTTAAAGAACCTTCAGGTGTTTTAGAATTGTCACCTGCCTCAACATGTGGGCAAAGTCAGTGAGAGAAGAGAAGCTAAGACAGAAGCTCAGCCTCAACCATCATGATTTCTTATGATACTTGTTTGACCTCTGAGACCCATCTCAAGGTCTCTAGTGTAGGAAACGCATATGGCCTCTAGTACTTAGAATGTTTGTGTTATGAAAGTAGTTTCATACGCGGTGATGAAGTCACTGCCCAACCTATTCTGTGACAAACTACAAATATTTGGTTTATTAAGACTTTCAAGGCATTGTTTCCTACCCTTGGAACCATTTTTTGCAGCTCTTCTCTCTGTTTATATCAACATGCCACCATAGAAGTGTTCTAGTGTGGATCCCTCTCCAGTGCTCTACGCAGAGGTTTAATCAGCTGCGCACTTCTGCTCATGACTCCCTCACTGATAACTCCAAACACTCCAGTCCTCAAGGTAATGTCTCTTTGAGTTGTCTGCCCGCTAAGACTCATGGGACTTTGCCAGTGCAAAAGGCAAATCTAGTGAAGACATAAGAATGGAATCTCCATCCTTGGACATATTCAAAAGCTGTCTGGACGTGGTCCTGGGCAACCGGCTCCAGGTGACCCTGCCTGAGCAGCTTGGGGTTGGACAGGATGACCTCCAGAGGTCCCTTCCAATCTCAACCGTTCTGTGATTCTGTAACTGTGTGTACACCGTTTAATTTTTTCAAATTTTATGACATCAAACCTTTTACAGTAAAGCATGGAAAAAATACATGCTGCACTTGGCATCCTCTAATTAAAATATAAAAATCAAGGGAGAGTTAGGGAACACTTCCAAATACCCTGAAGTCAGAGGCAGAACTCTCTTTACTCTGATTTCCCTATGGTCATCCAGTGACTGACAGAGCTGCAAATGATCTCTAGAGAACATTTCCTTCCTGTATCACAGAACATCCAGCAGAAAATTACTAGCATCAAAATGTTTTAGTAATAATGGCAAAGTATTATTGAATCTTAATCAAAAGATTACAGAAGAAACATGTTCAAACAAAAGAGGTCAAATATTTTGGAACTTCAGGAGTATATTCTTCCCTTGCTATTTTCTGCATTCTCATTAAATATAATGGAAGTTCTGTAAGCACAATCCAGTAGAAGAAGGACATATCACTAAGCTGCTAGCAATATTGTTTTAACAGCTTTTGAAACATATCACCAGGAAGCAGATGTGGCTCGTTTTAAGCAAGTACTGGGGTTAATATTTCAAACCCTTTCAGAGTTTCTTCAGTTAAAAGTGAGCATAATAAAAGGTCTATCATTTTTATCATATTTGCTTTAGTTTTAATAGCACAGATCAAAGACTGACAATACGAAGTAACATGCGTTACACACTGACACACCTTCCATTGCACATGAACACAAATGTGGCTTATTAGTTTTAATGATATACTCACTTGAGTTCTGGAAAATTTTCAGATGATATCAAACTTTGTAGGGCATGATTTCCTGTTAATTTTAAATGAGTTAAACCATGTAGCCCCGTCACAGGAAAAGAGGACAAAAGGTTGGATGACACATCCCTGCATAACAGCAAATAAAAATCAGCTTACAGGTTTCCATTTTTTTTTCTTCAGCACTAGAAGTGTCATGTTGGAAAAACAGGTTAAAATTTTCTAACTCAATCAAAAATGACTGAATGAACAGAGGCCCCAGTCAGCAGAGCAAAGCTGCAGCACCACTCTGGAGTATGCACCTATGTGTCTAGCAGAAAGCTAACAGTAATATCTAGCAGTTAGCTAAGTCTCTCTTGCTGAATTTTGACTCCCAACATTCATAGTACCAGTAAATCAATTTAAAATCTGTTCATTAGATTGTTTGAATTAAAGGGAGCCAGCTTCCAACAGTTTAAAAGATTCAGTGGGATGCCAGAGGGTACGGCTGCCCTGCAAGCTCCACAGGGAGCAGCTCAGGGAGTGTACAGGGAAGATGCATGTTTCAGGGTAGGATGGATCTGGGCTGGAGCAGATGAAGGTGACAGTTCTCAGCTAAGGTTTGTCTGAGGGAACACAGCACAGATCAACACAGATATGTAAATTGGGGAAAGTAAATCAGGTAAACAAAAAAGTGACAGTGATCATGGTAAGTAATAGAAGAGTGGGAAGTCCAGAGGTATTCTGTTCTCTATTTCTTCCTCTGTCTTCCATTTATCCTCTGAGCCTTTTCAGTCCTCTTCACAGTTATCTACACTGCAATACTTAAGATGGTCAACAGTCAAGATGGAGGAAGAAGGAGAGTTTCATGCTGTTGAAATGCTTTTATGCCCAAGGTTGAACAGCAAAGTTCTTGTCTCTCAGATGATCTACTGAAATCTAAGGGCTAGACAGAAAATAAGGTATGTTGATGGACTGGTCTTCTACCTATCTGGTTTAGTGTGTGTCTTCTTGCTCACAACATAGTTAAATACCAAAGGTGAAATTCTGGTCCTACTGCAATGGTAAAGATGACCACTGACTTCAGTCAGAAGAGGGACTAGCATTTCAGGAAACACTGGTACACTGTGTTACTGTGGGTGTGTTAAAGGGCTTTTTCCTTTAAACCTCCCTGACTGTTCTATATTATTGACCAAAGCTACAATTTATTGCTCACCTTACAAAGTAGGAAAGTTCTGAGGAGGGCCCCCAAAAGGGATGTCATAGACAGTATTGTCCATCAAATGACGAATGATAAAATAAAGATGCATACTGGAAAATGTTTCTTATTTAATTTTTAATCCAATTCCTTAGTCCTGAAACACAACTAACAGGAAATATTGCCCACTGCTACAAGAGATTAGACTGCTAACAAATTGAATGAGGAAAGGGAGATGCACTGATAATCTGTAATTATGCACTTATGGACCCCAAATCCCTCTGATTACACAGTGTTATATGCAGCTTTGCTATAATACCTATGGGAATGGGTGAAGTGCAAGAAAGCAGGCATTCAGTTATGGATTCAGTAGACCAGAAGACTAGAATACAGAAAGCCTCAGTTTCTGCTGGGGCACCAAGTTATTAAATTTTTATGTACTCTTGCAAGAAAAATGTGAAAATTTGAATGTAAAAGATACACAAATACTTACAGTTTGATCAGAGATGGTAAAGAGGAGAAGGCTTTGGGGTGAATAATTTTAATTTTGTTCCAAGCTAAATCCCTACAAGAAAAGTGAGTAGAAAATTACATACCCACTGAGTGAATATGGAAGTTTTCATACACTTGATTAGGAGGCCTAAATATAAAAAAGGTATTAATTTAATGTAAATATTTTCAATAAGCTTCTGCATATCTCATAGTGCAAAATATTTTTTCAATTTTTAAATTGTTATTCAGTTAATGGTGTTAGTTATTAGACTGACAACTTTCTTAAAACATCTTAATGCCTTCTACAGTCTAAGGCAGTTATTTGCAGTCTGCTTCACAGCTTCCTAAAGCAGCAGAAAGAAGGGTGGGGTGTATGGACTGCTTCTAAGAGGTCCTCATGATGTGACTGAAGAGCAAATCCATTGTCAATAGGCTTAACTTTCTAATCTCAATCTTCACCGCCCCTGAAAAGTCAAAAAGACTGAAAGCAACTCTTAAAATAATGTATGGGTTTGATCCTGCAAAAACTTACAACCATGAGTAATTTCTTGACAGAGTTACTCTCCTAGCACATGCATCTGGGTGAAAACTAGAAATCCACACACGGCTGGTCTCTATTTCTTAAGACACTGTTCTCTATAAAAAGATTTCATGCTCTCCAGACCTGATTATTACGTGAACCTGACAAGAGATACCACTTCTGGCTCAGTATCTCTCCCCACCTCCATCAGAAACATTTAGAAGTAACAGTTTTTACAGATGCAGGTTTACATCTTTGAATTCACTGCTGCCCATGCTAAACTTCACAATGTTTGTTCTCCTTTCACAGTTATGACCAAATGGGTGAAAGATCAAAGTGAGGAAAAAACAGAAACAAGGATGTTTGGGGGCATATAGCAAGCAGACAGTATATACCCCACGTTTCTGAGAACCTGGGTGAATGGTTGTTAGGGCTGTACTCACAGAGACCGAAGGGCAGCCAGCTGCCGAAACGTGTCTGCTTTGATTTCACCGATTTCATTGTGATGCAAGTCACTGAAATAGCAATAAGAACCTCCTCAGTTTCAAAGGCACTTGGAGGACACTTCGGGGTGTTTTAGATTGTGCTTATGATCCACTTCAATATAGTGCAAGAGCATATATTTAGCCTATGTCAAATCAGCCAGCAATAACCAAGTTAATGATGCTCAAACACATTTGTATGTTTCTTTTTAGGCTTTTTAGGGTAGTTTGATGCTTACATTTTTTGTAGTTTTTTACATGCAGTAAAACAGGGTAAATCTTCCAGCAAGTTATAAGACAGATCCCTGCAATACACAAGAAAAGAAAAGATTAACATCAAAGTAACGTTAAAAGAAAAAGATCTTTAATTGTCTACCTTCACGCTAAATTTAAAATAACTTGGTTTTATCCACACTCACAGAAGAATAGACGTGCAAACTCACTTATCATCTCTCATCTGTCAGATGTTGATTTCTAACTGAGGAGGAAAGAGAAGGGAAAAAGGCAAGATGTATTAACTCCATATCCTACGTTTGCAAATTCCTTGCATTGTCTGAAGATTTCCTGCCTGAAGCGTAGACTTCACTCTGCTCAGTGTTTTACAGTAAAGATATTGGCCATCTGCTCATAGGGAATATTGGATTTACATCACAGACTTCATATTCATTAAATTCTGACAAATATTTAAACCATTTAAAATAATCTACTAAATATGTATACTCATATTTTTTCAGAGAAGATCCTGTATTCTTCTAGTAATAATCACAATGGACCGTAATCAGCTTTCTATTCTACACTTTTAATTAAACACTATTGCCTCTGATCCTTAGACTGTTGTATCTTATAACTGAGGGAAATGGTTAAAAAAATATTTGAACTAACTTTGAAATCAATCACTACATGAGGGGAAAAAAAACCTTAAAAAGACTTGAGCCAAAACTCAACAAATTACAGAATAACTGAAACATCTGGACTGATTTATGGTATAATGTAAGTAATCAAAACCAAGCCCAGGCAATTTGCAGAAATTGGAGGGGAAAAAAAAAAGAGGAACCAAACACCCGCCCCCAACACCCAACAGTCTCATCCTATATATATCTATACGTTGCTCAGGGAAAATTGAATGGGAAACTTGCTAGTGAAGAGAATATAGAAAAAAAGCTTGCACCTATAGTTAGGAAAAATGTCCTTTTCCACAATCATCCAATATTATCAAGTAAAAGAGTAACCTCTTTGCACTCCTGTTTTGAATTCTTTAAAACTGGTTCATCTCCACCCATTTACTTCCTTGGTAAAATTTTATTTTCACTGTTACTATTCCAACAGGCGCATTTAGACTATTCTATACTTGATTTGTTGAAGTGGTGCAAGTAATGACTGTGTATGTTTTTAAGGTATTCTACTCTGCTTTTACTATGCACAAAGGCTACCATCAATATATGTATACTTTTTGTTACAGCAGGGAAGATTACAGCCTCTGGTTTTGTATTTTTCACAGGTACTCTGCGGTCCAAATCAGGCACGACAGAGGAGAATTTGAGTGAGCTGGAGGCTTTTAGGCTAAGGTAGAAGATGTTTGGTACGTCTGGCAGACTGGGGCTATTCTGTCATGCACAGATTTGTGACCTAGGTCTTAAAAGAACACTATTAGCTTGACTTTTGTACATATGGACACTCCCTCTTCACACATGGGAAAAAAACCCAAAAGAAAACCGCAACCCTTCTCCCCTCAGTTTCTATTAGAGCTCCAGGAAATATTTCACTTTTTATTTTTAAGGATTTTTCCCCACTTTATTAATACATGAGGCTTTTGGCAGCAGCAGAGGGCAAGTGGTTTTGGTCCCCGTATTGAGGTGCATACCCAAGGGCACTGAGGGTAGTCTCTCAAGGACCGCTGGGACTGTGTTCTCACATACACCTTTACCACAAGTGCACAGACACCCAGGAAGCCTCTGTGTACATTAATCCACATTTGGAAGTATCGGTGGCTGGTAGGATGCACAAATCGTCTTTCAAAGCACTGTTTGTGCTTGTAGTGTTTGTGCACATATCTGAGCCAGGAAGCCCCTTCAAGATCGTAGTCTCCAAGTAACTTGTGAGGTTCAGCACACCGTTATAACACTTCATGGCACAAGCAAAACTACGTGCAAACCTAAATGTGGGCCTGGAAGGCTCATGTCAATCTGATGGGAATGGGGGAAAACCAACTCTAAGTACATGAAATTGCTCTTAAATTGGTTCCTTGCCCTTTTAAATATCAGCTGTTATAATACAGGGTGATAACTTAAAAAATACAAAATGTGAATTTCCAATGGACAGTCCTAATCTACTATGAACTGTACAGGTTATTAATTACTATAGTATTTATTTGCCTTCTGTTTTGAGATTATTTATTGTTTTTGAATGGTACAGACCATATTTAAACTTAAGTCTGTGTGCAGAATTTCTTCTGGCAACAGACTCTGTTTCTGTCTTTTATCATTCTGGAATATATTGAGTCCATCAGCTAAAACTTAATTTTTTTCTGGAAACGTTCACGACATTCATGCTGGTATTCAAATAATGTGTTACAATTAGTGCTACTTCAATGTTGGCCAGAGAACTAATACCAAATACATTCCTAGTGATGTAATACATAGAGGAAAGTGCTGTTGGCTCATTCTCAAAGGAGCAGACACAATGATTACTTTCGTTGGTGATTAAGCAAACTCCAAGGAAATCTCCGAGCTAAAATAATATTGGATATTTAGTACAAAAACTATGCCCCAACTATGCCAAGGAATAGCCTATTAAAATTTCAGTCAGCTACTTATGTCTGACTGGAAAAGAAACTAAAAGAGGAGCACAACAAGGACTCAAAGCTGCACTCCTTACTTAGTTATATTTTCCATTCACTTTGCTGAATTTTCTGCGTCAGTGAGGAAAAAACCCCAGGCTACTGTAGGAGAGACAGAATGAATGAAAATAAGGTAGTTCTGTTGTTTATTAAACAAAATAAAGAACTGTTTTACCCTTTCCTAAAAATATGCAAAGTAATTATCTTTTTCAGCAACATATGGGAAATCCTGACTGATAACTGGGTTGTGAACTTTTTGAGTAACACGGGGGCCCACTCCCTGAGCTGAATTCCTAAGAAGTAACATGATATACAAAAATAACAGTAATTGGGTAATTCTGAAATCATAATGATTTCATTTGTCCATTAATCTCTTGCATTAATGTAATATTAATAATCTTACTGAAACGTACAGCACTTGGAGATTAGGTAACTGGTCACAGGCCAGTTTGGGGAGAGAGGTGATCTGTGCTCCTGTGAGTGTCCTGTTGAAAGTATTTATAAAAACAAAAAAGGATTACTTTTTAAAGATTGCAAAACAAATACACTTATTTTAGGACATTCTTTAGAATAAGTCAGTATCCCAAAAAAATAAAACAAAGCAAAAATACTTCTCTAGCACTTACAAACTCTCCAGACTTGTTGTCCCTGTCAAATCAGGAAACTCTGTTATCTGTGAAGCACCATTTAAAGTCCTAGAATTTAAAAACATAATTTCAGTACAATTGTGGTGAGGGAAGTGTGGGGCAACTCTAATACTGAAATATATAAAGACAACTAAAATAAAAAAGTAAACACATACAGAGTCCTGAGTTCTGGTAAGTGTTGAAAAGCAGATTTCCCAACAAGCTGGATAGGGTTATCATAAAAATGTCTGCAAAAAGACAATAAAAAGACATTTTATGAAAAGTACTTTAAAAGATTCTAAATATATTACTTGGTTATACTATAAGGAAATGAACAAACTGCCTATGAGGTATCACAGACTCTGCACCTCTGGTTATAGAAGAGGTGCACCCAGAGGAGCTTTTTTCACCCACTAATCTACACCCATCAGCCACATTTCACATTTTGAATATTCAAGTAGTCATTGTTTTCTTGGTTTTAAAGCCAGAAGCCAGTCAACAAAATATTCCTTCTTCCTCCCAAATTTGCAAGGGTAGAAATCCAAATATGAAAAACTTTGCTATGACCTGAGACAAATTTAAGGTGAAGAAGTCAGAACTTCACGTACTCAGAAGAGGTCCCCTTGCCCTTCTGAAGTCATGCTGCTTTTGCTCATAGAATAATATTGCTCAAGATGAGTTGCTATTTTTCTTACATTTATTTTACACTTTCTTATTTTGAGGTTTGCCCATTAAATGCATTCTCATGTAAGACAATGGGAACTCAGACTGGAATCCATCAAGAGTAATTTTTGCTTGCTAAGAGACTTACAAGAAATAGTTCAAATAGTCAAAGGCCAGAGACCACCACTCGCTCCCCTTAAAAAGGGCATGAAACCACCATTCTTTCCACAAAGTTGGAAAAATAGGAGCTTGTTTGCTTGTATACTGATGTGCTACACAGTATGCTTACAAGAAGAGCTGTTTGACAATTAGCCACAAACATGATACTTAGTTCCACATTCTCTAATAGGAAGAGTCATTGAGAAGAGTCTTACCACTTACATTGTAATAAGTGATGGATTACCCACAAATGCACGCTCAGGTATTGACTTGATGTTATTGCTATGAAATCCCCTACAAAAGGAAAAATTGTTTACACAGTAAGAAAAAACAAAAAGTGAAGGCACAATCTGTATTCACAATGCACAACGATTCTTTTTGTGTGTAATAAGAGAAGTGTCTGTATGTAAAGGTACATCCTTATTTTCTGGAGTAAGACAGAACTGGGAAAAGCAAACGAAAAGCAAAGCAAAGAAATAGCTGGAATTCTGCACTTTTCTAAATGAACGATGAAGTAAACCGCGAAATCGCATTTTAAAATTCAGGTGCCCTCAGTAGAAAACAGCTTCATAGCTGTATATCATGTATCTATGAATCTATCTGTGTATGTAGCTAGATATAATGTAAAAACACACAGGTGAATTCATAACATTAATAGTTAAATATTAATAATTAAATAAATAACAATAATATCGTATATATATTTACTCCTGTACTTGTTAAACTGCAACTATTTATTTTGCTAGGATAATAAAGGATTGCACTAGTTTATTAAATAAATGATTTTATATGTTATGTTGGAATATGTTGAGCCTCCCACAAGCACCTTTTGGTTGAAATTTTTAAAATGTGGACATTAACAAACTATCCACTGTAGTGTGCATGGTGGATAGAGGGCCAAATCTTTGTCTCATCATTAATTACTGGATTTTATTCGTATGCATAATTCTCCACTGTGAAAAACACAAGAAACAACTAAGATTTCAAAAGAACAATGATGATATGTGTGGGAAACTCCCATTAGTTCAGTTGGGTATGAAAAAGGCTTCCCAGCTTATATTTATGCATTTAGAAAGCCTCAAATTGTTCACTGATGCAAGCACACTTGGCCATTACTTGAACAGGTCCTACATTATTGGTTTTACTTGTTTAGGCATTGTCATACCGCTGATGAGCTACAGAGCAAGGCTCTAAATCCCTAGTTCTTTTGCATGCAATAAAAAGTGCATCCATGCAGATGTCGACTCTAAGCAACATGAGGATCCCATTTAATCTCGAACCAGTAAACAGACTGGTTTTGTGGCTGTACTGAATGGGATTCCTTGCATGGCAGAAAAGCTAAGGAGAGGGCATGACTGCTTTCCAGGGCGGTATCTGGCCCCTCGTCACCAGTATGGCTTGAGTTAGCGTGAAGAGGCAGTCCCGTCATCAGCCAAGAGCAGGCTCTGGTGCATTTACGCACAGAAGAGCCTGGAGCACTTCTGACCTGGTGGGAAGGGAGCACGCTCATGGCTGCAGCCTGTGACCTGGGGCACTGTACCCAAATGATCCACCCTGTCTGAACTGAAGGCACTTTATAGCCTGTCCGTTCGCATACCGAGCAAAAGAGCAGTAAACAAAGCACTGAAGCACATGGTCTCGTGGTCTGTGCTGGATTTGGGATTTCAGGTTGCAATTTCATGCTCCAAAGATTTCTTGCACCTAGGAGTTTATCTGAGACAAGTTTGATATTTAGAGGTGAAGTCCTACAGGGCCAGTGAGTGATCTCAAGCACTTCAGGCTGTTTGCTGGACTGGGCAAGGTGCATTTACTGCAGACCTGGGTTATCCATGTTTGGCTACTGACTCCAGAGGTCAGCAAAGAGGATTTCATACCAATTTTTTTAGCACACAAACGACATAGTAGCTGAGAACAGTTGGGCTGAGAAACTTGTAGTACCACTCCCTTCACCAGAGCCGCACTCTGCTAACACTGCTGAACTGGAGTCAACACTGCCCGAGGATCCCTGCTTTGGAAAGAATTCCAGGCAGCTACTTAAAGTGGCTTTAAGATCAGTTTGTGATGTAGCAGGGGTACAACTGTGTTCAACTCCTATACAATTATCTATTTTTTTCAAAACTCCATGCTGATGGTACTGGTAACATGGTAAATAATTCAAATGGAAAGAATTCTGAATATACGCATTGATGTGTACATTGTGTGCATGATATGTGAATATAATTTAATTAATTTTTTTATAATTCAGCTGCTGCTTATAATAAACTGGGCTGGTTTCTTTTCATTGTTGATTTTTTAAAATGCAAACTACGTCTGTGCATCCAGAAATGTTTTATTTATGGCATTAAAAAGGACTATTAATACTGAAAAGAAACTGCTGTAAACTGATAGGGGGGAGGGAGAGAAGAAGGTAAAGACATTTAAACCTGATGGACTAACGACGGTGTCACAACTTCTTCTTCTTAGAGTAGAAGACTGTCATATATTGAACTGTTTGTGGAATTCAACAGCTGTGTTTGGGACTCAAAGTGAATTAATTGTGTTTATTATTTATTGTATTCCAAGGACGACGTTCCTGGAAAAACTCACTGCACAATGCAGTATAAAAGTAAAAGTTGTCAGAACTTGAATGTTCTAAACTGAATGTTGAAAATCATCTTTTATGCATGTTGGCATGTTTGTTAGTTTTTCCTGGGATATCAGTTTTTAAGGATTACTGATAAAATCACCAGCATTAAAAAAAATAATCACACACTAGACAAAACATCCTCCTTCCTAATATGAGCTGGGTACTTACAGTTCTTTTAGGTTTGTTAGTGTCCTGATAGCAGTGGGGAACTCGTCCAGACTGTTGTAATTTAAATCTCTGTGTGAAAAGAGATTTTATTATTTAGGTTATGCACTGCATAATGGATAGGATAGAATTGTTGGCATTTGTAATGAAATATCAGTGTCTACGCATTGACTAAATACATACAGCCAAAAGCCAGGAAATCCTCAAAAGTGTATGATGTTTTCCAACAAACTCTATTTAGGGCACATTATCATTCCTAATTTTTATCAGCATCCTATTTTCAGTTATATCTTAGCTGTTCTGCAATAAAGAAAACATAAGTGGATTCAGATACTACTAAGGCATTTGCTGTTTTGTAAATTGCCCATCCTTTTCATTACTTTAAAGTATTAACAGGAAAAAAATCTTTCAAACAGAATATTCAACAACTTTGTATGGTGAGCTGCTTTTTCCATGGCTAATACATCTCACGATAAAGGTTTCATTTGCTTCTGACTCACTGTCTAGTTGTATTAGTCTTTTTTTCTTTTACTGATGAAAATATCTCTGAAGAGATTTTTCCCAAAGGTTAAGTGGTAAAAATAAGAGATACTGGAGTTTGGCGGGTAAAATGAGTAGGGGGAATCTTCCTCTGGCTACAACAAGTGGGAAAACATACGGTAAGTTCAATGTTACCATTAACTGCATTGTTAATTTTAAGATTTGTCAATATTCAAATGGAGAATATTTCTAACCACAAAAGTAAAACTGATAGTTTAACTAGGGTAGTGACCTCTGCTTTAAGAACTGCTCATGCTGCAGCGGTAACTAAACTTTATTCTGGTAGGCTGAATGGACTGTAAGCCTACTTCTGCCCTCAGTATGACATGTGCATCTTTAGCATTCAGGAGGCACCTGAAACTAACTTTGAGACATGCCAGTTTACTGTGATGCTCTCTGGCACTGCTTTGTGAAAATATAGTCTGAAAAACATGCGCAAAAGCCTTTTTGAACAGGCAAAACACAAATCAGAGTTTACAATAGATTGAAATTGAAATAGTATCAGGCTGAAGTAATGCAGGCAGGAAACTGCTGTCTGAACTCAACAAGGCTTTCCTTCCTGCTTGTAAATCTCTCCTGTTTATTGACAAGAAGAGATTACAGACATGTACGGTTTGCTTTTGCCCTCCAGTGATCTGTGATTTCCAGACCCATGCGTCGATGCAAACAAATGATCTTAAAGTTGGCATCCATCATTTACACCAAGATCTCGTTAGATTATCTTGAAACTATCTGGAAACAAGTCTATACGGTATGCAATTACTGTGCTTGAGGCAAGCGCTACATTCTCCTATTGCAGTGGAGTGGCTGCACCTACACTTATTCCCAGGTTCCTGACTGGCCTCTGTGTTTCCATCTCTCTCATGCCAGGTGGCTGGGATTGGGTTTGCAACTGCTTATTCCATTGTTCTGTTTTTCCCCATTTTTTGACCAAGTGCCATGTGAATCTCACTTAAAAAACCAAAACAAATGATTACATTTTCCTTCTCCCTTTCCTGCCCCGCTTTCCGCTGCTACACTTAGGGAGTTCCTCTCAACTCACAGCCAGCTAAAAGTGAAAATTGTAAAATTGCAATTCAGTGCCAAGGGATCAATGTAATCAAATCTTGGGATTAAAAAAAAAGCCCCAAACTCCTTGCTTTCTGATCTTAATGAAATGTGAAAGTGGGCAGTACATAGTCTGTGGATGAGAAAGCAAACAGTCACCTTTAGATTAGCATTATTCATGTTTGATACTTTGTTCCTCATAACAGGCCTTTTAGCCTCCGTCTTCGTTGGGTGAAATGTCTAAAATCTCTGAAAATGAAGCAGCTGACTGTGACAGGTGCCAGGAGGAAGGATATGCAAGGTTTCACTGTCCCTGCAGCATTTTTGGGGTCTGTGGTCTAGTCTAGCAGACAACATCTTTATTTGACTAACTCTGTAGCAAAATACTTTGCGCTAACCGTGAGCACTGTGTTCCTGTTTGGCGTTCTTCTGTAGAATTATTTTTTGTTACAAAACTCAAGAAAATTTGAATTGGTCTGAACAGAACTAGAGCAAAAGCTTGAGGAAATTTCAGTCTTTACCAGTGTTATTCTTTATCAGAGTTCTTTAAAGACAAAAACTTGGATACAACTGAAACATTCCTCTTCCCCCTCTTGTAAAACATGCATAATTTGGCTACCTGGCACTTTTGCTTTTTCCAGGGATAAAAGAAATAAAACCATCTAATTTTATAGCCCTCCTCTATGGTGAGACAGTTTCCTAATGTTAAAGCTTTTCATTGTGACAATTTCCCAACCTAGCTATTAGCTTTATTGATTAAACAAGACAAATAAATAGTACTAAACTAGGCAAACAGAACTGTTCATGGAAAGCCACTTCTTCTTCAATGCTCAGTACAGTTTTCAACTGTCCTTCAAATAATTTATCAATTGACAAAGCTTATTAAAAAGGCAAACTGATTTTATAGTCAGAAATAGGATTTGCTACATAGAGTCATTGTAAACCATCACTTAGATCCTGTAGCGATTAGGCAAGCCAAAAACCACATTTGGCTTTTAGGCTATTTTTATTCTTTCAGAATTTTAATGAAAACACTGGAAAAAAAAAAGGAAACAAATAAGAGGTCAACTCACAAAGTCTCTAGGCTGTGGAGCCCATCAAAGCATTTCTTTCCCAGGGAGTAGATTCTATTGTTATGGAGATGTCTGCAGGGGAACATTAAGCACACAGTCAGGAAAGCACACTGCACACAGTGGACTTAAGCAAAACATTTTGATGGCTAAATCAAAAGAAACTTATTTTCAGGCATGCACCGATTATATGCAAGTCATGCTTTTGCAAGAGCATGTATAGGAGGCACCTCCGCCATCCTCCCCACTTTTTCCAGATATCTCCCCACCCATGCAGGCTTCCATTTGGTTTCATAGAAAGGATTTGTTTTAAAACCACCTAGATTGTTTAAAATGGGTATGTCCTGCAGTTTCAGGTTGGGGGGTTGCATATTGAATACCGGGAAATTGTAGCCGTATGCTCAGTGGTGGTTAATTAACAAGTTGCCTTAAAAACTGGGTGCAGGGTGTGAGGTTTATATTTGGAGGACGTATATTCAGAGGGTGTTAGAGGGTACAGCACAGAACAGGAGCAGGTGAGGTGATGCATAATACAGCAGACAGGAAAGGGGCATTAGGCTTCCAAAATGAAAGAAGACACAAAGCCATAGGACAAAAAGTCACAGCTTCACTGAGATGAGTAAACTAATGAACCTTAAAAGTGCTATAACTTGCCTGCCTTTGAAACTATAAAAACCAACAACTACTTTGTCAAATACTTAGCAGTTGAAAGTAATTTTGTTACATATTTCAACCAACCGCCTCGCACGAAGGCTCAGAGTGCTGCCTATTTCTAAGTCTTTTAGACCAACATGGAAAAAAACCACTCTATGTGAAGCTCATTAATGTGAGTAGATACAACTTGGAGCCACTTCAGATTGTTTTTTAAAAAGGATGCCTTTTTCCCCAGATTTTTCCTTTTATTTTATTCTTGACACTCTACCCCTGTAGTAGAGGGAAACTATAAGAATAGCACTTTAAAAGAAGGGCTGTGAATGAGAGGCTGCCAGGCACTTCCCCTTCAATGCATCATTCTGCTCTGAAAATAATGTTAAAGATCAGAGGCTCTCTGAATGTTCTGCAGAACCCACAGACATTGAGCCTACCTGTCCATAAAAGCCAGGGATTCTGATGGCAAAACACAAATGTTCTGCGGGTTTTTCCTTTCCTAGGAAGAAACCTAATCAACTTTTTTTAATGACTACACTGACCTTTAATGCTTTAGTTAGCATGGAGAGTGCATCTCCAAATTCCAGTCATGCTTGACCTTTAATGATAGAGCTTCAAACCTGCTCCAGCTGACTATGCATTTTTGCACCGAGTTGAAAATTTGCCAGCATGAATAGAGTAGCAAACAAAAGAAAGCAGAACCCACACACAAAGATTTTGATGACCCAAAAATATCAGATGTTGTAGATCATGAGGAATGATTCAATTATTAATCAATATGAAGCCCAGAAGACAAGAAATAAGCAAGGCAGATCTAAAATAAGGAAACCTAACTGAGCAGAAGAATCAAGGCATGAAAAGAAATAATTTTCTCCTGCATTTCTTAACTGTGCTCTTATCATTGTGTTTTAGGTAGAGATCTAGAGAATGACATTCAAGACAGTCTTTTGCCTCTAGCATTGCTGAGGTAAGTCTAGAAGCTCAGTCAAATGACAAGTCCGTCCACTCTTTAACTTGAATGGGATTGATAATGTAAACGGAAGGCAAAGATTTTGCGGCACAAGGCAGGTGTTACCCTCCATTTTTGGTGCCCTATATGCTTATCTGAATATATTAAGCACTAAGCAGAGATGGTGATTATAACTGTCAACAGAGAACCCTGGCATGTGCCAGGTTCAGTGCTTACACTGGGGCTAGAATATGCTAAAATATGCTAAGTATCTTACAGACTATGGTTTCAGACAGCTTGTAAAGCTTGAATATAGTATTCTCTCTTTAATAATGCTAACATTTTCCAAAGTATCCTGAAGTAACTTCTCCTCCTCAGTTTCTCCAGCCAGTCTAGAATTTTTTCCACTTGGTACATTCCCAGAAGATAAAAAGCTGAAAACACGCTCCATACTATTCCTTCCAGATTTTGGTGCGAGCCATGCGTGTTTCATTTAGTTGAACTGGTATGCAAAAATAACAAAATAGAAAACTACATATACTTTCTATGAAGGGAAATGCATACTTTTTCTACTGGATGGCATTCTTTCCAAGTCACCCAGAAAGCTTTCAGTTCATTTCCTTCTTCTAATCTTCCCTCATTCAGTACACACTGCCTTAAAGTCTTAGAGAGCACACAATTCATCTCTTCCTGTTTGTTTTGCTGACCAGATACGGTGATTTTTAAAATTCCCTCACATAGTTCTTTACTTGGAAACTTTTAAGCTAGAGCAAAACAAGTGATTTAGCAAATGCTAGTTTAACTGTAGGAAGATGTAAAAAATGTGTTTATCCAAGATATATTTTTTTTAAATTTTGGTTTGTAGTACATATACAATCCAGAAAATGTATTTTTCAGAAACAACATTTTCTGCAACAAATGGAATTTGACCTCTTCCTAAAGGACTATCACTAAGCCTAGGGCAAATGTAGAAGGGAAACTGCAGATTTGTAGCCCTAAGATATCAGTTTAATACTAAGAATGTGAGACAAAACAGACTTTTAATTAATGCACATATATACCTCTTTACCTATCATGTGCCAACTGGGGAGGGACTAGGAAAATTTAATTATTAAAGGCTGTCTCGGGCAACATCTAAATTAAACATTGCATCTTCAAGTAATTTATCACAAAGTGGTCAAAGTCCTGCAAAGAAGCAGAGATTGTGGCTAAAAAAGGATCAATAAAACTTACAGAACTACCAAACTAGAGAGGTTTCCAAAAGCATAGTCTGGTATGTAATGAATTTTATTCAGTGCCAATGTCATTGCCTGAAGTGCCGGTAAGCTTCTAAAAGCTTGGACAGGAATTTCTGTCAAAGAATTATCATCTAGCCACAGGTGTCTAAGGGAGACCAAGCCATTGAAGCAGTTGGGGGGCACATAGTTGATGTGGTTGGCATCCAGGCGTCTAGGAGAAAAAGAAATAGAGAAAATATTGACTCTGAGAAAAGAACAGTGGACTTACACAATGGATATCAGAAGTTATCACCAAGAATACAACCCCAAAGGATGGACATAGGTTGCCACACCCATTTTTCATTTCCCAGAGACTCCACATTTCCATCTTGTTTGCAGCCTCACCACTGAGACCTCACATCGTGTTTACAAGTCTCCTTGTCAGCTGGCTCTCTGCAGACAGCTCTCCTTTGGAGCCATCAACTCACTGAGAACACACACTGATCATTTTTGAGCAGAGCCTCTCTACAGACTGGGTATGAATTTGTTACCCTTCCCAGTTATTTGAACGTACGGAATAAAAAAGTGTAAGAACCTCAGCCAGAGATTCTCCTTCAGAGCCTATAAATTGCTGGGCTGCAAGCTGATTTGGGTTTCCATACGCTAGACAAGCATTCTAAGAGCCAAAAATAAAACTCACTTCTGAGTCTCTGTTCCCGTTTTACCTTTTCTTCCATATTGTTTATTCCAATGATTCTAATGAGCACTGAAGTTCACATGTTTTAGTAGTGGAGCAAAATGTTTTTCAACTAGAGGTTAGTGCTGCTAATGCGATGTATTTATTTTGAAAAGGAAGTTATTAAATACACTTCGGTTGCTGCAGAGCCAACAGAGGGAGCTCAACTGCACATTGTACCTCTTCAGAGTCTGCAGGTGATACCTTGCTCTCACACTTGTGTAAATAAGGATTAAATCTACTGAACCTTTTGAAGATGTGGCGCTAGAAATGTTATGTCATATATTCATTGCCTTTTGCTTTTGCTCTGCTTTGCTTTCCCATTGCGATGTTTTCAGGGAGCTATTTAAAAGTGTGCTTCAGATTTCTGAAACTTCATGAAGCATCCAGGCGGTGATTGGTACTCCGATACACTTTTTCTGCTTTTAGTGTGTTGTAGTGACTTGTACCTTGTTCGGAACATGAAAGCCACGCTCTAAAACTTTTCTTGAAGATGTCTGTACAGAGGAGTAATTAAGAGAATGGCGAAACAGAAATAAATTTAAATAGACGTTTGAAAACATTACAGAACAAACAGACACACCCAGGGTACAAAGAAGTAATTCTGTACTGCCTAAATTCGGTCTGTTTGAGAGAAATGCAATACTCTTTGTGGCAGGCATACTAATCTCTTTATTTAAAGCTGCTTCTTCATTTACAGTCATGTAAAATGTCAGGTCCATTCTATCTCCTGCTCCATGCTGCTCCTACCTACTGCATGAGAACAAGTAATGACTGCTAAGGCTCTGTGCCAGGCTGGCAAATAACTGAGACAAGGTCAGTTGGAACAAATTTATAAAGTTCAGTGTCAAAGCCTTCGTACAATTAAATTTTCAATATAATAACTGACATGGCAGGCAGCAGAGACAGAGCTTCCAAAATAACTCAAGGGTCTGTCAACAAATGGGTGAGGCTGGAAATGTTTAGAAATACTCATGCTGTACCTCCCCCATTCCCCAGGCAACAACCATGCTACGCCTGTGTTTTCAAATAAGGTATAATTTGAATGAGTAGATGAGGTTTCTTTGTGTTCAGTCAGAAGTAAATTCCTTCCCTGGGTGATGCTGGTATGTAAACTAAGAAGTTACAGTTGCCTTAGTTTGACAGTTACACTGATTAAAGAATGGAGGCTTTATTCAACCTAAATATGTTACTGTATTACAGTTAACATCTTGTTGAATGCGAAGCTTGCCTGTGCAGCTCTGATGTCCCCATTGACTCTGCAGGAGTTACTCACAGGATGCTTGGCTGCCTGGCACGGCTGACAGTCGGTTGTTTATATGTGACCCTGTGGCTGAAATGGCAATAATTCTGCTGTCGTCAGCAAGACCAGCATTTTTACCTTACCAATATTTGGTAGCAAATCAAGGAACTGATTTTGTTTATAGCTGAAGTTTCCAAATATAAACCCACCGCTGGTTATATAAACAAAATACACAACATAGAAAGAAAACCAGGACTGCTGTAATATAAATGAGATTCTAGGTAGTTGTATTATTGTTTAAATAAACTTGGGAAGAAATCAAGAAGCTATGATGATTTGTGCTTCAGGTCCTGTAACTGGGTTGTGTATCATGCAAGCGCTTGTAAGAAGTACTGCCTCAAGTGCTCTTTTGTTATCTAATCTTTTTAAAATTTCCAAGTACCGTTTTCCCTCTTGCAGATATTAAAAGGTTTCAGCAGCAGTTATGTTTCCTGTCACACTGTAGGTAATACACACTGATGTATAACACACAGATAAAAATCGCCATTTTCAGCCAATTGTTTTACATGTGTTGATCAAAGTTTTGGCACTTCCAGAACTAAGTCCATTAACTCACAAACATGACCCTATTTATAATTGAAAATATATAGATAACATGTGGTGAGTTTGAAAGCTGCTATTATATTCCAGAGAGAGCCAGTTTAGGGAAACAGAAATGCTTGATCTCTTCTGATAGGCAGCATGTAAATAAAGCAGCCAGAATGAAATTCACCATGAGACCACTTAAAATGTCCAAACCTTTCAAAGTACACACTCGAGCTCTGCAGACTGTACCCCACTGGTGTGTCCTGTGACATACTGTGAATGCTACAACCATGTGCATAAATTATGGAAAGATGTTATTCATATAGTTGAAGTAGTTAAAGGTTGGACTAGATGATCCCTGAGGTCCCTTCCAATGTGGGATTCTGTAATTAATTCTGGGATTCTGTGATATAGAATCGTAAACAGGACTCATTTATTGGTACTCTGAAATGACTGAAGGTAGATGTTTGAAAAATATTTTGAAAAATATTTACATTTTTTTATCAATTCAGTATAACTGGATGCTTAGTTTTATGCCACTGGTAGGTTTCCAAGGGAATATATATTTCTTTCCTCTTTCTGAGTCTTCTCTCACAGAGCAAGCCCAGCTACAACCTGGATGTACCTTGCGATCAAGAAATTCCTTAACATCTTGTTGGCACGTCTTGCTCATTCATTCAGGGTTAAATGAAATGCTAGATATGGGATCAGGAAGGAGAGTTCTCTCAGGTCATTCTCCCTTCTGAAATAAACAGCTATTACATGGATTGCCTCTTATTGCAATGGATGAGGGCCTGAATACAACAAAGGGACCAGAGAAGAGCAAAGCCACAAAGACAGATAAAGAAGTCAAGGACAAAATATTTCTTCCAACATTTACGTTTAAAATAGGAGATGTAAAACCAAATGAAAAGGGGCTATATGTAACAGGCAGGGGAGGCAGAGAAGTGAGAGCACATGGCAGAATAAAAAAGGGTGTGTTCCTCCCTTTCCTACCATCTTACTCCTCTCCTGACTTGCTCCGTTATGCAGGGAGCCTCAGACAAGCCTCTCCACGAGGTAAGAAGCAATGATGGAGAGAGGCTGGGGACAGGGCCTGTCTGGGGAGGGTATAACGGGCAGGAGGGGGTCTCCTGCCGGCCCACCATCTTTGCTAGGGTGTGGTGACATGGACCCTCTCAAGGATTTGTTCACAGGACTTGGCCTAAAGCCCCATTTAAGTAACAGCAAGTGACATCAAAACTGACTGAAAACTGGATGTAATGAAAATATAGCTGGCTATTGTGAGCCATGTTTTTCAAACATGGCCCTTTATGCAGGATATCCCCTTCAGTCCACAGGGAAAATGCTAGTATTGTAAAAGCTTAATTAGAACACACCAGCACAGCAGTTCCCACAGCTCACTTTCAGCTTTGCCCTTGTATGGGCTTCTACAGGACTGATACAGAGAACCCTGTGTGGCAACAGCAAGACCAAAAAAGAAAAGTCACAAATCACAGTTTAGGAGCATTTGTTTCTTTCCCACTGCTCGGTTTTATATGGGGAGGTCTCTGCAGCTCTGGGAGTTTCAGTCCTTAGCATTTCTCTTCATAGCTAAACATGCTGCTCAGGTGTTTTGGTAAACCTGCATTCAAGATGGTGGGCCAGGACACTAGCCCACTGCATAAAGCACAAACAGCCAGTTGCAGTGCTATTTTTATACAAAGACTGGCTCTCATACTGGGTATCCTCATTCTCCACAATTGGGAATCCTCAGTTCCCACAGGGGGAAAAAGTGGGGGCCAGCAAGAGCTGTTGGGTTGTCCTAGGAATATGGCTGCAGATTCAGATACGGAGTCTACGGCTAGACCAGCACATTTGGTGTGGCTGGGAAAGCTCCCAGGTCCTGGAGCCAACTGGCTCAGTGTGGCCTGCGCTACGCTAGTGACCTCTCCTAGCCTCCCAGACGAGGTGGTTGTATGCAGAGTGCCTACTGGGGACGGTCCCAGGGGCGTGCGAACTGCCAGATGGCCCCGGGAAACAGTTCAGGCAAATGTTAGTTTGCACAGGTCAAAAGTGTGCCAAGGACCCTGTTAACAGTGTAGCAGGACAGACGGTCATGGCCAGTACCTGGGAGCACTCTAAAGCACTGTTTGCTTTGCCAGGCTGGCTGTAGCAAGTCTGTGGCTGTACGGTGCCCAGGAGGATCTCCTCAGAAATCTAGTGTGAGCCCCCCCCATTGCTAACCACTCCAACAGCAGCTTCTTGTCTTCCTCCCACATATGGTGTACATCCTGCTGGGCTTCAGCCATGCAGGATGATTTTTGGCTAGCAGTTCTGAGGTTGAGAAATTTGCTGTCCCTTACAGATGTGATTAAAAAAAACCTTTTTTGAGAATGCTCAGAAGACAGAAAAGAGTCAGATATAATAATTCTGACTAGCTTCTACTAGCTTCTGACTAGCTTCTAGCTAATAATTCTAGTAGTGTCTACTGGATGAAAGAAAACATCTCCAGTGGCCTGGAATTGCTGACCTAGGTCAGCCTATTTGCACCCCACTTTGAAAGCAACAGGCCCTTCAGGAGGCTCAGTGAGGGACTGCACCCAAATAAAATAGTAGCACGTGCATTTTAGGGAACGTTGCATCCCTATCTTCCTTCCAGGTGCTTATCAAGTGAGAAAAGTATCTGTGACTGAGAGGGGTGGTCTGATATTGTACTAATGCTCCACATTTCGGTCACTCTTCTGTTACCTAGCGTGCCCCAGGGCTGTAGTAACTCAGATGGTTAAGACATGCAATAAAATGAGGAGACTGCAACAGTGAGTTCTGAGACATCTTTGCGTATATGTATAGACACCTGCACGGGTACACACAACCCTGATTTAAACTGTGGGAAATTCTTCCTCAGGCAGTTTGTGGGTACCTGTTGAGGTACTGGGTTTCCTAAGAAGCTAATGCCTTCTGTAGGCTTCATTATCATGGGGTGTGACATGGAAAACCACAACTAAAGATCCTGTCTTTTCTTGAACACAGTTCTCTTGGGAGAATGGGATTTCATCAAAGTTGTTTCCTCTTTTAACTAAAAATCAGGATTGTTAATGCAAGCATCAAAATGGAAGAAAATGGTTTAAAGTTAACATTTCTGAAAAAAAAAAAAGGCTTTTTAATTTGAAGCCTGAACTGGAAGCATTTCAGAACTCTGTGCCCTCAAAGTCTTCAATTCTTTGTTCAGATTACGAATGGAAACTTCAATTGAAATGTCAAATATTTGGAGGATTAGGGAGAAGATGAAAAATCCATTTGCTGTTCTCTCCCAGCCAGGCAATTATTAAGCACATCTGAGATGATTTCTAGATAATCTTTTATGTCAAATTTGATGTCACCATCAGATGCTCCACAAATACTGAAATATCTTTAAAATAAAATGTAAGTTATTTACAAATTCTGTCAGGAAATTTAAAACAAATTTCTTTGATACTATTTTCTTATGTTAACTTAACTTCTAAAGTAAAATTAATTTGCTTCACTAAACTCCAGCTTTGCAGGTTGTCAAGGGAGAAAAGATGGTATTATTTTTAATCCCTCTCAACCGTTTCCAGCGCTTTGGAAGATGGGCTATGTTGTATTCTGCCCTATTTTCTACTATTAAAGTAAAAGTCCTCTTAAATTTTACAGGAAAGAAAGCAGGTGATACAGAAAATAATACTTGCTTTTAAATGTCTTTCATGACTGGTTTGGCATAGGCAGTGAGATAACACCTGATCTGTTCTTGATTTTGACTATTTCTGTGTCTGATAACGCAGCAGTAAAAGCTGCTCATTAACAATGATGTCTAAACAAGAAAATAAACCAGGAGTGAAGTTTATTCTGTATTATTCACTGCAATGGGTTGTATTACAATAGTCCCAATAAAAGAATAACAGAAGCTTTGCTTTTTCATCAGCAATGCCAATTACACCTTCCTCCTTTATTTAGCAACATTTGCAAGTGGAGCTCTGCAACTTTTTGGTGTCTAGTAATATAAAAATTGTATTAATGTGTTCAGGGGAAAAATAAAAAAAAATTATCCATATGTCATTTCCTGCTTCACTAATCCCTTCTTGATCAAAAATACTCAAATGATATGCCAATTCCAGTACATAAGTGATGTCATTAGAAATGACAAGAAATTACAACAGAGAAAAAAAGATATCTATTTAAACAAATACATTAAATGAAAAAAGTTGGACAGAAAATAAGCTGTTAATTAATAACGACATTTGAAAAAGAAATCAATATAGATATGTAAAAGGTTTTTGGACTATACAGGTATATTCAAAATCATTAAAAGGCTTCTTGATTAAAAGCAGAACAGAGATATTGATGCTGTGGGAAACACAAAATCCAGAGACCATTTGCTTGTAGTTGGTTTTAAAGAAATACATTTGCTCAAGGTGAGTAGCAGGGAAAACAGCATTCAAGTGACACTTCAAACCCTGCTGCCAAGATCGAAGCTGTGACACATCAGTGATTGTGTGTTCACCCCTTTCAATCAGGGCACCTGAGAACGCATTTTCCTCTTTTTGGTTTAACAGAAATAAATACCATTTGAATTGTTAGGACTACTAATCCAGTTAATTAGTATTCACACTAGATGTCAGAGGAAAATAATAGCCCATATAAGCTGAAGATACCCTTCTGCTAAACTTGGAGATCAAAACCACATCTCAAAATCAACATATTCCTTAAATCCTCCTGCCACAAAGGGGACGTGGAGTCCTATGCAATCACTGTCCAACCTCTGGTAGCTGAACTCATTTATTAATCAAAGTAGCACATCACTGTTGTTAACTATTGAACTACAAAGTCTTTTATAAAGTTGGAGAAGATTTTAATATTGTTTAATATTATTTTTTCCTTCAGTGACAGAAAAAAACATATTGTTGTTTGTTTTGAGGCAACAGTATAAAAGTTTTCTCATAGGATGAAATTCACAAATCTGGATTTTTAATCTAATTTTTTCATGCTCATTTCTCAGTTTATAGTATTTATTGAATAATGTCTGCTGTCTGAAGAAGACTGATCTATTCTAGAGGTAGGTCAAGCCTTAAGAAATTTATGAATATTTATCACTCAAACTTGTCACTCCATTCCGCATTCCAGCAATATTACATCTTGGACAAGAAAGTAGAGGAAATTGTTGCTCATTCCTGCCATACATCAGTTCTTGTTCTGTGTGCCACAGGCCATTTAACATAAATTAATGTATCTATCATTATTGATACCTATACTGCATTTCTGAGCCTGGAACTAGATAATAAGGAAAGCATATAATCCAGAAATACCTTTTTGTGCAAAAATTTGTGATGAATTTGTATTATGAGTGAACACGGAAAAATTGTGTGTGCATATATATATCCCCATCTATTTTTAATCTACATACACACACAATTATATATGTGTATATATATAAATGATTTTAGCATAATCACATTGATTAAGGTAGCAAGGCAGCTAGTATGCCTTGCCCCTCGTCTACATGACTGCCTTTCTTGAGTAAAACCACAAAAGGCAGAGATTTGAGTCCGGTCACCTCTTTTCAGTTTTTTGCATCTATACTAACCTAAAGCAAAGGGTTAATGAAGCTTCCAGAAATCATGCCACCTGCATAGTTAAACATAATAAATACAAGAAGTTGCTATCTTATAGGAATTGCCTTTGTGAAGGCTTTTAACCTCTTAATTACACCCTTGAAAAGACTCCTGCTATTTCAAAGGTTTCAAGAAATAATTCCTATTGTATGTCAGAAACCAATGCAAGAATCACCTTGTGAACAGAAAATTCCTGTATGAAACAAGAAATTGAATCTGTGCGCACCTTTATCTGACAGGCACAACCCCGTTTAAGCAAACAAAAGAACAGTAGTTTTCTTTTCCTCAAAGAGGTCTCTTTTGCTGGTGATCGTCTTTCAGGTGATAGTAGCTTTTCTGTACAAACCCATATCATTCCATCTTGGGTCTCCTGCCCAGCTGTCTAAAGGTTTCCACTGACCACTCCTATTCTCCTATTCTGTCACAGAATGTCAGTTCTTTGCATAGACTGCACAAACTATATTTGGTTTACTTCTTCAACTTCTTCACCCAATGAAAAAAGTATTTGCAACAAAGCCTGAGTGAGACTGTCATTTTGTTTAGAAAGTGTGCTGAAAATTCAACAGTCTCTTTCAGAGCAACAAAGGAACTCTTGTTTGCTTGGCTTATCGTGTTTTGGTCCAGAATGTGTATAGAGTGATGTGATCTCAGCAAGATTTGTTTTGTTTGTTTAGCAGAAAGAAAATCTAATATAGTCACTAGACCAGCATTTTCTCATGACTTTTTCAAAGATCAAAGGAAAGAACAGTAACCTCAAAAGTATATGCCTGAGATATTTCAGTCTGTGTCTGGTCAATAAAGAAAAAAGGCACTGACCAAATAACAATTATAAGATAATTAATTCTTACGGCTGTTTCACCTTTAGAAACCTTAACGAACACTTTGTATATTAAGGAGGTAAATGTTGTTCAAGACGGACGTAAGAACCTGGGAGCTAATACAGTATAATGTGTGTCTGTGTAGTGGGAATTTATCCACAGATGAAATAATTTTGCTGAAAATCAATTAATTTAATTAATTCTTCAGATTTCGGCTGAACTGAATGTATGCAAAAGATGTTAACCTTCTGGTGGACCTTTTCTATACACAAAAAATGAAGAGCTTGTTCAACACAGTACATTTCTCAACCAATACATCTTAACTCTAAACAGACTGGATAGCTTGGTACAGACACTCACTCTATCCTTGTCATCGTTAGACTTTTACCAGTGACGCTGGTGATCAGTGCGCACTGTAGCAACAGTTTTTGTGATAGTTATTTGAATTTCCAGATTGACCTCCACATTTGGATCTTGGAACTTTTCAGGAAAATAATATTATTTCAAACTAATTATGTGAAAATATATGGTGGTCAACTAAAGCACAGAGAAGGGTCAGCTGTCATTTTCCTCTGTCCAGAGAACCTGCTTATCTTCAATCATCTAGATATTTTATGCTGCACATTCAAAATCAGTAGTTGCTGCAGAAAATTTAGTCTTTTTTTTTTTTTGTATCAGGTGAAATCCAAGCATCCATGCTTGAAATCCATAAACATGGATTTATTCTGTGGATAATTCAGAAACATACTCTATTTACTGTCCTGCATTGAGACAGCAAGAGTGGCCTTGTGGTTGCAAAATGTGAACCGCAGGTGCGGCAGAAGGAACTCATGATACTCATTTGACTGAAAAAGAACACGGCAGATGAATTTTGGTATAGACAGGTGTGGAGGGAGGCACTTTCGGAAAAGGCAATTCAAAGTCTACATCACAAACTCTTGAGTAGCTACTAACATGCTAGAAAGAGGTCCCACAGTTGTAATAAGTATGAAAATAATAGCTCAGTGTTCAGTGTTCAGTAAAAGTTAAAAAAATTAAGCAAAACAAAATCTGTGGAGTTAGTAGGAAAGTGAAGAAAAAAGCTTCCACAATTCCCCTCTATAAATCCATGGTATGCAAACACTTTAAACATGCTGTGCAGGTCTGATCCCCCCTTGACTTGTCTCTAATCAGATAAGAGAACTGATAAAAAAGTTCAGTAAGAGTGACAAGGATGGCCAGAGGAAGGGAATAGCTCCCACATGAGAAACAATCCTAACAGCTTATGTCTGAAGAACATGACTAATGGAGATACAACAGAGGTCTATAAAATCCGGCATACATCAATAAGGAACTGCTGTTTCCACTTTCTCCTGATGCTGCACTTAGGGGACATCAAATGTGGTGGGAAGTTCCAAGTAAATAACAGGAAGTACTTCACCGTGCTAGAGAGGGCTAGCTGATGAGCAGCTACACTTCCACAGAAAATTGTAAGTGTTACATTGGCTCAAAAAGTAATCATACAAACTCACAGAAGAAAATTCTTTAACAGCTATTAAATTTAAAGAAGCCGTAATAGGCTCAGTGAGTCCCTGGGTGCAAACCTCTGGCAGCTGGGACAGTTTACCAAAGGAGTATTACTATGTTCTTTGCCTGACCTTCTAGTTTTCTTTTGGCATCTGCTGTTGAAGACTGGATATTGGGCTAGGTCAGCTTTTAGCATGGCCTGGTACAACCATCCTTACGTTATGGGACAGAAGCACATCAAAATAATTTCATTCATACCACGAAGCAGCCAATCCTCTCTCCTGGTCTAGCAGTTCTGGCAGGAGTTCTGTTAAAACTGAAGCTCATGGACTGAGTCAGCACAGCACAGTCAAGAACTATAAATACGGAGACCTGCCTGAAGCACAGAATATAATTAAGCATCCTGTAGTACACTTTGTTTCATGAGTTAATAGTGTTTTCCATACTGCTTAAAAAGAAAAAAATTACACCAAATAAAAAAACCCAAGAGAGTAATTTGGGATTTTCCCCTGTAAAGAATCTTAACAAGAAACCATGGGAAACACCAGTGCTCAAGGGACCATATTCTTCTTGACAGTCAGAGAGCATTGCAGGGCAAGAAGTGTCTTCTCAGATGGTGAACCAGTTTATAATGCTGCAAAGAAGCTGCTGGTGTCATGAAATTACTGGAATGAAATCAGTCACGTTTGATGTTTAATTGAGAGTACAATTCTCTAGAAAAGCCGCTCAAAGAAAGTTAAAAGAAAAAGTCGATTCAGCACATTATTAAGTGATATTAACAGGTAATTAATAGGTAATCATATATTACTGTTCATGCAAAGTTACAAGTTGATTTATCAAATATACTCACAGAGACTGCAGGCTGCGCAAGTTCTGGAGTGCTTCAGTAGGCACCTGGCGTAGCTGGTTATTCTGCAGCATCCTACATTTTGAATAGCATAAAAATGAGAATCAACACAGTAAAGATAATTTCTTTCTATTTTAAATTTTCTTCCAAGCTTACCTCCTTTGTACTGGATCTACTTCAAGATTACAAAGGGAAGCTACACAAACACTCCGTTACCCCATGCCTGTCAAATGCCGGTTCGCTTCAAAAGAAACAAATACCTGTAGCATACTAGCTTTGTTAACAGCCACACATCAGCTTTGAGCAGGATTTTCAAAGCAGCTGAGGAAGTTAAAAGAATAAATCCGATTTGCTTTCAATAGGGCTTGAGCTCCTAATTGCCTCCAGTGATTCTGAAATGGTCATCCTTATGTAAGGATTTTCTTTTCCTTCTGAAGTGCTTCAGTTTCTTATTCTGATAAAGCTGTGAAGGATTGACACTTGAAATCCTTACTCAGGAAAATGCTACTATGGCAAACAGAACTTTTAACTGTATGAGGAGTTTATGATTTGGTTTGGATAAAATTTTATCTTCATAAAAACTGCTGTGTTTCCCCAGTGAAATAAATTTTCTCAAATGGAAGGTTGCTAGCAATGACCTGACAACTCACTTTTCTGAAATATCACATCATTTAGCTTGCAAAGACTGAAAAATCACTTTTCAATCCAAAATAATCTTTTCCTCCCTTTGAATATGGCCTAATATCCTTGTTTGGACCAACTCCTACATATATAAAAGCATTCTATGTGGGTAAAACTGAAGTAGTACATGCTGCCTCCAAAATGAGGCATACCCGATGGGACATTGTAAATGAAATAATTTTTGGCAGGCCTAAATCTCCTTAGGCCAATGAGAGCTACAGCTGGCCAACTCAAGAGTAGACGGAGTGGGAAACTCTTCATACTTCTTTCCCACTTACATATTTTTTCAGTAGAGCTTTGTATACTCTTACAGTAGCATCTGGCTTGGCTTGACACTGCCTAGGAGGTTGGCGTTCTTGCTAATACAGTTTCTGTGAACTTTACATAGGCAAAGGTCCTGTCTAGTACAAATATTGTGAGATGTGACCTGCTAATAATTTTAGTAACTCTGTGTACTCTCTTATCACTCCAAATAATACAGGGTTTTGTAATAGTTTTTATAATTATCTTACAGCAATTACATTGCAAAGAACAAGATACGAAATACAAACTGCATTTTAAATTACATGGTATTCTACAATACTGGTTTCCCCACTGGCTCTCAAGAAAAGGAAAAGGCAATTTACCCCGGGTTTTGTGGGATCAGAAAAAATCCACTATGAGTTTTAGACTTGAAATCAGAACTGTTGAGTCAATCAAAGAAACTATTGACTGAACCAATTTTTACCTTTGACATTGTACAGAGACATCTACTTGATGAGCAAGTTGTTTTTAGAATGCCATTAATGTTTCCCAACCTTTGTGTTTAGGGTATTTTCTATACGAAACCCCAAAGATTTAATGATATTCATATGTATCTTCACTTCAGTTGAATTGTTCAAAATGACCTGATCAAAATATGTAATTTACTTGATCAAAACTTCACTGGTTAATTAGTTCCCTGGAGCATTTAGGAAATCAGAAATATATCAAACAACACAAAGTTTACTTACAGCACTTTAAGACTGAAAAGGCCAGCAAATGCTCCCTTAGGAATGTATGTCAAGCCATTTCCTGCAAGACGTCTGCAAAGTTTGAAAAAGGAAAAGAAAGAGAGTGAATACTTTTCTCTTCATGTGGAATTAATTTCGTTGCTAAAAAGTGCAATACAGCTATGTTTGAGCGACTGATGCCAGAGGCAGTAGTTTAAGAGCCTTGTTTTGTCATTAATACACTTTTAAAAGAAAAAAAAAAAAAAGAGAAGCCCTTAACTGTACAGTTGATTTACTGACAGCTGGACTGCAGAGACAAAAATGCAATTTCATTGCAAATTGAGCTCATGGATTAGAATGCACATCTAATTCTTGACATTGTTCTTTTTAAGGATTAAAGCAATCTCAGCAACTTAAATACAGATATACTGACAGCAATTAGAATGACTGGATTTACAAGCGTGCACTTTTGGAATTGTGCATGTATGATATCTGCACAGATTTAACTTATTCACACTACTACCCACATAGTAATGACCACAGTTCATTTTAAAACAACTACACATAAAACCGCTGTACTGCTGGAATCATAGTTTTCCCTGTGAGCAGATGTGTAATAGGTTGGCACAAAATATATTTGCTAAAATTTGTAGGGCTTTTTTCCCTACTCCTATTGCATTGTCCTTCTCAGAATGCCTGAAAGTATTTCACAGACCTAGGTAAGTACAGCAAATACCTCTGTAAAGCGTGTTACTCTGACAAAAAAAGAATGTTTTCTGTAAGGTTTATGCCTAGGAAAGAGAGCATATATTTGATGTGAAATAATGGCATTTCTATGTTCCCCATCACTGCAACTCCAGAGCATCTTGCATTTAGCCTCCTGACATCTCGGTTCAGCATGAATGTGCTATGATACCTGTACCCTAACTGGAAAACTGACTGGCAGGAGTCAGATTCCCAGTTAAGTTACTCTGTGTCAGAAGAGTCATAGTGTCTGCTCTTAGCTGGCCACAAGTGCAGACTGATATGATGTAACCTCTTCTATTTGCAGACCAAGTTAAGCCATGTGGAATTGGTATTGCACATTAAAATTGCACAGTTACCAGCTGATTTGGTAACGGAGTTGACATTTGATTTGGCCTCTGGCCCCTTAGGAAAGACCACAGAATTAGACCCAGAAAATGCCTTAGGTACCAAGCTGCCAGAGAGAAACCTACAGAACTGAAGTAGCCACGAGAGTTACCAATACTCTTAATGGAAAATGCCAGGTGCTTATGACTGCAGTTCCAAAGATCCAGCACTGACTGGCCCTTAAATGTTGTCTTCCTCTGCAGTTTAGTTGCCCCAAGCTAACTACAGGGTCCTGAGCACACCTTCTCTTTAGACAGCTCTTCCATACAGAAAATAAAAATAAAAATGGGGCCATAGAGAAAGAAAACTAGATCCCAGCTCCAAAGACTTTTCAGGCATCTCCCTGTACATGCACAGCTCTTCCCTGTACGTGCACACCTGCTGACTGAAGTGACCCGTAGCTCTGAGCAAGTGGCTCTTCCTCTGTCTGTTCAATGAATTTAACTGTGCTCTGCAGAGGCACTCCGCTTCAGACAGAGCTGCTTTGCAGTACACTGGAGCCTGATGTTCAGACATCTGAGAATTGGGCACGTGCACCTGAATTCCTGCAGGCAGATGAGTGAACCAAACCTGGCTCACTCTTGCTCCAAGGTGAGGCAGTCACAGGCTAAGCCTATTTTTTTTTCCGATGTGTGAGGGGCTTCTCCAGCTTCAGCTTTCATTCTGAACAAAAATGGCAATGGCTTTTGGGTTGTTGCTGGATCAAGCAGGTGTGTGCTAGGTTAGGCACACCAGACTGGGTCCCTGAAAGTAAATGCCATTTGTGAATCACTCTCTAGTGAGGCTCAGGACCTACCTAATGCCGATCTCAGTTTATTATATGATATTTTTGGAAAGACTAAAGACTGCTCCACCCCCACAGCACCCTTTTGCTCTGTTATTTTAATGACATGACTGGATGTGAGTCTGGACATGAGCCTGGCATGAACCAGAAAGTAAGAAGTCAGCAAAACTTTACAGGAAAAAAAGTAGGTACAGGTGTTGAGGTTTTCACTTACTGCTCTAAGGTACTGCTTTGAGTGTCATATGGAAAGCTTGATAAAGAGCAGAGGACTAAACCCACGTGCCTGAAGACTCAAGCTGGTGCTGTCAGGCCATCATCCCTTCTTAAGAGTGGCCTTGTTGCAGCAATTTTCATAATTGTTGCAGTGCAAAATGCCAAACACACTACATGTTCACACGGCCTGTCTGTACTGGAATACTCTTCATAAAATGGGCCAGCTGAGAAAATCAGACCTGTGTAAGAGCTCCTGGAGAAGGATTCTGGCAACTACCTAGCATGCTCCTCCCTTTTTCCAACTGTAGGACTCTGGCACTTTAATTGGGACACTACGCAGCTTTAAAGTTCTGTTTCAATGTGCAATACTCACTTTTTCCAGCTTTAGAGCAACATCATGGCTTTCTGTGGTAACCTTAATGTTTGGCATTTTTTGAAAATGGACTGTAATAATTTTCAAGACATTTTTATGGTATCTGTATTGTATATCTAATATATCTTTAGAAAGAAACACCCAAGCACAGGGACACACTTATACATGTACATGCTACACGTCTCACTGACATTCAGGATGGTTTCAGTGAGACTGTACTGCACTGGGCTGTATCTGAGCTAGTCTCGGATGGCTAAAACTTTTCCATGTAACTTTTTTCCATTTTCTTTTGTGGCCAGGTTTTCTATCAAACTGCCTTCAGGAGAAGATTTTTTCAGAGTAAACTGTTGTCATTCTGTCTGTAAGGTCCATTTTGATCATCTGGCCACCCACAATATGCCACTCTAAGAGCCTGATCCCTCTGCATGGCCCCAGCTCCAACACCTTTTAGAGGAATATCTGAAGCCGACAGAGGGTTACAAGCAAGGGATGCTGAGCCATGTTCCTGAGCTGTTGTTCTGAGTGATAGTTACCTGTGCTGTTAAACTGAGATGTAAGTTTTTTCCTCTTTTCATTTTTTTTTGTTTCAGATTCCAACCCTTGTTTTATGTTCTGCTTCTTTTCCTTTTAGATCCTAACTTCGCAATTATTAAATGTGTCTTGTACGATCACTTTAGACAGATGAAGCCACATGTTAATCCTCTTTTTGGCAGACACAGTTTCTATGTTTACTCCTTATGAGTTTTTCAAACCTCAGGTCATTCTTGAAGTTCTGCTTTGAATATTTTTCCGTTTGAAAAGAACTTTCACTAATTTTGCAGACAGTGATTAATACTGTCTTATATGACACTCCTCTGCTTATGCAGCAGAAGATCATACTCATCATGTATAGCCCTACATATTTCAGTAGAGGGCTACTTCAAATATATCACAAATGCCAAAATACATGTATGTCCCGTAGTTCTCTCACCAAGCAAACTGACAATGTCAGATATGTAATGATGTTGTCTGACCTTCAGTCACCATATTAAATTCTTTCTTATTATGCCTTTTTCATGGTTTTCTGTGGAACCAACTTCAGGCAAACCACCTATCTATTCCCAAGACGCTCCATGAGACCTCTTCTGAACTCTGGCACAACAGTAGCATCTTCCCAGCCCTTCAGAATTCTCCAGCATTGTGGTATTTGGTAAAAATCAGCAAAAATGATTCATTCGGATCATTGTCTAATTCTTTCAATATTCTTGGGTAAGAGTTAGCACACTGGTTCTTTAAGGCATGCTGCAAAGCTCATATAAGTTTGGCTTATTTGTTCTTGACCATTTTTAATGCTTTACTTGCGTGTTTTTTCCTGCTATTACTGTGCTTCTATTCTCAGTCTTGGCATAGGGGAAAACGAATTCCCTTCTTGACACTACAGTACCTATCAAGTATCTGCTAGGGTTTACTCTTCTCCACTTCAAGGATTTTGTTTTCCATTACCCTAAGTTATTTGAGGGAAGCTGCCCAGCATTTTAGAGAACTTTGGAAGGACTTTGGGTAGTGATTTTTGACTGGATGGGTAAATATCGCTTTTCTTGAACAGATGAGGATGGACATACTACCTGTCTCTATAGTTCAGTGTTTAGTTAATGATTTCTGAGAGCAGGTGAACTTGCTTGTTTATAGCACTTACATAACCAAATGGCTGGCTTCTATTGTTTGAACAACTTTGAATTTCAAATTTTAAAAGTTATTTCTTTTATTTCCAGCATTTCTGACACTATTTTAGAAATATCTCATTAAGTACATTCAGGCTCAAATGTGTCACATCGTTTTAATGAAAAGTAATCAAAGGTACACAGCATTACTGACTTTAGATCATATTCTTTGAGCTATTTTATTTTACAACTAGATTTCACTTATGCTGCTTCATATAATCCTGCAAATTAATGGAATCTGGAAAAGTTTATGAGGAACTGTTACCACATACTTCCCTCAGTATCTGCTACTTGCCATTGTTGGAGTCAAGATACCAGGATGCTTTTGGCTTAAGCATAGGCTAAGTTTTTATATTACTGCATGTTTCTTTCTTAAAGATGTACAATACATGAGCTGAGAAAAAAGCATGTTGCCTCCATCCTTTGAAACGGCAGCAATTTATAAAATATCTTTCAACACAGTTCAGCCCAGCTGGCAATTCCTGCTCACTGTTGGAATAGCTGCAGTGCTGCAGGTCAGGTTCATGGCTTATGGCTGGATCTAAGAAAAGGTGTGTCTGGGCTCTCCTTTGAGTGTCCCCCATCTGTTTACCCCTTTCGTGTATTCTGACCTCTCCTGCAGTGTCATAGTTCTGAGAAATGGTGGTGACCAAGTCAGGAGAATTCCCAAAGACAAGACAACTCATGAGACACCCACAGAAAACTCTGAAAATTATCAGAATCTTTTTTCCTTTTCCTTTGATTGTTGCTCATGTCTGAAAAGAAAAACTTGATTCCTCAGAAAGAAGCAAATAAACATGAACCTGTGACTGAGCACAGTCAACTATTTCCTTTAAGTTTCTAGTACAATAATTTTTCTTTGCCAACTCAAAACTGCTTTGTGCATGGATGTTTTCTCCATCAGGACAAGCCTCACCTGGCAACAAGCGTCTCCTCATTACCTGCTGGATGGAAGGTGAACTTGAAACAGTAAGAAGTTTTCTCTCTACAGTTAACAAACTGTGGCATTTAATGAAGAAAGCACCTCTCCACTAACTGTAGAAAGAAGCTGTGGCAAATCTAACCCAGCTACTCCTCATTGTCTGCAGCAGACAGTGACAGTATGATGTGGGGAGTGGCTGCTTCTCTTCTTTGCTTGAGTAATATCTAGTCCAACAAATGCTGAACAAGCATCTGTAAAGTGTATTTCAAAACCTAGTAGTATCAAACCTATAGGAAGGACATGAAAGGAAGATAATAGTCTCCTTGGGAAAAAGCATATGTTTACACTAATTAGTATTCATACCGTGTTCTAACAGGATTAGCACAATGGAATTTTCTGGAACAAGTTACTGATCAAATCTTGCAAGATGCTGAAATGTGGGAGAATAGATGGCACTCTGGCTCTTGGTGTGGCTCAACATATTACAGGAATAAGCAGTGTAAAACGAGTCAAGCTCCACTATTAAGAAATCAAAATCTAGTGAAATATGTTGTAATTCTACTTCAGAACAGATACAGTTAAGTAGAACTTAATTGCACTCAAATTTATGATAAATATATCGGACTCATAAGCCAGTAAACTATAATAGCAATATCAGACTGACTCAATGTTTCTAGACTAGTGCCAGTGCATGCCCTTTAATACAGATTAGGTTATATATCATTGCATCACTTGTGTTGCATTGTATTTAATCAGTCTACATGTACTGCAATATCTTATACAGAACGTGAGTGCAATTTGAAATCATCCTTCAACTGTGCAAAGATGCCGAGGGATTTCTACAAAACTAATTCCATGAACTACTGTCTTGCCTTGATGCCCCTTTGACTCTGCATTTTACTTCTGTTCACTAACTGGTTTGCTGATGCTATTTAAGGAATGAGAGCAAAGACTGCACATGCTAAGAGAATGCTAGAATGAATTTGGTGGTGTATATATATTACGTTATATACTACAACTAACGAACTCTCCAGACATAAAATTGAAAAGGAATTATACAGAAGAACCTAGAGATGGATGAAAAAAATCTTTGCTTTTGTGAATAGAAGTTGAAAGTACAGAAGCCCTGAGACAGTGAAAAACCCCAACAGCTGGGATGGTTCTGCTGCTATGTGGTACTAAACTTCCTGAATTTGGTGCTAAAACACTAGTATGCCATGTAGAAAATGCCATTAAAATTAATGTAATAATGGATTGTGTCTTTTACACCTTGGGTACAGATAAGAAATTCTCTTTCGTAATTTGAAACTTCTTTCTTAAAAGCCTGATCCACCTCTCCAACTGCCATAATTGTTCTGAAAAACTGATAAAGGTCTGTGGTGAAATCTTAGTCTCATTGATGTCTGTGGAAAAATTTGTGCTGACACAAGTAGAAATAGGATTCTCATTTGCATCCTAACTCAGTATCGTATTTGCCAGTAATTTATCTCTTCTCTGAGGAGTTGTACCAATAGCACTAGTACCAATCCTAAAGCTATTACCTCAATTTCTAATAAAGGAAATGGTTGTCTGTGGAGGAACAATGTGGAAGTATAACAGGAAGACAAAAATTCCCAAATCTTTTTCTAAAACAACTTGTTCTAGATATAAAAAATCATCTCTGTTCAAGGAAGAATTACTGATCTTCAGTTTTTTGCTTCAATTTTGTTTCCTGTCAAACTTAATCAAAGATACACATGCACACAACTACACATACATTTAGCCCAACTATATAAATATATAGCCAATATATAATTTATATATTTCTAACACCATAGTTTTCTTCAGCTTACATACACACCTATAAATAGGTAACACAAAACGTTCTTGCTTCTTACATCAAAAAAGCTCTGACAATATGGATACTCATCCAGCACTTAACCCAGAGTCAACTAAAATTTTGAGGTAAGAGTTTAATTTGATATTTATTAGTGATTATTCTTGCAACAGAAATATATGAATTAATGGGTGATTAATTACTGTGTTAATTATTAGTTAATTAATGGATGACAGCAGCATACATATTTCAAAATGTTTTTGAGGAATTACTTTGTTAGACTAGGAATTTAAATGTTACTCTGTATTTTAATTATCTTTTTATATTTCAATCTGTCATGTTAATTAAAACTGCAATCATTATAGTAATATAAAAAGAAATGTGGGTCAAATGATATATTAAAAAATCTGATGCTCAGAGAGATCAAAGAACAAAATGTAAGATATTCTCCTTTCTTTAAAAAAGGGGAGGGGAGTGTGCAAGTCATAATTGTGCTGTATATTATATTTATTGCTGCTTACAGTTTAGTTCGAAATTCAAATATAACATAGTCTGCTCTTGCTTTAGGGCCTAATTGACTTTTAAAATGCATGTGCCAAATTCTCATAGGGTGTAAACTGGAATAACTCCAACTGACCTCAAGCAGTTGGAATGAATCAGTGTGTATTTGATCTTGAGCTGGCTTTGATAAAACAGATCATAGATTTTTGTCAGCTAAGGATATGGTCTAAAATGTACTATTTCTTTCTCCACTTACAAAAGACAGAGACTCTTTCCGCACCTGGCATGAGTGTGATCCAGTAACTGCTAAAGACAACTGAGCTCTCCTTTTGTGAAGCTGTCCATGGACAGCATGGAGACCAGGCTGTTTTGCTCTCAGTGCTGCAGAAGGCAGCACTGTTCTAGAGGGCTCCAGCAGTGCTCTTCTGCCAAACAGGCAGCCAGGTACCTGCCTTCTGATTGCAGCAAGGCCAGCTGTCAGGAGATATTCCAACATAAGCCAGGAAATCCCACGTTGATTCCCAGCAGCTGGATCCCAGGATACAACGAATAAGAGACATGACTTCTGTGTTTGAAGAATGCTGTCACCAAATCACTACTCCCAGAACAATCCTAATTTGTTAAAATTCCTCTCTCTGTGTTTAAATGCTACAGCAAGATGGAGCAACAAATGGTGGATCATATTAATTACATTTCCTAGGCTGGGTGTTCCAAGTGTCATTTATATTTCTGATGCTGGTTTTGGTTTTATCCCAGTAGTGATGGCATCATCAGAAAGGGTAAGAACTAATAATAGTAATCATTAATAACAGGAATTGGCTGAAGCGTACTGCAGTGCAACACACCATGATCAAACTATCAATAATGAGAAATGTGTTAGCTGTTTTGTCGTTCCTGCGAGACAGGCAAAGGACACCAAGTTTCGAGGTCACTACAGTTCTCTGAGCGGTACAGTGAAGCAACACCAAAGGATTACTGGAGAAATTACTGCTACTTCTGCCTGGAAATTCAAAAAAACAACTGAGAGAGAAGAAGTTGGTTTTATTTTGCTTGTGAACCTATTAGATATAAATGTGATATTGGCTGAAAACATTACCCATAACCCTAAGCAAGCAGAAAATTGAATCATGTAGGTATCAGAGGTGCTCACTGCACTGAAAACAAGCAATCCGCAAACAGGCTGAACTTCCACTGACAAAAAAGGAAATTATTTCTGCCTACTTGCTACTGCAGTACACACAGAATGTATAAGACTTAAATTAAAATCCTGCCTCAGGATCTACAGATATGCAGCATGTTTAATAAAGCATCGTTTCACAGGTTTAATTAAGTATAATTTCACTATCTGTATTGATCGCATAACACAAAAAGCTCTTCCTATGACTTTTTTTATATCTTAAACTAGCTCCTAATGAATATTGCTTGATAATAAATTACAAGTTCCAGAAAGCATTTAGAAGCTACAAGCCAAAAATAAACTTCAACACGTGCTCAGTAAAAGCAACACAGCAGCACTGACAAGGTTTCTTGGATATCAACCTAGAACTTTTATTGTTTCCGCTTGCATGCAGATCTTACTATTTTCACTTCTATCTTTTTCCTTCCCCCATCTTCTCCCCTTCTGCCCCTTTACACCACAGATGCACAGCAGTTCCAGTGTCAAGGCTGTTCTATGCAATTTGCATTAACATTTCCAGGATAATTGTCTGTCATCACAAGCTATTCAACAAGCAATGCAAGCAGCTCTAATTTAGTAATGCATTCGCTCTGTTGTTTTTGGTTTTTTTTTTGTTCCTCATCTTGTCGTTCTTGATAAGGCAGCAAAAAGGGCGGTTTGGGGGGTACCAGGCTGACACATCCACACGGGAGAGTTCTTTGTTGTTACTGGCTTTGGTGGCATCAAAGGGACAGCAACAAAGACAGTGACAGCTCCAGAACATCAGGGCCCTTGTTTTGTCAATGTAAAGGTTACAAGTGATATTTCGTACAGTAGGAATCTTCTGGGTTTGGGTTTGTTCTTTTCTAGTAAATCAACCTAACTGTGTATGCAAAAACTAGGGGAGAAGACTACCGTCACTGCTTCCAACTCATTAACTAGATAAACATCTTCTCACTGTTTTTACCAAGGTATGGTTACTTTCAAGATGACCGGTGTACTTCCCTCTGTCAGGACTTTGAGTGCCTCCCTGGCTGTATTAAGACGAAGTAGGGAAGCCACAGCCCTGAGTTATCAGCAAAGTGTCTTACGGCAACAGAATTTACAATGTACCACGGGCTGCTTGCCTGGCTGGTGACAGGTACCTCTCACTGACAAACACCATGTATTGAACACATTGGCATAGTCTGAATAGATCATCTCAACATGCGTGCATGAAGTGAAGAAACCAAATTCACAATTTATGTGAAGAAATTGAATTCACAACTTCTGTGTTAGATTGTGTGCGGCTCGAAATTACCTATGGGATCATAAGTCATTTAGTAGTGAAAGTTCTTGAAGCTTTAGCTGATGGAGATGGCACAAGCTAATTTCCACCAGGAACAGCTCCACTAAAACGTGCTGTGCAAGAAAGGTTGGACTAGATGATCCCTGAGGTCCCTTCCAACCTGTGATTCTGTGAACTGTAAAAATGGTATTTTAAGTGACATCAGAAGGAAGCATGTGTAGACAGTTTGAGACCACTAGATGATACTCTATTTTTACTTTTGTTGTGCATGTCACTTGCAGGTACTTTTACTTTTTTGCCTTGGAGGTTTTTAAATCTATGCAGATTAATCTTTGGGAAAGCCTTTAGAATTTAAGCATGCTGCCCAAAGACTCTTGAAGTCAATGACAAGATTCCCCCACTTTATCCAAAAAGTTCTGGACTGTGGCTGCAGCACTTTCATGTTTTCTACTAGCTTAAATAGTAGTAAAAAGCAGAGAATCAGTTTTCAGTGCTAGCCACAATGTTCCTATACCAGCACAAAAATAAAGACTGTACAAGACCCCAGGAGCTAACGCTCTCAGCTTTCAAAGAAGTAAATGACCAGAGAGCTCAGTCCCACTGCTCAAAGTCTGTGGGGAAAAGAACACCTAATTCCCATTAACAGCTTTGAAAACCTCTTTGTAGGAAGAAAGAGCAACCAGAAAGAGAACTAAAGGGAAAACAATAAATAAGAACAGATGGTAATGGATTGTGCCTGGTAACTTAGGATTTCATTTTCACGTATACAGTGGCCTCTTGACCAGTTCTGCAGTGTAAAGGGATTTCACACAAATCATGGTGAGATTCACGTAATATGTCTGTTTTGTATTGCATCTGTAATTCTGCACTTCATTATTGTAGTAAAATGCACTTTTAAAGGCACTTCTGCCTCAGTAACTGCTGTAATAATATTGTGATCAGTCAGAAAAACTTTGTACATATATTTAATTCCCTTCAAGGTTATTTTAAGAAATAACATGGGCGTCAGTAAACTTTCTTGCACCTGTATGTAGGTTGCACTTAATTTAACGTGGCTTCATTGCTTGATTTTGTGAAACGGAAGTTATTTGGAACTGTCTTACTCTGAAGCTAAAATAATTGCAATAAAACAGTCCTTTGTTTGCTGTTTTACTAAAACACCTATTTTAAGTTGCTGAAAAATAGCAATGTACTAAAAATCACTTGGAGTTTTGCTTATCTGTGAAATGTTCCCGTGTTTAAAATGAAAATAAAAGTCCTATATATGTGCATGCGTGGGTATGTGCGTATATATTTATGCATATGCATATGTAAGTATGTGTGGAGATACATCTAGTTGAAGGTATTTGTAGTTAGGTCTCATTCAAATAGTTTTAAATTATTATTGGCTTTCTTCCTCAGTCTTCATGGAGACATTAATTTATAAAATAAAACAGTTTCAGGCACTGCTTTGAAGTGTTCTTAATCACAAAATGGTAAGTCTACACTCAGATGTAGCTACCTCTTAAACTGTTAAGAGACCCACCCTAGGTAATTCTTTATACTTTTTAAAATAGCTTTTTTTCATTCATTACTCTAACTTACTGCTCTATTAATATGGGCATTCATATTGTGTACTGTGCAATACACAAACGTATTTGTAGAATGACATACATCTAGAAATACTCCACATGAGATCGAGCCTTGGACTCAGTCATACTGATAAATATCTGCAGTTATTTTGAATTTATAATGAAGAATTTGACTTAATGGTGCTGTACAAGTTCATGCAGAGCAACTTGCTGATAATCAAGCAGCCGAAGCATATTTCTTTCTTGGTGGGAGTTCCATCATACGCACTTTAAGAGAAAATGAGGCCTGAAAGGTCCATCATTTTCACCAATAAAAGATCTTGCTCAAAACTAAACTTCTTAGGAGCTACAACAGTTCAGTTTTTAAAGTACCACATTTTTTTCCAAAATATTTGGAGGAACATGGACCTCAGAAATACAGCATAGTTTCAGTATGTTGCACTTCTGTGATCAAAGTCTTTGGTTAAGGATAAATACCAGGCATGATCATCAGGATTGCAAGAATGCTGCTTGCAGAGGTGTCTAACCTTGGCTGGAAGAGTGGACCAGATTCAGCCTAGAAGGTCAGAACTGGCTGAAAAGACCTGGCTTATACATCCTTGCTTTGGAGTCAAAACAAATGGTTTAACTGTCTTAATAAAATCTCAGTTCTTTTGGGGCAATGACTTATCAGTCTTGCCAAACCACGCATCTAGGACATAACTTCTCAGCTAAAACTCAGTGGATCAGTCGTTAGCTTTTATCACATTTTTGAACCAGACCTCTAATAAAAGGATTAGTACACTTTTTTTCAACACCGAAAAAACCCTAAAAAATGCATTTTAAGCTCCTGTTCTTGTATTTCAAAGAGCAGATAAACATTTCTAAGATGTATTTTAATTTCATGGAAACCTTGCTTTAGTATAAAGATCTTGTAAAATCTTATTTTTACAATGTCTGTATTATGGGCCAACTTATATTTTGCAACAGTCCCCTTTAACTGAGCCACACAAACAAAACACAGAATTCCCATGTAAGCTGGGAATACAAATTATGTGGCAATGCCTGGATGGGAAAAATGATTTTCTTATGTGCAATCGCTGCTCAGAAATGAACATAGGGGTACACAGGAACTAGAATGGCTGTTGCCCCCTACTTCAAAACTGAATATCCAGTTCTCTTTCCATTGTTAATACCTTCTTCTATGTAATACTAGACTGAATTGTATTACATGCCTCTGAACACCAAAGAATCTCTTAGCACAATGGGTTTGGATCTGCATTAAGAAGAGGCAATCAGTCGCCTTGCCTATTCAAAGGCTTCAGTTTTCTATGCTCATTTGAAAAGTGAATACAAACTGGAAGGGTTTCACAAAACAGCATCACAGTTAATAAGCAATGGAAATGATTGGCTTGTGTGGAACAAATGGAGGAGCTGACTGTGTATATGTAAAAGAAAACATAGTAAAGAAATAAATATTTTTCTGGTACTACCAGCAATGAAGGACTGGAATTAATTTGGAACAAGGGTTATAAGGATAACGGTTTAATATTTCCGGTGGAAAAAGTAGGCCCAGAACAAGAAGAAGGTAAGAATACTTTCAAAGGCCTTGATCAGGAAAATGAAGTAGACTCCTGAATAGTTTCTCAAGCAGTGACATAATTCTCACTGTTTGGGTCATCTAACTGCAAAATGAATGAGTGAAGGTAACTTGGCTTAATGTATTACAATTTCCTTCCAGGAAAAGCACAGACTTTTGTTTTAGTTCTTTTCTTTTAATGGCTGGAGAGAAATCATTGGGTTGGAAGCTTTTAGTAGGTTTATTACAGTTGACAGGAGATGGGACAAGCAAACATGAACATGATGCAAAAATCCACAAGCAGGGTCTTTGTGGCATGATTCACTTCATATGCACTTGATACTGTCAACACTTGGCGTGTGACATCTCTACATCTCTCCTTGTTATGTCCATATCTATATGTTATTTGAAAGTTGCACCAACACCAATAAAGATAACAATAACCAAAGAAAAGAAGTAAAGGAAGAGAGAGAATTAAAAGAAATAGTGCATTCTAAATACAAACGCTGCCTGTCATAAAAATAAGACAGGAAAGGAAAATCTGCTTGCAAATAGGGTATTGTTCAAAGTTAGCATTACAAAATGGCTTTAATTTCTTCTTTTTTTCATAGATGCCTGCTGGAAAGACCAGGTAGCAAAACGCAAATGAACATTATTAGCAAGGACACCAAAAGTTGTCAGTGAAATACCCACCTAAACTGCAGAGGACTGTACATATTTCACGGCTTAAAATAGACCGCATCTTCGCAAGAAGGGTAGCACCATGACTTTGCATATCTTACCTGGGTTTTATGGTGCGTTAGCAGCTAAACATGTTATAAAAAAAGGAGCCTTTCAATTTTAAAAGCTTATAAACCACATTTCATAAAAGGCTGGATGCCTAGACAGTTCTTTTAATCAACTTTTAGAGGTACTCATGCAAGTGCAGCAGCCAGCTTTTTCCCACAAGATCTATGGTGCGTCAGTTACAGAGTCTTCATCGCTCCTCAGGAACCTAAATTTTCTTTTAAGCTTGCGCCATTATAACTAGGGTCACCGCCAAATCCAGGTCTCATGAATGCACAATACTTTTCACTTCTGGTTAGTCACCATCACTTCAAACCAGCATTCCTCTTTTGATGTTGTGCTTGCTTAGGTAGTTTTCACAGTGTACTTTTTCACCTCAGTGAACGTACTAGATAGTGTAACTAAGCGTTTTGCAGGATTCTGCATTTTACAGTCAGCCTTCAGGGATGCTAAATTTAAGAGTAAGGAAACAGTAATTAAAAGTGATTAGGACAAGAAGCCTTGATACTATGAAATGTGGACTCAATTGTCCTTGACACAGGCAGAACGAGGCAGCAGGTTTTGGTTTTGATTATAGCTTTACTTGAGATTTTAATAAACATGAGCCAGTATTCAAACTTTTAATATCCTGCTGCTTAACTATTTCCAAAAAGCAATCCAGCTCTTTTAAACAGCCCTTGTTTAAAAATTTTAATTTGTTTGGCTCTGTCTCTGCTTAGAGAAGTTGTAGCCTCACGGTAACTCTTTTATAAGTTCATTTCCAGAATCACAAGCAATTGGGTTTTTTTCAACTAAGTGTTTCCGCATGTGCCAAAAGTGTCAGGCTGACAGCTTTCCTGCACCGTTTTATCTGGTTCCCACAGTAAGTATGAGAGACAAACACAGGAATGTGTCTAGTGCTGACTATGCCCATCAAGGATACAATGATACTTACAGCTCTTCCAGGAAGCGGAGATTGTGCACGGGGTTTGAGGGCAGCTTAGTAATGTTGTTCATACTGAGATCACTGTAGGGGAAAACAGACAGAGACTTAATATGGCTTGCTACAACTGCGGTATCCAGCTGTTCATTCCACACATTTTTAAGTACTACATTAACAAAAATTAGTTCCTCTGCCAGAATTGATGAATCATTATCTAGTTAGCACGTTAAACATTCTTCTTCTGTATGAACACACCTTTGTCAAACCAAATACAGGCTGTAGCGTGTTCCTTGTTTCCAAAGATTTTGGAATGTTTTATCACGCTCTATAAATCAGCTGGAACACTAAACAACTCTTTTAGTCTACATAATTGTAATAAACCACTGTACTGTACTAAAATTTACTTGGAGTGGTAAAGGAAAACTACTACGATTTTTGTTGTTGTTGTAGAACTGTAGCACGTTTGGTTTACTCGACGGGCAAAAGTGTACAGCTATACACTATCTGCATCATTCTTCACATTTCATGAATATGGAAGCATTTTGCTTTTGCTGTACAGTCTGCTGCACAGTCGTACTGATTTGCCTTGCCTTATGTTAGGCACATCAGGTGTCCCCAAAACCCAACTTATTTGAGTTAAAGAAATAGCTTATTTTCAAATAATAAACATCCCCTTTTTAGAGTGCTCTTTTTCTGCAGGTTCTCAAATTGCATTAAATAAGTGAAATGAACCATAAAACAAGGGTGTAATGTGATCCTGCTCTGTAGCACACTTCCTGGTGGGGTTCCACGGTAGTTCCTGGCACAGGAAACAACCAGCCATATCAGCTCTGTCAGAGCTCATTCGAGCTATGTTTTAGACTAAATTTTATATAATACCTTTTTATGCTTAACATGCTTTTTCATTGTTTTCCATTGTCTTTCCCATGCCCCACAGTATCATTATAATTGCTTTGCATTAAGTATAAAAACTGTAAACAGACTGCATAATAAAATTCTGTGTTGAAGATACAACTTACACAACCATACCAAAATTCCAGTAGACTGTTAAAAATATCGGAGACCTGCATATTTTATGCAAACATTATGTGATAATTTTAAACTCCCCACTATCTAAACATACATACATTTGTAGCAGCGCTTCTAGTTTCCAGCTACTTCGGGTAGTATTTAGATAACTTTATTTCTTCCAGCTGTTGAGAGCTTACAAGGTAAATAAGTTATCTGTACTTTGGTGGGTAGATGTCCTATTCCTAATCCATCTAGTTCTTATTACTCACAGTCTGTTTCACATTACAGAATATATGCTTTTAGCCAGCATAGTTAATTTCAATGTTTGATCTTTTGCTGAATTTTAAAATGTATAATTTTAAAACATACTTCATGTAGAGAGTTTGAAATAAAGGAAATGTGTTAATACTTTACAACAATTACCAAATCACTGTTGGGTAAGGTCTCTGCATTCACTTCAAAATCAAGGTATAATTTGAGAACTGAGTACTTACTAAATTCATTCTTTACCATAATACTTTATTACCTAATTCTTCCATACCGTTTAGCAGGCTATTACCCTTTCACTTTGATAAAGGCTCAAAGGATTTGTTCTGGCTAAGGAACAAAACCATGGATTTATTTGGCAAAAGGAAAAACTCATCCAGGTAGTGAATTATACTACTGAACATTAAGATAAACCCAACTTTTAACAATATGATTTTGATCGTGAGATTTTCAACACATGTCTTAATGGGTTTTTGCAAATATACCAAATCACATTTTAGATTTAAAAAGCCAGCCTTGGTGGAAGATGGGAATGATTCATCTTCAGATAGACACATCTTTAGGGCGTTCTACAAAAGCAGCATTAACCAGTGCTCCAGGTAAACCTGAAGCCCGTTTTTCTACCGTATTAATTTCTGTTAGTAGTAGGCAGTACTTGTCTAATGTACCACCCACAGTACCCCATGATGACATCAGTCACAAGCAATCTACAGACCAGATCCTAATATCTTAAGAGGATGAGAATAACAGAATGTGGTTTTCATTATGTGCTTTGATGCACAATGAGAAAATCAACAATACATACACTTTTCTTAAAAACATCTTTAGACCCCAGAGATGGATTTACCAACAGTGAACTCCAATGTCCTAGTCTCTTTTTTGTACTCCATTCATGTGGTAAAGTATGTGCTCCACCTCATATGATGGAGAATAACCTCTTCCATTCCCAGTCTACACTGCAGCAATTGCTAGCTCCTTTTAAACCTACTAGTTAAATAATCTCATTCTGTTAGATAGGTTCCTTTTTCCCAGATTATTCTTTTCTCGGAACATAGAGAACAAAGATGTTTTGCGCAACAGCACCACTAAACATTACCTATGCATATTTCATAGAATCATAGAATCGGTTTGGTTGGAAAAGACTCTTAAGATCATCAAGTCCAACTGTTAACCTAATACTACCAAGTCCACCACTAAACCATGTCCCTAAATGCCACACTTACATGTCTTTTAAATACCTCCAGGGATGGTGGAGATATAAGAAATTATTTCCAATTTCGTTCAATAACGTCTTTCCAAATTAGTTTTTAACACACTAGGAACTAATACACAGGCTGTTCCAGTCTATGCTGGTGATGTGGTATTGTAGCTATAATGGCTATGCTGCCTTTCAGTGAGACCGGGACAGGATGGAGAGCTGGGCCGAGGGGAACCTCATGAAATTCAACAAGAGCAAGTGCAAAGTCCTGCACCTGGGGAGGAACAACCCCAAGCACCAGTACAGGCTGGGGGCTGACCTGCTGGAAAGCAGCTCTGCTGAGAAGGACCTGGGAGTGCTGGTGGACAGCAAGGTGACCCTGAGCCAGCAATGTCCCCTGTGGCCAAGAAGGTCAATGGAATCCTGAGCTGCATTAAAAGGAGTGTGGCCAGCAGGTCAGAAGAGGTTATCCTCCCCCTCTACTCTGCCCTAGTGAGACCACATCTGGAGTGCTGCATCCAGTTCTGGACCACCGGTAGACAGGGAACTACTGGGGAGAGTTCAGTGGAGAGCTACAAAGATGATCAGGGGACCGGAGCATCTCCCTTAAGAGGAAAGGCTGAGAGACCTAGGTTTGTTCAGGCTGGAGAAGAGAAGACTGAGGGGGGATCTCGTCAATTATTATAAATATCTAAAAGGCGGGTGTCAAGAGGATGGGGCTAGACACTTTTCAGTGGTGCCCAAGGACAGGACAAGGGCAATGGGCACAAACTGGAAAACAGGAAGTTCCACCTGAATATGAGGAAAAACTTCTTTACTGTGGGGGTGACAGAGCTGCCCAGCTGGAACAGGCTGCCCAGAGAGACTGTGGAGTCTCCTTCCCTGGAAATATTCAAAACCCACCTGGACGCAGTCCTGTGCCCCCTGCTCAAGCAGGGGGGTTGGATGAGATTATCTCCAGAGGTCCCTTCCAACCCCTACCATTCTGTGATTCTGTAATAAGGGTTTAAGAATGTAAGGGAGACTACTGTAGAGAGAGACAATATCTTTGATTAGGCTAGCTGATACAGCTGGAAAACCTGAGAAACTTTCAGGCATAAAAAGCAAAGACCTCTGCTTCTTCCAACTGTACCAGTTGGCTAAATAGGTGACATTATTTCTCCCTGACAACCTCACATCACTTACACAGGCAAGGCAGTACTTCATCTGTGCTTCCAGTTTTTAGATTCAGAATACTCCTTTGGGTCAGAATCATCATGGATGCATTTAATCCAATTTTTGTTCACTGAAGTAACTAAGGGTCTTATGAGAAAGTCCCATGACCCAGAGCTACTGTGGATGGGGGGGATGTTTGGAGAAGTGAGACAAACAAAAAGAGTTAATGCAATGCAATCAGTCACTGGGTCTCATGTGAGCAATACTGCAAAGTTTGGGCTGCGGAGCAGAAATTCCTCACAGTGCTCCAGACACAAATAAGGAGGTTCTCAACAAACTTACCAGCCTTTGGACCATATTGCTGAGAAGACATAGCTAGGATGAGACTTACGGCCATTAGCTAGATCAAGCACAGCTAACAGCCAGAAAGAGCTAGTTGGTAAACTGTACATATTATTACTATGAAAACCAGTAACAATTGTAATGGGTATGTCTTATGTCCTGCACCTGCAATGGTTTCTTTCCAAAATGTGCATTGATCAGGTTTTCTGATTTCTCGTTTCAGTGCTAGCCTGACAAAATCAGCAATTTCCTCTCTCTAGAAAAGAGAAGGGGATGAAAGATGGCTTGCACATCAGGATTTGTAGTGTAATGCTGAAAAATATTAAAATCAAGGTACTAGATCATTAACTATCCTCAGTGGAATGGTTTCCTGATTTTATATCAGGTCCATTCCCCAATTTTCTTTGTGTGCCTGTGCATGTATACTCAGAACTAAACCAGCTGAAACTGCAAACATTTCTTGTCAAACTTGGTAGACTCTTACAAGCTACAGTGATGAAAATGTTACAATTATTAGAATACTGAAAATCTTTAAATAAGTTAGTGTAACAAAACTACTCCTATATCCCACCACCAAAGCACATGCAAATGCCACCCATGCCAGTAGGAGCGGCATTGTGAGAGTATACTCTGAGTTTTAAAATGCTCCTAATGTAAGCAGCAGTAGTACCAGATCTACCTTTATGAAAACTACCTGCACCATGAGCTGACGTACTGCACTGGAAAGGTGGTAGGTTATTTTGAACCATCAGAGGAAGACATCATCTATTCTCCCACCAGCATTCCTGCAGCCTGTTTCCAACTGCTGACTATAAAAGCAACATAACAGCAAATGAAACTTTTATCTTTTCAACATTTGGCAACATGGCTCACTATAATGATACCTTAATTATGCTCTGTGCCAATCAATCACCACACTGTTTCTTTGGTCACTTGTAAAAGGAATCCTATCTGTGATGAAACCTTGGGAGAACGGAAAATACTGCAAACTGCACCGTGCATCCACCTGTTTTTTCTTGGTGACTATATGGGCATATTCTGGGTATTTGCAAAACAGAGTCCAAGAAGGCAAATACAACAGGTTTTTTTTCTGCTCAGTTTTGTTGCCCATGCATATACATGCTGAAAAAATATCCAGTTACCATCTTAAAAGTGAGTAGCTCACCATGAATTCCCAAAAGCCAGTAAAACAAGTTAAGTGAACTAGTTCTTAACATATAATAGATGAGTCTGGAGGCCAAGTTACTAACCTGTTATTAGCTGTTATTACAAGAGATGTTTCAGTGACTCTTCATCTTGGAAGATCAGTTTTCCACATGATATTTATGGCTTTTAAAGGACAACAAAAATCTGTCTTGGGATATATGCAGGGCTTCTATTGCCTTTCACCAACCTGTTAATCTACTGCTAGGCTAAATTTCTATTATACTGAATGGTACAAACTTGTCTACCCATTGCAGGGCTAATACAATAATCCAATATCAAAGACAATGAATTTTGTAGCCTATGGTTTTTTTTAACAGTTGCAAGCTGTTTGATTTTTAGAAAATGATCAAGACATTATTAGGATTATTAATTATACTTCCTCTAGGCCTGCCATACCCCAAAAAAGATGTATTAATGATTATTTTTATAGAAGTCTCTGAAAAACAAAGCACTCACATAAAAATACTGACAATAGACTGAATGCACTGCCTTGAGTTCTTACCAGCTGACAACAGTTCCTAAATTAAGACAATTTCCTTAATCCATTTACAGCAAAATTGACCACTATCTTATATGTAGTAATACGAAAGAATGAAAAGGGATGAGAATTACTACTGCTCTTCCCTTGCTGTGCCTATCTTTTTAACACAGCACTCTTGTCTCTGCTGTTGGCAGAATAGTTTACTAGCTCTACTGTACGATGGAAGAATACGCTAGCCATTAAGTGCATATCGTCCACTAATGAAAAGGCTTCACTATGCATATTAAAAGTAACGTCATCTGCTACAACTACTTAAAGTAGATAAATCTATTTGCCAACACTGTAGCTCCTAGTAGTAGTTCCTATTTATTACAAATAAATTCCTATAGCATGTTTTCATTCAAGGGTCTCAATAAATCAATAGAATAATAATTGCCATCATTTTACAGAAGGGAAATTAAGACCCCTAATGGCAAAGTGACATGTTCACAGCCAAACAGCAGGTTATATGCCACAGAGGAGCCAAACACTGATGATGGTTGGTCCAGTGCCCTTTTCATTAGATCACACTGTCCACCCCATGGCATTTACACCAGTTTTCTAAATGGTGATGCATAAGCTGTCAACAGCCTCAGAAAACAATGGCCATATTTTCATTTTAATAGTCCTAGATTACATTATGTCCCAAAATCAACATGAAAATTGGTAGTCATGTATTTGCATGTTTAATCCACCCATGCAGAGCAGCACAGGGCAGGGTATAAGCATGCATAAATAAGCATTGTAAGCACTTCCTGACAATTAAATCATAGCATTTATTCTCACAACTAGCTTCAAACTTCATCTGTGGTTCTTTGAAGGACTCTGTAGCAAACTATGATTAAGATGTGAACTTCCACTAAATGATTCACATTGGAAGCAGTACATCTTTGCATTTGGAAGAACCTTCTGGAAGAAAGGTGGTAGATTTGCAGGAAGAAGCAGTAAAGAGAGAGTTATAATAGACATTACACAGAGTAGCGAATCTCTCTATCAAGGTATTCACAGTAAATAACAAGTGACAAAAGCATGGATATTCCTGTTCTTCTGCATACTGATAATGACAAATGCTAAAATTAAATATTTAAAAAATCATTATCCCGCATAATATTATTTGTAACAGAAAATTATGAGCAACTGACCCCATTCTATACTTTCAAAAATTAACACAGAAGTGATGCAAGGCTAAAACAGGATTGCTTGTTACTCATTTTTTACAGAAAATTTCTGTTACTTGACATTGAAGTTCATTGTTTCCAGAGACCTGACACCTTTGTATTAAATGACACCCTGCAAATGCAAATGACGTTGTGTGGTCACATGAGAACAGACCCTGCAGTGAGGGTATGTGTGCCTGGGCACCTCATGAAGAGCTTTATGCCAGAAAACAGACAGTACTCTCACTGTCCCCCTCGCACTGTCCTTTTCTTCCTTGGCACATGAGTGGTGCTTGTTCCAGCAGTGCATTTTGCTTACAGGAGATACAACCACTGCAGCTGTAAATAGGTATCTATGGGAAGGATCAGGCATTTTGAACTTAGGGAAGCCTCAAAGGTGATCCAGAAAGGTCAGGAGGGCTCTGTCTACACCTCTTCTGTGCTGTTGTATAATGGCCCATAACCCATTGGGTGAATATTAAACATCAGATCCCAGCAAACCAGGCTGATAGGCTGTGTCTGGACTCAGCACAAACTAACAAAATGATTTGGTCAAAGTTCTGCACTCCCAACACCTGTCAGTGGGCTCCCCTGATGTCACAGACAGCAAAATCTGGCTTATTGCTGCAGAAGCTCTGTAACACAGTTGTTTTAAACAGCATGCATTATTCCTGAACATAGTAGGCAATTCTGTCATATAAGCAGCCATCAAAGACTTACTCAAATCTAGACTGCAGAACATTTGTAAAGCAAACAGTACGTGCATGATTAATCTTTTCAGGAAACAATTTTGCCATTCAGCTTATCCAAGACTCCAGCAGAGGGAGCAGGGCAGAGCAAACAATTAGGGTCAAAAAGAAAGTAAAGATCAAAGATCAGATCAAACACACACAGTGCTGAATTAATCTGACAAGTACCTGACATTTCATTTTAGGTACAAAGATTCTGGCTCTCTACTTTTTTTGTATATCAAATTCACGATGCTCCCTAGATGAAATTATCCATTTACTTTCAAAGCTGATTCATGGCTGTTCATTTGGCGCTGAAGACTCAGTTTGCTAAGTAATAATTACCAGGCAGGGTAAGTTACAAAAACATTCCAACATGTCAATCATTTACCATACTTAACCCGCATATTTTAAAGCTTAAATAACTAAAGGAATATTTTATAATACAGAAGCCAGCACAAGCAATTTAAAAGAGGACTGAATGGAATTCCTCTTCCTCCCATGCCCACAGATGTATTAGTATTATTGTACTTTGTGAGTTATTACTTGTTTCTACTGCACTAACTCAAATAGATTATACAAGTACTGCATGCATGATTCATCTTGTTCAAATACTGAAACAATACACAACAGGAAAATATATCAGGTTTTGTTGTCATTTATGAAGACAACTGCTAGAGTGTTTGTTCTGTTTTTCATCATTACCTGTTTACCAGGTACTGTTTGTCTTATTTTTGATGAAGAAGGGTACAGTTAAATTGAGAAGAGGTATTTATTAGAAGTGACCAACACTGGGAAAAAAACCTCTTGGCCTCTGTTAGTTTCAGAATATTTTCTGCAACTCTAGAAGTTGCTTATTTTTCAAGTATTTGTTACAAAAATGACAAAAATATAGGAAAACATAATTTTCTTCTGAATGAATGGACACACTCATCCATTTTAGAAACTGGGGGTCCAATTTCCTTCTAATTCCAAGTCTATAATTTCATCCCTCTGAATTCAGTGAAGCCGTTCCTAAATTATCCTTCTTTATATAACAGCATCTACAAGAAGCACAGCATAGGTTGCTTATTAGCATACTATACCTTGACTACAGCAGAAACTAACTCAAAATATATCTGAGTGTAGACAAAGACTCAAAATACAAGCCTAAAGTCATAAAACACAACTTTCCTAAATCAAGTATTATGGGCCGTGCAGTCAACTGTCTGAATACCCAAATGGAAGTTATGCACCGCATAGGTTACATGTTACACAAACCACTTTTAAAACTCATCTTCACCAAAATATCCAATATTATTTCAGTGAGGCTGCTGAGGGTGGAAATGAATCAGGATTAGCCTGATTTCACTCACAACAGGATACACTGCAGTGCCTTTATTCTGCTGGTCTTAATTTGACTCAATTCCATACCATGGATTTGAAGAATTAAAAAGCAAACAGCTTTGAGAGCATCTGCTACAAAACATTCTAACAGTAATGGTGTAAGTTTGAGTATCCAGAAATCCATGCACAACACACCTGATTTTAGAGCGGGAAATACCTATCCTACGTTGCACAGTGCAGAGGTCCCCAAGGTACAGATGAGTGAGCTGGGTCCAGAGCTGGAAATTCCATTCCCATGTTAGGTGCCCTCGAAAGGCTTATTATCCCAGGTACAGCATGATGCTTCTATGACTGTACTAATTTCACAATGCAGCATCTCTGCACAATGCTACTTTGTGTGATGTAATGTAGCAGCTGTCATGTATATAAACTTGGTATTCCCAAACCGGTTCACTGCAAAACACATATACTCTAGACTAGGAGAAATTCTGGCTTGGTAAACAAAATGGCAAAAACATCATTCTGCAAAGACGAGTCCCAACTCTTTTCAACTCTTTTCAAAGTTTGATCCCAACTGATCTTTTCATGTCAGAAGAGTTTTCAGTAAAATTCTGGTTAGCTTCTTCACTACTCCTATTCTATAGGTTCCCATTTTCTTATACACTGATGCTGAATGATTGGACTTCTTTTAACACAGCACTGCCACTTCTGCTTCTATTCTATTTTAATTGTACCTTGTGTTGTTGAAGAGTAACTGAAGAGTTTCAGCAGAGAAAATGATGCTACGCTGTATCACAACTACTAGAGTTCTACTCTGAATTACTAATTTGATCATTTTTGTGTTGTTGCTTAGCTGAAATAATTGTTTACAGAATCTGCTCTGTTTTGTGTGGACAAGCCAACTAATGCTACATTATCAGCACACTAATTTTCATCCAACGCTGCTACCAAAAGAATTACTCCTGACCTCCCTCCCACGCCAGCTATTCAACCAGAGCTGGCAACTGATCTGGATTAAAATAAATCCAGCAGGAAAAAAAAAACAACTTGTTTTAATCCAAACCAGTTCCCTGAGCTGGTTTATTGCATTGCTGTTTGTGCCACCACAAGCTAAAGTATAGAAGAGAAACAAATAAGGAAGGTGAAGCATAACTGTTTTTTCAGTTGGCAGTGTTGGCCTAGAGTAATGCAGGGTAATCCTACACCTAGGACATAAATATTGTAAATCTTCTTCAGATATACTAAGTTGTGATTTTTAAAATATATATACACATCTTCCCTTTATATCTGATGGAGCCTGTTTGCTGAAATACAATAGAGCCTCCAGATCTGCCAGCTCCTGGCTGGCTGACAGCCTCTGCCAACACCTCCTATGGAGCTCAGAGGAATGAGAGAGCTGTCAAGATTTTTCACTGACAGATTGAACACCCAAACTTCTGCAATAGTAAGTGCCAGGAAATATGTATAGCTTGATTCTTACAAAGATAACGCACTTAAAAACACTGTATTTCTCCACCAGGTAAATTTTTTTTTTTTTGCTTAAGTGTTCAAAATTCACTTTCATCATGACCTACCTTCACATGAACTGGTATAAAATAGTCTGAATATACATAAACACCACATCCTGAATCTTACACTGACATCATGTATACCTTCTAACTCAACAGTTGCCGTTCAGATAGGCAGAGTACTGAAATACCTGAGCTAGCTTTAAACAATTCAGGTCAATGAGCTGGGTTTTGATGCGCTAATTTACCCTAATGAGGAGAAATCTCCAGCAGAGACTGGTGTTGGATTGAGCTGGCATGTATTTTTCATGTGGTTATACCAGCACAATCGTCAGGGAGAAGAGCTGTGCTCCTTCTAGTATAAAAGTGTCTTCTCTTTGGATAAATTATTTCCCTTTCCAATAACTTAAATTACTGGGATCAGACCTGTACAATTAATACGTGGAGGTAAAATACTTCAGGACTATTTCTACTGAGATCAGCTGTGCTGTTCAGAGGATAAGCTAATATTTAGTATGAGTAGAGGCAGCAAACTCTGATCCAGAAAAAATGATCCCTGTTTCCTTCCTTTTATTCACAGTGTTTACATAATCCACTGTTTGACAACCTCATTTTGAGGCCAGTGACCCACCACTTCTTGTGATTGTTATGATGATCAACAGAAAATCTCTTCAGGGCAAGCAATTAACTTGTGCTATTCAGTCAAATCCACGGCTGTGTCTCAGTTTCAAGTATCAGTTTGGGGTCTTCCTGGAGACAATTTTGAGTAATATTATAAACCATCAGTAGCCAAAACAAACCTTTACCAAATGTAAACTGTTGCTGCAAGCTCTATTGCACCTGTGTCCATAGGTGTAATAAGTGTGTCCCCTATACTGCACCTGTCTGCTCTGCTTTTTTTGCACAAGAAATGAACTTTCCAAGATCTCTTTTCTTTAGCTGTTCCAAATGCTATAAAAATGCTGGAAAGAATCAGTTGCCCTATTATTTACATGTCTTAAAACTTATAACACAGCAAGTCAATGTCAGCACTAGAACAGTGCCTGGGGGTAAACACCTGGCTCCACTGGTGCTGGTAGCAAAACTCCCATCGACTCCCATGGGAGGAGGACGTCATCCCAGGCCCCCGAGTGCCTAATGCCAGGTTCTACCCAATAGGCAGTATTTCACAGTTGTGGAAATCATATACATCACTTTGCGTGGAGTAGTGAATGTAGTACTGCTGGGTTCACTGGGAAGATTTCTACATATTTTTTCCAGCCCTTTTATAGTTTCTAAAATATGTTGAGTTAAAGGCAGGATGCCTTTGGGCTTTGTCACTAAGAAGAAGAAAGTGTGACATTTTCTGCTGACAAAATCACCCCTATAACTTTTTTCAAGTGAGGAGGTTCAAAAATCTAAGGAAGTGGTTTATTTCAGTTTCTTTTATTTCCATATTGTTCACTGTTAAAGCTTTTCTTTCTTTTCTGCTTGGTTGTCATGCCTGCTCCAGTTATTTGGTTACTTAACTTTTCATTCCTGGTGTTATGCTTCCAAGTGAAGTGCTGATTCTACTCACTTTTCCCTCCTCACCCTCTCTTTTCCATAGCCTTTGCTCAATTTTTGTTTCACATAAAGTTCAGCTTTCCAGTCAGCTCCATCAGGAAAACTCAGAGTAATCTGCATTGTGATGGTTCTCTCTGGGTGAAGATGAATCAGCATTTTGGAACTAGAAGGCTTAAACTCTCTGACACTTTGGGAGATCTCTTAAAGGCTTACCTTGCCTTGCTATGAACAAGTAGCACAAATGAACACAGCGATGCCCACCTCCTACGTGACAGCAACTGCTGATGACCACCGGTCTCACCTTGCACAAGACAGTACTGCTATTGCTGCATTCCCCCCAAATGGTGACAAGAGAGATGCCAGCTTGAAAATGGATCAGGTTGAAATGAAATACAGGGAAGAAATAAAGTCAAGGCACTCACTAAGCAGAAGCAGGCCTTCTGCTGAGAGGTGTTATCCTATTTTCCACACCCTGCAGAATCCAGGCAGCCTTGCCTTCTCTTCATGAGAGGTTTGGAGTTGGTGGGATGCAGACTGGTGCTCCTCTTCACATCACACAGGGTATAAAGAGACTACCTCAGCCCACAGGCTAGCTTTGTTCTGTCCTGTGTGAGGAGTGATGTGAAGATTAGAGTGGTGAAGGATGCCCCTCTCAGTCACGGTCTTGGCATGTGGATCTCAACTTTCACATAGTTGGGGCAGACTGAAGAAGACAGCATGGCATGGTTCTATGTGCATTAATATTGTTGCTATTAGAAGGACCACAAAGGGGGTTTTATGGGCATTTGTTCTGACTGAAAAACACAAATCCATCAGGAGTTCCCTGAATAAAGCCCCAGTATATCCTTGCAAGATCCACCAGAGATTCCAGAGAGATCCTTTCTCCAGAATGGCGCAGCAGGTTCTGCACGTTTTGGTTTGTACAGTTTTATTAAGCTCTTCAGAATTTTCATCTTGAATCCTGCAGATTCAGCACAGCACAGGAAAAAAAGGACTTCAAGCCATCCCGATCTTAAATTAAAACCCTTTTAACAAAAACAAAATCATCTAACCTAATCCTATAATGGACATTTTTTAATAAAGGCATGTGGTTTGAAAATGAGCTTCTCAATAACCAGAGAAAAGAAAGAACATAGAAACAGGTTTTAAAATGTCTGTGGAAAAAAGACAGGGCATTATTTTAAATAATTAAACTCAAAGCTCAGGTGATTTGTCTTGTCACATGTATAATGTATGAGGTTACTTTTCTTTAAAAGCAAGTGTTAAAGAAGGAAATGGTAGTGTCATTAACAAATGCTATAGGGCAGAGAGCCTTTTCTGGGCAATTTTTCAATTCAATAAAATTTTCAAACTTGTATTTCGCCATTTCCAGCTCCCGTATTAAAAATCTATTAGCAGAAAGCCTATTGAAAAGCTGACCATGAGCACAAGAGACTTTTTCTGGAAACACTTCTATTCAGTTCTCATGCCTGAACAAAAGCAGATTGGCACATTCAGTTATATACAAATGCCTTTGAAAGGGACCTCCCCCCCCTTTCCCATAGCCACGCGTTTCAGGGCTCTATATGCTGAAGGAAGGCAGTGAAAGGTTTGAAGGGGTGGGGAGACGAAGGGCTTCCACCGAGATCCTTCAAAGTCCTCGTCTTCTATAGTGGGAGGATTTCCCTCTAAATCCCTTTCAATAGCATATTGATGGCTTTGAAAGCTTAAATGGCATTTGTCAACCATCAGTAAATCTTGAAAACTGTTTCTGCAAATAGCCCAACTCTGAGTCTCAGCTTTTCCCATTAATCTGTACGTAAGGCCACTGAAGACTTTTTCAGAGCTTAGATAATGCCTGGATTAAAAGGTCCATTCAGAAGGGAAAACTTTAGCATTCACCTTGTGTACATAGCCATTTCACCAGTGGTATTCATGGGTTGTTATTTCAACTCTGCATTTGTCCTGCAAACAAGACATTTTGCCACAAAGACTTGGTAGAGACATTCTTCAGTGAATTACTGAAACCTAGCCCTGCTATTTGTCATGGCTTGTTATTTTTATCAAGTGTAATCAGTTCAAATAGGAACCCTAGACTGACAACTTTACAATTATGTCACTATTTTAAGAGTGGAAGGTATGTTTCTTCCAATTCAACAATGAAATTGATTAAAGCACAACCTGATTGCTTTATCTAATGAAACAGTCTAAAATTTCCATTAATCAGATGTCAGAAGACTTTTTGTTTGGTTTATATTAAAGCTAAAGACAAGATCTTTATAAAAATCATTATTCAACATTCTTACTTTATGATATTTTATAAACCTGTATACATTTACAAGGCTTAACAATTTATAATATGGTACATACTGCCTTGTGTTTGGATTTTAGGGCAATAATGTATTAATTTAGCTTTCTCCAAATAAACCAAATGGACAGCCTTTAAACCCTCAGAGCCTCTGGCCCTTACACATGCAAACTCCTTTCTTAGGCTGTTCTTAGATCCTAATAATGTTTGTGTTCTCTCCTTTCTAATTTTTTTCCATTTTGCATCCAATAAGTTATACCAAAGCCAAGGTATGAGCTATTTTGAAGGGCACAAGGCATTTCATTATTATTATTATTGAAATAATCAGGTCAAAATGTTTATGCATCACAGAAAAGAAGAAAAACAGAACGAGATCACACACCGGAGACTCCAGGCAAATTTTGAGGTGCCAGTGACGCAATGCTAGGCAAATTTTTTAATATTAAAAAAAATATATCAGACTCCTGTCAAATTTCCCCCAATCCAGACAGAACTCATTGTCTGAACAAATCAACCTTTTCACCATACTGTATGATTTACTGTGAACATGAAAAACACTCAACGTGGGGATCAGTGAAATCCACTGAACTTCCCTCACAAGGATACACAAACATTATCCTTCCCTCCAGTACTGTTGAAAGGCAGAAGCTTAGTGAAATCACATGTGGCTGAGGGCCACACCTTGCATCTGCTTCTTTTCGTTTGCCTTTATTGTTCACCTACATGGATATGTCCCACCCATTTTTTGCTATCAGTGGAAGAGACCTCATAATTTAAATGTGAAAAGTCTCTGCAGCTTCGGTATGGTATCCACGCTCAGCTCAACTCACTGTAAAACTAATATGAAGCCTGTCCCACAAGTTCACACAGAAGGGTTTTTCTACTCCAAACCTGCCCCCTCCTCCCACCCCAAGTTACTGTGTTAATAATACTGCAATTCTCTGTGTGTCTTGAAGATTTCTATGGGAAATATGCCATGGCTTTTGGCTGATTAAAAGTAAACTAGGCCAGATTTTTTATCTGTGGGTCACTTCTTGAGATGACTTAGGGTATTCTGCCTGGCTTCCAACCAACCCTTTCCATACAGTAGGGGATGCACTTCCTGTAGAGGCCATATCACGTGTACCCCATGAAGACACCACAGATAACCTGGAGTACCTTAAATGGCATAAGGCAAGTACGTGTGAGCATCTAAATGAAGCTCCAGCTGCATTAAAGAATGGCGACACAATTTAGCTTGCTAAACATAGGCGTCTACAGTCATTTGAAACATCCTCAGTTACCTGAGACATCCACATGGGCCTGGCAAATACAATATTATGACCTACGATAAGACCCATTGCCTTTTGAAGGGAAAACTGAAGGCCAGCTAAGGCCCTAAGGCAAATCGAGTGCACTAGATACCTGTGCTTAGGCAATTGCACTGACCTCTGAGACTGGGATTCCACTCCTAACACTAACCTAAGTTAGATGTCTGCCTGTGAAAGAGGCTTCTGGGCTCCCAGTGTGGTCAGTTAAATCTAGAAAGATTTATCTTATCTTCAGATAAGTGACTTTTTTGGTCAATGCCCTCCAACAACTAGGACTACACTGACTGTTAGGAGAGTGAGACACTGCTTACTCTAGACATCTGCATTTTAGATCAGTATGTAAATCTGGAGCTGAATATCAGTTCAGTTGACTTCAGGAGCAAATAGATTACAAGATAAAATGTATGCATGGTATTTATACTAGTGGTGGTGCAAGGAAACTAGGTGAAAAAATCTGCTTCCTTGATTCCTCCTCTGCACTAATACAACTTAAGTTTTCTGACATCTGAAGCATATTGTAACACCCGGTTCCTTACTCAAGCTTTTCTTTTCATGAAAGAAACTAGTTTTCTTTATGTGGGAAAGTGAGAAGTTGTCTTTACTTTCATCAGTATATGTTAAGACTTGTGACTTGACTGTTGGGCTTTGTTTGATAAAAATAAAAATAGGCCTTTCTAGAAATACAGAATACTTAGCAAGGATGATTTAATAAAAATTAGTAAAACCTTAATGAAAGTGAATGCAAGTTAAGACTTCTGAAGTCCTTCTCTGTAACTCAGGATGTGTTTCATGAAAGTAGACCTTCGGGAGCCTAGCTTCATGTGAGTTTCCATCTTGTAGTCAGACTCCTCTAGGTTCAATGAGATGGAGCAGGTTTCTCTCCCATGCAGATTCTTAGGTGTCTCTAGATAAAAACCATCCTTTTTGGTAATGTTAGTGCTCAGGTAAGGTCAGGCGCAGTGCTTTGCTGATGGTTTCCAGATGGTTCAGAACATGGGCAGAGCTCACACACATATTCCTAAAAAATTCTACATTGATGTGACTTCAGATGTGTGTTGCATCCTTTGGGACTAGAAACAAGTGATATCACAAAAGTGTGAAGTATTCCTGGAAAACTATATTCCTGCACCATTTTGAGAGTTGTGTATTTCCGTATTACCACAAGAATGTTATTTTAAAAACCCTCAGCCTTGTAATGAACAGAATACTATGGAAGAAGGACAGCTTTCATAATTAGGGTCAGTGTTTTCCTCCTGTAGGAGTGACAGATCCTCTGATTTCCTCATGGTTTTCACTCTGAAAAACCCTAAGGGTTTAGGAAACTAATTTCAGTGCAACTCAAAAAGGGGAACAATAGCAAATCCCCTGTCCTTCCTCAGGTTTGTGAACAGCTGTAGGAATTTGCACTCTAGCTCACATCCTACAGAAAATGTGATGAATTCAAAGGTCTGAGACAGAATTGCTACCTCTTCCCTTGGGAGTGCCAGGGGAGAAACTTCTGGCCACTCATACCCAAGAATGACGTGTATTGGCAGGGGGTGGAGGGAGAATTTTCTGGGCCAAAGTAATTATGTGCTTGCTGGCTTTTCCCTCCTGCACTTTTGGTACAGCAATATTCAGCTAAGCAATACTTTTCAAAGAACAACATAAAGAAATAGTTAACTACTATTTAGGAGTTAAGGAGACTGTAGAGTGGGAGATGGACTAATTTTGCTGTGGCACTAAGCAATGCAATAAGGAAACGGAAGAAAATATAGATCTGAATCTCTGATCAACACTTTATCTATGAGGTGGTGCTGCCTCCTTAAGCAAAACCAATAAATACTCCCAGGCTAACCGCAACTCTCAGTGGTATTTCAATGAATGCTTCTACTTTTCTTTATAACTCTTCCATCAGATTTTATTTTTGTGACCATGTTCTCACATTCAAACTAACATAGCTTTTGCAGCTGACATCACATGGGTTGGAATACAAATACTGCAGATGTTCACAATGCCAACATATTTTAGGACATAGAAAGACAACTGAAAAATCTGTTATCTACTTCAGTTTAAGAGTGCTATCGTACAGGAACATAGGTTTTTTTCCCCAAATACTATTCAATGCATCTTGCTGGCAGGGGAAATTAATTTTCCAAGCTCAGTCTTTAAAGGATATTATTTTTTTAATAGGAGCGTCTTTGAGATAGAACATATGCCCCTGTTTCTCTATCCACACCATAAAATGGTTTTCCCATTCATCACAAATAGCTGGTTTTTTCCCTACGAAAGCTTTTATAGAGCCTGCCTCTGTATTTTAACTGTTCCTGACATAGTGGATCCACAATTGCAATTATGGCTGTGGACTGCAATACAACCGTAACAAAAATGATAAATAGAGTCCTTATGCTTATCTGAATTTTAAAATATAACTTTCAAAATACAGGTAGGTAGACAGAATTATTAAGCAGGCTGGCTGTAACTGCCTGCTGAACTACTCAATTCATACAAAAGATGGGGAAACCTGGGGAAAGATGTAATCCTTAACCTTCATTTAGTACAGCCTAAGGTTACATTATTCTTCTCTGCATTATTATCGCATAGCACAAAAGGACGTACAAACACGAGGCTCTAATGCTTATGGAAGGTCTGCCTAGCCTCTGCAAGGAATGGGTGTTCCAGACCCCTAATCCCCCCCACCCCCGAAATACCTTTTATACCCTTGTAAATCAACTTTATGAAAGTGAGATAGCTAAAAGCTGAACAATGCAGTCCAGTAATTTCTCCTAAGTCATGTGTGATGGACAGTTTAGAAATCTGTTTGCTTATGATAATAGGCATGTTACTGACAGAGCACCAGACTGCTGACCGGCAGCAGTCGAACATAAAAAATTACAGGTACAGATATTCTTTGAAAGTTTCTTAGTTTAATAGTAATTAAGATGGCTAATAAAGATTTCCAAAACAATCTTCATTTTAAAGACAGGAATTAAAAATGGGGGATTCTGCAGCCTGTGGACTTCAGTAAGATTATCTGAATGAGTACTGTTTGCCTGGATAAAGACGTTAGTTCTGTGTCCTGGCATTTCATCACCTCTGCATATTAAGGCTTTTATTAGTGGAATTTATTATCTTTCAAGGCGTCTTGATCTATACTTAAATTGAATGGCCAAAGCCAAGGAGAAGTAACAGCTCCCAGAAAACTTAGCTGAGGCATACCACACCATAGCGCACGTGTCAGACTAACAGTCACAGTTCGAGCCCACAGAAGTGCACAGTTGTCACCTAAAAGAATCAGGAGACAGAGATATCCAGTAATTTGGCTTTGGCTATGGCTATGGCTTTTTGATTTCACTGGGTGGCCTTAGCAACCCTCATCTTAAGGTCTTATGGTAGCAGCAGATTCAGACTTCAATGAACCACCGAATTATTCTAATGTGATTGTGGAGAAAGGTACCAGAATGCTTTGGGAAATCAAGCAACACTGTCAGAGAATGGCATACTTACTGTTTACGTGGGATATGTTTTTTCCATAAAAGAGAACAGAACCTGTATATACTAAAACTCATGTGAAATTAATCTTCAGAAATGTTTAGCTGCGTAGCATTATAGATCATGGTGTACAATGACATCCCAGCCCATAAAACCACCTTAATCAGGGCCTCTCTCCTATGGCACCATCCTATTTTCAACTAACAATGCTTTCAGATGAGCCGAAAAGGGGTACTTTGCTCCCACCATTACAATTTCTGCTCTTCTTTCTTTACCCTTTTCAGAAACATCAAAGCATTGGATTGCTAATTACTTTTATCCAGCCTATAGGAAAATTAGTTTATCTTCCTGATCAAAGAAAATTAGGCAGATCATGGCTGATTAGAATGCAACAGTAAAATCTCCATACTTTCTATTCCACCCCCTTTTCTCTCAGAAATGGGGCCTGTGTCAAATATGTAGGTATTTCCCACGGCCAGTCTGGACTCTGTTTCCAACGGGCTCTGGGGCTGGGACAATGGTTCTTACACAGACACTGAAGTTCTTTAGTTCAGTCATTGTGCAAGGAAAGAACTGGTAACCCCTTAGCTAGCATTTGATGAAACATCTAGATTTACATATTTCCCTAATTGCATTTTTTGAATGTGAGTGAGATTTATCTGACCAGAGTTAAATGCCTCCTTTATTCTACTACCCAAAACACAAACCTGTGCTCACCAGGCAGAGTTGCATTTGGTTCCGATCCCAGCATTAAAATTTTGATTTTTCGCTACAGTGGGACAAAGCAATGTCTACCTTTACTTCTCAAAGCACGATCTAAAGAATAGCTTGGCTAGTTGCTTCCAAGGTGGCTGCTGCATTACATTGCAAAACTGAATACCATTGGTCCTTCTAAGTTAACTGCTTCAGGCAGCATTTTCTATCACTCTAGTATTTTACTATTCACTTTTTACCCTTCATAACTCATTTCCCTTCAATTTGTGCTCTATGGCTTTAATACATGAAAGCCAAGCTATACTGCTACTTTATTTATAACCAATTACTATAAATTAACAGTAAATCTCACATTTAGCTCCATTTAAACATCACTATGCAGCTGCCCATTTGAAAATAAAATGGTTGCCTTCTTTCACTTCAGTGGGCACAATACAAAACATCCATTGAGCTTTTCCTTTATTGCAGCTGCCAATGCCCAGCCGACTTTTAACAAACCAACCAAGCGGAATAACAATGCAGCTGCAACATTTTATGGTATTTCTGTTAGTTCTCCTTTGAGACTGAAGGTGTTAATTAGGAATCAAAGAATACAACCCTGCCAGCTTTCTTTCACAAACTATACACTGGCCACTGCAGTTTTCAGAAGAAAAATAAATCTAATAAAGGGACAAAAATGTTGTTTGTCACACCAGTAACGTGTATTTAAGACCCTTTGATCATGAGCTTTTTATGTAGTCTTGTCAGACAGGCTGAAAATATTTTTTCCTCTCTTTTCTCCTTTCTTTAGGCTTTTCTGAATACTGATTCTAGGGTTGTCTGGAAAGGTGAAAAACCCGATAGTAACTGGACTGCTTTACAGGTTAAAATGGCTATGCTGAGCAAGCCAGCTTTAAATCAAATCAAACCATAATTGTTCACTTTTCTGAGTCAAGCGTAAGTTGTCCTGAAATATAAATAATCTGTTCCTGTTATGGAGTTTACTAATTCTGTGTATCATTTAATATTTCAAGCATTTAAAGATATGTAGGTATTTTAATATTAATACATCAATCGTTTTGTGGAATCTCATTTTAAACCATCAAAAATGACAGTTTACAGGATGTTGTAAAATATCCATTACATGCATACTTCACATGTGTACCATACAATATATATTTGATATTTTATTTACACTTATTAACCGTAATCGTATTAGAGTATCATATATTCAAAGGTAGCAGCATGAAGTCATTACCTTTAATCTTTAGTCAAAGTTAAAACCTTAAAATAGGTTTATGAAGTTAGCACAACTGAGAATTAGTCAAGCTTGCTAGCTTACCCAGCAAGAGCTTTCACTGTTAAATGCACAGATCATGCCAAAATCCATTAATCCTGCCAGGGAATGGCAGAAAGAAGCTCTGGTTGTTGATTTAATGATAATGAATTGAACAGGCTCTTAAGGCTACCTGCAGAGTTTTCTAAACTGTAAAACAAATAAAGTTGGTTTTAAGAAATACTTTTTACAGAAGTACATATAACAGTTTTATTTGCCTTAAACACTATGTAGGAGAAGCAAGGGATTAAAATACAATTCTTACCTTGTTATGCATTTAATATAACTCCTTATAATGTTATATACAGAACATGATTATAACATATCTGGGGGATTTGCTATTTGTTAATCAAGAAATACAGAACTGGCTTGAAAATGTTAATATACTAATCTTAGTAACAAAAAAAGTTCTGAACAACATTACCATGTTGTACATCTCAAGTAAAGTGCAGTCTCTGGCTACTGTAACAGACATGAAATGAGATGATTCATAGTTCTAAAAGTACATTTTCTTTAGTGACCCAAGTGTACCATTTCTTTTATTCCTGAATTTTAGAAAAGTGAAACATAAAATGGGAGAATGGTTTTAAGTTTTTTAGAAACACAAACACGTCCACCTTTTGGTTTTTTTTTGTAAAATGACATATGAGATAACGTAGTAAATGTGACTGATGTATTTTTACCTGTTTTACTTGTTAAGCATTGGTTGGGGATGCAGAATTTGGCTTGAATTTCAAAGCAAGCAACGGCAGCTGGGAGGCAGAAGACAATATTCCCTTTCCGCATATGGAATAAGGTAAAACCAGCACATATATTTGAAATTGGCTGCTGCAATCATTTCTTAAAATCCTTTTTTCTGTGCCACAGTGTCTAAAGGGATGAAATTATTCTTGTAGAAAGATGTCAAGTATATACACACAAGCCATACTGCTCTCCATAGGGTTAATAATAATTATTAGAGTCTTGTTGCTAATAATTTGTTGAAGTTCTGCTCTGGATGATGTATTTCATAGATATTTCAGAGTAAGGTGGCATTTTCAACTGTAAGCCCATACCTGATGAGTCTTCTTTCACTCTCTTAAACATGGTGTCATGTGGTCTATAGGCTAAGGATGGATACATCTTGGGTGAATTTTGCCATTAAGCAGACAAAAAACCTGTGGGTACTTCGATACGGAGTGGAGGGGATATTTTTTCCCAATTTTGGAAAAGTTTTTACCCAGTTGTTATTTTGAAATTATTTGGTGTATAAACTTCATATTTATTTGACTCACAAATTCAAGAACTGCTCTGTGAGATTGTTTTTATAAAGCTATACCTGGATGAAAAAGTTTTTCTCAGTTGACTACTAAATTGAACCACTGTAAAGGAACTCAAGTTCTCTGAGAGCGTTTATCTGCTCAGTTTTCCTGAATTATAGACTCATCTGGAAGAGTCTAAAGAACTTTTTATTGTGCCTATTATGAGCACCTCCAATGGAATTTTTACAAAATGCTGTGTTTATCAACTATATCCAATTAATCAAGGCAAAAGACTTTTGCTCATGAGCACATGACTACAACTAAATTGAAAATAAGGAAGTCCTATCCCTATGATTTTTTGCATGTTCATTTTTGCATTGGAAACTGCAATGGTACAATGGTACTTGAAAAGTTTTCTACTCCCCTCCAGTTGCTCACTGAACTCCCAGTCAGTTGCCCCCGTCCCTTCAGCTGTGCTGGTTCAGCTGTTTCTGTTGCTACATTCTAAAACAGATCAGTGAAATGAGATATATATTTTTCAAAGACCAGAAATGTGTTTCTTTTTAAACTGGATTATTTCACAGATCTGCTTAGGAGCACAGCCCAACAAACAGCTGAGTCAGCACAGCCAGAAGAGATGAAGCCTGGAGCAGGCGGGTGGGAACAACTGGCTTCGAGGAGGGGAAAGACAACATGAACATCTTAAACTGCCTCTGTGGCAGAGGGACTCTTAACATGGAAGCACATTTTTTCTGAGTTTCTTATTCCAAACCCAATCTTCGAGAAAATTCTGAGCACTATCTTCTCCCGTTCTGTGAATTCAGGAACTTAACGAGCAAAGACAAGCTCCTACTCAAGCAATTCAGCTGCAGAAAGCAAGTTCTTTTCCAGTGCCCTGCCCTGCTAAGTGAAATCAGCAATTGTGTTTGAGCTGGGAGTGTCAGGAGACAGCACACATGCTGGCACCTTGGAAGTTCACTTTTGGTAGTCTACCTCTCCTGAATTGTTTTTCCTTGTAGATCTAGCAAGTCCTAAATCTGTTACCTTTCACAGCTCGGAAAAAAAGTCCGTTTTGGTTTCATATGCCTTTGTATGAGGGGACTCTGTGCTAATGGAACCAGAAGAGAAAGTGTTTTATCTATATGTCAGATAATAAAGCATATCAATCAAGGTTTCCTGACCTCTTTCTCATCTTTTCCACTAAACCATCGATGTTATAAGATTTCATTACTTACCCTCAAGTCCCATCTTTGGACTGAACCCAGCATGCCCATTCCATCCTCATTCTGTTGTCCTTTCAAGCACAGTAATTATAGCAAAGAACAAAACTGACTCTCAAAGTTGGCTTCTGCAATGCCACTGATTTTTTTATTAGTCTGTATTTTTTTATTTTGGTAAGCAAAGAATTGAAAAAAAAAAACCTGTATTCACTGAACATTCACTATTTATTTTGAGAACTCTAATTTAAAGGAATTTAAAGAAACTTGCCATAAGAGCATACAAAAAAAAGTTTAAGACTGTTTTGTTTAGAGGGAAAGTGAATACAACAGTTAGGCTATACATATATCTCCTCTTCATGACAAACAATCCTCTTCATAATAAAGAGATGACTGTAATAATAAAGCTATCAATATTTAGTACTTTAAAAAGAACTCTGTATCTGTAAAAACTGTTGTCTTGAGGCAGCTGAAATTAGTATTTTAACAATATTTAGAAAGGGTCAGTATGCTCTCAGGAATAAGAATATTCACAAGTATATTAAAATACCATGGAACACAGTTATTTGTTTTCACTTAGCAGTTAAATATCCTCCAAAGCAGCTAGGTGTGGTTACTGTTAGAATGAGATATAATCACCTTGGTCTGATCCATTTCACAATCTCTTATTTTGCCCTTCATAATGCAGGTTGCCTAATAATTCAACTCTGACTTCCCCCATTTTAATGGCTTTATAATTTGTAGACTCTTCAATAATTTGATTCTATTTTATCAGAGCTTACACAGTTCACTATGAATACCAAGACCATTCAATTTTCAGATTTATTTGACAATAACTACTTCCACAAAGAGGATGGACCTAGGAACATGACAGAAGTCTAGTCAGTGACGTGAGGATCAAATTTAGACAGCTGTCTTATTCTCTACTGCCTGTACATTTGCAGTCATACTCCTGGTGTTAAGAATGTAGTTGTGTAGGTTGGCAGATTTCCAAAGTGACCACCTGGGACATTTAGATGATATAGCATATAAAAATTAATGTAAAAATAAATATTCTAAGGCCCAAACAGAACCTCCTTCCCAGCCTGTACACAGGCACACACAGTATCTGTATATGTTCTACCAACTGCAACTTAGAAGGGAAATAATCTTCATCTTATCAGCTACTGTCGCAAAAATGTCTTAAAAACTCAATAGCTAGAGAAGTCCTATGAAAAAGCTCTTCCTAGATTGGAATAATAAGCTGAGAAGCTTGAAAAAGCTTTGTTTTCCGGTGTAAGGTGTCTCTTTTCTACTTCAGTAGCTTAAAGATGGTAAAGATAGAGGTCTTAAAAGCTGTATAGGCACTTAGAGATGCAGATAGCAAACACAGACTTGCTAGGAAGGGACCAGGCACTGTGTAGGTGATATGGAGGTAATAGTCCCCACGGCTGGATTGCCTGGTGTCACACCAGTCACACCATGATCTGTCTTTCCTTCCAAACACAAAAAGCTAGGTCTGCAGCTGTATCTGAAAGTATGTAACTGCCAAACTCCCATGAATATAGAACACCTTGGTATCCAAGGAAAAATTTAATGTATAACAGAACTTCAAAAGTATTTTGAATTTGACAGAATGAAAGATTCAGATACTGGGAAAAAAATACACTAATTTCTACGTCTGAATATATTTTACACTTTAAGGGTAAGACAACTGAGTGTATGGAGGTTCTGCACTATACAGAAGCACCGCAGCTGAAATCATCAGCCTGAAGATGCACACATTTACATTAGTCTGCATTTGTTTATGTCTCCAGAAAACATAATACATGTAATAAATCCAATCATTTTACTACACACCTTTACCTAGAACTAGCAAAGCTTGTAGTTATATTGTCAGGTCTTCTACATGTGAAAGTTTAAGAACATAGATATAAGATTTTAAGATCCAAAAAAAGCCAAAAATTTCAACTACTGAACTAAATAGTTCTGAAAAATCTTCATAATTTTTCACGGAATTGGGGAACAGTGCTTCGTTGACCCATCTGTGGATCAGTCCAAATGGGGCTCTCTTGGCTCTGAGTAGCCCTCTCAGGACAAGGCAATGGTATACCACAAACCTCCTCAGAAGCCTGAGAAAGATGTTTTACATTCTCTGCTTGACAGTTCCAACTAGTGGAACAGTTCCCAGGGTATCTATGAGCTGACTGCTTTTCTAAAAAGCAGCCTTAGGCCTTTTCTAGTGTCTTTGTGAGCTTGTTGCTGTCCTATGTAACCTACAAAGGAGAATATTTTAAAATGGCAAAAGGTACCTCTAGCCACATCTGCGAGGCCTGGATGTTAGAAGGAGCATAAACTCTTCTCCAATATCCCTTACTGAATTCTTCTTAATTAGTGTCTTTCAAAGTCAACTGCATCATGCACTTAGTGAAATATTTAGAGAGTAGCATGAGGTACAGAACTGGTATTAAAATCAACCTTTTATTCATTTTAATATCACTCAGCCTCATGTGTATGCTTACATGGTGACATCTCAAACCTGTTTCCCTACAGCAGGAAGCTTAAGTTTTATTTATTTTTTATTTAGAGCAAATTGCAGGTCTATTCCATGTCATATGTTTGAAGATGTTACTCCATGGTTTAACATGTACTTTGTCTAGCAAACTTTGACTAGTTTGAATTTTTATCCATCAATTTTGTGTCTTTTGTTAATGTTAACACTCAATATATTACGTTAAGGCAGTCTGTGCTCCAAGTGCTTTACAACAAATTTTAAATCAGTTTATGATCTCATGCCAGCAGTAAACCTCACCATCATCTTGCCTATCAGAACATTTAATGGTGTATTTTTACTAAATCTGGCAGTAGGAGATAACCCTGCCAACAAAATTATTTGAAAATGAAAGAAATAAAGAAATATTAATAGGAAATAAAACTCTTGATTTTACATGCACTGCATTTTTTATTCTAAAGGATTATGACATAAAAGGAAAGACAGATATCTGAATGTTTTTGGCATTTCTTTCTTCACATTTAAACCCCTGTGCACTGAGATCAATCTCTGTGTGCAGTTACTTCTTTATACTTGCCTTGACACATGACAAAATATTCAAAAACTATTTTTTTAACTGGAAGTGAAAACCATACGTATATTACATCATTAAAATACTTTCTCAAGAATGATATGCTCTGAAGGAGCACTGTAGAATCATCTTAGTATGCAACTTCAAAGCCTTTTTCTCATACTGTAACTACTGAGACATATATACCACCTCATATTTCACCTTCATCAATAATCGTGCCATACTGCATAAAGAAAAATTTCAAGCTCCCTTTGTTCTGTGTCATCCTTCACACCTGGCGCAGCCCTGGGCTGTTTCTTTCAGGTCAGCTTGCACAGTCTTGAACCACGTGCTCCCAAAGTGCACCCAAGGTCACTGCAGTAGCACCAGGCCTGCTCTAATTGCACCCAAGTGGACTGACTCAGGCGTTTGCCTGTCACACTGTTTGAAGACCTCGGTTTGCTTAATAAGCCAGGAGCTGCTCCGTGAGTTAAACAGCATACAAATATTCTGGTTGCTTTGTAAACTCTTTAGACCCATCTTCTAAAGAGTCACATTGGCTAGTACTGGTCCAAGGCATTTCATTGTGAATGGACTTGATAGCACAGAGGAACACTCAGATTAATGTCTAAACCTGCTAATAAATGTTAGATTAACAAATGTTTTAATTATCAGAATTGTTTCTGATAAACAATACCATTTTACAGATAGATATAGAGAACAAGCATGTCTGATTTTGCTTCACCCTGTTATAGCTAGGTATGTATTTCATTTCTCTTCAATGCTAGCAGTTATATTACTGACAGAAAGAATTCAGACATAATGCTTTGCTGCTAATGTGTATCTTTTTTTTCTTTATGTCTTTCTGTTATTATTCTCCTGCGGCTATGACATCCATCCATGTACCAAATTCATATTGTTACATGATGATACACAGAGTGCTTATTTTCATTTGGTCTAATCTTGATCGGTACATATTTATTGAACAACCACCTTAATGCTGCCTGATAAAAGCTGTGAACACTTTAATGGAAGCTCTCCATGCTGAGATAATCAAAACCACTAATGAATGTCATTTACAATTAATTACTATCATTGTGTACTTAGGTAATTATTCATTTACCAAATATGAAAAACACATCTATTTGTGTACTCAACGTATGGTGTTATTTGGATAAAGAGTGAGTAATTTCCCTTAGATTAGATTCACCATGACCCAACAGAACCCTCTACAATAAAACTAACAGTGACATACCAGGAGCTCAATCCATATCATCAAAAGCAGTTTCAGTACTAGTTTTATTGGGAACCAAATTGGCTCATCATTAGTTTTCACAAACCATTATCAGAACAGATTAAACTAGCAGCATGTTGAGGGCATGCAGCATTTCCCTGTATACTTCCCACACAGAGAAACAACACTGTAAAAAATACCATACAGTGAATCTGGATATTACAAATTCCTTGTGAAATCTGATGCTCCTACAGCACTGCTCTATGGTCAGACAGGCAGGAACACAGAGCTACATCACTGCAAGATGCTGTACCCGTGATTGATGATAAATGCAGAAAACAGACCACATCTGGCTTCAGGTTTACAGGATTCTTCACAGATTGACCGGAGACAGCCATTGAAGGCAGAACAGCTGAGGCACCAATATGTACAGAGATGTGATTTTGATAACTCTATTTGGGGTGGCAGTTCTTTCTGTCTATGGTAAATGGAAAGAATGTATCACAGTGCCATGTAGGCATCCCCAAAAAATATCTATTGCTTTTTTCACTGAATGCTATCAACAACAGAAAGACTGAAAAACAAAAGAAAATCCCTCCTTCCTCAAACTGCTGGAAAGTCTGTACAGTTGACCACAACTCCCTGACACAACACAAGACAACTTTCCTGCCTGAGTCTACATGCTGACACAAATGATCACTTGGCTGTATGCTTAAAATCCTTTTTCCTAAAAAAAAAAAATAAAATTGTGACTTTTATTTAGTTCAGAAAGACAGACACCATGCACAGTAATGACATATTAGAAGCTTTTCTGTCATGAGTTGGCACACTAAAACTGAACTGAATGCTTCATTTTAATTATATCAATTAATGCTTTTCCAAAATCTTCAAATTTTTTGAATTAAATTTATTTTAGCAGTACCAGTTCCACAGAATTAAGTTAGTTCCATTAGCATAAGCAGAGTGAAAACTACCTGCAGTCTTTCTTGGCGTAAGTCTATTAATTTACACACATGGAATGACATGCAGAGATTAATCTGGCACTGGGTCTTTTTTCTCCATTCCCTATAATGATTTCTTTTAAATATTCCATCCAAATAACCTAAGAAATACTTCTGCTATAATATTCTTCCACATATATCTGTTTCAACACAATGTCTTTTTCTATTCTAGATGAAAGATTTTTGCCTTATCGGCATTCAGTAAGTATTTGTCTTATTCTAAAAACATGCACTTCAGGGTTTCAAGAGTGTGTTTAGCTACGTTCCGTTACTATCTCTGGCCTTCAGGCAGATAGGGTGTTCCAAGATGTGTGTCCTGCCCTTTCTTTTCACATTTTCTGTCTTGGCCAGAAAGAAGTAAAGTTCTGGCACTCTGCAGTTCACACTACTCTACACATGTACAGGCAACAGGTAAAAGGCGAAGTGAAGCCTCCACATGCTGAGGAGCTTACAGCCTTCCCAGATGCTATTCTCAGATCACGAGCTTTCACATTGTCCCTTTCCAGTGCTACGCCTAAGTAACACCACATGAACCCCTTATTCTGCTACCAATTACTCTTCCATAGTGCCCCACACTCAATTTTTAAAAACACCCAGCAGCAGTACTGCAAACCCATACCCTTCACCCCACCACAACTATATACTTAGATGTTATCTCCACTAGGGCCAGCTCGTCACAAATGTTTCTGATCGTAGCTATGCCAAGGTAACTGTACCCTACAGAATCTTATTGCGGACACATGGCACTAATGTAAACTGTGAGTTGCATTATTGCCACTTCTGAGGGTTTAAAATTGGTCGACCTGCCTGATGAGAGCCACATTTCACTACTTTGTGGCACTGATACAGACAATTCCCCAGCTATCTGCTGCCTCTTTCTTCACAATGCTCTTTTTGCTTCTCTGTTCATATTCCTGTAATTGTGTGTGCCTGTTGCAGGTTAAAGTCAATATAGTAAGGCTTTATGCAGGGACACTATAGGACTGAAATTTATTCCCTGAGACCCTTGTCAGGTTGTGAGGTTGAACCTGCACTTCTTTTGGCCCTCTTTCAAATCCTTGTCTGTGCACAACTTCAGCACGAGTGCAAGCAATACTTCCATATTGCACCAAGCATATGGATTCTGTATTTTCTTGTCAGCAGGTCAAGTATTGCTTTCAGATGCCTGGATAGACTTCACTTGTTCCAGTAGAATCTTATACATCACAGAGTTCAGCCCACATAGACAACCATGAGCAAAACTGAAATGCAGACATACATCCTCAGGAAGACAAGAAAATCCTTCAGGATTTCACCTTATTTTACCATGTCATACTCATAATTAGCACCTCATTAAGTGTTTTTAATCTACAGATCCCCAGCCACTACCAAATTAGTCAAACTCAGGTGTAGGCAGCTGTCCCAGCCATTACCTATACAGAGTAAGAATACAGAAAAGTTGCATTAATTGCTTAAATTTGTAAACTAATTCATTACTGTATCGAGGAACAGAACTCAAAAGTCTTGCTCCCTAGATCCCAGCTATAGCTATCTGATCACACTCCCTATTCCCAGAAGCAGCTCCTGCGCTTTCCTCACACTCGCAAAATGGCAATCTCTGTGAATCTGGGTGTTTAAGAAACTTTTGTTTCTATGCCTTCATAAGTATGAATATAATTTCTGGACACTGGAAAACTTGGTCTGCCCCACCACAAACATAACTGCAACCTCATCATGTGCGAGACCAACAGGAGAAAGATTTAATTTCTGAGGCAGCCTCCACGCCAAACTGATCAAGGATCAAGCCCAAAGGTAAGTTACTCATCAAGGTGGTTCTGAACAGGTAACTTTCAGTGATGGGTGAGAGAGAGCTTTGTCTTATCTCACTGTCTTCCTTTGCCAGCTATGACCTATTTCTCCCCTCAGGCCACACAGAGACTCATTTACAAACCCAGTGAATGCCAAATCTGTGCAGTTACACTTCCCTTAATGCTGACATCATCCCACATCTGTTCTCTCATTCACTTAGACTAGCATTTATATTATCACAGGATCCAGAAGACAAGGTATAACTGGCATCGTAAGATGCCTACTGCTGCAGAAACAAGGGCTAGGGAAGTTTTATTTCTGTCTAACACCAGTGCTGTAACTATTCCATCCTCAAGCAAAGCAGACTGAAGTGTTTGGTAAAGGAACTAACAGCAAAAAACCTGAAGAAAATAGAGAAGTAGTAGTACTAAACACCAGCTTTGCTCTTCTACCTCCTACCTCCCCTTCATAAATATCATCATCAAATTATTGTACACTTTTCACGGTAAAAATATGACACAAGCACAAAAATTTATTAAAGTGTTCAGTTTATACGCAACCATTATACAAATCAAGTCCAAATCCAGCAAATACTTTTGCATTACTTAAGTACTTAATGTTTAAGTTTGGTAACATCACTAGGCATGGTTACTCTCCGTAAAAAAAATAGCATTTATTCAAGTGTCTGCAAAAGAGGGGAAAGATTTTGTGTGGTGGGAGCTACAGTTGTCTGTACTGCTTTAGGCTGACAGGTACTTTTTTTTTAATTTGCCCACAGCCTATCTATACACACATATCTACACACAATATTGTATCTCCTGTACAAAACTCCTATACTTTTATACTATAAGGCAAAATGTTTTAGCAACTTTTTATCACAAACATGTCCTTAAAATTACTTCATTGCAATTACTTAATAGTGTTGCAAGACAGTGAGTTCCAGATTAAACTAAATATTCATTTTATTTAAGATTTTGAAAATTTTTGAAAGAAAGGCTTCTAACGATTTACGATATACATAACGCTTTAGGCTGTGTAATGAGACAGTGGAGAATGTCTTAGTGAAACTATCCCACACAAGTTTGATATTTGAGTTGATATTTGGGGAAGGGGATAATTGTTTTAGAATTATTCAAGGCCTTGATCCGACAAATATTTGCACATGTGATTTCAGTAGAACCATTCCTGACACTAAAGTTAAGTATTTGAATAAGTATTTGCAGGACCGGAGCCAAATCATACAACTGGGCGCAAATTAAGAATCCATTTGTTACCAATAAAACCTTAATACAGGAGTGGCTGATTATTATAATTATCACTGTTGGATAACACTGCACTTCAGAAAAATTATTTTTTGCATCAGTGTTTAGCCATGAAAATACAACTTGTCCTTTATGGGATGGACCTCAGTGCTGTGGCCACTGCCCCCAGAACCCAAAGCTCATAGCTAAAAATTAGTAAAACATAGCAACATAATAAAACTGGAAGGTGATACAGAATGCGCTGTCTGAGCAAAGGCCTTATCAAACTGGGGACATACTGTACCAGTTCCTGCGGATCTGCACTGCTACCGCATTTCATTCCTGCTTAGAGTTCCAGGTATTGTTGGTGCCTAGTATAATACTGCCTAGCTTGTGCTCTCTCAGCTTGAGCGATCATATCTCTTGCAGCAGCAGCTAAGAGGAGACTTTTTCATCTAATTGGCAAACACATTCCAAATGGTACTTCGATTTGGGTGCTACTGCTTTAATACTCATTCCATGGTCTCTAGTACAAAAATTCCAAGCTGATGTCTATAGACTTTTAGAAAAAAAGCATGCTTCCTGGGACTTGTCCTGGTTTCAGTGGGGATAGAGTTAATTTTATTCCTAGTAGCTGGTAGAGTGCTGTGCTTTGGATTTAGAATGAGACTAGTGTTGATAACACACAGATGTTTTAGTCGTTGCTGAGCAGTGCTTACACTAAGTCAAGGACTTTTCAGCTTCTCATACTGCCCTGCCAGCGAGGAGGCTGGAGGTGCACATGAAGCTGGGAGGGGGCACAGCTGGGAGAGCTGACCCAAACTTGACAAAGGGATATTCCTTACCATATGACATCACGCTGAAAAAAATACTGGGGGGAGCTGGACAGGGGGTGCGGCTTCTGCTTGGGAACTGCCTGGGTATCGGTTGGTGGGTGGTGAGCAATTGCATTATACGTCGCTTTTTTTGTGTATTCTTTTATCATTATTATTATCGTTTTCCCTTCCTTTTCTGTCCTATTAAATTGTTTTTATCTTAACCCACAAGTTTTACCTTTTTTTCAACACTCTCCTCCATCCCACTAGGGGGGAATAAGCGCACAGCTGTGTGGTGTTTAGCTGCCTGCCAGGCTAAACTACAACAGTCCTTTTGGCATCTAATGTGAGGCTCGAAGAGTTGAGATAATGACAGATCTGACCAGAGCCTGTTAAAACAAATTTGTTATACTTATTCATTATATTATGTTAATAGTGACTGGTTGCAATGTTGATTTATTTGCTCTCAAAGTTGTTGTGCTTGTTCTGAGTTGTGTTATGTAACACCTTACTTACTTGCTGTATATGTTCTCCATTGTGCTGTTTATCATCTCTGGGGGCTTGATTAAGGTTATAAATTTGCTGTTCTGTGTAACACTGATTTATGATATGATAAAATTATTGATCGTGAGACTAATCTGGTTTTTGTACTCAGCATTGCCGTCAGCTCCATTCTTCGGGAACCATCTCTTGGAAACTATTAATAATTACACTCTTTACCTTTCCTTCTCAGAGAGCCAGTCTATGGGGGAGACAAGAGGGGACAGTTTCCCCTGCTCCTTCACCTTCCCCTTCTCCTCCAGGCTAGTTACAATAGCTCTTGAGAATTTTGAATATCATATTTTGAATATGATGTTCAAACCAGCATAGTCCTATTGCTATGCCTCCTGAACATGTTTTAGTTTTTGTTTAAGGTTAAACAACTATTTAAGAATACTGCCCAGATATCTGCCCAAGGCTGGATAGTTATGAGTGGCAGGGTGTGTGGGATACTTCGGCAAGTACCTAGGACAGTGGGCACCTCCAATGTTTTGGAACTTCACCCTTGAACAAATGCAGAACCCTGAAAAACTAGTAAAATATTTGTAAAAAGTAGGCTATCACCCTGGCAATTCCCAAGAGACACAAATCACTGCAACGTGCTGGGGCCTGGCCCATGCCTACCGAGCCCTGTCCAACACTACTCAGTACCCGCAAGGGGAGGAGAAGGCCTGTGGATCTGAAGACAAAGCAACAGGTGCTGCAGCTACTCCAACCCCTGTGACAGGCACTGTGGCTACTCCAATGCCTGCAACAGGCACTGCAGCTGAACCGGAGAACCAACCCATGGCAGTATCAGCTGCCCCTATACAGAAGAATAAATACTGGATGCGAAAGTCAGCTCGCTTAGTAAGGCAAGAAACTCCTACTAAGAAGGGGAAGGAGGAAAACATGGACAAGGCAGGCTGCTCCAAAGCAGGGCCACCAGGAGAACTGGAGAAGAGGCAGAACTCATAAACGAGGTGGTAAGCACCCTATCCCTGCGTGAACTGCGAGATATGTGAGAAGATTTCAGCTGTTGTCCAAGCGAGTACACTGTCACCTGGCTGCTCCAATGCTGGGATAACAGGGTCAGTAGCTGGGAATTACAGGGTTGGGAAGCCAAGGAGCTGGAATCCCTTTCCTAGGAAAGGGCCATTGAGAAAGCGACTGGAAAAGGGGCATAAGCCCTCAGCCTTTGGAGGCAACTCCTGTCAGGCATGAAGGAAAGGTATCCATGCTTCAAGGAAGATGTTGTATGTCACCCCAGCACGTGGACCACCATGGAGGGAGGTATCCACCACCTGAGTGAATTAGCCGTGCTGGAAGTGGTCTATGATGACCTGGACAATAAGCACTTAGCCAAAGATCCAGATGAAGTCAGGTGCACATGAGCCACGTGGCAGTAGTTTGTATGGAGCGCACCATGGTTGCATGCCAACTCATCAGCAGTAACGACCCGGAAAGGCAGAGAAGGACAAACGGTAGATGAATTGGCTTGCCAACTCCAGCGATACAAAGAAAGTCTCTCTTCACCCCTACAGGCCTGTGTCTCAGCTGTGGAGAAACTGTCCTGGGAGTTCCAGCAATCCAAAGAGGATATGCCCTATTCCCTACCTGTATGGACCAGTATCTCAGCCATTAGGAGTAAGCGTTCCTCTGCTCAGGAGAGAGGATATAGTGGGTACACACCACGGGCCACCCTGCAGTTTTACCTGTGTGACCATGGAGAGGACATGAGGAAGTGGGATGAAAAACCTACCTTGACCCTAGAGGCCTGAGTACGTGAGTTGCAAGGAAAAACAATTGCAAAAGGGGGTTCTTCCAGGAAAATTGCTGCTTCAGTTTCCAGTGGGCAGTTACCCAGACGGAGCAGAAGGGCTGATTTTACTTCCAATCCTAATAAAGGGACTTTTGGTTCTAATTTACAAGAAGTAAGTAACAAATACTATGACCAGGACTAGAGGGGCCCTGCCTCCAGACAGTTGGAGGAGGGGGACAACCAAGTTTACTGGACTGTGTGGATTCGATGGCCTGGCACATCAGACCCACAGGAGTATAAGGCTCTAGTGGACACCGGTGCACAGTGCACCCTAATGCCATCAAACTGTACAGGGGCAGAAACCAGCTGTATTTCTGGAGTGACATTTCTGGAGTGGTATTTCAAGGACCCAAAAGGGTACAGGTGGGCTTTTGGTAGAGCTGCCTTGGAGACAGAGGAAATTAAACAGCTGTCCACCTTGCCTGGTCTCTTGGAGGACCCTTCTGTTTTGGGGTTGCTGAAGGTCAAAGAACAAAGGGTGCAGATCACCACCATGACAGTGGTGGCAATATTGCACCAACTGAAACTCCCTGATTCCCATCCATGAGCTCATTTGTCAACTAGAGAGCCAGGGAGTCACCAGCAAGATTCATTCACCCTTTAACAGTCCCATATGGCCTGTGTGGAAGTCTAATGGAGAGCAGGGACTAACAATAGGCTATTGTGGCTTGAACAAAGTCACAACGCCACATAGCGCTGCTGTGCTGGACATGCTAGACCTTCAATATGAACTAGAGTCAAAGGCAGCCAAGTGGTATGCCACAACTGACATTGAGAATGCATTTTTCTCAATCCCTCTGGCAGTAGAGCGCAGGCCACAGTTTGCTTTCACTTGGAGGGGCGTCCAGTACATGTGGAATTGGCTGCCCCAGGGGTGGAAACACAGCCCTACCATTTGCCATGGACTGATCCATCCCACACTGGCACAGGGTGAAGCTCTGGAACACCTACAATACATTGATGACATCATCATATGGGGCAACACAGCAGAAGAGGTTTTTGAAAATGGGAAGAAAATAGTCCAAATCCTTCTGAAAGCCATTTTTGACATAAACCAAAGTAAGATCAAGGAACCTGCACCGGAGATCCAGTTTTTAGGAACAAAATGGCAAGACTGATGTCATCAGATCCCAATGGATGTGATCAACAAAATAACAGCCATGTCTCCACCAACCAGCAAAAAGGAAACACAAGCTTTCTTGTATGTTGTGGGTTATTGGAGGATGGATATTCTAACTTACAGTCTGATCATAAGCCTTCTTTATCAAGTCACCTGGAAAAAGAACAATTTCAAATAGGGCCCTGAGCAATGACAAGCCTTTGAACAAATTAAACAGGAGATAGTTCATGCAGTAGCCCTTGGGCCAGTCTGGGCAGAACAAGGTGTAAAAAATGTATTCTACACCACAGCCAGGGAGAATGTCCCTACCTGGAGCTTCTGGCAGAGAGCACCAGGGGAGACTCAAGGTTGACCCCTAGGGTTTTGGAATCGGGGATGCAGAGGGTCCGAGGCCCACTATACTCCAACTGAGAAAGACATATTTGCAGCATGTGAAGGGATTCGAGCTGCTTCAGAAGTGGTTGGTAGTGAAGCACAGCTCCTTCTGGCACCCTGACTGCTGGTGTTGGGCTGGATGTTCAAAGGGAGGGTCCCCTTTACACATCATGCAAATGATGCTACATGGAGTAAATGGGTTGCACTGATCACCCAGCAGGCTCGAATAGGAAACCCCACTTGCTCACGAATCTTGGAAGTGATCATAGGCTGGCCAGAAGGCAAAGATTTCAGAATCTCGCCAGAAGAGGAGGTGACACATGCTGAAGAGGCCTCACTGTATAATGAACTACCAGAAGATGAGAAGCAACATGCCCTGTTCACTGACAGGTCCTGTCACCTTATGGGAAAGCATTGGAGATGGAAGGCTGCTGTATGGAGTCCTATATAACAAGTCGCAGAAACTGCTGAAAGGAGAAGGTGAATTGAGCCAATTTGCAGAAATGAAGGCCATCCAGCTGACCTTAGACATTGCTGAATGAGAGAAGTGGCCAGTGCTCTATCTCTATACTGACTCATGGATGGTGGCAAATGCCCTGTGGGGCTGGCTACAGCAGTGGAAGCAGAGCAACTGGCAGCACAGAGGCAAACCCATCTGGGCTGCTGCACTGAGGCAAGATATTGCTGTCCCGGTAGAGAACCTGGTTGTAAAGGTACGTCATGTGGATGCTCACATGCCCAAAAGTCAGACCACTGAAAAACATCAAAACAAGCAGCAGGTGGATCTGGACTGACAACATAAAGGTGAACTATTTATAGCACAGCGGGACCATAACACCTCAGGACATCAAGGAAGAGATACAACATGCACATGGGATCATGATTGAGAGGTGGACTTAACCATGGACACCATTGCACAGGTTATCCATGAATGTGAAACATGCACTATAATCAAGCAAGCCAAGCAGGTAAAGCTTCTGTGGTCTGGAGGACGATGGCTGAAATATAAATATAGGGAGGCTTGGCAGACTAATTATACCCCACTTGCACAAACCTGCCAAGGCAAATGCCATGTGCTTGTAACGGTGGAAGCAACTACTGGCTGGCTGGAAACATATCCTGTGCCCCACGCCACCGCCCGGAACACTATCCTGGGCCTTGAAAAACAAGTCTTATGGCAACATGGCACCCCAGAGAGAACTGAGTCAGACAACGGGGCTCATTTCTGAAACAACCTCATAGACACCTGGGACAAAGAGCACGGTATTGAGTGGGTGTATCACATCCCCTATCATGCAACAGCCTCTGGGAAATTGAAAGATACAATGGACTGTTAAAGACTATACTGAAAGCAATGGGGGGGTGAGACATTTAGACACTGGGATACACATTTAGCAAAGGCCACCTGGTTACTCAACACTAGGAGATCTGCCAATCAAGCTGGCCTTGCCCAGTCAAAAGCCTTACGTTCTGTAGAAGGGGATAAAGTCCCTGTAGTGCATGTAAAAAATATGCTGGGGAAGACAGTCTGGGTTATTCCTGACCTGGGCAAAGGCAAACCCATCTGTGGGATTGCTTTTTCTCAAGGACTTGGGTGTACTTGGTGGGTGAGGCAGAAGGATCGGGAAGTCCAATGTGTACCTCAAGGGGATTTGATTTTGGGTGAGACCAGCCAATGATTTGAATTGCATGTTGTTAATTGCTATCTAATACTGTATGTCATCACCTCTATGGTGGCCATACACCATATTGATGGTATTACAGTAAGAATCACCTAGATTAATGAAGAATGGACTTTGATGAAACTGAGCAAAGTGCAGCAATGATAGAACTGGACAAGCATAGCAGCGATGAACCAGAACTGTCTTCAGCATGTGACAATCCAACACCACACACCACCTCTCCTGCCCGAAGGACTGCTATGACAGATGAAGCCCAAAGTCATGGACTAAATGAACTCAGTGGACATTTTAGAGGTATGGCCCATAGAGTAAGGGAATGATATCTGTGTGTATATATCAAAAGACAGGAAGGTGGTGGTGATTAATTGGAATGTCTTGGAAAGTGTGGGACCTGGGCATGACATAGATGGTATAGAGTAAGGGGTAGATACTGTCCTGGTTTCAGTGGGGATAGAGTTAATTTTATTCCTAGTAGCTGGTAGAGTGCTGTGCTTTGGATTTAGAATGAGACTAGTGTTGATAACACATAGATGTTTTAGTCGTTGCTGAGCAGTGCTTACACTAAGTCAAGGACTTTTCAGCTTCTCATACTGCCCTGCCAGCGAGGAGGCTGGAGGTGCACATGAAGCTGGGAGGGGGCACAGCTGGGAGAGCTGACCCAAACTTGACAAAGGGATATTCCTTACCATATGACATCACGCTGAAAAAAAATACTGGGGGGAGCTGGACGGGGGGTGCGGCTTCTGCTTGGGAACTGCCTGGGTATCGGTTGGTGGGTGGTGAGCAATTGCATTATACGTCGCTTTTTTTGTATATTCTTTTATCATTATTATTATCGTTTTCCCTTCCTTTTCTGTCCTATTAAATTATTTTTATCTTTTTTTAACCCTTTTTTTTCAATACTCTCCTCCATCCCACTAGGGGGGAATAAGCGCACAGCTGTGTGGTGTTTAGCTGCTTGCCACATTAAACCATGACAGGACTAAAAACAGAGTCACCATGAGTTACTGTTATACATAGTCAAAGCTGTTAATTGTCTTAGTTTTGTGCATTTTTTCATTTTGACCTTGATTCCAAGATAGAGATCAGGGTAGCACTCCTTTGACAAGTAAGAGTAACATAATTTCAGGCCGTACCCCTCCCCAACTACATTTATTTCTTTTATAATTCTCCAGGCATTAAATTTCTTGCATCTGATCAGTAAAATTGTAGACAAGTTTCTCAGGCCTTGTCGGCAAACAGCAGAGAGCATGTAGCATAATGATTTGCCACTTCAATTGCTAAATCTCTGAGGAGTAAGCATGCTTTGATCACATCTCATTCTTTTTAAAGATGTTAGGGTATTTTCTTCTAACTGAAGTCTAAAGCTGTTTTGCTATGTCAAAAACACCACATCAGTTTTCTCAGAGCCAAAGGAACCACACCTTTTTTACCATGATTTTTACTGGGAAAATAATGAGATCTGCTGGACAGTTCAAGGAAGGAAGTCAGGGAAAATACCAAAAACTGTATTATTCAAGACCATTTAAATAACCAATAGAGAATTAAGAAAGCAGTGCATGCAGATGACATATTATCTTGGCCAACAAACAGAATAAAAGAAAGCGATCTGCACTGCTGCAAAATTGGTAGCAATTTTAAGCAGTTGAAAGACAAATGACATCGGAGAAAAGACTGGGTTAACAAGGGAGCACTTGAGGAAAGTCTAATCTCTGCTGGCATGCTGACTGGGAAGGTCAGCCCAGTGCATGCGTTCTCAGCTGGAGTCAGGCTCCCTCTGCCCAGCCAATTGTCCTATGCACTTCAGATACCAAACCAAACTGAAGGTGCCTTCACCCTGCCAGCTCCTTACAATCTACCAGCTTAAAGACAGCTTCCTTTTCCCTGTCAATTTATGCAGCGTTTCCACAGAGCAAATGCTACAAAGGAGAGAGGTAGTGTGTGAGTGCCTTTTTTCCCCCCTTCTGAGCAGCACAAGGCTCTTTAGGAAGCAGTGTAAAGAGTTATTTTTAGCACTGTATTCTCAAGTGGGAAGAGTGACATTCTCTTCCTAAATACACTTTTAATCCAAATTTTCCACAAAGACACTAACTTTGAGTTGACACATTATGTTTTGAAATTTAAAGCAAATCCCTTGGAAAGTGGCAAACATGAACTTTAAATAGTTTGTTACTTCTTCAGTTTTTATGTACCTCTAATTTGCCTGTAAGTACATTTTACCTTTGCATATCTACTATTGCCATGAGTAGAGAGGAAATGCTCTGTTTTCTTTTCAAAAGGGATATTTAACACTAAATTCTAAATCCAGGACCTGGATTCATCTTCATCCTCAACTGGGACAAGACTCAGATTATTAACTGAAACCACATGGCAATCATTTCATTTATTTCAAGTAGAAAGGCGCAAAAATGGTTTATAAAGTCTGGAGCTATGTAAAGAAGCACTTTCTAAGAAAAGGCAGACTTGATCTCTTTCAAAAAACTATGGTCATTCCCAAGATACCTTAGACAAAGGTGCAGACAAGACCTGAGTTTTCACTGTTAGATCAGACTGACTAAAATAATGCAAATTTACCCCAAAGGGTTGGGCTTAATGCTTTTGGGTATTCCTGACACAGAAACAACTATCGTTCTTATTTCAGAAGTATAGTTACTTTCTGGCAATATACTTTTTAACCTTCCAAAAGTAAAAAAATTTTCTTCTCCCAAATTCTTGGGTTTTTTTTTCTGTTTAGTAGTTTTAAACACTTTCAGATACCCTACAGAGTTTTGACTGTGCTCTGCAGCAATATTTATCATCAAATACAATATTATGGCAATGAATGAAGCAGAAGCCCAAAATTTATTTGAACATCAATATGTTAAGAACCTTACAATATACACTGATTTCTTCTTCACAGGTTTTCCTGTAGTACTATCAATGTTATCACAGTTTTGAAAAATAATTTTTTCTTAATCAATTATTTCTATGAAGAATTAAAACTTATATGAATCAGATTTTCCCAAATGTTACTAAGCAAATTTATAATGTACTCATAATTAAACTTTTTAATGCAAATATCACATATCCCAAAATAACTCATTTTCACCTGTGTATAACTATAATGTAAAAGGTAATGTACCATACGCTGCAATATTTATACCTGTATGCGTGCATGTCTATGTCAGTCTAAGTACATTATAAAAGTATTCAATTTAATATTCCACTTAAAATATTCCACTAAGTTTATAATTGAGAGTTTTAATCACAAAAAATACAGCGTCTGAACTGTTACACAGCCCTGGCATTTATAATAAATTTACTTTTCTGTGCTATCCAGGCATGTAACAGAGACCCTCAAAATCTTCAAGAGCTATCTTCTATCTTGTCATCACATGAGATATGAAAACAGATTATTTTAAAATACTCATTATACTAAACATTCTTGAACAGGAGTTGCCAGATTTTACAATATTTTTAATGAGCAATTATTTAGGAGGAGTAGAGTGAGCCTGTCGTTGAAGAATGGAGTTAGGATATGGCATTCTGGCTTTAATTACTGGCTTTGTCATAAACTTTACCTCTAACTTTGAGCAAGCCCTTCTTTACCTCCGTTTTCCACATCACAGTAAACAGCAACAATATTTCACTAACTCACAGGCTTGGTTTGAGGATTAACAAGGGTCCCATGTGCAAAAGACCTGTAGATCCTGGCTTCTTCTTTTCACTGTGTACTGATAGGCAAGTGAGATGTTCTTAATTTGAAACAGGGACACAGTGCTGCCCTTCCTCAGCACATGGAATTCACATTTCTGTCAACAGGAATTGTATTAAATACATTGAGTACATGATTTAGCCTAAAATGAAGAAAAAGGAATGGAAAGAAACTCCTGGATTCTCCTTGCCTGCTCTTAAAAAGTCTACCAGTTCATGGCAGCAGACATATAATCATAAATAAAAAGATTTTTGATGGAAGGCAAGAATTGCTGATGGGGAATACAAATGAGAATGGAGAAATGTGTAACAGGTCCATCTGTAGACTACATTTAGCTCTGCTGCAAGAGCACCATCACAAAAAATATGCAGAATTCAGTTACCATAACATATGCTCCGTACACATTTGTCACAACATAAACCAAACCTTAATGGCCTCGGCATTTCAGCTTTTCACACAATTTCCAATGCACACCAAAGAAAATGTTTACTTTTTTTTTTCCTCTATGCAAGTGTCCAGATAAGATAAAAATGACAGAAATGTAGAAAAAAAACTTTAAAACTTTAACAAAAGGTAGCACCCCAGACTGTTTTTGGCCATATATATCTACTGTGCAAGAACAGAATCGACTAGAGAAGACAGGTTTTTCTGCTGGAATGAGGGTTAATGTGAGTACACAGTTTTAATCTCCTACTTTGGTCTGAAGTAAAAATTGTCACAGTGCAGAAAGACATTTATGTTTTTCTGCGGGGGGAAAAGCCAACCAGACAAAAATAAGTCAAGGAGCATCTGGTTGGCCACTACCAAGCTCAGGGAGGCAAACATCTCTATAACAAGCAGGCATGCTTTAAAATTTGCCATTGCTTAGCCATCTGCAGAAAATGAGACTTGACAGTTCTTTACGGAAGGGAGGCAAGAGCTACAACTCTGCATAATTAGGCAATAATTAATCAATCCAAGGATAACAGCCTGGTAAATTTGGAAAAAAAGTATGTGTATCTGCCTATGTATATGAAACAGCCTTTTATTCTGTTATACTGCATGTTTTTTATACTGTTACACTGCCTGTATGCAGCCTTGGTCATTTAAAAGTCTGCCTGTCCCACAGCGGGGTTTTTTTTACTTCAGTACGCTACTGAACAGCACAGAATTCTTGACTGGAGAAAGACATTCCCCTGCTGAAGGAGAAGAGGATTTAAAAACAAAAGTGCGAACCAGATCACAATCCTACCAAGAAGCAGGTTACTGGAGGTATATATCTTTTCAACAGCAGAAGACCACAGCAGTGGTATTCGTATATCGTCACGCATGTTTACGTTCTCTTTTTATTCATAAAACAGTCAAACAGTGGGTTCTCTGAAGTTTTTACAGTTTTACCATTCCTCCAAACAACCATGAATTTAGGGCACCTACTTCTTGACATAGGATATGTACAGCTTAAGCATGCCTTTTTACCTTCATTATCTATCTTTCTGCTTATGACTTTCCAAAGCACCAGAAAAACATTGTGTCTTGGCGTATACCCACAATCCTGACCTGCTACTTTTCAAACCAGTGGCAGACTTTGTATGTGTCTTAAGGACTGTATCTTTACTACGTATAGCCAAAATTTCGCTCTACTGTAAACGGTCATTCAGTAACACTGACTCCTGGCTCTTAACATTACTAATAGCTTTGACTTTGATATGTCTATGATAAAATAAGCTAAAACTTATCAACAAAAATTTCAGAACAGTATTTACATGCATAATATTTAGAAAAGTCTTTCAGCTGCACATCCTCTTTCCAAACCAATGCTACTTTCACTAAACTAAGCTTCTCCTAACACACACGTAGTACTTCATTTCTACCTCGCCTATGCTGTCACATTCATACTTCTCTTAGAAAGGCCATTTCTAGTTTAGTTTCATCTACTTTCTCAGATGCAACATGTTTTACGTCCTTTGAAGTATGGTATTAACAGAGAAGTGAATTCAGAATTATCACTTTAATGCCCCAGACACACAACTCTGCGAAAGCATCTTTACAGTAACCATAGTAGCAAGCATGTCAACAGCACGTCAAAACATACAGATGGACAAGCACATAGAGAAACTGACATGCTGTGCGCTGGATACGAAGGATAAGTGTTAACAAGCTACTGGCCATGCAACCACAAAGAACTGTATTTTCATATAGCAGTGAGGAGGGCACGGAAGTAACAGTTTTAGGGCACCAACACTTCCAACACGTGAAACCCAGAGAATCTGAACGACGACCCTTCCGCCAAAAAGAAGCTAACAAAGAGGAAGTTTCCCCACGGTTTTTGGGTGGTTTTGGGTTTTTTTTGTTTTGTTTTTGTCCTGGTTAACACGAAGTTTCTCCGTCCTCGCCGTCCCCGTCCCGGTACCTACAGGCTGCAACTCAGCGCGCCCGAGATGCAGAGGAGTCGCCGAGCACCGGAGCCCGGCCCGGCGGAGATGCCCGATGAGGCGGGTGCTCCGGGGCAGCGGGAGGGCTCCGGCGGGGCCGGGTGTCCCGGTCCGGGGGCACAGCCACCTGCCCGGGGCCGTCCCCGGCACCGCACCGGCCCCTGAGCTCGCTCGCTTTATTTATTGCCTTTCCTCAGCCCGAGGGGAGATCTGTTAAAGATTAAATCAGCAGCAACCGCAGTTCAAAGCCCTGTCCTGGGAAGCAAAGGTGAAGATAACGTCCCTGCAGATCTAATCGAGTTTCTGCTGTTGCAATCGCTTTTAATTACCCTCTAAACGGCACATCACACAGTGATCCTCCAGGCGCCGGACGGGGCACCGAGATAGCGAGATACCTATAAACGCTTTACAACCCGCCCGCTGATTAAAAAGCGATTAGAAACTTATTTGAAGTCGGGTGTTTTCTATAGGCAACGCACCGACCCCGCCGCGCCCCTCCTGTCACCGCCGGGGGCCGGCCCGGGCCCTCCTGCGGGGCCGCTGCCGCCGGTGCCCCCTCCCCGGCCCGCCCGCGGGGGGCTGCCCCACACTTACAGGTAGGAGGTGAAGACGCTGAGGTTGGCGGGCACGGCCGTGAGCCCCAGGTCGGAGCAGTCGGCGCGGACGAGCATGCCCTCCTGCTCGCAGCGGCAGGGAGCCGGGCAGCCCCGAGGGCGCTGCCCGCCGCCCCGCGCCCCCCGCCGCAGCCCCGGCAGGCAGAGAAGGAGGAGGAGGAGGAGAAGGAAGGCGCGGGCAGCGCGGGATGTCGCCATGGGGCCCGGGGGGTACCTAGAGATGCGGGGCGGCCGCTCTCATGCCCCGAGGCGTGGCGGGGGGGGGAAAGGCGGGCGCCCGTCTGGGCTCGGGGAGCTGCTGCTGCGGCCGCCGCCGCCGCGCCGCTGCCTGTGGTAGCATCTCAGCTTACACGCTGCTTTAAAGCCCTGGAGCCGGCACTGCGCGCCCGCTGACGCCGCCCCAGCCTTGCCCGCCGTAGCGCGGCGGGCCCTGCCCGCGCCGCCGTACGGGCGGGCGGGCGGGGAGGCGGGAGGCGGGGGAGCCCCCCCCCCCCGCCTCCCGCCTCCCCGCCCGCCCGCCCGTACGGCGGCCGCCCCGTCTCGGGGCTCGCCTGAGGGCGGTGATCTCCCCTCAGGGCAGGGGCGCGGGCGGTGGACGCTTCTGGAAGGCGGCGGGGCGGGCGGTTGGGCAGCGCGTGCGGGGCTGGGGGCGGTTGGGGAGGCGGGGGTATGGTGGTCCTGAGGCATTGCGGGGGTGTCTCTGGGGTGGTGGGGCAAAGGCTTGGGTTGCTCCTAGGCCTAACCCCGGCCTTAATTACGGTCAGGAAACCCGCCCGTGGGTGAGCGGTCCCAACTGTGGGCTGGCGATGGTCCTCTTCGGAGGGGGGGATCCACTCGCTTCCCTCGCTCCCACGCGGTTAAATCGCAGGCTTGCCAACAGGCAGCAGTTTTCCAAAGGAGACCGAGTGCCAAGGGAAACTGAGTTCGCAGCGAGGCTGATGTTGAAAGCTCCTGAGCTGTCCCTCACCCAGCTTCTTGCCAGAGGTTTCCACTCCTCAGGTTGTGTGGAAAGCGGCCCTCACGCTACTCTCCTGTGACTGAGTATGCCAAAGCCATTGGTGAGGGAAAGATGAATGTGGCAATTTTTGAAAACCTTTTTTCCTACAAATGAGCTTTCAGTGCGAACAAAGTTGGCCACAAGCTCCAGACTTACGACTAGCTACGGCTAGTAGCAGTTTAATAACCCAGTCCCAGCCCAGTTCCTGTTTAGACTGGTGACTACATTGTTGGTCAGGCTACTCGGTATGCGTTGGAGAGCAAGGTTTTCTGCTATACTGTCTTTGAATCTACAATTAAGTCTGAAATGAGAGCCTAATGAAAAGGCCAGCAAAATACATGCTTCTACCCAGTTTATAATCCCTATTCCCACCTCTGGACCATCATTTGATGTAATCTGAGCTGCAGAAGGATCTTGTACTGGAGCTCAAGTGCTTTAAAATAATAAAAAAGGAATCTGCTGTCTGGCTGGTTAGGCAGGCCAGAATGATTTGTAAATCTAGGCCTATGGGGCTGCTTGGAAGCTTTTCCCCAAGCATCACCTTATCCTAAGCTAATAAAAACAATGGCTGAAAGCATAGATTGTCCGGAAGAAATGCCTGAGGAGAAAAAACCTGCAGGAAGCAGAGTATTCATTATGTGCCATGATATCTGTCCAGGAGACCTGTTCCCACAAGGGGGAACAGGAGACCTGTTCTCCCTTAGCCATGTCTAATATCACCACAAAGCAGCAATACTTTCGTCACTGAATTTCATGGTTTTTAAGAAGTTTCACACTGTGCTGAATAGGTACATGCCAATGGTTTGATAAATTGTGGACACTCTACTTCCTTCTAGGGTAAAATAGTTTCTATTAGGCATCTGTACTGTGTGATATTAGAGTCCTTAATGTGCACTGCCAAAAGACATCAGAATAATTGTAGTTAACAAATAAGTAAATATTTTTCATAACTGTAGTGAAATAGTATTTGTATAACCTCAGGCTAATGCACACATATTTTGTTTGTTCTAGAAAGCAAAGTGTATACTGTTTGTTCATTTTTTGTTGAGGATTTATCAGCTTGAGCAAGATATCTGAAGTTAGACATCGATTAATTAGTAGTGAGCGTTTAACTGTAAAAATTCTCCCTTGAAAGTTGTTTATTTTGCATGAATACATTTGTTCAGCTAGTGGCTTTTTTGAAGCATTTAATGTACTTCAATTTTAAAGATTTTTTGAAAGAAGAGTAGCTTGAAGATTAAAATAAAGATTTGGTAGGAATGGATATGGATAATTCCTACCTTTATACATTTAAATTGGACTGTACAGTTATTTCCTTTTCATGTCTCTCATAGGTCTCCGGTTCTCCATAAAGAGAAAAGGAAAAACATCTGTCAGTTTGGTAGCGTCTCTGGGAGGTGCTGTTAGTGTTCCAAAAGGCCATTGGGACTGTAAGACTTCCTGCAGGTTCTGACATCTCAGCATAATGTCCTGGTCACTTGGAGTGACATCCAGGGTAGAGCCATCAGTGGTCTTCGGCCTTCATCAAGGTAGTAAACACACCCCGTAGGGATCTCAGCAGAGTGCTCTCTTGAATCTCTTCCCGTCTTCCTGATACTCAGGCAAAACCACCTGTTTTCTGAGCGTGATATATAACATGATGACAGTACCGCCTCAGGTTTATCAGCATAAAAGATATCTTTACGGAATGTTACGTACAAAACCAGAATGGTATGTTGTGTTATATAATGTTAGCATGCAAAAAGCGTACCGATTCTTATGTCATGAATGTGCAGCAGATATATATTTAACATGCAACTTTTAGATTGTTACTTACAGCATGACAGATTTTAGACTTTATGTGAAATCTGATTTTAAAATACAGGGCTGTAAAAAGAAAATCAGTATCCAAAATATTCACTGCCACTTCTGTTTAATAAGCTTAAGCTGGGTTAATTGATTTTAAAAAAGAGTGTGGCTAAAGCATTTAACAATGGAAATTTATGCTTAATCCTGAAATGATAAGTTGTCCCAGCCAAAATGGAGATTAAGGCAGAAAAGTTAACAGATCCTGCACTAGCAAAGGTAGCAGCTAGTGCATAAATATTAAGGCAAGTCCGATACAGCGCCAAAGTAAAAAGCACAGCAGCAAAGGACAAGGTAGTTTACAGCTGAATGCAACTTGTTTTTCCCTTTCCTGTCTCTGGATGAAGGGTAAATTCTTAGAAGGCAGTACAACTCTGTGGTTAGGCTGCAGAGAAAATAAAGCTCTTGTGCAGGGTGGGATTTCTTTTTCAGCCCATTTGGAGAAGAAATTCTTCATTGAATGTGTTGAAGTCATTACATTGAAAGGGTTCATTAGGCAAGTGTGAAGCTCCGCTAGCCCGTAGGCTGTGCTACTGTAGAGCAGTACTGCAACTGGCCAGTGATCTGTGCAGAAGGGTCCGTTCCTCTTTGCAGGATGCCTCATTTGTCCTTTTATTCTGTCTAGCCCTGGAGAATGGTGCGTCTTTTAAGACTTACCGCTATATAGGGTTTTTATACATACAGCAGAAGGCTATTTATAAACTGTCTTCATTTGATTCCATATTTACCTATCGGTATACGGTCACATTCATTTGCATTATGTATCTGTCATGTTTCACCGAGGATCTTAAGCTAACACTTGCATTTACCTCACTTTATTAAGCCATGCAATGTTCTTCAGACCAAGGCAGGTAACACCATTTCTGTTTTACATAGTGATAAATGTTGGTATCTGAAATGTAGGATGGTTAGGGCAGAGTCACTCCTAGAACCAGAAAGAAATACAGGAGTTTTAATCACCCTGGCTGAGTTTACCACATGGTAAAGCTTTTCAGTCACAATACTATTGTGGATTATGTGACATCAACTTGTTTTTGTTTAGGTTTTCATGCTATTCGAGGCACGCTATGTCATGCATCTTTAGCAATCGTCTTTTTATATTGATTCTTTCATTTGGCACACTGCCACCTAGCTGCACTCTTCCCTCAACAGTTCAGTAGCTAGTGTGATAGAAGGACCAAGATGAAACATTTGACAGGTAAGATTTACTTGGGTTCATCTGAAAGGTTCTTCAATAGTCAGGTTGCCAATGTGAAGAAGGGACAAAAATAGAAAAACAGTAGTAGTATTACTGTTACAATTCATACAGTGACAGTTGACTTATCCATATAATTTTGAAGCAACTGCTGTCATGAACATAATTTTTAGTTTGAAAATATCTGATAGTGAAGCTTGCAGCATTAGTGGAAAAGTCAGGATTACCCAGGCACACTTTAATAGCTAGGCATTTGGGAAAAGAAACAAGGGAAAATGTAAATACAAAAACAAAAATGCAGGTTTACTGAATGTTTGTTTGGAGGGAATGAAAGCTGATCATTACAGTAATTCTCTGTTTAGGAAATAAAATCCATGTGTTAGAGTGAAGATGTGGAAGTAAGCTATATGAAGAGAACCTTCTCTTATTTTGAGTTGAGGTGGATGTGATATCATTTAGGGAATTACAGCCAGGCTGCAAAAGCATTAAGTGGATATTTCACCAACATAGGGACTTTGTGCTTTAAACAATACTTTAAGTGATGCTTTTTAACTCCAGCGTTTACTGGTCTGTTACCTTATCCTTGTATGTTTCACTTAAAGCTAAAAGAAGAAAGAGGAGAACATGTAAGCTATGTCTAAAAGTACATGAAGAATGGTAAGTCATTAGATGAGGTGTAATAACTTTTATCAGAACAGCTGATATTTGAAAGCACACAAGAGCTTTCTTTTTGGCTCATCAGTCTTTTTTCTCAACCTATATCTAACTGGCCATTCAAAGCTTGTCTTACTTGTAGCCCTGGAGAATCATTTCAACTGGTATGATACAGTTTCTCAAGAACTGTGCCACGCAGGAGTGTGGCAGCAAGACAGGTGAGATCGACTGTAGCCTTCCTCTAGTCAGGTGTTTATATTGTGCTCTTAACTGCCTACTGATAGTCAGTAAATCATTGCAACAAGTCTCTGAACTGATTTGTCCTGTTTCTACATGCACAGAAAAACACATAGTAGGTTTGAACCCAAATGGCAGGTGGGCTCAAACATTTCTCAGAAAGGACTGAAAGAAGGATGTGAATTTTAGAATGATATGTAGTGATGTATGAATCCATTTATCTGTTTCCTGAATTGCACAGTCTTGGGACCCTACTTTCTCACCCCACAGAAGTAATCGATAACTACTTGTTCCATATAATAGCAGGTGTCAGAGCCAAACGTTTAAAAATGCATTACTGTGCATTATAGCACAGTAGTAAGAGCAAAGTGCTGCTGCATTCTGTGGTGCTTGTCAGTGAGACTTTGAGGAAGGTCTCCAAAATACTCCAAAATGTTCACTTAATGCAACAAAAGTTCAGCACTCCCATGGAAAATCAATACCTCCACATCTGTGAGGAAGTTAACTCCAGTTCATAGAGGTTTTTTGGGTTTTATTTTTTTCCTTAACACTTGTAAGACATAAAACCTTTGAATATGTGTGCGTGTGGAGATGCATGATGTGTTTCTGTGTCCTCAACATGCTGTGGTGATCTGCATTCTTCTCTGGGTGAAAGACAAGAGTTGATACATACCATGTGCATGCATAAAGTCATTTCTTAATTTAGCAGCTCATATAGAAATTCTGTCCAATTTTTTCATCCTTCTCTCACTGTGCCTGTGTGGCAAACACCCTGGGGTTCCTGAGGTTTTTGAAGTGTATTTGCATGATACTGTATAATGAGCGATTACATTGTTTTGTAGTTGTTTGAAGGTCACAGTAATGTGTTTTTTTCCTTCTTTTTTGTGGTGGTTGTAATAGTTTTAGCCATTTTGGGATCAGCTGCCATGCAAAAGGAAGAAATGTATCTAAGAAAGAAGCACCTAATTGTGACAAATTGTCGGAAGGCTTTAGATGTGGTGTAATACCTTGTTTTCCTTTAAATTCCTGTCTAGAAGGGGGGAAGGGTCTGTATTTTTATTTCTATTTCTGTGTATTTGGCTGCTGAGGTGTAAGCACAGAAAAAGCAGATTTCTTAGCAGAGACAGAAGTCAAGAATTTTTCATTAGTAAGACCAAAAGATTTTAAATGCCTCTATCATCTTGATAGCGGTGCTTTTCTTATTCTTGACTAGGACTTTGGAAAAATCAAACAGCAAATACCCTATAGGGCTTCATTTTTCAATAAGTTTTTGAAAACTATTTGCATATTGCCCAGTGCAAAATTAATCAACAAAGCTTTTTAGTACATACTTAATCAGAACAGATGTTAAATGTGTCCATGTTTCTGTGGCTCATATGCTTTATCCTCACTTTGTACCACGGTGATAAACTGGCAGGATATGTTATCCACCTCTGCTAACTCTTCTAAGTTGATGCAGTCCCATCTGCAGTAATGCAAAATGACACATAGGGAGAGAAGGAGCAAGATACAGGTCTTTGACCTTCAGCACATGCACAAAGCCTCACCAGAGCCTGCCAGAGACACAGGTCATGTAGAATGCTTATATGGATGTACAAGAAATGCTGTTTCTTCTGCATGGCTGGCAATCATGCAGGGCCCCTGCTGTAGGTGGAGGGAGTGAATTGGTCGAGAATTTGGACAGAGCAATCAGCAGGAAGGAAAAGTGGGATTATGTGCCTACAGCTGCCAAAGAGCTGAAGATAGAAGGAGCCTTATGCAAGGGAGCATGGAGCAAAGGGAGGAAGAATGATTACAGCATGGATATTTACAGGAAGGTGAGAGCAGGTGAGTTGGAGGAGCCCTTGTATTTGAAAAAAGGGAATGGGGACACTCAGGACTAATACGAGGTTTAGAGCCAGAGAATGACAGGGAGGTCTTTACAGAGGAGAAGAGGGAAAGTGGCCCACAAAAAATTTGCAAGAGATGGGGCAAGAAGTCTTGGTACCTGCAATAAACTCAGCCAGTTGAAATACACAACTCTGAAGTTTCTATGCCCTTTCTTCTACAAACACTGCCCCTGATAGTGTTAATACTCTGTGAATTGCTATGTATTTGCATTAAATGTTTCTGAAAGAAACAGAGATATTTCTGGACTGAATGTCAGGATCAGGGCCTTATGTAACATTAACATGTTTATAACGTGCATTGGGTTGCTCTTCTGTTCCTTGGCAAGGTGGTTAGTTGACTTGAAGGCAGGCATGTTTATTTTGGGTTGTGTTTGCCTTTGAGGCAAGCAACTTACTTGAAAGTTTTATGTTTATAAATTCTACCTTACAGAGTGACAGCATAGACCCATAACATGCAACACCTTTACAAAGTGGGGAGCAAGGTATTGCATCATTTAGCTTCACCTGTCATCATTGAAGACAAAGAGGTACCTGCAGAAGGCACTTGCTGTCCCCTGGCCTCAAGCTGAATAAATTCTTATCTCTGTCCGTTGAGATCACACCCTTACAGCCTCTTACAAGGCTAATACAGTTGCCCATGCCGGATGGTTTGAATATCCCTCCAACTGCTGTCATTAGCACTGACATCTCCAAACATGTTTGCTGTGGGACTTTCTTTTTAAAAGAGCATCTGACAGAAGTTCAAATTTATAGTTGATAGACCTGGTTCAGATCTGTTAAACTCGTGTAAATCCAGAGTAAGTTTCATTTTGTTGTAGTAGCTGAAAAGGCAAGATTCTCAGCAATACAAAATTAGTACAGTTTCACAGAAGCCAATATATTTCTGTTAATAACTCAGACCTCTGAGGGTTTGGCTACTTTTCTGTAGTAATTAATGGAGGCAGTAGGAGATGAGGAGAGAGTGTTCATACCACCCAAATTTAATCTCCCAAATTTAATCTCCCTGGCATCTCTCTGAAGCTGATTAAGAGTAATAGACTCCTCCAGAAGGTGGTTCAAAGCACCTATATTAATTATTTTATGTATTTGTGGATAGTTAAATCAAGGTTGCTATGCAAAAGTATCCTTGCATTGATTATGATTAGAGTTGCTGCTACAGTAGAGCAGAGCCCTGAGAAGTTATATGCAGGAAAGAGGAAACTTTGGCAAACAAGGGCTAATATGAAAAGCCCAGGCTTAGTATATTCTGTTTATGTACATTTTTTCATCTGCATTTGGCTCAATATATAAGCCCCTGAGATAGGTGAAACAGAAGGTTGGAAGTAAATCAGTAGTAATCATTTTGGCCTAATGCCACTTGGAATCTGTCAGAAGCAGCAGTGGTATAGAAAGCAGCGTTTGGTCGAGTTTAATTTTTCTCTGAAATATTTCTGTGAACTGTGGTAAAAACAGATGGAATTTAAAATATACAAAAAGAAAAAATTACAAAAGGAGAAAGCAGTATATTGTATTGAAAAATAATTACTTATTTTCATCAGTTGGAGGGGATATCAAAAGCATCAAGTCAAAAGCAATGCATTTGTATTTTTTCACTTTCATTTCCTTTATAGGTTTTCCTTTTCAGGGAACACATCTTCCATATGTAGAACAAATATGCACTTAACGGACTCAATATTAAGGATAATAACGATCAGTGCAGAATTTTAGAAAATGTTATTATGGGAAGAAGTCACAAGTGTCAGGTCTGTTGGCTGATGATTTTAGGGAGTATTTCTTTGAATATGGAAACTTAACATAATTGAAATGATTTGGGGAGAGAAGATGACCTCATAGGGGATGCTGTGTTGCACATGGGTGAGCATGCAGAATTCAGCAGTTCTCTTATTTTGCTTCAGACTTCTGTCCACTCAGCAACTTGCAGCTTGGCCCATTTGTAACAGAGAGCAATATCTGCCCCTTCCATACAGTGTCAGAGTTTTAGGATAAGTCATCAGATTATGCATTATGTATGTGTGTGTGTGTGTATACATTAACATTGTGTTTGGCTTTTTTTAGGACAAAAGCATATTAATCACAGGTGAATTTGAGTCAAATCAGATACTACTCTTTAGTAACGCTCATTTGTTCCCAGAAATCTTCAGAATGCATTATTTCTATTTAGTTAAATTTTCAAAATGTACCTGCTAATTTTGAGACACTAGTAGTTTTTGCCGTCCTAACTTTGCACAACTTAATTACAAATCGAGAACAACTTAAAAACAGTTTGAAAAGTTAGACTAAGTAAGCTATTTTGAAATCCTAAATTCAGATTTACTGTGGTGATCAAAGAAGATTGTTTGTGGTATATTTTACTTTGGAGCTTTAATGTTTAGTATTTGCAGTTTTACTGTTGTCCAGCAATATATCAGCAAAGTTTTCCCCACTATATCTTTTAAGAGAACCTTTTTCCATGCAGTAAGAACTCTTACTTTATATTTCTTGAGAATATGTTTCTGAGAGGCAGCATTAAATTCAACATGAAGTTAATTTTACCATTAAATTATTTTGAGGAGTAGAAGTTCGGAGTAATCTGGTGAGACTAAGCTATTTCATCTCTTACTATTGCTGTGGGTTGATAGATACAAAAAATGTATTATCAGGTATGTATTTACATACAGCTTATTATTTACTATGGTATGTCCAAATGATAGAGGATTTTATGGTAGTTCCGTTGCATTTAGCATGCAAGGCTATTCTTCCTATTTCTGTCTTAGTACCTCACCGGAGTAAAATCTAACAAGTTTAGAATTGTGTTCAGGTGAATTGCAACTGTTCAGAGAAATTTCTTTAAAAGCATACCCATAACACCTGAAAAATATGGTACTTTTTATTAATGCTTTCACAAAAAGAGTAATTAACATGAGTTATAACAGAAATATTTGGAAAAAAAAACCCAAACAACCCAAATAATTAGATTTCAGTAAGACATTAAAAGGACAAACTACTCTTTGGAAAAGTCAAAGGTATATATTATAAATGTATTTCTTGTACATTGCTCAACTACTTTGGGTCTCTTCATATGGACAAAGTAAGTGCATACACTTGTTAGCAAGGCTGGAGTCTAAAGCCATGGTTGAACTGAAGAAGGTGAAGGCGTAGATGAAGACATTATTTTGACTTTTGAAAAAGTAGTGTCAGACGAAAAGGCATATGAGGCCAAGGTTTAATTAAAAGATTCCAACTGTATCTACAAGTTGATCTGTGAAGAAGTTGAATGGATTCCCATGCATTTCTGTGTTCACCCCAAATAATTTTTTTACTGCTTATTACTGGAAGGTGTGGATTTTATTTATTGTTTTGCCAAAAGCATGCACACCCAAAAGATAGATACTTCTCCTTGAATTAAAAAGTAACTTGGCTACCGTCACTTACCAACACTTGAGTTTATCTGTACGGAAGCTGTACGCTTGATGTTGCCTTTTGCATTGCTCACCAATTCCAGTAGTAAGACAAGACCAAGCTAAAAGCATGAGCTCCCTCTGCTGGCTGCTGGTCCTGCTCTGAGCCCTTCTGCGGGGCAGTCGGCAGGCGCTCCAGACAATGGAATTGAGAAGACACGAGTTGCAGCTTACGTTAAACAGTTACACTTTGAGGCAAAAATAAAATCAAGTGGCTATTAAAGTAGATTTAATCTAGCCTTTAAAAGACAACAGCAATGGCAAACTTGCATTTGGAATCCCCCGGCGCTCTGAAGTAATGTTTTATGGTGAAAGAGCATCAGACGGAACAGAAAAGAAAGTACTAGACAGAAGCAAGTTTTTACTTTCTATGATTTCAGGTACTAAAAGAGGTGGGGGGAGTGGAGAAGTTAGGATACAGTCTAACCAATCCTAGCTCCTGTGTAACACTCAACAGAAAGCTAATATTCCATCTCTCACTTCTTTTTAGCCGTCCCCAGACATTTCAACTGGATAAGGCCATGAGCAACCTGATCTGAAGTCAGTGAAGGTTGAACCAGATAACCTTTGTAAGGCCTTCCAGCATACATTGTTCTATTTTATGTCCTAAATGTGAGAAACAGGTTCAACTTATGAAAAGAGTTTGTATAATATAGCCTTTAACCCCATGTTCGTCTTGAAAGGCCTTTTATATTCCAAGGCGGCAAATGGCAGTCTACCTGTATAAATAGAGGGGCCTGGATCCACTTTCTGAACTTTCACCCTTTGCATACCAGCAGGCCTTTGCAAGAGGAGAGGTGTAACACAGGGACAAGAGTACAGGGCTGCAGATTAGGGAGCTCCTCAGGTATTAAGGAAAATGGCTACATGCCCCCTGTACCAACTAACAGACTAATGGCTGTTAGTAAAGCTGTGGAAAAAACACATACAGCTCATTTCAAAAGGAATCCTGGACACTATCTCTTAGACTGAGGGCTCAGGTGATAGTCTCTGACATGCCTGTACAATGAGGGAAGGCTGCACAGGCTATATGAAAGTAAGGGAATGTTTTTAACACCCTCTCTGCGTTGTGACCAACAGTTACCACAGAGCTGCTTGACACAACCATTCACTGCATGGGAGAGTGGATGAGTGTGAACCCTCCATCCTTCGCCGAAGTACTGAGTAGCAGTTATATGGAAGAGAAGTTTACAGTGCCAGAGAAATGCAGGGAAATGTACAATATTTACAAGAGGGAGAGGCTTCTTTAGAAGGTGGTTCAGAGTAGAAGCCAGAATCGAGGCATTCTTGAATTTTTTCCCTCAGCTTAACTCCTATCAACAATGAAAGCAATCTAGCAGGTCTGGTCTTTGAAGGCTAAACTTAGCCTTTGTGAATACTTCCTTCCCTTCCCTCACTCCAGTGTCCAGTGTGATTTTCTCAGTTCTTTAGTCCATGGATGGACATGGAGTTTGGTTTTTATCTGATGAGTTTGAATTATATGTGAAAAAGTAGTGAGATCAACTTTCCACAACAGGTTCCCATCATCCTGCCATGAACATGTCAGGTGAAAGGTTTGTTTGGGCATGTGTTGTGATTTCAGTTAAGGGTAATGGTCAAAAAAAAGGACTATGCTTTTTCTACTAATCTTCTGGAAAACTGGCTTTACAAACATGATACCAGTATTATTATGAGACCTATTTCTGGGAATTACTAAATCCCAAATTACAAAGGGCAATTCTGAAGGAACAGTCTGAATTTTTACGAAACAGTGACCAAATCAGTCACGTATTAGCAGTGATGAACCCAACTACAACTTAAGAAGATACGAGGAGGAAGGTTAAAAAACACCCTGGTAGTTCTATGATGATAGTCCTGATGAGGACACTGTATCCCCAGTTAGTCCTCTCTGGTCAAAATACCCTTGATTTACTAGAGAGTTTTTCAGGAAATAGAAAAAAATTCGTAATCAGAAGCTACAGAGATAACCTGGAGAAGCCTCATGTGTTTCTTTCTACAAGTTGCCCCTCTATTTTACCAGGAGGACCTGGCATTGAAAACCTAATCGGAAAAATGGGCTTTGAAGGGGGTATGTTTTACAGGTTGTTTTGTTCAGTGACACTTGCTGAAAATGCTGAACCTACAGTGTAGCCCCAGGGATTAATGGTAGTACTGGCACGAGCCTCTAATTGAGCCTGTTAGAAGAGTGAAGGAAAGTGTGTAGCTGATATTGCCATTCTTTCCCGATTCCGTTGTAACACCTGTCACAATTGCTCTTAGATTTGCTTTGTAGCATGATATACATTTACTTAAAATAATTTTATAGTAACATGTCTGTAACTTTTTTATCCTTTTGACACTTGAATGGGCATGATAATAGTAGTACACAGAACAGGACAATATTCCTTCAGGTTTGTGAACCATCTGCATCTTCAGTGTTTCAGCAGTCACCCAGACATTGCCAGGACAACAGAATGCAGATATAGTTTGACTTTCTATGATACGGATATAGATTTAATAAACCGGAAGTTTTTAGAAGTCACTGCTTTTATGTGAATACTTTAGAAGCGCCCCATATAATTAGCATTTATTAGATAGCTGTGCACAATTCACTTGCATTTGACCCATTAAGGCACTGTCAGTAGACACTATTTACCACACTAAAGTCTGTGCAGGCAAATGAATGGAGTAAAAAACCTGCTTTCAAAGCATCCTCACATTAGGAACTTCTCTGTCCTTTATACCTGGCTTTGAGACGTATGATGGACAATACTGGGATTTGAGGGTGAGGTTTCAAGACTTGTTTTTTCTGCCACAAGAAAAAAAAAATCTTTTAATTGAGCTAGGATGTAGTTATGAATGGTAGAGGGGGCAGCTCACACTGAGCCAAATATAAGTTCCGGGACTCATTCCCTTCCACAGTTATCTTAACTCTGTAGCTGTAGGGCCAATCTTTCAGTTCATACTCTATTTTGCTAATTTTAATTTAAGTCAGTGGAAATTTTGGTTCACAAGGGCTGTATCGTGACAAAGAACAGGAGTGTTTACATGCCTCTCTATATCTATATTGATATACCTGAGCTGGCTTTGAGAGACTGGATACAGCTTTCAGGACAAATGCAAAGCTGAGCTAGCTCAAGTCATGTGACTAGCCAAGTGACTGCATTATATAGTACTGCACAGCACAGATACACTTGAGGACTCAAGGCTGTTGCTTTCTGAAACCAAAAAAAGGGGCATTAGCCATTAGACTTACTAGGCTTTTTATTTTCTACCACATAAGGTTGGACTAGATGATCCCTGAGGTCCCTTCCAACCTGTGATTCTGTGATTCTGTGATTTTCAATATACTGGAGAACAGATTATGCTGTTGATATGAATGCCTGGAGTTTCAAGAAGTGATGTAAAATGCGAATACCATTATCCTACTCTCAGTTCTATCTGAGTTTTAGCCTATTTGATCCCATCACAAAATGCAAGAGAAAAAAGTCTTCCATATGCTGCCTAAAAATCCTGTGAGAAGCATGCGCTGTTCATCAAAATACAGCGTATATTCTGTGAAATCTGGTTTTGTGTTTTTTTTTCTAACTTCATTTTATATTAGGTATATCTGCTTTACAAGCATAAATTCTTTTAAAAAATCATTTCTTCTGTACATTATGTTTGTCTGCTGTAATAATAACACAGAAGAATGTTTGCTGAAATGTACTGAATCCCAGCCTGTAGCTTGCGCCTTTAGAGTCATCAAGTAGGTGTTCCAATTTATGAATAATAGATTTTATGGAAGCAGGAGGGTGAACCAACACCACTGGCTTGCCTCAGTAACTTCAAAGGGAAACTTTTATTTTTCAGAACAGACAGAAAGATCATATTTGGAGGTTGAAAGTGTGCGCTGCACCCTTTAGCCAAGACAAGGAGAATCAGCCAGCATCTGAGAGATCTATTTGTCAAATTATTTAAATAGAAATACAAAGAAAATGTTCTGTAAGTTGTAAGTAGCATGGATAAAATTACTTATAGGCAAAGTGGCTTTATTATTGTTTCCAGATGTAAATTTTGAAACGCAGGAAGGGCAGCTAACATTTGGGTCCATTAAAAGCAGTATAATTCAGGACTCATTCAGCCTCATAGACTCTCTTTTGGATGAGAAAGGGAAGACAGGAATGAGAACCTAGTGCAGTTGAAGGCACTAGACATGGAGCCATAATGTGGAGCTTGGGTAGGATGTGTTACTTGAAAAGCAGCATCTGGACACGTACACAAACTAGCACAAATAATTGACAGTTTTGTTCTATGGCCAAAAAGAAATTGGAAAGAAAAAATTCTCTCAATCTGACTTTTTTTTCTTGCAGCATCAAAACTAACATACAGATAGTCATTTTCAAAGGAGGTGAAGGGATTTACAGCTTCTCATTTCCCACTGAAATTCAGAGTCTACTCCTCCTCCCCTTGTAGGCAACTCTAAGGTCAATTACTGTGAATAAAGTGAAGGTGCCCACTAAAAATGATACATTTTTCCTCCTATTGTTTGCTTCCACTGTGTGCTGAGCTTTTCCAGCTTACTGTGCTGACTCTAGGGATGAATGTAGTCCCTAGTCAGTGGTTCTCATGTAACCTGGAGGGCCACAGGACTTATGGTCTATAGTTACGGGCTCCTTCAGGGTTCATGAAGGTGCTCAAGCACAGGGTAAGGAACGCTGAAGCATAAAATCAAACAGAAAGCAAGCCAATGCAGGCCCAAATACAAACTGTTGCACAACCAGGCAGGCGTTAGTAAGCAGCCTGCAGCCGGTCCTTCAACAGTCAGGTGTGAGCAGCAGGCAGACGAAAGCTGGAGCACATAGTGCTTAGAGCTCTTCCAAAGGTGGCATAGCCCTTGCCAGTATGTTTTAGCTGCTCTTCTCTTTCTGGAGAGCCAACAGGTTTTGTGGGAGTGATTTGGTTTATTGTCAGTCTTGCACAATAGCATTTCTAATGGAGGTCCAGCTGCGGAGCATCTTCTACTGGTGATGCTGATGAGTATGAACTTGAGAAAACCTATCTTGACTTTTGCATTTCAGGCCTAGTTTGGAAGGTTGACATTTACAAAAGGAAGCACAAGCATATTTTAACTTGTAAACTGAATAAAATTGATACAAAATCTATGAGGTCACTGGGAAATAAAAATACTGAAAGACAAGTGTCTTTCAGAGTATTTTAGTACACAACTGCATAGCGAGATAGATTTTATTCTGTGAATTCCCTTAGGACACTGACTGTTTATATCTTTCTCACTGAGGAATATGAACAACCCAATTCTGTGACTGTACACTCACAAGTGCTGTAGGTTTCAGAGGGGTGCTACATGTGGAACTGAGTAACTCAAATTATAGGACCCATGTAAAGAGATCTCTACTGAAGTGTTCCAGCTTTTAAGGTTTGTCCCTTGTTTCTGCACATAAATTTCTATGAAGGCAGATTTTGTCTGTAAATGGGTGCAGCCAAGTGTGTAGATGATGCATATATATTACTTAACCGAAATACAATTTTCATTAGTAGAATTTATTTTGGCTTTTCTTTATCCTGACATTGTTACTGTTTTAAAAATATTTAACCAAAAAGCACAAACTGCACTTTGCATAAAACCCTCAGGAAGTGCAATAATACACCACAGGAGAAGAGAATAAAAACATCAATTAATAATTCATAGCATTTCAGTAGCTATATTAATATCTGCTACTAAATTAACAGAACAAGCAGTTTTAGAAAAAGCATAACAAAAAGATTATACCGGCACTGGCTCTCCTGAAATAATTATTTCCTGGATGACCTTCAGTGTGGGATTTTCACAAAGCAAGCCAGAGGTCCTGACATATCTGACTGCATCCTTTTGATGTTTAGTTTATGTGACTATCTTCAGAAATCTTCCATTTCTTAATAAAAATGTGATTCTACTGTTAACATAAATCCCACTGAAGTTGGTGGAAACATTCACATTGAATTCAGTAAGACCTCACCGGTCCCTCAGTCACCCAAATATTCATCTGTTGTCTTGAAATAAAGCTATGTTTGAGGGTGCAATTGCGGCACTTGCTGGTGCAAAAGTTAAGCTCATAAAATATATGGCTATCAGGCTTCACCTTATGAAAATCTGGCCTACAGTGCAAAGGGATAGGGAAACTTGAAGGCATTTAATACTCTTCTGATTTAAAGATGGCCATGCATAACTCATTTGTGGCTCTACTTCAATCGACACCCTGCCCCTTTTGTGCATAAAGTCATCCAAGAGTCACAACTAAAAGGGGCGTATTCTAGGGGGCTACAATTCCTTTGACACCTCTTTAAAATTAAATGATAAATATAAATCGCAACTGAAAGAATCTGGTAAACCTGATGCAAAAATATCTAGACCGCCGCACTCTATTAAGTACCTTCAGATGGCAATAGGCATTTCTGGAATTAAATCTTTCTAAACTAAGGTATTTCGCATTACCACCACTTAGCTCCCTAAGCTGAAGTTGAAGATTGCTGAAACTGCATTGAAATGAGGTACCTAATTCCAGAAGAAGCAGCCAAAAAAAGCTATTTTCCACCAATACCTACAATCTGGTGCTGCCTAGAATTCCTTCAGTATGACCCTGAATGCCCCTGACGTTGTGCCCAGACCCGTGCGGAAGTGCCCCCAGGGTGGGTAAGAGCCCTCTTCTCCCACATGAGTTCTGCTGGGTTGGAGGAGTTTGGAATGCCTCCTCCATCCAAAGCCAACCTCGTATTTGCACTCAGTGGTCAGGCCCTGACCACTTGCCTTCTAGAGCAATGCCAGTGCTGCTGTCCCATTTGCATCCCAGTATTCAGCCAGGAGGTGCGAAGGAGGAACCCTGGGCTCTCTGAAGTCACTGGCTGTCAGTTCCCCTGAGAGTGCGGCAGCTCCAACTGCAGTGCATGCTGAGAAGAGAGACCTTTTCTTAAACCCAGATCACTGTGCTGCTGGGAACAGAAGAGGCTGCTGTCAAAAGGAAACCATAAAGTTTGGCTTTGCAGCTTACCAAGTCAGGGAGACCAGTGCTCCTGGATCAGGAAAGCACACACCTATGGCCTATTAATGCTAGCTACAGATCTAGCCTTGGAACAACTGCTTTGTCTGATGGAGGCAGAAAATTATTGAATTATATGAGAGTTGTGTATACTTTGTCCAGGAAAGTGCAGGTAGCCTATAAGCAGAAATGTTTAGTGATGGAAATAAGAATACTTCTATACAATATACTTCAAAATATTCAGTTCATTCATATACTGTTTGGATTTAAGAGAACAAGTAGGCTACAAGTCTGGTTGCATATAGACAGGGTTTCCTTCCAGAGAATTATATTATATTGCATGTAAATTAGCTTCATTGTTTCATACAGTTTAAAATTATTTTCCTTCCTGGGAAGGCTTTGAAGATTTTGCTGATTCTGTCCATCTCTTGTCAGGACAATATACTGAAAGTTCAGAATGATTGTGAACTTACCTATTGCTTTGACATGAATTGTTCTTTTTGTTTGTTTCTAAATATATAATTCCATTTTTAAGGTGTATTATTTCAGCTATCACCATCTTATATTTTGAAATTAAAACTTCGAAAGGAAAACTGAGCAAACAAAAAATTAGTTAGAAAATAATCTAAATAACTCTTCTCAATACTTTTGAAATATTTCCTTTTTTTTTTTTTAAATACGAAAAAACCTTTTTATAAGCCGGCTCATCTCTCCCAAAGAATTTCAGTTTAAATAATTTTGTGTCTTGTGGCAAAAGTAGATTTCTTAAAATTTTCCATTCAGCAGCATTCCCAATCCTGGAGGAGTAGGGACTCATTCTTTCAATGTGATGATGGATAGGCGGTCTGCTTTTTTACTTTGAAAGTGTTATCTGATGGTTAGAAACATAAATATAATACAATATCTTAAAATGCTCAAATGCTTTAATTATTCAACAGGAGAATGAAGCAAAAAAATACTATGTTTTTTCCCAGCATTGAGACCATGCAGTCACAATATAATGATTGCATGGGATTTACGCTGGTGACATCACACAAGTATTTTATCATATGTATCAATATTAATTTCCAAAGAGGTTGACTTTGGGGTTTTTTAGACATCAGAGGTCTGTAATGTCAGTCTTCTAACAGAAAATGTAAAGGAATTTTCTAGGTGAAAAAGAGGCTTATAATGAGATGAAACATGTTCAATTTTAGGTTTGCAGAGAACGCTTTGAGCATTTTATATTTTACAAACATTGTTAAAATCCCATCTGGTGTTTGTGAAGTATTTTACTATCTCCTGCTGGGCCAGGCAGACATTGGTTTTCATGTCTGTATGTTTCCAAAACATTAGGAAAAAAAATTGAATGGACCTGGACCAAGGGCAGCAAAATGATAGAATACCGTATTTCCATTCTTCTGCATTCAGGAACGGAGACAAATGTCCCCGATTCCAGAATAGATCCATCACTTCCCATAATGGAACCTCTTGTGCAAAAGGCAAAGGAGTAAATTTCTCTAAGTAGTTCAACATTCAACATCTTGCGCATGATGGATTTTTATGAGCAATAAATACGTAATTTCTGTTTCAATTATATACTTCATTTTCAAGGGAATTAATTTAGAAAATATAAAAGCCAGATGACTGTGTGTTCCATTTTGATATACGCATTTTTCCCTTATGCAGTTGACTTTTCTTATTAATTGTGTGTGAAAAAATAAATAAATACCAAAACAGAAATGCAAAGTTCTTCTAATTTTATATTCCTGGAGCCAGCATCGTGTGTACTGACGGCCCATTTTCTCTGAAGCCAATGGGAACAGACCCATTTCTGGTCTTACACCACATCTATAACTGGTACAGCTTTTAATTATTTTAATTCAGTTACTGAAGCAAAAAGAGAAGAGAAAAGAGAATCAGTTCAGAAGGGGGAAGGGTCAGTGGGTCTGCGTTAGCTTTGTAGAAGGGAAATAATTATCTATAATGACATGGCAGCAATAGCATAGCTACTGCTTTTTAATGGCTTAGGAAATAAGTATTTCCAATCACATTTGTTGCACTGAAGATCCTAGAAAGCCTTTCCTACGTTCACTGATAATTCATAGAAAATGTAGATATGTTGCCAAAACAAATGAAAAAATCTTAGAGGAACAGAAGTATAAAAATAGACTGATTGCTTTTTAAGATGCAGTGGTCATACCATTGGAATACCAGATGGAATTTTCCATAGGCACTTTTGTGCCTTTTACCTGATAAATGGCTGGCATTATATCAGAAAACCTTTTCTGCGCGTGCTTTTGATTGTGTATTTGATATTTGCTTAAAGGACAGAGTTTTGATGGGAGTGTAATTATTGCTGCGTTTGTTCATCCTTCATTCCTCCACACGTGATTTGCACACACAGGACCCATCTTCCTGCACGGAAGGTGGGGGGCAGGTATACATGCAGACACACATTTCATGTAAACTTCATGTGTGAGCAACCCAAGGGATTCACTGTGTGTGCAGATAGTCAGTAGGCGCATCGCCACTTCCATACAGTCTTCTCTCTTGTGAAACATGTTGTCCCTCTCATTCCAAGCCCTTGGTTCTCTCTCTTTGCTGGTATTGTGCCCGTTCTTAGAGCTAAAGAACAAAGTTGAGACTGTGAGGTCAACAGATCATCTGATGCATATATGAAAACTGCGGAAACTAGATTGCTCTCTGCTTCTCGCTTTCTCTGACCAGTGTAAAGAAAACCACCTCCTTTGCTATTTAAAATGGTATTTTCAAATATTGATCTAGGTAAACATTGTTACAGCCATCTTAAACGTCATGATAATCAGCATTCTGAATAAATGGCATTTATTTCTATTTGAGGCACTTTGCTGAGTCAGTATACACAGAGATTGATAACAGCTTTATGCTTAGCCACAAACGTGAACTCTTAACTCTGTGGGAAACAGGGCAGAGGGCTGGAGAAGCTCAGCCGAGGTAATTGCTGTCTCCTCCACAAGGCAGATGTGCAATACAGGTATTTATTCCATGAATATCTGAATGTCTGATAAACTGGAACTGGAGGGGCACTTAGAGAAAGGTAAGAAGCTGAGGGGGAGTAGGGATTGCTGAAGTCTGTAACAGCGAGGGGACAGTTGCCTCTTCCAGACCTTTTACCCTTTTTTAGGGGATATGGTGGTCAGTAGCGAGCTGGTGACCAGCTGTGGAGGTGGTAGTGGGGGGAGGGGTGCAGTGGAGGGGAGGAGTGATGGGCAAAAGGAGGCCAACTGCAGCTCTCCAGCAGGTGGGAATGATTATGGAAGGAATGACGACCTGTACTATACAAGTTATTGATGGTAGTTCCCAGAGGAGTTGAGTTAATAAAGCTGCAGCCAAAATAAACCACATCCTTTGCATCTTGTCTTTTTTCCTGCATGTCCGGAACAACGCCATGAAAGTCTATTGCCTCCCCTTCCCCATATGCCTCCCCTGACACGCTGAAGTTTTCTTCTACTCTCTTCTACACAGCTGTGATATGGAAGGATTTAACTTTTGTCTTCTGTTAAAAGTATGAAAATATGAACATTGAGTAGATCCCAATTCTACTTTTTTAAAAGGAAGTGTACACTTAAAGTGAGAAAAGAAGTAGAAAGCAAACAAGCAGAAATATTACCTGCTTGATGTAACAGTATGTTGGGTTTGCCTTTAGCATCAGTTCTTAGATCTGTGCTAAGCTGCAGTTCTCTAGGCTGGGCAGAAATTACTGTGTTTGTACTATACAATCCATGAGGGGAGCTAACACACAGCAGTCAGGTGATGGTCTTTTGAAGTGATTGTTCTTTTTAATAGTATGGACTTGTAGAAAAGGGTTGTTCCGAATCAGAATAATTGTAGAATGGAACTTTTTGAAGGGTTGAATTCCTAGAATCCAAATTCCGTCTTTCTCTGTGGTTCCTGTTGATTTGGAGCTATTTTATTCTATTATCTCTTTATATATATAGTCCATGTTATAGACGAAGTAATTTTCTAGGTATTTTCCACAACAAACAGCAGATGACAACCCTGATCCTACATCATGGTTTTCCTTTTGCTTTTACAGCTCCAGTCTTAATTTTCATTATTTTCATCACTGATGCTAAATGGCATTCTTCATTCTGACTTGGGTTCCAAGCCCTGTCAGTATGGAAGAACATTTGAACTGGTGGGGAGGAAGGAGTGGCTTCAACACCACGTCTATTATTTAATAGCTTTGGCTTGCTATTTCCTTGAAAATTGGCTTGTCTGCTTCCAAGTCTATCATAGGAGCTGCATGTGCCAGAATGCTGCTGACACTGTTGCCCTGGGTATGATTCTTTGCACAATTATTTGTACAGTGCCTCTAGGAACTGGCCCGTTACTGAAGCATCAAAGTTCTTCCTCAGTATTTAAAACCAGAATTACCTGTAACGATATAATCCCTGTTTTCCTTTTTCTTTGTCCAGGGTGTCGGAAAAATATCTTCCTTAGTTTACAGCTTGCCTGAATGGACATTTGTGTACCCGTGTATGTGATCGAGTGCTTCTGTATTTATACTGAGAACTCATAGTGAAAGGTATATTGACTACACATTTATTTCCGAAGGTGGTGACATTTATGCTCATTCTCCTGTGAGTCCTGCAATCAAGGTTAGTGTCTCAGACCGGGGAGCTGTAGCATTCATGGGGAGGTCATCAGCCAGAAGTGGGGTTATGGTCCTGAAACTAGGTGTGCTGATGTAAAAGCTTGGGAACCGCTTATCTGGGTCAAACTATTGTTAAATGACTTTTGAATGGAAGATAACATATATAGGTAGGTTTATTAGTTTGTTAGTAAAGAATCTTCTTTTAAGCCCAGGAGGCAAGGCACTGAAAATTGAAAATTTAGAATAATAGGCAGGGGCTGCACAGCTGTTTACTAGCAAGTCAGGCATTTTGTGTGAAGTGGTTTGTTGCTATTTGTGTATCTGCTGTTATTGTAAAATCATTATATCTTCCTGTAACAGTACTTCTCAGGCTTTTAAAAGCTGAGCTCACTTTCAAAATGAAATCAAACCAACCCATTGCTTTTCCATGAGCTTTTAAAGTCAAACACCTTAACATATGTATATTCTAGTTTATCCTTATTACATGCTGTTTTTACTGCTTAGTCTCAGAAACACTGGGGTAAGGATTGCTACTAACATACTTTTTCCTTTGTACATGCATCAGTAGTGAAATAGTGGGCAGTATTGGCATTAGCACCTCTTGTAATCAGTGGATTTAGCCCATGCCTAGGAGTATATGTGTCAGTCAGACCCTTCTGAACCAATTTCTCCATTTTTTTGCAAGAGTTAGAGCTTTAATTTTTAATGAAAGCTCAGCCTCTTTTAGGAGAGTCATCCACCAATGTTAGTCCATATCCTAAGGAATGTTCTACATATTGAGAAATGTCATTCTATAATTACCAGCTTAACAGCAGGCAAATGGAAAGCTCTTTTCACACATAAGGACTAGACCTTTTATAAAGACAAAACATTTTGTGGACTGCAGAAATTTTGCAGTCTTGGTGATGATCTTGGATAAAGTTAAAATTAGGGCATTTGCTTCTGTTGACCGGATTCCAACACTAATCTAGACCTAATCAACTTAGCTCCAATCATCTTGATCTCTCTTTCCCAATGAGGGGTGGAAAATTTCCTTAAAATCCCTTTTGTTACCCTGGGTTTTGCTTGGTTTGCAAAGGTAAGAGTCTATCCCTGTAATTTTTTCAGGTGTTCTCTGATGTGAAAGTCTTTAGGGAGTGAATCACTCGGCTGTGGATATTTCATGTTCTACGAAGTGTGGTTATATTACTAAAGTTTTAGATATCAAAAGTTTTGAATTTGTTGAGGTACAATTTTTCCTAACAGCTACTGATGCTCAGTATGTAGGAAGTTTGGCTAGTGGATCCAAAGACTGGGGATAAGTGAGTAGGCCAGATGTGGATCCTTGCCACCCTGCCCCAACGTCCAAATTTTCTTAGGAAAGAATAAAAAAACCGCAGTGTGGATGCATACCGATGAAGGGTCTGTTGCTGTCTGCACACAGCAAGATCTGCCCCAGCATTAATAACCACAGTAAAGACGAACATTCGTTTCATCAATTGTTTTTAAGCAACTGGGTCAATGATATTTTTGACAATGTGAATGGTGAGCATTTAAATTGCTTTCACAAAAGTGGTTAACACATTGTACCACTAATTATGTGATTACAGGGGAGCTATTTATCAATTTACTTTTACAGGAACTGTTTATTTTGGAGTTGACCTTTGAGTTTTGCTGTAGTTTGAAACAGAGCCTCTCACAGAAGGAAGCTGTTAGTAGTGGCTAGTTTATAGAGTTTGGGGCCCAACAAAAATACCTCAGAATCATCCAAGGCCAGACAAGAGGTTTTATGAAAGTATCCTAATTTCACACATGAAACACAAGTTAAGTTTTAGTTAAAAAGTGACCAGATTTTTTATTTCTAAATATTCATCTTTATTAAAATTCAGGCTTTGGCTCATGCAAGCATGGAAAACTGGTGACACATAGAAAAGGACAGGTAACCTTTACTGTATCTACCTTGGTTCACTTCCCTCCTCATATAGCAACACTACTTTTTGGGTTTTAGCAGCTATAAGAAATAAAGATAGTCAACTTTGCTCATGGTCTCTGGCATATACTGGCTTTGAGTGGAAGGATTTGCTAGGGACAGAGCAATAAACCAAGCTGCCTTTTTTTTGAGCTTTGTATAAGGACTGTAATGTCTCTAGATCTCCTGGTAGGCCTGCAAGTGATGGCATGAGGAATTTTGCATGATAGGTGAAATATGAATATTGCACCAAAAGTGAGCATGCCCAGTGCTCAAGTAGAGTAAGAATGTGGAGCAGTGAGAATATTAGAGGGAACAGCATGTACTAAATCCATAGCCAGAATGGCATTAACCAACACAGGCTGGCCTTTTTGCAAGTTAATTCAGGATTATATGGAATGGACTGTTCTCAAACCAGGGAACTTATGCCCTGTGCTCCCTTTGGAGGAGTCTGCATATGCAGAATAAATGCAGGGCAGCATGCCCTGAGATTTGCCTGCAGAAGCAAGCTGCATAAGGTTTGACTTAAATTTTAAAATAGGTTTCAGTTAAACACCCTGTGAGGACATGGTTCCCTTAGTTTAAGTATTAGATGGGTTCCTGACTAACTGACCTGAAATAGCAAGGTTTGCAGTGCTTTTTATACAAGAAACCTCACAGAGTACTGTAGACACTACCAAGTGGAGCCTAAAAAAGAAGAGCATGGAATTTATTCACAGACTGTTATTTAAGGAGTGTCTTTGAACACACTTGTACTTTCATAAGAGTTGAACAATTTGTCCAGTTCAGAGCCTAAGGACTAACCCTACTAAAGGCTGTTTAAAAATTAGGCACCATGCCCCTAGACGGGATCCCACATCCTGTGCTAAGTGCTAGTGTTAGCTATGCTGAGAGTAGGGAGAAAGGATGAACCAAAAACATCTGCAAGAGGCCTGTGCAGGGGACTTTCTACAGAGGGCCAAAAGGACATGTTAGGAATCTCAATTCTCTACTGAAGGAGTGAATCTGACTTACAGCTTCAAAAGGTGTGTCCTTCTAACTTTGGATGCCTGGACTAGAATCCTTTTCGTGGGAGACCATCCCCACGATTACACGCTTGCTGATAGTGCGACAGCCATCTGCTTCTTTTAATAGACTGACAGCTTGAGGACTAACAATCTGAGGACTTGGAAGAGCTGGGATCCCTGCCATCGGCGTGAGGGGCAAATCTGGATGCAGCAAGTGGACTCTGAAGTGAACATTGCAGTCTTTGTCTCTTGAAGATCCCATCAGGGATTTGGCCAATACACACTGAGGCTTTGAGTGCAGGCTGTGTACTTCACTTTCATTCTCCCAGGGTGCTGTGGTGGTGATATTGCAGACCTGCATGTTGTTCCACATTGAGATGTGATGTGATATGGCAGAGCCACTTACTGAGATTCTGGAGCCTACCTCCTATTTAGGACACATACCTCACAGTGATGATTCTTGATTTTTGTCCCATTTCCAGCCTCACGACCAAACACCAGAACTCATAATACCCCATCTGGTTGAAAAGTGGTCTGTATTGCTACCATTCGGAAACATACTCTCTGCTGTAAATTGCTGTATCACAACTGATCTTTTCTGCATGATAGCCTCTGTATTAACCAACAGCTCGAGAGGCAGAATTTGAGTCCTCTGAAAATATGTCCTTAAGCTGTTGAACTTGCATTTCTCGTTTCCTGGGTAAATGCTGTAAGATCTTCCATAAAAAGGGGTGCTCCCACCTCTGGGTATTAAAAAAACCCCAACTTCATGGCCCACAACTGCTGCCTCCACAAAGTCCAACTCCATGAATATGTGTTAAATGTCCCTCTGAATGTCTGTTGCATTCAGTTACTCAGAGATTTTAAGCTAATGGAACATGTTTTTTCTGGATCCTGACCATATCTAGGCTGGCAATGGCAGAGAAAGCACTGAATCACACAGAAATATATAATGGGTGAATTTAAGCAACCTCAAGATTAGGCAACAGCTGATGAGTCTAATTTGGATCCCAGTTTTGGCCTCAGGGCCTCAGTTCCAACTTCAGTCCTGTTTTAAATGCCTGAATCCTTCCTGGATACAGGACAAAGGCTCTAGAGAATGACAGTGCCTGTGTTCGAGTATGTTTTTTCTGCAGCCCCTGAGGAAGGATGACACTCTTTAGTCTTCTTCAGACTCCATACTATGACATGTGTTGTCTCTTTTTCAGTTTTGAGGAAACAAAATTTAGAGGTTCATGATGGTCTGTTACCGATCTCAAATGTAACTTTTTTCTTCTTTCCCTACTCTTAGGGCTCAGATACTCCAAACAAAGTGTTTGGGGGTTTTTGGTGTCTTCAGTATGATTTTGTTAATGTCTCATTATTGCTTTTGTGAAGTAAGGTATAAGTTAGTAGGTTGTAACATACGTGTTTCTGTGCACATTAATTAGACTTCGCAAAGCTAATTAATTTAATCTCAAACACCACCACAAAATTCCCGCTTCTTAGCACATACTAATTTGAGATTCATAGTGGGAATGAAATGGAAAGAAAGGGCAGTTGTTACAAAAATACACAGGGACTTTCGTCTGAAGAATGTTGACCTAGAAGCTGTGTACACATATTTCTTTTGTTAGAAGTGTTCTAAAAGGTGAATACAATAGTTCTATATTTTCTCATGGGAAATGTCAAGTAACAATTATATTACTAGTATTCAAAATTATATGGAAATACATTAAAATGGAAAAAGTGTTACATTCAGTAACTTGCAAATACTATTCTTGCTTTTAAAAACTTCATGTAAATCTCTCCCTCTTTTCAAAACAGAGAACCTACAGTTAGTCTGTCAAGAGCATTAAAGCATTAAATAGCTATTATTGACCTTTTTGGCTGCTCTCAGGTGCTAAACACTAGAAAACATGAAAGTAGCTTATTTGGGGTTTAAGAGCTTACAGCTCAGATTCGTTTTATAAAACTATTGCCCACAGAAAATAAAGAAGTAGATGTTGCCTGTTGGTGAATATTCAGTGAATAATTTCAGCCTGTAAAATACAAGTGGTAAGGGAACAGATATTTGAGGCAAATAGATAGGTGGCTTGTTTATAGTCACGCATTCTGAGAGAGGAGCATGTCTGATATTTACACTGTTTACCATCAGTTCATTTCTAACCCCAAATTAAAGTTCACTTGAATGCGGAGGTCAGTCTGTCAAGAGGATTCCTCAGACTGATATCCATAAAACCGTGTGCCAGAGAAGTCAGTTCTGATGCAGCTTTTCAGCAGCTCACTGGGGTGAATTCGGCAGATGGAAATCCTGTGACTGGCAATCCTTTTGCTGGAAGGACTACCCGACTTGCAACACTGATGGCAGAGAAGCTGCTGTTGATAGTTGCACTGCTCCTCACAGTCTAGCCAGTGGTGTTGACAGCAGCTGAGGGAATTGGATTCCCAGGCCCAAGGCAGCATCATGCGTAGTGCCTCTTTTCTTCATTTTGAGGGAAGAAAAGGAAGAGTTAATTTTAGCCTAACATGCAAAACTTTTATTTTTGTGTAGTGCGTGGAGCATGAACTTAGTGGGAGGTCCATGAAACAGAGCCCAGCTCTGCCCCATTAGCATTCTGGACATATTTTAGGACAACATAAGCAGACTTACAGCTTTTAGAAATGTTTTGCTCTCATCTAAATCTGCCCCAAAGCTGAGTTGTGTGTAGAGAGGGGGTGTTGTCCCATGCCAAGGCTGGAGTATTTCAATTTCCCAGCTGTTTATTTTCTATTTAATTATTCTTTCTCCCCTCCCCACCCTGACAGTTTTTAGAAATCAACGAGAAAAATTAAAGGTAATTAATTCAGTTCAAGATTTACTGCTACCAAGTCATTCTCCAGCCTATGTTCATCTTTACAATTTTCTTTCTTTTTTTCTTTTTTTTTAAAATTAATACTATTACTAGTAGCTTGAAAAAATATTGTTTTAGTGTCTACTCATGAAAAAGTCATAGGAAGCTTCACTGACCTCCCCTTGCTTCCTCTTCTGGGACCAAAGAAGAGCTGTGCCTGTTATTTCCATCACCACAAGTTGAAATTTGTGCCATCTGACCAGGTGAGTTCTGCCTCTGGCACAGCCAGGGTCCACAAGCAAGCAAGACATGCAAAGGGCATGCTTTAAAGAAACTTGTAGTGGAAGCCACTCATTCTCAAAACAAATGACCCCTACTGCAGGTTCTTTTTAAATAATGAATTATTTCTCATTTCTGTAGTGATCAAAGTTTTGTGTTTTTCACTTTTCAGTTTCTGAATACTGCAGGAAATTTATTGCATTGACTGAATTGATTGATTGACTTAAGAAACTGAAATGGTTTTCTGCTGTTGTTATTAGAACACACGGAATAATGTGTAACATAGTAACAGTTTATTTTATTCAATTTTTTCTGAAGCCAACTTGAACTAAGTTTTCAAGTTCCTTAGTTTTTTTATTTCAGGCAAAACTATTGATGCAATTGTATTTGCACTCAGCAGAAAACGAAATATTCGGAACTGTTTGGGTTTATGCCCTCTAGAACCACAATTACATCTCTAAATGAGAAATTGATTTTGAAAGAAACCTCCGGTTTTAATAATTCTCAGTGTTCCCTTCAGGTTCCTGTACTGTGTAGGAAGTGTTGCAACTAATTTGCACCTCTTGGTGGAAGGCAGAAGTACCGTAAGTGTGAATCAGAAATGGATCTGGCTGCAAAGGCTAGCTCTGTACTTTCCCAAAGTTTGGGATTGTTTACATCTTGGAACTTGATTTTGGTCAGGCTTGTTCTTTGATATCCTGAGATGAAAGGCAGCCTATAAATGTGAAGAGCAAATTCTTCTGCCTTGGTTACACCAGTGTTACCGATTAATGACAATGTGGTTGTATGCTGTAACAGGGTGGAAAATGTGGCCCAGAGTGTTTATTGTAAGTAGCAATAAGGAAAAGAAACCTATTGAAGAGAAGAAACACAAAACTGTAAATGGTCAGGCAGCAGGCCTCTTGCTAACTTTACTTGCCAAACTGATGATTTACTCCAACATTAACATTTTATACAGCCAAGCCAAATTCACTGTATAAAACATTTTATTGCAACAACCCTGCCTCCCCTGCCCTTTGCCTTTTCCAAAAGATTCAAGGGCATGTATAAACTGCTAAAAGAACTGAAATTGTTTAGCTATCTGTATTCAGTATCCCTCCAGGCTTATTTACTACATAAAGAACAAAGAAAAACAGCTAAACATTTTAAAAGGATAGAGAAGTTTTAATTGTGAAATATCCAGGGGCTGTATTGTAGATGTATGGTCTGCACTACACATTTCTAATAGCAAACAATAGAAGTGAAAAATAAAAGGCCTTAATGCATTAGTTATGGGCTGCCAATGGACAGATATGTGGTGCTTATTCTCGGGCTGTTATGGCATGGCATCAGCATTGAGTCCCTACTACAACAAAAAAGCGGAAAGTCAAACAACAATCATGTCAAATTAAACCTCTTCTTGTTTAATTTTTCAAAAAGTGATTCATTTAGCTGGTTGGCAGAGAGTCAAACTGATAGCTAACAATAGTTCATTTATTTAATGTCGCTTTCAGTACCCTGTAGCCACTCGACTGTATCAGAACTTATCTTCTGTAATTCTCTTTGAGCTATGAAGATAGGCCAGGAAGCTGGAGTAGGTCAGGTGTACATGAAGGCGCAGCTCACATGGTGGGGCAGTTTGTGCTTCATGAACCATGGAATCGAGAAGGGATTTTCAAGAACAGTTAAAGCTCACTTTTAATCTGAAAAGTGAATAAAACTGATATCACTGTTCCATGTTTGCTGAGTCTCAACAATTCAAAAAATAAAAGAGCTCAGTTTATAGTGAAAAAAAAGAGGTGTTGTATAAACTGCCAATGCTTCAAATACCCTGTGAGAGCACATAATGAAAATGAGATCTTTCCTGACTACATTTTCTCACCAGTTATAAAAGTTTGTGAGGGTAAGTTAGTTTCTTGGTGATTTCAATATAATTCTATTTTCTACAAGAGGGTTGGAAAAAAAGTCTGATTAGAATTGGCAAACACAACTGCAGTTTTCCACAGATATGAGTAAATCTAGTCATAAGCACTGTTTAGAAATGGTTCTATGGGGCTTATAGAATAAAGTTAAGCAAAGATTATGATGTTAATAAAGTCAGTAGATACAAACCTAGTAATCAGAGAGGAAGCAGATCAGTTGAGTAAGAAGATAATATTTACTATAAGTGTGAGTGTTGATAGCAAAGATTTTTCTGTTCTATTTAATAGACTTTTGTGTGACTGTTGCACGGTGTTTGATCAAGGAGCTCTGGCATAGGTTGTTCACCCAATGAAAACAAGTGTAGTGTATGGCAGTTCTCTGGCATTTTAAAATTGTGTATCATGCGGTATAACTGTGTATAGAAACACTACAATGAGTAGGAAAATATAAGCAGCCTACACATGGAAGACATCTGTTTAAGTCCCTTTTAAAATTTTTGTTTGTTTGTTTGTTGTTTGTTTGTTTGTTATAAAGGGTTGGATAATTTTGATCTTCAGTTTCAGTTTTTACATTTTTTGTCTAAATTTTTCCATATATTCATGCTCAGACAAGGTGATCTGTGATAAAAGAAAATATTGGTATACATAATAACCATGGAGTAAAAAGATTTAAAAGATTAAAGAAATCTTTCTACTATTCAGCTGTGGTGAAGATTATATATGCTTGCAAGGGACAAGTTTTCTCAAAAGCAAAGTAGCCCTTTCACCTCTGTTACTGTAAGTATGCTCTATGCCAAACAGTCTTGTGCCTGTGATTCACTTCTAGTTTTGTGCAGGTCTTCTACTAAAGAAGGTTATTTTAAAATAGTTTTCAAACGCTGATTTTCTTAAAGAAGCATAGTTATCTGTGGTTCAACTTATATTTATGAAAATACAATTATTCTGATAGGATGACAACATTTTTTCGTAAGATGTGTATAGCTGTTGCTAAGTAGAAGGATTCTATCAAAAAAAGACTGGAGAAAGAACATTGGTCCATCATCCCTGGTTCTCTGGGGATATCTTTATGTGATCCTTGTGTTAAAACCTGTAATTTTTCCTTTCTGAATTGCATTTAACATAAAATTTTTATTATTCCTTGTGTTACTGCATCTTTAATGTGTTGGGAAAGGTTTGTGTTCTCCGACATCCTGGTAAGCCAAGCCCATGAGAAGTTTTGCTAAGTATGGGTCTCTAGTTAGTCAAATCACGAGTGGATTCTGATCAAAAGGAATCCTTCAGCCTAACATGGTAAAGAAACATTCTATTCTCAAGAAAAATTTACATTATAGAAACAATGCAATGCCCATAATATTCTGTTTAAGGTATGTATTTTCTGGTGGTTTTTAGAGTGATATGAAGTATAATGGAGAAAACCAGATTCTAAATGTGTATTACTCACCACACTACGGTAAATGTATCATGAGTACTTTGGTGGGAGTTCCAGAAAGGCTGCTGGTATTAAGAACAAGCCCATTATGATGAGGCTCAAGAATTACTCTGCGTTAATAGATGCCCACACTGCTGAGGACTTTAAAATAGAAAAACACCTAAGAAATATGAAATCAATACAGCATTGGTTAGGGTTGACATAAAGGCAATGCAAAAACCAAAACAAGCATAATTTTATTGTTCTTTATTAACAGTATTCTTTACATTGCACAAGCAGTGATGTAGATGATATATAGATATATAAATACCATTTTCTCCCAAAATTTAATTCTACATGCCTATGTACAGAAAAAGAAAAACCACAGGAAGGGAGGTGCCAGGATTGCTCATGCCAATGCAAAAATGTCCTACTATGTGTGGTGCTGGTGGTGTTGGCATGGGGCTTACAGGACATTTTATACAGTTGAAATGTATACTTTGAAAATATAACCCAGAGGGTAAAATCCAGTAATGAAATTGAGTTTTGCCTTTGACGTCAAAAGGGCCATGGTTTCACTCAGGTAGGTAGTTCTGTCAAAGTACAAAAACCATATGCCTGGGGAGAGTATTAGTCAATAACTGAGAGGCAAGTAATAAAATTTTATAGTTAATTTTCTTGAAATCCCTTTTAGTTCTGGAAAAAAACCAGGAGTCAGTATCAAGGTTATGCTTAAAAGTTACAGCCTAAAAAATGTGTTTCACCTTCCACAGTCTAAAAGTGGAGAAGGTTTGGCCAGCTTTTGGGCTGAAATCACTTTGTTTATATGAAAGGCAGGGAAAGATCCATTAAGAGACAGGAATTTTAGTCCAAAACTTATGAGTTTTGTGTTCCACAGACTTCACACATAAGCATGCAAAGGTGACAAAAGAGAGCAACTGCTGAAAGGAGGCAGCTTCTAGGCTGTGCACATATCTCTTTATTCAGCGCAATGTGATACTTCCTGGATGCTGCTGGGGTCAAGACATTTAGAAAACTGGATGTAAGTCAACCATCTTCCCAACAGCCTGAGTTTTTTTCATATTTCCTATAGTTTTAAAGAAAAGTGCAAGGATTCATGTTTTTTCCCACTCTTACTTGGAGAAAATAAAATATAATTGCTTACTCAAATAATCTTGTTTATTGCTTATACTAGAGAAAGAAATATTGGTGGGAATCTGTCATTATGACACTTTCATTTTGCAGAATTATTTTAGGAAACATTGTTCTGAAGATAGAGTAAAATCTCTATGCTGTTAGAGCACACACATTTTTTCACCAGCAATTTCTGACACAACTGGAGTGCTCTAGAAAGGCCATTAGCTGGTAAGTAGTTGGGGCAGTCTGTATTTAAGGAAGACATTATAGAAAATAAGCTTAGACTGGTCAATTGGAAGTTCTGTTAGAAGGATGCAGAAATTCAGACCTGTAAGTCGATTTGGGATTTCAAAAGGCAAGAGTTTCTAAGTTATAAGCACAGGTACATACATGCCTTTGATGAATAGCAACAGCTTTACAAGTGACCAGCTGTCAACTGAGGCACAGAAATTATCTGTAAATGTACTTCAATCATGAAAAGACCACATTAACTCTAACCTCACTGAAAGTAGTCAGCTGCCTTGCATTTAAATGCCAGATGGGTATAGATGGTGACAGAGAAGCAGCTGACAAAATAGGTTAAGATGGTGATTACTCTGCAGCAATTCATGACTGTGTTGATGCACTAAACACAAGGATAGTGGTACATAGGGATGAAGACAGAACCTAAGAAATAAAATAAGTAGCTGAATGGTAAAGAGGTTAAAGAAACCAGAGCTATTGACAAAAAAAGAAAGAATAATTTGTGGTGCTTTTCAGTAAGTTGACTAATACTAGCTACAGAAGAAAAAGGAAGTATAAATGGGAATGAAATAATGGAAAGAACTATAACAGAAGTAAAAATAAAATTACAAGTGATTTTGCCAAAAGGGTAACAGACTCAACAGTAGCTGTCCTCTTTCAGAATTTGCACCAATATACAGGTCTAGTAGCAACTATTGTAAATCAAGCCTACTGAGTTAGTGATAGTACTACATCTGAAGACAAGAATCTTGCAGGTGTTTGTGTAAGGAGAGGAAACTGCTGTATGCAACTGCAGACTTGAGAGTCTGGCTCAGTCGTACATGTACTTTTGAAACAAGTTTTGCAGGGAAAGACAATTGAAGCTACAGATAAAAGGGAAGTGGAATACTGATTTACCAAAGCAGGATATGCCAAACTAACTTGATCTGTTCTCCCCCCCCTGCTTTTTTTATTTTATTTTAAATTGGATGACTTCATTTTCTGGAGAAAGGAAATAATGGGGGTATATTCTGCCTGTCCTTCTACAGTGCACTCATTATGCTGCTGAAAACTACTTACTTGCTTGGAGAAAGTGGAATTTAAGAATGCAAATGTGAGATGACCATGGTAGATGATTTAGGGTAATGTTGAAAAAGGAACCATTAGGTTGCGGGGAGGCAGTTAGGACTGATCCTTCCTGAAACTTCCTGATTGTACAGTGTTGGGAAACTTAGATAACTGAGAAAAGGCTCAGTATAGCTGAGGAAAAGAGCTGCATCACCTTGAGGACTGGGGAACTAGGCATGAGATTCAGCAGTAAGAACTGCAAAGCATTGCAGAAGGGTGCAATAGAGAAAATATAAAGTGTTTTTATAAGCTACGAATTCATCGGCTGGAAATAAAGATTATGAAAGGCCTGATTTCTGTCTGTCAATATACTAGATGGCTAGAAAACTCCATTTGCTGTTTGAAGTATGAACCTTGGGTCTTATTATGCCTTCCTCTGCTGTGCTAAAAAGCAATTTGTTATAAAAAATCTCTTCCCCACATGGCTACTCGTTGAACATGATCCAGTCACTTTCTTCATTACCTAAATTAATAAAGCATCTGTCACCTCTCTCACTACAAAAGAATTATTCCCAGACTGCTAGCTATTCTTGTAGCTGCTTTCTGAGTCCCTGCCATCAAGATCCCTTTAGAAGTGCAGGCAGCCATGCATTTCAGCAGTGATCTCATTAATACCATATTACTAAGAAATTACCACTGTGTACACATCCCTCTGTTCAAGGATTATATTCTCTGTCTACACCATATTGGAAACAGACATTAGTTAATCATCATGATTTTGACAAGTTTTCCAGTGATACTGTGGTTTAGGGTAGTATCCCTGTTCATCTGAATTCCTTGTGTCTAGTCATATTAAACAACTCCTTTATTTACCAAGCAATAAAGATCAGCCTGTATAGGTGGTTTGACCCTACTTTTACATGTTATTCCCATAATAAGGGGGAGGTTATCTGCAAGTAGATGTGATAAATAAAATACCACCTTAGATACAGAGGGATTTTTATTGGCTTTGTTAGAAAATTACCCTAACAGTGACCAAGTGAGGATCCCTGTTTACAGAACTTTGGTTTTTTGATCTATTGGTTAAATAAGAAATTATTTATATCTTCATTCAGTTTCCCTCATTATAAAGCACTGAGATTAAGAGAATTTGGTCTTGTTTACTAGTGAATTCCTAGTACTATGAATGACAAACCTCAATAATAAAATTATTTAGCAGGTCCTTAATAAATAAGTATGATAAGTTAATTCTGTGTGAACTGGAAAAAACATAGTAAGTTACTCTGAACTGATGTTAAGACCAGAATAGCAAGAAACATATGCCATGTAGAAACAGAAATCTTGCCTTCAAAATTAAATCCTATATACTTAACACTATTGTAAAAGCTGTTTTACTGTATGGCACTGCAACTTGAAGACATGTCAAGCTGCTGCTATCTGAACTCCAGTTCTTTATAAACTGTAGCTGTAGGCTAGCTCTATATAGGCAGGCACACTTAAATCAGTGGCCAAAAATTAATCACAAATGATAGGCTCTGGAGACACATGAAATGGAAAATGAGAGGAAGCCAAAATGTAATTAACAGCATAAAAAGACAAGCATTGGCTTGGAATACCTTTCGCCACACTGCCCAGAGTACCTCAGAAATGTAGACACCTTTGCTGTTTGCTGCTCCAAGGGGGAATGGAAGTGAACTGAGCCAGATAGCAGTGGTAGAGTTGTTCAGAGTTCACAGGTCTCCTTGCTGGTAGAGGAAACAAGGTGATTTTCTCTGCCCAGATGTTTTCCACTGCCCCAACATCTCCTGAGGACACAGAGAAGGTAAGCAGTAAGGCCGGGGCTGCCCTACCGCTCCCTATAACTGAAGCCATATACAGCAACCTGCTTGATCTGTGCCTAAACCCTGTGCTTTTCCTAGGCAAGCAGCATCAACTCAAAAGACACCATAGGTTACAGAAAACAGGGGAAATAACCATTAAAAAGGCACCTGGAGAAAAAGGACTATTAAATGGAAGTCAGAAATTAAGGGCTTATGTTTCACACTGGACAAGGAGGCACAGATATCTAACCAGCTTACTGCCAGCCAAATGCCACTGTATTGTCTGTGTCCATGGTTCAGCACCTATGCATTTCTCCCTAAATATGTCGCGTCCTATCACCATAACTGACAGTGACAAGGTTAGACAAACAATAGATGGTATTCTTTTGGACACCAAACTGGAGGTATAGGACATGACATGGGTAGTAATGGAATGCATGACTGAGGGACTCATTATCTCTTATTCCAAGCAACAGATTCTGGAAAAGCAACACAGCCTTCCTGCACAGTTAAAATGGGAGAGAGTCACAACAAAGACTTAACTTCAGAATAACAGCTTTACTGGCATTGTGCACTGTGAGAGTTATGCATTAGACAGACAACTGAAAAACTGGCTATAATTTTGAGCTGGTGTCCAAAAAGTACTTTGGAAATAATTTTCCATGTTAAATATAAAATTACTAAGCAGTTTATTACTGTCAAAATCATTCAACACAGACATCCTTGAATGTAATGCAAATCTCCTGAGGGACGTATTTATGGTAAAATACACGTGAAGAATTATTTTCTGAGCATCCCTATAAGCCATCTGCAGCAGGAGCACTTCATGGAACTTTCCACTGTGCATTGCTTTCCTACCCTCTTGATGATTTCTTTTATGTCGTTATGGCTCAGTGGCTGTTAGGTGAGGGAACTGGATACAATGCTGTTGCTCTAATTATGCTATGGTGATCAGTCAGTGGAAATTGCCTTGCTTTTCTTGCACTGCTTCGTTCATCTTCCTGTTTGAGCTTGTAAATCTTTTCTGTCAGCCTCCATAGTCCATCTTTCCATGCACTTTAAAGGTTGAGGTTGGGCTCTTTCAAAAAAACCACATTTTGCTAAGAAAACATTGTGATAGGTTCCTTGTATTTGGCTAAATTCTTCTGCTCTTACTGAGGATAATCTACACTAATGATGATAAAATCTCACCTACTCTAAGTTCCCTTGGCCCCGAGTCATTTCCTCCACCATAATCCATAGGAGTGAATGAGTATTTTGAGTTAGTTGCTGTTACGTGATCAAGACTCTACCAGACTAAAGAGCTTGAATCTGGCTTTTCAATTATACTTTCAGTTTTGCATATGCAGTTCTTCTTGTGCCAACTCTTGATAGCCTTGATTTTTCTCTCACTCTTTCTTATTGAAGCAAAATCCAATTGAACATTTCAGAATAAGCGCTGCTACTTTCTAACTTCATGTTTATGTGCACATGTGTAAAATAAAGCAGCTGGACATGACACCACAATCTGCAGATCTGACTGAGGGGCGAAACAGGAGACCTGCTGTACATAATTTCTGACAACTAATTTTATGCAACAACATTTTTCAAGTGAGGAATCTTTGCATATTCAATGCCTTTAAATACATAAATGTAAGGGAGTGAGGTGAAAGAACCATCTTGCTCCTCTGTCTTTAACTGACTTTTGTGCCAAGTCTGGCGAGGATTAGGCCCTTTGGTGAAAGCCACTTGGCATAAGTTTGTAAGTACGAACTATAAAACGTTTTAAAACAGGAAGTATAGAACTGATGTGCAGTGTTTGTAAATCATATGTGTCAAAGAAAAACCTGTCAATCTGTGTTTAATAACATAAACACAGAGATAATTCAAAGAGGGATGACTGCAGCTTTTACATTTTTTTAAAAACAAGATTCCATTTTGTAATTAAAAAACATGTATGAAAAAACCTTTTGTTATTATTCCTGGAACTAACAAAGACTGCTAATTTTTACTGTAAATATTTCATTTGAAGTTTTGAACAAGTCAGTTTTAGCTGTTTGCTTTCTGCCACTGAAATCAACCTGTATTAACAGGCCCAGTAGCAAACAAAATTTTTCCACTCAATTATTTGAATAGTGAAGAGTACAAGTTCTATAGGCAGCTTCTGTCAATTTTCATATAAGAAACCTGATGTTAACTTACACTTAAAAATACTGAAAACAAACATAATGCTAGATTACTTACCTGATTAGCAATGAAGTAGAACTTCAGCTTTTTATCTGAAACTGCAGAGCAAAGGAAGCTTAAATGAAAATGATCAAATGATGAAAATATTAGGGAAGTTACTGAAATATTCAGGAAAAAAGCAAAAAGTATCCAGTAAGTGGATATTATAAATTATTTCTTCCTCTCTGATGATTTCCCTAATGATTGTAAAGAATTTAAGTCTTGTGTAGTGGTGACTATCAACATTTTAAAAGTTAATCAGGAAAGGAAGACAGAGTCTCTGGTGGCTGTCCTACATAATTTCACTGCAAAGTGCTTCTTCATTTGTTAATGTTTCTAATCAAAATTTGTCAAGTGATGCTGCCAAATACAGTTGGGAAGAGCTCCCTATAAATCTTGCAAAACCACTCCATTTGTTATCTTTCATACCTCTCTCCAAAACTTGCCCTTGCTGATGTCTGCAAAAAACATCTCAGTGGGTAGACTGCTGGGGTGCAACCATATCTGCCTATCAGAATTTTGTTTCACTTCTTACCACCATCTGAAATATTTTCAAGCCTTTTGTAATCTGTATCACTTTTGTCATTCTTTTGGAGTAAGGTTTTTGGAGGAGAGACTGTCTTTCTGCTCTGTGTTCTACAGTCACGGTCCACGGCTAGGGCTCCTGTTTTCTAAGCTAATGCAAGTGAATTAATAATAATCTTTCAGCCTTTCTGTACGTTCTGTTCCCTGAGTAGATACAGCCCTTCTCACATACAGTAAATACCTTATTTTTCTTTGTCAGTGATGCTTCAGGTGATATAGTGAAATCATATTTTTTTTCCCCAAAGGTAAGTAAATGACATTCAGCAAGGCATGTAAGCAGGCTGCACTTCAAGCATGTAAACCATATGACTGCTAGGAACCAGTCCAATATGAGGTTTCAGTGCATAGTTATGTACTGTGTTAAGCAGTGATAACAGACATTTAGTGAAAATTCAGCATGAACTAGGACTTTGCTGCCCTGGCATCTTTCTGTGCTTAAAAGCTATTAAAATCCTAGGATGTGAAAATGTACTGTCAGTTCAGGCCCTTTACCCACAAGACCTTATGCAATAGGTATATTTTTCATTGGGCAAGATGGAGGAAGAGGACGCTGATGTTTGGAGTCATTATAGCAAAGGAAAATACATTTGTTAGGAAAATAAATCAAGACCAACCACTGTGTTTTCTGTTTTCAGAGTCTACAGGACATGGGAAGAAAATACAAACTATTTGCTTCCTCTTTCCAAAACTGTCTCTGAGTGCTGCATGGATGAAATCTCCAGACTTCAGGGATCTTGAAAAGAATTTGATTCTTCAAGTGTTTCTCAGTGCAGGTCACCTGAGAGAGTAGCTGGGCAAGAGGCTGTCACATTTCATGCACTGTTGAAGGTTTTTCTAAGCTACCATTGTGAAGTTTTCTGGGCTTATGCTCTTGCCTCATAGGTGTCACACAAGCAACTCAAAAAGCTGCAGCATTTTATGCACTTTGTAAAATCTTTTAAACTTTTTCTTCTTTCTTTGCTTAGAACACAGTTCTGGTCCCTAAAGTAGACTAAGGAAAAGCAAATATGAAATTATCCATCACATGGATATAAAACAGTGAGTTGTACTTCCAGTTTCTTTCAACACTTGGAGAAAAAAAATAATCTCATAATAATGAAATCCTGAAGTGTGCATCACAAGACTGATTAGTCTTCCTGATCATAAACCTCAACAGTAAAATTATGTCCTCAGGGAGGCAGTGAATGTCCTCATGCAGGGCATAAGCCCAAATATCATTCATATGTAGTCAGATCTGATTAGCCTAGGTGAATGGCAAACTCATTTTATATTTAGATTACAGCACTAATAAAAAATGTATGAAGGCGAGAGATTGAGGTGGCTGCAGGCAAGTGAAAGGGGAAAAAATTCCATACTTCTGTTTTTCAGAATGCATTTGGAACGGTGCAAAACACACCTGAACCCTCATATATGTTATCTGTCTTTAGAATCAAACACATGAAAACTTGACGCTAGCAAAAAGAATGGCCTAAAAAGTATATAAACAATTGAATACTGCCTTTGATTTAGAGAATGTATTGATGCTTTTGCAAGCCCGATGAAACCTTTACCGATCATTATCATTGATGTGAAAGGAATAAATTATGAAAGCATTGTGTTTGTACAGATCTGAATATACAGATTTTGGTTGACTATGAAGTAGGCTAACATAAAGACAGTTCCCAAGGAGCTACAATACATCATAAAGAGGTATGAAAGGGGGAGCAACCTGGGACAACCAGAGATGAGGGCTTGTTTTCCTCTGTAAGGCTTCTTTTCCCTATTTGTTTCATTATCAGAGGGGATACGGTGTTTTAAAAGATAGTCAAATGATCAAGGAGGAAAGGCTTGGTACACTACTGAAGAAATTGGACTGGAAGCTTAATTAGGAAGTCAGGACCAAGGCACTGCTGACATCTCTAGTGAAAGTCTATATTACCTAATATTTTATAATTATATTTCAGTGTGGATCCAGTATCAAATCATGGAATGCAATTTCCCAATAGCTTCAAGAGATGACTGTTTTTTCCAGGATAAGAAATGGATACATTTTGTAGAATATAATTGGTATTGCTCAGACTTTGAATGTTACCAGTCAAATTCTGCTGGTTTTACTTGGAAAAAATAACTGTCTTTTTGTCATGGTTGGCTTTGGTCTATTCTGTTTCCACAGTATTAGAAAAGGGTGCAAAATGACCAATATAAAATTGCTGCATAGTGTTTATATTTCTCTTTCTTCCTATTATTCATCATCAGTATGTATTATTGCATGAGTACTTGGAGTTCATCTAAATCTATGTTTGCATAAGGTAGGCTTTTGTAAGACAAAAATCTCCATAGGCTTAGCTCTGAAAGAGCTAATGAAAAAACATGTCTCTGAAATACAAAGGCATGGGATCTGTCTTGGGGGGAAGGTATAAAGTTAAAGGACATTCTGGTCATTCATGAAACTCTCATAGAGCAACATACAGGAAAAAGCCAAGTTAAAAATGTGGGATTTCTTCAGAGTGGGGAAAAGGCGAAACAGATATCCATTCCGAGGGCACAGGTGCCTGGACCTGACTATGAAGAGATGTTCAGTCACTAAAAGGTAACTCCAAGGCTCTGAATCCGGTTTGGTGTAATTATCTCTGTGCAGCCAGTTAAGCCTCTTACTGCAAATCTCATTGCCTATATGTTTTCTTGGGAACTTCGACCTGAATTCTGAACACTGTTCAGAAAGTACCCAAAATTTAGTTCCTGCAGTACTTAAGGCATGTTTTGGATATAGGAAAGCCCATTCTGTCAATGGCAGTCTCTTGCTGAGGTAACTCTTGTGGGAATAAAATGATGTAATGGTGACATGAATCAGGCCCATAGTTAGCACATGTAGTTAGCCTGCTAGATGGTGTCTTTAAACAAATTTCACATTGTTTTTATTCATACTTTTTTTTTAAATTCTAGTTTTATGGATGGCAATCCATGGAAGGCAGCTAAAGGTCATTTTAATTCTATTTCACATTTAAGGGCCTGCTTTTGCAGGAATTATGGCAAGAGAAATGTTGGTAAGTTCATAACAACTGCAAGATTGGGCAATAAGGGAATTAAAAAGATTTGTAAAAAACCAGTGACTAAGTGCCTATTTCACTGCCTGTTGTATCCTGTTATATCTAGAGAATGGAAAAAGGAAATTCCATATTGACTAGATTGAGCTGTACTTGCCATCTCAGTAATGAATCCGTCATGCAATTCCTTCAAATGAAACCTCAGTTAAACTGCACAACTGTTTCTTTTTACTTTCACACTGTAAAAATTCAGAACAGCAAGTGTCCAGGAAAATATATTCATTGGAAAGAAGCTACCAAAGTCTGTGCATTTCACTGTCATCTGCAGCTTATTTCACACATCCCCAAAAGCAAGAAGTCAAAAATGGAAACTGCATGGGTGGTTTATTACTCAGCATTGGGCTCCAAGCATGTCTTCTTGATGCAATTGTCTTCTTGATACAAAACAGACTGTTAATTTGTTTCCCAATTCCATAATTATCTGAACGCATTAGATTTCAGAAAATATAGAAACATTTCAGATTGTGCATACCCTCCCACATGTCCCTGTATTTAAATTTTGGGCCTGGGTCCCCTCTTCCTAGTAACTGATGCAGTCATTTACAGCTCTGCAGGTGTATGAGGGTGTGATAAGTAAACAAACAGATTCTGATTTGCACAGGCCCTCCATTGCACTGAATCTGAAGTATTTATAACATGAGACCTGCATACTTAAATTTCCAGTGAAGACCTTTTCCATGATCAATACCGTCTAAAATAGTTTTTCAGTAAATGTTCAATGTGGTGATGTAAATAGCAACAATTTTTCTTGAAAAAAAGGCAATTTCTCTGTGTCACACTCTTTTTAGAGAGAGCTGTCTGCTCAGTTCCTGTGTCACTACCGTTCCTGTGAAAAGTGTTGTAACTGAAAGAGTGCAGTTATTCTATTCACACAACAGAATGATGGACAGGCTAATACTATTGTGCAATATTCATATATTGTGCTATAATCAGCACAAGTTTCTGAACATGGTTCTGCCAGAAAAAAAAATTCTTGATGCCTTGCTACTCTCAGAATTTGGGGAGAAAAAAAAAAAATTCTGGATATATTAAGAGAAAAAGCTACAAAGGCAGGCAAACAAAATAAACAAGGCTCTTTAAACTTCTTTTTTCATCACCTTTCACCAGAAATTTGATTTTAAGTGTGTTCCATTTTACTAGAATGTTAGCTTTAGACTGGAGTTTAGCAGCTCACATTAGAAGTCAGGAGTCAATGACTGACTCCTCTATGTGGGGATGAGGAAAGACAGAGAGGATTGATTCTTACACTTACATAGTCTTTCCTGGACTTCTCTTGGTTCTGCATAGTGTGTCATCCCTCAATATTAGCAGTAAAGACTGTTCCAGCCCTCACAAAATATTGTCCAAATATCTGTTTCTGAGTAGGCCTTCAATTTTCCGGGACTTGCCAGCTATCCTACACAGTAGGAGGGAAAAAATGTTGTGCTACTTGGGTGTGATGCCAACAATAACTAGCTATTCACAGCTATGATTTCTCACCAAGTAATTATAAATTTTACATTAGTAAGGGAAAGAAAATAATACTAAGAATGAATATTTTAATGACATTTACCCATTACCAAAGAATTCTTAAGTTTTCTTTGGGAAAAAGAGCTAGAAGCCTTTCTTATTGGCTGGAAATTTCCACTAATATCTTTCTTGGGAATTCCAGCTATGCTAAAAATACAGTATCTGTAGACCTATGTGGCAAAGCTCATCCTCTTTTCCTAGTAGGATGCATTCCCTACCCAACATAGACATCTCACAGTTGTATCATGGTGTTTATGAGGTTTTTGGCACAGGTTCCTTCCCAGTTCCATTCTGTAGAGCACTTGGGCATTCCTGAAGGTACGTGTTCCAATATTCAGTTAGCCTCCTCCTAAAAATGTCACTGCTTCTTAGCATCAAAACCATGTACTGTTAGTATAATGTTGTTGTTTCAATTTAGCATTATTACCTTTGTCTGATCAAGGGAAATCTAGAGCAGGATCATTAGGAAAAGACTCCAGCACCCATGAGGGAAAAGTGCCCGTTAGGTTTGTTCAGTGTTTCCTTTCCTTGTGTAACTGCTGTTTCAATTACTGCTTGACCATGCAATTAATTTGTAGTTCTTCTAAGAGGCCATTGTATTTTATTTAATTTTGGGGAAATACTTATCACTTCCAGATTTAATACCATTTCAGACTCATGCTAACTTGCGGATGTACTACTACATGTACACCAGGCTCAGAATTTGCCCATCAATAGTAATTCAGTTCTTCTGGGATCTCAGTGCACATTAGAAATGCAAAGCTTCACAGTAATATCATGGAGGGGGGTTTTGCGTTTTTAAGTATGTATTTCCTGTAGATCCTTTCTAATACATTAGCTGTCCATGCACGTAAGAGATCCAATGTTGCAGACGCTTCCTCACTTCTGTATTTTATTTGAGCAATGTTTGTTCTTTTAAATTATAAAATTCTTGGTACATGGGGTTTGGTCAAGATTTTTTTTCAGGTGCTTAAAGTTAAGCCCTGAAGTCTGTTTTGTGCCAGTTCAGTTTTCTAATGGCCTAGATTGCTGGGAACTGTGGACAGACATGCATCTGGGATATTCAAGCCAATGCCCAAAAAAAACTTCAGGAGTTTGAACTATTTTTTTAAAATTTGGTCGCATTATTTACAGATTTTGACTTATGCAGAGGGACCACTCTGTGTCCTCCCTCTGTTAGATAATGGAAAATATATAGAAGAGTTAAGGAAGATACAGGAAGAGATTGTGTGGTGGGGTTTGTGTTTTGCTGTAATTTTCTGTTAATGCTAGGGGTTGGGAATGGAAGATATTAGTGTCTCAAGGAAGAGAGGCGACAAAGATTGCCAGCTGCAGAATTTATGGGATGAGTATTATCCTCTAGAGGATTTATGACAGAAGGTACTTTTGGCTAAAATGTTACCCACAATCCTAAAAGAGAAGCTGGGACAACTGGAGATGCAACCATAGGTCAAAGTCCAACATCAGAGATGGATGTTGGGACATGATGGAACAGGAGAAGAGGACACAGGTAACTGAACAGGTGCAGATGACCTGATGATGCAGATGGGCAAAACAGAGCTTGGTGGAAAGGGAGTTTTATAGAAACACCCAACAACAAAAAGAACTACCTGGCAGAAGAGAAGTAGGATAACAGAAGACAGCTGCTACACAAAGGGAAACACGGAAGGTGAAATCGGAAGGAGAAAGAGTGCTGGTGTAAGAAGATAAGGTATGGGTATGAAGGATAGCTGGGGATTACAACCAAAGGGAGAAAATGGATGATAGACATCTGATTTGAAAGAGAAATACAGAAGAGATGAAATGAGTTTCAAACAAATGGAAGAACCCTCTTTATGCCCTCATGGAAGGTAAGCAGGTTTGTGTGATCGGTATTCCTCACAAAGAAGAATCGACAGGCTTGTCACCAGAACAGGTCCAGAGGACAAAAAAGAATAATTGTTTAAAGGCTCTGGAAGTAGAGAAAAATTGGCAAAAAGACTTTACATTGGGAAAAATAAAACCAGCATTGCTATGCTAGCACTAGGTCAGCCAGGTACCATTCTGAGAGAAGCAAAGCAGGGGACCTCAGTGGCACTGCTATTTTTTCTAGTGAAAGTGAGAGGAGTTACCATAACGTAGAGAACTGGGCTACTGGGATGGTTTGTGGGTCGCAGCTTACAGAACTGAGTCAGTAATTCACAAGGAAAGTTTTAAACAAATAGATGCAGAGAGAAGGTTGAGAGACACTCATGTAATTTCCAAGTCTTGCTTTATTTCATGGCAACAGTGAAATCAGGTAAAGGGTAGCAAAAATGCAGGTAAAGGGTAGAAAGTTATTGCAAAATGAACACCAAAAGGAATAAAGAGAAAATATTAATAATAAGTAGACTCACAGTCAAGTGGGTGCTGCAGCTAAAATAATGTAATCTAGCTAAAGAATTGAATGAAGTCAGAAAGAACAATTGAAATGGGTAAAGATTGACAGAAGTAAGGCAAAGAACCTACAAAAGATGCATCATATAAATTTAAGTACTATAGGGAAAAAAGAGGCATAACAGAGGTGCCAGATGAACTAAGAAATACCTGTTGAAGGGTATGCAGTATTCAGAGAAGACAGTGAAGTAAATGCACCGGGCAGCCATTTTATATGTTTAGATGCAGAATGTTGTAAAACAATAAGCAAAAGGAACATGCCTAGAAGACAACAGATATTCAGTCTGGGGAAGAAATTAAGAAAATTATTCTGTGAACAGATCTTGAAGATCGGTTTTACATGTTGAGAGTGTTCCCTTTAACATTAATGTAGAAATAATTTTACTAGGCATTGTGTTGGGGACATTAATATCCCCAACACAAATTGGATAGAAAATGCTATTGGTAAATGTGAGACCACCAGTAATGCATTGTGCTGAGAAGAGAACAATGCAGCACATTTGGGGATGGATTTTATTTAGTATTTTCGCTATTGAAAGTCGTACAAAAGTCTGGAGGATGATCATGAGGTTTCGTGATGCCATAAATTGCAGAGGTATTGCCAATATCCAGCAGGATCAGACTATAATATGAGAAGCATTGGATTAGTTTGAGAATGACAATGCTAGATAGAAATGGGTGAATGTTACAAGGAAAATAGACAAGTGTTTTTGAAATAAGCCAGGGATTCATTAGCTGAATACAATAGACACATCAAAAGATGTGTATGTGCTAACCTAAAGCTGAGAAGAATCAGGAAGAGTAGCTGATCACAGGACCACCCCAGAGTTCAGAAGTTGAAGAAGGCACAAGTGATCATAGGATGTGTGAGGTGAGCTATTCCTGAGAGGGGGAGGGAAGCAACCCTTGGCACCCACTGAGCTATTGCACTCACTTGTGTTCAGGGAAGCGAGCTGCCCTGAAACAGAGGAGGGATGCTTGATTGATGGCAAGTCAGAGACTCTGCCTTGTGAGAGAATTTAAAATAAATTCTGAAGAAGAAGAAATGAAATGTCATGGTAAACACACCATGTGTTCAAATCAAACTGGGAATGAGAAGAAATCTTTTAGCCACCAGAAGTGCAAGATTGTGGAACAGCCTCCCTAGTGCAATAGTGCAGGCAAGATGCTAGCAGATTTTAAGATGGAGCTTAACGAATGGGAGATGTCGGGCATGAAAAGGACTCAGTAACCCAGATATTCCTGTCCCTCAGCGGTCAGCCAGGCCCCCCATCTCCACCTGCGGGTCCAGGAGCTCAGGGCAGGCACAGGCTGGGACCCAAGGCCTGACAGTGGCCATGTTGCCAGCAGCCCTGAGCCCAGCCCAGGCCCTGCAGAGCCTGGTGGGGCAGTCTCGATGGACTCCAGCCCTGCCACCTTCCCTCACTGTCTCCAGTGATTGCCAGGGGATTGACAGTGCTGTCACTGTCACCACCATGGCCCTGTTTGGGGGCTGCAGGCCTGCACCCACCAGAAGGCCACTGGATTACTTTGAGAATTACAATGCTAGATAGAAATATGTGGGGGGGGGAGTCACCTGCAGCTCCTGGCTCGTCCTGAAGTGGGCAGCCCCACTCCGGCTACTCCTTGCCACTCCTAAAGGAATGGCAATTCCTTTCCATCCTTAGGGGTACCTTCCTAGAACAAGGCAAACATGTGATGAACATGTAATTCAAGGACTATTAAAGAGCCTGTGATAGTATTGATCCAGGTCTTGATATCCTAATAAAAATGATAGAATTATAGAATCATAGAATGTCCTGAGTTGGAAGGGACCCACAAGGATCATCAAGTCCGACTCCTGTCCCTGCACAGGACAACCCCAAAATTCACACCATAAGTACTCACACCATGAGTATCAGTGGAATTATTAAGTAATTATGCACTGGTTGTGTGTGGTTGTCTGTGATGCACTAGCTGTAATTTCTTCAGTGGCTTCATGGCCTTTCTAAGGAGAGCGATATCAGTGTACATGTTTTCTGGTTGGAGAAATAGCAGCCAGGTACTCAAAGGCCACCCAGCAAAGTCAGGGCAGAGTGTGAAGCAGATCTGAACTTTTTCCAAATCTGCTTGGGGTCTCTCCAACATCTGCTTAGAAAGACCTCAGAAAAACTGCATTTCTTATGGTGGCCTCTTTGCACTAAGTAAAAACCTATTAGTGCCTATGGGCTGCACTAATGCTTTGCCCCGTACCTAAAATGGTAAATAACCTATCAGTGACATCAGACTTAAGTTTAAAAGATGCCCATTTTTGATAGCAATGCCTAGAGCGGAAGAACAATAATAGCTGTATTGGTTATAGTACTGAAAATATATTATAAAAAGTTTAGAACAATCAGTCATTGCTCTAATTGACAAATTGGCCTGGATGGTCCCAGCAAAAGAAGCTAGTAGCTGTATTTGGTGGAAACTCTTTTGAATGGTCATTTCTTTTGCATTTGCATGAAGGCAACAGTTTTAACTGTCTCTTCCACTCAGGGAATTAACTCTTTTCCAGTGCTGTAACTGAGGGCTGTGAAACCCTGCATCAGCTGCTGTGACTGGAAACAGGCATCTCTCCTGTTGAGCAACACAACATATTGTCTGTGTCTTGCATGTGGTTAAAAGTTAGAGCTACATCCATTAATATGCTCGCTGATGCCAGGGGTGCTTCCCTTGCAGTGGGGAATACATTGCATTTGTTTTTTTTTTAAATCTGGTCACAACATATTGTGCAAGGACTCAGTCGGTTAAGTTTTCAGGTTTTTTTAATGGACTAAATATCAGTTCCTTTGGTAATTTAAATGAGTATCTTTTGGAATGGCTTATGCCAGCTGAGAATCTGTCTCTGTCTCTCCTAATAACATCTAACCACCGTTCACTCTGGTATTCAAAATGCTCCAAATGGATTATCTTGGAAGTTATTACAAGGTGTATAGGCTCCTAATGTACAGTTGTGCAAGACAAATGCCATACTTACCGAATTTTTCTGACTGAGCTTGATACCTCTGAAAACCAGCATTTATAATGGAAGTGTTGACAAAGCCTTTAAATACAGAATTCTAATACAGGTGTTAGACTAAATTTATTAGCATGTATATGAGAAGATTTAATAAAATTGTAGCTTTACTCCAGATGAAAGTCAAATAGTGTAAAGGGAAAATCAAGGTCTTTGTACCAAAGTATGGCATCCAGGGCAACTTTTTTTCAGATGTATGGAACCTAGAACAGGCTTGGCTAAATCCTTCTGTCTGGTTATGTGGTATAAAGTGAATTTAAAATAACTGGAGCACCAGTAGAAGTTTTCCTGCTGCAAGGGAATCCTCTGCCTGCAGAAAGATTGTGGCAGTATGGAAGTATCTCGTGCATTGGTCTTATTTTCACCCATGAAATAAGAGCCATTTGCCATATGTGGACAGCAACAGGGGTGGGGGGCAGTGGAGCAGGCTGACACTGAGGTACGTTTGCTGAGGCTCTTCATTCCATGGAAAAATAAAAAGACTTACTTCTAAATACAGATTTCCTGGGATTAAAGGATTACAATCAGCTTTTTTTTTGCGGCCCTTCTCTCCACCATCTCCAAATATAGACCAGCTAGAGTGGAAAATCTAATTCTTAGTGCAAATGTATTCAGTACACAAAATTGGTATGTTCCTATATATTGGTAGGTTAACCACTTTGTATGCTGTACTGAGACTTTTAGATGCGTGTTCTCAGACAGCTATTTATATGCTGGGATTTTTCACATAATTTAGGGGTACGCAAGCTCATACTGCTATTTTAAAAATGTAAATCCCTTTATATAAACATGTGCAGCCAATACAGAATTCTGTACATGTGACAGCAGTGAAACCATGAATGAACCAACTGAGATGAGCAAAGTTAAGTCCGATAGCGTATAAGCTCATCAGGATTCTAGACAAAAAGCACCAGAGACTTTAAAATAAAAAACCCGAAATGTTTGTGTTAGATGATCTTGAACATATGGAACAATACCAGCAGTATCAGTTTCTTCATTCTACAGTCACCATGGACATCCCAAATTCCCTATGAATATCCAGCCATGTCCTATTTTAAAAAAACCTGACCGTCCCATAATTATTCCTTTTAAGTATTAATTTGTGTTGTCAAACACACTCTTGCATTTATACGTAGACAGATGTCTGTGACCTATGTTTTGTCTTGTGCTAATGATTTAAAACAGGAATATTTAAATTTGAATGTGCTTGTCTCCTTTGCTAAAATAGTTTGTTACTTGAATATCTGAATGTTGTAGTTATTAAGAAACTGTATGAAACTAAAACATCATGTAGCCACACTTGATGTCTGATGAACAAAGATTGTGGTTTTATGTACAAAAATTTTTTGTGATGTCACTGATATGACGTGACTTAGAAAAAATTTGGGAAGTGGCTTTACAGTCCTTATTCTATTAATTAAAACTTCAAAAGAGACTTGGAGGCCTTTGGGATGAATGACCCTACAGGAGCAAGTTTACTGAGATGTAATTTACCCTCAGGTGCTATTTTGCTGGCATAGATGGTGATTTGAGTTATCTTTACCTTGTAGCATGAAAATACTGAAATTGTAATTTGCACAAAAATGATTTTTTTCTCATAGGATTGAAGTAAGAATAATATTAAAGATGCGAGAAGGAGTAGGTTATCTGGTGTGCTCCTACTCCCTTGTGTCTGGAAATGTCTTAATTTTCATGTATTGAAAGCATTTGTGGCATGCTTTTTACACAGTGTAAGTGGTGGAAAAAGAGTTTGAATGAGGAAGTAAGACAGGGCACAAAGGAGCCTAGGCAGAAAGCTAAGGTCCAGAATGTCTAGTATAAAACCCATTTGCTTGTTGAAATAACTGCTATTTGCAGCTGAGAATGCTCATCAAGTTCCAAATATTTGGCTGTGGTTCTCTTTCCATAAACATTGGAGTCACATCATACATGTCTACACGGCTCAGCCACACCTCTTCTGCCTTTGCCTCAGAATCCCTGCCTCTAGAGGTGCAGCCAACACAACAGCCCAGAATACTCTCCTTATCATTCCTAATTCCTCCTTTTAAAGTTTGTTTTGGGGTAGCAACAAGTAAAATCTTTCCTCCACCTCTCTCCAGTTCAGGGTTGCTTATCTCTTTGGACATTGGCAGACCAGGTTTTTCTTATGCGTCATGAAAGCCTGAGCTTAACCTATGTGCTGATAGAAGTAGCTGGTGATGTTTTAACTTTCAAGGAGTTTGAAACTTTAGGGGCTATCTCCACCCTGTTGACCTATTCAGCCTAAACAGATTGCCAGAGCTTCAGGGGTGCCAAAGGTTGTGCTAGCTCGTTCCATTTGGGCCTCCCACCCAAACAAAAGGGTGGAGAATTCCAGGCGCACTGTGATTCAGGAAGGCCAAAAACCCTGTAAGACTCATGAAAAATATTTATTTTTCATTTTTAATCCAATCCAGAAGAAACAGCACATCCTTTTTGCCTTTAACTCAGACATAAGAAAAATTTGAACCACTACTGAAGGTGGAAATTCTGTGTACCTTATCTTATTGTTGTGTTTTTAAGGAGAACCACAGTGGTTTTAAGTGGAATGTTTTGTGCTTTTGTTAAAACAGAGGTCAGTCTATCACTTGGGATGCTTTGGTTGTTTGCATTTATAAATGCATGGTAAAAATGTAGTGACAGCTCTTTGCCTGTCTGTCGACAATGTATGTACAGGTAAGGTTACTTGTTGTTACTGTGTGAAAAGCAGATCCTAGGAGGTACCTGCCTGTACTGATAGCAAGAGTCTTCTGACTTCTCTGCATTTTAAGTGTAACACGCATATAAAACTCAGCTCCTTGGTGGTGCTAACTGACAGGCTTTGCCAAAATGGACTGCTCTTATGCCTTCCCCGATACCCATTGGAGGAATCCTAGGAAACATTTCATTATGCCACAGGTATCCTGGGCAGGAGTGCAGCAAAAAACTTTCTCCGGTGCATAGCAGAGGTGGTAGCTACAAATCACCTGCTGGGGGTTCTCCGTGTTCAGACTTGTACTGGTTTTGGCTGGGATAAGTTAAATTTCTTCATAGTAGCTTGAATGGGTCTATGTTTTGGATTTGTGATGAAAACAGTGTTGATAACACATGGTGTTTTATTTTTTGCTGAAGGGTGCTTACACAGGGTCAAGGCCTTTTCTACTTCTCACACTGCCCTGCTGGTGAGTAGGCTGGGCGTGCACGAGGAGGAGGAAAAGGAGGGGGAGTCACAGCTGGAACAGCTAAGCCCAGCTGACCAAGGGTTATCTCAGACCACTGTGCTCAGCAATAAAAGCTGGGGTGGTGGAGGTTGGCAGGGACTGACATTGCTCAGGGACTGGCTGGGCATCAGTCATTTGGTGGTGAGCAATTGTTTTCTTTTGCATCACTTGTTTTTCTTAGTTGTCAATTTCCCCCCTCCATTTTTAAAAATAATTAAAATGTCTTTATCTCAACCCATAAGTTTTCTTACTTTTACCCTTCTGATTCTCTCCCCAAGCTTGCTGGAGAGGAATGAGCGAGTGGCTGTATGGTGTATGGTGTATGGTGTATGGTGTGAGTGCCTTAGCTGCCTTCTGAGGTTAAACCACGGCAAGATTTGAACCGCCACATAAGACCATCTGCTTCTCTTCTGAATCCCTGGAAGTCATAGTTCAGAATGTGGTTTGGGTACTCCTCATGAATGTGCATCTACAGTGCTTAATCGGCCCTGTTTCTGCTCTGCCACTCTCCTAACCCATTTTATTCCAATAGTAGTGGAGAAAAAGAATAGAGATAGTGGATGAAATTCAGCTGACTAAATATAAGCATTTACAATAAAAATAATCACTTTTGACTCCCTTTGTAGTCAATGGAAAGAAACAAACATTTGTACAGTATGATTCATCTCATTCCGAGGTAGGTGTCTAAACTAGTTTGGATGAATCATGTCCTAAAAATGCCTGATTCTCTACATAATGAGAGCCACTGGTGATAACTTCAGGTGTAAGTTTCTTCACTTTAGAAACCCTTATCCGAAGGGAGATGAAGTGAATCTCACTTAGGGAGATCCTAAGAACAGATAAACTACCACATAAGGCCAGACCATCTAGCTTAATACCACCAATGACTGATGCCTGAGACAACATACTTAAAGAATAATACAAGACCAAGGCAAGTACTATATTTCCTTGTTATACTCTCCCAGCTTCTGGTAGTCAGCAGATTACAGTCTCCATGCGCCAGAGTTTTCCCCCTAGTCATTGCTTATTGCAGCTATTAGTGATGTCTTTTATCCATTTGTCAAGGCCAGTGAATTAATCTACCCCACTAACCCTCCCCATCATACTCTCCTCTGAGATTTCAGGATTCTTGTCCAGGATTAAGAGTGTCTGACCATTCCTAATCTGTCTGTGTATGGAAACTGTTTCACGGTAATCGCTCTGATACTTTTCTCTATACTCTATTCTCTATTTCTATTATATCCTCTGGGAGCCAGAACCGCATGTGGTATTCAACACATATGTACTGCATGGATCATATTGATGTATTTTGTTCTCAGTTACCTTCCTAATATTTCCTAATGCTGTAGCTGTCTTTTTGATCACTACTGAGCATTGCGCTATTTTTGTAGGTAATTATTCACCATCACTCCAGAACTGGTTTCCTTAACAGTGAGAATTAATAAATTAATGAACCATAAGGTACTTTTTCATGTGTGCATTGCTTTACACTTGTCAACAGTAAACTTCAAATTCCATTTCTCTCTTAGCCCTAGAATATTCTGGAATTCTTCTGCAATTCTTTGCTTTTGTCCTGATTATGGCTACTCTGCTTTATTTTATATGACCTACAAGTATTGCTGCCTTCTTGTCCATCCGGTTCTTGTATAAATGTGTTAAACAGAACAGATTCCAGAATAGATTAAGATAGGATAATAGAGTTATACTCCTATAAAAAGTGACCTTCCAGCCTCGGTCTTTGCTTTTTATATTTTCAGCATTTGTTTTTCCTATAACAGCTTAGGTTTTTTTAAGTTTCTTTGATAGAGGATTTCAACAAAATCTGTTAAATTTTATGGTACGTCTTTGCCAGTTAGAGATTAAAAGGGGTTTTCACCACAGAGAGAGAAAGTGAATTATGAAATATATATTGAATTAGCAGAGAACTGGCATATTAGGTAGTGGAGGAAAAACATGGAAGATCATTTTATAATACAAAAGGATTCTGTAGAAAAAGGAAAGAATGGGGGGAAAAAAGATAATTGCTTTCATCGTACAATAAATTAGTTTAAATAGGTTGTGATCCTAGTACTCGGAAAGAGCAGGATTCAAAGGAGGATTTTTCCCTCTCCCTCTGTTTCAAGCCTGCTGCTTTAGAGTCTGCCTGCTTCTAATGTGAAGCTGTAGCGCACCATGCAAAGCATAAATATGGATTCCTTCAGAGGTTTGCTGACATTTTGTTGGAAGACACAAACATGTTTCTTGCAGATTTGTGATCTGCAAGAACTCCATGTGTGCCAGTACATTGGGGACCATGCCATAGATCACAGTTCAGAATTACCAGTTCACTCTATTTATTTACCTGGGTTAATAGAAACAAAAGAATATTGAACTACAATTAAACTGAACTTGGAAAAGGATTTATGAAACCTTGTCAACTGTGTTATCCAACACAATACCATTTGTGGGAGAACAAAGATTGTTCATTTAGAATATGTTGAAACCATAAGTGAAATCACCTTAAAAGTATTTTTCTCCTTGAACGGATAACATCTGACAGACAGGAAAGCAATGCCTAACCCACTATTAACCATTACCAGGTTACCATTGTAGTTAATTAGCAAGGCATTACCCATAATCCTCCGAAAACAATCATTTTCTGGCTGTCACCCAGGCCTGCTGCTGTATAGGCTCACTGACTCCAGAAGGCTGACAAGAGTTTTTTTCTTGCAAGAAGTATGTTGTGAAAGAAGCCTGGTGAAGGTGAAACATGTGTCGTTACTTCAGCTTTAGCAGACCAATTTGATCACATTACCTGGCAGCACTTCTGATGTTCATTTCAATGTCAGGGAAATTTCTGCATCAATTTTCAAAACATAAGTCTATATAATAATTTCTTTTTTGTTTGGCAGATACCTAACTTTAACTAGGAACTAATATGGTACCTGAGCCCTTGTTGAGAACTCATCAATAATCATGAAAATCAGGTCACAGTTTGAAAAACTGCAAGTTTTTTTCACTCTATGAAGATAAGATTTTAACATCTTCATTAAAGATCTGGAAGATAGGGCAGAGAGTACCCTCACTAAATTTACTCATGACATAAAACTGGAAGGAATGGCTGATGCACCAGAGAGTCTTATTGGTCTTCTCTATGAGGATGGCCTGACAGTGATGTTGAGCATGTTTATGTGTGAAATGTTATTTCCTCTTTGGACTGTGCAGACTGGGCCCACTTCCTGACCTAGAAGATCACAGAATCACAGAGTCACAAAATGGCAGTGGTTGGAAGGGACCTCTGGAGAGCATCTTGCCCAAGCCCCTGCTTGAGCAGGGACATCTAAAGCAGGGGGCACAGGAACGTGTCCAGGTGGGTTTTGAATGTCTCCAGGGAAAATGTCAGCTTTACTGTGACAGCAGCCCATTCAACTGCTGAAATGAATGAAGTGCCATGCTTTCATCCATAATGACATATCTTGATCACTAAAAAGGAGAGTCAGAGGCCTTCAAAGTGGTAGCTCCCAGGTAGCTGACTGGCGTGTGGATGGACCATGTAGTAAGCATGTCACCGGAATGTCAGGCCTTTATCACACACAATTTGAGAACAATAGTCCAGCAAATACCAACACTGACCATTTCAGACAGTAAAGGAACATAAATAAGGATTGCTAAGGTTCTGTTCCTTATAGGATTTCTGGCTCATAGTGATAAGCTATTTCTGATGCACATCCTGCTATTTAAGCCGCCACATTTTCAAGGTGAATTTTCAGTGATCTTTGAAAAGAATTCTTGCTTTTCCATTCCTTTCATACTTTTGATCCATACTTTTGTTTTAATAATTTTCTAGCTGGTGATGCCAGAAGAAGTGAAGATTGGAAAGAAAAAATATATGTCATTACTCACCAGTCTTATTGTTCAGCCAGGCTGCATTCGCCATAACCTGCATTCTCAATAACCTGCATTCTCCATAACCTGCATTCAGTGCTTTTCTCACTGAAACATCTGTGTCGACTGCATAGCCCAGAACCTATGCTGCATTATAGGATCTGTGTCAGGGAGATATTGGCAAAGACGGCCTCATGTGACTGTCACTGCACAGGGTGTGGTGGCTTAGTACTTCCCATTTGTGGAGCAAAATTTATTAAAATGAGAGTATATGCACCTGGTTTTCTTCCCATCCAATCTGCCAGTGTCTAGAGGCAACACAAAGACCAAGGTTTCATGGCTTTACTGGTGACAAAGGACCCATCTGTGAATTTTGTTGCTGGGCTGCTTGGTGCTATGCATCAGTTCATGGACCTGAGGGAATGGCAGGAAGATGTGCAGGGGAGCTTTAGGTTGGATATGAGGGAAAGGTTCTTCATCCAGAGGGTGGTGGAGCACTGGAACAGGCTCCCCAGGGAGGCAGTTACGGTGCCAAGCCTGGAAATATTAGAGAGGCATTTGGACAACACCCTCTGACACATGGTGTGAATTTTGGGGTTGTCCTATACAAGGACAGGAGTTGGACACGATGATCCTTGTAGTTCCCTTCCAACTCAGGACATTCTATGGATCAGGAATGGTGAGGGACAAAATAGGAGAAGATTCTCCCAGTAAACTAAGTAGCCTTGGACAGCTGTTGTACATAAGCTCACCTGGGGTTCAGAACTTAGACAGCTCCTTCGGAAGCACGCTGAGAGGCTTCATCTGGGGAGCAGGACCTACTCAAAAGGTACTGACAAAGGCATTCCTCACAAAATTTGTCTGTGGGTGCCACCTTCATTACAAAGCTAGAGCATAAAACCACCCTTCCCATCTCCTCTATATAATAATCTAATGGTGTGAGCCTTCATCCTGGAGGTGTAGGAGATATGGATTCAGGCCTTCTCCATCGTAAGGACATGCAGACTCAGATCTCCTACTAGAGTGCTTTAATACTTGGCTGTGGGGGAGCACAAGGGAAGATCTTAGTCCATTTTGTCAAAGTAAATGAAAAAAAAGGACCCAAGATTCACTGAGCCAGAGAAAAAGAGGGAGATGTGGGCAATTTCCTGAAGGAAGGGAGTCCTACTCTTGATCTTTACTTTCAGAGAACTGTTCCTATATATTACATCAAGAAGTCACTGGATAAAATGAACTGAATTGGAAAAAAACCCAAAACAAATCCTTTTCAGGGGCCTAAGTCTTTTTGTATCTAACCATAGGTCCTTTCATTGCTAACTTTATGGTGCTATATCGCTTTGATGACCCTGTTGTGAATTCTTTTCGTTTTACCATAGCAAGCATGGTGGCCTGTTACTATAGCTTTCCTTCTGAGAACAATGACTTGACTGTAAGCTGTGCATGGACATGGAGAATGTGGCACACATTTTGACCTCACTTCCCGGAGCAGAGGTATTATTCTTACTTTGGCTCACTTAGAAAGTTCACTAAGGGCACAAGAATAATAATGGAATCCTGGAGATCCGGCTCATGAGATACAGCTGTGGGCCATGAGTAAAGCCCCCTTCAGAGATATCATTTGGGGCCAATTTCTTTATTTTGTAGTCAGGCAAAACCCCCATTGACGTCAATGGGATTTTTCCTTCCATAAAAAATGGGGACTCAGGTTGGGCCCTGATGTTTTTTGTCATCTTGGGCCACTTCAGATAGTGCTAGCATTCTGAACACCCATTGGTGGACAGCAAGCTTCTGTAGTATACTTAAGATATCCTCAGGTTGGCATAAAAAGGTAAAAATAAAGAAAAACGACTCATTGGCCAGCTTTTTTTCAGTATTTCCAAACGTATCTTGTATGAATAGTTGGACCCCCTCAGGTGCATAAGGATAGCAGGGATTTTGAATTTAATATGTCAAAAATACTTTTTAAATCAAACACCTGGTAATAGCTTGTAAATAGAAATGTTAATAAAAATGCATCATATTCAGGGATATTCACAATGTGAACCACTTATTCCACCCCAAGCTTAGGAAAAGTAAATGTTATCCGTTTCACATAATTTTTTTAGCCAAAGTCTTTTAAGCATATAACCTTACAGCTTTCATAAAAAGGGCATAAAAATGAAAAATGTGTTTTGCAATGAATCTGCCACTGATACGAGTGTTCAATTAAATGGACCGTGCAAGAAAAGAGGAAAGATTTGCTACTGGGATATTGCCAATGATATCCTTTGACACTTCTATGGTCTCATGTGTTCCTGATCAAGCAGCACACAGCACTGGAAAATCCCAAACCAATAAGCTTGAAACCAGAGCAGTCTGCATACATTTGATATGCAGTCAGAAGAGGCTGATTTGAAATGATTGGCACTGAACTATGGCCTTTCTATTAACTTACCTTAAACCATTTTTGCCCTTTTGTTGACACAGAACTTCACCAACTCTATTTATACCCTGGAAAACTGCATGTTTCTGCTCAGACAACAGATTCAAACTGTGTTTTTACTAGTGGCAGCCATTTGGAATTCTTTCCTACCACACTGTATCCCATTTCACTTTAAATCTTCTCTTCTGGACACATACAGGATTCATACTTCTGTAAAATCTAGTTACCAAATTTGGTAATTTATCGTTGACATTATCCAGTGAAATATGTAACTGGTTTTAGTCCGGTTCCTAAATTTGCATGGTTTTTTCCCATCACAGGAGTCTCAGTGTTCCTGATGCAGTTCAGTATGGTGTCCAGTGTAAGATCCAGGTTGCTGTGCATGCTGTACTGCAGGTGCAGAGACAAAAGTGTCAGCTCTGCTGCCTTGTACTTTCTCTCCAGCTCCAACCTCTCTCCTATGACCCCAGGATGCGTGTCCTGTGCACCTAGTTTGAGGACAGAGGAGCATGAAATAAGGACTGGTAGTTGATCCATCTTGGCCATTGTTTAAAACCTTAGTCGCTCATGGATGCTGAGATTGTCACGGGTAATAGAGTTGCCTCCCACCTTTCAGCTCATGTTCCTAGGAGGATTAAGGAAGGGAAGGCAGGATACCTTTTGGTGGCAGAAAGCCTGCCTGCAATCTGACCCAGGAACCAATGTTGGGTTCCCATGGTTTCCCTATCTGTGATCTTGATTTTGGTGCAACCTCCTGAACACCAGATACTAAGAGAGCCATTGCTTTTGGGAGACAACTCCTCTGCTGTTCCCTCTTCAGGACAGCAACCACTCTTTCTGACTGAAGAAAGAAAAGGAAACCCTATGAAAAGTGTACATAAATGTTTCCATCATCTGCTCTGTCTCACACTCATACACATAGAAAGATGCATTTAGAACGTAGTAAGAGCTCTTAACAAAGAAAGTGTGAAAAACAGAATGCCACAGAGACTATTTTTCTCTAAAGCTAAAAAGAGGAACTGCATCATGAATATATCGCATTCCTGCCACTCATTGGCTTACCTTCTATAAAACTGAGGTCTTCCTTTCCAGCACTACAAATCTGGCACCACTCATAATGATTAAATCATCTTAACGAAAAATAAGAAAGAGAAAAAATGAATTATTTTGTTGCGGCCAAGGAATGCACAAACTACTGGAAGAATTTTATATCTGCTTAACACAATATAACAGAGAGGTTATGCCAGTCTTCAGGATTAAAAAAAATTCTCATGAGGAATTCAGCTTCTTACTTGCTGTCTCGTGTAATTGCATTCTCATCTGTGCAGATGCCGTGTAGTTTTAAGTATAAAATTATTATCAGAGATATTTTTCATATGCAAGAAATACTATTTCCATTGGTTCAAGATTCATCTTCTATGTCTGAATTTGTTTTCTTGTGCATGAGGAAAGATTTGTTTGTCAAACAAATAACATGTGAAGGACCTTCCCAACACATCCAATTCAGATAGATATATCTTGGTCTTTGTTGGTGAGGAGCACAGTTGTTCAAGATCTGGCTCTCTTCATGGCAACTCACTCAAGTTCCATCTCCAGCTGCATTGACCACTGCATCCCCAGCAGGCACATCTGACTCCCTGCCCTGCATATGGACGGTTGATCCCTACAGCAGAGAAAATGGGACAGATCTCAATCTCAGGGACAAGTGCCATGGCAGACCTTGTGATTGCTAAACGTGTTTCCTCCTCAGAACAGAACAACCTTGTTAATGCCCCTCCTGGGAAAAGTCTTTGCCCTGTGCTAGTCCCTGTATGACACCTTAGCATTGTCTGGGACAGTATTGATTGTCTCATGTCAAAACTGGAATGTATTCTAACAATTATATTTAACAGATGATCCTGGGAAATTGTTCACACTGATGTAATGACTGTAACCTTTTTGCTAGTGTAAACATAGTCCAAAATATCTAAAATCCACCCCATTAAATCTGGAACACTAAGGAGTAAGCCTGAATTTGTTTGCATGGGAAGCACACATTTTAGTGTGCTATGAATTCCCATTGGTCTTTCTGACTTAAATAGAATCTCACCGAATATTGCCGTTTAGTGGTAATATGGGAACAGAGGAAAAATGCTGAAGACAAGTAAGCACACCATTAAGAAATAAACTCAAGCCTTTGAAAATGTAGAATAAACTTATCTATGTAACTTTTAAAACAAATGATGGACATCTCTCTAGACTGCTGAAATAACATTATCCCTCCATTTTTTTTCCATAACTTTATTCCCTTGTCTAACCAGGAATAATTCAGTGCAGCTGAAATTCGGGAGCTGAAATGAAATGCAACTGGGACTAATCCCAGTAAAGTTACTTGCTTCATGCCAGCCAATGACTTCAGTGCACTGAGTCATTTTCATTGCATCATGAGTGTCCAAAACACCTTCTGCTCCATTGACTTCTTAGAAAAGTGAAGGTTTCTTGTTGGGATAAGTCTTTTTTATTTCTTTCCTTCTTACAGTGTGTGTATGTTTGTCTATGAGATGTATAGAGGACCCTAAAGAACTGAATCATCAAACTGCAGACAAAATTAATGGTGTTTACAACAAAGCACAATGACTGGATACAACCCTTTATGACTGCTTTTCAGTCCAAGTGGGAAAATAAAGAGAAAAGTCATTAAAATCTAAAAGAAAAACTAGTTATGTTGTGTATATTGCTACATGGACACCTTCAGAAATGAAAACTTGGCAGTCCCACATTTGTTGAAGCAAAGAGAAAATACAAATCTGTATTTGCAACTGTATTATTTTTCCTTAATTTTTTCAGACCTTTCATCTATTGTATCATGAACTTCTTTACAGAGGAAAACAAACAATCCAATAATATAATTTGTGCAATTTCATGGCTCTAATTTCCTTTCTTGTGAAGTGGTCAAAAAGAGTGTGTTTATACTATTTTGGTTACAGAGGACTTTGGCAAAAACTTGATTTTGGAATCACTTCCTTGACATTTGACTTACCAGTGTAAAGGAGAATGAAGAAGGAGAAAGAGGAATTTCCATGTGGAATCTTTCCATTTGGTGCTACCACTTATCCTGTGGCAATCAGCAGCTATTCAAAACCCTCGTCAGATACAACAAGTGAATGGTATTTGCAAGTTAATACATGTTTTATTTTATTTTATTTTATTTATTGCAAACAGTATGGTTTGTTTACATGCAAATTTAAGGTGAAAGTTCACAGTAATTTTAAGAAATGTGGTTTGATAAACAATCTAAAACTAATGTGCAGAACACCTAGGCTTTAGGAAATGAAAAGAACTTTGGGAGTTCACCTATTCTGAAGATTATCTCTGCAGGATCAGGGCAATACTATTGCTGGAATTCCTTCTCAGCAGAGGATAATGTTTCAGGGAATCATCACTGGGGAAAAACCATGCATAGTACATCGATATGCAAAATTCCTGCACAATAAATACCTCTGTATCACATTAAATCCCACATTAGCCCATTATAATTTATGCAGTGTATAGGCTTGAGTAGGTCTCTGCGCAGTTAAAATAGATTTATAGAGCAGTGTTTTCTTTACTTGTCAGGAGAGTTGTTGAAAAAATTACCCCATAATAGCAGGAAGTGGGAATGAAGTGGGAATGTGGTTGCATGTAAAGATAGAAACCCCTAGCAAACACTGTACCCTGAGACTGAAAGACTATGGACCTGTTATTAAGCCCATTAAAGTTAACAGGAGCAGTTCTGACCATGAGAATGAGTGCAATTCACATACGGACTTGAGCTCGGTGAACAAGTTCGCATAAAACAAGAGCAAACCTGAAACCTTGTGAAAAAAACTTGAACTGAACCAAGCCTTTTCCTGAGGGTTGGAAAAAATTTGATTAATTGTTTAATTTTCACATTCCTCATCTTTTCCACTTTCAGCTGGGAGAAAAAGTGGACAAGAGAGTATTTTGTGGTATTTTTACTGGCCTGACACTAGCTGAAGAGGTATTAGAGGTAATCTCATGAGAAAGTTTGACCTTGCAAGATTTCCAATTGATTTGCAGAGCCAAAAGATTCAGATACATTTGGATAGGCTTTGAACAAATATCCAAAATTCTGCATGCTTGTGTGAACTGAGGATCCAAATGTTTTGATACACCCTCCTTCCTCTCCTTGACAAACACACATGTATGTTGTGCACGTATTTGCGAATCTTGGGAAAATACGTGTACATTTAGGCTCTTGTCAGAGGGGTTTCTGGGCTGAAGTGCTAATTCATTACTGGAAATAAAAGTTGATATAAAACATAAGTGCTAAGTACTCCAGAAAGTACATTATGAAAAATTGTTGAGCTATATGCAGTCTTCAGTCTCATTAGGAAGTGAGAAAGAGATGGCATGGAAAAAATTAAGTTGTCAACATAGCCATATATAATTTTCAAAGAGCGCAATGTGAACACAAGATGTTGCACTGACCATTCAAATAAATCAGAAAGCTGTGAATTGTTTCAGAGATTTATTGATTTAATTACCGATCATAACACAATGTGTTTGTTCTAAAGTAATCCCATAAAAAAGGAAAAACATGATCTATTTATGCAGGTCTTGGACAGAAAAGCAGATCCTTTGATGAGTTATGGACTGCATGTGAATCATGCAGTCCATACTATGCAAAGCTTTTAAAAAGTTTCTATAGAGAACAGCATCAACAGGACATGTTAAATGTTAGAGATGCCAATGGAGATCTTGAAGACCTCAGAGCAGCTGAAGCAGTTCTGTGATTTTAGTCATCACTGAAACCTGAAACAGCAAAGGAGCACACTGACCAGGAAGAGTTAGCATGGGAAAATCATTTGACGCTTTTCAGCCTTGCACACAGACAGCACCTAAAAATAACTACCCTGCAAAACTTGTACTGAGGCAGAGGGAGCCTGAAGAAAATTACCTGATGCTCCTATCTGAATATTTGCCAGCATTTCAATATTTAAACACCCTGATCAGAAAAACTCATTATAGTTAAGCACAGGCTAAAGTCTCCTGAGGCAGTTCACATGCTCAAGGTTATGCATGTGCTCAAGTGCTGCCCCGGGGCAGTTCTTCATCGACATGGAAGCCAATATACCGGAGCAGTACTGGGAAACAGGAGCAAACAAACAGAAGTATAATTAGGGATAAACAGGAAAAAAAAGCAAATAGCCATAACATAGTGGAAGAGAAGTCATGGTGATCAAATTCACTGTCTTACGATCGATCCCTTTGTCTAAGGCAGATTTTCCTCCTCAGGACGTGCTGCTGAAAAACCTTAGCTGGGTTGTCTAAAGAACCCACAAGGCCCATGGGAGGTCTTTTTGCCATAACAGCACAACACAGCTTACAACGTACTTGTAATCCAGAAATTTCAAAGGTTTTTATTTTCAGGGACTTGGTTCATCCAGAATGGGGCCAGAGTAAGCTTGTGTGCGCTCACTGTGAGCAGTCAGGGTGCAAGGCCCAGTGAAATGGGAAGAGAAGTATGTGAATTAAACTTAGTGTTTTAGACTAAAAAGTAGCACCTCCTATAATGGATGAGGAACAAACTTACCAAAGCCACAAGGATTCCTCTCTACCTGAGCCTTGGTCCATGTTCTACATGCAGAGAGATTAAAGATAGATGAATGTGATTTCTTTGGGACAAAATTTAATTTTCCAGGCTGTCCGCTGGAAAAATTAACCTCTAAACTAAATCTCTGGGATTTAATTCGGGCCTGATTTTTACTGGTCCTTAAGGAATAAAAGTTAGTAACATCTAAAATGGCGTAATCTACATCTCCCTCAGAGCTGGAATAAACAGAAATTTTAATGATCTATAAAGTTTTATGAGTGACTGAACTTTAGTCAGCAGTGTTTCAGTGGGATTTCTAGAAACATCAAAAGAATAAAAAAAAAATCCAAATATAACACCATTCCACTTTGGTGGCTAAGAGTTAATAAAGTTAAAACCTCTTCCATACTCTGTCATTTAACTCCCTATCATAATTCTTGCTACACTAATGTTTGTTGCCAAGAACTCATAGTAGTAGAAGCAGCAAATGAAAAATGGCCAGAAAGACCACAGTTTTGTTAGGCAAAACAGTTCAGGTACAAGGTTTTGGCCTCTGTGAGAGAAGGGGAGGTGGCCAAAACTACTTGAGTATAACAGCCTCCCCATATTCTGCAATTATATAACAATGAGCCTAGTCATTAATATCCATTAGCAGTCTCAAAGTCCTGAGCGATCCGGTGCTATAACCCCTCCAGGAGTGCCTCCAGCTAACAGCATAAGAGGTTCCCAAGACCTAAGCAAGCAGAATAATAATGATAGCTGGGAATAAACACCTTTGTTCGGTAAAATTAATCATTGCAATGCTAGAGTCTGTGACCAGGTCATTACCTTAGAGGCAGGTCCTGATTGTGGCAGCTGAGCAACCATAATGGAAAAGCTCGTATGCAGAGGGCATGAAGCAGTTCTTTCGTAACATGTAACTAAGCCAAGAGACAAGACCTTAGGAGTGACAAGCAGAGCTGGAACTGGCCACCATGTCACTAGTGTAAGCAGGACTACTACCATGGCTATAGGATACCGCCATTATCTAGTGGTGGCATTCAAAGACTGACAGAAGAAGAAATGGGAAGGGAAAGTGGATAACTCTGTGTAAGGCAGAGAAAGCAGATGAAGAAGCAGGTCAGTCTAAGACTAGCACAGCACTGCCCCAGAAACTGAGCTTCCCTTGCTGGGAAGAGATGCAGTTATGCGGAAACCCTTGCTCTGTAGTTGGGCGTAGGCAGTGCTAATCACCCACAGCCATTAGTAGGCTTGAGGCCTCAAAGGCATGCCTGCAGAGCTGGGGGGAGCAGATTGTCTAGTTTCTATAAGGTACCTAACTTGCTACTGATTTCCATGGGAGTATAGGCATCTAAACATTGTTAGGCACGTAAGCTTTCATGGACTTGGCCCCCTATCCTTACAAAAATAAGGTGTTCTGGATTCCTTAGTAACAATTCCTCACGGTCACTACCACCACTTCTATAAGTAGCAAGGGTTTCTGTGTGGTGTGCAGGTTGGAGGCAGATAGCAAAGGATACAATTCCTCTCCATGTCAGTCATGGTGGATGAACTCAGTGGGAGTCAGATGAAAGGATAAGACAAGTATAAAGAGAACAGGGGTTATTAGTTATGCTGAAATCACAGCTTTACATTTGCTTGGCCAGTGCAGGAGGGGAGTTATGGCATTTATTTCACTGTCCCCAGATAGAGAAGCTTGCAGGGGAGGTTAAATTAAGAATTCTCCGTAGTAATTTTCCTTATGTGTAGGAACAGGCAGATGAAAGTGTAGAGGTGGCTGAGGAAGAAGCAGACATGGTGATCAAGGCTGTCATCTTTGTCAGATCACAGGCAGGAGCTGACAGTTTGATAGGCCAATATATTTGACAGATAGGGTGAAGCTAAATGTGAAGGATCTTAAAGGCAAAGGTAAGATGCTTGTGTTCAAAAATGAGAAGCCACTGGAAGGACACAAGGAGAGGGGTGATGCAGCCAAAGCAACAAGCCAGGAACGTGGTTCTAATCTCAGTGTTTTGAATGGAAGTGAAGGCAGCAGTAGTGCTGGAACATGGCTGGAGACCAGATTATTACAGACGAAGTGCAAAATGATGGTATCCTGCTACGAGCCTTAGCTGGCTGCTGAGAGAAAGGATGAATCTGTGAGCTATTATCTGGGAGGAGTCAAATAGACTTGGATCATACAGTGACTGAAAGAGGGAGCAGAATCTAAAATGTTCCCTGATCATGGGCTGGAGGAAGTGTGAGGTTAAGAGCAGTGTAAAAATTGGGGGAGATGGACAGAAAATGTAGTTTTAGCCATTACTGAGTGTCAGAGATGGGGAAGTGAAGTGTGAGAACAAAAATTAATAGAGAAAGAAAAAGTGAGAGATTTGGGAATCATTTGCAGAGATAATTCTTCAGGGGAAGGGTGCCTACAAATGGGAGAGAGCTAGAAGATCTTTAAAGAAATCTTTCTGCCTCTCTGGCTCTCTCCTCCTGATATCCAGGCAGCTGGAAAAGTCACGGGCATCACCAATAGCAATTCTCCCTTTCTTTGCTTAGTAAAAGCATAATTTTCTGATTTTTGCTATGTTTTCCTCACTTCTTCAATAGGTTGTGCACTGGGTGTGCAGCCAATTGGCTCAGCTCCAGACATTCCAGATACTGAAAGGGGTTACTGGAAATACTGGACACAGTAGGGTTTGTGAGTTTTATGAAAAAGAAGAGCAGTGACAAGACCCATCCCAAAATGTGACAAACTAGAGGATGCACGATGGGCCTAGTACTCTATGGATTCGATATAAATAACATGGATATATGGCAAGGCCCTGGGTATTCTTAAAGCAGCCTTATGTGGCTTCTTTAATTTTCACAGTGAGATAATCCTGTGCTTTTCTATGTGGTGAGAAATGAGATTCTTGATGGGAGTTACCAGACTGATGACCAGGAAATACTTAATGGACATGTCATTTTTTATAAAAAACACTGGCTTTGCAGCCAGGTTGGATTAAGTCTCACCAACATGCCATGGTACAACTTTTCTGTACTTCCCAACCCCCACCCCCCATCATTCTTGTTGATGGACAGGACACCTTCCCTGCCAGCCTCAAAAGGAGAGGGGCAGTAATGGGCTTCTGTGCATGTTTTTGCTCACTCCTTTAATCCCAGAGTGGCAGACTTGGTCTCTGCTGTGAGACACCATGATGAGCTGGCCTTCAAACTTGCTCCAGTACCCATTTCATGACAGGTTTTAACTCCGTCAAAGGGTATCAACAATATTCTCACAGATTTCTGCTGAGGCCAAAAGCCAGTAAAACCATTTAAAGAGATGGTAGTGATTCCTTTTTTCCTGATAAATTTCTAGCCTATGTCTAAAAACCAGGGTGACGGCTGAAGTGCTGAGAGTAATAAACAGAACATCTTGCCGATCATTTTGGCTTAAGAGAAAAAGAAAAGCGGCAAGGCTTTGTTTACTTGAAATAATTATTAACAGTTTTTATTAGGAAGAGACCAAACTTGTTCAGCTTCTTTTATAGTAAACATGTCTGTTGCGGTGGAGTGAAAGGAGGGAAAACCATGCATATTTTTTATACAGTCTGGTTGGATAACTGGCAAGTGCACCTGTAGGGCATATGTGAATGTGTAAACCCACACATGTTCACTTAAAAGGACACCGTCAGCTTGCTTCAGAGCTTTTGTTTGCTCTTTAATCTGCATTATTTTAATACCCTCTTAGAAGCTTAAAAAACATTATTTATTTCCCTATTGATTTCCTTCTTCTCTTTCCCCTTGTCAAACCCTTTCTGCGTGTGTTTGTTTTGCTTTGTTTTGAGCGGAGATAAAATTAACACAGCTGGTCTTATTTAACAGCCTGAACAACTTCAATTTGTACCACACTTTATCAGGCCAGCACAAACAAGGGCGAGAGCGTCAGCAGACAGTAAGCTGAGTGGGCATGCTGTGGGAGTGCCGCTTCATGGTGCCGTGCTTAGACTGGCCTTTGATGGGACAGCAAGGCAACGCAGGTCCTGTTTTGGTCACCTGGGCCTGGGAGGGAGGACAGACATATTAAAGAGGTTCACTTCCAGTAAAAATGTGAGTAACCACTTGCTGCCCTTTCTTGAACAAAAGGAATCAATCAAAAACCCACAGTGGCCTTCGTCCTAGCCTGTGCAGTCAGGTTAACACCTTTCTGATGGTGCAAAAAGACCCAGTGTTAGTGCAGCTAAGCTTCAGAACCTCTATTTTCAATGCCGTTATGAGCATGGGTCTGTTTGCAGTGATGCAGAGTTCCATGGAGAGCCCTGGGGATAGAGGCTGCCCGTCCTTGCCGTCACCTCACGGTGCTGCAGGCAGCAGACACACCAGGGGAAGCAGCCTGGTGGGAGGCACTCAGTGAAAGCCCCCTGCTCCTTGCCATCCCCATGCATAGGGGAAGAAGGGTTCAAAGAGGAGCTTCCCAGAAAAGCGGTGATGATAGGGAGCCATTCTGAGAACTGGGCTTTCCAGGTAGATTGAAGTGGGGAGATAGGAAAGAGCAGAGAAGTGGGAGAAGGGCAGTTTCCTAGTCAATCCACTGTGCAATAGCTCTGCTGTGGGACCTCCAGCTACCTTGGGAGATTTAGTGGTGGTCACTGCCCACTTGGCCATTGTCCTTGGGATCTGCTCCAGAACAGGTTAATTTAGCTGCTGTCTTAAGGGTCTTTTCCAACCTTAATGATTCTATGATTTTCAGATATTCAATCCAGTGAGGAGGCTAGGGGGAAAGCAACGGTTGTTCAAGGATCAAACAATGCTTCTGTTTTCATCCTTTCAGGCTTTGTCAAAATCTAACACCCCCTCTTTAAAGTTCCACATGGATGAAAGGATTTTGTGATTTCATCAAAGTTTCACTCAAAAGGAAGGAGCATCATTGCCTTTGACAGTTTGCCTAACACGAATGAAAGTGAGCAGGACTGGCACTGGCACTGCGCTATTGTTTCTTCTTCCTGATGGTGTGGTGGGACCAGCTTGCAAACAAACCCTTGCAAGCAGAAAGTGCAGGAAGGTCTTGTTAAGCAAAGCACCAGGCTAAAACATAGGAAATGAATGAGCTAAGCAAGAGCTCCAAATCTGGTGTTTCATCTGTTTTTGAGAATTCACAGGATTGCTGTCTTTTGGAATGTGGCTCTCGAAAGGTTACCACAAAAGAGCAGAATCTGATTTCAGCAATAGCCGTGGCTACACAAGCAGTACAAAATAACAAGGTGAAAAGAGAAATTCACACCCAGCCCATTACTGGATTAAGCATTTTATGTTCCCACACAGTATTCAGCTATTCTCCAGTACTTCTGGTGTCAGAGGAACATAATACACCAAGGCAAAGAAAACACTCCAAAACGCTGAGATGAAAAGCCACCCTCGAGCAGAGGTCAGATGTGGCTACTTCTTCCTCTGCGCTGAGCAGCTCCGGATAGGGCTTTCCCACCTGGGCTGGTGGGATGCCATTTCAGGGCTTCCTTCTGCCATCTTCTGCCTCTTTGCAGTACTGCGAGCCGGGGAACAAATGCTTCAGCCTCCTGCATAGGTCTTTGGTCGGTGGCAGCAGGCCCTGGGCTTTTGCCCAAGGGCAAAAGATCTGATTATAGTCGTACACTGGGAAATAACTGCAACTAACTTCTTTACAGTGGGAATTATGCTTTATTGAAATTATGCTCTAAAGTGCTTATAGGCGTCCCTGCCTGAGCATCTGGCATCTAAGCACGTGCATGAAGACAGAGAATAGCTGACAAAGATAAAAGACCATTTTTTCCCTGAGGGTTTTTCACCTTGTGCTGCTAGCTGCCCCCTCCTGCTGTTGAGGGACGAGATTTGTCCACCCCAATAAGGTAAGGTGCCCAGCATCTCTGCAAGGAAGTCTACAGGTTGCATCCTCTAAGACAATAAAGAGGGCAGACCAAGAAGTAAGGAAGAAACCATCTACTTCATCGTAATAGTAGATGGCTGTGCAATCCCATAGGTGCTCAGGTGTTTTGCTTCTTCCTAATAAAAATGTGCCCAGTGACCATATAACTTTACCATATCTGTCTCAAGAGATTTTCGGTTGTCTGACAGGCCTGGCTTACAGTCGTCACTTTAATTTGCTCTGACCAGCTAACAGGGATACTGAATACTGCCTTATGCCTGGAGTTTAGACAGGGATTGTCGCCTTGGATTACTGTAGCAGAATGATGCACAGAAATTGTTATTATCCCCGATCAGTTGCGATGGAGTAAAGACTGTGAGAGACCTTCCTTTGCCCTTCTTTCTTTTAAATTTCCAGACTGGAGAATAGCATTCATTCAGTAAGGTGGAAGGCTACTAAACGGCCACCTCCCAAAGAGGAGAGAGTGTGTGTATGTGGGGAGCTCTACGTCCCTTCGGAAGGGTGTCCTGCTCTGCTTTTGCCGCTGATGCATTTAGACTTAGCCAAGTATTTTTCTGGATATGCCTGCCCCCACCTCGGTACGCATTAGTCCCTGCTGTTGCTGGGTTGGGTATGAATATTTGAAAGTACTTTGCATATGTAAATGCGGCATTATTTCCTCCCAGCTGTATCCATCCACCATGCTGCCAGCTATCTCACAGAATCCAGGATTTGCATTGGCTTTCTGCTGCATTTATTTTCATATCAGTTAGTAAGTAACATTTTCAGCTTTTGAGAAAACCTCAGCTACCAGCTATATATACACATAGATTCTGTGAGGCTTTTGCTGCTGGCATTTAAACAACAATAACAGTGACAGCTACCAATTTTTGTTCCTGCTATTTGGGTCTAAGCTACAGTACTACCTGAGAAAGTGGAAGGAGTTCAGCTTTTTTTTGCTTTTTCTTAAGAAGGTGATTTATAGTTCCTCATATGTTTTTCCTCATGTCATTTTGGCCCTGGATGTGTCACTCTCTTGTCTCTATTTACACATGTTGTCCCGGAAGTATAAGGTTAAAACAGCGGTTGCCCTGTTCACCTCTGACTTGGAGTTACAGGCATAGAAGTTCAGTTCCTGCCAATTCCTATGAACAACTGCATCTAAAAGCTCCTATGATGGTTTTCCTGGCAAAATGCTGCTTCTCATTTCCCTTCTTTTGTACATTTTTGTCCCTGCACAAAATAATGAATACTTTCTGCTCTGCTTTCTCTTACCTTCCACTTGTCTTTGTTTCATTTCTGACTTTGTAAATTTGTTTTGGAATAGTAAGGTCTTTCTCTTAGCTCTCTCCAACAACCTTGTGTGCTACATTTTATGAATGATTGTGACTTTTACAGACTACTGCGTATTTGTGTGTGTGATTTTGCAGTGCTAAGGTTTTCAGTAAAATTCCTCTCACCACAGGAGTTTAGTTAAGTAAAAAATTGACTTTTTTTCCTGTTCTTCTTGGGGTTACTTTTATGTGTTGTTAAGGACATCTAATTAACATTGGCACAATAATTTTGTCATAAAAGTGGAGACAATACAAGCTAAGTAATCCTTGCCTAAGATCTCAAAATACAGAGAACGTTGGGTTTTTTTGTGGTTGTACTGTAATTTATTTTAACAGAAAACAATTTACTCCACCAAATCATTTTGGGCATTCTTAACCTGTAAAGTTTGTTTCCTTGCTCATGAATACAAATATTGACTATATCAATTATTTGCTGGTTTTGTGTGGTTAGGGGGAGTCTCTGTGCAGTCCTGAGCAAGAAGCAGGGTTTAATGTGCCTGGCTGCAGAAGCAGCACAGGGGGCAATGAACATTTCCAGGCAAAGCTCTGGGCATGGAGCTGGTCACTGGGGGTTCAGCAGGGCCCTGAAATAGCACAGGTACAGGAGACTTTTGGGGCCAAATTCTGCATGAACATAAAGTCTGCTGCCAGCAGTAGAAAGGTGTTATTTACACACTGAGGAGCAAGAAATAATCAACAGACAAAAAGCCTCCAAGAAATTAATTGAAAGGTGGTGAAGGTGTGAAACATTATGATAAACCTATGTTTAGTTTATAATTTCTGGGACAATATTATCTTACTAAAACTTACTAAAATGTGCTGTATCAGTTGCTGTATCCTATTAAAGGAGCTGGGCACATGCCGAAAAAAGAGGGAGAGCTTAGTAGAAGCACATTTTGTTTGCTGCCGTGTTCCTTTCCTTCCTGTTTCTTCAGCAAACCTGTGCATTAAAGTGCACACTGTATTTTAGCTTAATCAGTAAAGTACCAGGCACCAACAGTTACACATCATCACACACACATTCTTATCATCTCTCAAGGTGTGTTTGTAGATAACGTGCAATGTAAATGTGAGTGAAGTCTCCATCATTACATGAGGTCCACATACCAGTTGCTATTATCTACGAAAATTATTTATTAACAGAATAAGGGAGGAGAAAGGCTGGGTGCAGTTTCAAACTAGGGTTTCCTTTGCTTAACCTTAGGTTACATGACTCACAAACTGAGGGGTGTGAATGTATATCTAAAGCCGTGCTTTATTGCCTCAACTATGAAGTTCTGGAGCATTTTAATTTGTCTGTCTCTGGTCTCTGTTGTTAATAGTTTATTCTGTAGCATTGCCCATGTATAGTCCCCGTCTTTCTTGATTTCAGTTGCCTGAAGTAGCCCACAGTATTCTTCCTTCCTCTGCTTTCCCTGGTAGGTTTTTTTTGTCATCAATTCCCTATCTTGTTTCTGCTTTCCTGTTCTCTTCCCTACTCTTGACGCTGGAGCAAAGCATTCGGTTTGGAGAAGTGTCAGGGTTGCAAAAGCCTGCTTTGAGTGTTGTGGTATTCCAGCAGTCCGAGTCTCTAATGCTTGGCCATGCCCCAAAAGGCTTCCTATAACCGCAGCTGGTGCCAGAGTAGTTACACCAGTTTGGTGAACATAGAGGATTCCTCTGTGCACAGAGGACACTTGGTTTGCTATTTAACTACCTTGAAGTTTTCTCATGAAAGCTGCAATGGCGCCCAAACAAGCCTAATGTGGTTAAGTATCCAGCCCAATGATCTCACATCCTCCACAGCAGTTGAAAACTCATAAACACATTTTATGTCTGTATTGGTATGTTGTCATAATTTGGGAGACACATTGCCTGGAAACACAATAGTTGGTTATGAAAGGCTAGTTTGATGCTGAGAGATCTCAGCCAGATGTTACATTCCAGTAATCAAAATTAAGTTATTGCAGGAGCAAATAGAAAGTAGTGAAAGGCTAACTTTATATAGCCTTTTTTTTTTTTTCTTTTTTTTTTTAAACATCATTTACTTTTGTCTTTAAAAGTGGGGACTACTCAGAGAAGACAACAATGACTAGGAGACTACTAGAAGAAGAAATATGAAGAATTGTAGAATCAGTAGAGTTAGTCAGGGAAGACACTTCATATTATGCATTCACTTAGAATGTCTATCTGATTAGAGCTGTATATGCCTGAAGTGTAACCTATCGGAGCTCCAAGAAAAGTTCAACAGACTGTAGAGTCAACTGGTACAGGAGTACAGATGGACATAGAAGATATGGTAGAGAAAAGGCTTCCCAGAAAACTCAGAATTTGCATAAGGCAATCTCAAGGCTGTTCTTCTAGATAAGTTGACCCAGGGAAGTATGCCTATGAGAAAAATGTAAAGGAATATAGTGTCAACTGAAAGACACAAGAGCTAACTAAGAGATGAGATTTCTGCACCTTGAAATCACAGAATCACAGTGCGGAAGTCACATGGATTCTGCTTTCTTATCTCCACAAGGGCCTAGCTTCAGGAGAAGTAGATTATGTTTGCACACCCTACCTTCCTACCCCTCCACACTGCACTGTCCTCTGATAGTGGGGATTCTTCCCCGCCCTTCAACACTGAGATTTGCTTAGACCCGAAGTTTTCTGTTTCTCAGGAAAGTACTTCAGCTAATATTTAGAAAATCACCATCACTGGCCTTGTCCTGAAAGATGTGAAATATGCTTGATAAGACAACGTCTTCTGCAGACAATGGAAATGCAGGAGCTCCTGTCTATCCCATCTCTGTAAAACATGTGATGGGATGCCCCATAGGGGGTTATCTGCTATACCAGTGAAGACAGAGATCAACAGAAGCGCTCTGTGGTGAATAAGGAGATGCTTAACATAGAGATGTCATCAGATAGTGCTGAAAGAGAAGGTGCTGGCATTAAAGGAAGTTCATTTATAGAGGAGAAGAGCAGGACCAGCAAAGAAGCAGAGTTGGGATTTTTAATTTTTTTACATTTTCACTGTAGCGTGGAGAATGGGGGAGCACTGGCTGGAATGCTAGTGACACAAGGGCTTGAGAGATGATCAAGATACGAACAATCAAGATATAAAAAAAACCTGAATGGCCTTGAGGACTGAGGGATTAGAGTGGGATATATTTCTGCAAAACATAACGTCAAGTATTTAGCTTGGACAGGAGTAAGAAAAAACTTCGGTTATAAACCAGAAACTAATAATGTAAAATCAACTGAGGATGGGAACTTGGGCATATTATTTACTAGATAAGTATGCACTACTGGTGTGATACAGCCAAGAAAGACAACTATGGTCAGGAGAGCAATTACCTGTAGAAAGAAGGATGGCTATTTTTCAGACCTTATTTGGAACACCGTGACCTATGTGGGGCTCCCTTATTCAGGAAAGATGAACTCAAAACAGGTGCAGAGAGACATGGTTAGGTTCAGCAGGGGAATGGCAAGCATCTTGTGAGGATAAACTAGAAGAATGTGGTATCTTTTTAGCAAAGCAGTCTTTCAGTTCGTAAAGGTGTTACAGAAAGAAAGTGACTATTTAGGCTAAAAGATGGGGTTATCAGAAAAGACAGAAATAAACTGTATAAATGCAAACTGGCCGTGTGCAAATTCAGAATGGAAATTAGAAGAACTTTCCTAACCAGTATAGCAACAGGAGTAGAGGAAGTGAAGAAAACAAACTGCTAAAATGGAAGTTGATAAAAAAGGATATAATATGATGTCTGCAATAACAAGAGACTGGTTTCTGTGACTCAGGAGTACTCACTGATCTCAAAGGGTAGTTTCTTCAATTACATGTATTTTTATAGTTCGTGAAATCAGCATACCTATGGCAGTGAAGTACTGTCTAGCTAAATGAGACTGGATTCATATGGTCAGGTGAGGAGAGAGCATTAAGGTCATGTATTCTGAACTCTAATGTAATAGAGCCCAGAGAAATACACTCATTCATGTTTGCTCCAGGCTCAGTGCATCTCTTTGATCTATAGCATATCTTTTCATAAAGGTATTCAGATTTAATTTAAATACTTCAAGTGAAGTAGAATCCACCACCTTTAACAGCAAGATCTATTGAAACTGCAATGCAGATGGGGTTTGAGAGAACAGCTTTTGACCTTTGTGCTTTTTTTTTCTGTTTTCCCATCGTTGACAAGCTTTATGAGGAAATACATCAGATGGATCATTGTGGAAGGTATTAAACTTCCTACATCATATTCTGGTCTGATGAATTCCTTTTCAAAAGTCTCAGGAGGAGTTAATGGCCTGTGGTATTTTCTTTCTGCTATTGAGCCCAAATTTGAAATCAGTGAAGTTATTCCCATTTACACCAGGTAAGAATCTGATCCTTTATGTGTATGATTAACAGACTTCCTGGGAGGAGTAAATATTTTCTTAGTAATCCAACAGGCTGGAAGATAGCTATATATCTTATCTCTGAGTAAAGCCAGCAGACTTTGTATTATGGTATGCTGTGTGCAGTGCACAACATTTAATTTCTTACACAGATAGAAAACTTTTAGGGTAATATCTATTTCCTTTAATACTAGCTTCCTAAATCTGGCACATAATCTGAGCTAATCCTTTAAGTTCTCTCTATAGTTGGAAAAAAAAATATAAATACTTGCCAACAATAAGCCATCTCACCTGTTTTATATACTTGGGATGGATCTCCTTCAGGTTAGAAAACTAACTTAAATTACAGACTTAGATTTTAAGTGGCTGCAATTAAGTGAAAGGAATCCTTTTTATAAAGTCTGGAAAAGAAATATGCTCATGACAGGGAATTCTGGGTGGCTGTCATAGAATAAATTTGCAGTAGTGCAGTGGTAAGACTAAATAAGCCAAAATAGCAGTACTCAGCTGAAGAGGTCTGATTTCTGTTTGATGGGGGGAAAGGACAGGAGAGAAAGCCATTCAGATCTAGGAATAAATTCAACTCCTCATAAAGAGCTACAAGCCTTAAAAACCAAGTATGGAGCAGAACCCAAACATAGCTAAATAGTGATTAGATTCATGGCTATTTTTTGCTTGCAACATTTCTGTTTGATTGTATTATTTCATTAGCACCCCTTCCAGAGATCTCCAGCACCCTGAGCACAGTCCTGTGCAACCGGCAGTGTTGTCCTAGTTTTGGCTTTGAAAGAGTTAATTTTCTTCCTAGTAGCTGGTATAATGCTGTGTTTTGGATTTAGGATGAGAATAATGTTGATAACACACCGATGTTTTAGTTGTTGCTAAGCAGTGCTTACCCTAGTCAAGGACCTTTCAGCTCCCCATGCTCTGCCAGGGGCACAAGAAGCTGGAAGGGGGCACAGCTGGGACAGCTGACCCAAACTGGCCAAAGGGATATTCCATACCATATGACATCATGCTCAGTATATAAACTGGGGGAAAGCTGGCCGGGGGGCCACTGCTTGGGGACTGGTCATTGGTCAGGGGGTGGTGAGCAAATATAGTGTGTATTTTGTATATTCTTTTATCATTGTTATTATATCATTTCCCCTTCCTTTCTGTCGTATTAAATTGTCTTTATTTCAACCCATGAATCTAACTTTTTTCCCCAAAAATTTTCTCTTGGGGGTGGGGAGTGAGCGAATGGCTGTGTGGTGTCTAGGCCTGTCAGGTTAAACCATGACAAGCATGCACCCTGGAGGATGCTCCTACTATGTATGACATCTTGTTACAACAAGCTTATTGTTTGCAGCACTGTGGTTATGCCTTATTTTTAATACCAAAAGTCTCTTTCAAGAGCAAAGTGCAATGGTGCCAGACTTTGAACTAAATCTCAGACTAATCTAAATCCTTGCCTAAATGACCTTTTTTATGCTTAGTCAGCACACTGTTAAGCATGTCTTTTATAAGGGTAGTCTGAATATGTTTAATCTACACTACGGTGCTATGAAAAGAAAGACGATGTGTCCAAACTCTGCTCTTTGCTACAGCAGTCAGCACAGCCATCTGGAGGTCAAGTATTTTTAGACGTCTGACTTGGATTAGAGTATGACCTCCATGCACATGAATCATCACAAGGATTAATGAAGTGTATAAAGTGTGTGTGCTTGTTAGTCTCATCTATGAACATGACAAAGGAAGAAATCCTTCACTTTGAGATAGTAAATGATTTAGCAAAGAGAAGACACAAAGCCTAACCATATGCTGATGGGGAGCCTACAGCTTAATGGAAAAGTGTCTTTTATTATCTTAACAGTTAAGAACTACAGTGATTGTGCTCAAAGGAGGCCTGGCCTGAAAATGATTCTGTTTCTTTTTTAGCCATGAAGTTTCACTCTTCTTCCTTTTGGCATTCACACCTTTTCTTTTTTTTAAAATGGTATCTATTATATAGATTCTATTTTAAACTAAAACTAGAGTTTCATCATTTGCATTGATTTTAGTTCACACTTCTTGTAAGTTCCTCTGGCTCATGCCATGGATATAAATGTGGTTCCTCAAGATTTGGCTTTCGCTTGGTCAGATACTTTCACAGGGGCAAATATTTCTTACAGGAACTCTGATAACATAAAATAGGAAGTTTAGTAGCTTCATTTGGCTTGAGTTGTTGCATTAGTTCTTTAACTGTAAAGTTGACAGGTGCCTCTGCCCTTCCAACTATCCACCCAGGGCAGATACTCCAAGGCAGAGTAGTTCCATAAAGATTGTCTTCTCTGGCCCTGCAGAGGAGGTTTTTAAAGTTTCAGAGTCAGCTCTAAGACCAGATGTGTGCAGAACTTTGAAATTCTTCGTAGATGGTGGCAATCAGAGGCTCATCTGAAGATGAGCCTTCTGGTATTGTACTGTATGGTACACAGAATGAGTGAAGGGGACCAGAGAGCAAGTGAGGAAGCACTTCATGGCCTCCAAGAGGCTGAGCTGTTCTCTAAGAACTTCTGTAGAAACAAAAGCCCCGGGTTTGTTCCAGTATGTGTCCTCTTTCTTTCTGTGTCAGTAAAGGAGGGGTTTGGACCTGTCTTGTGGCATTGAAGAGAATCATCATTGAAGAGTATCCTAGCTCCATGTGCTTGTCTGTTCAGAGGGAGGTAATCCCAGAAAACTTGAGAAAGCTGAAAAAAGAGGAACTATTTTGACAGTAGTGGTTAACGTTTAGAGCTTAGCGCTGGATGGTTCTGAGATTCCTCTGAAAGCACTCACAGCTCTGATTGCAGTCTTGGGAGGCCGACAGTCCCTCAGCATGGGCTTCTTAGCTTTTCTGAGGACCGGGATCTTTACGGCATCTCTCTTCAATGGCTTCAGTAGGAAATTAGTTTTTAGTACAAATGTGAATTGCACATGTGCAAGTTATAAATCTGGATCACTGCCAGTAGGTAAAGCCGCTAACTCTGCTGTTTGGTAGTTACTATAAAGTTTTCAGTAATACTCTTCAGTTCTCTTCCTGTCCTTTCAGCTACAGAAAAAACACTTGGAAAGAAAAGAGCCTTTTTATGTGTAGAGGGGATAAATGAATAGCACTTGCGGGACAAAGATGAGCGGGAATGAAAATACGAGTTTTTTCAGCAAATGATTATAGCTTGCAAATGATAGAATTTTCATACTCAGGCTTTGTAAAAAACAGCACTCAGGGGCAGAAATGAAAGGTTTGTGTGTGAGGGGATTAAATTGAAAACCAATACAACTATCTGATTCAGAAGAGACCCCAGTGTCCACAAAGCGCTGCAGAGCAGCAAAGTTTAATGTCAGTGGGATTGTGAAGGTCAGTGAGCAGATGAGGGTTGATGGAAACTCCTCTCTGGACTGTGAAAAGACTATACACATCTGGTGGAATAGTCCCAGAGGATCTCTGAGTTTCAGGGGGTTGTGAAGCCTGTAGCTCACTTGCTGTGTAGTGTTACTTTGACAGCAACACTTTGTCTACAGCAACCATAGGAAAATAAAGAAGCTCCCATTCAACTTTCAGAGCGCGGATGTTTTACTTCAAATGAGACTTAAGGAATTAATAATGTTGAAAGCTAAAGCTTGCTTACTTCTATTTGTTTTTTAACTTTTGTATGTGTTTACTTACTTTGCCAAACAGAGGTATGCCTCAGTGAAAGTGGGGATTGAGTGTCATATTATACTGAAACAGAAGAAATACGCTTGTCAAAATAAATATCAAATCTGCATTTTTGGAGCAAAATTTCATGACAGATGTTATGTACTTCCCATGTACTAATTCTAAACATAACTGGTGACCACATTGCCTGCCTGTATTATGGAGAGTTTTCATATAAGGCATTAAGAAAGCGTCTTTATAGGGAACAATATAATTATAGGTACATAACTCAGAATAACCTAGTTCTTATTTTCTAACCTATAAGGATCTGATTTTTGAGTCACAACTAACTATACCTGTTTGGGCCTCACATCATTTGGGACACTTCCCACCCACAGCTGGAGGGCAGCTAGAGACAAAATTCAGAGAAAAAGTGTCACATTTTTCTGGCAGGTTTATTCTTTTTCCCTTGGAAAAAATAGGGCAGGGAGAAAGGTTACATATACAATTTCTAATCTGTCCTGACAGTCACTTGCCTTATAAACATCTTTTGATTTACATAGGCATAAACAAAATCAGAATCAAGTTCCTGGTGTTTAGACCTGAATATGAAATATGCACATCCTTTTCCAGGAGAAACACTGCTAGATCAGCTCCTTTCTGCCTGAAAAAGAAGGTGGTATTCTAAAGATGCCTCTGAAGCCTTTTAGTTCTTCACTGACAAAGGCTGTTCTCTATAATTTTAAGGCATCTTTCTTCACAGCAATCTGTACTTTACGGCACAGACAGTTTCAAGACATGCTGAAAATGTCAGGGGTGAAAAATGCCACCTCTTACGTTAGTAACAGCTCCCATACATTGAGCCCTGCCTAGGTAATATAAACCTACAAAGACCATATTCAGTACGGGTCCTTTAGCAAGCATTTTTTAAAAGAAGTTAGGCTTAATAATACACTTACAGCCTAGATAGTGAAACCCTTACTGACACTTGTTAGCATGTTAATCCATGATGATTTCATCATCATTTTGAAATGAACAAAATCTTTTAAACCTGGCAACATATAGCTTAAATGAATCCTGACCAGGCTCTGGGAAATAGGAAATCCCTGACATAAGCCCTGACATAAAAGAACAGCTTAGTTCATGAAGTACATAAATGAGCAAAAAGGATGTAAAAAAGCCAAGAAGGCTAACAGTAAATGAAAAGGTCTGGAGAGGCAGGGAAGGTGAATAGAGAAATATGTGGATTAGGTATGTGAATTTATTTGTACTTAAGGACTTCTTTTATTTTAATATGAGCCAAGTATCAATGAAAGCTTAAAAATATGTATTTCAGAGAGTTTTCAGATGAAAGGGTTAGAAGAGACCCAGTGGTATATGAGGAGGCTGCATCCTTCGGGAGGGAGAGCGGATCACAGGCAGACCTGCTGCACGTAGTTTCTTTTCTCGTGGAAGAGTTGTTGCTTTAGGGGAAGTGAGAGTGTTTGAGACACTAGACCTTGCTAAAGCAGGAACATATGAGTGATGCTGGCACCAGGCCACAGAGTGCCTGGATAGGAGTTAAGCACAGAGCTGACTGGGGATTTTCTGATGAAACTCTTTTGTCAGAACAGGAACCTTTTGTGGAGACATATCCCGATTTAAACTCCTTTCCCGGGGACAAGATAGCCGGCGCTAAAGTGAAATGTGTGGTCAGAGGGAGGGCACGATGCACCTCTGACCAATGACCCAGTGCCTGTTCTGGGGCAAGGGGTATCATACATCTGCACTGCCTTTCTCCAGCTCTTGTGAAGAGGGGAGCACCAGGTTAACCCAGCTATACATTTCCTAGCCTGGAGCTGGGACACAGCAGGATTTGCCTGCTCCTAAGTGTATAGACATGGGTGGGACATCGAGGTTTGTCCTGATGGACAGGCCACTGCCTCTTCTGAGCTGGGTTGCTCACCAACTGGTGTGTTGGGCTGTATCTTTTATATAAAGAGTTTATGTTTTGATTGGATGGAGTGCAGAAGAACATAAGTCATCATGAAAGAAGAGTTTACATTGTTAACGGCTACAAACACCTATTATTTCAACATGGAAGTAAAAGCCCTAACAGGCAAGAAATCAGTTCCCAGTATGACACTAACAGGGGCCCAGTTCACTCACATAGCCCATAGGAAACTGAGAGGCTCCATATCCTGCTGAGACACAATTTTGTTTATCCTTCTAACAGTTCAGGGTGTGGTAGGAGGAAGGAAAAGAAAGGAGAGAAGTCAGTAGCAGTATTCTGCACAGAAGGACCACACCCAACTGCTTTCTGGGTGGATTCTAGCTCACTCTGAGGTGGTGCTGGGGTCAGTGCATCACTGAGCTGCAACAAGTCAGTGCCTCTGAGACTGGCCTTGCTGCTTTGGGCTGCACACCATACTAAGACAGATACCCAGCTTTGGGTTGGGTCAGGGCAAAGCCATTTTATGGCAAAAACTGTGCAGATGTGCACACAGTGTTAAATACTAAGGCCAGGTCCTAATTTCCTTTTTAAATTTTTTTTTCTGCTTTTTGCGTCACTCTAACGAAGTCCTAAAATGGAATGAAACATGCTTTTCCTTTAGAGCACTATAAGAGCAGAAAGTGTCTCCTGTGAAACAGATGCTGTCCTGCTGGGGAGGCTCTTGGGTGGGATCCATCTCATATGACTTCAGTTTCCTGGGCTCATTTTTTGGTCAGTGGAAAGAAACAGGCAGAATAAGGGCACAGTTTACCTGGCCTGTTTTCATGCCTATTTTAGGATAAGCTAAATCACCCCCTGGCAGTCCCTATTCCTCTGCAGAAGCTGTGAAGGCACCCTAGACAGCTGACTCAGCCAGCCATATATATGCCTAACACTGGTTGAAAATACTGTCATTCCTTTTCATGTGGTCAGTTGCAGGACCAGCCATGAATTCAATCACAGCTACCTAAGCCATGTGAGGTACAGAAGTCTGCAAAAAATGTATCTGCTTATAGTATTGACAATGACAAGTCAGCTACCCAAAATCACAAAAATGGTGTAAGACTCATGTGATTAAATATAATACTGCTGTCTTCTTTCTTCTACGTTTTATTCAGCCTTTGTAGTTTTCAGGTATATTTTTGTCATTCTTTCCACTCTTACCCTTTATCTCAAGGCCTAGATGAAAGGATATTATAAAATGAGGGCAAGGGATCTTGTAATTTTTTGACTCTGGGAGCTGCATGTAAACTCAGCACCCGTGTCAGTCCCACATATATTCCAATATAAAATAATTCTCCATAAATCTTTTAGGAACCGGTAGTATTTTGCTAAGAGTCAGACATGGGAGTATACTTCAGTTTTACAATTGAAGCATTACTAGCTATTATGGTATTGCAGTAAGATCTATTTGCTAAGGTTGAACCCAGGACATGAGGTGTGGTAGGCTGACTGCAATCTCAGTCAGACCCAGGGTTGAAAGTACCTTCAAGGACAAAAACAGATGCTCCTACTTCTCCCTGGTTTGGAGGTTTTTGTCCTACTGTTTGGACTGCAAACATGTCTTCTTTAGGCAGCATTCCCCATGTAGACAAGGGCCAAAATGCTGTCAAGACCGATGGCACACCGTATTTGTTTCACCTGGCATCATGGGTGAGCAATTTATTGTGAAAGCATGAAGAAGCTCTTACACTTTGCACTACTGTTTAGAGAAGAGTTTAATCAGGAAATATAGAAACTTGTATTGAGTAGAGACCTCAGAGCAAAGGATGAGGTTGCAAGAGGTGAAGTATCCCTTTAGCTGAAGAACGAATGCTGTGACAGCCTGAGATCTGTCTCTGCACATCTTGTATAGGCCATCCTTACTGATTCAGCAGTTCCAGAGATCTACTGATCTCTTTATGGTTGTAAGCTCCACGCTGACTATAGTTGTTACCTGTCTTTTCTGTGGTGCTCTCGTGTTTATCACCACAGTAAGCACAAATTCCAATGGTAAAAAAAATTTTATTATCCACTATCAATGTCCCACTGTTAAAAGAGTTTGCTACTAAGGATAAGCCAGTTTTTCAAGTCTGGACCTGTACGTATGACTGACAATGCAGTGAATCATCTGATATGGGGCTTCGGTCACAGCCTGACCACAGAGGGTCACCTCATAAGGAGAAATGGAGGTTATAAAAATAGAAGAAAATGACTCAGTGAGGAAAGGCTCAGAGGAGAAGGAAGATAAATGCATTATAAAACCTATTGTAGCTGCTTTGGAAGTGTCAAAGGGGAGATGCTTTGCTCCAGGTTCATTACAGATGTACTGGCATTTTTTTCTGCCAAAACATGCCTCTCCCTTTCTGGTTTCTTGTATGACACAGCGCGCAAAGTTAACACGTTGTGGAGGGGAGCTGTGTGTGCTGCATCAGAGGCTTCCACCCTGCGCGGCACCCAGGCTGTGCCCTGATACTCCTCCTCTGTAAGGAGGCCCTGTAAGTGAATGGGGTTTGACAACTTCTTTACTAGGAAAAGCTTTTGAGCAGTTTGTGGCACAGGCTTTGTTATCGGTAGGGCATAACTGATCATCTAAACAGTGGAGGGGTAATGGGAGCAATTTCACATGCAGCCAAATAATGGCAAAATTTCTCATGCCATTGCTGTCATTCATAAGCCTCTGCAATTATCTGCATGACCTTCATACTTGTAGGTACAACTGCAGATGTAATCTGTGCCACAGTTGTGGCTTTCCTCTTCTCCAAGACATTTAAAAAAACACTGTGTATCCAGGAAATAAGAAATCATCAACTCATACAGAAGATTTAACCTGAAAATCTGTCACTTAATGGAAACCGCTTGTTTGCTTTTAACCTTAGATGACTTTGGATACCATTAAATATAGATATGAAACATGTAGGAATTGTAGTAAATTCAGATACTGAGTTTCTATTCAGCAGCTATATTTAGCACATTGGAAACCTACTAGGAAATGTATTTAACTTTGACATTATTTTCTATTTGCCGTCTTAGAAATGGAGCATCTATCAGGTCCTAGGAAGTCGATTTTTGTTTTTCCCAAAGAGGTCTGTAAACATACAAAATGCAGGTAGATTCTTCACAGTTTAGGAAGAACTGGGGTCTTACCAGAAGTTGCTTGTGGTTAATGTTCAATAGGCATATTTAAAAAAAAAATAAAAGTAAAAAAAAAATCCCAGAAGTTCTGGCAAATTTCTTCAACATCCACAGCCATAAGTATAAAACTGTAATGAAAGAGGTTTCAGATCTAAATCACATCTATCTTCAGCTGTCTAGATTACCTAGACTGAATGAGAAACTCAGCTGTGCTGGTCTTTTGGCTACCAAGGATGGAGGCTGGGGAAGGGTCCAGAGATGCTGTGGAGCTCTCTGCCTCCAGAGAGGCCTGGGGTCCTCTGACAGCCCGGGAATGTATACCACTCTGGGAGTGACTCCGCGGCACTGCTGGCACAGGCCCCTACCTGCCCAAAAACCAAGAGTGCTGTGAAGGAAAGTGGAGAGGCCAAGAGGGAGTGGGCCTCTTGCGTGTGAAAGGTCCTTGCACAACGACCTTTTCTGAAGGGCCAGTGCGTGAATGCTCACACTTGCTTCCTCTGTTGTTACTGCCCTAGCATGGTTTCCTCAGACATCTCTGACTGAATGCCTGGACTAAGCATCTCACAGACAGCAGTGCTACAGCTCAAGCCTTCTTTAATGAATATTTACTGCGTGTGAAGATTTATAGCTGTGTAGTTTTTGGTACAAAATGCTGTTTCCAAACTCTGCTTATAATAAACTTAGTTTACAGCAATTGCATGGTCTGATTGCAGACTTATCTCTTCAAATCCTGTGTCATCTGTGATTCTCTTATTACCCTTCATGGCCCTTTTCATACAATTTTATATGGCCCTTTAAACTTTTCTCATGATTCATCTGTGGCTATGGCATCCCTCCATAAAGACACCCACATTTCTCAACTTACTTATTTGTTGAGTGCTTTAGATCTAAACCATACCACACAGTTGTTTCTCCCAATCCTTACAAAATCTGTATTTCATGAGTGCAATTATTTTTAGGAACATTCTCAGATTCAGGGTGGATATTGCGAAATAAGCTAGTCAGACAGCCAATCTCCTAGAGTTAGAAAAAAGAGTATTACACCAGAAAGGAGCCCAGAAAGTCAAAGACAGGTATAGAGCCACTCTTAAAAATGGGAATGGTTGTGTCTGTTTAAATATAATTAATGAAAGTGAATGGAGAGACTACAGCATCACACCTTCATTAAAAGCTGGTGTAGAGAGCAGCTAGAGGAAGTTGTTTTCAATGTAGAGTAGATTTTTTTTGTTTGGTGGATCCTACATCTTTTTGTCACCATCTACAGGTGTGTTATATACTAACACTTTCCATCTTTTTTTTTCAAATAGACAGCAGAACTGAAGAACGTGAACTGACAGTGAAGAATGAAAAATGAGCTTGGGCCAAGGGGACTTCATAAATCAGTTCAGTCCAGCATGTCCTTACTCTCTCACATTTAAATCCTTTGTGCTCACCTGCAAAATAAAGCTTCTTTTTTTTATTAAGAACTCAGGGGAACCTGTATCTGACCCTCATCCCTCCAAGGACTGATATACAGGACTTCTCCAGAAAATGGGCTGATAGAAAAAACAGAGCAATGATACCTTTATTCTCCCCTCAGGATTCCTAGTTTAAGGAGCACAAAAGAAAACAAACAAGACATAAAACAAAACTAATGAAACAGGTTTATTGCCTTGTCTTCTGGGATGAATCTAGCTCCTGTTGCTGAGAGGTATGCTGCATCTGATGCCAGAACTGTGATTGCTGTGCTGGGGTTCACAACACTTTTTGAAACCTGCACAACAAGATGTTTTGTGCACCACAGTGCTCAGGTTCCTGGGGTTCTGATTTGGTGAGGAAGAGGAAAAGGATCTGAAGGAGACACTGAGAGGGGGAAAATGGCGGCAGATTCCTTACCCTCCTCTGCCAGGTTAACACATGCCAGCTGAACATCTGGAGTGGGAGGGTGAACATGACCGAATAGATGTGGGCAATGAAAGAGTAAGCCCTGTAACTTAAAAGCATTAAGAAATACAATAATTTCCACCTCTTAAAAGGTCTGTAAAATGTTTTTATGCTCACTTCAGTTTCACTTGAAACTATGACTTTCGCTGTTTCATCTATTTACTTTTGAGGAGTAGGACAAGACTAGCAGGACTGTAGAAAAGTACAAAACACAAAGACGCAGTAGGAGTCTGGAGACTCAGTGATAACACACCTGGTAGTGTATCCCAGTGCCCTGGTTAAATATTTACCTCTGGTATAGGAACTATTTAAATAATTGTTGATGCCTTGGTCACAATTTTTGCTTTCAGTAGCAGAGTACGGTGTATTTGACGTGGTTTGAGTGGTTTTCTGAAAACACAGGAACAACTTTTATATCAGGGTTAAACTCCTAGGAAAGCTTCTTTTGCAGTGCTCGTTTTTGTCTCAGCTTGTTGAAAATGGCGGGTGTAAGTAGCTGCATGAAGTACTCCATGTTCATCTTCAACTTCTTATTTTGGGTAAGTTCGTGTTTAAATTTTTATTAGCGATGCATGAAATGTGTTCAACATTATCTGAATGCTGTAGTAGAAGGAACTATAAAGAAAATAGAGCATAAGTGGAACCAGAGTATGATTCTAAATCAGGGAGGGAAGAATATGTTTAACTTTTGCCCTTCCCTTTGTCTTTTTCCTTCAAAATAGCTTTCCCTCTGCTTTCAAAAGTAGACCAGTAGAGTCTGTTTCCCTGCCCATATTGTGCTTCTCATATCAAGGGACACCACTCATTTCAGTCAGAAGATAACAGACTGTCCACTTACAATGTATTGTGCTCTTGCTTTTATTGTCTGCTGCTTGCATCCAAACGGCATAATCCTGAAAATGTAGTAGCAACAAGATACGGAAAATTCACTTGTATTTTTAGCCTTCTAATTGCTAAATGGTTTTCATATCCTTCCTTGTGGTTCTTTGCTTTACGTTCAGTGTCATAATTAGTTTCTGATGGTGGACAGTAAACGTTTGTAAAATGGTGTGGGCTGGCAGTACTTCCAATAGCTTCATCACAGCAGGCAGGTTTCTGGGTATGGTTTGAACCATATTTGTCTACTTATCACATCTCAGCTGGTTTGCAAGAATTTCAGGTCCTGGAAGCTCTGGAAAGGTTTGATTTAAAGAACATTTCTGTCATGGTTCAACCTCGCTGTCAGCTTTCCTGACAGAATTTTGTCAGGTTCACCAGAGGTTCACTGAAACCAGAAGTGGAACTACTAGCCACATTATGTGCTTTGCCTCAAGGGATTTTTGTCAAGTGAAAAGGTGATACCATTCAAAAGAGACCACAAACAGTAGTCTTGGAAAATTTGTGGCTAGCCAAAATTAGAACAATTAGCAAAACTGATTGCTTGTGGACCTCACAAAGAAATTCCTAACAGGCTAGCAATGGCTTGGACTTCCTCCCCCCTCTTCCTCCACCTCCGTCAAGGCAGATTGAAGATATTTGACATCTGCATTGAAGTTTTTCTGCAACAGTACTTAAAAGCATCCATAAGTTTCTGACTTGGAATTCCTACCCCTCAGGAAGTTTTCCCTGTTCACATTCATCTGTATTTACTGTAAGCTAAAACATAGGCAAATGTTTCAGACTAGCATTAGAAAATCTCCAAACTACTTCTGGAACAAACATGTGAATTTGTTCCAGAAGTCCCCATGCCCCATGCCCAAGCCTTCAGGGACAGCATGGGTTTCCTAGGAAAAAAACACAGGATGAAATCCTGGGGGAGTCTTGAAAGCTCAGGAAACAAGCAGGTGTGGAACAAACTTCCCAAACCTATCTTTATGCCAAAGGTAGGAAAATCTGTCCTCTAGTCTAGGGAAGAATATACTGAGAGCATTTGGTGTGCAATGTGGCTGTCTGGATGGGACAGGGGAAGACAGGAATGCAGCTATAGTTACTTATTTTAAAGGAAGTGGTTTAGTACTATCAAGACAGGGAAGAACAGACATGGTGCAAACAGGAATATGGGCCAACAGAGTACAATGAAGCTGAATTATTTGATTCACATTCCTTTCTCTAATTCCCGGAAATCATTAAATTGCTGTAGTAAAGCCCAGGGAACAGTGATGTCTTTACAGCCACTGGTCCCACAGCTGCTCTCACTGGTGCACAAGGCAGTTGGCAAATGGAAAATTGAACCAATACTGGGAAATGAAGGTGACTTTAACCTTAACTAGATAAGCGCAGCAGCTGCATATTTACCTGGTGTCCTTTCGTTTTAAACCCTTTGCAATCTCTCATGGGATTCGGGAATGAGCTCTGGATGACTACATGACATGTGCCCCTTGGGAATCTACAACTCCATGAGCCCCACGCTGGGCTCCAGTGTGTCCGTAGAGTTTTGCATCCTCTCAGTTTGCTGAAAGAAAGCTGGGCATGGGCTTTTGAAGACCTGTGGGTTTGAGGTGACAGCCTATCTGGAGCTTTTAACAGTCCTTAAGTTAATCCTTAAGTCAGTTTTGTGCATTAAACCTGACACGTATGTCAGATTTTATCTCTTTCCTTTCTTCAGAGTTTGCAGTAGAGCCAGTCTCACCTGCTGCCCTCATTCCGTCAGCTTCTGCTACTCCACATCATGCAAGATTGTAGAATTACCATTTTTTTGCACTAAATATTGCCTCTGATTTTTTGAGGCAACCCACTTAGGACAGCAATCCTTGATCAGTTGTTGGCACTAGGCTTGCTATCCTATGAACAACCAAAGTGGCCCCTTCCCCATACCTTACATCTGAACATCTCGATCCCTGAAAGTAGCAACACAAACTTCACAGGTATGGTGAGCCATAGACAGCATTATCTGTAGGGCCTTCCTAGCACTGTTAATTTCAGGTATCTCAAGGAAGTATTCCAGTCAATTGTTTCCTGAACAGGAGCAGCCTTGTAGAAAGCTCCTCCTGATACCCTTAAACTGGTTGCTTAAAAAGTGTGCGCCAGTGAAGGGAATTTCACATAAGTTTGGTATTCCCTTGTTTCCCTTGTCTGAGAAGTGCAGAGTCTTGATATACTGCTTGTCCAGGCAGGCTCATCTGAGGCAATATTAATTTAACTAGGCTGTATTTCTTCATCACACCAAGACTGAAGGGCTTGAGAAGAGAAGGACCGACTAAATTTGAGGGACAACAGTCCTATTTTTGGTCAGTTTATGAGACCATGATGAGGTGCAACTACGATAGGCATCTTGTTTGGGAAAATGGGTGAGGACCTTTTCAAAGAAAATCTTTTTATTCCACTGGAAAATACTGGTTCATTAAAAGTGAAATTTCCTGAAATGAAAGTTTCTTTAGTCAAAACTTTATTTTAAGACAACTTAATAATTAGGATGAAGTATTCCAGCCAACTTGAAATGTTCAGCTTGGACTCTTTGGGAACAGACCATTTTGATTTGCTATTTCAAAGCTTTTCTTTGTGTGTTCTTGTACACTTTGTGTAGTATGAAATTAAACAAAACCAAAACATTCTGATTTTACTGAAATGGAGCATTTTTATCAGCCTAAACTGACTTTGTTTTTTATAATTCAGGTATATACACATTACTAAATTTTTTTATTTATAAATGATGTTTCTTTTTTGAATGGAGGAAATAAATATTGTAGCATTCCCATCTGATTGGTAAGTTCTTGTACATTCAGCTATATTTACTTCTACTACTGTGCTGTATTTTTATGGGAGGTCCTATGTAACAAATAAGGCTGTGGGCCAAATTCTGTTTGGATTTGTAGCAATAGCTGCTTCAGTGGAAATTTTCACATTAGCGAGCCCATGTTGTCTGGTGCATAGCCACATGGCTCACGTAGTGCTGCTGAACAAGACCCAAATATAGAGTCATGTGATACCATCAGTTTCTAGGCAGATTCAGTGGGATACAGAAGGTTTCAGTGGGGAGTTCTAGTTAAATTTGATAACATGATATAGCTGTCATCGATTGTACAACTTTCCTTTTCATGTTTAAAATGTACTTATAGGAGCTTTGCTTAGAGCAGGAAAATGTGTGGTACTCATGTCTGAGTGCTGGCTCTGTTCCATATTAAATAATCTGCTAAAGTCGTTATGGTCTTTGATGCTGAATATTATATGAAAGCTTTTGCAGGGAAAGTATTTTTTAAGAAAAATTATCTAAAACATACAAAAATAGCTCTTGCAATTTTAAGAGGTTAAGAATAGTCCCAGTCTTCATGGGAAGCTCATAACAGCATTTCAGGGCCATTTATGGCTTGAGTATTCATGACATAATGGAAGGTAAGTCTAAACCTGACTAGTCTCTGATCCTCAGTGGTCTCTCTTTCCTACCAGTCGTCTCAGTAGGCACAACCCTTACACCTGATTAGCCTCTTAATTGCCTGTCTCCAACACTTAATAAAGAGAAATTCTGTGTAAGAACCATCATGGACAAGGTTAGGAATAGAGTGACTGGTGCATAGTGGAACAGTACCTCAACGATCAACGAAACAGGAGCACAACTAGTGATTAAGGAATGTATCTGGACCTGGGATTTATCTCCCCCGCCTTCAGCATTTTAAAGCAAGTCATCCCACGCTAACTTTCACATGTACAGGACTGAGTATATAAAAATATAATTAAAATAATAACTATAGGCATTTTATAGGAGAAATACTCTAAGGATCGGAGATGGCCAGATATTGTAGCAATAGAAACATCAGACTTTATTTAGAACTTTTCCTGATAGTTGTACCATGAAGAATATGTCTCTAGATATGTCTTGAATAATTCTAGAAGCAAAATTTATACAAACATCCCTTATCAAATCTCTTGTGTTTCCATTACACAAGAAACAACATTCTTTACAGACATTTTATATACATACAATAGCAATTTATAGTCCTTTCTCATCTGACAGAATTTCTGTGTGCTTCCCAACCACATGTATAAATCATCAAGGAAATGTGGAGTCCTCTGAGGTAGAAACATCAGGGATTTGGTGCATAACTGAAGATTTAACTACCCTTATGAAGTTTCCTGGCTATGAATCAATATTCTATGCTCCAGCAATTCACGTTTCTTTCACTTTGCCAAACAAATGATTTCAGAATTTTGGCCAGCATCTGGTGCAATTTGGATGCTGAATGTTAATGTAAAATTGCTGACCTTTCTAAATATTCTTTATTTTCTCCTTCAGGTGTGTGGTTCCATTATTTTGGGAGTCTCTATATGGATACGTGTTAGCAAAGACGTTCAGCAGGTAAATGTATGCAGTCATTCCAGAAACATGTAAAATGTGCAAGTCATTTCCTATCTTCATTTCGGTAAATTTGTTATGTTTTTGTTGTGGTCATTTGTGTGGGCAAAGATTAATGCATTTTATGATGTTTAAGATTAAACAAGGTGGTGCGGGTAGTCAGATAAAGTGATCGACATAAGCACAGACATGTAACTACAAGAAGTATCCTCTAGTGTTATTAATGCAGGTTCCTGCAGATGCACACTGATTCCTGCTGGAAAACATGTGTCTCTCTCTCCTCTAATGAAAATTAATGATGGTTTTGGTATCGATTTCAGTGTTAGAGAGAATAACGAGGAGCCATGTGGCTCCTAGACTTTTCAGTGTCTTTCCCTATTAGAATAGTATAGCCATACATATACGTAGGGTTACTTCCATATGTTTGTAGGGAATATTTTTACCTTTCTTACTGTCTTCAATAACACAATTCTTACTTCCCCAGTAACTGAAACTTTGAAAGGGAGCAAGGATTTTTCCCTTCTATTTTCAGTGGCTCTTTAAAAACACCTTATCCTTTTTCCCCTCATATTTGTATAGAAAGAGTTTTAGAGACCCAAAAATCTTTACTTAGGATTAAAATGTCCTAACAGCCCTTCTGGAGGGGTGAAGTAAGTCCCGGAGTTCCCGTCCGGGATTTTATCTGGGTTATTAAATTAGTTCAGACTTTATGACTTTCCTTTTCTGCATAGCTAGGGAAAATACAATTTTGAGGAGCCCTTGGTCTTGCAGACATGCAGCAGAGGCTGGTCCTGTTGGTGCAAAGGGCCTTTGGCCCTGTGGGCCCTGCCGACCTTTTGCCAAGTGTACTTCCAGTGGCATTGGCCTCTGACTCACAGCACGTTTTCCACAGCCCGTGAGAGAAGCTGATTTCACAGCTCGTGGATACTTCTCCGAAAGGCATTGTGCAATCTTTGTATGTTGGTGCTTTGTTATACTAACAGGAAGAACAATCTGACTCTAAGGTTTAAGCAGTATATTTCTTGTGAATTTTTGCCATACAAATGTAAATTAAGTTGAAAATTTAATTTGCATACTTCTTTTTCCAAAAAGGCTTTCTGGCCATAGAAGTGAAAAAATGTCCAGGTGTGACATGGAAGCATTTTTTTTTTTCAGCTTTCAGATTGAGCCTTTAGCATAGATTAAGTTGCAAGTCTTCAGATCACTCCTCTGCTGTTCTACTGCAGTCCGTTAGTTAAGAACAGTAATATTTAAATCAGTATTTCCCATTTGGAAATGAAAAGATGGTGGAGATAAGAAGATAGCTTTATATCTTTCCTGCCATTTGGCTGATGACACTGTTGCCCTTAGCCAGTCCCAGATGTCTCATGTCTGGCAGAGGTTGGATGCAACAGAACTCAGTTCATCATGACATTGCCCCATGGGGTAAATTAGGTCATGGTGGAGAGCTTTGCTGCTCTCGGCTGTGAGAGAGGACAAAGGACAACTTTCACTCCTCAAACAACATTTTACGAGAAGCTAAAATCGCCATACTTGCTAATCGGCCACCTACAGTGTGGTGGTTCAGATGGTACAATGGAGCTTGGAAAAACATAACCACTGTTATCGTTTCTCATTTTTTTGAGAGTTTCCTATTCAGAAAAGTATACTTAAGTGTGTCCCAAACTGGTTTCCTGAAGTGACCCTTAGTACTCCCCCAAAACCGTGAATTAAGAATAGGCACCAAAATGGAAAGCTTTTTCTCACATTTTTGCCTCTAGGCAGGCAAAGTTCCCATTCAAAACCAATGTATGTGTTTTGCCTGAGCAATAATTGAAAAGACCATAAGGATTTGGCTGTAGATGAATAGAGCTTTCTAAGAATAAATAACAGGAGGTTCAGTCCAACTTGGAAGGGGAAAGAACAACACATTCTTCAAATTATACTTGTCTATATACCTTTGCAATTTCCATCAGAAGATGAATGTGACAACTTCCAGACATTTTTGCTAATCTTGGCACCAACCACACTGGAAAATGTTCTTTGAACATTTTTTCTCTATTTTGGCCTTTGGCCTTAGTCAGTCCTGTGGGAACTGAATAATTTGATATTTAATAATATTGAGGTATATGAATTGTTTAGTTGAATGTCCCGCACATCAAAATACAGTCCTCTTCTCTGAGGGTAATATTAGAGATCATGCCTAAAAAAAAAAAAAAAAAAGAAAAAGAAAGCTGCTTTGGAAAATACATCTACCTATTTGTCTAGTATATCCAGCATCACTCTGAGAAGTGTTCTCCCAGGAACAGCCTCAGAGTATGTTCCTGGCCTTCTAATGACAAAACAAGGTTTCGTTTCTTTAACATTTGGTCAATGTAGGAGGATTTTTAAGATGACCAGTTTTTCTACTTTCAGTGAAAAGCAAAGATTCATCGATTGAAAACTAACCAAAAACCACTTTAAAGACAAGAGATCTTTATTTATTCTGTAAGGTTGGCTTTCATCTTGTGCAGAGACAGAGACTATGAAAAGCCAGGTTCCACTGAGCTCCCCAACAAAACATTTAAGAAGGGAGCACTAGAAGTTTGTTTATTTATGGATCAGAATTCCTCCATGGTTGCTAATCAGTATATTTACCAGTTATGAAGTAATTCTCATGTTTTGGGGGATACAGATATTTTTAGGACAAGCTTCTTGTAGCTGAAAAAAATTTTTTTTCCTTCTCTTTCCAGAAGCTGGAGATAGACAGCAGCCTGTTTGCAGGGGTTGATCTGCTGATAGCTGTGGGCTCCATCATTATGGTCCTTGGGTTTCTGGGGTGCTGCGGTGCCATAAAGGAGAGCCAGTGCATGTTGCTGTTGGTAGGAAAGAAAAACGTTTGGCTACCTTTAACAGACCACAGCTACATTTGATGGATAAAGTCCTTGCAGGCTGTATCACATGAGGATGAGTGCCTTTTTGCTTAACCAAATGCTTGATTATGATCATGTGTTTTCATTGCTTACCTTGTGCTTGAGCCCCTTCTGAATTCTAGTGCAGAAAAAATGATGGGAGGTCTCATCAACAAGAAGACAGGGTCCAGCGAGCCCCAAGCATGTCACTAGCTTTTTTTCCATTCAGCCATCACCAAAGTTCCCTCCACCAATCCTCCCCTGCTACCTATCCCATTTAACATCATAAATTCCCAGTTGCTCCCTTTGCTGGTTCTCCTAGGACATCCTCCCTGTCCTCCTGCCCAATGGCTCTCACCTACACACTGCCCATCATGCCACTACTCTGGTGTGCACCTTGTTTTGATCACCAGCTGAGCATGCTCTGTCATTAGCACCCCATTTTCCCATTGCCAAAGAAGGAATAACTGGAGTAGCTCTGACTGGAACTTCAGTTCCTTTTACCTACATGGATATTCAAGCAGGTGAAAGCTTAACATTCACTTAGGAGAAATTATATAATTTTGGTCAAAGGTACTATATTTTTCTCTTTTGGTTTCTTCCTAGTTTTTTATTGGGCTGCTTCTGATCCTGATCCTTCAGGTCACAGCAGGTATTCTAGGAGCAGTGTACAGATCTCAGGTACAGTATTATTCTGCCTTTTAATTGATGTCTTCCCAGAGTTTTGTTTCTTCTCTGAAAACTAAAAATATTTGCACTTGCAGATTGAAACATCTGTTAACAAGACTCTTCTGGAGAATGTGAATACATTGCAAAGTTCTGCAGAAGAATCAAAAGTGTTTCAAGAGAAGTTCCAGAAGTTTGAGACCATGGTAATGAAAGTGAATCCAAGGGCAGGGGTTGTTGCTATCTGTTCCATCTCTAATATTTGTCTACGCTTCATTTTATGGCTACTGTGCCATAGATTCAAATTTCATTCCCTGGGGATGGGGAAGTGACTTAAATGCAAGTTAAAACACTACGCAAGAGGCTTCTGCTCTCTTGATATGACATGGGCTTTCTGTGATGATTTCTTTGTGCAATAGTGTTTATAAGAGCAATGGAGCAAGGATACGCAGCATGCAAGAGAGACTGACAGTTAGCTAAGCTCTTTCATGAGAAGGTTGCCTGTTCCTTTGTTACAGCTTTCCCTTTTGAAGGGACATTGCTCCTTCACTGTATCTGAGCTAAGAACTATCCAGTACTGTTAAGGCAAGATTACCCCAGGGAGAAGGAAAACTCCAGGAGTGTATTTAATTTGAAATATCCTATGAGGTCATTAAATGCCATACTTTACTCTGTAAGAAGGAGGAAGGAAATATAAAAGGGAGGTTTGTTTTCACTGTGCTTACACCTGTCCTGGCTTCCCCCACCTGCAGGACCCCACAAGGTGGACACTCAGTGCCAGCTTGCTCCTGGGTGTCACACAGAGCATACCCTTGAATCTCACTGATATCACTGGTGGTGATATCACTGCTGTCCCTCCCACTAGGTACCTGTGTCTATAAATTGACAGAATGCCTGCTGTTGGGTTTTTTTTAAGTCCTTAGTGTGTAATGACTTTGATGGGTAGGCTTAAAGAATTCCTATTTTTTTAAAGGCTGGTGGTGTGAAAGAAAAGGAAGCGAGAAACAATATTTGGGTGGCTTATATTACTTCCATTTCTTCCCCATTCCACCCTAGCCCTCTGCTTCTGAGCCAGCTTATTTCTTCTGATATAATAAGCAGCTCCCTGGAGAGATGATTGAAGGGTGAGCAAAATGAAAAAATCCCATAATTACTGTATTAATTTTTAAATAGACCAGGATTGCTTTATTATGTCCCACAGCCTTTACTTTTATACAAAATTATGTGAACATTTCCAGCTGCTTTTTAAAACAGGGAGGACCTCAAACCCAAGTCTGCACCCCTGAGCTTTAGTGGCTTGAATAAAATGGAACATGAAGTGAAACTGCACCTGGTTTAGGTTTCACAAACCCCAAATGGAACCCTGGCCTCCTCGTCCATTTCTAATTTAAAGAGCTAACCATCATTCAAGGCATTTCTTTTTCTAGATTTCAAAGTTTTATGTGCCTGAATTTTACATTTTCAGCCTGGTTTTTCAATATGTGAAATGTGGATATTACTGAGCTGTTACTTACCTCTGCAAGTATAACCTGCAGAAAGAAGACTTGATTCTCAAAAAATACTATACTGAGCATCGTTCCATGTTCCAATTCCACTGACAGTTACTAAATTTATAGTATGTTAATGTCTTCTGAGCACTGTATACTGAAAATCTGCACTTTTTTTCTTTTTCTTTTTCTTTTTTTTTTTTTTGTTAACTTGTTCACTTACATTCTTATAACCGGTATGGAAATGTAAAGGGTGTTTGAGACATACTAGTTTGGGACAACTTCCACATGGGAAAAGATGAGAGGAAATTTTTCCTTCGTTGTTCTCACCTCCCTCGCCTACTTTCCTCAAACTGCAAATCACCACTTTTTTCTTAATCAACCCATTTCCTCCCATCTTGCAGAACAAGTGCTGTGGTTTGTTGAATGGACCTGCAGACTGGGGAAAAAATTTTCATACTGTTTTTGGTAGCAGTAAAGTCTGTACGTGTGAACTAGGGGATGAATCAGCAGACCTCTGCAGCTTCTTTCAAGGCAGATACGTTTATAAAAGGGTAAGAAAAAATATAATTGCACTCTTCTTTCCAACAGGAGGTTTTTAACCCAAGGTTGTCTTTGGTGACTGGTATAGTCAGCAGTTCTGTATCTTTCCAAAAAGACAAGTTTTGCTTTTCATTCATTAGCCAGAATTGCCCCTCTGCCACCTGTTATGAAATTACTGTGCATACATGAAATATGCTGCTGTTTCCTCTTGCTAGGATGCCTTCATTTTATCTGTGCAGTGCAGTACCCTTAGGACCTCAGCAGTCTGCATGGTTACTATGGGTGAAAACTATTATGGCTTTGGGGTCAGGGTATGCTTCTAGGTCAGAGCAGCACATCAGCTACCCTTTGGTTCTTATTTCTTCCTCAGAAGCTTATGTTCCCACCCAGACTCATTCTGGTGGTAGACATGTTGACTCAGAGGCTAAAGGATATTGAAAAACGAACACATCAAATGCAAGACCTTTGGGGTTTTATAGACCTTTAATAAAAAAACGCACGCTCGTTTTGCAGAATCTGCTGGAAAGAAACCTTACATGTTGTAGGCTTCATGGCAGCATACTCAAAGTGTAATTTCCTACAACTACAGCCTTTTGAAAAACTTGTGGCAGTTAAGCATACTCAAAAAGTGGTAGGTGGGCAGCAGAGATCTCAGCTATTTAATTTCAGGATTTATCTGTCTCCTTATATGGAAATTTGGACTCCACACATACAAAGAAAAATATGAAGAAAAAGCTGAGAACTAGCACAAAATAGCTGCATTTTTAGAATGCTGGTGGTACAAAGTTTGCCAATCTGCACCTAGCAGATTATAGCAAATGTCCAAATCTGGTTGTATACTTTTCTAAATGCATAGCTCCTTACCAGGTCCTGCCTGAGCACTAATTTCCCCCCTGTGTAGTCCCACAGAAGCAAATACTGTTTTAAAGCAAGGGAACAGTCTGGTTAAGTAAAGGATGCCAGAACCCAATCTGGAAATAAGATGTATACAAAGAGGGTGTTTTGGCCACATTTTAATGCCTTTTTGGCCTCAGGCAAACCCTCAAAGGACACATGAGAAGCCATCAGTGAAATTACTGCAGGTGCAAGATATCACTCTCATGAACACACAGATTTCATGGTGGTGTTAGATGCTATTAAGACATTCAACTCTTGTGATTCAGGAAAAAAGATTTGAAATTCAGTGCAGTTCTGAGTCAGCTTAAATGAGAGGATTTTTAGCAGGACTAGAAGGAGAAGACTCATGTGTTTACTGTGAGGGAGGAAATATGGTGAAAGAATATAACTATATATGGGGAGAAGGCAGTTGTAGTGTTGGAACAGTACTGTAGTTTTGATGGATTTAAGTCGTACTTGGCTTTCCCTACGGTTTGCAAAAGGAGTATTGTGAATGCCTGGAGAAGATGTAGTCGTTATAAGAACAGATGTATGCATTTAATAAAAAGGAGAGTAGCTCTTCTTAGAACTTTAGATATGATCACTCTCTTCCTCCCAGCCCCAGCCTAAGACCACCAAACATTTGTCAAAATTAATATTTAAGCTAGGTTTTATTTTCAAATTTTGATAGCTGAGCCCAATTCTAATATAGGCTTTTAAGTTTGAAATCCAAAGATCAGATTAGTGGGAAACTGAAGTCGTCTTTCTGATCTGGTCATTGCTGCATTGGCTCTTTCCTAGCAGCGAATGATTATCAAGTAAAAGTAAGAATAAATGCTTCTCTTTTTTTTTTGTCAACTGAAAATCATGTGACCATTAGGCATTACTGCTGCATGTCTTCATTTGAAATTGTACCATTTTATGATCAGCTACTAGATTCATCTTCATATTTGGGAAGGTAAAGGCTAGATATCTTTCTCAGAACACAAGATACATATAGCTGTGTTCCTTGTTAGCAATAAGCCAGAGTAAATTCAAATAGCTTTTCTTTAACAGAGAGAGAGAGGAGCTATTTTAGAGGATGCATTCTTAATAACCTTAATAACCTTAGGATAATATTGCTTACCTATAATTAATCATTTTGACTTACTTTTCAGCCTTGTGGAGGTGTGGTTATCGAATACCTTAAAGACCATCTGCTCATAATTATGGGGATTGCCTTTGGACTGGCCGTTATTGAGGTACCAGTATACACCATTAAAATATTTAGTAGCTGACAAGTAATATGTCCTACTTAGAAATACATTGGGAATGGGATTAAAACACCTGGTTTGCTCAGTTAATAGACAAGGGAAAACCACCGCTCACCTTAGCTATAATCTTACTGTTCTTTCATATAAACCATATATGGCTGCTAGGCTGAGAACTTCAGGTGGGATCAGACCACCCTGTATAAGTGTATCACATGGCACTTTTTCTGCAAAGGTTTGTCAGTCCTGGAGGCAGGCTGTGCCTTGACAGTGAGCCCTGTGGACAGCAGGGTGTGTGGATACCCAGCCCCAGGAAAACATGAGGCAGAATAGCTGGTCTTTTCCTTCTCTTTCTCTCCCATGCTTGAGGAAAAAAGTAATCTCATAAGAAAACTTAGCCCCTAAACTGCATATTCTTATCATGGAGAAATAATTATATAAAATGATCACTCCAAGGGTATAATTTAGCCATCAAGATGGTGTGTGAATGTGCCTGAGTGCACACCTGTGCTGCTCCATATATTCCTGTGTGTAAAAAAGCAGAGTATGTGAGCTCTTTATTTTAATTGCTTCATCATACACTGAAGAATAACATGCAAGATTTTCTCTGAAGAGATGAGGAAAAACAGTGAGGTTATCCAGTCAGCTACTTGATGAATGATAGGCTTTGATTAGGAGAAAATGACAAAGAAACAGGGGATTTCATCATGTTGCTTTCTTCTGTCATTTTCTTTCTTTTCACTATTCCTCTGTGGTTTCCCTCCTCCCCCACTCCCCACCGATGGATGTTTGAGGGAAAAGCAGAAATGACAAAGATTACTGTGCAGAGTTCAGTCTGTTATTCCAAGTGAAAACTTCTTAAAATCATTGGCAGAGGATTGCTTCTCGTGGTAGAAGAGTGGGCAAGAGCCCCAAATCAAAAATACATTTCCAGGAAAATAATAGTAAGCAGGGAAGAGTTACACAGCTGCAACACTGGGAGAGGATGGGCCACTAACTTCTGAGATGGCACAGGCTTTGTCTCATTTAAGGCGCTATATGTGGGGGTCAGGTCTCTTACCTATATATATACTTCGGGGAGAAAAATAGGTGAAAGCTTTTTTTGTATTAAAAGGCCTTTAAAAATATAATAGAAAAGTAAAATTGCATCTGTATCCTGAAGGTAAGTTATAAGTCACTTTGCTATAGTTACTGCAGTTACATGAGTTGTAGCCTTTAGTTCATCGACCATCATTCTTCCCTTTTCCCCAGTTGGCATTTTCTGTGGTGGCTGTCTCTCCCAATCATAAAAGGATTAGAAAACAACATGTATAAACAATATGGGCCTCAGCTGGTACAAATTGTCTGCTGGCAATTTACACTTGATAAACATTTAACCTTTCCAAAGTTATTAACGTATTATGACTTCCCAAGTAATTGCAGATCAAAGGCCACATGCTTAACCATCTCTCTGCTCTGGAAGAACACAGATAAAAAGAAGTGGACAAAGAAAGGTGCTCTTCCCTAGCATCACCCACCCTGCCTGCCCCATTGTGTCACTTGTGGGCTGTTAATGGTTTCAGCTCACCCTGTTAGTGGAAATGATGCTGAGAAGAAGGGTCCAGTTTCACTTGGGTGCAAGTGAAAATGTGGACATGATATGTCAGGGAAGGCCTGTCAGCTTATGCCAGCTGTGATTTCATCCCACCACCTTAGCCGTGCCCCTGTGTTCTGTACAGTCTCCAATATCTCTCCCTTAAATGAAGCAACCTGGTGTTCATGGCTTCATAAATGTCATTTGGGTACTTTCTACTTTTGTGAAACACCTTCACAGACTGGTTAAGTTTAAATCCAGGAGGAAGCTTTCTGATCTTCTGATCTTGCCAGCTGCCTGTCATAGGCTGTGGAATTTCACCCGGTAATTCCCACTACAGAAGGTGACCCTTCTGAATTTTGTATTTCAAGCAGTGGCTTCTTTAGTGGACTCTTTCCAACCCAAATCTCTTACTAATGAATATAAAATATCTGTGCATGATCATTTGCCACTCAAACCAATGGGGTATGTGTATAGATAGATATATGTATACACATGTATGCCTTTACACATATATTTATATAAAAGAGAGTGCAGTGGAAAAGAAGAGAGATTTTTAATGGAAACAACCCTTAGAATACACAATGGAAAGTTCCTCCAACTTTCTTAGGAAATAAAAGATTGATCTTTTTTCTGAATTTCTTGAACTTCTCAGCTCCATTGCAGCTAACAATTGCATTTGAAACCCCTGGAGTTAGAGTTCCCCATCCACAGCAGCAATACATCTTTTAAACGAATTAAAGTTTTCCATCATGTCTGCAGCCCTACCTGTGGTACATACTGATTTCATTAAAATGGTTATATTCTAGAGTCATGTTCTTTAAGAATTACATTGGAAAATATCTTCTGTGTAGCAGATTTAGCCTGTATGTAAATCCAAGACATTTGTAAACAAAATGTTCCCACTATGTATTAGTGGTATCCTGTGATTTCCAGGACTGCCAGGTAATACCAGAAATATCTTTGTTTTCCAGATTCTCGGTTTGGGGTTTTCTATGAGCCTCTACTGCCAGATCCAGAAAAAATGAAACTGTGGAAGTGTCAGAACAATATCACGAGCCAAATCAAAACCTTTTTAGATAGAGGGATATTTGGCTTGACACATTGAGATAAATATATGCATGTCCCAGGCAGCCGTTCTGATGAAAACGGCAGCCCTTGTGCATGTGGATGCTTCACAATTTGCAAAATTACCTCTTTATATTTCATAAGATTTAATTATGTGAATATGAATTTTTATTTGCAATAAACATCTTTGTTTATGTGTCCGAGGAGTTTATTTTGTCTGACAATAACATTTAAGTCATGTTGAGATTCTGAGTTCACCATGCAGTGTGTCCATGTGGGTGTTATGCCACCCGTAGCAGAGTCATGGTAAACAGCTGCAAGTGATCTTGTGGTGGCTGACTGGTCCAGGGAATGACATGTCCCTAGGCAGCTTTTTTTGTGGAGCAGGGAGTTTTCATTAAAGTGTCGCAGGTCAGTTTGACACCCAATATGGTATATATGGTCAGGGTTTTGTTACTTGTGAGAAGCGCAGGAATTAAGTTTTATCCAAATAGGAAAGCTACATTTCCCTTCTGAGATATTTAAATCAATATCCTGGCAGCTGAGATGGTCACTCTCAGGCCCAAATGATGCTTAGATTGCATATGGGAGATGGATTTATTGGCATGTGTTTTGTGAATGTGCATCAAGGGTGAAATCCAAGCCCACATGGGGGGAAAATGTACACAAAAGTCTTGCAGGTGAGACTTCACCCAGAGTGGCTAAGATGGGCAGTGGGTTCCCCAACAGCAGGTGGACAACAGAGGGCATACGGCTGGAAATGCAGCACACCTGCCTTTGGATTGATCGCTGCTTGTGAGTGCTGGGGCCATAAGGCACTGACAGCCCTAACTGTCCCAGCCCAAGCCCCTGGGGCTCCCCACACCCTGCCCACAGCCCAGGACCCCATGTCAGCCCCTTGGGGCCATTGGCCCCTGCCCCAACAATGCCACAGCAGGGCTGGTCTCTAGCTCCCCACAGCCCTGCCCTGCTTGGCCATGAGGTCCCACCAAGCTGGGCCCACCCATGGGCCCGTGTCCTGGCCTGGCCTCAGCCCACCCTCATCCTCAGGGCGGTGCCCAAAGCCCAGGACTGGGGCTGCCCCCAGTGCCCCCCAGCTGCCCTGCGCCTGGCTGGGGCAGTGGGATAGACTCACTGCTGTGTGGTGGGCATCAGCTGTTTTCACACTAGGCTGCCATCTTCATCTTTAGGACCAACTCTAAACACCTTCAGACAGCCACTACTAAGAGAAAACCACATACCATGCTCTTCTACTTTAAGACCCCTCAAGTGCCCACGACTGTCTCAAAGCACACCAAGACTGCTCCCATCTTGACAGAGCCATGCAACCGTTGCTTATAAATACATTAAAAGCTTTCCTTGAGCAGAGACCTTTGCCCATGCCTTATACTGACAGGACTGGGTTCAGGTAAAATTAATCTGCAGCAGTCACTCTTTTAAAACACATCCAGAGGAAAAGTTCCTGTCCAATCTCCTACTCTTTCCCTAGCACTCAGACTATTAGGCCAAGCAGTGAGAGCTGCTTTCGGAAATTCATGTGTCTCCCAGGAAAGTCATCTAGATACCAGACAGTTCTGGCACTTGCCTTCCCTTTGCTGAACCTCAGAAACTGTGCCAGAAGAATTCAAACTTGTTGGACAAGAGAAAAAGCATGACTCCATAACCCAGCCGTACTCACTGGATGAAGAAATGCTGGCTTCTGGTTCCTCCTCCTCCCTAGACTGTTTTTTCCTGTGCATATCTTACCCGTGATTTGTAATGCTGGGAGCTGAGCCTGAATAATTCAGATCATGGGATGGTGGCTGGATTCTTGGATTATCACTAAGAAAAAAATCGGGAGTAGAAGGGCAAAATGCAGTGAGAATTGCATCTCCCTTTTCCTTCTACTTCTTCCTATGAGAAGGAATGTTCTCTTTGTTCAAAGAATCAGATTTCCCACAGAGAGGGGTCTCAGAGCTGTGGATGCATAATGGATGGACATGAAGGGGAAATTACAGCTCACCCTTGCTACCAGAAGTAGTTAGCTTCAGGCAGCTGTAAACTTGAATATTGCTATTAGGGATTTGTCATGAACATAGACACGAGGTTGGCACAATGTACACTGGTTGGACACCAGTCTAGTCCTGTATCTACTCTGGGGAGACAGATGTAAAAAAGCAAGGCGCTCATACATGTAGATTTTGGTTGTCTACAGCCCGGTATGCTGGTTTTGGCTAGGATAGAATTGATTTTCTTCATAGCAGCTAGTATGTGGCCATGTTTTGGATTTGTGCTGGAAACAGTGTTGATAATACAGGGATGTGTTAGTTAATGTTGAGCAGTGTTTACACAGAGTCAAGGCCTGCTCTGCTCCTCCTAAGTAGGCTGGGGGTGTACAAGAAGTTGGGAGGGGTCATGGGTGGGACAGCTGACCTCAACTGACCAAAGGGATATTCCATACCATAGGATGTCATGCTCAGCAATGAAACTACGGAGAAGGTTAATGGTGGGGCTGGTGCTTGGGGATGGCTGGGCATCATTTTTTTGGTGGTGAGCAATTGTTTTCATTTGCATCACTTATTTTTCTTGGGTTTTATTTCTCTCTCTGTTGTTTTCCTTTTCATGACAAATTATTTTATTTATTTTTTATTTTTATTTTTATTTTTATTTTTATTTTTATTTTATTTCAATTATTAAGCTTTTTATCTCAACCCATGAGTTTTCTCATTTTTACCCTTCTACTTCTCTTCCCCCATTTTGCTGCGGGGGGAGTGAATGAGTGGCTGTATGGGGCCTAGTTGCCGGATGGGGATAAACCATGAGAGTCCTTTTCTGGCACAAAACATGGGGCTCAGAGTGTTCAAGATAATGAAAGATTTGATTGGAATGTGCTAGATCAAATTTATAGCTGTTCTTACTGTTTAGCTATTAATTGGCAGGCTCCTGTGCTTGCCATGAGGCTTGTTTGCCTTACTGTATATTAGAGTCTCATACTCATTAGTAGCTGCTTGTTGCTTTCACTGCTTGCTCTACTGCTGATCATCTGACTCCGCTGTGCCTGGGAACATTTCAATAACAGCAGTGGCCATGCACCTGGGCTGGCAGATGGCGGAGGCATCTCTGCAGTTTCTGTGCTGCTGTACTGGAAAGCTGGAACTCCAGTGTGAACTTGAGTCAAAGGGACTGTGACCTGTGGATGAGTCCACATGGGAGCAGGACACCCTGAAATGTCTGTGGCCACGAATAAGTCCACACCAGAGCAGGTACCTCTCAAAGTGTCTGTGGCCACGGTTAAGTCTGTGCTGCAGCAAGTATATCTCTGAAGGGATTGTGGCCCTTCCTACAGTCATGGTAGCACATAATCATAGTACTTCAACATTTCAGATACAGCCCTCAAAATATCCCCTTTTGCATCAGCGTAATGATGTATGATACAACAGACTTTTTGGTTAAATCTGTGGTGCCATTAAAATCAACAGCAAAATATTGTCTTCAGTGAGGAACTTTGACACAAGAGTTTCATCTGGAGCAAGGTGAATAGTTCCTCTGTTTATTTAGGCAATTTGCATTTATTTCCTCATGCTTTAAGGAATATAACTGAAGTTCTGTGATTATATGCTACCATGACTGTTTAAATGGGATTGAATCAATGAAGTAATTCAGAATATTATCAACTTGCTGCTGAAGTGGGTTTGCCTCTAAAATAATGTCCATTGACTTTGATGTTGCAACAACATCATTACTTGTAACGTTCTGTAGCCTCCTAAAGTTTTCTCCTCCATTTTTCAATGGAAACAGCAAAATACCAAGCATAAAACAACGAGAAATCTGTCTGAATGGGAGTCATCTGGCCATATGCAGAACGCTACAGAGTAGAAATTCACCTCATAGAATCATAGAATTACAGAATGGTTTGGGTTGGAAGGGACATTTGAAGATCATCTAGTCCAACCCTCCTGCCACACCTGAGCTACCTGTTTGGACTCCCCTTATAATCAATGAAGAGAAACAAGCACATCCAGGATTTGAGCCATCTCCTCCTACAATAAATGTCCGAAGAGGTTAGATGAGTCATTTGCATTCCACATAGGTGAAGTTGGAGTGAATGAATCCTACGCGGCAATACTGAACTTCTTAAAATCAATAGAAGCAGTGGTCAGTCAGGAAAACACATTAGTATAATATTCCATGAGGGTTCATGGATCTTTTTGCTCAGTCATAATCCAGCCTGTTAGGAAATGAGCCCTGCTTACTCTCTGGGCTGGTAGGATGAGATTAATCTGCAGGAATGTCCCTCTTTTAGAGACACAATGCTGTAACAGAGATAGCAGCACCACTCCTTCATGGAGTCCTCTTGGTGTTCTTATCAGAGAACATTCTGAGTTAGCAATTGACGCAAAGTAACAATAGGACGTTTTTCTCAGCCCACATTCACTTTTTAATCATGATGTCTGGAATGGCTGAAATGGAATTTGACAATAAATCCTTGATAGAACAATAAAACCATAAGGATTTTCTTTTGTGGGGTGTTGGGGAGGATTGTTTTTGTTTTTTCACAACAATCTCATCCAAGGTCATGTTCCTCTCAATGTTACCCAATAAAATCAAGCATACAGAAGAAAGACATATGGCCAAGGCCTTGGTACTTTGGAATAGCGAAGGGAGAAGAAACCATATATCATTATAATCTTAAATAATATAATAAAAGAGTGATAGGAAGAAAGACAATACATCCCTGCCTTTGCTAGGGGAGCTGAATGCCAACTTAAAACCATGTCTATTCAACACAAACTAGTGATTTATGATGCCAAAGTCAAACAACTATTTAATGGCAAGAGATAAGACATCACACCTGGGTCAAACTACCTCCAAAGGATGATTTGTTACATCTTTGAAGGGATTTTGGGGGAACGTGTTATTCTCAGAAGGGATTGCGTTTTGGGGAAAAATACAACATGAACAGAAAAAGAAGTTATAGTTTATGGTAAAATATGAGTCAGTAAAACAATGTCAGGAATGCCATAAACAATGAAGGGAGCATTAATAGGTTTGTTACTGGAAACAAAAAACAGTGAAGAAAAAGACAGAGGCAGATAGAAAACCAAAAAAGAAATCTGATTTTGAAACATGAAAAAAAGAGTGAAGCAAAATAGTACAGGTTAATTTGAAAGAAAAAAAAATAACAATAAAGATATTGAGCTTATCAAGATCCAAGGGTTTGCTGCACTCAGCTCAGTGTGAGGGGAATTTGGCCCTGATCCACCTTTGTGTCCTGGCTGTCATGTTGAAAGCCAGTTCAACCTGTTCGTCATGCGACACCAAATCTGCCCCAAATTTGGCTGGCTGTCAAGGCTCCTTGGAAGCCGGTATTGCACCTGGGGCTCATCAGAGCAGAGCTGGTAGCCAAAGGGTAACCCAAGAGACAGCTCTGTTAGCTGTATGGCCTCCAGGGATGCCCAGAGAATGAGCCTGAGGAGCTGGAACCTCTGGCTTTCCCTCTGGGAAGGACACCAGGGTACTGCAGATCTGACCCAAGTATGTTTAGACACATGATTAAGTGAGGCAGCAGGGTTTATTTTTAAATTAAGATAGAGGATTATCAGTTTAAATTCTGAAATAGGATAGAAACCACAAAATTAAAAGCCAGTTCTTTGGCTCTGCTGTAAGACCTGTCCTAACTGCTCAGCCAAAGGTTTTCTGGCATGGGAGAAAACTCAGCTGATTTAGGCTGGATTCAACCCTCCTCAGCTGAGGGGATATTTGACTTTGGGTTGTTTGGGTCAGCTGTTTATAGAGCAAATACCTAATGCTGCTCCAAGCCAGAACCAAAACCTACCCCTACAAATGTTCAGGCTGGGGAAGCTGCCTGGACACTGCTCCTCCAGGAGGGAACGGGGCTGTGTCGATCTGGGGAAATGTTACATTAGGACCTCATTCAGGCACCAAAGGGAGGCTTGGATCTCTTCTGGCTTTATCCATGGCAATTTGATTATTCTTGATAATTATATATCAAGAAAACTGGCAGGTTTTCTCCCCACCCCTGTCAATAACAATATTATCATCCTTTCACTGAAGAGCTTTCTTTTTGTGCAGTGGTTTGGATTAAATTACTTTTTGTTCTTTTCAAGTCTTTCTTTTTTTGAACTGTAAGCTGACCCTCAGTGTGTTTTGCAAAATGCTGAGCTTGCTTGGGTTTCTTGGGGAGGTAGAGGGGTGATGTCATTCACCGCTTGATAGGGTTGAATCCTTTATCTATCTGAACTTGGACACTGGGGAGGAATGGGAAAATTGTGCCTCTCCCTTTCTGTCTCAAATCCACTTACAAATTCTTTCTCCTTGTAGAGAATAACAATTCTCCGCGGCAATATCCCCTTACCCCTAGATTTTATAAAATTTGCTCAAGCAGTCCAGAATTTTTTAAAAGACAGGAACCAGAGAAGTGGAAAAGGATGAAGGAATAAGAGGCAAGAGAGGTCCTTGAGCAGTAAGAGGGATAAGAGACATAATATTTTTCCTTCCCTATCTGTGACAAGCTCAAATTCAGCTAGTATATTTCATCACAGAGACTCCAGTTTCTTCATCTATGTTAACACGTGCAAGATTGGAAACGACTGTTGAGCCCCTTTTTTTCATGAAAACTGAACTAAACTGTGCTAACGGACTTGCACACACAAGGCTATGGAGGAAACTGGTAAGAAAAGCAGGCACTGAATATGGACAAACCCAAGTGCTCTCTCAGACAGCTTTATAAAAGAGTCTCAAGGCATTTCAGCCTAGCAGCTCTTTCCACTGAAAGCCTGTGATCTTGCTAACTTGAGGAGGTTAATTAGTGGAGTGGGTTCCAGGGTTTATACTAAAGGGCCCAAAGTGTCAGTAGTTTTACATCTGCTATTAAATGAATGTAATGTGTTTCTAAGCTGTTTCAAACTGTGCTTTTGTGGTGTTTGTTATTTAAAAGATTTGCCAGATCAGCTAAACCCAGGTTGATATATGAATACTGACTATTTTGCTGCTGTAATGCATTTTCTTGCTAAAGTTTCAACTGAACATATTACTTCACTGTAATACAAATGTTTCCTAAACTCCATTTTATTATATTCATTAATTAAACCAGCAGCTACACTCTGAACTATTAAATCTATCATTATTCAACTTGACATTAAGCTCTTTATTATTACAGTTAATTCAGACCTGGAAAGATCTTTTGTAAATTTGGTTCTATTGGGGATGAGAAAGGAATTGTACGTACTTACTACTGTCACGGTTAAAAAAAAAAATCTTTTAGAATGTATTGGGTTTTGTTAAAAAATGTTTGTCAACACCATCTTTGACTGAGGCTTGATATCTGTATCATGGATTAGTAGTATACTGAGTAACAAATATTAGGAATTGGAGCCATGGAAATGAATGTCAGCTGTTCATCATGGCCTTCATTAGTTATTTCTGTTCCCTGTCTGGACAAGTGTCTACTGCTGTAAACACTGTTGAGATCTTCTGGCAAAGGATTAAAATAGACTCTTTCAAGCAAACCAGTGCTGGGGAAATTGTTTAATAAAAAGTATATAGTAGTGATGTGAGTAGGAATATAAATGAATATACCAAAGAAATATACCAGCACTGCATTACTGCATAGGAAGCTAATTGCAATCACTTGTTCCGTCGCTGCAGCAAAGTACTTGGGAGCATGCTGCTTCAATACCCGGGCTATTGCAGTTCCATATATGTTAATACACAGGCAAACAGATGGGGTAGGGAGTAAGGATCATGTGGCAACATGGCTCAGAGCATCAGAAAAGGAGGTGAATGAAAACGTCATACCTAACTGCAACTGGGAGAGGAATTCAGGGAGCCAGAATGTGAATTACATGAACCAGAATGCGACTGGAGTGACAAGACAGAAGTTTACAGCCCAACCTGATGGGAAGCATGATGGATCCCTGGAGCCTCCTGCAAACTGGTCAAGGACAGGACTGTTTGTCAGCACGAATGAGGAATTACAGACTACCGAGCACAACAGAGTGTGGTGAAATGGGAAGGAAATAAGGGCTTGTTTTATAGTGGTTGGACTTCAAAAATGTCCTCCACTCTAAGAGACATTCCAGATTCTGAAAGAGTTCATCATATTAAGTACAGGAAATTGTCTGTCAGATACGGTTTTGGGTACTGTGATTGTGGTACAAAGGATCCAGATGTGCCATCTCTGACATGCTTAATACCATAGCACAAACAATTATGATGAACTACCTTCTCCCTGTGATTTAAGATTCTGCGCTCATTCTACACATGGACTCTTATGGCGACACGGGGAACTTCCTGCTGTTACCTCTTTTGCATTGTTATTTCTCCATCCTTCAGCCAGAGGAAAAGGATTTGAATTAATAGAATAAAGAGGCCATCCTGGAGTACAGTGTGGTTAACCTGTTTAAACATAATTTTTAAAATATATTTACAAAGAAATATAAAAACCATCTGAGAAAAAAAAATGCCTGTGGCTTTAGAATAGGAGATGTGCTACAGATGCAAAAAGTTGTGGGCAAAAGACTTCAAGAGCAGTTTTTCAGAGCTGAAATTGGCTCTGGTTCAAATATTCTCAAAAGACTAATTTTTTTTGGATGGCAGTGACCATAAGTTGATGTTAATAATGCAAGTCAATTTTAATAATGCATGTCTCTAACTGCAATAACCACAACAATGTTATGTAAAAGGAACTACTGCCATAGATTTCATGCTGGTGTGGAGAATTCTGTGAGCAGGTCGAGTGGGTTTCATGTCTTCCAAGAGCGACACTTGATGTATTTCTGGTCATATGGCAGCCATTCTTGAAGCTTGAAACAATAGGTGGTATAGCTGGTATAAACTTTCTATGCTTGCAGATCCATGGTTTGAATTTATACCTATTGTCTAATGGCTATCACTTGAAGTTATATTGGAACAGAAATGTATTAGAGACCTTGGAACTAGGTAGGCAAAAATGAAAAATATGTACGAAGAGATGAAAACAGAAATGAATACTGACACGTACTCAAGGAATGCAAGCCACCAGACTGAATATTTAGAGAATATTTTGCAGGGGAACATAGTTTCTGTACTACGCATATTACAGATCATGACCATGACCATCACATCACAAACATGCTAATGTCTCCAGAGAGAGAAAAGATAGAGAATCCCTGATCTCTTCTGGACTTCAGTGGGTCTATTTATCAAATTAAGATTGGATGAATTAAGTGGGATTCAGTCACCTAATGAAGTATTTAGTGCCTTTTGGACTGCTAAGGTCTTCTGCCTGGGATCCAGCTGCTGCTTGATGAGACCATGCGTATCCCTTGGGTCTTGGGTAACACCTGGCAGCCTTGCACAGGTTTCTTCCTCACCTTAGCAGAGCTAACGTGAGACAATTTAAGGCTCTTGGTTCACTCTCTTGGTCCCTAGAAGAGCATTTTTTATCACTTGACTACCAGTTACCTCAGTTATTGCAACAGGCTGCTTAGATAGACAAATTAAGTCTAGAAAAGTTTGGTTTATACTGACAACAGAATGATTGTGTCAAAACCCTGCTATAAGTTAGATATCCGGGTAATGTACTGTTAGGAATGCTAATAGGGCTACATGGGCTTCACACTATGCTGGAAATAAGAGCACAGTATATAGTCTGTGGTCTGAAGCAGTTGACCCAACTGTGAGACTGAGAAACAGACACAAATGCTCTTCTGGATCTTGTGGGCTTAAGTGACTTGTTCATGTGAAGATGTGATGGGGAATCAGCAAAGCCACAAGCATTGTGACTAATTTTGTAGGCAGCAGAAAAGGAGAGAAGGCTGCAAGGAAGGGGATAACTAAAATATTTTAAGGTTGTGAAGTGCAGTTCAGCTACACTATCTATTCTGAGACTTTGTCATACCCCCAGAAGCAAAATTATTCTGGCATGGAAAATGTTGGGTAGTTTGAGACCCAGGTGATAGAAGAAAGCAAGGCAGCAAGGGCTACCTTAATTAACTTTCATGGGTTGTCCTGAGGCAATGCCATATGCACTAGACAGTTTTCTGCAACACTAGAGCTGTAGGTCATGCGGAAAATTTGTGACCCCAGGCTTTTACTTTCAGTTGGCTCTCCGGGGTATATGTCTTGCCTATATCTTGTATGTGGTATGCTTCTTACTACTCTAACCAATGTAATGATGTTGCTACACACTTTGTAGAGCTCAGGAGGTTGCTTGTAGCCTGGAGTGCGACAAATTCTAATAAGGATATACAATTATTAGGGCCCAAATGCACTCTAAAATGTGCAAGTCATCACTAGAGATGTGGGTTACAGTGGTGTCCATGCCAGCAGCCTGCTGTCAAGCACAAGATACAGCTCAGAATTTGAACCGCGCTTCAAAGCATAGAATCTGCCTGCAGCCAAGAAACGTCCACCCTGCTGGAGCATGGATTAGCACTGTGAGTGAAAAATAGGCTTTCACAGTCACCTTATAGTTTGTTATTTTGACTTTCCTGTACATATTTGCAAATGTTAGAGAGCAAAACTAAGAGTTAAGGACTCTGGGGGCAGGTGAGGTGGTAGCAGACAAGATGGATTTGCAGAACAGTGAACTAATAAGATATCAGCATTATTTCACAGATTTTTAAACCATGACTTATTATTCTTTTCTGAAGCTGCAGAATTCTGCGGAGGATGGTACTTGTTAATTGTAAACACTTAAACCACTAAAATGGCAAGTATCAGTTTCTTAGGAATGTATGTGTTTTTTTCTAACAAAAATTGAAGAGTATCAGTCTGGTGGCCAGACAACATTCACAGGCAGGAGTCCATGTTCAAGCAGATAGAGTGAACTTGTGCAAGCTCAGAGTAGCAAGAAAGAGCACCACATCACGATCTTAAGAAACGGAAACCTGTTTTGTCCTATTTACCCTACTTTAGATTAAGGAATCTTTGGGAATCAACAGTTTCAAAAAGCGAGTTAGTGTTTAGGGCAACAGTGCTGTGCCATTTGTGGAATAATAATGTTCTCATTAACACAGAAAATCTCATTCACCCAGGAGACGAAATGGGGCCAAATCCTCATCTGATGTCAATCAGCATGATTCCTTTGCCATTAGCACGGCTCCAATGTGTTTGGTGGAGCAATACCAATTTACTTCTGCTGAGGGCTTTGGCCTTCTGTCTCATAGCTCAAAGAAATTAAGCTGCTTTCCAAGTCTTCTGACTGAAGCCATGCGCAGTTTAAATCTTGCTGCAAAAAAAGCCTCTTCAGATATGTTTTTCCTTTCTGTTTCAAATGATTTTGCACATTCATCATATGAGTTTAATGGAATATGTCTAATTTTCATCAAAACATGGAAAATGAAAAAATGTTCACAGGTTTACGCCAATGACCCATTTTGCTGAAAAAATAATAATGCGTTTAAGCTAAATCTACTTTGCAGAAATGTTTTCTCTTTATTTTTTCTTTTTAATTTGTAATGAAATGTGAATAAAGTTAACATATGAGCCATTATGCACCTTATTAATAACATTTTGACAGCCCTCCTTTGAAGATCTTTTCAAAATAATGTGAAAATCAAAGAAAATTATGTCGATATTATTTTAAGTTAAAAAGGAACCCCTTTTTCATCTTTATTTTTTCATTGGTCGTGTTAAAAATGGGCCATGTTAAATTTGGAAAACACTGTAAATTCTGTTAAAGATATAATTCTGTCCTTGATGAAACTTAGAGTTTCCTATATTACTTTAATTTAAGACCTCACCTCAGTATCTCATCTCACAAATCAGGTGAATTATGATGCTCCTACAAAACAGGAAAATTACAGGAATTACCATTTTCCATGCTACATCGCGAGAACATCCTACACAGGTATTAATAGTAGCTGAGACCAGCAGTGTTGAACACTTCCTCCTGCTGTGATTAGGTTTTGCAGTTATTCTGCATACCTCTGCCACCACTAGAGTTAGCTTTTTTATCAAGTGAGGTATTGGGTAGTTTTATGCGTTCATTTAATTTTATATTTGTTATGGTAAACCTAAAAACCCGAGTCACCCCGTGTGTGGGTCTCACTTGCAACTGGCTGCTCCCTATGTGCTGAATTGTAAGACCAACAGGCAAGATCTGCAGGGAGCTTACTGGAGAAAGAAAGGGCCTGAGAGGGGCTGGTCAGCCCCCATGGTGAGGAGGACCTACCTGTGAAGAGGCTGAAAGCCCCAGTGGCAGGAGGCTTTGAGCAGGCTGAGTCGGGTCCTTGTTGGTGACTGATACTGAACCGGGACTGTGTTTGAATGCCAAAGGTCTCCCTAGGAGGAAAGAAGCAAGAAATGGTTTGGAGATACTGACATACTGGCTCATGAAATGGTCTGCTGGCTTATTTGAGAAGGGAGGAACATGAGGGAGGATAAGATGTCTTGGAGCAGGTTTACCTAAAGCTTCCTCTTAGTTTTAAATTTCACTGCAGCTTCGTCACTTCTCCTTGCCAACGCTATGGTCATGGCAGGAAACCTCCTTGTAACTTGGGTTCACTGTGTCCCTGTGATTACAAGATGTGACCCCACATATCCCACTGTGTCATTTGTGCCTGCCACCGTGGACGTGAATAGGGGAAAAGTCCCAAGGGGTGAGGACATTGTGAACTGTGGTGCTGGCTGAACTGGAAGGATCTGACGGCATGTCTAAAGGAACAAGCCCTTGTAAGGAGAAAAGCAGACAGCGTTCCCCAAAGGAACTACACAAGATGACCGAAAGAAGCTTTTCCCAGCAGATCCCGTCTACGCTAGGGCTCTGCTGGCATGACTGTGTCAGCAAGTCTGGAAACTCCTAATTGAAGTACAGCTCCAGTGGCCAAACTTTAGTGCAGATCAGGCCTCAGAAAGGGCCAGGACGCTCTGATGCATTATTTCCAGTGCAGGTCCCGCTAGATTAGGATGTGTTTTTCATTTGAAGTTGAGCTACTCTAACCCAATTCCCTCCAAACAAACAAACAACCGAACGAGCGAGCAAACAACCCCGTGGGAGGGATGGCTTATTCGTGCGCAGCGGGGAGCAGAGCAGGGTGGGGACCGACTGGCTCCAAGCATCGGCGCTGGGGTTGTTTTCCCCTATGACTTTCATCCTGTTTGTCACTGTTACCAGGGGTTTACAAATTCAAAGCAAACATCTGGTCCAGTTTAATACCAACAAGAAAGAAAACTGGATATTAATTTTGATATGACAGTAAAGCAGTTTGATAGTGCTCATGCTGACAGAGCCACCACAGCATTTACGATCTCTAAAACTAAATTGATTTTCATAAAACCCTCGCAAGATCATATTAGGTGACAATTAAGATTATAATGCAGCCGAGCCTTCTAAGGAGCAGTAAATTTTCCTGGAATTTGGTCGGTTGGTTACACTGATTTTATATTAAGTTAGAGAAAATTTTGGTCATGTAAAGGCAAAAGCAGTTTAAATCTGTTTCATACATTGCAGCATGGTCTCACTGATTAAAAATACCTGGGCCTCGTCCAAGCTTGTCGTCATATTGGCTACATGACTGTTATAAGCAAACCCCCGCAAACAGAAAGATCTGAAAGTTCAAAGCTTATTTAACTTGAGAGTGCTTGTAAAAGGGGAAAAAATGCCATTTCTGCATGAAATAATGGCTTGTAACTTTTCCAGCATTATTTTTTCATTAATATCACCTGAATCTGATATGCATGTTTCACAGCAGACTCTAAATAAGAAATCTGGTACCTTTTGGCCTGTTATTCCTGTACCATCTGGCTAACAGGTACTGTACTGTTCTTGCAGTGTGACGCACCAAATAAAAAAGTCAGATCTTTTTAAAGCCACAATAAATTTCCCAAATGAGTTTGTGTGAAATGTTAAAAAGCAGAAGATAGGGGTTTTGGGTTACATTGCCTCTAATTTGAAAGGGGGATAAGTGGAGCCAGGTGGGCTACTTAGCCAATACCTGCCTGTTCCAGCTTTTTGAATCTGTGAACATTACACCCGGATACAGATGGAAATTGGAAACAATAAATGATTATTACAGAGACTTTATCATCCTGTAACTCATGCACAAAAGATGAACCACTCTCAAGGACATTTTGAAAGTGCACTGCTTAGGCATGTATCTGGACAGATGTACAGGAGTAGGAACGTACCATATATCGAGTGAGAGGAATAAGATTTCTTAATTCCACTGTGACAAGCACAAGTATCTTTTAAAAAAAAGATCCTCCCCTTCTCAGCATTATTCCAGTTTCTTTCTGATGTCTCTTTTTTTTGGTTAAGATGAGCATCCACCCATTTCCAGCAATCTGCTAGTCCACAGCTGGAAATGGGGGATGGTACAAAGCTGCCAGATATTAAGAAAAAGGGTCATGATCTCTTACTTGAATTACAAGTACAAGCAATAAAGGCAAGCTCAGACAGTTGAGTTCTCCTCTCCCACTGGCCACTTCCAACTTATAAGCCTGTATTCCCTTTAACGCTCAAAAAGCTACGTTTCAGGACAACAACTGCAAATGAAGCCAGATCAGAAATTACTCAATGGCATATTTCTCTGTTGACTATCACAATCAAAACTTTCCACATGAATGGCTTGACTTTGCTGGGGGATGGATGGGAAGCAGAAAAATTTCCATCACAAAATGTCTCACTTGCTTTCAACTTTCTCAGCCGAGGCCAATTACCCTGTGGCCCGGGGTCCCTGCTCCCCATACTCTCCCAGCTGCTGGGAGCAGAGGCCGAAGGAAAACTGGGATTCTGGGAGCCTTAGCAACAGCTCGGTCCAGATCCATCTCAACCTCACTTGAGTCAAATGCCTCTGCAGAAATGTGCGTCTTTTCCCATTAATGAGGAAAGCAGCCTGGACAGATGCAGGCACTGGGCAGAGCTGGGCAGCTGGGCTGCTGTAGAGTTCAGGGCTTTGCTTTTTGTTGTTGACAAAACGAATGCTGAGACATGAAAATCCTCAGCAGGATGACATGAGATTCTCTGCACATCTCTATAACCAGCTGACAGGCTCTCCCCTTGGGATGGGAGACCTCCACAGCCAGCACAATATCCTGATAAAGATTATAAAGCACTGGGCAGGTCTTCCTGCATTTGATTTCTATTTCCATTTGATTTAAGACAAGTTTGCCAAGGGGCTGAGCATCATGATGCTCAGCACTGCCATATTAAGGGCTGGAGTGAAGAGGAATCCATAAACCCAAGGTAGGGGCCCAGGTAAGCTGTCCTCCAAGTGGAGTGTGGTAGCTATAAGGGCACGGATGGCCACAGCCCATGCCCAGCAGGCAGGCAGGTGGGCACTCTGCCAGGACAGGGGTGGGTGCAGCACCCATCTTGGTCATGCATGGGTTTCACAGCCCAAGAGCTCTCCTCAGGAGCCTGAGTCACTCCTGTTGTAAGGGACAGATTTTATGCTCTTACAGTATTGCAAGCCTTTCTTAAAGTTCACTGAGCAAAATGCATACACTGGGTTAGACAGGAGAGGGCAGAGGACTTGCTGTGCTGGACTTTGGTGATTAAATTTGCTCACGGCTTTTTTCTGCCTCTCACCCTCATGCCTTACCACTTTGCCACTGTTTTCTGTTGTCAGCCTTTTTTCCTTCACAATGGTCAGCACACTTCAGCTCCTTGTAAAGCATCACCAAACTGCAACACGGTAATTCATTAAAGGGCAGAAAGAAAGTGTAGGGATGGGAATAATGCAATTCTTACCCATTTTCTAGTCATTTTTGGTTTCTCTTAGGGGAAAAAAACATGAGCTGGAACAGCAGGACTGAATTTAAAACAAAAACAAAACCCTCTTCCAAAATACCTCCACATATAAGAATGGCAAATTATTCCTTGCAATTAGATCGAATCAGGGTATTCCACAAGACGTGAGACTCAATGCAGGAGGAACCTCTGGAACAAAGTGCAGTGGAAAGCTTAACAAAATCTCTATTTAAAAGGAAAATAAAAAGAAACTTAACAGATCTGATCTTCATTGTATGAGAAATAAAATAATATTTTCAATATTTATATTCATTCTGAATTAGTGGAAATGCCACAACCATGATAATTTTTTGGCCTAGCACAGAAAATGCCAGTTTCATAACAGCTGTACATGTTAACATACTTGTTCCCTTTGGGGTATTTGTATGTCTTACCAGCTTAAATAGCTCCACTACTTATAAACTAGTACACAAACGTCTAACAGATGTACAAGTTCACATGAGAAGGAATAAAAAATGCACAAACCCCATCACTCTTTCACAACTAATCTGCTTTAATGTAGGAAACACAGCCCACTTGCACTTCCTTCAGTGCGAATGCTTTCTTACTCTGAGATCCCTGAATCCCAGCCTACTCTTTGTTCTTTCATATTTGAAATAGCTGTTGGACTTTTAGAAATGCTCCATTAGTCTTTTTTAATTGTCTCATGAGACCCAGTATTCTGAACAAGCATAAATAAATGCCTTTAAAAGCTCTGAGATGGATTTAGTGGGAGGACTGTGGTGGGTGCGTTTCTCCCTTATATAATAGCAGAGAAGCTGTGACCCTCAGTGGTCCTTTCCTCCCCTTATCCACAACTACGCGGCATCCAGTCTGATTTTCGTTTACTTGACACATTAACCTGCATCTAAACAGTTTTGAGCTCCTGGTTCTCCTTCTTCCTGGTTCCTCTTCTTTTGTGATTTTGGGCCAGAGCTGTATGGAGCTGATGTTTCTTTTTTTCTCCCACCTCCTGTTTGCCGTGTCCCTTCTCCAGGGAAGGAAGTGTTCTTACACATACAGAGATATTTGCAAAATAAATGAGCCTGCAGTTTTATCTGAAGAAAAAATTGTCCTCAGAAGTGCAATAAGATAGTCTTCCTGGACTGCCATATGAATTGAGCTCTATTGCTTCTACTGTCCAAGCTAGCTTGCTTATGGTCGAGGCAGATTGTTTGTGTGGCAGTGGTTTGTCTACATAAGCTGAATTCAGCTCAGCAGTGGAGAATGCTTGGACTGATCAGTCAGTCAAGTGCATTTCTCCCTCCAACTATCGCACAGAGCATACACACCTGCGTGCTGTGTGATGCTGAAATCGTTCTTGATTAAGCAACCATGTGTTTTCTGGAAGAAAAGGGAGGCAAATACTTGTAGACCAATTATTAGCCCATGCTTGCAGAAGGGTAAATGAGAAATACATTCCTGTCACTTCAGGAGACACCTCAGTCGTCTGCTGAGCATGCGTTACCTTTACCATCAGCAAATTTAACTAGATGTCAGTTAAACGATTGCAAATGCTGTATCCTTAACAGTGCTGTGAATCTTGCTGGTTTACTGGCACCAGTGAGACCTAGATGGACTGGGATTTCCCCCCCGTGTCCTTTGCTGTAGATCCTGCCTATGGCTTTTGGGTTAGCTCTTCTCCTTTGTCAAGAGAAGCAGTAAACAAGCTGGTAAATCTGTCCTCTGCATTGTCAAAGTGTTAAGTTACACCGCATCTGTACTTTCTTCTTTGTTTTGTTTTTTAATAATCTATTGGGTTTGTTTGTTCAAGTTAATGAATATAGTATGTTATTGTTATGTAGTTATGCCAAAACACTTCACCAGAAATTTCATAAATGTTTTCTGGTGCATTGCCCAGTTTCATGTGGTTTCACTTTTTCCCTTCATATAGAAGAAAAGCACATGGAAGATAAAGATCTTAGGGTTAATACAACTAGAAAAAGACCTGGGAGGATTCCCTTAAGCAGCAAAAAAGGAGTTAATGAAAAATCAAGTACAAATGAATTATTGTCTGGCTGGCTAACAGTAAAGCTTTAATGTCTTGATCGCAGATTTTATTTGCAATGGTAAGCATTTATTCTCAGCAGGAGTCCAGCCAACTTTTGGGGGGACCATTTATGTGAGAAAGCACACATCACCACAGGGAAAGGTTTTGCCACCTAACATTTGCAGCTTCACAAAGTTTCAAAATTGTCCTTTGCTCATAGTAGCATTCCTCTTGGGCTAAGGGGTTTCCATACAATTAAAAGGAGAGGGTCTCTGCCTCCAGGGAGTTCACAGCTGAAGGTCAAAAAAAAAAAAAACCCAAGGAGAATCAACAATGGGGTTTTTGTGCAAATCAGCAGGATACTACAAAACAGCACTGCACTAGCCTGTCTTTTAGGATGTCTCTGACTTGTTTAGTTAGTTAAAAAAGGCTATTTTCCCAGAACACCTCCATTATCCATGCAAAATTGTACTTTTGGAGGTGGCACCTGAGAAGTTCTAGAACTGTGAGAAATCAAATTACAAGAAGACAAACTAAAACAAATTGTAGTTTGTTCACATAGATAGTGCAGAATTTGGGTGCAATAGAGCTGCAAGGAGGAATATGTGCATAAGGGTAGAATTTGTCCCTCTGATGGTAATTATATCTACTAATTTAATTTTAAAGTCTGAATTCTGATAAATCAGCCTTATGTCCCATCTTTGCATCCTGGCGGTGTACGTCTACTGAAGTTCAGGGCTTTGGAATAATTTCTGATTTCTCTGCTGTTCATGTTAAATTTAATGGAAAGCTCTCTTTGATTTTATTCAAGTGGGATCAAGCTCTCAAACATAATTTAAGACCTCAGCCAGTTCCCATTGCAGCAACCAGGCCCAACAGCTAACAGCTAGAGTTGCACATGCAGATTGCCAAATGGAAGGAAAACAGGCTGAAAGAAGCATAAATATAAGGGGTACTGAAAATAAATTTACTGGAAATGAACACTGAATCTGAATGAAAACCTGAACTGCTTCCAAATCAGTTTCAAAGAATTGATACAGCAGAAAAAGGCCTTCTTAGCCAGTATTATGTCTCTTACCTTAGATAAACTAACCTATTCATCATGTATAGCAGTCACATATTTTTCTCTGATGCATCTGCCAAACATCTATATGTACAAGTGAATTCACAGAACTTGGATTGCTTTCAGAGATGGGGATGTAGAGATCTAAGCTATCAAGTCAAAGTAATGTGACCGTTTTGTAGCTGGATACTTTTTTTCCCTCTAGTTTCATATGTACTAGTACAAATTTCCCCAAGACCGGCCACAGCTGCATGGAGTTATGTGATGAGGCACATCTGCCTTGACGAGCCACATGGTGGGGGGCACGATGCCAGCCTCACAGCGCTGTTTCTGAATATGGGGTCCAGGTTATGGTATTGGGCTGCAGCCTCTCCCCTGCTCTAGGACACCTCAGGCCTGGTCAGCCAGTTTGGCAGATTTAAGATGAAGCAGACCAGCTGTATTTGGCATTTAATTACAAGAAAATTAAGCACAGTAAAATGAGTCTCACATGATGAGATCGTGGGTGATGGTAAACTGCCTCATGTTATGTCTCAGTCCTACCCACCACAAGTCCCCATCCTCTTCCCAGCCAATGCTCTTCTGCCCACCTTTTCAACCCCACTCCTCCAGCATTTTTCAATCTGCAGGTCCACAGACTCCACGTTGCTCCAACCCCCTCCACTCCTCCCCATCTGCAAATGCTCCTGATCCATATTTCCAGACCTCCTTGTGCCTGGTCTCTCACTGCCCATGCATGTCCCCCAGCTTGTTTTCAGGATGATGCTGGCTGATGATGTCCTATCCCTCCCCCTAGGCTTGTTCCATCCCCACTGCAGTCCACATCCATCATTGCTGTCCCATCCTGGCCTTGTCAGCTCCCTGCCCTGATTTTCCCTTAAGAAACAGTGAGGTTTTAAGAAGCTGGGCACAGGCTGCTACTGTGAAAAGCCTTCCAGAGCTGCACCATGAGGGTGCAAACTGTGGGAAGGAGAGATGATTTTGCCAAGGATCACAAACTGGAAAGGCACCATGGTGTTGCTCTCCCAATATGCAAGGTACCAGTTTCATTGGGGAAGAATATGAGGTAGAAACCTGTTTCAAGAGTGTTCAATACTTGAGACTTGACCAATCCAGCAGCAAAGAGCTAATAGATATTCAGTAAACTTACAATAAATATAACAAAGCCTAGGACACTTGGAGTTGGGAGAACCAAATATGGAGCTATGAGCCCTTCAGGGTGCTTCAGAATTTCCTCTCACATACACAGACACATTATTTAAATGAACATGTGTCTGTCTTGTCCTCTTCCTCCCATATTTCCCCGCTCTTCTTCTACCAGTAGAGGTGCAACAATAAAACAAATTTGCCTTTTTTGCTCATGGAAAGCTGGGCTGAATGCTAGTAACATCCCTTTTGAAATCTAAACTGAAAAATTCTGTGCACTAGCAGACATATTGTGTACTTATTCTTGACGCCAAGCTCCCCTTGGGTACCTATATAGCTTAAAAAAGCAGTGACAGGATATACAGCTGGACAGAGTATTTCCAGTGGAGCCACTTTCCACTGGACAGTGACATTTTGGTGGAATGTGTTGATTCTGTCAGAATTTGTGCTGGGAGCCATTCTGGTAAGCAGGTGGGTGGCCAGAACCACAAAAAGCAATTTTTTAACAAAATTCCATTATAAATTTCTTTTGTCTTTCTGACTTTTCCTTCCAATTTGAAATAAAAAATAAATAAATCTGGAATTGGTAATTTTTCTCTGGAGCAGGAATTCCTAAGCCTTAACCAAAAAAGAAACTATTTGTTTATTTTTCCATTTGGCTCTTCCTCTCTGTTTCTCTGGCTTCTCTCACTCAGCTACGCTTCCCACTCCCCCTTTTTGTTCCTTCTGCTCATTTTTCCCCTTTCACCTTTTCATTTCTCGGCTGAATTGTTCTCTCACTCCTGGCTTTACAATCTATTTCACAGCTGATCCTTTGCCGAGGGTGAACTCAATAACACTGGAGGTGAACTTTTGCACTCATGTCGATTCAGAGGATTAGGGTAGACAGATTTGCCCCTCTCTGTGTAGTAAGTAAGGTTAATGCATAAACTTCCTCTCTTTCTGCTTTATATTCTCCTTGTTTTTATTATCTTAACTTACTGTTCTCTTTTAAAACCATGATCCATATCTAAACATAACCTCATGTGAACTGCCTGGCCACCACCACCACCACTTCGCCCTAGCCCAGCTCCCCTCTTCAAGTAGCAGAGCTGATGTTTGAAACAAGACTTTGAATTGGAAATGACTTCAGCGTTCTGTGCAGCACCGTCAGTAAAGTAGTTCGGTAATGGAGTTCCTCCTGCTATAGGCACCTTTTCCCTCTCAGCCTGAGAAAAGTTTTACCTCCCTTATTAGTTTCACTAGCAGTAGCACAGGTTGTTTTAATCTTCTATGCTGCCTGTAACATACTGCAGATGTACCTGTGTGAAATGGTCTCTCATTATTGGAATGCAATAAAAAGAAAACAAGCTTCTCAAGAGGAAAGAGGGTAAAAGAAAAAAGTTAAACCAGTTTGGGCCTGAAATTCCCCAGATTTTTATAGTAACGTTAACATTTTATAATACTGCTATTAAATTACCTGTAGAAGTGCATGCAAAAGGGCTATGGGCCAAATTCTTTATTCTTTCCTTTACTCAGTCCCTATACCTGTTGCTGAAGCAGCGATAGAGCTTGCCTGATTAAGGCAGAAGATAAACATTTGCAAAAGCATGGCAGTGATTCTAGGACCTCTTCCCTGAAATTCTGAAGCCTAAGGATATGCTTGTGTCATGCCACAGAGAAGGATGAGGAGACACGGCAGGCACCACACTAGTCCCAGAAGGGTCTGGGCATCTCATCTGTGCTGTACCCCAGCTCATGGCAGAGCATTTCAGCAGAGCTGCACCTTGTTGACCTCACTGCAGTGTGTTGGACACTGGGGCTGCTGTTTGCATGCATTTATGCACAGCAGCTTAAAAGCACTAGTTTTGTTATCTATGCACTGTGTTTCCTTGTGTGCTGTAGATCTACTGTGAGTCAGTTTTTAAATGGGACTCAGGCTCCTAAGTTAACTGGAGACTTGCAAACTGTCCAAGAAAAACACGAGGGCCAAATTCTTTCCCCTGAAGGAAAGCCCTCATCTGGTATAGATCTGACACACCGTGCCTCTTCTCATTAAGCATGCAATGTATTAGGATACTTCAAATGAGGCAAGATATATGCATGTATTTGTTGTCCCTAGAGGGAAAGGGCCAAGTAGTCCAACAGAACAACATCGATGCTGATTTGAAATATATTAGATGCAGCACAGAAGTGGCAACAGGATCAAATGGTGTGTCTGTGCACTTGTTCTGCACACCCATTGCCATTTCTGAAGGGCTTTTGGTTCAGCTGAGCTGGCAGATGAACTCATTCTCAAATTCTAAAAGCACCTTCAAATTGCTTGCATGCATGTATAGAGGTCTCCAGCTTGTAACTTGAAACCAGTACAAGCATTTTAATTTGTTTTAATTCATTGCCTCTGTGAAATGAGACCAAAGCAGAATGTCCCTCTCTTCCTTAGAAGAGCACAGGACTGTGCCAGTGCATTTCTCATGGCAAGCTGCATTATTTCACACCAATTTACTCCAAGTTTTGCAACAGATTCTTGCAAACACTGATTTTTCCTCAGGATTCATGTTTTCAAGTGTAGTGTGTGTAACTGATCTCTTCCAGTTTGAATGCTTTATTACCCATTGACAGTGGAGCTAGAAATAGGAATGGTTTCTTAGCATCAGAATATCATCTATGATCTGAATGGATTTGGTGTACTAACATGTAAGGGTTGAATACAAATGTGTGGTTGTTGGTCCCGTGCCAAAACAGAGTTCACCAAAAATTTAGTCTAGGTCAGCATAGCCTGGGATTCTGACTTGTGTTTGCATCAATCCATGAGTTTGGTGATCTAAACCTAGGGGGAAAACCTGTGTTTGGCCCTCTGTGCCTTGAGAGATGAACAGTAAGAAAGAAACTGGATTATTATAGAGGAAAGGAAAAAAGCCTTCATGCAGCAGTTGTTTGCAACGGGCTACATCATCAACCTGGTGTAATTTGGCAAAACTCTGCTGCCCCAGTTTATACCAGAGGAAGACCTGGCTTGCCATAATTTATCCTTACTGTCAGCAGTCTCTGTAATTTTAATCTTGTAATCTTGTCTATGAAGACCAATGTCTTACAGACAGCTTCTCTCCTGGAATCATAGGGGAATCATAAGCCTTCTGGTAATCTTGGATAATCCCTGAAGCTATGAGTCACTAGAAGCAGAGGCCCTTCATGCATCATTTGAACCCCTAATTGTCCAACACATGCAGGTGAAAAGTGAGAGGCAAGAGTGAGGCCAGCAGCAGACAGAAAACACTGGACGAGCAATTTTGAAGGGGACTTCCCGTTAATATAAACAACCTTCTTTCCTTCCTAATAATGCACCTGTTAGCAAATATATTCCTGGAGAGCTGCTCTCATGCATCTGCTTATGACTTCGCAGAGGAAGTAGCTAATTGACATTTGGGGACTTTGAGGTGTTTCCTGACTATAACTGTGCAGTATTTAACACTGCTTTATAGAGCACAATGCTCAAAACACTGCCAAAAACTCCAGAGCCCTGCTGAAAATGTGGAAGAAACAAAAGGCTTCCATGTCCAGAATGGTGACCTAGAATTTAATCTGTTTCCAGGTAGAATTAATAGACTGTGGCATGGAGCCCAGCCCCTTCCTCTGTACAGAATGAGTCCTGATGAGAGCTTTTTTCCTCTCTGAGTGACTAATCACATCTCTTTTCAAAGAGATGCAATTCCCTTGATCATTCTCTGTTCCTCAGGGTATAAAAATTGGAGCTATTGAAGAGAAATCTGAGAAACGGCAAGAACATTTTAGAAGCACGGTGTGGGCAGTGGCAGCAGCAAGTCTCACGTTGTGCCAGGCTCAGGATGTGCTGCGCAGGAGGAAGGAGGCATTCAGCCCCTTGGTTGCCTACCGCTTTGAAATAACTTGTTGCAATAGCCTGTTGTGTACACTACCCAGGCAAGGTTCATGCTTTTATCTGCAGCCTACTGATAATACAAAGGGGAGCAGAGGGTGGCATTAAGAATGCAAGTCCTTTGAGCATTATATTTTGCAATTCATTCAAAGGGAAACATTTTTAGCCAAGTTTCTGGAAGGAACAAGGTTAGTAAGCTTGCTCAGTGAGCATTGTTTGTTCCCTATCTTTTGAACATTTCAATTTATTTCAATGATATTGAGGGCTTACATATCTTGGAGAATTCACCAAAGAGAGGCAGAGATGTATGACTGTTCCAAGTGTATGAAAAACTGCAGTAGAACTCACGTCTTCCTAGACACAGAAGTCAACCGATCCTGAGACACAAGCAAAAGGAGGCTCCATTCGTTCAGGTGCTCTTTTAATTTAAATACTGCTTCTGCTGCATTTCCAGTCAACCACATGACAGAACCAAAAGAATTTCTCATGGGATGTGTGAGGCCTTTGATAGTAGTAATGGATAGGGCCTTTTTCAATCAGCGGTGTTACTTCTGGTCATTGCTCAAGACTAAACTGGGCATTTATGCTTTGAGTGTGGAATTCCAGAGAGGAACAGGATGGCCAAAGTTCAGCCAGCAAGAAGGGAGAGAGAACTGAGACTCTGTACCTATGTGCTACGAAACTGTTGTTGGTTTTAAACCATCTATAAAACAGGCCTGTCTCTTTAGCATCTCAGATTAGCTGGAATTATCTGGGCCATTGCTGAAGCATTGCCTCTTTAAATCTTCAGCAGACCAGCACTGGTTAACAGGATAGACTGTCAGAGAATGCTTCTGGGGAAAAGGTAGGATATAGGAACTACGCCGGCTCTCAAAGGTATGTTCAAATTTGCCCCAATGGCTGCAGAGCACAGCTGGATGGTGAAAATCCTGTGGATTTGGCTGTGGGCTTGTTACAGAAATTATTGCAGCAGAGCACTCTCAAGAAACAATCTATTATATTTCCGGAAATACTTTTTTTTCTCACTATAGCTGGAGGTTTTGCTCTTTTTTGCTTTTAGTCTAGCTTGCCTAATCTGTTTCTCTCTCTTTTCTTCTCCTTTTAGGAAATCCATTTGTGAGAGACTTCAAAAATGGAAAATATTTTAAAGCTATAAACAGTTTCTTTTGTTTTCTTGTGGGGGTCCATTAGCTGGCACTGGTCTAAAGAAGAAATCCCATAGCTCTTGCAGTCAATTTGTTTTGGTTTTCTCCTTTGGTTTATTTTATAGTTACACAGGCCGGATGGGTGGAGATCAGATCGTTATCACTGTGATGCCTGTTATATCTGTCATCCTACAAGTCTGTTTGCTTTCCAGAAATGATTGGTGTTGGTTTCAGCAGTTCTATCAGCTAGTATATTGTGCTATTCAGTGCTTCTCTTGCCAAAACACACCTCCTGAATTCAAATGCAAGAAGAAGGTTATTTATCCATAGCCTGTGTGTACCTCAAGAAAGCCCTAGCATATCTCTGAACACATAAAATTTCCACTTACTAAACAGCTCTGATTTTGTCACCTGCTGGTATGCCTCTCTGTACAGAAGAGGCAGCCAAAATCCCACTTTTATTATTAAAAAAAATCTCCCAAACCCTAAATCCTTTGTTCTATTGAAGACATTGGAAGCAGCTCTGGGCTGGCGGAAATCAGCAGCAATGTTGACATATACTTCACAGGGTCTAAGCTTTCATTTAGTAATATTATACCAGTGTAGATCTTCAAAGAATTTTCTCACAAGAGAATTTCTCAACCTCTACTTTCTTACACAGATTCAAGCTGGGAATAGATGCTTCCCTGTTAATTTGAAATGGTGCTTGTCTTTATTGCATATCCTTAAATCAAGACAGTATTGCTCTTGCCACTGGATCATTTTGCATATGTGAAGCCCCAGAAGATGTAGACGTTGGCACCACACAAAATAGGTAACAAAGGAGATTAAGATACTTTACCTGTCTTGCAGCCAAGAAACCAGACCAGCTGCCTTGATCTCTGTCAAATGGGAAAAGGGGCTCATCAGAATGAAAAAATAAGAAACCTCGTTCATTTTAATTTGCTCATTCTACTACTTAGCTTTTAGGCAGTGGTAGGTAAAACTCTTCTGGGCATATTTAAACTATCCTGTTTTCCCAAGACTTAATTTATACCCAGTTTTCATGAGAGAAAGAACTCAAGGACATCAGCAATACGCAATAGCTCAGGACAGGGAGCAAAAATACATGCAGTGGGAATCTGCATTAGGACAATAATGGTGCTCAAGACCAGGAGAGCCAGTGCCAACTGCAGAAGAGTCAGTTAATGTTGACTGAAATAGTATATCAGTTCCAGGCAGGTATGAATCCGAAACTCTGCAGAATTAGGTATTACAGAAAACTCATACAGTTTTCATCTTCAAGGACTGTAAGTAAAAATAAAAAGCAAGAGAATGGCAGAAAGGGGCCTATAACAAACAGTGAGGAAGATAAAAAATAACAGGAGCAAGAAATATCACCTAACATATCACTAGCATTGCAGGTTCATTCTACCATGTACTTTAGCACACCTGAGTGGCATTTGAGAGCAAGACATGAGTCTCACAGAGGAATAAGGCTGATGTGAAGGCCATTTGCATATGCTTATGTCTTTAGCAAAAGCTGAATTTGTCATATACTGTATTCAAGACTGTTGATTGAATCCAAGCTGTAGGTATAAAATAAAAATTGTTTTTCACCTAAGTTGATTGGTTTAGTATTTGACCAGAAGAAATAAAGTTGTTGATCTTCTGTTATTTTTCAGTTGCACTGCATTAAAGTGTGTTCAGAAGGCTTGATAAAGTATTTTTCATTGAACCATTATTGTGTGGCTGATTTATGTGGCTACTTTGATGGTAAGGAAGTTTAATTAGTAATAGCTGCAGTTTTTGAAGAGAAATTTAACAAGGTGCCTCACATATGAAAAGCACAGAAGTCTCTTTGTTCTGAACAACCTCTAACAGGGTGTAGAAGGAGACTTTTGCTCACTCCACTCATTCTGATAAATTAGTAGGTTTCTTTGAGCAAGTAAGCGGAACAAGATCACAATACCATCGAGCACCAAGGCTTGGCCCACTGAGGGAACAGTTGCACCATTGCTAAATTGCCGCAGAAGATCTATACCATCACAACAGCAATCCGGGATTTCCTTTCTTGCTTCTTCGAAATGGGGCTTCAAACTCCAGAGGTCCTTTTCTAGCCACCTCTAGCTAGATGTCCAAAAGCTAAGCTATTTCCCCTATGCATGGAGAGAAATTGGTACAGCTAGGGAGTGAGTCACCTCATCCAAACACAGGAGTTTAGGATAAGCCAATTCAATTGCTGTAATCAAATCTGCTGAAAACAACCTTCCATGCTTTCTGTTACGAAAAAAATAGGTGGGGCTGGTATTGCAAGGTCCCACTAATTCAGGCTGTGTACCCATCTGGAGAGAATAATGTATTCTCATCTTTACGGCTATTAGGTTTTGGAAAGAAAACGGATAAACAAGCTGTTTGAATCCATAAATCTGATATAACTTTTAATAAATATTTTGGTGTTGCCTGAAAGGCAGTGCCTACACCACCAACTAAAGGAGGCCAGGTTTCATTCTCTGTACTAAAGGCCAGCTGGCATGGTATCGATCCTCTCCACCAACCCAAACTCACTGCCCTCTCAAAACAGAGATGTCAGGCTGCTTTGTGGGAAGGCTTCCTGGCAGGCACCGGGCTTCAGCACGGTCTTGGGGCAGCACTAACAGGCACCACCTAGAAGCGGGCAAGAGTGCGCTCATTGTTTCATCGCAGTTGTGAACCAGGGTGTGAGCTGTGCCCTGCCTGTTTCATATGTACTAGGACAGACGTAGTCAAGAGGCTTTATCCTGCAAAAATCTAGTTACTACTGAAAACACCTCTTTTAGCAGCAAAAGACCAGAGGCTCAAAAGGGACAGTGTTCTCCAGCAGGGCAAGGTTATTTTCAGGTTGAGAGAACTTACAGAGTTTCGTATGTTACTGGGTATAATTATGGGTAATAATTTTATCTGTTCTTTAGGAAAGATCCTCAAAGAGAAAGCTACATTGCCTGTATGGACTCTAAGTGAATCCTGATCAAACAACTCTTGATTATTTTAGCTATATCAGGTAGGCTACCTGGTAGCGTCTTGAATCCGTCTCTAGGTGTAGAGATGGTGGCTCTCATAAATTTTGTAAATGCTCTGAAAGCTTATAACAGTTTGGCATCTTAGATGTATGGCACATAAAAGAAAAAAAGTAGGCTGAGCATTTATTGGTCATCAGGATTTACAAGAAGACTAGGAGAGTTCAAGAATACTGTCTTCAATTCTTTATTTTTGATGAAGCACTTTAAAATTCTGAGGTCTAAGACAGGTCTGAGGCCCTTAGTTTTGAGGGATAAGGAACTGCAGTGAACAAAACCTCTTTCCGCAGTATCATGAAGAAACTACCTCTCTAGCTCTGAGAAATCCAAGGGGAATTGTGCCAGGGACTTAACTCAGTCTCACAAGAATTTAAAAGGAGGTGGATGGATACAGGAGAGGGACTAAAACCAGAAACTATAAATCACTTCCACACTGTCTAGCACTAAACCGAATTTCCAAATGCTAGTGAGATGGTTTAGAAGTTAGCTTTTGTGTATATGCCTCCTAATTACCGTAGGGATCCAATCTGAAGCTTATGTACATAGAATTCGGAAGTTATTTTGTCACATTTTGTCTTAATCTTTAATTGCCAGGAATGAGGTCCTGTGACTCCATAAATCCCTCACATTTGACTCAAAGCAATAAGTTATTAATAATCAGGATGATATTGTCAATGAGGGGGGACAAAAGAGTGAGCCCCTAGGTTTACTTAGATTAGAGATTGCCACATACAACCAAATCTGTGACAACTGCAAATGGGATAAGAAATACATATAAAGATTGATTACAGAATAAGATTACCCATTTCTAAACACGCAGACCCAATGGTTATACAAGCACAGGCTTTAAGACAAAGAGGAATTTCTCACTGTGGGCATCTGTGCACTCAGAAAAAAAAGCCATTACATAGACTCAAGCAGAAATTTTCAGTCTTGGATATATATTTTACTGCAGAGGCAATGGGATTCAGATGTGCCATAAAAAATAACCAACAAAAACAAAATAGAACACATGTATTTCTTAGGTGGTGTGAGATAGAGCTGTATATAGCCTCTTATACTCGAAGCGTCTCAAAACCAGACGTGGGGATTTTTAGTCCCACAGTGCTGCTAATGTCTAACAACTTTCTAAGAGTAAGGAAGCAGACGGTGTCTCTTGGTCCTCAGCTGCATTGTTGCAATATCAACACAGATGCCCGTTGTGATAAAGGTTTCTTGTAACCTAAACAGTTCGTGGCTGTTCCACTAAGAAACCCTGCACCAGACTCTGCGGCTCACCACAGGGGCTGTGCACTAAGCCGGCTCCTGTGCTGCTACCTCTCTTCCCAGGGTCACAGGTGCACAGCTAGACCCCTGCTGCGATCCCCCTCGCCTCGGTGGCTCCTGGCCCCAGAGAGGCCCTGCCAGCTGGATGCACTGCTGTGCTTGGTGCTGGGTCTGCCTGAGCAACTCCCTTCTACCTAAATTCATCAGAAAGCTGGAGAATATCACTGATGAAGAAGGAAGGATTAAAAAAATAAGCAAAGCATGCAGAACGCTCTCTATTGCAATGGACAGCAATGCAGCCTGGGTCCGTACTGAGCGATACAGACCTCTTGTGGTGGTCACACCTCAGTATGTTCCTGTTAGTCAACTGGTGTGTATTTTGTAAAAAATTAGCTGGCATTTTGCCATGAATATTGTTTTTAGAAATCAAAAATCCTTTGCATCTTGTTATTCTTTCTCAAATATCTCTGTGTTTTTATAAAACAGTCTTGTGCACAGACTTTTATTTACATGTCTTATAAACCCTGTAATTTGTGGCTTCCTATAAATTTTTCCTTCAAAATGTAACAATTAATCAGAGTCCTGAAATTCTATTAATACAGGTCTTTGTAGTGGATTTCCTGTCATTCATACTTCCACGTGTCCCAGGGAAACCTGCTAACTGAGAGAAGTCAACAGCAATCAGAACAGTTACAAGACAAACTGGGAAAAGCAGCACTAATTATGCAACAAATTAATGAATATATTAAAGTAAATGGGATTCTTTTCTATTGCAGAAAAAGTAGACATAATTAAGAGTAGGGACCAATTAGTGTTCTTCTGTGTGACAAGAAGAAATGTTAAGGTAAAGGGCAAATAGAACAATTAAATTATGCAGGCAAATCAATCTGGGAGGTAGCAAAAGCAACTGATTAACTGAAAGCCCTGATCTAACCCACCAGATGACTGCAGCATGAGAATTAAACAGCAGCATGTGCACAGTTACCAGCAAAACTACCTGATGTTACTTCAATTTCACAAAAAGGGTGACATTTTACACTCACATAGATATACATAGAGATATATAGATACATATTATACATGTTGTGCAAGGAGCCTTGCAGACTCGTCCTTATTTCAATGAACGCTGGCTTTGGGCCATATCAGCATGTTATTAACAAGTATTCTGTTAGTTCGTTCATGAAGGCTTCCCCAGTGAGGATCTTCCATGGGCATCTGCACTTCAGATCTTGCTGGTACCTTCAGAGTCCTTCAGGTGGATTCAGCCTGGACACAGTAATTTTCATGACGTGCATCCCATGGCACTCAGAGTACTCTGAAATGGCCTTTTTAGTACTTTGCTCACCTACTTGAAACATGCTGCCTATACTGTCTGCCAGCATTGCCCAGGAGCCAGACATTTGTCGTAAGCAGCCTTCCTCATGCACCCCTACGGTCCACCTGGACCTGGACCTATCAGCCCATGTTGTATCCCTACAGGTAGCTCTCTACTCTTCAGTGTACATAGTTTGTCCTCAATGAGGTCCTGGTATGAGACCCTCTTGTGAGGCAGGTGCTTCTCATAGCAGTGCTTTTGTCCTTGTAAGTAAGGTGGCTACATGTTTCACATGTATTACCAAGTCTTGGGAAAAAAAATCTTACCAAATGTCGTGGGCTCTGGGGTGAACATAGCCATATTCAAGTCATCCTTGAGGAGAGCTGCTAATGGTGGGGTCACCTCAGCAGTGCAAGGAGGCACCCCAGAGGGTCAGGTATTGAGTATCTGGACCAGAGGTTTTCCCTCCCAGCAATCCCATTTTATTATCAAGTCCCCAGGGTACTGTCCGAGACTAACACATTTGCCCTCAAAGGCTTTGGAGTTGCAAGAGCATGTGGACACTACCAATGCCTTTAAAGCAGCATTGCTTATTTTTATATTTGTTTTCTTCTCATTTTTCCTCTGAAGGATGCACTGGGAAGGAATACAAAACACTCACCCAAATCTGCATCTGTATTGCTGGACATCTTGCCTTCTGTAGTTTTCAGTAGTTGCAAATTTTTAACTTTAACTGACTGGTAGATGTATTCTTTATTTTCTACTGCTGATATTTGGATATCTCCAGTGTCCCAGGATAGATTTTACTGAGGTACAGACAGAGAAGACAGTGGCAAATACAGATGTTTTAGGTATACAAAATCCATTGGTAGAGTTTCCATTTCCTTTTTTTTTTCCTTTTCTTTCAGTCTTGCTGTAATTTTTACCCAATTTTCACCGTTTCTGTCAAAAGTTGTTCATTTTCTGATTGCTGACACCTGGCAAGTGGTGAGTTTTATGATGAGTAGTCAACAGCTTTTACAGGAGAAAGTGAATATTTTAAAATTCTCTTTCTTTGATAAAAATATAACTCCATTAGATTCAGATGGGGTCACAAAGTTGTCCTTAGACTAGTGCTGATGAGGTTATTGCTACTGCTCCAAGACTCGTACTGATTCTTCTGTTATTGCAAGGTCTAGATGGCACATTGCTTCCACTGCAATGACAAGGCACTTAGACATCTCATGCACATCCGTCTTCTCTAAATTTCAGGAAACATAATCAAGCCTGAGAGTCCAAATCTGGGTTTAAATTGCATTAAAATACTGTTTTCAAAGACAGATACACTTATATGTGTCCTGGAAAGCAGTCAGACACATGCTTTGATGTCTTCTTTCCAATAAAAATACAACAGCGCCTGCAGCCCAGACATTACTTTTGAACAACTGTAACAGAAAAGGGAAAGTGTGTGCAAGAAAAGGAAACTCTATATAAAAGAAAACCCTTTCAGAGAAATGGTAGACTTTGTATGACATTGTTCCAGTTTTTCTTAACAAAGAGAATACACTAAGGTTAAGAGTTACAATTTATAGGAAGATAGTATAGGTAGGTTAAGATAACTAGACTGCTCTTGTCAAGCTGAACTCGGAACACAAACCGGATGATTGCACTTGGTTATCTGCATGCCTGTAATTATTCTAACTCTCCACTGGATGTCAATACTGCTTAATACAAATGTTGGCTTGGAATTCACTGCTTAGAGAACAGCAATCCCTGCTTTTAGAGGTGATTACTGTTTAAGAACATAATTAGGTAAGGAATGTAATTATAGGAGGTGAACCTCACCCATTTGGAGGTAGGCAGAGGATAGCTTTTAATAGCAAAGGCACTTCTTCCCATCTCTGAAAAGCTAATGTTGCAATTGTATTTCCATCACATATCTGATGTCGTACATCTCCCTGCAAGAATTTCTGCCCTGAACAGTTTGGCAGAATTGGGAACCTGGTGCCTAAAATTTCTACTGAAGATAGAAGAAGTACTCTGGGAAAATCACACTAAAACCATTGCAAGGCTACTTTCCACTTTTTACAGAGGGGAGGCTTACAGAATTCAGGCACTTGAAACCTGGTGCACAAAAGAAACACACACAGAGTATGTTTTCATTAAAAAAAAAAAAGTTGTTAAAACCACATGGTTGGTACTAAAGCCAAAATTACTGATTGGCTTGAACAAGCCTCAGTTAAGCTCTGAACTTCCAGGAGCTTCCATCCCTTTTGTTCCTACCTAAAACTGATCCCCTGGTGCAGAGTTTTCCTCTGCAGAGCAGAGGCACAGTGGAGGTGCTGAAAGAAGAGCCAAGAGCAGCAGAACTGCAGAAGCAGAAGAGGCAATGGCATGAAGGTAAGGAGAGAGGAGGAACAGAAATTCCCTGTCCTGCAAATACAGGGATTTGGAGGATATCCTGTATTTCCTCCAAAATCCCAGTGAACTCTCCCCGGTAAAAACTCCATTAAATAAGTACTTCTGTGGTGTAGGTGCAGTGGAATTTAGTGATCTCGGTCATCCTCCCGCTGCTGTCAGCGCAGGTGAGAACACGATGCCCCTTGAAGGGGAGATGGAAACAAAATCTGGGGAGATCACAAAATCTGAGGTAGCAGAGTATAATTTTTAAATGAACAACATTTTTAAAGATTTGGGGGTTTTTTTTGGCAGGTGATTGAAAGACAACCAGTTTAACATGGTACTTTTGTCAAGGTAGTAGGATTTGGCGTTGGGTGGATTTTTTTCACTATTATTGCAGCAAATCATGTGAAACAAAATGTAGAAAACAAAATGAGCAGAAATGGGGTTTCAGTGATTGAGCTCCCAAAGCTGAGCTGATGCCAGTGACACCCCATGCTTCTGTGATTCCGCCTAATGATGGCTGTGGTATTTAACTTTCATAAGGATTTAATATTTGACACTGTGACAAGATTTTTTCCAAGCATGCATGGAGTGTTTTTTATACTCTTTTTTGGCATATTTATTCAAAATGTACTATATTTAAGATTGCTGTAATCACATACATACATTGGCTACTGGCCACAACGTTCGAGCTATTAATCATACCCTGGAATCCATGGCAGATGTAAAAATTAAGTTTTATTTATCAAACTTACTCATTGGAAATGGCAGCCCAAGAAATTTACTCCTTAGGATTTTGACTTTTCTTACATACTTCTGGCAATGGGTTCGAGGTTTTAGAAAGGTGTAAATCATACTTTTGCTCAGTCCAGACAGTGTTGGCACAAATGAAAATTATTTTTCCAGAAATGCAAGCCCTTTTGTTTGGATGGCCTTTATTTTTCTGCCAAATTATACCACCAGTGCTATTTCTTTAGCCTAACACTATTTTCCATTATAATCCCGTCTTTCAAGAAACAAACCAAAGCCTTCTATCCTTGCAGAAATTTCAGACCCACAGATATGACTGCCTCTCAGCTGAGTTGGGAAAGTGGTCTCCAGTGACAGGCTCAGAGGATTCTGGTTATTTTTCCATAAATAGCTAGATGAAAAGCCAATAACCTGATAGGGAAAAACAGGTTCAGGAGGACGATTGTTTCTGTCGTATGACCCACAAAAGCTCCAGCTCTGAAAACCTTACTAGTCTATGGGTTCATATACAAAAGATAGTGTCTTTGAAAACAACTAGTGTGCGTACTGTTTAAGCTGAAGGGTCCCCAAGTGATTGTGATGTTGTTTCTGTTGTTCACTAACATAAAAGAAGCTCCTACAACCCAAACTTTCTTGAGTTTTCTATTAAATAGAACAAATTACGTACAGTAATACAGAAAAGAATTGAAAACCCCCAACTAACAAGGGTAGCATTATGGGACAAAAATACACCCAACATATGACGTACAGAGTGCCACAGAATTGCTCCTGGGGTTTTTTTGCTTGCAAATTGTTTTTGTTTTACAAGAGTTCCTTTTATATACATATATGATATATTAAAGTGTAAGAACTAAATTAATTCCAATTGTCTTCTGCTTGGACTAAATATATGTTAAATGTCTGCGCTTTGTTTTATTTGCCTTCATGTTCCAAACATTGTCATAATACATCTTTTTGTATTTGTACCACAGATCTATATAGCACATTATCATTCAAAAATCAGTTGCTTTCTTGAGCAGCTTATAAACTAGCCCAGATGAAGAAGGCATCTGAATGACTGTGTAAGAGAGTGTATGGACACCAGTGGAAAGCAGGTCAGCTAAAAAGGGGCTTCTCTACTAGCCTACTTCCTACCAGCAAAGGAAAATGTTTGGGCTTTGTTCCCCCAGCCCTACCTGCTGCTGAGCTGGTGCTACCATGTTAAAGTGTGGTTATGATGGTCTTCCCTTATGAATGTTGAAAGAGGGTGGTTCAGATATTAGCTGAGCTAACTCACTAGGTGCCTAATGCTGAAAGGGGTGAATGCTTTGTGTCCAGGGAACAGACAACTGTCCCACGTACAGCAGGTTGAGAAGGAAGTTGTCCAGTTTGCAGGAAAAGCTGTTTTAAAAATATACAGGTTGTTTAATCCAGACTGTTCTGGCTGGTGACCCCAGTGCTCCTCAGCACCAAAACTGCCATTTCCCCCTCCCAGGTGAAGGCAATACCAATAGCCAGCACAGCCCTGGACCTGGCAGAGCTATCCCGGCACGGCACACCATTGAGACACGGGTTGGTGGGGGAGAAATAGGACAAGAAGGGGGGAAATCAAGCAGAAGGACTAAAGCCCTGTAGTCTGCGCTGCATGTCCTGTGGGAAGGGGGACATCCTCCCCCTGTCCACTGGAAGAGCCACAGTCGGTCGGGGAGTGCTGGCCAGGTGGCTGTGTCACCCACCTGCAGCGAGGGACAGGCTGGCTCCAGACTGAAAAGACGGAGGCTCCTCAAGCAGCATCAGAGGTCTTGCCCTTCATTTTATTTACCTGTTTTATTTTCTGTAAAGCAGAACTTTTCTGGATTCTCACTTTGGTGAGGAAAGCAAACACAAAGAAAATCCAAACTCAGTTCAGTCTGAACTCAATCAGTGTATAACTTGGCCTCCAAACTGAAATATCGACTATTTGCAAAGCCCTAAAGGAAACCGTCGTGCTGATTTGAGGTAGACTGGTATGAACCTGATGGTTTCAGTACGCTACTTCAGACATTAGTGTTAGTACCTGTGCAGCTGTTATGAGGGGAAAGGCAAGCAGTATCTACGAGCTTCTGTCTGTGACGTGAAATGTGGTGATACAAATTCACTAGCCATGGTGCCGCTCAACACACTTATTATTTATTTGTTCCTAAATAGTCCTCTCAGGTTTTGTTTTTAAGTTTTCCTACATTCCTCCTGCTTCAATGTCACATTGTTTGCCAGCATCCTACTTGTACTCAAAATGGGTAAGATTTGTTTTCCGAAATGTCAGCATTTCCAGGTGTCAATTTTCTTCCCTTTTCAGGCGCAGAAGTGCCAGCAGAAGGTTGGCTCTCTTTTTTCTGGCTCTGCTGTGAATTAAGTTCAACCTTTCCTTAAAAAGGTTTGTGTTTCAGAACAGCTCATTTAAAAAAAAGAAAAAAAAACAAACCTGACCCAAGCCCCCAAACAAGACAGTTAATGGAAGAAAAAGTTCTCGGCTTTGGTTAGAAAGGTCTTCAGGAAGAGGAATGCAAAGGGACTAAGGAACACAAACAGTTCTCATCCATGCCCCTTCTCCATGCCAACATATTTCTTCCTTCCAACTTCTGATCACAAATTAGTAGTTTAGTAACTGACCCTGTAGTGTTTTGGACTATTATTCTATTTGGGTCTGCTTTCACCTAAATAACAACCATCTGGTGGCGTCTCAAATCAGATTCGTGTGATGGACTGTATATAATAACCAGTTCAAGGATTGTCAGGGGAAGGGTTAACATTCTTGCCCTGAGCAGAAGGACCGCAGCTGCATGCCGTAAACTTCGCACAAAGATTGTCAGGGTAGAAGGGCTGGGTCAGCTGTAAAGAATTAAGCAAATCCCCCTACTACAAGAAGAGGGAAGAAGAAGAGTGGAATTAAGAAGTCCTTTTCTGTTCTTGTGTTTGGTTTGTAGTAAAATAGATAACTGAGAACATTTGAGGCATACCTCGACCCTTACCCTCTACACAATTTTTCCTTATGGAGGGCCTTGCTCCTTGATTTCACAGAACCCGAGTAATTCATCTCCCGTTCCAGTAATGTCCGAGGTTTGCAGGAGGTGTGTGGAAAAGAGCCCACATGAACCTGCATCTCATTTGCTGTTTGTCTGGAAATCTGTATGCTCGCTGTCAATCTAACGTTATGTTCCTAAAGGAAAGGTGGAGGGTTTACTCTACGCTGAAATGTTCCCTGCACAAATCCTTCTTCAAGGGCAAGATTGAACTGAAGTATCGTGAAGGTGTCTTGTTTTCCCAAAAACGTTAAAATCCTGCTTCAGTACAAACAGAATGTCCAAAATGCAGAGTTCCCTGAAAGGTTTATCACAGGGATGTTGGGAAATGGCAGATCTTCCCGCTACAGTAAGTCATGGGGCAGCTGGAAACAAAAGTATGTGTCACAGGATGTTAGAGATGGAAAAAAAAAATAATAAGGGCTGGTTGATTTTGCGTATCCAAAGGCTCTTTTGTGGGAAGAAGGAATGTGAAATGCTGCAGCATGTTGCAGAAAGGAGGCTTTCAGAAAAGACGTGGCTGAGGATGCTATTACAGCCTGGGACCATGGTAAGGGTATAGTCCGGACTCCTCGTGATGGGTGGGGAAGGCCACATTTTGCTCTCTTGTTTCCTTCGCCTTTCTTGGGTTCTTTGAGTTTGTTGGAGTGCCAAGAGTTATCAGGCTTTGCGCTTTTCTTTGCTCCTTTTTAGCTGTGGGTTGGAAAATTTTTTCCTCTATGTGTATATGTGAATGTAAGGTATGCATGTATACACAGAGCCTAACTATGTGTAGATCTAAATACATGTATGTGTATATGTATGAAATCTTTAAAAACATAACTTTTTACATACCGAGATGTGCAAAAGCTCAGCCACACGCTTATCTTTTTAGCCGTAAAGAATCCTACTGATACCAATAAGACCAATACTGATACCAATAGCAGATGCCTGGGGTATGTTTTGACATTTCAGAGTTCAGGCTGGCTTTTTTGTTCTGAGCCCAAATCCAGGCACGTGCTGCTCATCAGAAAGCTGCTGCATGTCTGGTGTCTTTGGAGGAACTGCCTAAGGGAGCAGCAACCTACCTGAACCTTCGCTCCTGCTTTTCCTGACGTGCATGAGCCGATGCTTTATGAGCTTGCTTGTTTTCTCTGTAACCATTGCTGCGCTGCATGTTGCTGAAGCTGCTGTCCATCTGCAAGATTTAAAGCAAGACTCTTGACTGTAGCTGTTTTGACAATGGAAAAAGCAGATTTGTTCTGGCTTTCTTTTCTTTTTTTTTTTTTGTGGGGTAAGACTATATTTGATATATGAAAACAAATTTCGAAATGATTAGATCAATCCCTCTGTAATTTGATTTGTTGAGTGGGAGGAGGGGGAGGTGGAAGAAAAAAACCTATTGTAGAATGTTTTTCAATAAAACTGCAACAACTAAGACTCCAGACCAACAAACACTTACACATGTGCTTAGCTTTAAGTCTGAGTTAGACTCATGGGGCCTATATTTGTATTTGATTAATGACAATTATTTGAAGAAAGATGGACTGGGTGGAATCAACTGGAAAAAATATGTAGCTATAAAAATATATGCTTACTGTAACCTATTTTTATACTGTTTCGGTTCTGTTATATTCTTTTATCTTGCGTATTTGGCACACAGCTGTAGGTTTCTAGCATAAGGAAAAGGTTGCACTGACAAATTCTGTTTAGTTTTAATCAGAAGTGTGTAACTAAGTCCCCATTTGCCAACATGAGCCCAAGCAGAAACCCTATTAACGCTGAAGAACCTGGTTGCAGAACTGAGACCTTAATCTGAGCGAGCTCCAGGGGTTGGTCTCCTTTTCCTCCTTCCTCTGGTGAGTTCAGTAGCCTTGCTTATATGGTTACAAGACTGAGCTTCCAGTACGATGGTGGGATCATTTCGTTACCAATCCCCTTAACCCTCACATGCGTTTCATCTTGTCTGTACACAAACTTGGCTGTTTGCGGCCAGGCACTTGGGAACAAAGATAGGCAGAGCCAGCACCTTTCAGATAAGAGTTTGTCACAGGATCCCCACAATACTGCAAGATATATTTTTAATAATATGAGAAGTGGTAGAGTGCTGGGAAGGGTCTTACTATGATAGCATTATCATATAACAGACAAGCTCCAAGGCTCTGGGTGCACACACTGCACTTTTGTGGATGACTGCCAAGTTTGCAGGTGAGGCTGCCTGTGCCAGTCTCTGCCTTGATCTGCAGAGAGGCCCTGGCAGAGCCAGCAGCCCCAGTGCTCCTACCCCAGCACCCCAACATTGGTGTTTCTGTCTCATCCTGGACACCACCCTTAGACCAGCTTTGGGAAGAGGAGCTGTCAGGACTGCCCGAGAGGCCATGCAGCCACCTAACTACTCTTCTCCTACTGGAGAGAGGTACTTGTTCCTGCTGCCCAACACTTTCTTTCTGCTGTGGCAGACAGAAGGAGGAGGAATAGAGCACCCAGACTTGGCATGGGACTTGCTCAGTCTCAGATCAGATTAGCAGATTAGAAAAGACACCACTTTGAGGGCACAGCTCAGATGAGGAAAGCATGAGCATGTCCAACTCTGAGCTATTCACATTGCCTTTATAGTGAGTGGTGAGAAACAGACCATGATTCTTCTCAGCCTTAGGGGAGGGGTAGGCTCCAGGCTGATGGCTGAATCCAGCATCTACATGTAGGTGTCTAAATGTGAGCCAGGTTTTCAAGAGTCTGGTGTGGTCAGTGGAGATATAGTCTTTACAGTGAAGGAAAACCAGAGATTCATTCAGCCCACTACAGGTAACTGAAGTGTAGGGAGAACTGAATTGCTCTCCAGTCTCCACTGACTGCATTGACTGGATCTCCACAACTGTACTGAAAGCTCAGACATATTGCTCCCACTTAGGTACCTACTTCTGATATGTTTTTCTTAAAGTGTATCCTACCCCAAGTGCCTGTGTTTGGTCAGGAGAATCAAGTCCTCTAAGTGCCTGTTTCCCTCCACCGTCTTCAAAGGTAGGCAGCAGATGGCTGCTAGGTGGCACAGACTGTAACACACCTTCCCACTCTGAAAGGAGAAGAAGAGCGGTGACAGCTCCTGGGAAAGGTCCTGCTGAGGCGGAGGCTGCCAGCTGTGTTTAAGTGAGGGGAGTAGCAGTTTTCTCTGGACTGTTTCTGGCTCAGGCTTCTAGTTCCTAGCAAACAGCTTCTAGCTTGTTCTGGAAGTACTCATTTTCCAAGTGTCTGGGTTTTCCTTATGCAAACTGGAGATCCAGATTGGTTTAGTTCATTATAAAGCCTCTTCCAGAGTTAGATCCCTAACTCCCTCAAGAGTTCAAAGAGAAATGTAGACAGGCTTGAGATGTCTAAATCTCAGTTGCAGTTCTGCACATGTTAAGCAGTATCTAAGCTCTTGAGAAGGCCAGGCCAGACCCCAAGATAATTCCTAACCCTGTTGCATTACGAATAGTTGACTCTGATGCAAATTTCTTTGGTACCTTAGCTGCAGGAGCTTGGTTAAGACCATGAATAGTGAGTGAAAGTAGGTGTTGCCCTCAGCATAGGCATGCCCTAACTTTCAGTGTAGTGAACTTCTGTTCAGAAAACACAGATTAGCAGGACTGAAGGTGGTCCTCTCTCTATTTCCTAGATTAAACACTCTGAGTAGAAAGCCATTTTAGCATGTGAAATCTGCTCTGAGGAACCTAACTCCCCCAAGTCATCTGTAAGGACTAACTTACTGCATTTCAGACCCAGGACACAGAAAGGTCAAGCAGGATGATAAAGGTACCACCACCCAAGTTCCTTTTTGAAGCTGACATGTGGTTATACCTCTGCAGCCGAACACTCATGAGTGTTAATATATCTTGAGTCTAAACTGCTGCTCCAACCTCAGCCTGAAAATGTCTTCCTCTCTGAACTGCTGGGTACTGCTGTACATTGTTTAAACAGCTGCAGAGCTCCACTCCTGAGACCTGCAGGCTTGCACTGGGTGAAGTCTTGTATACATAAACACAGTTTTGTGTACTCCTTTGGAATCAGCCTGGATAGAAAGTGGTATACAAACAGAAGATCGCCACTGCTGTACAGTGAGGATTATACGTCTAAGCCTCATTAGCACCATGGCTGAGATGGAATTTACCTTTTTTTTTGTAGTGCTGCCTAAATGGAAACCACCAAGACTGAGGCAAAATGTCTATACAAGACTTAGCCATTTAGACTGCCTCGTCCTGATCTAAGGTTCGGATTCTGCAAATGTGTCTCTTTCCTCCTGAACTGACTAAGAGAGATTGTATATTATTTAGGGTAAGGCCCACGGGCAAGTACAAGTTAACAGAAATTATACTACATCTATCTCTAGTGAACAATGTTGTTAGGCACATAAGAAAATTTATCCACAACTGAAACTGTGAATTCAGTGGATATAACAGTAGATGCAATAAAACCTACCCTTGCAGTAAAAAGCCTTTGCAGGCTACCCTTTGTGACTTCAGGTCAAGAGTTCCCATTCTCTCTCCCTTCTCTCCCGCCACGGTACAATTCCTACTGCAGGAGTACAGGGCTGCAGCGCTACTGCTGGGGCCTTCCAAGAGCCTGTAACTCTGTGCTATAATCACACACAAATGTCCTGTAGAGACTGTTTGACAAACTGCTGGGAAGGCACAGGAACCATGGAGTCATTTAGCAGAAATTGCTATGTTTGACATGTCAGGGGGATTACTGAAGCACAGTAGAGGTTTCAGTTTTTAATTTCTAGCAAAGTGTGTTTTGCATCTCTTTGAAGACTCTAAAGTAAAGAAACTGAACAGTGCTAGAGTAGCCTAACGTAGTTGTTATTATGCCAGTTATTTAGAAATATTCTCGTATTTAACAATATATTCCAGAGCCAAGCATGGAAGCCTGTTCTAGCACTGTGGCATGGATATATAATTTTAATATATAAACTACTAATGCAACAGAGTCACATGTATGTGTAGTAATGGCAAATTAAATTCCACCTACTTTATCAAGTGAAAATAATTATTGGGCCCTATCGAGTGGAAATTTCTGCAGTTACCTATGATGATGAGCTGTAGAAAATGAAAGGTTTGACTTCCAGACATCATCTCGTCATTTTCCAGCTATTGGACCTGCAAAACCCTGTGCTCGGTGAGCAGAATCTGGGCTGCAGCAAGGGTTTGAGCCCCAGACCTCCCTTATCTTAGGAGACTACTGCAAGAGCTACGTTTTGGGCTATTCGGTGGTGGTCCTCTGTCTGTAGTTTTGAGCAAAATTCCATCCTCAAGCAGAGAATGCTTTCCCAATCACTGTTTCATTGAAGCTGGCACACACTGTGAAAAACTTTATTTTCAGTGAGTCAGCACTTTCCAAGTAAAACCCATTCTGTCAGAAAATTGCCTACTAATTTTCATCCTGTCCTAGCTGCACACATTCCCTGTAAGGGAAAAAAACCCAGCTGAGAAGGTTCCAGCTGAGGTAGGCAAAGCCTGACAGGTGATATACCTGGTCTTCTGTATTCCCTCCCGTGGATGCATCTGACTGAGTACTCTGGCTTTCCTCTGCTCTCCCAGCCAGCAGCTCAATCCCTGCTTCATATGGGTGTGACGGAGAAAAGAGGCCTCCAAAGGCACCAATGCCTGGTTAAAGGCACAACACGTGAGGATGGGCTGAGAGGGGTGAGACAGGGGGAAATGCTGCATAACAAATTAGGCATGAATTTAATAGGAGATCTGTGCTGCTGTTAAAGCAATGATTTCTGTACAGTAATGACTGTCACAGGTGAGATCAGGGTCTTATCAATCTTTAGCACATAGCCTCCATTGTTCTCCAGTGTAGGTATTCCATTTTTAACTTTGGTTTTATAAGAATAAAATAAGCATATATGTATATTTGTATATCTCAATACAAATGGGAACAAAAATGAAAGCAAAAAAATCATTAAAAGGACAAGTGCATGTGACCAGCTGAGACAGGTTAATAGATTTTAATGTACACAGCTTAGGAAAGGCATTTATAGATGAAAGAGTGAGGAAAAATATTTAAACATGGGAATAGTGAAGTAATGCTATCAGAGAGGAGTGACTACTTCAGCAGGTTGTGAGTGGGAATAATAAGGTGAAAGAGCAGCAAATTAGAGAAGAAAAAATTCACACCAGGAACTATCAGAAACTAACAGAACAGAACTTGCCTCATACATGTGAAAAACAGGCAAAACGTGACTAGATAAAGTCCAAGAAGCCCAGGTCTTGGTGTTTATTGTGGTTTTTATTTCTCTAAGGATGATGACAAAATTCTCAGTAGTTTCAGTAGGAGCTGGTTTGTGCTGTCCCAAAGGGTTAACCATAGTTCAGCTCTGGAGGTGGAAAGTGTCTCCCAGCAGTGGGACTGAAGGAGACAAGGGAAAGGCCTGACTGGCAGAAAGGTGGTATCATCTTCCCTCCTCCTCCTCTCCCCTCCCTCCAAAAGGAGGATTTAACACCAAAAAAACCTGCTGCAATCTTAACAATCTTTCTATTAATTTAAAGGCTGTTCATACACAGCCTTTAGGTTGTGTTGAATTAGGCTACAGTCCACAAGCTATTCTGCCTTATTCTGAGTGGTATGAAACATGAGGAGCAGGAGTTGATATTTATAACCTTATAATAAATTATTCCGATCGAGAACATACTGATAGCAATGCATGTATATTAATTTCTTACAATCTGTCTTGAAGGCCATTTACATAATCAGTTAACTGAGAAATGTAATGTGGTTGTATTAGCCTACTGCCTTCATTCATAGGTATTTGGCCTTAATAAAGGTGGAAAGTTCAACTGACACCACTTTTCCAACAATACCTTCTCCTCATCTCACAAGGGCCCTTTACTTTCAACAGAGAAGAGCACTAAGTACATTGGCATTCTTCGTACATGGCATTAGTTTCCCTAGTTTCTGGGACATAAAAATCTCAAATCTCGAATGTTTAATAGTTCTGCTTAAATATGTTTTTTAAGTTCAGTTCAGGAGGGGAAGAAAATTACTGACGTCTGTTTAAGAAAAAGAAAACCTCCAAGGAAAAAAAAAAAAAGAAAAAAGCTGGTAAGCTGAGTTTTGAGCTAGGAGTGAGAGAAACATTTATATTTTAGATAACTGTGAGTTTTCATGGAACGTCATGGCAGGGATATTTCAGCAGAATGCCCCTGCTTTGCACATTCAGGGAACATGTAATGGGATATCACATAAATGAGTGGAAAAAAGTCAACACAGCACTTTGAGAGGGAAATAATTGCATTTTATTACCCATTTGGGCAGCATGAAGTAACACCACTTCTAGTTTGACCCTTTAGTGTTGCTAACAAGTGTCATTTAGTTTAATAAAAATATCATTATCTTTTACTTAAACTACGACTCTAAGTCATTATTAGAGCTGGGCAGAAGAAGGAAATTCCATTTCATGTAGTACTTTGCCATTTCAAATTAGACTTTTCTCTGATTTGGCAATGAAAATAAAATAAATGTGAACTTTCTCCAAGAGAAGGAACTGAGAGTTGGCCAGAAGATCTTGGAGCTCTTGTTGGACCCACCTGGCTGGAGGTTGAGGAGCCAAAGCAGAAGGCAGTAGAAACCATACACTTCTTCTCCTGTAACCATTTTTTGTTTTGCAAACCCATGCTTAGCTTTCTGTATGTGTTTAAGTATCACTGACTTTACTGGGATTAAGCTCATGTTTAAGTTTGAATGGGGGTGAATCCAAGAGTTCATAAATCCTCTCCTGTGAACCAGGAGGTTGATGGCTGGAAGCCAGTACAGCTGTACTGGTGGTGCTCCCCAAGTACACATAAGGACATGCTAGGCCTGCCAACCGAGAAAAACACAGGTTCCTTTTGCTTGAAAAGGTTCAACTGGAGTTTGGAAACTCCGCCCCACTGTTGTACACTCCTACTAAACAGAACTAATGCAGTGATACCATGTGCTGAGCAAGGGAGCTACTTCTAAATGTAGAAGTTTGCACATAGCCCAGTTTCAGATAATGAAGTTTATTTAGGAGGGAGCTAAGAGTCTGTGATGTACTGTCTCTGTATTTCTCTATATTTTAAGACCTATCAATTGCATATGAGGTGCTAACATAAAAAAGGGGAAGAAGAAAGAGATAGTATCTTAGTACGACCTTTCCCCATCTTTCATCAACACTGAGCACGCTACATCTTTAATCTGCTTATTCTGTGTTGGCTGGAGGCCTAGGAACCAAAGCCTTCACTGGCAGCCCAACAGCCACTACTTCACTACCATCTTGGCTGAGTCAAACTCATTTTTATTAGCAACTAATTTATTGTATAACATAAGCAGCAGGAGGACATTTCAAAAACAATAAAAGTTTTCAAAGATTTATGATCTACTAAAGGCAGCAAAATATGCTTTACACATAAACTATGAATAAAAGAGATTTGAATTGTCTTGAGATTGAGGTACAGTACCCTTGGTCCTGCAAAGCAGCTACTTCTTTATCTGAGTTTACTAAGGTGACCAAGAAGCAACTGGATTTTTGTTTGCATGTGATTAAAATCAAATTCACAATATGCATCAGTTCATGAAAATTCTGTGATAATAGTGTTTACAGCTATAATGGTCAGGAATTTCCTTTGATTTAATGTGAATATGTAACATGCTTAAAATCTATTAAAAGAATATTACTACATTAAAGGATGGAAAAGTAAAGGGCGAATATTAAATTAAACCTAAATGTGAAGAAATTCTTGTCAGTCTTTGTGAACATGCAACATACAAAGCCTTATGAGCCCCATAAGAGGAGATGATAAAATATGTCCTACCCTTACTTCCTTACTTTTAAAAGCAGAAGATATTCAGCAGACCAGTTAAAAATTTTGGAGTTAACTAAATCTATTCACAGATTTCTAATGACAAATACTGTTTTTCAGAACAGGGTATTATTAAAAGATTATATACTGCATTTTCTATTTCTTCTACTACTACTACTACTTATTATTATTATTATTACCATTATTATTGCTATCTGCATTTCAAAAATTGTTCCTCAGAATTCTGAAACATAATTTTTTCTTCACTGAAGGAACCTGATTTACATGAGAGTTTTTAGGCTGGCTGCTGGAATTTTTTTTGGATGAAAAGTTGGACCTTGTGTTGAATGATAATCTTCATGAACAATGCAAGGGAAAAATGTGAACTTTTCCTTGATAAAACATGTCCAAACTGAATGTTTTGGGGAGTGTTGATCAAAACCAGAACATTTCAGTTACAATAAGCTAAGACAGTGGATTAGGAGAGAAGCAGTTTGAATACCTCCTACTTCTTTTCCCTATGGCCAGCTTCCCCAGCTGAGCTATGTCCCTGCCTTGCATTGCAACCAGAAGGACTTTCAATATACAGCCCCACTGGACAATGGTGGGACCATCCTGCATCCTGGGAGATGTAGTCTCATGGAGGACATAAAACCACACAACTTTTGGAATATTCCAGGGGGGAAAAAAAACACAAGAAGTGGGCTATCTTAGCTTCTCATCAGCTAAAAGGGGCTAACAAGTTGGCATAAATATCTGCACTTCAGCTAAGTATTCTTCAGGGTATGTGCAAGCAACTTCATTGTTTCTTGCCTCTCTATCATTGAAATGTTGCAACTTGTAGCTTTTATTGTTTTTAGAAATGTCTTGTAAATTGGGCAATTAGATCAAATATAAAGGTCTCAGCAGTTCAGTGCTGTCATTGCTTTCTTGGACATATCCCTCATGCAAACTTTGATAGTATCAAGTGTTGTAGCTAAAGAATATATACTTAACCAAAGATACCTGTGCAGACTGTCTAAAACTTTCAGTAGAGTGGAACCTGTTTTTCAAAAAAATCTATACAGTTCTCTAAAAGCCAGAGCTACAAAAGCCCAGTTTCCAATCATTTTATTTTTAGAGTTGACTACATTTTTAATCATAGAATCATAGAATCGTTAAGGTTGGAAAAGACCCTTAAGATCATCGAGTCCAACCACTAACCTATCACTGCCAAGTCCACCGCTAAACCATATCCTCAAGCACCACATTTTTTTATAAGAGGCACAAGCTTCTACTTTATTATACACCAGGAGACCCACATTGACTATCAGCAGTCACAATACAAGGATCTTTTTTCCTATATCTCACAGCATATTCTCATATCTTTTGAAAACTTTATCTTAATATCAGATTAGGCTAAAAATGGTCTGAACATTATAGGAAAGGAAGAGAAGAGGACTGACGGAGCACATGAGCCTTGCCTCCTTCAGAAATCAGTTAAAATGGCACCCCACCCTTATCAAAGGCAGAGGTAAATTTGATATTTCAATTAGCATGATTGATAGAGCCTTTCTGGTGGAGTAGTTTAATTTTCATATCCTCAGAATTTTTTTTACCCTGCAAAATATTCAGTTGTCATCCCATTTTACTGGAACTATCCAAAAGAAAAAAAGGAGATACGCAAGAGTAAAATACCAAGTCTTCCTTTGTCAAAAGTGCCAATGGTTTGTAGTGCTGGGAATTCCTGTGTGGCTGAGGTCTAGCGTAAAACAAACCCTGGAAGCATGGCTGCATTCTAGTGCTGAGCCATAGGTGTGAATATTTGCCTGGCTGAAGGAGCCCTCATTTGTTACTACTGGCTAGACGTGCGGACTATAAAGCTGAATTAAGGAAAGGCATCCCAAAATACTTAGGCTTGTAAAACCCCCAAGTATTCTGTTATGTACACCCTGAGATGTTGATGCCTGTCTGACTGGAACCAATAACCTCATATGACTGCTTTTTGACATGGTCAGCTGCATGCAGAATAGGAGGCCAGACATCTGAGGGGCAGTTTATTCTGTGCTCTGCGGCTACAGTTGCTTCCAATTAGCGCTTTTCTTCCATGATGGCTATTTTGTTTAAACCAAAACATTTTGCACCAGTATTCTCTGAAAATGTGATTAATGAGGTTCTCAGACTCGGGAGTGTATCAGGGAGAGAAAAGCATTTACCTGGAAGGAGGGAAGCTCAAAGTCAACTTCTTCACTGCTTGGTTCCTTCTGGGGAGCTAAATTCAGGTCTTTTTTTGTCCAAGGTGAGTAACTAACTAATCTGTAGGTTACAGACAGTATTCCAGCTGGTCTCCTGGAATAGTTTTCTTCATCCTCATTTAAAAGGAGGTATTGATTTTGTTCATGTTAGAACAGGCTTTGAAAGCTCAGTATTTTTAATGAGCTAGAATTACTGCTTTTCAACCGTCCCTAATATGACCTCTGGTTTTTACCATGCCGAAGGGTAGTTATTGTGATACTGTTTGATAGGTTTCTGGTAAATCCCCAGGAAGGTCTAAGGGGAAGGAGATAAAAGTAGCTGCAGAGATAGCAATGCTTTCCTTATTCCAATATCTTGTTCAGAGCTAAAAGATCGAGACTGCAGTTATGATGCTTATTCTGACCATATGAAGTAGAGAAAAATATATACTTGTGCTGATTTTGGCTGGGGTAGAGTTAATTTTCTTCACAGTAGCTAGTATGCAGCTATGTTTTGCATTTGTGCTGGAAACAGAGTTGATAACAAAGGGATGTTTTAGTTGCTGCTGAGCAGTGCTTACACAGGGTCAAGGTCTTTTCTGCCTCTCACCCCACCCCACCAGCGAGTGGGCTGGGGGTGCACAAGGAGCTGGGAGGGGACACAGCCGGGACAGCTGACCCCGACTGACCAAAGGGATATTCCACACCATATGATGTCATGCTCAGCATATAAAGCTGGGGGAAGAAGAAGGAAGTGGAGGATGCTCAGAGTGATGGTGTTTGTCTTCCCAAGTACCCATTACACGTGATGGAGCCCTGCTTTCCTGGAGATGGCCGAGTACCTGCCTGCCAGTGCCTGAACACCTGCAAGTACTGAATGAATTCCTTGTTTTGCTTTGCTTGCATGCACAGCTCTTGCTTTACCTATTCTTCATCTCAACCCATGAGTTTTCTCACTTTTACCCTTCTGATTCTCTTCCCCATCCCACAGGGTTGCGGGGAGTGAGAGAGCAGCTGTGTGGTGCTCAGTTGCTGACTGGGGCTAAACCATGACACTGATAAAACAACTTTAGTACTACTATACAGGCCAAATAAATTGAAGAGGCCTAAAATATGTGAAGAGTTCACGGAAGACCTGACTGAACCAAGAGCTCAACATGAATCTGCCAAACCCCAGTGACTTGGATACTACCACTGTGTATGCAGCTGCTTAAGGAGAGGCTCAAGATAGTTGACATCTGTCTACAAAGTAGTTTTGCATATACCACAGATCTTTCTGCATCCTGTAGCCAATGACTGAGCTTGTCACACAATATATAGGAAACTGCTCACCACAAATAAGCATTCATAGCTCTATATCCATTTAAAATGACTGCATGGAATAATGTTTGACTCTGTTGCTTATTCTACTGAGTTTTAGATCTCTGTGATTTGTGATAGGGATGCTACTTCATGTCCTGTTTCCATCAACAGTCATTAATACATCCGTTAGGACATCCAAGCTACAAACTGCCAGCCAAGACCTGGGTCACAGGCAGTCTATTCATCTATATTAGCTTGAAAAAAGTAGTGCTTTGTTGGCAGAAGAATTACATAAGAATAATTTAAAACTTTTTAATGATGCTTGAACTAGTCATCTTCATTTTATGTGAACAAACATCAGGCATAAACAGAAAGGAACAGTAAACAGGACTGCTACCGTAAAAGATATGACTCTGGGAACTTCTTTCTTGAAACAGAATTATCAGTTAGATACTGTACTGTGTTTCTAGTCTACAACAGAGGTGTCACAACCATGTTGTTATTGCTTTTTTTTACCAGCATCTGTTCTGAAGCTATTGTAAATAAGTCTCTCTCTCTCCCCAAGCCCTTTCTTTCTGCAGATGCAAAGCATTGTTAACATGCTATAATTTTTAATGATATGATGACCAGAATTTGTAATGTTTGTTGAAAATATATATATGTGTGTGTGTGTAATGGAAGTTATTATTCTTAACTTTCTCACTCTGATTCAAAAATACCTAAATATCTGCAGTCTGGAATGTAGACCTATAGTCTACATTGTTCACCTAGTCTCCCACCATAGCTGATAAAAGGAGCATATCTCCAGAGGGCAGCCCATTCCACCTCCCAGACATCTATCTTAGGATGGGATGAATTACTCTTTGGAAATATTTCTCCACTGATCGAGGGATGAGCCTGTGTGATGATCTTAGACTCGACACTCAAACTTTTCAATATCTAAAATTAGGAGAGCTAAGTCTCACTTGCAGACAACATGCTACTTGGCTAACTGGGATAGGCTTTGTCCTGCCAAACCTTAGATGTCAGCCACCTACACCTGACAAAATCCCTGGAGGCTGCCCAGGCTGAGGCACAGTTCCTTCGTTCTGCAGTGGCCATGTAAAACAGATTGAACGAGTTGTCTAATTCCACACCTCCGCGCAGGTGACTTTTTCTGGAAACCACTGTACAAGCTTCCCAGAACGGCCATGAAATCTCCATCCTTGGGATGTTTTCAAGACAAAACCAGCACTAACCTGATCTAGTGCTGCTGACAGTCCTGAACTAGAAGACACCCTGTAGATCACTTCCCAGCCTACATTGCTGTATTATTACTTTTTCTCCACTGCTGACAAAACAAGTCCAGATAACAATCTTTGACACAGGCATTGACAGTTAGGTGAGATGAATGCAAACTCTGGTCTTAGGCTGATTCTTAGGCTTTATTTTTATTAAAGAGAGATAGTCCTAGTGGTCTACGCAAACCAGAAAAAAAGTCTTCAGTAGCAAAAAATATTAATTCATGGTTAAGTTTGTTAATACCTAAATGTAGAAATGTTAAAGGGTATTCTGAGAAAGACATTTAAGTTGGGTAGTATTAATACTTCAAAGTGAATATCCACCTGTTTTGATTACTATGATGGAAGCTTGGACAAGTAGCTTAAAGATGGCTAAATATGAGTGATGGATGGAATATAGCTGGGAAGTCAGCTTTTTTCTAAAGAATTTTCTGCCTCCTTTTCTTGCTTTTTTTAGTTACCAGGGAAGCAGAGACAGTGTTGTAGACAGAGCTGCTTGAAAGAAAAAAGGAAAAAAATCTTCTTAAAAAGAAGAGTTTTACTTGCTCTTTTTTTTCCTAAGAAAAAAAATGAGTTTAGAATTTCCTTTTTCCTTTTTTTTTTTCATGATAATTTAAGCCTTTCACCACATACTGGTTTCTTTTCTTTTATTTGTTTCTTAATAAGTTAAAGTATTTTAGATTCTCATTGGAAACAGGAACATTTCAGACAAGCTGAATCTTTCTTTCCTTCCAACACTTTTCATAGTAAGTAAAGCACTGTATGTGATCTTACTGAATGGGAATAAGGGTTTGGGATGTGTTCTTGGATAATAAAAGTGGATAATAAAAGAGGATATGGAGTGCAAGAAATTTTTTAACAATAGGATGTCAGTAGAACCCTAGGCTGCAGTAGAGGAGAGCATCAATGACAGTGAAGAGACTGCTGTGGATCACTGCAGCAATGTTGTTACTATTTCTGCACCATTACACATTAGCTATCTAACAGAGCTATCAGCATCTGTTCTTTGAAGATTTGATCAATTTAACAGTTGAAGTACATATAATTATTTGTAGAAGAGAGTTGTTGTTGTTGTGTCCATTTTTTAAATTTGTGGGTTTAGCACTTCTCTTATCTCTCACTCTAACTCCTTTCCTGCACTGAGGTACAGGATAAATCTTATTTTAGGGATATGTGCTGTCAGCCACCATATTATCTGAACCCTTCTCGTATAACTTAGAGGGCAGCAGATAACTCCCTGAGAGTCCTTATGGAAGTTCTGGTTCTTCTCTTTCTTGTGTTCTAGAAAACTGTTTGCCATGGAGTGTTCTTTGGGGGAAGAATGAGAGATGTTCTGGTTATGATAAAATGTACTCTATCGAATAAAGGGGGCTGGCAAAATTTCTGAAGTGTGGTTAGACTCTGGATTCATTTAATCTCCTCTGAAACTTCATTCCATATTTTCTTTCTGCAATCACACATGAAGGACTAGATCGTCAGCTGTTTTAAGTCAATACAGCATCACTGACATCAGCTGTCTGTTACCCAGGATAATCTGGGCGTTACAACACTTTGGCACACAGAAACCTAGGCAGTGCAATGGTTTCCAGCCCTGCACTGGCTCACACAGAACCAGCTTAAGCGTCCCTGCACTGGACTGCCCTGAGTATCTGGTATTACTTCAGGTGCTGAGCCACATGAACAAGTGACACCTGTGAGAGTTGAAGCAGTCTGGTTGTCACTGTGCCCAAGTTACCAAAGCTTTCCAGGCACGGGAGTGCTAAAGGCAGTGGAGCCATTGGGGGAGCAACCCAGTGGTGTCCAGCAAGGCCAATACTGGACATAAATTGGAGGTGTGAAGCAGAGTCAGCTTGCTTTCCAGAAGTGGGGAGTCCCTCAGAGGTTTGGACCAGTGTTACACGCTCGACATTCAGCTGTGTTCCTCGGCTGCCAAAAACTTGTCAGGCACTAGATTGATTCTGTAGAACAAGTTCAAAAGCGTCTTTTCATAAGGACACAGTATAACCCAAAGCCTATGTACCTGCCTAGACTATCTAGACGATCTATTCATATACAGTGGAGATTCATCTGTTGGTTTGTAAGAACTAGAAATCTAGTCCAAAGGGTCTGGCTAAAGTTATGTTCATCTCCTCTCGTATTTGAGTTAATGTCATCTTTCCTTTCATGAGTAGAACCTAGATATTTAATACCCTTGAGAAAATAGTTTTCTCAGAAGAGAACAGAAATTTAAAGAATCAGTTGCCTAAACATAGGTGTCTTGTGCCCATTTAGATCCGTGAGGAAATCCTGTTTAGCCTGCAGGTGAGCATGGATCTTCTACAGGTACTGACAGCCCCAAGTGATGGTGCTACAGCAACCCAGATGACACTATGCTTTCTTTGAGTTAACTGAATTGAGTCCTAAGACTACTCACTGAATCTGTATTTAACTTGCTGGGCTAGAGCTTCTGCAAGCAGTGGTCAAAGGCAGCACCCCACCAGGGAGTCCAGTGACTGCAGCATGGGACTGACAGCCACATCATGTTAGATATGTTTGTAGAGACCCAAGTGTTTAGGAAGAAGCTGATCTGTCAGATCATGAGTAGTGAACTACATGGACAAACTGGAGAATGTGAACACAGCTGATGCTGCCTCTTAAATTGAGTGTAGAGAAGAAATATTGTTTATAAAAACAACAGGTAATGTCAAAACAAAAGGTCTCTGACCTGTTTTCTCCTTTTTTCTTCTTGTCTTTTTCTGGAAAACATATTAATCAATCCTACCATGCAGTCCTTCAACTTCCTGGAGGTCCCTCTGTCATACTGCTTCATAAACATAACCACTGTTTATGAAAACTCTGTGGCTCACTGTTCCTGAGGTGGGAGACAGTCTCTGAAAAGGAAGCAATAAGAGGCTAAAAGGGATCATGTGGATCCACGAGGTGCTATAACTAACACTTAGCAAACGCAAAAGTTGATTGCCTTTAATTTCAGAGAAAATCATATTTGTTTCCAAGTTTTACTACTTTTGACATGCTAGCAAGTACTTGAATAAATGTAGCACTTAACATATAAAAGTTGCAACCCAAAGGGAGGCAGCAATAATTTAGCTCAGAAAAACTGTAGAGCTCTCTATTTCTCATTGAGAGGTAGAGAAGCCCTCCCATATCCTCAGAAGAAATGAAAACAGATGAAGAAGTCCTGCATAGTCCATTCTCTAGTAGGAAGCAGATCATATTTCTCACATCTGTTACCAACATGGCTGATCTGCTCTGTTCCCATCAGAGGGATAGTCAGGATATCAATGATTTGAGGTTTTGCCTTTTTAGGAGATATATTTCTCATCTTGTTAATGTCTTTTGTTAATTTTACAGCAGTTTGATGTTATGAAGGAGCTCCTCCTTTTCTGTCGATAGTACAAGGTCACCCTATCAGAGTAACATAATACATCACCAGTTTGCATGCTTCAGGCATTTGAATAGATTAATTTTGTTCTGGTAAAATTTAACAATGCATCTTTACTTCCTGCTTTTCTGTGGACAGTCAGTCCAGCGTTAATGTCAAAAGTAACCGCATGTTATGGTGATATATTAGGCTTAAAAAAAAAAATCATATATTGTAAAGATCTGGAAGTACAATGTCATAATGCTTTAGTTCTGGGAAAGTTTTTTTAATTTTATGAGCTATAAATAAGTTGAATGATGGAAACCATCTAAACTTTTTATCCATTTGCCAACTTGCCAATATGCACCAAGGAGAGAGACAAACAGGTTGACAGGCCTCCGTGTCTGAATGCCATACAGAATGAAATTGAGATGAAACTGAAGACCACAGCACACCTGTAGCTTCCACAGATGATTTTAAACTGTAGAAACTGCAGCCTGAAACACTTCTGAAATGTAAAAGTCTTTGCTGAATCCAAAGAGCTATCCCTTTGTAGTGGAAGCTTTGGAAGCATTGAGTCTCCCAAATTTTAGAGATGGAAATTGCTACAATAAGTCCATATGACTTATGCTCTTGTGAATCCCATATTCTAATAAAACCTCATTATTTGCTCCTTCTTCAATCAAAAGTTTAGAGCACAGAATAATATTTAATGATTATATGTAAGGTAGTGATTAGAAAAGACCTTGACAGGCTTGTATAATAAAGTAGCTACAACTATAATTTTTGTTGTTTGTATGTTACATGGGTGAAGGCTGAGGGAGTATTAGTGGAGAAACACAGCGAAGTAACGAGCAAGCTCAGAACGCTGAACATCAGCCATCAGCTAAAGAAATACTGAAATATTTATAATGCATGTCTAAACAGAAGAATATACAGTCGTGAAAAGTCAGGGATACACCTAACGATTTTACATTCACCTGAGAAATTGCAAACAATGAATCAAACATGCAAGAATTTAAAGGGTAAAAACCTCCCATTTTCTGCTCTGTAGAAACACTTGCTAAATATTTCAGGATGAATTGTCAGTTAAAGGCTAAATTTGCAACAGGATATCTTGGGGACCAAAGATTGGAAAGCATGTTTGTGGTAGTCCACTTGAAAAAATCATTCTTCTAGGACAGCAGAAAAGCAGAACAGCCTACTCCTGATCAAATAGGTGTCACAGAAATACACACCATTAAACAATATAGATAGAAGCAGCAGTCTGGACAGTTGGTAAGAAAATTACACTTTGTCTGTGAGAGCTACACAGACAAAAAAAGAAAGTGGGAGCAGCTGCCACTATACAATGATTTTCATGTAATTTATTAGGTTAATAGACAGGGCTTGTTTCTGTTTTTATTGGGACAAAAACCATGTGTGTTCATTTCAAGGTAAAGAATCATTGAGGCTTTTGGTTCTGGATCAGGACATCAGGTAAGGGATAAAATGTTTTATTCTTCCAAGTGATTCAAAAAAAGCTGAGATCCTTACTTTGCCTCTTAACTTTTGGATGTCAAATGCATTTTTAATTATGGTGTTCTTTCTACTATGATTAGCATTGTTAACAGATGTTTTTGCTCAAGAAACAAGACTATTGGAAACCAATATGTTTCTTAAACTAGCTATGTTTTTCCTCAAAGAGAATTCTGATCTAATTGGCATGTGTATTAAAGGGATTTCCTGTTCTAAATATACTGATTTCCTCAACTGTTGTGACTATGTGTAACATACGTCTCCAAAAGCAGAGTATCCTCCATTACCAATGTTCCAGAGTTTATCCCAAAGATCTCATACAATTTTTAAATTTCACTCCTAACTTCTCTGTTCAGTGGGATTTAAGGGCATTTATGACCTTTCATGACATACTCAATATGTTGCAGGATCAGGCCCTCAAGTATTGCCACAAGAAACTATTCAGAATATGACTTTCTGGATTTTGTCATTCAGAATGCCATAGAATTGGCTCTACAATCACAAGAAATTCCAAAACATCTGGAAGGCATCGCATTTCATACTGATGGTACCTACTAGATTTAGGTAGAAAAGCTCCAGTGTATCTTTTTTTTTTTTTTTTTAAAATGCTAGCCTTGGAAAGAAGTCGATACACACATAGCTAAGTTCTTAGAAATGTAGAAAATCTCACCAGATCTGTATGAGGGTTTAACAGAAGGATTTAGAAGAGACTATTATGACAGCCTTGGGCATATCATAAGTGGGTCATACTGGATATAGCAGAACAGATAGAAGGTGAAAGAACCAAGAATTGCAGGAGACCTGGAGTTTTAACAAGAAGTATTAAGTGGAATATGAAATATTGCATCCATATGCTAGAGAAACCACATGTCGAACAGAAGGAATGGTAGACTATCAAAGCAGTGACTTAAAATTTGTTGGGTTTGGCAAAGCAAATCATAATCAGTACAATAAACAGAACACTCAAATACTTAAATAACCTTGAAGAAATGTTGTAACTGCAAAAAATATTTTCCTCTTGATTAAAAAAAAAAAAAAAGTGGCACTAATTCTGTTAGGCAGCATTATGTTTTAGGTTTTTTAAAATTTGAGGGTACTCAGCATTACTACATTTTGGGTTTTTTTTTCTGAGAAAATACTACTCTCCCATGAAAACACTGCCACTTTTTAAATATTGCATGAAAAATATCTATCCTTTGTGGGTAGTAAGTAAAAACAAGTACAGCATATGCAGCAGCAAACTGCTGATGAATGGAAGTGTTGTGTGTGTTATCTTACAGTATTATCACATGAAAAATATCACGCATTGTATGCAGAATTGCCTCACTGTGCAATGCTGGAAGCTTTATTCATTCTTTTAGAACTTCTGAGGACACCGTATCATCTTCAATACTGTTTTCTTTCATCTATTACAGTATATCATACTAACCAAGGTGCTACCTCAAGTCAGAAGTTTAAACTGATTTGGTTTTGCTTTAATGTAAACTGAAGCAAATCTTGTTCATAGATTTCAGACATAGTACAAAACAGCAGAGCTTACTTAAAAAGTTTCCACAATGTCTCATCATTTACACTAACAGCATACGACTCTAGGAATTATTACTAGTATTTACAAGCAGATATTACCTCTGATCCATAGGACAGCGGTCCTTCATCCTGCAGCATGTAGGAGGTATTGTATATCTCTGAAGCCAACAATTTCTTGAGAAATCATATATTGGAGATGTTCTTTGTTTTGGCTTGTGAGGAATCTAATGCTCAGGCTGCAGCAATTTATGTTTGCTGAATGTTACATGTGTTTTAGCTGACTTTCTGTGTGTTAAGACAACTAATCACACATGAATCGGTCAACAAGAACACATCTTTAAACAAATAATGTCCAGCAAACAGTTTTTCATTAATAATTCCCAGTAAATCACAGTGACAGCCTGAAAAAAAGAGATGTTGATGGAATTGTAACATTTCTTCCAGTTTCAGAGAGATGACAGAACCAGGTCTCAACTCCAAAGGTCCAGAACTTCTCTGTTATACCACATCATACAACAAGGTGCTCCAAACAGGAAGCTGTTGATTGTGATCCAGCCTTTGTTTTCAGCTAGAATATACACAGACATACACTGTGAATGATTTGATTTGGAATGGCCAGAATATGTGGACTTCCTCACTCACTTTGAAGTGGTATGTCCCTCAAGGAACAGGTATGTGATCTCTGCTGTAAGATCCTCCCAGGAAGCCTAATTAATCTCTGAACTTTATGGTTCATGACAGACTGAAGATGAAGTGCATGAAATGCATTTGATGTGATTTATAAGAAACTTGGCCATTAAAAACTATTGTTTCTGTTTGTCCGACGTTGTTTCAAAGTGTTTTATTATGAAGTAGTCCCATCACGCACAGCAGCCTTCTGCAGCATGGGAGAAAACCTATGTGTTTGTGCACTTGTTAAGTGTGGGTTATCAGTGAAGCGGCAGAGAGTTATCTATGTGGTTATATTTGAAAGGGGGGGGGGGCAGATGCAGGGTGGATTCTCAAGGCAGGATTTCATTGTGAAAACAGGGCTCTCTACAAGTGTTAGCCATTCAGATGTGATCTGTAGGACTAGCTGTACTTACAGGGAGTGTGGGAACATAAAAGCAACAGTGTGGTCGGATGCTTGCACCTCCTGCTTTAACCGAACAGTGACAGTCCATAACTCTAATGCCTTTTGTGACAGTTGCCCCAGTCACCTACACTGTGCAGTTAAAGAATAACATTTTTGAGCAATTTTTTACTGAAGTAGACATGCAATCCTTTCAACAAACATACATGTTTCACTGTTCCCTTTTCCACATCAAATTCCAGGTAGAAACTGCAGTGGCAGCCCCTGCTAGGGCTTAATCTGTATTTCCAACCCACACAGGTGCATCAGCAAATGTTCCGTGGGGAAGAGCTCTGCTCTGCCCCATTCCTCCCTCCAGGGGTGGAAGACATCCCTCATCCCTCCTATGGAAAAGGCAGAGAAAGAGGTATAGGGGTCCATTTAGGTATAGGGAAGGGGGAAGGAAGTCAAGAGGCAGAAGAAAGAGTTTCATCTCTAAGCCTATAGTATTTCAAATGAGATTAAGGTTTTAGTTCAATAACTGGAGCATAGCTTTTTCTCCCCAAATTAAAATTGGCAAGTGTGTAATGAAGACTAATTGTATATTATGCATATTTAAAAGATTTCATTTTACTACTAGAATCAAGATCTTTTTGATACTGATTTGGGGATATTAAAGAGTGATGCCTGTTTAATAGGGGTGATTTTTAATGGATGCAAAGTGCTGATCAGTGGCTGCATAGAAATTCCCTCAGTCTCTCTCATTCATTTGCTTCTTTGCAAAGCACAATAGACTTGGTTTGCTTCAGCTGTCATTAATGGTAGTACCATTGCTAGAAGAGGATGATTAAAAACTTCTTAAAAGACAGAAAACTCCTGCAATCCTATTAATTATTATACTTTACATTACCAGACAGTTTAAGCCTGTAAAACTACTTTAAAGTAGATTAAGTTCATTTGGGGGGTTGCACATCCCAAAAGTTAGATCCTTTTTTAACCAGGCTGCCCTGAAAACCTCTTTGTTTCTTGATCCCTAGACAAAAGGCCAAATGACAACATATGTCCTCTGCTTCATTGTGGAATGTCCCATTTCTGTGACCCAAAGGTACAGTTGGTTGTGCTGGTTTTGGCTGGGGTAGAGTTAATTTTCTTCAAAGAAGCTAATATGAGACTATGTTTTGCATTTGTGCTGGAAACAGAGTTGATAACAAAGGGATGTTTTAGTTGCTGCTGAGCAGTGCTTACACAGGGTCAAGGCCTTTTCTGCTTCTCACCCCACCCCACCAGCGAGTGGGCTGGGTGTGCACAAGGAGCTGGGAGGGGACACAGCTGGGACAGCTGACCCCAACTGACCAAAGGGATATTCCACACCATGTGATGTCATGCTCAGCATATAAAGCTGGGGGAAGAAGAAGGAAGGGGAAGACATTCAGAGTGATGGCGTTTGTCTACCCAAGTAACCATTATGTGTGACAGAGCCCTGCTTTCCTGGAGATGGCTGAACACCTGCCTGCCGATGGGAAGTACTGAATGAATTCCTTGTTTTGCTTTGCTTGCATGCACAGCTCTTGCTTTACCTATTAAACTGTCTTCATCTCAACCCATGAGTTTTCTCACTTTTACCCTTCTGATTCTCTCCCCAATCCCACCGCGGAGGAGTGAGCAAGTGGCTGGGTGGTGCTTAGTTGCTGGCTGGGATTAAACCATGACAATGGTATAGATATAAACAAATAAATTTTGTGGTATCCAGTATCATGCACACTCATATGCTGGGAAATTTCCAGCTCTTCAACACCTTATCACTTTTTATCAGTGCAATGAAGACTGAATCCAAAGCCAAAATCAAGCTTGAAATGTTTGGTTAATTTTTGCTGGGCTGTAAAGACCCACAAAATTCATCTGGAGATTCATCTGAAATTTTGAGCCAGACAGTGAAGCCAAAGACAAAAGGAACATTCAGCATGGTGAATTGCTAAGGGTGTTCAAAGGGAAGCTCTTCCTCAGTTCATCCATTCTGGGGTCACTTATATTTTCTGTAAGGTTTTAAATGCTAGCCTGTTGCCAACTTTTAGCCAGGCCTATTGCTGGCGCCAGAGAGACTCATCAGTTTATCAGGCTTGCCTCTGTTACATGAACATTTAATTGTTTGTGGGATATTCTTAGAACACAGAAGTGATAGATCTTTCAGGCATTCAAATGAATTCATTCATTTGATTTATTTGTTTTTCCTAATAGCACAAGAGGTTTCGGCTGAATATTTATTTGGAAGGGCTTGGTATAGAGAGAAATGTGAAGAAAAACAAATGTTTTTGTTCCATTCCGATTAGCTGACTGTATTGCACATGGAGAACCCACAGCCCATGTAGATGCAGAAGAAAAGCCAGTATAAATGTTTGCTTTACAGTATTCAATAAGAACTGCTAGAGGCATAACTTGTTCCTGGGCAAAGCTGCTTGAGATCTGTCTTCAGTGTTAGCCACAAGGCTTTCTGTTTTTCAGACTGGTGTCTTCCTTTGACATTAGTATCTAGACACTTTGACTAGGAGTGGGGTACCACTCCAACACATGCAGAATATAGACAGAATAAGTGTACTGATGCATGTTGACTCTTAAGAAAGGATAGGAGTATCATTTCCTTTTTTGAGAGAGAACGGAGGCTCAGCAGGCTGTATGCAGATGGCCCACATCTCCATACCGTACCCTGACTTAGGGACTACAGTACCATGGTGTTTACATTAAAGAGGAAAATGACTAATTCAAACTTTCTGCTTTCCAGGGCATCACACTTGGATCCCTGTGCATGTGGGGAGAGAGAGATGAGAGAGAAGTAACACAGCAAGGCAAAATTATCTAGATCCCTATAATTCCTGTAATTCGGTCCATCTAATTTAGATGCTGGGATTTCTCTCCATTGATTACACAGGCAGCACTGACTGACAGCCTCGATGAGAAGATAGTTTCATACCTTTACTGCTGTCCTGAAAGAAGTTGTCATCCTGGCAGTGGTGACAACTAAAGGATGACCTGTGATCATTAAAGTAGCTGATTGTTGTAGGGGCAGTGCAGCAAATTGCCAATATCATGCAGTTGAGCCAGTGATCTGATTGAAAATTGTCCTGTGATCTCATAAAGCTGGCTGCATAACTGTCACAAGAACCAGCACAGATCTAAATGACAGGTGCTGCACAGCCTGTGGACATATCCTGTGATGTGGGAGACTGTGCTACATTGCTAGTGTAAATGATGGAGACAGGAAAGGCAAGAGGATGACGTATCCCTCTTCTCCGTTATATGTCTGCACCTGACCCTACGGTAATACATATCTCAGCATAATATTGAATTGCAGTAATAGAGCATATGAAGGCTCAACAATGCTACAGATTTCTTCAGTATATAAAGTTCTTCTGGTTTAGTTGCAGTTTTATTTTTAAAGCATGCAGACACAGACTGCTATCATGAAAGTGAAAATGTAATTTTTACCTTTAAAAGTCAACCTCTAAATCTCACACATGTAGATAGGAAAATACCAGTATGGTTTGCAACTGGAAAATATATCATCAAAGTTTAATGAATTTGTATCTGAGAAAATAATTTCAATCTTCCCATATTAATAAAGCTGAAAAAGTTCATCTGGACTTCAGATAAATGGTTTTTCAACAATATCAGAATGAAATATGCCTATGTTTTCATACCTAATTTTTTTTTTTTAGAAATTATGTTCCACAACATTTTTTAACAATTTAATGGTTTTGTCTGTTGAGGACAGAAATTCCATTTATGACTAGCTCCAGTTGTTGAGGAAAGCTGGAAAAAATGATCATGGCAGGCTCAAAAACCAGAAGACCAATAAAAAGAAAGAAAAAATGTAGCATTTCTTAATATTTGGATTTTATACCAATGCCATGAATGCTGGTGGCCTGACACTGTGGTTTGGCAGTCCTGCATTCATTCAAATCCTAAATATTTTTCAGTTCAGTTGTGCTCTCAGACATTTGTGCATATGAACAATTTGCATATGAACAAGGCAGCTGTGCAGAGATGAGCCCATTTGTTCCTAGCCATAGTATTCATTATTGATTATTTATTATTCGGTCACACATTGTGGAAATGGTATTGTTTCAGAAATGCTACATAAACAGGACTTAACCAGTCCCCAAACCAAATCTCAAATACTTGTTGTGATAAAAACTATAACTCTTCTATTGCTTTTTAAGCACAGGTCTTGAAGAGCTTCACAGCAAAAAGGCATGATGGTTACAGAAATGAGGAACTGAGGCACAGAGCAGTGAAGCGACGCTTCCGAGGCACTACAACAGGTCAGTGACAGCCTCCTGCACCCCTTCAGTTAGAGACCCTGGCCTTTCTTGGCTTCTAAGGATGCTCAGTTCTTGTGGTAGTATTAAAGCACTGAAATGCTTTCATGGTCATTTTTTTGGACAAATTGTTCTGCGTGTGCTTGTCCAAAATGGGTAACTATTGACTTACACTGCTAGACTCATACAGGATAGATTAATTTCTAAGCTGCGATTTTTCACAACCAAATAATGTTCTTTGAGTAGTAGAGTAGTAGAGATAGCTGTTAATCAGTGCATATGCTAAGGGGGGAAATTTAATTTACCTAAGACTTTCTTGCAATATGTACAGAACTCTGCTTATTCTGCCCCATATACTGCAATTTATTATTGTTTCCCTATTTTGACTCCTGTATTTTCTGACTCCTATTTCTTGTGTACTGTCCTGTTTGACATGAGAAAGTTTGAGCTATACCAAACTTTCATTTAATCTAAAATTTGAAATTTTCTCTCTATGGACCAATCACAGTTAGAATTGCTACTATTTATAGCCTACAATTCTAAATATGTGTGATCAGGCTAAAAAGTCCCATCTGTGAATTTTAATGTTTTCTCCACATACACTGTTAACTTCTAAGAGATTGTAGTCAAGACATGCCTTATCAAGTAATGTGGAAGAAACTATTATATTAGGTTTTCATAAATATTTGGTTTTAAAGTTCTATGAATTTCTAGGCAAGTGTTGGAATAAAGCATTGTAAAATTAAGGCTAAATTTTGCTGACCTTAGATTGAAAAAGAACTGAAATTACCCCTTCACATCAGACCTGCTACATCAATGCACTTTTGATGAGATGACAGCTGAAAGAGATTTGAGAAGGGTTCTGCACGCTGTCACTTAGACATTAGGGCTAATCTTTTCAGACTATTGGCAAAACGAGTTGGCCGCAATCAGGTTGAGGTTTAAAATTTACATAATTCATTATACAGTTGTCTTATGGTTTGGATTTGGTTGAGAAGAGCAAGTAGGCACCACTGAAAAAAAATCAATCTCTTTCATTTCAGTCTGCTAAGAGACCCTTAGGATCAAAATCTGGCTTTCCAAGTGATAGAATTCATATGGAATCTGGTGAGGGGTTACAATTTTCACATCAGCAATAGTCAGTTTGTTTCCATCAGAGAGGTTAGAAGCTGTCATTTTAATTTTTTTCTCTCTGCTGGTATGTTACAGCATTCACACCTGCCAGAAAATGTCAGAATGTTTATTCCAAGAATAAAAATGTGGGCACATGTCCGCCTCCCAAAATAAATAGTACAGCAGATATATTCTGTAGCGCCTCCAATACTCACAGGTTGGAGTTAGTCATTCTTCCTGTGAGAGGGTGGCCATCAATCACTGTCAAAGGAAGCCTTGAGTTCGGAGTCAAGAACAAGGGTACTTGGATCAATGGACAAAGAGCACAAGGAGCCTGTAGGGAGAGGATATGCCTTTTCATATGTGTAAGTGGCAAGCACTGTAAAGTCTCAAAAGCATCTGGGCTTGAGGGAAAAAAAAATGCGGTATGGAGAGTTTGCTGGCTTGCCAAGCAAATCATCTTTCAGTCACAACCTTCTCCTCCCACAAGACTGAAGGGTGAATATTTTCATAATAAAAAGAAATCATTAAATTTTTGTCCCTGCCAATGGAACATATTCAGCAATCATCTGCATTGATTTACTGGAAAAAAGGAAATCTTTGTTCTATTGTGAAGTGGCACCACAATTTTAAGATGGCAAATGAGTACGAAACACCGAAAGTGATATTCAGAGACTAATTTAGTCTGTCAAACTTACTCTTTTCAAATAAGTTCTAATAAACCAGTCTACTTTCAAAATCTCCTATTTAAGTGATCAGAAACTAAAACAGAACAAGTCATGAAAGCCTTACATGGAATAGTAATTTTGTCTCGTATTTAAAGTGCTGGAATAGGAATTGCCTAAATTTCTGGCTCAATCACAGACTCCTTGGGTGACTCTGGATGAGTTATTGAATCTCTCTTTGACTCAATACTTACAGAGAAGAAAATACTCCCTTTGAACTTGTTGCTTTACGGGGCAAGTATTAAGGGGCAGGTGATGTGGCTTGTATTTATCTGATGTAGAGAATCCAACAGAGCTTCACTAGTGAGGAACATGCTAGTTTCAGTCCCCCCTGACTATAGAGGGGGGGATAAGAAGCTCCTTTGACCCTTAATGTCATCCAGCTATGGCCATAAGGACCCTTTGACAGCACCTCTTTTCATGCATTCATAGCAGAAGAAACTTAGGGTGACCACACTCCTCATTGGGCATTTGGCCTTGCTTATTGGCCAAAAAATGATTTTTTTTTTTCCCCATGCTGATATACCCTCCTCCAGAAGAGCTGGTAACTTCTTTCTTCTTTCTGTTTTATGGGCAGGCTCCATAGCTACTCTGTTTCCCAAGAACCACTGCAGAAAAAACCACCTCTCATGCATGACCTCATCTAAATACAAGAAGACAATGAGGCCTTAATGGCCCAGCATCTGCAGTTCTCACAAATTCGGTGCTTTCAGGATTTTTTCTGAAATTTATTTTATGAGATGTCTGAAGCAATGTTCTGGTCAAAGCTTTGCCAGTAACAACCTCTTGACTTTCTGAACTGTACCTTAGATGACAAGCTGAAAACAAGCAGGAGCCCTTTGGCTGCCAAGCAGCTACTTATTCACAGAGCATCTAAGTCCTCTGTTTTTTTAAAAAAAAAAAAAAAAAGTTTTTAAAACAATAAGGCTTACAAAGGGCTGAAATATTGTGACCAAAACATAATGGCAATCTAAGAACAGATGGGAAACTGTGGCACAGAACATAATTGCAATACTCATGCTATTTATGTATTTTATTATGTTGGACTAAAGAGAATAAAAAAAAATAAAATTAAAGTTTCTGTCTGCTTATGAGTGCCTGGGGAGGTGCACCCATGAAATGTGAAGTGCTTTTACAAAGAGAACCTATTTCAGTAAAAGAGATAGAAGATACCTAGTACACTTGGTCAGGGTGCTGTCTGAAGAAGTAGGAGAATTTGGATCAAATCCTTGATGGGGCTGCAAACCAAAGGGATTTAGATCATGACCCTCACATCCCAGCTGACATTCCATTACCATCCTGTTTTCTGCCTTGCTTTTCTTGTCTTCTGGTTTTCGGCTCCAGTCCAGGAACCTTGGTGAATATTGACCCGAATTTGTATTTTTATCAATTTCCTGCACCATCCACACCCCTTGAATCCCCCTCCTGCCCCAGAGGGGAGAAATCTTCAAGCTCTTTAAGACCAAATAAAAGTAGGATAACACAGCAGAATTGCCCATTTCCTTGCAATGTGAACCACAGTCAGAAAATGTATGGTCTCCCACTCCTCCTTACACCTATTTATTGAGTGCCTTCCATTTTATTAGATATCATTTTATACAGATACAGTGATATCTGAGCAGGGAAACCAGAAATTTCTTACTTGGAAAAAAACCCCTGCATTTATTTGATTTTTAGCCTCCTTAGATGCAGGTGAGGATAAACAACTGCATCACAAACCACAGAGTTTTGTAAGTCTCTGGCAAATGCTTGCTGGCCTTCAAAATCTCTGAATTTAGCATTTATTTCTCAGCAATGAAGTGTAACCAAGGAGACATACATTCCCAGGCAGAATATCTTTAAGTAGCGTAGGGTTCTAGTCATAAGAAGAGTAGAGAATTGCTTGCTTGTAACCTATGAATTAATGTTACTGTGAACATGTGATCTTAGAAACAAACATCCTGCAGACAGAACCTAGAGGTGGTTGGCAAAGGCACCCATCAGTCCAAATCTGACAACTATCTGGTCATATATTTAAAGACAGTCTTATTAGCTTCATCCTAAGGAAGTTCAATGAAACCTTTGAATTTCTTTGAGAAATTTCATATGACAGGAATTTCAATTCACATAAGACTCTTGATGCTACAGGCTAGTTAAAAGGCTTTGATTTTTGTCTTTCTCCTAGTTGCTCCTAGCAAAATACAGAATCAGTCTCTCATAGTTCTTGGCACTTTGTAGTGCAAAAGACCATCCGTGAAATGTTCTGATACCGTGTCAAGAATGATGGGAAGTTTCTGGACAAAATGAGAACACGTGATAAGCTGAGCTAAGCAGTAATGACTCCTGAGTTTAGCTGATATATGCCCTTGGCAGTCACATACGGGTTTGAAGTTTTTGTCCCCCCCATCTTTTTTTTACTTCACTTCAGTCATCTAAGAGAGAAACAGCTTGATCTTTTGAAATTAAATTAGACAAGCTGTTAATGAAGACTAATTGCTTTGCATAATTTAAAATATGTAGAGAGAGCTCCCTTGATCTGTGCAAGCTATACTTGGGTTAGCACTGGAGCTGAAGACAAAAGCTATCTCCAAGCCATTTGCCATCCTCCTAATCTGTAACCAGACTGAGAGCCAAGATGCCCCTGAGAAAGTTATAGCAACCCAGAAATATGCATCACTGCTTTTTTATTCTGCCCTGTGATGTAGCTTAGCTGTTCTTTTGTGTTTTACTCACAAGGGAATGTGACCGTCCTCTCCACCTATTGCAAGGTTCATGCTTTGTTGACAGAGACCCTTTCCATGCTGTGCTGGAGAAAATCTTGTTACCTCATGAGAGCCAGGAGCCAGAATCTGCCCTAGAAGTTTTACACCTGAAGAGGTGTGTCTGGGGAATGGAGGCAAAGGCTGCAGGGAGAGGAGTGAAAGTAGAGCTTGCATTGCCCAGCACAGTCTGTATTAGGCACCTACTTAAAGGAGTGGGTCCCCATCAGCATGAGCAAAGTTGAGTCAGGGTGACTGGGTTCATCCTGGTGGCATGTTCCCCTCCCTGTACTAACCCTGTGGCCAAACTTCAAATCTCTTCAGGGAGCTTATCCAAAATAGAAAACGAATTTTTTTTTTTCCTCTGGGTTAATTTTTGGCTGGACCAGCTCACCACCTACCAGACACGAGGGAGAAAGAACAGGAATGTACAGCTGGAGGTGGAGGTGGGATTTGCCACACCACTGACTTAGATCAGCTTAAAATGCTGTTGAACTGCACTCCTGAGGGCGATTCACAGCCTAGTTTCTCTATATAAAAGTAAAGGAGTCACTAGAGAGCAGTAGATTCTGCACAAGGCAAGTCAGAGCACCTAAGCTAACTGCCTCAAGTCAGCGGTGTGACCCCCCATGTTGAAACATGTTGTTATGCACTAATGATGCTCTGGACACACTTGGGTGACTGGTGGGTTGGATTTTTTCCCCCAATGTTTATTGATTTAGCAAACGCAAAGAAAGGAGTGCCAAATCTGGCAGTTATTAGTGCGTCCATGTGAACTCCTGCTTGTGAACATACAATGTTCTGAAATATTTTCTAAAGAGCCTAGTTTAACACAGCCTAATTCAACTCAGTTATCCTCTTCACAGATTATTACCTCACTAGCAACTGCTCTGTCTCTTCTTCCAGTCTGTTTTCTTGCTAGTAGCATCATTTCTAAGTTAAAATACATGGATACAACCCAGTCCAGTATGTCTGGGACCACTCACACTGCCAGATTTTAATCATGTAACTTTAGGTGCTCAAGTAAGAAAGCCATCTCCCCCAAGCTGCTGATGTACTCACTGGAAAAAGAGCAGCTCTTCCAGAAGCACATGAATCATGCTTCCTTTCTGAATGAATCACTGTGGGAGACCCAGTTGCTCTCTAGTGATCATATAGGGAGCTTAAGGAAACTAACTTCTAAATTAGACATATGAAGTAAATGTCCAAAATTAAGCACTTGGACAAGAGCATTATCAAAATATTTTCAATTTTCTGTATCTGCAGAGTGAAAACACATTAAGTACCAATGCAGCCAGGCAGTGTAAAGGGCTGCATTTTTCATTTTGAGATCACTCCATCTCTAAAGCACGTATCTTATAAAGTATGGTTGGGTAAAAGATTGAAAAATGGCAGGATTCCTCTATGGCCATGAACCAGGACCACTATTCAATTTTGAGAGGAGTTATTCTTGGTTTATATTGAGGTAAGTGAGAGGAAAATCAGACAGCGCAAGTGTCTGATTTGGAGACATTTGGAGAAACCTTTTGCTGAACTATGGAAGTTTTGTAGATGAGCTCAGATTCTGAAAATATGAGTCTCTGCGCTACTTTGTTAAAGACCCACTATATTTACAGCCAGAAAAAAGCACTTACACATTTATTTCTGGAGAACAGTGACATCTAGTGAGCGTCCTGACCTATACTGAGCATTCCCTGGGGTCTTTAAGACTGAGCCTGCTACTTGGGCTTAGTTTGTTTTTCTGCTGTTTGAACTTTACAGTTCCTTGAATCTCAGCTGCATATGCTGCTCATCTCTGACAGGGTCTATTGAATATAAATGGCAAAGTAGCTGTGAGCCAGAATGGTGAGGGAACGGGGTGACTTCAGCATGATAAATAAAATGTACACATGTGCCCTGGGACAGATTTGCTGTAGCAGAAGAATTATGGTGGCAGCAGAGTTGCCTAGGAGACAAGCATCAAGCTGTCAAATGGTCAGGAGCTGCATCAGCCAGAAAACCACAAACTCTAAGTGGTTCATTAGTTCAGCACTTTTCTGGTAGACTGTCTGTTCCTGGGCTCCTGGGAAGCTCCCAGCAGAATTCACAACTGCCTTCTCCTGCTGGAGATCCCAGGGCATGTAGCCATACTCACTTCCACTTGCAGCCAAGGGGACTTCCCCAGATACTAGACTGAATTCATCCATCAGGTAAAGTCTGCGCTTTCCTTCCCTATCGTGTTTCGGCCCAGGACTGTGAGAGTGCGTCAACACATCCATGTAAGAGTAAATATGTTGGACCTTTAAAACAAAATGCTTTAGGAACTAAAAATACTATTCACTTTACATTGCATCTCTGTGAATAAGTGACAACTGGGAAGACCCTCCAAGAACCCCTGAGCAGGGGAAGGGGTGTCAAAAAGAACTAGAAATATTGTGAAGGAACAATTCTCAAAGATTGCAGTGACTCAGAAAATGAACTTGGGGATTACAAATGGTTTTGAGGTACGCACACACAAAACTGGAAGTCTTCAGCACTCCATCAGCATCCACAGCTGGACACTTCATTAATACTTGGTCTTTAAAAAACTGGAAGTTAACCTTTCCGCTGTGTCATAAATGTCCATTATATCCAATCCCGGCTGTCATAATGTATTTTATTATATAAATTATATATATTTTATTAGTATTCTATGAGATACTGGGCCTGATTCAGCAGTGTTTTTAAAAATAATTTAAGTCTAAGGAAGCAGTTTTTTTACATCTATGTCAGCTTAAAAAGGCAGATTCCTTTTACACCCAGATTATCACATAATATCACTTTCATCTGGCAGCATTTGAAGAAACTCAATAATAATGATGAGAATTCTGGTTTGGAATGGTGGTAAAATAAAGGTAATTAAATCTTTACACTATGTGCTATGTAGTTCCTGAAACTGGAGGATAAGAAGTTTATTTTACATATGTTTTACCATAAGCTACTTGAATGGATGAAATCCCTACTGTCTTGTGAGTTTTTTGTAATCTCCTGTTATGGCATTTACACTGTTGGGTTTTTTCTTTTCCTCACTGCAAATGCTGGAAGTGTGCACACATTTGAGGAGAACTTGCCCAAATATATCAAATGTCAGGAATCCAATCTGAGGACTACCCCATTGTATTACACCTCTTCTTGTTTTATCTTAGGGAAAAGTGTAGCACATGGCCACCTCATGGAAGCTGCATTTAAATGGGTAGGCACAACAGAACCAAAGCAAAGTTGTCTGGGCAAACTCAATCTTGATGTTTCCCTTCTTTTGCTCATTAAACTTTGCTACCATAACACTTCTGTAGCACTGTGACAGAGTCAGACATGCCTCTAGAATCTTCTCTAATGTTTACAAGGCAGATACATTTAATTTCATGGAAGATGGTTATCATGTCCAGAAGAGGAGCTTGACTTCCTCTTAGAGGAGTACTGCCAACTGTTATAACCACGCTGCCACCAGCACAGACACTGTCTGGTGTCTTGTCTGATCCCTCTTGGAACAAATGCTTTTCTGCAGAGATCTAGTGAGGAGTTTGCTGTAATGAGGGAAAGATCTGCAACACATCAGTGGAAACGAAACACAGGAGCCAGACTGTGTGGCAGCCAGGTTATGGGGGCCAGCCACAGCCATGCGACAGAAAGTGTTTGTAGGATGGAGGGAGCAAAATCGATTTTCCCCTTTACATCACCAACAATCTGACAAAAGCACTGCAGATGGACCGAGATCTGGTGCTTGCTGAGAAAATTTATGTTATGGTGAGGTCTTTGAAAACCTGAGTGCTTAAGAATAAATCTTCAGCAGTTAAGAAATTTTGTCAATAGGCATGTGCTTTGCTATTTCCTTCCTTGCTCCTAGGATATCTAGCTTATGGACTCCTCAGAGATCATGTTTTAAATGAAGCAATGGATGGAAGTCGTTTAATGTTAATGCTAAATGTCCAAGAGAGGGTTCTTTGACACTAATTTGGGAATTCAGTGCAGCTTCCTGACAGATTAAAAAGTCAGATGAGAGGTCTGACCTAGGATTGTATCCAAAAAAAGTCAGCGCTAGAACAGTGAGACTGTATTTAGCCATTCTCAGCTGGTTTAAAAGTATGTAAGATTCAGCAATAAAACCTAAATGAGATATTTGGCTTGGCTGTGTAAATGTAAACATAATGCTTCAGCTGAAACCATCCATATCAGATGATTTTTCTCTTCAATTTGCATTTTATAAAACACTTGGAATTGTACAGATTCCCAAGAGTCAATAACAAGTTGAAATCATTACACGGACAATGTTCTCTATGACCTGAGCCACTTTGAGCATTGTAGGCTATTTTCCCTCTCAGGGTACCAGCCGCTGGAGGATGAGTGATGCACTTTGCCTATGGCTTAGTAGCTGTTGTCTGGTAGCAGTGTGTAAGGAAAAACAACAATATTGATTTAAAGATGATTATCAGTAACATTGCAACGTTAAACCTTTCCAATCTTGTCAGAGTCTTCTTCTCAATTTGAAAAGGTATATGTGACTATTTTTATACCAGTGGTGATTGGACAACATAAAACCAGGCATATATGGGTTAAGTTTTGGGGGAATTACTCTCTTCTAGGAAATGCTTTGGATAAATAAAGCAATTCCCTACCCTTTGTTAGTTAAGGATTGGTTTCCAGTGTTAAAAGATAACATACATTATCCATAAACCAGTAAACATATTTTTTAAAGAATCAAGACAAAAATTTACAGTTCTTCGATTTTTAACACTATTTCCTTTTATGTTGCAAGTTGGAAAGTGTATAAAAACCTTTGTGCTTTGTAGGAATCTAATTATATTTTGGACAAGGTTTATGTACTAATAAAGGGTAAAAGCAACTGTAAGTGAAAAAGCAACTGAGGAAGAGTTAGACCACCATTGCATGTCACTGGAAGGAGCATGGGCTGTCTCAGAAGGGTGAAAAACTTCATTTTCAAGAAAATAAACCTTATGGCAGAGTTAAGTATCAGAAAGATTCTAGACTTAAAAGAAAAAAAACCAAGATTATTCTCTTCAGAAACAAAAGAAAAGGAGTGACATATTAGCAGCAAAGGTGGACACAGCTTTGGTTTGATGCCACATGATGGAAACATGTCAAGAGTGTATTAGGGAAGATAATGGGTCTGTAGACAGTAAGAAGCCCACACTTCTGACCTGATGGGCTTTTCCTTTTCTGAAGTTATTTGAAAAATGAGATTATAAAACAAGTAACCAAAGAAAGCATTTGTTCCAATTCTCAAGTTTACCACGATTTTCATAGTATGTCTGTTGGCTTATTCAAATGAAGAAATAGCCAGTTAAATGAAAACGAATGGTGAAGCAAAAATGCTGCAATACACCACTTGGGAATACTGATTTTCTTTTCATGAATGTTTCTGTAATACGATGACAAGACTGCATTGTCCTGTGAAAGACAAAGTGGTAAAGCATTGCCAAGAGATCAGATTGATACATCTATTTTGAAGTTCCTACCAGCATATTGATTTATTATTTAAATTGAAATATTAAAGGGAACAGAGAACATTAGAAGGACTTTTTTAATATATATAAGACTATTGAGATATATTTATATGATTATTATTTTTGACAACTCTTCAAGTGACTTACTTATTTTTATAAAATCACTTTTCAGATTTTATGAGACTTAAAATTTCTGTCCATTGATCATCTGTAACCCTACAGGTTAGGTTATCTGTGATACATTACATAGGTCTGATCAATCCTCAACTGTAACTGCTAATCCACCTATAGGCTACCTTTGTTATTTATGCTATATTAAGATAAGACTTGCTGCTGCTTGGAAGAAGTAGATAGTCTGGGTTTCACATGGTTAGACCACATTCAGTGACATAGTCTTTCTTAAGGCCTTTTCACAAAAAGGATAAATAGAAAGAATTAAAATGAAACAGCCATTCCTTCTGCTTGTGCTTTGTTTTTATTTTTAATTTTCCTTTTCTATAAATTAAAAAGCCATGATTAATAAGCACAGTTATTTTCTTTGCCTTTAATCATTGTGTCCCCTAGGTGTTAGCAAGGGAGCCCATGTGACTAGGAAAGCAGGACTGGGGTCCCTAAACTGGCTTTAAGAGGAACAATTACTAAACGCTGGCCTCTCATTTTTATTTCTCCAGATTATAATTTGCAGAGGGGAGCTTTGTTCATGTCATGGTTTAATCCCAGCTGGCAACTAAGCACCACACAGCTGCTCACTCACTCCCCCGGCAGAGCACGGGAAGCTGAAAAGTCTTCGACTAGTGTAAGCTCTACTTAGCAACAACTAAAACGTTAGTGTGTTATCAGCATTATTGTCATCCTCAATCCAAAACGCAGCACTATGCCAGCTACTAGGAAGAAAAATTAACTCTATCCCTGCTGAAACCAGGATGGTTTATTTCTTTATTAGGATAAAATTACCTGCTGCTCAGTAAATTGGAACATGTATTTTTCAAGCCACAAATAATCTGGCATTCTTTTCCAGACTCTAGTGTGTACTTTAATGTCCACAGACCCTCACACTTCTATTGCCGTCTCCTGTTTCCCTGACCATTTTTTGTCACATCTCTTGTGCTTTCCCCCGTCCACTACGGTACTTCAGTTTCTCCTGTTTCAATCAGACTGCATCAGAGTATGTGATGCAGAGCCTGTGCTATCTCATGTTGCTAATATTTTCCTCTCCACTCATACCTGTTTCAGTATTTCACTTTGAGCTTCTCCTTTACACTGCCAGGAGCAGGTAGAGAAAGAAGTTGCCTGTATTCCATACCTTGTGACTCCCTGCTGCTAAGAATAGGAGTTACAAGGAAGTCCTCTTACCTTTGCAATGAGGCATACACTTTTGCTCTGATGGAATGGCCCACAATCATTCCAGCCAGCAACTAGAACCGGAGTATATTCAGGGCAGACGAAATTTTGAGAGAATTTTGCTTCCAGCTGTTACCACCTCCAGAAGCCCTCACATACGCACGCTGAAAAAGTTAGTTTTTTATAACTTTGACAAATCTGGGACAATGTTTTATGATAACAACAACAGGAACGTCCTTGACATCAAAATGGCTCTTAACTTCGATCAAAAGCTTGCCCATACTAGAGGTAATGCCTTTTTAATGAGTATCTCTTGGTGTTAACAGGTAGAGTCACATTTGTTACAATAAAATTAAGCAAACCCTCCAAAAGAGACATGGAAAAAAATCAGATCATATATTTTTAAAATGGTGGGCTTTAGAAGCAACCAGAAAAGAAAAGCAACTTCTAGTAGAAGATGCCAGGAAGCCTTAATCAGAGGCTTAAAAATTGCTGATGTTCTGAAATTTTAATTTAGATGTTCTCTGACTCTAAATTGTGTTTTATTTGTGAATCACAATAACACTTTTGACTCGCAACAAAACTAGGTAACCTTGGGTGTCTGGGCTTGCTATGTAATTATCATACAGTCCCCATAATCTACTTCCAAGCCTGTAGACTAGAACTTGGGTAATGTTTTGGTGTAAAGAATTTATTTTAAAAATGTGCACACTAGACTCTTTATCTTTTTGATGATTCCTTTATTACCTTCTTTAAAAGTACATTTAACTTTAAACATAATTTAAACATTATATTATATATATTCTCTATATTTTTATATGTATATTATTTAAGTAGGATATGGATTTGTTATAGGCTGTTGCTTTCCAGTTTATATTTATAAAACAAGCAAACAAACAACACACCCAAGCAGTAATATTTCTAAGAAAAAAACCCCTGAGTTCTTTAAAGATTCAGAGTGTGCTGCAAGCTTCTCAAACTCACAGTGTGTAGAGCTGTTCAGCTTACATCAATTTGTTGCTGTGAGATTGGACTTCCTTCCAGAACTGTGTTAAGCAACATGGCTAGCATCTGCCTGATGTTTGTTCTTTTCCCCATCTTCTGCCACAGAAGAAAATTCTTTGAGAGAGATTTTAGAGCAAATAGTGCATTATTCTGTGAGCTTATGCTGGTCAAGGGAAGATTGAAGAAACATGCCTTAGACTTGGAATTAATGTAAATGAGCTTTTGCCAAGGCTCTTAACACCTGTGGAATTTAATTCCATGGTCTTGGCTGGTCACAGGAAAAAGACTTGTTTAGGACACCCATGAACTTCAGTAGGATTGTCTGTATGTGTAACTAATAGTGTGAGTAGAAAGGTGAGGATCTGATATGTTAAAACAGCCACCAAACTTTAAAAAAATAACTAGAGATAGAGAAACATAAAGTTTATCCAGATACATAATTGGCCCTAACCTGAGAGGTCTTGTCATGATCAAGTACTGTCTCCCATAGCAAACGCATGTATAACTTCAGCCTGACACAGAGATACCAGAGTCTTACCAATTATCTAAACTTTCCAGCTAGGGCAATTACATTAAGATCTTTACATTTATGGTATGTCATGTGTCTAATCAAAAATTAATCAAATAAAGCAAAATAATGAATGAAAAAATTCTTCTACCCATTGAATCTCTGAACAGTATCAGGCTGAATATTAATTATACAAGATGTTTACTTTTTATTCGCTGATGACAACTGCCATGACTTCCATCCCCTAATGTTCCATGAATGTCAGTTCAGTGCTGCAGTTTTTGATGCACTGAAACCTGAACTCCTAGTTGCAATTACATTTTAGAAACATTGTTTGAAAAGCCAACAGGCAGCCAAATCAGGCACATTTTCATTAAAATCAAGCTTTGTGCTTACACAAGTAATTAGTGAATGTTAAACTAATCTGAGAGACATGACTGCCAGTTTGTTCTTGTTTACTTGGTCTAGGAGAAGAAAGACAACTTTGCACAAAATTGCATATTCAATTAATAAGATTTTGACTATTCCTCTTTTAGTTCCTATTTCAAGGAATGGTATGCTTTTTGGAATATAACATCAAAGTAAACTGTCTGAGACCAGTCCTGCAAACAGACAAATGCCCAAATTCCCTCACCTTATCTGAACTTGAACTTACTCTAACTTTCACATCTATGGATTACATCAGAGTTGCCTGAAGTTTGACCCACTTGAGACAGAAACTCATTATTATATTATCTCTAACTTACTTCTATGTTAAGAAGTTTGGTACTGTGCAAGTTACTTTAAATGTCAAGTATAGCTGCTTCATTTCTAGATGTACTGCATAGTTATTAGTAACCACGGGTAACTTGCCTTCCATATTTAAATGCATATTAGTATACACATACATATTTGTGGGTGTTTTACCCATATTTTATGAGAAAGGCATATCATATTAAATTACTTTGACATAAAATTACTGACTATGGAAATAAGTACAGTACAAGAGATATATTCCTAGCCTTGACTAAAGGTCTTTTGAGGATAATCTGAAACTTCTTTTTATATCTTTTTCTGCCACTGTTATAACTTGAAGTACCCCATTTTGTGAATCTTGATGCTTCTGTGTCATGATGTAACCCCAGCCAGCAACTAAGCACCATACACCCACTCACTCACTCCCCACCCCAGTGGGATGGGGGAGAAAAGTGATAAAACTCGTGGGTTGAGATAAAGACAGCTTAATAGTTGAAATAAAATAATTAAAACAAATAATAAAAAGAATACAGAAAGCAAGTGATGCACGATGCGGTTCCTCACCACCTGCCAACAGATCCCAGCTAGTGCCTGAGCAGCGGTCACTGTCCCCAGCCATCTCCCCTCAGCTTATATACGAAGCATGATGTCATATGGTACGGAATATCCATTTGGCCAGTTTGGTTCAGCTGTCCTGGCTGAGCCCCCTCCCCGCCCAGCTTCTTGGGCACCTGGCAGAGCATGGGAAGCTGAGAGGCCCTTGACTTAGTGTAAACACTACTCAGCAACCACTAAAACATCAGCATGTTGTCAACATTATTCTCATCTTAAATCCAAAGCACAGCACTCTACCAGCTATTAGGAGGAAAACTAACTGTATCCCCACTGAAACCAGGACAGTATCTACCCCTTATTCTATACCATCTATGTCATGCCCAGGTCCCACACTTTCCAAGACATTCCAGTTAATCACCACCACTTTTCCTGTCTTTTGATATATACACACAGATATCATTCCCTTACTCTATGGGCCATACCTCTAAAATGTCCACTGAGTTCATTTAGTCCATGACTTTGGGCTTCATCTGTCATAGCAGTCCTTCGGGCAGGAGAGGTGGTGTGTGGTGTTGGATTGTCACATGCTGAAGACAGTTCTGGTTCATCGCTGCTATGCTTGTCCAGTTCTATCATTGCTGCACTTTTCTCAGTTTCATCAAAGTCCATTCTTCATTAATCTAGGTGATTCTTACTGTAATACCATCAATATGGTGTATGGCCACCATAGAAGTGATGACATACAGTATTAGATAGCAATTAACAACATGCAATTCAAATCATTGGCTGGTCTCACCCAAAATCAAATCCCCTTGAGGTACACATTGGACTTCCTCATCCTTCTGCCTCACCCACCAAGTACACTCAGGTCCTTGAGCAAAAGCAATCCCATGGATGGGTTTGCCTTTGCCTGGGTCAGGAATAACCCAGACTGTCTTCCCCAGCATAATTTTACATGCACTACAGTGACTTTATCCCCTTCTACAGAACGTAAGGCTTTTGACTGGGCAAGGCCAGCTCGATTGGCAGATCCCCTAGTGTTGAGTAACCAGGTGGCCTTTGCTAAATTTGTATCCCAGTGTTTAAATGTCTCACCCCCCCATTGCTCTCAGTGTAGTTTTTAACAGTCCATTGTATCTTTCAATTTTCCCAGAGGCTGTTGCATGATAGGGGATGTGATACACCCACTCAATACCGTGCTCTTTGGCCCAGGTGTCTATGAAGTTGTTTCGGAAGTGTGTCCTGATGTCTGACTCAGTTCTCTCTGGGGTGCCATGTCACCATAAGACTTGTTTTTCAAGGCCCAGGATAGTGTTCCGGGCAGTGGCGTGGGGCACGGGATATGTTTCCAGCCAGCCAGTGGTTTCTTCCACCATTGTAAGCACATGGCACTTGCCTGGGCGGGTTTGTGGGAGTGTGATGTAAAAAATCTGCCAAGCCTCCCTATATTTATATTGCAGCCATCGTCCTCCAGACCACAGAAGCTTAACTCACTTGGCTTGCTTGATTGCAGCACATGTTTCACATTCACAGATAACCTGTGTAATGGTGTCCATGGTTAAGGCCACCCCTCAGCCACGAGCCCATCTGTATGTTGCATCTCTCCCTTGATGGCCTGAGGTGTCATGGGCCCACCAAGCTATAAATAATTCACCCTTATGTTGCCAGTCCAGGCCCTCCTGAACCACTTCAGTCTTAGCAGCCTGATCCACCTGCTGATTGTTTTGATGTTCTTCAGTGGCTCCACTCTTGAGCATGCCCATGTGAACTATCTAGGTGATGCACTTTCACAACCAGGTTCTCTACCCAGGCAGCAATATCTTGCCACAATGTGGCAGCCCAGATGGGTTTGCCTCTGTGCTGCCAGTTGCTCCGCTTCCACCGCTGTAACCAGCCCCACAGGGCATTTGCCACCATCCATGAGTCAGTATAGAGATAGAGCACTGGCCACTTCTCCTGTTCAGCGATGTCTAAGGCCAGCTGGATGGCCTTTATTTCTGAAAACTGACTTGATTCACCTTCGTCAGTGATGTCAGTTGTGGCATATCACTCGGCTGCCTTTGACTCCAGTTCGTGTTGAAGTTCTAGCATGTCTAGCACAGCAGCACTCAGTGGCAGAGTGACTTCATTCAGGCCACAATAGTCTGTTAGTTCCTGCTCTCCATTAGACTTCCACACAGGCCATGAGGGACTCTTAAAGGGTGAGTGAGTCTTGCTGATGATTCCTTGGCTCTCCAGTTGATGAATGAGCTCATGGGTGGGAATCAGGGAGTCTCAGTTGGTGTGATACTGCCACCAGTGCACTGTTGTGATGGTGATTGGCAATTGTTGTTCTTTGACCCTCAGCAACCCCACAAAAGAAGGGTCCTCTGAGAGATCGGGCAAGGTAGACAGTTGTTTAATTTCCTCTGTCTCCAAGGCAGCTATACAAAAAGCCCACCTGTACCCTTTGGGGTCCTTGAAATACCCCCTCCTGAGGTAGTTCATGCCAAGGATGCACAGAGCCTCTGGGCCAGTCTCAATGGGGTGCTTTTGCCACTTGGTCCCAGTTATGCTCACTTCAGACTCCAATACAGTTAGCTGTTGGGATGCCCTGGTCACTCCAGAAATACAGCTGGTTTCTGCCCCTGTACAGTTTGATGGCATTAGGGTGCACTGTGCACCGGTGTCCACTAGAGCCTTATACTCCTGTGGGTCTGATGTGCCAGGCCATCGAATCCACACAGTCCAGTAAACTTGGTTGTCCCCCTCCTCCAACTGTCTGGAGGCAGGGCCCCTCTAGTCCTGGTCATAGTATTTGTTACTTACTTCTTGTAAATTAGAACCAAAAGTCCCTTTATTAGGATTGGAAGTAAAATCAGCCCTTCTGCTCCGTCTGGGTAACTGCCCACTGGAAACTGAAGCAGCAATTTTCCTGGAAGAACCCCCTTTTGCAATTGTTTTTCCTTGCAACTCACGTACTCAGGCCTCTAGGGTCAAGGTAGGTTTTTCATCCCACTTCCTCATGTCCTCTCCATGGTCACACAGGTAAAACTGCAGGGTGGCCCGTGGTATGTACCCACTATATCCTCTCTCCTGAGCAGAGGAACGCTTACTCCTAATGGCTGAGATACTGGTCCATACAGGTAGGGAATAGGGCATATCCTCTTTGGATTGCTGGAACTCCCAGGACAGTTTCTCCACAGCTGAGACACAGGCCTGTAGGGGTGAAGAGAGACTTTCTTTGTATCGCTGGAGTTGGCAAGCCAATTCATCTACCGTTTGTCCTTCTCTACCTTTCCAGGTCGTTACTGCTGATGAGTTGGCATGCAACCATGGTGCGCTCCATACAAACTACTGCCACGTGGCTCATGTGCACCTGACTTCATCTGGATCTTTGGCTAAGTGCTTATTGTCCAGGTCATCATAGACCACTTCCAGCACGGCTAATTCACTCAGGTGGTGGATACCTCCCTCCATGGTGGTCCACGTGCTGGGGTGACATATAACATCTTCCTTGAAGTATGGATACCTTTCCTTCATGCCTGACAGGAGTCGCCTCCAAAGGCTGAGGGCTTATGCCCCTTTTCCAGTCGCTTTCTCAATGGCCCTTTCCTAGGAAAGGGATTCCAGCTCCTTGGCTTCCCAACCCTGTAATTCCCAGCTACTGACCCTGGTATCCCAGCATTGGAGCAGCCAGGTGACAGTGTGCTCGTCTGCATGAAGACTGAAATCTTTTCACGTATCTCACAGCTTACTCAGGGATAAGGATCAGGTGGTTAGATCTCGTTTATGGGTTCTGCCTCTTCTTCATATTCTCATGATAGCCCTAGTTCATCTTCATCCCTTACTAAATGGGCTGATTTTCCTGAGTATTTCCTCTTGTATATAGGGGTGATTGATACTGGCATGGGTTGGTTCTCCGGTTCAGCTGTAGCACCTGTTGTGAGGGTTGGAGTATCCGCAGTACCTTCTGCTGGGGTTGGAGTACCAGACATTTTGTCATCAGGCCCAGAGACCTCGTCCCCTTGAGGGCTCTGAATAGTGTTAAACAGGGCCAGGCCCCAGCACATTGCCACAACTGGTGTCTCTCTGGAGTTGCCAGGGTGACAACATACTTTTTTTCCAAATAGTTTTTCAGGATTCTGCACTTATTCGGGGATGAAGGTCCAAAACACTGGAGGTGCACACTGTCCTAGGTACCTTCCTATACTATACCACACAACCTGCCTCTCTGCCTTGTGGCAGATCTCATGATTCATCCCGAGGTTGACATCTGAAAGAGGTCAGATGAAATACACTCTAGGACTTTCTCTTGATGACAAAGGGAGCTCAGCACGACTACCTGAGGAAGATATCTACCTTGCAGATGTCTCAGGTCAGGTGAAGTGAATCCTACACCTATATTTGAAATATTTTGACCTGTGTCTTCATGTCCCACTTTCAGGCAAAACAATGGAAGAGCTAATGCACACAGCAGAAAGAAAAGCTGGCATTTCTGGCACATTTGCACAATAAGACTTCAGATTGAAACCATGCTAAAAGACCTTGTTATGGGCTAGAAGATAAATAGCCAGCCTTGCTATTTCAAATCTGTTTAAAAGTATTTTACCACTAAATGCTGAGACAAGCTATCATCAATCTGGTAGGAATAAGTGGCTCCACATCACATTCATTCCTCTCCTCCTTCAGATGGAAAATACAGAGAAAGCCATAACCAGCATCTGAATTGCAAGATTGAATTCCCCTTCCTTTCTGCAGCATTGAACCTCCTGAAGATACTGTAGAACACCACAGCTTTTGGGCACTGCATTGGAAAACAGGTGACACAGAGCTATATATCTTTGCAGTAAAAGAAACTAATATAATTTTGCTGGCAATCTAAATGTATGAACGAAACTGTCTGCCAGAATAGAAATAATCAGCATGGCTAAATGCATTTGCAAATACTGATGTCTTGCCCTCAATACTGGTTAGGGCTACCCCAGCCCCTTACAAGCCTTGTTCAGTACTTTAGCTGCTCACACTGGGGATTAACAGTGGTTTGTGTTCTGTCTTTACCAGGCAGCTTTTGCTCAGGTACCCCTTAGTCCATTTGATTCTTTCCAAAAGGCCTCATGAAACAGGCGCGAAATGTTCCTTCTTAAGCTATAGTTAACTTCATTAGAATAAAGAAAAAATTAAAATTTTGTAAAAATTATAATGTGGCCTTGCCAAAATCTGGATAATGGTCTTGAAGTTTCAGATCTACACACACAGCCACAAGTACCCTTGCATCCTCTCTCTCTTTCTTATGCTGTCAAAGTTTTTGTTGTCTCTCAGTTGAGTCAGTGTCAGTTTTTCATGTCTATATTAGAGATTCTGCCAAAAAATCTCCACTGGAGAGTCTCAGACCACTTTAGAAGGCTGTAATCCTATAATGACAATACTCATTAAGGAATATGACTCGTTCACATTGGTACAATGATTATTTTGCCCACAGGCAATCTCTCAGGACACAAGCTACTCCCCGACACTTTTCCTGTAGCAGTTACCTTTCTGCACAGCATTAAAAGAACCCCTCTTCCCATCCTAGCAATATTATTTAGTGTAAGACCTAATCATAAATGTCATGAGCTTTCCTCTGCTGAGATCACTCTGTGCACACACATGCACAAACCAAAAGGTAGTTATTTTTCTGATTTGCATTCATGTCTCCAAAGAATCCTTTGATCTATGCACATAACCTCCTCTTCACCCCTCCTCCTCCTCCAACCTGCTTTCATTTATTACTACACAGTGCTTCAGTTGTCTTCTGAAGCTTGTCAAGGGACAACAGATATGAGCATCTATATTATTCACCTCTTCTTCAGACTTATTCTCTGCTTGCTAATCTATGTACTGCTGCCCTCTTAAACTGAAGATTGCTTTTGAATTTGGCTTTCATTGTTTTAACTTCCTCTTAAAGCAATTTGTCAATGGAAGTCTAGTGCAAAATGATTCCCCAACAAGGAAGATGGCCTACCCAGCGTGAAAGGGGAGGAAAACAGTAAGCACTCTAACACGTGGAACAGTCTCTCTTAATTGTAACCAATATTGAGTGTGACTTCTCAGCAGCATACTCAATCTGTCACCTCAGAAGAGAAGAATGTACTTTGGAAAAGACATTGAAAAGAATTAGCAGTATCCCATACCATTTACCTCACTTATAAATATTGGTAATACTCAGCATTCAGCTGAACACTTAATTCAGCTCTAGACTTAATACACTCTCTCAGAGTAAGCCGCACACTAGAGATCTCCACGCTGTTGATATCATGTTCTGTATTTGGAAATAAAAGAAGAAATAAAAAGAAAAACCAGTGAAGCTAGAGAATTCAAGCTGATGCAACATGTATTAGCTCACTTTCTGCGTAACAGCTTCCCACTCCACAGTAATGCTTCCATTTTGCATTGACGAGACTACCTTTTAAAAAGGATCTACTGATATAAAATTCAGCAAATTATTTAGTCTTAGCTTCCCGTTGAATTCAGCTTAAGTATGAGTTGGAAGCCTAAATGTTTTCTTGGCTGTGGGCTCAAAAACGTATCTCAAGACATTTCCCCAGTGGAAAACAATTTTCTTAACAGAGTAGCGGTGAGTCATCTGGTCTTTGTGCCTTAGGGCTCTACAGGCGAGGTGAGTAGATATTGCTACAGCACTCAATCATATGAAACCACAGCTGCCTCATCTGTAACCACAGGGGGACTAATCAATACCATTAGCTTCAGTAGAGTTATCCTGTTGACATATTTGACCCTAAATCCTTACCTAGAACACACAAGGGTGATGACTTGTGGACAATAACAAAATATCAGCGGACTGTAAGTAAATTTTTCTTATGTCTTTCCCTAGGAGTTGGCTAAATTCTAATTTGGACTGCACAACTTACTGAGGGAAGTATAGCCACCTCGTTGTTTTTCCCATATGTGTACCTCTGAGGCCTGGGCACACAGGAACTGCAGTTGTGGGGGCACAAGTAGGGTGCACAGCACAGGTAGACTTCTTTCTTTTGCTTCTTTTAGCTTGCACTTCTACTAGTCAGAACTAGCAGGATTAAACTGGAACAGGATGTGCTGCAATTTGTGTATACCCAGAGCAAATTACCATCTCAGTAGAGGAAGCGGCAGAAATCTCACAACTTAGCAGGGCATCTGAGGCACAATACCTACAAAAGATACTACTGAGATGACAGGGCTCAAATACCACTCCTTCTTCAGAAATCCCCTTGATCATTTTAATTCTCCGTTTCGGGGAGAGCTCAAGATTGAGTGCTGTCTTCCAACCTAAGCTTTTTTTCGCTTACATTGCTGTCAAGCAAACGACCTGTCTATACGTATGTGCACAGTCGTGTGGGGGCTGGCAAAGGAAGCTCATTTGCATGCATACAGTCACACATGCCATCACATCTAGATATCAGGCCCTGTGCAGCCCTTCCTGTCTTTATATGAACACAATTTCTGCGCAAAGGTTAATTTAAAGCCAGTTAGAAGCAAGCAAGCTCTATTAATCTCCTGTTATTTTCTACGTAGGATGCATTATTTCAGCCGCAGACCCGACCGTGCGCGTACGCTGCTGGCCACAACCAGAGGTAGGCTGTAGTCAGATCACTTGCTGGGTGACACATCTGCCAGTTCCTTTCAAGGTTAGCCTCCAGTGACTCTTTTGGTCAATAAAACTCGAGAAAATTTTCTTAATACAGGGCTGTTTTGTGTTTGGCCTCTTTATATGGCTCTGCAATACCCATGTAATCAGATTTCCTAAGTGTCTCCTGAGTAGGTGTTGCATCAGTCTGGTCTGAACCACTGCCTGGAGTTCAGCAGATCCCAAGCAAATGTTACTTTATTTCTGTATCAGCCGCGATTTCCATCATGCAGTTTTTGCTGTTTATTTTACAAGACAACGTGTTTCACAACATATTGAAGGGGAGGATTGCCCCCCCCTGCAAGCACAAAACCCCGCATCGCCGAAGTCCTCCCAGACAAGCCACATCTTCTGAGATGAGCCTCATCAGCGCTGCAATACTGGGGAGATGCAAAGCCCAGCGCTTCGCTGCAGCAGCGAGCCCCGACCGCTGCTTCAACTGGGAGCCGAGGGAGAAACACCCCCCCGCCCCCACCGCTAGCGCCTCCTGCCCGTACGCGCGGCTGGAACTGGGGATCTCTCCCTTCGCCTCTCACCCCCGGACGCTCCGGTTCCCCCCGGCCCTTCCACAGCCCCATCTCCCGGTTCGTGTGTGTGTGTGGGGGGGGCACACACAGACGAGCTGAGCGGGGCTGAGCTCAGCCCCGGCCACCGCCGCTTCCCGCCACCCGGACTCGCCCCTCTCCTCACGCCGCGCCGAGGAGGCAGGTGAGGGCACCCGCCCGCCCGGCCGGCGCTGCGCATGCGCAGCCCGCTCCCAGGCATGCTCACTGACGGGGGCGGGGGGGGAGCGGGACACGGTGGCGCGGCGCTGCCCGCCTCGCCTCGCCTCGCCTCGCCTCGCCTCGGTCGCCCCGCTCGCCCCGGCGCCGCTCGCACCATGCGGCGGGCGGCCGCCTGCCTCCGGGCGCTCTGCCTCCTGCTCCACCTCCGCGCCGCAGGTGAGCGGGAGCGGCCGGGGCCGGACGCTGGGGCGGGGGAAGGCGGCGGGGGGCACCGGCTCAGCGACCGGCGGCGCACCTGTTGTGGCGGGGGGGCGGGGGTGGGGGAGCGGGGGCGGAGGGGGGCGGCCCCGCCGGCGGGGCTCGCACGGCGGCGGGCGGCGCGAGCGCCTTTCAGCACCGCGGACAGCGGGCGGCCCCGCTGCGGCCGCCGCGAGACCCGCGCCCCGCGAGACCCGCGCCCCGGCCCCGGGTGGCGCCTGGACGTGGCCGGGGGCTGGAGCAGCGGCTGGAACATCGTGCGTCTTTGTCCCCTCTCCTTCTTGCTGTTTTGGGTTTTGTTTTTTTTGTTGTTTTTTTTTTTTTTTTTTTAATTAACTAAGGGGGAGGCGCTGCTACTTGTATCTGCTCGTGGCAGCAGGATTTTCGGAAAGGGAAAGAAATTTCAGCTGCGACAGTGGGCGTTTCGGCTGTAGCGGTGGTAATAAATCCTCTCTCTGCTTTGCTAGCAAAACGTGTGCCTCATTCAGAAATGCGGTGAGCGATGAGCACCCTAGTACGTACGGGAAGTTCCACTGCCAGTTTCGTTCTGATAGTCGTAGCTTATGTTTCTGGCATAAATCTCGGGCTTCTTTTAAGTAATGAAAAACTGCTGATTTTTCAGAGTCTCTCCCCTGTGCGGACTTAATCATATATACTCTTTGGAAGGAAATAAAATCTGGGGTAACTGTGTAATTGAATTAAGTTCTCAATTAGTAAAGTTGAAGAGTTTCTTTATCATTTATGGCAAGCATAGCTACTTCTGAAGTAGTAAATGGCTGTTGCACCCTGCTTTTAACTTCACTGCAGTTTAATTAAGAACAACAACTAAATGCATGGATTCTTGTGCTCCTGGGGATGTTGTTTTTAGGAGAGCTTTTTAAGATGCAACTGATTTACATTGTCCTACTGCAGAACCATTAAAAGTAATAACTGAACTTCATGTCTCTTTTAATGTGGAAACGGTGCACGAGCATGTATGCCTTCCCCCCCCCACCCCCATAAGCTGTGTTACGAAAATAGTTGTTTATATGGATACACCAGGAAGCAGGCGCCACATTCTTTTGTTTGCTGTCGTCAGGAAAAGTGGTTTGCCTCGGTTATTGGTATTCTATTGCCCTAGAATATTAGGCTACACTTCATAAAATCTCAAGAACCTCTTTCCTGTATGTCTATAGTTAGGAAGCTCATGCTGTTATGCCTTATATTCATATGTGCGAGAGATTATTGACTGAAAGATAGGGAGCATTTTGTGATCCATTGTAATAAAAGCCTTAAGCTGCTTTTAGGTTGTTCTTTTACAACATGTATTAAAATGATTATCTGTACAAAATTAGTGTACAGCCTCTATTTGACATAACATGCCTTCTATTCTCAATGTATCCTCTATTAATAGTGGACTTCACATTAGTTTTGATGTGCTTCATTTTTTCTATGCTACTAATGGAAACTGGGTTTATATCCTGCCAGTAAGCCATTTAAAGTAAATGGAGTTTTACTTGTTTCATTAAGTTACTGGGAATGCTTGCAAACAAACCTTGGCTTTTATTATGAAAATGTCTCTAATTGTGAGAAAAAAAAAATAGGAAAACAGACATTTATATGGTGTTACTGTGTTCCCTGGGCAATCCTGGAAAATAATTATTTCAGAAAAGGCAACAGAGAGGATCGACAGGAGCTGAATTCAGCCTTTGCATATTGGGCATGGATCCCATCAAGCACAAGAGCTGTGCTTCCTCTAAGGCAGGGCTTAATACAGCTTGCTCTTGGTGGGAGTCATTGAAGATGTCACAACAATGAAATAACATAGCAAGCTTAAACTGCTAAGGTTTCTCTGTTTCATCTGATGCAAGTAGAAAATTTGGTCTTACACAGACTACCGCTGTGGACATCTTTTATGTATAGTCTAAACGTATGAATTATTGACGGTGATTTTTGCAGCTTTGGTTCATGTGGAATCACAAAATGCATTCCACTTTCCGCTAGTGGTAGGTCACAAATTGTATCCCAAATGTCAGGTTTTTCTGTAATGTGATGGAAACTGCTTGGCTTTTTTGTTCTGAGGCTGAATATACATGAGGCATACTTCTAGGGAATGCTAAAGAAACTGTCAGCAGACATTAACAAAACCTCCCTTGATATCAGTTGGTGATAATAGATTTTAGAGAAAACATAAGACTACATTTACACAAGCTAATGCTACAGCAAAAATAATTCATTCTGTAATGTGTTTAAATAGTGCTTTGTAATGGAAAGGTAATACATGCCATGTTGCAAATCTGTTTTGCTATGGAAAGACAATTCTGCTGTGGTTGTGTTACAGTAGCCATATATGTATTCACACAAAAAGTGGAAAATATTCTTGTCAAAAATATGATCAGGAATTTTCATGTGATTAAAAAGGTACAATTTTACGAAGTTGATTTACATACCAATTCCAATAAGACAAAACAGCCGTGTAAACTGAAAATGAAATCCAGTTGTGTTCTTGGTATAGCCATATATTGCTTGCTGAAATCAAAGACACTTGTGCGTGCATCTCCGAAAACAGAATTAGGCCCTTCTGCTGAATGCAGCAGGTGAAGTAATCAGCCTGTACAGAGATTGCTATTGGATAAAGACCTAAACCTGTAGCGCCTGATTACAGGTCAACGTGAACCTTCAACTTATATTATGCGTTGCATGAGAGACTGCAAGGCAGTGCAGGTTATACTCTTTTTTTAGTAGGTATGGTCTAATGCATGTTCTTGTAATAAAACCTGATGTCTCCCAAGATGACTAAGAAGCATTGTTTCCTTGCAAAAGAATGGCAGGTGGTAGCAAAAACACAAAGTGATGCTTTAGACTAACTTGTAATTAGAGCCATTTGCGTCATCCAGATTACTCAAGTAATTAACTATTTCACCTTTTTTTAAAAAATAAATTTCATGAACAGATTTAAAATATATGATTAATTAAATATCCAGTCACAGGAAATAGGCTAAGAAACTCAACTAGACTAGAAAAAAACTTACTCCATTAACAGTCACCATATCAACCCACCACCTGCCGTACGTTAAAAATCTCTCTTTAAGAGAGCATTTTTGCAGAATTTGCTTTTAAGTTGAACAAACCCTGGTCCTGGAAAAGCAAAGAGTTAACAACTGAAGATTTGGTCTGGTCACCTAAGTCATGGTTTCTTGAGCAAAGGCCATACACTAGTTTGCTAAGGGCTTCTATTACCTCATTTTATTGTTTTCTTCATCAATGAAGAGATGCATTGACAGCCTTTAGTCAGTGTGGACCAATACTTCCCTACTAGCCTTTTCAGAGAGGAAGCATGTAGATTCTTGTCTCACCCTCTTGATGGATCCATTCCCCAAGCCCATCAGCTGAATCAGGTACAATTCAAGGCAGGAAATACTGGTATTTTATCTTCCTGAGGCAATGCTGTAATAACATGAGGATTGCTTATATCGAATCCACAATTTCTTTGACTACAAACCAACACTCCATTGGGTGGAATTCACTAGGAGTAGAAACATATGTCATAAATATGCTCGACCGGTTCTCGGTTAATTGTTACCAAAGTCCAGAGGGTGATTTTACTAAGTTCTGCTGTGCAGAAACTAGCACTTCAGCTTTCCTGGTCAAACCTGCGCTATGTAGTACTCTCACGGGTGCAGCTGGCGTGAGTGGACTGCGGTTTCTACTTAAGGGTTGGGGGGCCTATTTTCTAACAAATGCAGAAGCTCTGTCACAAAAATAAGAAAATCTGGGGACTGTACTTCTAGGGTTGAAGTGAGATCTGCACAAAATGCATTCGCAATCAGATCCATTTCAGTATACTAATGAGTGAATCACACTAGCTTCTAAATACATTTAGAGTGAACGTGAAGGAGCTATTGATTTTAAAAATGTATTGGAATTCTACTTCATTACACTAACATAATATAAAATGAAGCTGGTACTTAAAATTACCTTCTTTAGAAAACATATTGCTGGCCATGAGTGGGTGTTTTTACTAGAATAGCCCTTTATTATCGTGGATAATCAGGGGGTAGTCATCTGTCTCTTTAAAGGTTCTGTGGGGAGAAATACTTTTATAATTCAGTATCTGACCTTATTTTTGAGGAAGTATTTAGTTGGAAAGGACACTTATCATGTTTTTACATGTAGAAATTCTTGCTATTCATAATTTTGAAAGACATCATCTTCTACAAGAGGTTTACCTTCAGTATATCCATTAGGAAATTATTGAAGTTTGTGATCTTGGAATCCCTGCCTAATTTAATTTGTTGTATCATGAGAAAACTGAAATATCTTAGACAGAAAAGGATGGTTCCAGCTTCTCTGGAGAATGAAGCAGGAGACCTGATGAAAAAACAGGAATTGGGCTCTTGGGGGAGTCTGTCTCTCCATAAGGAGGCTAATGAGATAACAGTGGGTGGCTGTGTTTGGTGGTGGTCCCCCTGCACGGGCATGTTATGAGGCTTGATGTGGGGGACTAGAAGGAGCAGTAGGGCTCTTACTCCATGAAGCACAGTCATCGTCCTGTAGGATTTTCAGCATGGCTTTGGAATAAGTACATGGAGAAGCTTAATAAGATTTGCTCAGAAATCCTCAGTGTGTGTTCCTAGAGCAGTATTACTGCAAAAAACAAACAAACAAAACAGCCAAAACTTCATGACTGAGCTTGACTTCCTTTCATACCAGCTACGGATTTCTGTGGAGATACTATATATTTACATCCACGTTATGTAGAGCAGAATTTAGCCACAACCTTCATTTGGAAAATGACAGTAATCACAAAATTAGCAAATTGATGCAGCACTTCCTCACACCTTCTGGAAAAAAAGCCTGATGTGAGACTATACAGTACATTAGTGCCAGGGCATAAGTATGGTAGAATACTTAAGTGCCTTTGGGACCAATGGCTCATCTCTTAATTCACATGAGTAGACCTAGTGAAATCGATGGTCTGTGGTATCCAGTTTCATTATTGACATATCAGACAACAGGCCCATAAAACGAGATGCAAAGTGTCTTTTTGAAAAAGATACCACTTGTGCTTAATTCAAATTCAGTGTAGCTGTGGATATTTTTGGCCAGAGCGGTTTTTTTTTCCCCTTACTGAAAAGGACAAATTCAGCAAAAGTGAATTTGCAGTTGTTTCTATTTTCAGCAGATTGCTTATTAGAAAAGGAAAAAAAATTCCTTGCAATCATCTCTCCCCCCGCCTTGTGTGTACTCCCTCCCTCTCTCGGGGGTGCTCTCTCACTCTCTCACATGTGTGTGCAAGCTCTCACTTGCTCTCACACACACAAACACACAGAGAAAAAATAATTGTATATACACCTGCACGCATACATACACCCACTTTGTAGAAATTTATTTTTTCTGAATTTTTTTGTTTTGGTCAAAAATTATAAACATTTTGTTTAAGGGAAAATCAGAGTATTTTTGCAAATTTTTACAATTGTCCTGTTGTGTGCTTGCTTAGGTCTGGTGTAGGTTACATGCTCTGAATTTTGATATGTCATGGGTACTGATCGTCTGCTGCACAAGGCCTGGCCTTTTGATTACTGGACCTGGCTAGGAAAGCGCAGAACCCTTCCTGTGAAGGACAGTGACCTTGTAGCCCCTTAATATGGTGTTGCCTTTGCTCATAACAAAGCCATACACTTTGTACTGAGTTTGCAAAGCCTCATGACTGGGGCTTGTCAGGCCTGCTCTGCCCAAACTTTCCTTGACCTGCCTGTTTTGCTCAGTTTGTCTCTGACAGGAGTTTCTCTAACTGACCAAACTTCTGTATCTCTTTTGTTTATCTTTGCATGGTGCAACTCTAGTTCCATACAGACCACAGTAACACAGGACTGGTAGAACAGCACAGGCACTGAGAGTGGAGGCATGGGATGTGGTGTAGAGGAATACAGGCATGGGATGATAAGAGTTGAGGCATAGGCTTGGCACTGAAGACCCCATGCTATAAACAGCTCAGTAATAAGTAAAAATGCAGACCTGGAGCCTGAGAAAACGTGTTTTAGGGATTAACAAAGAGAACAAAGAAATAGTATCTACCATACATTCATGGCACTGTTTATAGTAAATTCAGATGTAGCCTGGAGCTGCAGACCAAATGAAGAAAGAGAAAGGTATAAATGCATGTTAGCAAACAAATATATATATGGCCTTAAGAGGAAGGAAGAAGAGAGCAGGAAGAAGAATCCATGAGCACGAACATCGTCTTCCTCCCAGCGAAGGTCTCCAGATGATGACAGCTCCTCGTAACATCCCCCATTGCCAACACCAGTGTGAAACCACTGACCTTAGGACCCAGAGAAGCAGTGGAGGGGTGAGCGTAACACCAGGGAAAGGGATAGGCAATTTTAATTGTATTATTGTTATTATTGTGACTTTGTATTATTAGTCTTTGATTTTCTATAAAAATTAAATCTAGATTAACAGTGCTGCTTGAATTAGATTAAGATTTTCATTATGCTAACAATAAACTCTTGGCTTTACTTACATGTATAAAGTGTGCTTCCTCTTTGCTCATGAACAAAACTTTTGAGTGTAACGTGGCTGAGAAACTCCTTCTAGCTGAAGGAGGCCATGAGAAGCTATGCAGGAGCATGCCCAGGGAACGATCATTAGTTCTATCAGCCTACTTTGGGTAGGGAATAGTTTCATTTGTATTGCTATAACAGGTTTTGTCTTAAGAGGAAGCTGTGGTGTGAAGAAAGGGCCTGATCAGGCTTTGTGTTTTGACGTTATTCTCTGAATGATGGAAACAGTCACAGCCTGCAATTCCCTCTGCTACAAGGACTGTTATATGTGGGAAAGTATTTTCCCAGGTGAATTCTTTTGTCAGTTCCAAAACTTCCAATGTGTTGCTTCATACATGTGCTACCAAAGCAGCAAGTGGATTCATGTTTTTTCCTTTTCAGGTTTGTCTGGTGTACCTCACCTTTAAAAAGTGTGTTCTGTTGTCCAGCTAATACTGAATTAATATTTTTGCCGCTGTTTAACTGCATTTTATTGCTAATAGTTCTTCATCCACCTTGCTAAAGCTGAACAGTAATTTGTGTTTGCCTAAACTGTGTAGCCTACCCTAATAAGATTTAGATTTGATTGATGTACTACTTTGCTGACAGTAAGATGTACTGTTAACTAGACAATACAGATGCAAGGCATATTGCCTCCAGACAGCTTTTGTTTTCGTCTGTGCTTGCAGCATCATTTAAAACATTTTTATTTCCCACCAGATATGTTGATGCTTCTTGATACATTTTGGGTTTTTTTTCTGGTAAGATAAGATGAAACAGGGATAAAGCAGTAGAGTTTTGTATCTTTTAAAGTCACAGCCAAAGGATGGTCCCATTGCCCCCAAAAGAAGGGATGACCTTCACAGCCCAGAGAACACACAAATCTTGTAAATCTGTAGTACAGTTTATCCTATGTCTAGAAATTACCAGGAGTTAGCATTTCCCTTAGTATCTGTCATCAGGACTCCTGAAAGTTAGAGCTATGATCATAAATGGCTAGCATGCTATTAAGCATTTTAGCACAGTTGCTGAGGGACTTGTTTCTCCCCTGCTTTTTGGTCAATATCTACTTGGCCCTTATACAGACCAAAGAGAACTGCAAACTCTGCTCTGGAGTGAGAGTGTGAGACCCTATCCATCTCAGTACACTAAAAAGAGGCAGGCAATGAATCTCCTACCTGTAGCACTGGCATTATTGGAGACGATTGATCAATGCTCTGCATAAGTACATTGACCTGCCTCTAACCGTGACTCTGGGTGCCTGTTCGAGAAGAACCATTGTGCAAGAGGTGATAAAGACTGAGCCTGTCCAAAGTCTGAGGCTGGTTTATAGGGTGTGAAGGAAGAAAGGTTGTATGGAAAAAAGAGCATCTTTCAGAATGGTGAGCTAAATGGAAAGAAAAAAGGCATATGGAGCCTAGAGTGCAAAATTTAATTACCAAAGTCTTTTTAGTGAAAATGAGAAATTATTTAGCAAAATCATTAAATATTGTAACTCAAATTGCATTTGAGTTAAATTTATCTTTGAAACCAATTGGTCAAGTTTCAGTATGTTTTTCCCTTATGAAATGACTCTACATTTTCTGCCTTTTTTCCTCCAATTTCCAGCTTGTTAGCATGAAAATCTTAAGCTGTGTAATATTCCAAGATATCTGTAAGTATAAAGAGACTTCAGTGTTATTATAGTGCTAGTTATAGTATTAAGTGTGAGTTTTAAAACGTATGCACTATGAGTCTGTATTCTCTTGTGCATTCTACTTACTAATCAGGTGTAGCACAGCAGTTCTGTCGATGGATTTGGGGTGACTGGACTACTTACAAGTAGTAAATATACAGTATACCTCTCATTACAGAAAACGTTCAGGAACATACCTTATCATGAATCTAATTTGTTCAGATTAAAATAAATAATAAGACTTGAGACAATGACCTCAAATTGTTTTTCCAGACACACATCAAGACTTCAGACACTATTATCTTGGCCCCATCAGGTTTACAAAAGAATGTTATATCCCGCTGGGACTCTCCTTTTCCAGTCAAATAAAGTTCTGGTTTCTAGCTCTAGAGGATGTGAGATAAAAAAAAAAAATAATCTGTCAAGCTGTGATATTTTTATGTTTTAAAAAGAGAAAACCGTGCTACTGTGTTACTGACTAATTAATGAATCCTGACTATCCTGAAGTTTTTAATCTTTTATTTATTATTTATTATTATTGATATTCTCTAATTTAGAGAAAGTAAAGGTATTTGGGAACTGGAGTCTTAATTTTCTGGCAGGTTGCTTTCAAATACAATGTCATCTGTCTGGGACTATTCAGGGAGTCAAGACAGTCTAGAGAAATCTTGGGATTTCTCTGTTAAGCAGAGGCCAACTGGGATGGTCAAAAGTGCCCACAACACTTCTCATATCAGATTTACTATTTATAGCAGGCTTTCATTTCTGCATATATAACACACATTTGTAGTGTAAGACAGGTTCAGCAGCATGTGTTACCTAGCATTCTTGTGATTTACTCATCTATTATCGTAAGAAACTTTTGTACTTCCCATATACTGGGACCATCCGTGTATTTCACATGACTTCTACTGACACGTTAGCCATAGTTTTTCTGTAGACTGGATATTTTTTCTTTTTAATTCAGGACAGAATCTTCTATGTTTCTGCAGACAACTAAGAAAATCAAGCAAACACATAGTTGGAACCAGCAAGCAGAACAGCTGGAACGAGAACAGGGAGTTTTGTAGGGATTTTTCCAATTTTCCTTTTCAGGAAGGATGATAAAGACAAAGATGGCATCTGGTGGCAATGGTGGAAATACTGAAATTATCACAAGCAATGAAGATGTTCAAGATGTAGAAAGTATGCGTTCGACATCACTCTGGAGCTTCTTCTTGCACTTATTAATAGATGAAATGTTTCAGTTGGTAGAGGTTCTAGAAGCAAAACCCCAGGGATTGGAAATACAACTGAAGATAATCTGAGATTTTGAGGAAGGAGACTACTGTTGTGCTGGAGAAGCTAAGTTAAAGAAGGCGGTTACAGTGGAGGAACATGGAAGTAAGATCAAGACAGACTTTCTTGTTAAAAAAAAAAATCTAAGGAAAAGCAGCAGCAGCATGTGAGGAGTTGCAAGAAAGAAGGAAAAGTCGATCAGTAGGAAAGAACAAAGGAAGAAGTAGCAATATTAATCAGGACCCAGAGCCTTAGAAAAACAGTGGTGAACAACCATGACATTGTGCAGACAGAGCAACTGGAAGAAAGAATCAACAGATCATACTGGTATCAAGTCACAGTGCAGCATATGTTACTAAAGGGAATAGGAATGGTTATTACATGAGATGATCTAGGTGAAGGAAAGGTAGGGTGTCTTCAAGGAGCAAAGGTAGATACAAACCTGCTGCTAAGAAATTCTGATGTGAGTTTGAAAGTAGGCACTGATTATTGTTCATTTTGGAACAAATAATGAAATAGAATTTTCCACTGACATAAATATAGCTATACTTAGCTGAGAAATAGGTGAAGATTCAGTGACTTTTTTATTAGAAGAAATAGCACGGAATCACATTCTCAACATTTAGTCTGTTCTCAATGCCAAGGCACAATAAACTATAATTCTTTGTAAATACACTTGAGGGAAGGGAATTTTAGGAGAAGGAATAAAATTATTTTAGGCAAAGTGGTGCTTTCAGCATTGGGTGACTATTACAAATCAGTCACGAAAAACTCCACATTCTAAAGTTGAGTTCAAATAAAGTAGTGTGAACAGAATATCAAAGTTCACTTTAGGATCAAGTTTGCTAAACTTACGGAAGAGATACCTCTAGGAGTTCTAATTTTTGAGCCTTGTCCTAAGCCCCATTTTCTGAATTTCTGTGTATGTTGGGATATCTGAAGCTTAAAAGACACCAAAATCACTTTTTGCTGTCATGCTGTGGTACTTCAGTTCTTCATAGCTTCTGATGGTTTCCCTGGGGTCCACAAAGGAGTATTTGCTTTTTCTGTATAGGTACAGAACTAGATACAGGAATCCCAGTCTTCTCTCTCTTAAGGGCTGGAAACTGGCAATATCTAAAGGTGACGGGTAGCAGAAGTGCTGGTGTTTCTAATGACTCATTTCTCCAGGTGTCTCTTTGGTGCATACTGCTTCTGTTCAGAGCTGAAGCTTGTGGGGTCAAGAAGGAATACTTTCCCCGTTCACCAGATTAATAGAAAGTTTTAGGTTCCTCTTTAGTATCAAGGGTGGCCCACTTGTTAGAGTTACCTGCGACATCTGTAGCAGGCTGGGAGCCAAAGTTTGATCTTGGTTAGGGCCTTACCCACAGTCTACTAAGATCAATGAAGTTTTTCACATGTAAATGCATGTAACCTACCTAAGCTATTGGGGCTGTGTAGACTTTCAGAAAACCAAGTTCAGCCTAGTAATTTTCTTGGAACATATTTGAACTTCTACACTGTCAGCTGGTAAAAATGGATTTGTATGAGCGCAAAGAGTATGTTGTGTAATTAGACTTGTTAATTTCTTACTTCTACAGGATGGGGCATTACGAAAGTATATTTTGTTGTCCAGCTTGAAAATCTGCTGTGATAGATCATTCATTGAATCTGCTGCAGGGACCTGTGTTACTGATGTGATTTTTAGCATTCTAATGGAAGCAAGCCTGCTGGTATTTAGTGGGAAATGGTGATACTGCTGTTAAAAAGTACTGAGATTCATGAGTAGGTGAGCTTTTTGGGGAGTTCCTTTAAATATTGTTTTATCAAAAATAAGACAACCGTTCAGGTTTTTCTGTGTTACTCTAGATTCAGTCAGGATTAATTCTGAAGTCATACTTGGGATTTACTTTAGTATTATTCCATGAAGGATTTGGGCTAATAGTTAATTATTTCTGCTTCTTTCAGTAAAAATAAATGAAATAAAATGGGAATTTGGAATATTAAAGTGGGTAGGAAATGCAATATAAAGAATTCCAGGAGAACTACAGTGGTTGTGACTTCCTCAGAAACAAAGGAGTAGGAATGAAGGAAACAAAGAGGAACCACAGACCACACCAAATGTGTCTGTAGTTATGTTCCTGTATAATATCTATGATCAGTTTTAGAATAATGGTTGTCTGTGAATGAGACGTGAAAATAAATTCAACAAAGTGGTGACTATAAGAAGTATGTTACTATGAGAAGTGCTGATGTTTCCTTGTTTTTAATTTGCCATTCACAAAACTCTCTCAATTGCTAGGTAAAACCAGCCCTCAGGATTTTATCAATGAAGCCAACCCCCACAAAGCTTAATGAGATCTCAGCAAGCTTAACAAGCTTTGAAATTCAGCTATCTTTAAGACTATACTCTGCAATTTCTCTCTCTTTTTTTTTTTTTTTTTTGTTTTCCCCTTCTGCTCTCAGTCATCTTCCCTGACAACAGCTGTACACATGTGACCTCCATGGTCATCTAGGAAATTGTCAGTGTAGTTTTTACCATTTAAAAGAGTAGCCTTAGGTTTAGCATCGTACTGTATACTAGGAGGATCTTTAAGACCGAGTCCAACTGTAAACCTAACACTGTGAATTCACCACTAAACCATTTCCCTAAGTACAAGATCCAAACATCTTTTAAATACCTCCAGGGATGGTGACTCTACCACCTCTCTAGGCAGCCTGTTCAGTGAAGTAATATTTTCTAATAACCAGTATAAACCTCCTCTGATGCAGCTTGAGGACATTTCCTCTCATCTTGTTACTTGGGAGAAAAGATCAACACCCACCTCACTACAACCTCCTTTCAGGTAGTTGCAGAGAGCGATAAGGTCTCCCCTCAGCCTCCTTTTCTCCAGACTAAACAACCCCGGTTCCCTCAGCCGCTCCTTGTAAGACTTGTTCTCCACACCCTTCACCAGCTTCGTTGCCCTTCTCTGGACACACACCAGCACTTCAATGTCTTTCTTGTAATGAGGGGCCCAAAACTGAACACAGTGTTCAAGGTGCGGCCTCACCAGTGCCGAGTACAGGGGCACAGTCACTTCCCTGCTCCTGCTGGCCACACTATTCCTGATACAAGCCAGGATGCTGTTGGACTTCTTGGCCACCTGGGCAAACTGCTGGCTCATATTGAGCTGGCTATCGACCAATACCCCCAGGTCCTTCTCTGCCAGGCAGGTTTCCAGCCACTCTTCCCCAAGCCTGTAGCATTGCATGAGGTTGTTGCAGCCAAAGTACAGGACCCAACACTGAGCCTTGTTGAACTCCATACAGTTGGCCTCAGCCCATTGATCCAGCCTGTCCAGATCCCTCTGCAGACCCTTCCTTCCCTCAAGCAGATCAACACTCCCACCCAACTTGGTGTTGTCTGCAAACTTACTGAGGTGTTACTCAACCCCCTCATCCAGATCATTGATAAAGATATTAAACAGAACTGGCCCCAGCACTGAGCCCTGGGGAACACCACTTGTGACTGGTCGCCAGCTGAATTTAACTCCATTCACAACTCTTTGGGCCTGCCCATCCAACAAATTTTTTACCCAGTGAAGAGTATACCTGTCCCAGTCATGAGCAGCCAGTTTCGTCAGGAGAATGCTGTGGGAAACAGTGTCAAAGACTTTACTAAAGTCTAGGTACACAACATCCACAGGCTTTCCCTCATCTACTAATGGGGTCACCTTGTCATAGGAGGAGATCAAGTTAGTTTAGCAGGACCTCCCTTTCCTAAACCCATGCTGACTGGGCCTGATCACTTGGCTATCCTGAACATGCCACGTGATGGCACTCAAGATGATCTGCTCCATAACCTTCCCCAGTTATGACTGAGGTCAGGCTGACAGGCCTGTCATTAACTGGATCCTCCTTTCAGCCCTTCTTACAGATGGGTGTCACATTTGCTAACCTCCAGTCAACTGGGACCTCCCTGGTTAGGCAGGACTGCTGATAAATGATGGAAAACAGCTTGGGGAGCACTTCCACCAGCTCCCTCAGTACCCTTGGGTGGATCCCATCTGACCCCATAGACTTGTGTTTGTCTAAGTGGTGTAGCAGGTCACTAACCATTTCCCTTTGGATTACAGGGGCTCCACTCTGCTCCCTGTCCCTGTCTTCCAGCTCAGGGGGCTGGGTACCAAGAGAACAACTGGTCTTACTAATGCAAAGAAGGCATTAAGTACCTCAGCCTTTTCATTATCCTTTGTCGCTATGTTTCCTCCCACATCTAATAAAGGCTGGAGATTCTCCTTAGCCCTTCTTTTGCTGCTAATGTATTTATAGAAGTATTTTTTATTGTCTTTTATGGCAGTAGCCAGATTAAGCTCTAGCTGAGCTTTGGCCCTTCTAATTTTCTCCCTGCATAACCTTGCTACACCTTTGTAGTCCTCCTGACTTGCCTGCCCCTTCTTCCAGAAGTCATAAACTCTCCTTTCTTTTCTGAGTTCCAGTCAAAGTGCTCTGTTAAGCCAGGCCAGTCTTCTTCCCTGCTGGCTTGTTTTGGGCACATGGGGACAGCCTGCTCTTGTGTCTTTCAGACTTCCTCCTTGAAGCATGTCCAGCCTTCCTGGACTCCTTTGCCTTTCAGGGCTGCCTCCTGGGGGACTCTGTCAATCTGTCTCCTAAACAGGCCAAAGTCTGCCCTCCAAAAGTCCAAGGTGGAAGTTCTGCTGACCCCCTTCCCTACTTCACCGAGAATCAAAAGCTCTGTCATTTTATGATCGCTATGCCCAAGAAGGCCTCCAAACATCAGATCACCCACAGCTCCTTCTCTGTTCATGAACAACAGCTCCAGTGGGGTGCCTTCCTTAGTTGGCTCCGTCACCAGCTGTGTCATGAAGTTATCTTCCACACACTCCAGAAACCTCCTGGGTTCTGTGTTCTATCTTCTTTTTCTGCTCATGTATGTTATGAATTGCTTCACCACCTACTGACAGGGACCTGCTTTTGGCAGAGAATGCGTTTCCCAATGATACATAACAATACTATAGCACAGATAAGGTATTGTCCTTGATTATCCTAACTGAAATTTCATGAGGAAATTAGGTCAACAGAATGTAATTACCTACACTGAAATCTCCTAAGGGCACTGGGTAGAGCTGTGCAAATGACTGATTATTTTTATTTGCTTACAGAAGCACAAAAATCAGAGGCTAAAATCAGTTTGAACAGAACAAAATGATTTCTTGTTCAACCCGAATTGAAACACGTTGTTGGTTCTCAGCTGTTCTTCACAGCTTGTTATGAGAATTAAAATAACATTGATTTTTTTTTAAACTAAAAATCAGTGCACAGATGCAACATTGCCATTAACTCCAACAGCTTCTGAAGAGGAAATTCCAGGCTGATCAGAACGAGCTCTCCAGGTTCACTTCTCTTAGAACACAAAGTCCCTTTTGTACCACAGTGGGTTTCTCAAAGTGCTCTTCCAAGAGGTGACTCGTGCAGTTTCAGTTACTTTTTATCTATAAAGGAGCTGATCCTTGCCTATTTTTCTGCTCAGAAGGACAGCCTGACTCCCAGACTAGGAGCCGAGCTGGGCTGTTGTAGCTGTTTTGTTCTTCACAAAGGAACTAAAGATTGACTATGTTTTATATGTAAAATAAAAAAACAAACGTTATTTCTGGTTCCTTTAATAAAGGCATCATTAGGAAGTATTTTGACTATTAACAAAAACACCCTTAATTTTTACTAATATGCAGTTTATTAAAAGCATGGAATCTAAAAAGTTCTTGTGCCCAACACCAAGGTATGCAAGGTATGGCTAAATCCACACAACTATTATTTCCTCTACAGAGAGCCAAGTGCTTAGATGGCTGGCCAGGCAATGCTTGGCTGTAGGCTGGGTCATAACAGGAGGTGGCACACGGGACTATAAGTCCTCCTGCTCCTGATCTAAGCTGTTTGTGACAGCTGAACAGGGAATGCAGAATTATGATTATGGACTCAGGCATCTGAGCTTTACCTTCTTTTTCTTACATGTTTAAGTCTGATTTTTGGATCTGGTTCTTGGCCTTTTCTCCTCAAGTCCTCATATATAAAAGATGATCACAGTAATTCTCATCTTCCGCATTACTGGTTGATTAATTAAATCAGAAAGCAGACTGCATATATTTTCCTATTGGAGTTGATGCCAATACAAAAGTTGGACTTGGCTGAGCATGTGCCCTGTTCTTGCATGTCATTTGTGAAATATAACCCTGGCTGGAAGTATAAATAACATCCTTTAAAGCCCTGTAAAAATGAGTTTAAGAATGTGATACACTTCACATACTTAGTAGACTCTCTCTATAGAAATTGCATTGTGGGATTTTAAGGGAATTCTTGTATTCCACAAATATTCTTTCAAAATCTTGTCGAATCCAAAGATTTTATCAGATTCCCAGTGCCATCTACAGAACACCCAAGAAAGACATTCTAAACTTATTCTTCTCTTTCTGCAGGCTGCTTTTCTGGAGACAATGACCACTTTTTGGCAATTCATCAGCGCAAGAGTGGGAAACCTGTGTTTATTTATCACCATGTGCAAAGCGTGGAGAAAAGTCTGGATACAGACAGTTATAAGAATTCCAAACAAAATTTTCATTCTTCTTCCCACACCAAAATAAGCAAGCTGCACCCTGCAATAATTGTTAAATCAACCTTCCCCAGACCTGCCTACGACCCATCCCTCAATCTGTTAGCTATGACCGGTCAAGATTTGGAAGTGGAAAATCTTCCTATTCCTGCAACGAATGTGATTGTTGTGGTAAGTGCCTTTTTCTTCTGAGTTCTGGAATTGTTTTGTGAGTAAATATACCTGTAGATAAATATAGACATTGATTGCAATGTGGGGTATCAAAAGTTCATATTCTACTGCCTGGCTGATCATCTAAATCTAAATAACAACCACACATCTTGAAACTCTTCACTTCAGTAGAACTTAAATTCATATAGCCTCACCCTGATCAACAAGCAATCTGATGCATCAGTGCAGAATGTAGCCTCTCTGTAGGTAAAGAACTTACCTTTGCCTCAAATGCCTTTAATCCTCTTGTCTTGATTGGTATTTCCACTGCTTTTGCTGGATGGGTTTTAAACTTGTTCTGCATAAGGTACAAGGAAATTAACTTTATGGAACAATTCAACAGAGGCAGGGAGGTTCTAAAAGGCTGACGCAAAGGATTAATTCAATTATATTTCTCCAGTGAATCCACCATTATGCTTACGTAGCTGTTTGAAAACAAGCCTGTTCCTTGCAAAGAATAAGAACTATGTTTTTGTTGGTGTAAGCCATATGTGCTCCTTCTGGGAGATAGGGTCTAGGACCCTCCTTTTTCAGTTAACTATGTGTGTGATCTGTCCCATTCTCAGAAAAGTGATGGCAGTGCTCCCTCCTGCAGTGGAGGGCATGTCAGTGGGAATCATATACTGATGCCATGCTACTGCATCCTCACCCTTCATGCCAGTAGACTGGCATACTGTCAGCTGAGCTGTCCTCTGTGGAGTGCACAGCACAGTCTGTATAGGCTCTGCCCATACACTGCTCTGCCTCACCCTGGTGCATAGGTAGCCCTGCTTGGTTATGGAGAAGAGCACTGGGCTCATCCTTCTTCCTGGAGGGAAGAACAACCATTCATAACAGCTCATGCACTCCTTAGAGTGAACTAATAAAGATTAAACTGAAACAATGTGACTAATTACAATCAGCAGCTATTTGCCTAATTTGGTAAATTACTCTGTACAGAAGATGCTAGATTAAAAGAGAATGGCCTTTACAAACAAGGAAAGAAGACAGAGCATACAACACTAGGGCATGTTAGCACACGAAGTGTTTCAGAATTGTGTACAAGTTCCTCGCACTATTGGTACCTCTAGAGATCTGCCCTCATGAATGCACCAAATGTAATAAAGGCTAGTGACACAGAAAAGAATAATCAGGAAAAAAAAAAAGGTAGTAATTTTATTAGTCTAACATTAAAGTTTTAACAGTTAAAAAAATACTATCAAAAAGCTGTGTTCTGGACTTTTTGCACCCAATATGAACAAGACCTACTAATTTGAGATTAGATGACTAGCACAGTCAGTGGACTAGATTCAGTTGTATGTAAGTGTCCATATCAGTGCAAAATAAGATACTGACAGCCTTGCTTCACTGGGGACATGCCAGCTGTACACAGAGTCCCAATACTGAATGGTACTGATCAGGAGGAGGAGATGCCAGGCAAGCTGGGTGCATCTATGCCCCAGGCTAGCCTAAGCCAGCAGGGCCAAATCCATAGTAAAGGTACCTGCTCTCTTTTTTCCATAGCAACATCATTTCACGTCCTGTGAAGGCGAAACCTTTCTATTAGTGCAAGGAACTGAGAATATGCATGGCCCCTCATTTTTTCCTTAAATGATGCTGTTACTTATGGCCTGTTGTTTTTGCAGAGCTTTGTACACTTCTGGAGACCCGCAGTCCTCAACTTGGTATGGAAGGACAGGATGCAGGGAAAATATTCTGGGGCTACCCTGATTTTAGCTGACTGGCTCTGTGCCTGCATTAAAGACTAAATGAGGCAGATTTTCAATTGGCAGTCACATAAAAAAAGATCTATTAAATCTACATCAAGTTCTCATTAAGTGACCTCTGTCTAAAGCTTTGCTACTGCATTTCTAGGATGGAGCTGCTGCTCTGAAGCCTTCTGTTCTGGCTGAGAACATATGTGCTTTAAGGGGGGAGCATAACAGCATGAGCTAATCATGACATGAAAGCTGTTTGTTGCTTGGGATCTTCAGCTATCTCTGGAAGTGTTGAAGGACAGTCTTTTTTGTTTGCTTTTAATGTAATCCTTTCAGAAAAAGCCTTTGGGGAAGTGTATGTTTTAAATCCGAAGTGCTGAGAGCCAGGCAATTCACTGGACTAACCCCACAATAAGAAATTTTGAAGGCGTCTTTCTTCAAAGGGCAGCTGTCCCACAGCAGGGTGGTTGCCATAATCCAAGCACAGCCTTGCTCCTTCCAGGTCTCTGCACTTCAACGTTTTGTTTCTTCCTCTTGAATATCACATTAAGTAGATGGTAATGTTAATGTCATTGCCAAGGGTGTCTGTTCTGTTTTGAATAGACATATATTGCTCCCTCTTTGTTTCGAACTAGCACTTATTGCTTGTTGGTGCTTTTGGTTTTTATCATATAGGGCAAGTGGCAACATTTGTTTTTTTACCCTGGCTGACCCTTTTTGTTCCAGCCTTTAGCAATGTTGCTGGTTGCTCAACTTGAAAGGGCAATTGCTAGTGTTAATGCTTCCTGTAATCCAGTTACATGACTGGTGCACGTCGTGATTTAGTATGAAAGCCAGCAGTGGGGGGTTATTTCGTTTTAATAAATCAACACTGTTGCAGCTCTGCAGAGGACAGGAAGCTGAATTCAATCTAATTTCAGTGACTTCATGTCCATTTTCTTCATGACCGAGGTGGAAAGGTAGGGTGAATGGATGCCTAATGTTGAAGCTTTACAGGGTAACATTTTGTGCTAAGGTCTAGACCATCTGACAAGGAAAATGTTGCCAATGCACCACAGAGTGCTATGAAGCCAAGAATTCTGCTGGTATTGTATCAAAAAGTGATGTTTTGTGACTCTATCAATGAAGAATGTTAAGGAGTCATTTTACTGAACCTGGAGAAATTGTAGTGCTTGTTTGCCTAAGGGAGGAAGAGGAGGGATTTATTTTCTAGGAGTGAGTTTTATATAACTGAATGCTTTCCATCACGTTACCCAGTATTAAGTGCCTGTCTTTTTTTGTGTGTGTGTTCAGTGCACATTGTTTGTTGAGGGGAGTGAGGACAACCCAGAGCTCTTGGAAGCATTTTGACTGTTCTATAAATGCCTTAGTGCTTAACCATATGTTCTGTTTAGCTCTCTCTCTAAATGATGTGAGATCAACTCATCTGAAAATTGCTTCGTTAACATATGGAATTACATAATTTCTTTGTAATACTTGAGAGCTTTCTGTTTGTAGGGATTTGGTTTGGATCTCAGAAACTATACACTCATCAGACGTACTAGAGAGTTAGTAGAGAAATGAACAAGTTCTCCAGATGTTTGTGTTTATTCCAAGTCTTTGAAGTACTGAACGTGAGCACCACCAAGGTCAAGGCAGTACATGGAAAGCACATGGAAAGTCTGTGGGTAACCACTTATGATTAAAAATACTACTTGTTAAAAACCCCAGACATACATAAATACATATATATAGTTAGGGCTGAACTTGAGAGAAAAGCAGAAGGACTTGTAAAGGTTACAGCTCAGACTATGTCTAAAGTGTCACCTCATGGAGGTGCTAAAGCATCATCCTTTGTAACCCGATATAATTTGTTCTGTCCAAAGTCTCTTTCAGGCACACAGGTGTGTTGTATTAAGATTGGACCAAGCTTCTCAGATACTTTTTTCACCTTTATTCTGTGAAGTGTTTCAGAAATGCAAAGGTAAACTTGCTCAATATATCAAGATTTTCCCTTTCACATCTCGCTACTACTATACACCTTATATAAATGTGAAAATCTGTCTCTATGTTACTTAGAAAGGTCACAGCACTGTACAGTAGACTAAAATTCAGAGTGTCTCTTCAGTTTTGTTTGGTTTACATGAGTGTTACTGAACTCAGTTGATTTAATTAGAGTTTCTCTCAGCTAATGTCAAGAGGACATAAGATTCACAGACAGCCACACAGAACTTCTCTTTGCCTTTTCCATGGCATTTAGTGTACGGCTGAATGCTTCAGAGCTATAGCTCTGCTATACCATTACATCTATTTTGTCACCAATGTTTGAAACATCTACTTTCAAGCACACTGAAGAGCACAAGGAAGAGCTTCAGGTGCTAGTGCTTTGAGAGACTATTCAGTGGAAGAGTAAAACACACGAATGTCTATATAAGTAGATATCCACATGTGAACTAGGTATTCAAGCTTCAGTATAAACAGTGGAAATCTAGCCTGTTGGTAGTCTATTAAGTTATCTATCACTTTTCTAAACAATTTCTGGATGATTAGAGAGTTAATATAGGTCAGGGACCATATCCAATAGTCAGACTGGAGGTGGTCATTCTGTTTTGGAGATTAGTACTGACATGGACAATTTCCACATCAGTTTCGTCACTACCACAGAACAGTACCAGACACATTTAATCCACCAGCAGAACATAACCTTGATGTCTACTTCCGGCTGGGCTGAGTATCTCCCTAAACCCAAATGGCTGTATTGACAGGATTTCTATTGATGATAGTGGGTGCTTGAGCACCAACTGCACACTGACTACTTCCACATTTATATATAGTCATACACACAGAGAGACATGTGCATTTAGTGCCATCTTAATCTGGAACTGATCCCAGTTTAAACAACACATTTTCTATTGAAATAATGTGGAAATCCTTTCTAAATCTAGGCACAGTTCAAGTAGGTGGGCTGCTTCTGGGTGGCTTTGGATAGCTGAAAACCATGAGGCTGTGAAACCATAGGAGAACTGCTTTTACACTTATGACAAATTCATCCCACAATATGGTTATATCCGCTTATCTAACTTTGTTCAAACTGCATACTCAGAGAAGATGCATCTCTTGCTTGCTTACTCACATGGCCTTACACATAGAAGTTTATTCCTCCATCAGTTCCCCATTTCCTGATGAATCAGGTTTAACTACCAGTGTCAAGGCCCAGAACTCATCCACCTTATTTTTTCCTATATTTTATTTCATTATTCCCACCATTTTTTTTTCTGCTGGAAATGTCTATTTTTCTAATTCCTTGTACTTTCTGTGAAGTCATGACTTCCACATGGAATGCCCTCTCTAAGTTCCTCTGGTAACACACAGGATGTCTTCCTCTCTCGTCCTTCATATATCCACTCAAGACTTACTTTTGATACAAAACTTGCTTCTTCCTTTTAAAGATCAGCCAAACAAAGGGCACCAGACTACAAAATATCTTTTCTTTTGAACAATTAAGTTGCCCCTACTGACTGGCTTTATTGGAGTGCCATAAGAAGAACTCTAAAAAAGGAAAGCGTGATAAAAAGGTGGGGGCATTCAATCCTTCCAATCATTTTCAGTCCAAAAAAATATTTTCCCTATAGGTACATTTTTTGTGGAGACATTTAATAAAGTTTTCTTTTCATACAAAGGGAACAATGTCTTGGAATTTGCTTTTTACTTTTCTTTGAATGGAACATAGATGTTTCTTCTCACTGGTATTTTGGTAATATAAGATGCCCTCTTTTTCAAGGCTAAGTCATGGAATTTAACTGAACGTGAGGAGTAGGATACAGAGAGCTCTCTGAGTCGCACCACCAAGTTGCATGTGATCTTTTTGTGTACCAGAAAGTAAATGGCCTTCTGAGAATCCCAAGAAGAGAAGATGCTCTGATAACGTTTTTTCACTAATAACCTGTTCCAGCTTTCCCCAGCTGTCCATTCCACTGACTGACTGTTTTTCCATAACCTCTTACTACTCTTTTCCCTGCTGTTGAATACCTTGCCTTATATAAGATAAAGTCTCTTCCTTATTTCAGTTTTCTTTGTTAGGAACCCTTCTGTCTTCCAAATACTGTGTCAGCCTCTGCTGGCACAGCATCTACCCAGTTAACTGGCCCAGTAAGGCCATGGTGAACTATCTGTAAAGTTATATTTAAACGTTTCTGTCTCAGTCTGATAAAAATATGTAGGAGTCTGTGAGAAACTATGATAGCTCAGAATGATCCATTAGACCAGAAATTTAGGACTGCTTTTAGGACACCACAGACCAAAAGTGATTCTTCATTTGGGAGGGAGAGGAGAGGAATGGATAAGGTGGATAAGGCTGGGGATGTTCTTACGACAGAACAGGCAGGGTTTCTGAAGCAAGTGGTTTGTTGTTGCTCATACACCATCTGCCTTCCATCATGTGTTGCATGATGTGTTATGCTACAGTTAGTTTGGAAGTTATTCAAAATGGTAATTTTATCTTCCTATTACACCCTGTACAGTAATATCCTAATTTTCACCGGGATAGATGTGTGTATGTGTAGTTCTATCTAGAGGTAGATGTAGTTATATTGTACTAATGAAAGTGACTAAGGAGCTGCTTTCTGAGTACTGCATGAACCTGGGGTCTCAGCCTCAAGTCTGTCAGACTCCCAGCTCCAAAGGCCATTTACCTTCTGGTGTGCAGAGGATGATGTGCAGCTTGGTGCAGTGACTCAGAGGGCTCTCTGTATCCAAATACTCTCAGTCAGTAAAAGTATCCTAAGCTCACTCCCTCTGTAGGCCTTGTGAAGAGGTGGCCAAAATACCTTTGAAAGTATATCAAGCTACAAAATGGGGTGAGAATAAGGCAAAAACTATGTTATGAGTGAGGAGAACAAGTAGTCCATAAAGTGGCAGGTCAACCAGTGCTGGGGCAAGCAGCCAAGCTAACTGTCTACAAAATATAACAAGAAGTCAGATGTCACTTTTTGTCACTTGACATCTGTTATTGCCAGCCTGAGAGAGGGATTGGCACTGGGCCAGGCAGAGGAGGCATAAATAGAAAAATCTTGTCTCTGCAGTGACTTCTCAGAGGAGCCTTCTGAGGAGTAAGATCTTGAAACCCAGTAAGGTATCAACTGTGTCCCTCTCCATTCCCAGGTCATCATTGTCTGATGCTTGGAACAACAGAGGACAAGTGCCGTGCTGACAGTCAGTGAAGTTTTAAGACCTTATTATAATCACAGTGCTGAATTGCTAACAAGCTCTGAGCGTTAGTCACACATTACAACAGTGTACAGTATCAGCCAGTATCCTTAGTGTGATTGTTATAATAATTGTTGTGTCCCTTTACACTTTACATCATGACCCCAAAGACCAGGTCTTCATAGTGTTTGACTTCTAGACTCAAGTCCACCTTCTAAGAAGAGATTGATGCTCACCATTGTCTTTGTCCTTTCTTAAGTAATTATACTTGGCATAACATATCTGCAGCAAGCCTTGCAAATAGACCTACTAGCCTGCAGCTCTGTCATTCTGGATTTTGTCTGCACAAAGAAATCTAAAGAATCTGCATTAGTTGGCCTCATTTGCTTTCTCCTTCCTTCTCTGCAATTCAGCAGGGATAATTGCATGCTGAACTATTATCATGGTATTGTGTTTGCTGTCAGTCTTTGTGGAAAATGGGAAAGATTGCATTAGGTTGTAATATGCACTAAAACCTCCTTAAGGCACTTTTTTGTCATCTGACTTGCAAAATGTTAAAAGAATGTTAGTGGGATATTCAGCAACCCAGTGCTTTAATTGATTAGCTTACTGCTGGTAACTTTGGCGTTATTTTCTGTCACATTCAGTGGGATGCTAAACTTGCAGAAAAGCTAGTCGTATCTTTCAAAAATTGCCCAGATCCAATTTGGTCACAAAGTTTTCATTTTCCTGCATGTTTTAGTGAAGGGAAGCTGTTTCTTGATGTCATTGAGTTTTCTTCACAAGCTGCACAGATTAAATGAGAACTGGATTTCGGAGCAGGCATGTTATATGTTTTTAAGCTAAAGGCTACAGTTTCATTGACAGTTGGCATTGTGCTATTCATCTATAAGAAGGTAAATATCAGCTGTTCCATACTTCTTCTTTTATCTGTACGTTCCTATAACTGACCAGTCCCAGACATAAAGTAGATACTTGTGTGTAGCAGAAAGGAATCTGCCTATGTTTTTCCATTGTCCAAATTGCTGGGTGTTATCTTCCAGGAAAATCTTTATTAATTGATTTTATTTTTTTTTTGGCAAAACAGATTTTCCATGAAACTGGGTTGAATTCAGCCACAGTTGCAGCTAAATCAAACGTCTTCACTTTTACTTAAGCATTTTCAAGATATCTCAGAGGTGCAGGGGAACTCAAATGGGACAGAAAGGCTGTATGCCCAAATGTGGGAGACCTGGCTCAAAGCCTTGCTCTAAAGGGGGTAGAAGAGAAAACTGAACTTGAGTCTTTCTCATATTACATGATCTAGTCACTGAGCTAAGGGGTACAGAGTACCACTTATCTCATACTCACAGATGAAATGATTTGTTTGACCCAAAATGCTTTGTTCAGCCAACTGAAAATTCAGGGAAGTGTTTATCTTGGGCTGATCCAGTACAAATTTCTTATATGTGTCTTGATTTGGTGTCTGAAATAGGGGAAAAAATCACAAACAAGCAAGCAAACAAGTCCCCCTGCTGCCTCTTTATTACTTACATGGCCCCATTTGTTTCTCTGAAATAGGCTTCTGTGCCATTTCTGTGCCATGCTGGACTGAATTCCAGGAGAAAAGACCCAGAGATTTAGGCAACAGTGGATTTTCCATCCCTGCGGTTTGCCTGACTGCTTTATGACAATGCCTGAACTGCACTTTGAGTGTTGCAGCATTTGGCTTTGGAGGTGGCCTTGCAATCCTTACTGGTTGCAAATGCACTGACTCCATTACCCTGAACAGTACTGACAGGTTTGTATTTCAGCAGGAGTTCAGGAGATTGCTATACCAGTAGCAATGTTCTGATTTCCTTTTACAAGTGGGCTGAAACCTATTACTGCCTAAGGAAAGGGAAAAGCTTCCTGGCACACAAAGTTCCAGGTGCCATCACTGGAATCAGACATGCTTGATGTCCAGAATCATAAATGAACAAAGTGGCCCTACTGGGGTCATGAGACCCACCGATAAACAAATCAGTGAAGACTTCCCACAATAAATCTATGGGTTGTGTTGGTAATGTTCACAAATAAAGGTTGAAGAAGCACCTTTTTTTTTTCTTTTTAATCTTCTAGCACCCTCAGAGAGCTATCTTTGTGAAAACCCAAGTCCCCTACAGTAACGTTTAAAAGGCAGATAAAGGACACTCAGATAAAAAGACAGCAAGACAGCATGTGTTTCCTTATCAGTCAGTGTTTTGTTGGATCTGGCAGTTCAGCCTCTGGAATAATCCTTTTGGTTCTTCACTTCTGACATCATTGTTAGGAAAAGTGACAGCTTCTATAAAGTTCCTCAATAGATGGTTCATAATGTGTTCTTGTATGTAACCCCTTAAATATTAAGCCTTATAAAAATAGATTTTGAATGAAGAAAATAATAATTTTTTATATCATTGGTAGATTAATACGTGATATTTTTAGAACATAGTGACGTTTTGAATCAGGCAAACTTTATTAGGGAGCAGAAGATGACCTTCTGAACACACCTTTTAAAATGCTTCATAGATCAAGTAATACTGCACTTCAGCATCTCTTTTGCAAAAAATAAATATTGAATTCTGAAATGAAATGCACAGACTGGGAGGATATTGGAGTTCGAAAGTGATCGCATAGCTGTCAACTGAATGATGTTTTTTCAGTCACTTCAGTATTGAAATGGTTCGTGTAAAGGGGAATAACCCAGAGCGGTAAGTAGAGAGGTACAAAGTCTTTGTCTGTCTTTGTTATTGCTAAAAGCATTTAAGTAATGTTTTACTGTCCTTCCTTTGAAGGCCAGTCATGACTGACAATTTGTAGTGGAGCTAATTCTTATTTGGCTCTGCATCACAATAAACTGTTGGAAAATACTTTAAGTGGATACAGTGCTTTGAATTGAGTATATGGTAGAAGCATCACGAAAAGAGTTGGGGGTGTGTATCAAGACTGCTAATATAATAGTGTTGAACAGTGTAGGAAAGTGGTTGACTGCATATGTTATATCTATGTTTATTTAAACATGAAACAGATTTACATTTCAGCCTTTATTAGCTGTTGGAGAATAATAGTGGAATGTCTGCTTTGTTCAGATTTGGCTGAGGATACACATTCCCCTTGGGAATGGTCATTGTGTAATAAACTGTAGCATAGAAATCAATGACAATATAAATCAAGATTTTTATATTTACAACATGCTAAAGTAAATTTTGCTTGATTTACACAATGTCATTGATTGAACTTAGTTTCATTTTTTTGCCCATTTTCCTGTTGGTGTGTTTAGAATAAGAGGTTATCTTTTTGCTGGTAGTAACTGTACTAGTAATCTTGTTTTCTTATTGAAAACACACTGAAAGAAATAAGGATCACTTCTGTTACAGTCCCGTGGTATTCTGGCAACACTTAAAGCTTTCTGCACTGTTTAGCCAAATTGTTGCTGATATGCTTTCTTTGTGCCACACATAATGTATTGTCTAATTACAAACACAGCTCTGGATGCTAACCTTTACAAACAGATATGATATTTCAACTGCATATAAGAAAAATTATTTCATCTTATAACAGTTCAATTTCAGGTACTCTACCATGTAGTTCTTTATCAGTGCAGTATTCTGAGCTGACAGTTCATTAAAACACAAATGTTTTGGGTTAGTGGAAGAATGACCTTAAATGCTGCACTCTTGGAGCCTTTGCATTCTTTAGGCAAAGTAAACAGAATAGAAATTATATTCCTTGTCTTAAGGCGATGATGAAGAAAAAGCATGAAGCAAACATCCCAAAAACTCTCCTAGGTTTTCTCTGGAATGGTGCTACAGGATGCTGTGGCTCTGCCTAATTAGCCATAGTAAAAGTGTGTACAGGCAATAGAAATTAACTTGAAAATTAAAATACTCACTCCCTTTCTTCCACTCTTTTCTGTTTAAACTATAGCTACACTAGTTAAAGACCTCTCACCTTTGTCCATTGCCTACTATCTCATAAACTTAGTTTTAAGGGTTTCTAGATTGATCCTGGTAGAAATATTCTGTTAAAGAATGGCTGGGGTGTGGAAGGAGGGAAGGTGATTATTAGCTGTAGGAACACTTCTCTGGCATGCTGTGTACATACTTTTTGTGGTTGGATCAAGAGGCTGTCGACGGGAGTTGTGAGAACAGGGAAACATAAACTGCAAATTTAAAAGACCACCCAGATCATGAAATAGCAAAAAAGCCATTGAATGTTAATCAAGAAAATTATTTTTAAAACCCAACAACTGACGCCTCTAGAAATAGGTAATAGGACAATAATTAAATAGATAGATAATTTGAAATCCATACACTAAATTAAAAATTTGATTGTGGCTTTAATTTTTAAATATGCTTCCTAAGAATCTGCCTGAAAATGGATATAACCTTTAATGAAATAACTGTAATGTGAGGCTTTCAGTAATGAATGAATTAGAAAACCATATGGATGCATTAAGTAGAATAATAAATGTACCATACACAAAAGTAGGACATCCATAAATCATTTATGATGTCCCTTCTCATCATTCTTGGCTCTTTGAGTCTTAATTGAAAGCCAGGGTAGCTGGATATTAGAAAAACTAGATTTGTTAGTCAGATAACAGACAACTTTCATTAAAGGATTAATTAATTTTAGAAGGCTGAGGGCCTGATACATTAAAATACTTGCAGACCAGCACTACTTTAGTCATGTTTTTTTTTTTCTATTTTAATTACTGTCTTCCTCTGGTCAATGAAAGTTATTCGTGTTCTACTTTAACTTGCTCAACAAGCATGATGGGATACTATTGTGGTTATAGAGATAAGTATTGTCTTGCCCGAACAATTCCAAATGCTTCAAATGGCTGCACGGTACAGTAACAAAAGTAAGACAGCTATTCTTACAGTAACTGTGAGTGAGCTTGTTTCCCTTTTCAAAGGCAGAGATTTAGAGGACCTGTGTTAGGCAGCTTATTCTACGCACAGTCCTTCGTGCTAGCAGAGACAAGGGAGCACTGCAGAAAATACCTTTTTTCATTTTTTCTTTTCATTTTTCTTGTATTTAAACATACTAATTTATAATCCCTTTTTATCACCTTAAATAGTTTCCTTCCTGGAATCTAATCTCATTAAGAAGGTGGCCAAAATAAATATTTTGCATCACTCTTACAAAATGAGAGCACAGCATACATGCTGAAATTAATGTGAGACTTAAGCTACAAGCTTACTCTGCCAAAGAGGTATATGCCTATGCCAAAATGATCAGAATTGTTTTAATAAAATACTTTAGGAAAAGTTTTAGCAAGTAACTGGATTTACAATATTGGTTCTAAAAATATAAAAGATTTAGTCTGACAATAGTATTATGCAGTATGAATAGCACCTCTTTGTGGTGGTGATAAATGTGCTAAGAAAAAGTGAAGATGGGCAGCTTATTTTCAAGGATATTTATTTCTGCCTGGGTGTTAAGGGTGGGATGTCTTTAAAATTAATTCTCCTTTATTCAAAGTGAAGGACTAAGGCATGTTGTAGATGATGAAAAAACCCTGATAATGTAATGTAACAATATAACAATATAACATAGTAAGATCATGATGTAGATGTACAGGGCACAGAGTTAGCTCCCATCTGTCAGGGCCTGCTAGCCAAGGCCTAGCATCAATGCACAGAGCTGGCCATCTTTAACCAAAAAGTCCCTTGGAGTCCCAGTGCTGGGCAATGTGGAGCGTTAATATCAGCGCTGAGTTGTAGTATCCTCCTGACCCTGAGCTACCACAGCTTAAGGGCAGCTTTGGTGTCTCCACATTCCTGTGCTATTAAACTGAAACTCAAGGGCAACTGAGCATTGACTGTGTTCCTAGGCCATGGAATGTATTTCTAGGCCAGACTGAGATGTTCCCAACTGTCCTATCCACAGTCAAACCCTTTTTCTTGTTCTCATGCAATTGATCCTTCTTCTCCTGTAATGCTATCAGTTTGTTTGGCTGGCCAGCCAGGTGTGTTCAATGGTTGGCAATGCTTTTTCTTGGCCCACATCAAATTCACTTTTGCTTTCTACCATTATCTTTCAGTGGACTGTAAAACTGGCTTGGCTCACAGCTGTAGGCTTTCCGAGGGGCTAGCCAAAATTTCCTTGCGTGCCCTGTCTGATTCATGGGCTGCCAGTTGACCAGTCCTCATTTGTTATGAGCACAGCCCTATAAATTCTTTTCATTAAAGGTAAGAGACTTTAAATTAAGAATCCGGTGCTTTTGGCATGTTGCATATTGATCTCTTTTGATCAAACACTAAATAAATTAAATAATTCAGAAATACATATCGGCTGCTTGGAAGGACTGTTCAGTCACTGTGGCCTCATTAATGTCTTGCATGTTGCCGGTCCCAGTGACCCCAGCCTTTGGCAAACACAGTTGTGTGTGTTTGGCAAAGGCTGTTAGCTTTTCTTTGTCTTAATGTTGTTATAACCCTCTCCATCCATTGCTCTACTGCTATTGATCTTTTCTCTCTTGGCCATGTTACTACTATCATAGTTTCTTCAGTTGTAATAGAAAGGCATTGACTATAATCTTTGGCTCCAATACATAGTAATTTATTTTCTTGGCTTGTCTACTTTAACATATAAGCTACATCTTTCCTTTCTTAAAGCTTATTCTGCTTGGAGGCTGACTGACTGCCTCTATCTTTGGCTTTCTTTTTCTTTCCCTTGTCTCTAATTGGGGACTTCTTTCAAAATTACTTTGAGGCTGATGCAATATAAAAATACCTTCACTTTGATATCACATCAGCTGCCAACTAGCTCTCTAACAGCTTATAAGTTATGGAGTGGATCACTCATTCCTTTGAGCTGTACAGGAGGCTGATCGAGAACTACTGAAATGAAGTCTTCCGAGTCAAAAACTCAAGTCAGAGGTATATAACAAACAAAGTTTCTTTTTAAAGAATTTTGAGGTTTGAGGTAAATTATTGAGGTAAAAAAAAATTAACTGAGATAAAATGGAACAGCTTAGACCCTTTAATTGGGAGGTAAAGAGGAAATGAGAGTAATGCATCACAAAATGGCCAGATCTCAGAGTCAAGGCATAGAGCTACAATGGACACTCAGGTTCCAGTACCCTTTTTGTCGCATTCTGGTAGGAGCCAAGAGTCACAAGGAGGAAATTAGTTAAATCATCCAAGTCAGAATATTTGGTGTCTTTGTTTACATTTTAGGATAGACCTGACAGAGGCTTATGCAGGGGTTTTCAGCGCACTTGAGATTGGTCTTGCCTTAGATATGTGGGAGTTCCAGAAGGCCGTGTCTCTTTTAGACACTGAAATGCCTTGCTCTCCTTTCCAGATCAATTTTTATTTAATTATTTGGATTGAGTGGAATCTGTGGTGTTGGCAGAAAAAGACTGGTCTGGAAGTCTAGTCATTCAATTTATCAGGTGGCATATGGAGGACAAAGCAATAACTCTTTAGTCTGAAGCACATACAGATCAGGGACTTGATCTGAGGTCTCCCATAGCCAGTATGAAGCTCTAACCACAGATCTGTTGCTTATTCTGGAATAAATCAATCTTCTTTAAGTCGGCCCTTAGAGAGATTATCAGCAATATATTATTTCTCAGCAGTATAAGACTCACAATTTTGAGAAGAAATTCTGAGGATGGGAGCTGGAGAAATAAGCTATTCTTAGCTGCTCTTTTGATAACAGCCTGTGCAAAATCAGGAGGCAGTGTATTAGCACGAGTCTCAACACAGATTATACTGATAAGGTTACATTGAGGTCCTCATACAAGCTAGATAGCAGGGAGTTTCTGCATCCTTGCTGGAGAAAAACGTTGAAGGAAACACTATAAAATAAAAATGCAGACAAGTTTTTCTGTACAGGGAGATAAGACCACGTGTAGTCCCTGTGCCTTATCTGGTAAAGTGAGAAGGCAGAAGCTGGGTTTTCAGAGGCAATACTAGGCAGGTTATGTAAACAGACAGGAATGAATAGAACTTTAGTGTGGTGAATCTAGCATAGTCCATTGTTCTCTGTTTGGAAAGATCACTTATTATCCATGGAAGCCTTTTAAAAATTCTCCATGTATAATCAGGAGTCATTTAGTTAAAATCATAACGTCAACTAGACAATCATTTCAGCCAAACTTGCACTACATTGCTTCTGCATTATTCATTCTTTCCTGTATTATATTTTCTACTGGGACTTACTAGCTAGTACTACTGGTGTGAATTGATGTGAAACTTATGAGAATAAGAGTCCTAACTGCTTGATATGTTTTATGTTGGCCAGTATAAAACTTGTATTCCTCTCCACTTAATCAGACGTGTAACATTTTCAAAAGCATTGATTCAGAAGAACATTGCTGCAGTTTTCATACATCCTCCCTTTTTTTCATCCTTTTCTGTGTTGGCTAACCATTTGATGCTTACCATGCAGTATTCTCTACCTTTTTTTATCCTTCTTTTTCAGTCCTGTAATGAGTTTGCTGGAGTTCTTGCCCACAAAATACCTAGCCTATAGTGCCTACTTAAGACATTTGTCTCACCATCCATTCAAACAATACCCAATGGTTCTGTTCTTTCATCTACTCCCTCTCTGACTCTGCTGTGTGCAAGCTGTATAAATCATTTAATCCCTTCCTCATCCAACACTTGTCTTTTTTTTTAACATGTGTTTGGATTTCAGGCTATGATCGAGCAAATATCTAATCTTACACAAAATCTTTCCTAATAAATGTGAACTTGGAAAAGTACTTTAAATAGCACATTCATCTTCCTTGATCATGCCCCCATGTAGCTGCTGGAAGTGAAGCTCTGCTTTTCTCCTTGGAGTGCCGCACTGGTCTGCATACTTTGGCCTGTGCACTCATCTCTTCCTCTCACACCTTCTCATTCTTCTCATGCTCTACTGTTCTGCCCTCAATTTTGCATCTCTTCAGTGTTACACCTTACCCCAGGCTACTACCAGGGTCTTGGCTTGCCTTTGTTTATCAGTCGCTTTCACCTTTTTCTTTCCTTTCCCCTTTGTCTTCTGCTCCTTCCTTTAGTCTTGTAGCCTCAGACCATTTTACTGATCTCTTTTCCTCCCCATTTTTACATATTTCTTAGCCCACACTTCTATGTGGTTCCCTTGATAGTCTTGTCCTTTGCTGTGCATGCTTCTTTTTTGCCCAGGGCCCTTCTGTTACCAGATCTCTGACAATATTGTGGATATGCAGACATTTTCTTGAACTGTAACATGTATCTTCTCACCATATATTGTGACAGTGCAGCAGACGTTCTCAGCTCTGGTTTTAACCAGATATTTTGGTGTGGTGGTTTTTTTTTTTTTAATTATTAAAATAAATAATAATTTATGGCAAATAACTGCTCTGAGTATTTCTAAACCTATTGCTTGTTTGCTTGTGTTAACTAGGAAGAACCAACTAGAGAATATTCCTGCTGTTGGAATAGGGTTGCCTTTCTCTTGCAGTGCTCCACAGACTTCTGGATTCCAGGTGCTGTGGGGATTATTGCGACATGTACTTACAGACCTGGAATTAAATGATAATATAAATGACTTCTGAAAATCCCATTTAAACTTGGAACCAAAATATACTTTGAAGTCCTAGACTAAATTTTGCTATTTTTGATAAAGTGTTGTAGAAAAAATATATTTTCAATTTGAAAAGGTTCATGTTTGCCACATGAATGTTGACTAAAAGAAACGAAATTAATGTCTGCTCAAAGACAATAAAAACATTCTCAGCTGAAGTAAGTATTAATTTAAGATTAATTTATTCTAAAGTGTACATATCAAAGGCCACTTAGGAATATAAAAATATGCCATATTTCTTAAGGGTGGTCCATTGAATAGGTTGAATTTGTACTTCATGGAGTTTTAGAGGAAAATGTCTGGTAAAAATATGTAGAAAAATATCAAATAACGATATTGTCCACCAGATGTCCCTGTATTCATAGGTGGTAATGAACAATATTAATTCAACTGTCTAATTGTTTTTATTAAAGGCAGTTTATGCACAGTGTATGCATTTCCCAAGTCTGTGTTAACCGCTGTGTAATAAGATAATGAATAAATGGCAATTACATTAACAGTATTTGAGAGCTGTAGTTATGAAAGTAAATTATAGGAATTCACTGGTAAGTTTCTGCTTGCCATCTCAGTTTTGTGTGCTTTTCCTTCTCTTGGGAAACAGTCTATCTTTATCATGCATGTTAAAATCAATAAATATAAATATCTTATATTTGTAATCTATATATATTTATATATAAATATAATTAGCCACACAAATATTAGCAATCAATATGTTCTCATCTACCTATCTATAAAAGATACTAAGTTACTAGAACTGACAGAACTAGTGAGTTGAAGGAATGTGACTTTTGTGGATGCTTTTTTTTTACTTCAGTAGGTATTGGAGCAGACTCTAGTCATAGTCCCTGCATTCATGCAGGGTGTTTTATTTCTGTCAGCTGCTCACTTAGCTTGCCATGCATCATGCTCCAGCCAAATGCTCATGTATTGGCTGTCCATGCAAGTTATGGGGCTACAGCAGGACTGTGAAGTGTCTCTTCTCGAGAGGGGACTTAGGCTACTGCCCTCAAATCTGTAGAAAATTATATACCTGACCATACCCATGGTGGGCAGGTCTGCCAACATGTGTGCCCTTAAGCATCGCGGCTGATTCGAAGACACAGCCTGAGTTTTTAGCCATGCCATGACACAGGCAGAACACCTTGTCCTCCTTTTCCCTGGGCTGACTAAGCTGCCAAAAGAACATCTTAATTCCTGCTGGGAGCAAGGCCCTGGCATGACTGAGAGATCCTACTGCAGGCATTCACTCTGGCAGGTCTACATTGGTGGCTATCCTTGGAGAGAGAGCCAACAAAGAATGTTGGCAGGCCCATGACCAAGCTTTCCTTTCATCTTCTGTGTCAGTGCCACCTTGGCATAGCCCAGGCTGGCCATGTGCAGCCTTGGCAAGCTCTGCAGACCTTCCCTACCTGTGTGCTATTGCATATCTTGACAGCTACTACACATGGCCAAGGCCCAGCAAACCACAGGGGCTGCCTGACCTCCAGCTCCATCTCTGCAGAAGGGCTGGCACTGCCAACAGCTAGCTTGCTTAGGTACAGACACCCATAGGCAGGGAGCAGCACTTTGGCTTGGTGTGGCCTCCTTTAGGGCACAAAGGAGGTACATATCTTGGCAAAGACCACATGCCTAATGCTCTGATGGTTGTCATGGGTCATTTTTTCCTCTCCTTTTTGCTACAAGGAGCTGCTGGATGATGACAGGAATCAAAGAGGGCTTCTTGGGTAGGGCTGTGTGGGAAGGGCACAAGATGCTTGTGTTAGCAGGGCCTGGGACAGACACTCGGCAGACCCAAGCACTCCCTGCAGTGTTGACATCCTGGAGCTGATCTAAGGTGTCATGTAGACCTTGCTTTGGGCCTGAGGTATTCTTACAAGAATCCAAACGAATGAGCATGGACAAACTACAGGTTTACAGAGCCAAATCTTGTGTACCTGCTAAACAATACATGTGTGGAAATTCCACCTCAAACAGGAGTAGTCCTGTTTTATGGAATTATGCTGGTGCTGAATGCATGTTCACAAGAATGCATCCTGTATTTAGTCCTGATAAGTTAACTTAAAACTGTGGACAAAATTATAATTTTATAATTGTAGTTGTGACTCTCCAGGTGTTACTGTGTTCGGCAATGTATTACTTGATTAGAACGTTTGGTTTTAATAATGGTTTTATAACCAATCTGCTGCTTTTTGATCATAGTTTAAAACTTTTGTAAGATGCATAGCCTTGAAGATTTCTTTTGAACGTGTAAGAATTTATTTATGGGCATTTCTGTTTTCTTCTGCCTTTTTTTTCTTAAATAAATAAATAGTACCTAAAAAATTCCTGTTGAAACCAGGTGAATGTTTATTGCAATAGTGCCTTCTGATAATGATGATAGAGCAAATGACACAGTTTCTGTTGTTTTCCAATGTGTTTGTGGTTCTGTCTGTTGGTAAATGCATGTGACTTTCCCAGTCAGTGAGCAGTTATCTAAGTTTTCATAACAGATACATAGATTGATACATCAGTAGGAATTCCATGTTAATAAGATGACTTCTGGCGTCTAAGCACTGTAAGCTTGATTAAGTAAGGGGAAATCAGTGGGAGCCAAAGGAGGCAGGAAGGGAGTCGTAAAGAACAAATTTCATAACTAATTTAGAGAAAATAAATAACTTCTGAAAGCAACAGGCATCCTTATCTTGGTGGATGTGCTAAGAGTTTACCTTTCCTAAATTAACATATCAACTAACACTTTATATTTATTACATGAAAATATATCTTGTATTTATGTATACTTGAGTGTATGTATTTCAAAATGACATACTGAATGGAAAGTTAAGTGTTTTCTTTTGACTTTGTAGTTGCAAAGTTTTCTGTTTCCACAAGGCATTATTGTCTCTCAAGAACAGCTATCAGACAAAATAATAACAAAATATGTTTACTGCCATAGCCCAGTAAAGAAGGCATGAAAGGTTATTCCAACTCTGAGTATTAGAAAATGCAACTCAGATTTTCAAATCCATAGACCAATAAAAAGTAATTTATTTTTTAAATCTTTTTCTTCTCCTAAATGTATTTATTTTTATTAAAGTATTTTCAGTTCATTATATACCATGATATTAATGTAAAGAAGCCTTGAGAAAGAAGATTTAGTGGAAGTAAAAGGTTTTATGTGCATTTTAGCCCAACAGAGTGAACTACATTTATTTCAGTCCACTGAGCTAACTATATAACTTAATCCTGTTATTTTATTTGCAGTTTCCTGGATTATCTCTAGCCCTTTAATCTCATAAAGTGCCATGTTTATTAAACTGCTTGCATGTCCTGGGGAAAGGCATTGGCTGAAAAAGAAAGAGATTACAAAATTTCTTGCACAACTTTTAATTTGAATGTAGGAATGTACACCCCCTACTGTAAAGGCAGTGATGAAGTCTGATTATGTAAGTAATTGTAATTTTTAAATAGATTTTGTGCTTAAACCTAGAAGGCATAGTATAAAACAGGCAAAGGTGTAATAACCAAGTTGTGACTTAGCTCTGTTTTAGCAGAATGTTGCTAATGCTGCAATAAAAGGGCAGTTTGTACTTACCTGAAAAGGCTTATTATATTTTGTGCTTTTAATGAGCTAAATTTCAGTTTACAGACAATTCTACAATGTTGGTAGTTACGAAATATTACAACACTTTTGCTAATCTTCTATAAAGTATATATCATGGAAACATGGATAAGTAATGGCCTTTTTTTATAAAATTGCTCCATAACACCCCTTTTAGAGGAGTTAAAATCCTCTTACTGTGACTTCTTAGAATTGTGTTTACTGACAGTGAGTGTAACACCTGTCTTTAATCTGGTAAAGCTTTATGAGGAGAGTTGACAGTGGATTTTTGAAGTGAGGGAAAAATATAGGCAGTAGAGGAGTTGTTTTAAACAGCTATTAACCATATGCACTTGGTTAACGGTAGTTAATGTGCTGTTGTAAATGGCTAGAAAAAATGTGGAACAATTCAGCAACTCTTACTGTTATCTGTATGATGCCTGTGCAGTGGAAAAAGGTCTTGGATAATGTATATACTATTATTTCTTTAATTCTTTTCCTTCATGCTTAGTGTACCTCCATGCCTGTATGTTTTTCTGTTATCTTGGTGTGGATTACAATATGTAGGTGCATGAAAAATACCTGTGCATACTTTGGGCCTGTAGGTGTTTTTCTGTGCCAAGTTCAAGGCATATCTAGTTTGTGTCCCTGGGGATCTGTTCAACATTGGGGCATCTATTTGCCTTTGTCTTCCTGAGAGAAGGGAGCCAAAGTTCCCATCCTTGGGACCCTTGCTGAAACTGAACATGCCTTAGATAAATAGCTGCACAGGAAATGGTACTGTGTTCATTTCTAGTGTGGTGATAAAAGAAAAGGCTCAAGTTCACCTGTAGTTTCTGCCTAGACAGGCCTGAGATGTCAGTACGTAGGTAAATGAAAGCTACAAGACAGCAGAGAGTGCAATATTGTAGCACAGCAGATGAACATGGAACATAGAAGGGACTGAACGACTTCTGTCTGCCTCTACGTTGTCATTTTGAGTCTTATGAATATGACCATGAGTATGTCGTCTTGAAGCTCTCAGATTTCAGTGAGCATGGACAGCTACATTTTTTTTTGTTTTGAATAGCTGGCTGGGATTATATCTGTGGTGCTAGAACACCTTTCTGATAGCTACCATACTTGCTGTTGGTTGGTGTGACACTGAACTCTGCCTGAGAGCTCCCTGCCAGGGTCTTCCAACCACTAGAGCTGCCTAGAATGCAATTATCCTTCATTTCTTGTCTTGTCCTTTCTTCTCATAAGGGCTAATAGCACTTATTATACGCTTTTTCAAGGACAAACCTAACGCCTGATTTTCAGTGAACTAATCTATTTACATTTGCCTTTGCTCCATCAATGACAAACAATATTAAGTCTATTGAATAGCATCCTGGTATTTTAGAGCATGTGTGCATAAGTTTTGCAAAACAATGCTTCAAGTTTGTTTACACAGTTAAAAATGCAATTCTTCTAACTTAATGTATTAGGTATTTCTCATAATATTTGGATTTCAGTCCAGGATAGATGTAATATACTCACAAAGGCAAGGATCCAGGAAAAACCTTTTCTTCAGCAGAGTAGCTGAAATGAACAAAATGTTCCTGGTTCTTTAATTGCTTTTCTTTCTATGACTTGCCATATCACATAATAACATGAAATAAAACAAAAGTGCATCTGTCTAATCTTGTAGCACTCATTCAAGCTGAACTCCCACATACTTCGATTTCAGCCTCTGCCTTTTGCTTGTGCTCCTCTTGCTATGATAATAGAGGTGAAATACCTGTGACAGAGGTTGTATCAGAGAAGGTGACATGTGGGAGAACAGTATTTTACTTGGATAACCAAGGCCTTATCAAACAGCTTGTTTGATTCAGTTTTGGGAGGAGGTTGGTAGAAGAACGTTCTTCTGAGAGGGTCAGAGCACTGCCCCGCAGCCTGCTGCCTTTGGAGCAGGGCAGCTTCCCAACACACATTTCTTCTGACTACAACCATAAATCTGTCAAGGTGCACTCATGTTTAAGAGGCTACCACACTTTTAGACATTTTAGCCAAGCATCTCCATATTTTCAGCCTCTATAAAGACCATTCTCCTGAACATTTTCTTGCTAGTCTGATCACATAGCCCTCTTAGAAGCCAGAGTAGCAAATAAGGATACATTTATGGTGCACATTGCAAAGAACTACCTGTAAATGAGCCAGATCAGGTACTGGAAGCAATGTGGCCATCACAGCATAGTAGCCATAGCTGTGATTAACCTGGATGTTTCAGGAAGCTATTTCTAGCTTCTATATCTCTACACTGCGCCTCAAAATGCCGTGACTCAGCAGGTGGCATCTGTGGATACTTGACACACAGGAAGGGGCCATGTGGCCACAAAACCTCTTTTCTTCTGGTTCTTTAGCACAAGTGGGAATGGTGCTACCAAATGTCCTCTGAGATGCAAGATCATAAAATAGCAAAGTAAGGCCTCTGTCATAAACAGGATATCAAAGTTGTTGCGTTATATATATATATGCTAAATAGTATATGTTTATTAATAATCATGTAAAAGAAGAAAATTAAATTTTAATTTTCTGAAATGTATTAAACATTAAAAGATGGAATGAAATTCTGTTCAGCAACTTCTGCATAAAATGAGATGCAGTACCCACTGGGAGATATTGCTGTATTGCTCATAAATTAAAAATGAGTACTTTTTGTATGGGTTTGGTTATTATTTTCTAAGAAAGAATTGCTAAATGTTAGTAACTAAGTAAAAACTATGAAATACTGGTATGACTAAATATTTGCTGGATAAAAAACAGAGAACAGAATCCAGGCCTTGCCTCCTTCTGTGCCTAAAGCAGTCACTAAATTGCAGTCACAGTCACTAAATTGCAGTCACAGTCACATTTGTTCCTTATCACTTCCCTCAAAAATCTATGCTTATCTATACACTGAAGTGCTTTCAAAAGGATGAATGGAGAATGGTGGAAGTTCTAGAATAACCTCAGGCTTGTTAGACAACACTCATTCTTGGGAAATATGGCTTAGAGTTTCCTTGTAAAAGGGAGAATATTGGACCCACATCTTTTTTCTTTGGATGACATCCCTAATCCCTGAGTTACTAGAAGAAAACAATAAGGATACATTAAATCCCATATTGTATTTGGTCTAAATGGGCTAAGCATAAGCAAGCAAGCTGAGTCTTCCTCCAGAGCTCTGGGTATGACTTCTCCTAGAATTGGGTTTAAACCATGCCACTGTCAACAGCAAACTTAGTTTGGTCATCAGCTCCAGCACAGATTTTATGCCTCAGTTTCCCCTTCGTTCAGTCAGGATAGTATTTGATTTTGCCACATACAGAGGTAGCTGCAAATATACATCATTAACCGTTTGTGAATTTCTCAAATGTAACAGTAATGATTTTAGAAAGGAGAAAGCATTCAAAAAATTAAAGACAGTGTACAAACATGTCTGAAAAGGTGCTTCCAAAGTGAATTTTCTCACACTAGCAGCAAGGAAAATCTGTACTCCTTGAGTTTCATGGAGAAAAGATATTGATTGAATTGGCTAGCTTTCTGGGTTGTTATAGTTTCAGTTTACAATAGGTTTATATGACATGGTTGAGTTCAACACCAAGAAACTTGATTCAAAAGTATGGTAGGTGTTCTAGTTCTGTATTATCTGAAATCAGAAAAGTTTTAGTCCACAGCTAAAAGCATAGACTGGTTTTCACCACAAACTTTTAGGAATTAATTCAGTGTGGTTAGACTTGAGCAACAACGCACAGTTTGCATTACAAGTAGAGTTCTAGGAAACCAATTTTTTGTTACACTAGGTACTGTAGAAGATCTGAAGAATAAAAATTTTATAGACAGGATATCCCCTTAAAGCTGTAGCACTTAAAATCACAATGGAGTTTTCTTCTGCATTATGTCATGGGTAATGCATTCAGTGGGTTGGATCTGGCTTTACCTTATGAAGATAGATCATTTGTTATGGATCCATCTCTTAAAAAAAGTGTAGCATTAATCATAAAAATCTGACATGATGAGATATGCTTCATGTAGAAACAAATCTACATTTACTTCTATGACAATTTAAGAAAAGCATCTTAGTGAAACTATTGGTAAAACTGTGAATCAGACTATAAATATGTTTATTATTTTTTTGAGTGAAAGTCTTAATTTGCAGAGGAGGTGCTGCATGCAGATGCTGAAGGTAAGGCAAAAGCAGAGCATGAAATTACAGGCTGCCATCTGCTTTTAACAAATTAATTTTTCAGCTCTGCCAGTCAAAATTTAAAATCATGATTAATGCATGGTACTCAGTTTAAAGCTGTTGGAATGACAGACTGTTCAGCACTGAATTCTACTACAGCTAACAAGGCAGATCAGGGAGGTCAAAGCTTATTTCTTGTAGTCTTACACAGGCAAGGAAATCCTCCTCGTCCTTAGTATCTTGATTTCAGAAAGCTTGCATCATCTCCAATATGTTTTCTTGGAAAAGAGAAGGCTATGAGAAAGAGATGATAGGTAAGACCCTATTCATGTTATTACATGTCTTTCAGTATTTTGCAGAGGTTGCTGGTTAACACGGCAGATAATCATCCTAAACCAGAGAAACTCTGTAAGCAGTAGTGATTATAAATTGTAACAATTCTCTCACAAAGGATATTAATTATAAAGGTAATGGGGCATGCTTTTAAACTCCTGTATATCTTTCCTTTTTTCTTTTTTTAATTCTTTTTAAAGGAAAACCTTTGAAATCTTTTTCTTGTATTTTTGTCCAACATTGTGGCTATTCAACAAAAAAATTCTATACATTTGTTAGATCAAAATTCACAGGTCTTCAAACTGCCCCCAATTTTGCCATTTCTTCTTAGTTTCTCTTTTGCTGTTATGTAATTCAGTAGAATTAATTGTACCTGTGTTTTTTTCAGGGTTGTTTTATATTAATCTTTTTTTTCATTTTGCATTCTGTAATTCTTAAAACTTGAAGTGATTTGGATAAGTTAAATAAGCAGTAACAAAAAAATACAAAGAGAAAAATAGGAAAACTGGAAAGGAAATGAAAATAAATAGCAAAGCTGGAAATAATTTCTGCTCTTCCAGTTGATGGTAAAAAACTTGGACTGGGGATGAAAAATTAGTGGGGGGAAAGATGTAACATAGTTTTTGTTTTCCAAAACAAAATCAGTGTAGAATTCCAACTGGAATAAGGTCAAATTTGCCAATTTGTTTGTTGGGGTTTTTTTTACTGATAAGTTTCCTATTTTAAACATTCAAATGTTGTTTTCTTTGGTAAAAAATAGGACCAGATTATTTTTCTATGGGAAAACTTTCAGACAGAATATATCACCCAGCCCTTCTGGGCTGATGGCTTTTTTGCTTTCGTGGATTACAATCATGATTCAGAAGAGTTTAGGAGCTGTTCTGTCTGCAGTGATCTGAGAAGCATCCCCAAGCTGTCAGGTACCAAGTTGCAGTTCTGAGAGGTCACAAATGCCAAACCATCAGAAGTGTAGTGATCACCATCAGCTATATCAGCTGGGCAAAAGGAATTTCTAGGTTTTATTTGTGCTGCTGTGCATTGTCCTTTATATGATGTAATTATAGAATCATTTAGGTTGGAAAAGACGTATAAGATCATCAAGCCCAACCCTTAACACTGCCAAGTCCACCACTAAACCATGTCCCTAAGCACCACTTCTACATGTCTTTTAAATACCTTCAGGGATTGTGACTTCCCTGGGCAGCCTGTTCCAATGACTGACAACCCTTTTGGTGAAGAAATATTCCCTAATATCCAATCTAAACCTCCCCTGATGCAACTGGAGGCCATTTCTTCTTGTCCTATCACTCATGACTTGGGAGAAGAGACCAACACCCACCTCACTACAACCTCCTTTCAGGTAGCTGCAGAGAGCGATAAGGTCTCCCCTCAGCCTCTTTTCCAAACTCAACAACCCCAGTTCCCTCAACCACTCCAATGATATTGTATGTGGTGATACATAATTAAGGAAGAAAAATTAAATCTCCATTAGGAAGGAAATATTGTAATCTGTATCAAACTTTCAAACATTAGAGTTTTTATGCTGTCTCAGATGAAATAAATAAAGCAAGCTACAAGAAAAAACACTTTAAATTATAGCTCATCTTGCAGAGTCCGTTGTGGAGAAACCAGTGAACATCTAGGTCTCCCAGCTGCTCCTGGAGGCTTCTGTCTTTCCCAAGAACTGTTAATTGTGTCTGCCATATTGTCAGCTTTACCTTCTTGCAGTGGCAATACTGAGGTGAAGAAGGTCAGTGTAAGTGTGAGGCTTTATAGACAACAGGGCAGCATTCCACAGTTACCACCAAAGACTGGTGTGTGGGCTCTGAAGGATGTGCACTGGCAGATCATGTGCTTGGGGAATTGCTCTGCAGGGTGGCTTCACGTGAATGATTCAGGTCAATGTCTCTTGAACAAAAAGTTTGCAGTGGAAAGACATTGTTGATTTAAGAGAAAAACTTACTTATGTTTTTTAGATTATCAGACCTTCTCATTATTATTTTTGAAATTTTTGTTAATGGCCTTGTGATCCTGTTTCAAATTTTCTAACAGCATGGTAAGAACTTAGAAATGGATTCAATTAAAAATACTTTTATCTTTCAGAGAAAATAATTCCCTCAGAAACAGAGGAAGTCATGCTATCTTGTTTAACTCCCGGCCTTGCCTTGGTAACTGGATAAAAGAATTTGAATCAAAGCTAGTTTTCATACAATGTGTTCTCTATTTTAGAGTTTCTCTAGCTTACAAATTACACAAAGTGTATTCAAGGCTTTCAAAGCATGCAGTTTCTGTCTAATTGTAACTGTGCGTGTGTAGATCTGATTTACAGCATAGTCACTTCAAGATGGAGAAGAATAATTAGAAAAGGTCATTATGTATGAAAAATACGTATCTACCTGCATGCTAGAATTATGAAAGTACAATTTCCAGCATTTTAGGGAAAAGAGGTGATCATTCAAAACAACACAGCCAGTATTTAATATGTTCTGTCTCTTGTAAGCATGCATATGTGTACGTGTGCCTGTGTGTATGGTATCATTCAGTGGTATCATCCATTTTGATGCTGTTCTCCAAAACAGTTTCCCATGTCATTTGCCAGCACAGTTTCCTCAAAGTAGCAGAGTCTTCTCACACAAAATTGCACCAAATTACCCTGTCCTGTGTAAGTCCCCATGCATACATGTATGTATGTATAGATATACACATTCTTAATATATATATTATATGTATATATTTTCATACAGTCAATGATATATATGATAGTTAGGTATGGTTGTTATGGTACAAGTCTCTAAAAATGCTTAATAAACTTAATTTTTGTAAAACAATCTGTCAAATCAGATTTCAAACACCCCAGTTATTTTGGGGTAGAAAATTTTACAGCCACAATGCTCAATGAGTAGTGATTTTTTTAAAGATCTGATTTATGTTCTGTTTCTATGCTTCAAATGTACAGTACAGATTTGCACTGAAGTAAAAAACTAAGTTGTTTCTAGGTTGCTCTTTGTTTATCATATTAAAAACCATGGTGTATTCTTCCCTGGACACACACGTGTAACTCCCATTAGCATTACAGTATCACACAAGCACCGAGGAGATAGAATAGTTCCCTAAGGCCTTTATGTTGCCCTCCATGCATTAAATCATGTGGAGCGGAACAGAATAATCTGAAAATACGAAGGCTTTTGAACTAGGGCTATTGAACTGTATTATCCTTGCTGCACAAATTCCACAGAATCAGCAGCAGCCCCCCCCAAAAAGCATAGATACTTTTGTAGCCTTCTGGAAAGCAGTTGGGGACAAAAGGCTGCTCTGCTCTTGTAGATATGGTTGGTAAGTTGCAGAAAAACTGCAAATTATTTGGTGTATGGAAGAAATTTTGTAGAACATTTTAATAAAGTGTTTTCTCATTCAATACTGCCTTTTATCTGTGTATCGGTAGTATACAGGTATTGATGTCTAAGGTCTCTCAATAGGTCATTAAAGACAAAAATATTAGAGTAAAGCTGGTGGAAACATGAACTTTTCATTCTGAACAAAGCATTTTGTCTTTATAATATTAAAGAGTTTAGATTAATTTTGGGGGCAAAAGCTACTAAAGCAATGCATTCTACTGAAACAGCCTTTTATAATAATAACTTGTTCTCTCAGGGAGCTTTGACCAAGGTTTTAGGTTGCTTTTTGAGCAAAACAGAGACAAAAATGTAGCAAAAGCTACAGTAGCTAAACTAGCTCTAAATCTAATAATGTCGATGTGCAGTTTTCATCCTCCAGGATGTGTCAAACTATTCTTTTAAACGTGACCTCACTCAGAGATATCCACTGTTCTCTGCGGCAAGTTTAGAGAAAAGAAAATTTCTAATGAAAATGTTTCTTGGAAGCCAATTAATTTATATGGATTTTAAAAAAATATTTGGGATATATTGAGTATATCTTTATGGAAGATATGATGCAAATTTTCCCAGCATATTCTGAATGAAATTAACAGCCTGGTCAGTAATTTAGTTCTATTAATATATAACCTCCATTACCATGCCTTTATCTGTTTAAAGTTCATATGTCTTCCTGGCTGTGATCATGAACTCTTATGCAGTAACCATAGCTTGCAAATATTTGTTCACTTATTACTGGTGTTGTCCTTCTTACCTGTAATAAAGCTAAGTAAACAGCTACAGGCAACATATGCTTATCTCATTGGTAGGCTGCAAAATGATGAATCACACTGAGTAATTATTTGGAAAATAGACTGTTTCAGAGCAAAGAAAGCCACCCACATTGTGTCATCTTAGAAACTTTTAAATATATTAGGAGAATATTGGCTAGGAAGGCCAGACTGATCCAAATTAGTAGGATGTTAACATTTATTTGTAATGTAAAGAGACAGAGTAAAAGGTCACAGAAAAATTTCATTACTGTAGATCTGCCAAAGATGTAGCTTCCCCCTGATATAGGACAAACTGTTCTGTAAAAGAAGTGCGTCTGCAAATCTCATTTTTATAGGACTTGTTTCATTACTTTCTGAATGGTGAACAGCTACTTTCCTGCAAGGTGCGTTCATCTCTTGCACCCTCAGGATTTTATTCAGCAATTAATCACTCCACTGATGTTTGAGGAGGTCATACTCTCATTGGGTTGTCTTAGTACTGGGATACAAGTCTGGCGTAAGAGGTTACATGTAGGTGAGAACTGATGTTGGGGCAGATACTGCAGGAAAGAAGCTTTGTGGCAGCTGGGTAGGAAGTAACAGAAGGGAAGAAAACCCCAAACCACCAAAATGATCACTTCAGGAACATGAGATTTCACGTTTAGTTGTTTTTGCGTTATGCATTGGTGACTAAAGGTCACTTTTTTCTAGTACTTTTCCATCATTTCCTTCCATGTTACATTTCATCTTATGTTTTTTATGCTGCCTCATTTCCTTTCTCTTTTCTACTCATTTCATCCCTAGATAGGGAATGGTGGAGGGGGAAAGGGGACAGTGTCTATCTCTAGCAGGATTTCCTATTGACATTAGATTTATTCATGTGACTCAACTATACTGCTTTCCTAATGATTAATACTAAATTTCTTGACCTTCCACTTCACCACACAGATTGACAGCTGACAGAGACCAGTATATGAGTGGAGGTTGCCAGTCCAACCACATCCTGCTTTTCCAATGGTCATTCATTGGGTCCCTCCTCTCTTCTCTCCAGAGGATCTTTTCTGAGGAAACTTGCTGCTTCCTTTTCTGACACCACTGGAGGCCATATTAGAGAAATCCAGTCTTCAGTGTTCCCCATTTACCCCTGTAAAAAAGCTGCTTAACTATAAAGATTTTAATCTATATTTCTATTCAAAGACATCAGGCTGCCCAGGGAGGTGGTGTAGTCTCCATCCCTGGAGGTATTTAAAAGAAGAGTAGACATGGTGCTTGAGGATACGGTTTATTGGTGGACCTGGAAGTGATAGGTTAGCGGTTGGACTTGATCTTCAGGGTCTTTTCCAACCTTAACGATTCTATGATTCTTCGATTCTTCAGGCCTTGCACTGCTGTGTTATACCACTGTGTACTGCCTTTCCATCTTTGCCATATATCCTGTAGAAAATCACTAGGAGATCTTCCAGTATCCTCCCAAATCATGTCATGATGGGACTGCATGTCCTTTCCATCAAATATTTTGTATCATCCTATTTGAAAGTGTTGTCCCGCAGTCATCGCTGTGTTATCTGTATACCTTTTTCACAGCAATTTGGTAAGCATCTGTCAGATGAATTACTTCAGTGCTCCTGTGTAAGTATGTGTATATCCTAAAGATATGTGAAAGCAGACAGTCAAGGAGGTCCACATGAAGAATCACCTTGAAAGAATGTCGGTGTTTTTCCCTATTCTTCTTCCCACTCAGTTCTCCAGTGAGCTGGGGAAAATATTTCTGCAAAACGGTTTAATTTTTTATTAAGCTATTGAAAGGTGCAAAAGTTATATTACCTGCTGAAAAAAGAAAGTCCAGGTGGGCACATAACCTTATTATTTTAACCAGTCTGCTTTAGCAGGAAGACATGTATTGCATGCATTTAGAAAGTTGTCTTGGCCTCCCAGCACGAGCTGAGCTGTTCTCACTTGTTACTAAATTTAGCATGACTGCACGGAAACAGAAAGTAAAAAGGCAAAAAAACCCCAACGACTTGAATCTTCAGTTCCATTAATAGTTAACTGTTAGCTGCAAATGTCTTACTTATGAGATAATATTGGACAGACCTTCTTTTTTACAAGTGTTGTGATATTATTAGAGAGAGTGAAAAATAAATGTGGTCCTCAGAAATAAAACCTTCTGAGAATTTTCTTCCTCTTATAAAACACTTAAGCTGGCCATCAGACTCTAACAAGGAGTACATCTGGGAAAGTAAATCAATGGTAATGTTTCATTAAAAAAAAAAAAAAAGGAGGTCAGATGCTCTTTAAAGGTTTTGTGGCTGTCGTGTTAATGAAGTTCATTCTCTGTAGATGACATAACTGCGCATGCTAATGCTTCTTGTATTAGTGAATGAATTCCCTTTTCCCTTATGGCAGAGTAAGTCTCTGGTGAGAAATTGAATTCATGACAAGATATAGGTCAATATCTCCCATCTGACTAGGGCGATCCTCCCACCAGCCTGGAGAGAATGTGGGTGGTAATGAGAAGGGCGCAGGTATTAGCAGAGATTAAAATAAATGAAATGAGCTCTGCTTGTCGGCAAAAGTATCAGTTATTCTAGTCTTGCAGACCTCATGTTTAAATGAGTAATAGGAACATCTGTGATGATACAGGATGAAATGGAAAGTGGAGAAGCAAAAAAGTCATCAGCTTTTCTGCTTTGGCACGTAGCTCTTTTTGTGCCTTAGAGTGTTAGACAGAAAGAAACCTTCCTTTAAGGGAGGATGCCCATTTCCTGGCTTGCTTGTGGCCTTCTGGCTTTCCCAGAACTGACAGCTTCAAAAAGCAGAAGAGAATACCAATGAACCAGTGTCCCTGTGTTGCCAGCAAGGCTGCTGTCAGTAATGGGAAAGGTGATACCATGCAGAAGGGAACATCAGGCACTCAAGCGTAATTATATCATGTTTGAGATGATGGTGAGCAAAAAATGTTATGTCGGTGAGAAACAGAGATTCTGATTACTCTTCATAACATCTTCCAGCTCTGAGGGAGCGGCCTTAAACTGCCTCTCCTTCAACAAGTGATTTGATTTTTATTAGAACAGTAGTTTCTAAACGTGATTCCTACTGAGAGTATACAGGAAGGATTTAAGCATTTCCAAGGACTCTCTAAATTTGCATGAGTCAAGAGTTGTGAGAAAACATTTTTAAGGCAGGGAACTTTTAACAGCGATCCCTTCCTAGCAGTGACAGAATTATTTGTATGTGAATAGTTTTCACATCTCCTAGGGCTCATTAGTAAAAGAAATAATACGGATAAATGCTGTAACACACATTTCCGTTGCCAGCAAAAAATAGTTACTTCACCAAGGTCTGAAGAGCTGTGATGAGACGCTGCATATAGATACATTTACTATTAGAGTGCCTCTCTACATGTTCAATAACGGGCAATGCCAGCTGGATAACTGATCAGTTACCTCACATCCTCTCTGGTGTTGACATGACTTGCAGGAACCCAACTGTCACAGCATATTTCAGTTAGCCTTGATTCCCTCACGTAAAAAGGTCTGAAAAGCTAATTGGCACAGAGGTACTTTTGTCTCCCAGTTGCCGGGAAAGATACAATTACACAGCAGATGGGAGAGACAATACGCAGGGCAATGATGTTTCCTACTGTCATTAAAATATTAGGTAAATCTGGAAGAGTAGGGATCATTGTAGCTAGAGATAAGGAGAGGGAGTAGTTCAATTTCTCCCTGACAGGGACAGGGTTTTATGTTTCATAAGACAATCTCAAAAATTACACATACCCTATTTTAAGCAGAAGAATTTATATATTATCTGTCTTACATACAAACATTTTGAAAAAATATATGGAGGATTCATGGAAAGCTTTCACTTCTGATGCTTGTAAATAATTAATCAGTGGGGATAATTTACTGTTTTGTGTTAGAAAGGGTTTAAAAAATCCACCCTTCTACTTTTTGCCAGTGGAAAGTAAATGCTAAACAAATGCCTGTGCTCATTTTCCAGTCTTATGTCTTCCTATTCAGGACTATAGAGAGAACTATTTTTTCATGCACTGCCGCTACCATCTAGTGTCATGAAAAATGCTAAACAGGATTTTTGTTGTGTGTACTGAATTAATATCCCTGGGTACTTCAGCATAGTTGCTATAACAGAAGACACAGCCATTCAGTTAGAGTATTTGTTTTTACAGATTTCTGGATTTGTGACAGGAAAGAGGGAAATAACCAAAAATAGTTTCAGGGCAGATCTTCTGGTTTGCAACTACACCATATGCCCACCACGCACAATATGTCTGATTATTCCAAAAATTGAAGTGTAGACGGTAAAACAAGATGAATGAAATATATGGCTGGTATAGCACTACTGCCTTCAGAGAAATTACACTAGCAACAAATCTAGCCCAATGACCTAACAGGTACATCTATTTTCAGGCAGCTGCTTGTAGCTGTTTATCATTTCAGTATAGTTCAGTATCATTCAGTGTAACTGAGAGGTCCTTTTCCCCTCCCAAAGAGCTTCCAAACTCATTCTGAAACTAATTGAAAAATCACTCGTCTGTTTTTTCCTCTCAGTTTATTAAGAAATTGAGCCCGTCTGGTGTATGTCCCTTTTATAACAGCATCCATTGTGGGATTTTAATCGAATCTGCATTCTAGCAAGATGCTCTGAGTTTCTGCTTGCTCTCTTATAAGGAAAAACATCCTTTTGTTCTCAGGGACACTGTTTATATTAAATCACAGTTGAGAGTATTAAAAAAAGCCTCTAGAAATAGTCTCTCACCATCCTTCTAAAAAGTTACATATCTGATTCATGTTATATAAGAAACCACTGTATACATTCCACCCCATTAGGCTGTGTGAGGACATATAATATCATCCACCATCAGGCTGTTACTTATTCCATAGCTCATAAACTAATAGACTTTAGGAGGCTTATGCAAAAGTGATTTAAATTCTAACATTACAGCTGTCAATAAACAATCCCCCCCCACCAAGGGGTAGCCAACAAATGTGGCAGGTTGCGGCAGGGGCTTGTGTCTGAAAAAGGAGGAATGTCTGAAGTTATTGGGAACAGACCAGAGAGGAGACGCTTAGTATAGAGCTTTGACAGAAGTAAATGACACCTTGTGAATAGTTTTTAGCATTTTCTCTGACAGAGAAATAGCAGTTTTTCTATTGTCATGTTTGCTTACTTAGTACAAGCCTACCCCAAATCCATCAGCATAATAGGAAAGACTCTGACTGAATGCAGGCAGCTTTGGTTCCAGATTTTTAACAGGTCTGTGCTTTCTGCTTTGTTTGCCTAATTCTCTTCTCTTTCTTGCTTCTGGAGGAACACCACAGCTCCTTTGTCCCCCTCTCATAAGCTGAATACTTGATCTTGGCAGAGTCTAGTCAGAAAAAAGAAATCTATAGCTTGTGTCTGGTTGTGAAAGATTCGCATGAAAATCAGTTATTCAAGGACCCACGTTTGAACTTATACTTTTCAAATATTTCACCTGTTCCTTTAAAGCTTTCCCTCATCTTCTTTTTTATGCCTTTTATTAAAATAGCACTAATAGATTTGATTATGAAGAAAAACAAGGGCCTTCAGTCACTGACCTAAAACTCTACAACTAATTTTTTTGAAGTCTAGATGAAGGAGAAAAGCAGCATGGGGCACAAGATGACTGAAAAATGATAAATCCCCCAGCAGTGTAAATCAGCAAACCCTGATCAATGGCTCCATGTCCACTTTCACCACCAAAAGATCTGGCCAAATGATATGAGCAGATTAAATAAATCTTGGAGGAATGTGTCTTCCTTTTTTTTTGTTTTTCATATTTCAAACTCAGTGTAGCTAAAGTGGCAGATATGTGCAGCAAGCCAATTCATCACTTCATTACAACAGCAAGTAGACAACTCTGTAGCTGTTCCACTGGATTTTTTAAGGTTCATTTTTCTTGTATAAGGATGAAATGGCCATTGCAGTGCCATACCTGTTGTTTTCATTTGCCATTTCTTTCTGTTTAAGTCATTGTCATTTTTATACAGAGAAATTCAAGACTGTTGTGTAGGCTTTTCTGGGAGGTTATGGGTCAGGTAGGGAGCAGAATGGACATTGGCATCTAAAGTGCTTGCAGGAACATGGCCTGTTGGCTTCAGTAGATTAGCAAGAAAGTAAAAATTGTAGCAGTGCTGAATGTTATCAACAATGGCGTTTTCAGCCAGTGTCCTAGAAAGGTGCATGTAGCAGTTCATGTTTCCCAAAGAAATAGTACAGACTGTTTGCAAAGCTCAGGAAGACAACTCTGCATGATTTGAAGTTCATTCATGTTTGAGGAGGATTTTTCTTGACCTTGTAGGTCCAGAAAGCATATTTTTAAAAACTAATTCAAAAGCAATGGAATAATTGCAGGAAGTGGTTTTAATGCACGGATGCTAAGGAAATCTTGTGGTTTTCAGTGCAGTCACTGTTTTAAGAGACTCTTCTCTGACATCCCCAGAATTTCCCAGGCTAATAATTAAAGTGAGCCAGGCAATTAAAGATAATAGGTAAGAGTAACACGCAAATATAAAGGAACATTTCTTGCTGAGATAATAACAGGAATAATTAACTATGAAAGTCAAGTAACAGTGCAGAACTCAATATATTCCAGCCCCACATTTTATTCAGAGACATTTTACTTCCATCCTCTGGTTTCACCTGCAAAGAGTATACAAGTTAGCAGCACTATCTGAACTGAAGTAGAAAGTTCATAGCAAAAGTCAGTTTTAAAATGCAGATCTTTCCTTTTTTCTGCAAGTTCAGTCCTATTAATATAAAATTGATCTGTGTTCTAGAATAGAGTATTTAAATTAATGCCTGTTATTCTGGTTTATTTAAGCAAATGCGTTCTTCTACCATCAAGTTTCAGAAAGACTCCTCTGGCTGAGGAAGCGGGCAGGGCAGAAACAAAAATCTGTGCCTTCCCAGTTTCTTCAGACCAATTCACACTTTCACAGGACAAATGGTAATGAGAGGATGAATTCTTAGCTCTATCAGCATTGCTAAGCCTAATATGGATGCCTGGAAATTAACTTTCTTTTGGACAGATTTTTTTTTAACCCATTTCAAAATGAGCCAGAATCAGTAAAGCTGACTCAAATATTTTTGGTAAGCAATAAAGTTGTCACAAAAAAGTCATCCCAGAGAGAGTTCACATTCAGTAAGTAGCTTTGACTGAAAAAGCAAACTGGTGGGAAGGGCACAGAAGAGGACACAGAAAATCCCCTCTACGCAGCAGCTGTCTCTCTAGAATACATCCCAGGGTATGGACACCCTTCCTCATTCTCAGGGGATTTTGAAGTGACTTTCTGGACTATCTTCTTTTCTGCATTAGATGCTTTGATTTTCTTTCCTTGACAATTTTTATACCTAATGTGGTCTAATTGGAGATTCACTAGAACGGTAGCTGTAGCAGTGAAGACTGTCGGTGTCCTAACCACAAGGCTAAACTACCTTCCTCTACCATTTACTGACTGAATGTGCTTTATATAAAATGGACCAGTTTCTGAAAGAGAAATCAGGATTTCCTTCACCAAGGGACCCTGTGGGTGTCACTTTCTCCTGGGGGCACAGAGATGACAATGAATCTCCCTCAGCCGCAAGCATTGCAGAGTGGTGGACTTTATGTCCTGCACTTCCCACAGGAGACTTCTGACTGCTTTGCTCTTTCAGCATAGGTGGAAACCAAACCAAATCTAACTTTTCAGCTTCTTTATTTTTTTCAGTAAGTGCCCAGAAATGAAATTGCAAAAGGAAAATATCTGTAAGTAGGAAATGTTTGTTTTGGCTCCTCATTTTAGTGGGAAGTCAAAATTTGTAGTTTTGCTGCATTTATGCAGTTTGCCAGATAGATGAAAGCATTGAGTGTTTCTGCAACTCTACAGTCAGTGAGGGCTGGAACAGAAATATTGAGCTCCAAAATGCACACCTCTTCCACCTAAGCAGGAAGGATAACTGCTCTCATGATATCAATAGCAGCAGGCATCCACTATTCAGTGGCAGGCAAGCAAAGTGGGGAGATGTGGAAAACAATTTGTTATTTATTACGCTTAACGTGTCAGAAAAGAGGGCAGCTCTCAGGCCTGCTGAGCTCCATCTTGCAGAACTTAACCTGCCAGTCTTTATTGCAGGTCATTATTCACCATGACCATTACAAAAAGAGGAAGATTCACTGGAAAACATATGCCATGGGCGTGTGGGGACAGAGGTGATAGAGTACATACTCTGTATTTCCTGCCTTCATCACTTGTTCTGTTTCTCCCACTGATAGCTGAATTTTTGTGATAAATGGCAGCATTGTGTATAATTAATACTGTGTATAGTTTGTAAATCAGTTTGTAATGTACTTATGCATCCTTTTAGATGAAAGGCACACACTATTATCTCTGTGAATCACAGGCTCCTGTCTTGTCAGGAGATACAGTAAGGCATAAACTTTTTGCCACGAATCACTTTCCTCCCACACCTTGCAGTTTTACAAAAACAAGGCATCTCAGGTGTTCCACGTTTAATTTTAATATAATTAAAACAAATCTTTACCTCTCACTCTTTTAATAATTTCCCTTGCCTTTCTTTTCCCCACTGTGCATCAGCCAAGTTAATTTAAATAGTGAAAGGTCTGTACAACCACTAAAAAAAGAACATGTCAACTCCTTCTCCCTGTCCAATTCATATTTTATGATTCAATCAGTTGCTCAAGGTATTACTTGTTAAAATAAAATAATGGCACCTATGAACATCATATCTGGATCTTTTAAAAAAATCACTAGTAGTTCAGATATTCATTGCATATAGAAAGTTACTCCAAAAAGTGATGATGCACCAGTAAATAACATGAAGCTTTTAAAGCCTGCTTTGGGTGGGAGAAATATCTAACACATTGGTTGTATTTGGACTAATGTGTTTAATCACTACATGGGACTGGCAATTTTTTCCATACAATAGCTTTGCACTGCATTTGCGTGTCAGTCTCACGAATGGTCAGGAAGCATAACATGGTTCTCGACCTGCCAGCTGCCTCCCTATTATACAGGGGTTTTGCAACAAGCTGCAGACCACACTGTAGACCCACTTAGAGGCATCCGAATCCACCCAGCATAGTCAGGTCTTGAATACCTTCTCCTGATGTGCTGTTTGAACACACTTTGGTCATATGCCTGTGTTTTATTTATTTGCTAAAATCTTTGAATAGCAAATGTTATCCAGGAGATAACAATCACTGTGGGTTTTTTCAGGCTTTGCTGGATTTAAATGCCGAAATCAATACATTATCATGGCTGCCTGTCTTTCACCCTCCTGCTGGAGAGCGGTGAATAGGACAAGGTCCTGTGTTTCAGCTGCTGACTTCGTTGTCCAGCAGCCTACTGCAAACCTGCCTCCTTCCGTGGTTCTTCTTCGTGAACGAGGAGTCCATATTTGCACCATGTGTGACTTGGTTTTAAGTCCTGTTCCACCAGCCCAGGCAGGAGATCAGCAGTCTCTCTTCAGAAGGGGGACAGAGTAGACTGTCAAGTAGTTACGTGACAACTGTGCCACCCCAGCCCACAAGTTCTCCAGAGCCTGCTTGCCAGAGCCCTGCAGTGTCACACACCAGGTTTTGAACCTTTTATCCAGAGCCACAACGTATCTGTTTTGCCAGAGTCTTTCAGTGTAAACAAGCACACTGCTCAGCTGGTGCTCGTCCAGGTTAGGAAGGTGGTTACATTTTTAGAACTTAAATTGCTGTTTAGTGTTGATTGCCTGGATGGAGGCTTCTGAATAATGAATATTGCTTAATTATTGCCTCAGATTGGAGGTAAGTTATTGATTAAGTGTTCTCGGACATCAGTTTCTGAAGCTTGTCTCTCTGAAACCTTGATTTTCTCCCACCAAGATATTGACAGATGGAAAAAACACATTTGTTATGGAGATTAATTTTTTAGTATATGTACCGTGTACCTTATACACAGAGACAGCTGAGCAGTAGGAGTTAAGTGATAATAAGTCCATAACAAAGATACATGCTAACAGTGGAGAGCTGTTATCGTACACAATCAAAACAGAGAGATTTTTGTCATTACTTTTATTTATGTGGAACAAGATAGTACACGTTTTTAGCCAACTCTTTTTGTGCTATTTTTTTCCAAGATGTTGTTATAGTTATGAATAATTTTCTATGAGCTTAAAGCACAAGAGCGATTTCCCACAGTAATAAAAGCAACGTTACACTTGATAAATTCCACATGTTTCATGCTAGGCAAAGTACTCTGTAGGCCTCAGCTCTAGTGAATGGAAGTCATATAATGGTCTTATAATTTGTTTCGTGTCGTTTAAAGTTTACTTATTCAGTATTGTATAACTGACAAAACTTTTATCAGGCCCTGATACTGCGAAGACATCAAGTTATTGTGGACATGGGGTTGTCGTCATCTTTATCTCTCTAAATAGTTTGGAGTTATGTGAAAATGTGGGTAACTAAATCGTACTTGAGAACTTTGTATCCTTTTCTGAGGACTTTGTGCATTCAAAGTCAGTGCGTGGGTAATTTTCAAATTATTCTAAATACACAGAAATGTACTTTTGAAAGACGTCTTTTTCTAATGCCATTAGAGGATGAGAAGGATGTGGAGGGGAAGGATAGGCTGTATCACAAGCTACAGCTCTGTCATAATCTCCTAGTTGAGATTTTCCACTCCATCGTGCCGTTTCTCAATCTCTCCAATGGCGACTAATCAATTTCTAACAATGTGGTGTTTGACTTCATCAGTTGAATAACTAAAGTGAACTGTTTTTCTGGATATCAGGTTGTCATATGTTTGAATTGCTCTATTCTTAACTTGATTTGTTTTTTTCTTTTTTGTATAACTGAAGTGACTTGGAAACGTTCCACATACAGAAGAATAACAGCCGGTGAGGGGGTGAGGAAGAGTAAGCTGTAGCTACCAAAAAAAGGCGATAGCTTTTATCACATGCCATTATGTAGAGAGTTCTTGTCTTCAAAACACACCCTGTGCAACTCTTCGTCCTTTGTCTAAAAGATCTGCATGCCTAAATGTGTCCTTTGCAGAAGGCCCAAAAGTTCTGCCTTGCAATGATAGTAATTCTGCTGAAACAAAGTAGAGTTAATCCTAGTATAATGATTTAATTAGAACAGGCATCAACTTAAACAATTGTCTTTGACAACCTGGGTCTAGGTTTGGTCTCATGTTCCATAAACTACAGAGGGAAAGGATTGTGGTCTGAAATGATTGAGCAGAAAATCTGTTTGAAACCGTGTACTTGTATGGCACCTTTATGGCCCTGCATCAGAAACATTGGGCAGGTGAGAAGGCAGGAAGCTAAGTAGACTTCAAATCATATTTAGGCTTGGAAGCTTATCCCAGCCTGACAGCTTCTGCAGAGTGCTTTGATCTCTAGCAAGTTCTAAGGGGAAAAAAGAAGGGGTTTTTAATATCAATACTTAAGGAGATAGCCTTCCTGCAGCTTCCATATGCTCTCCTGCTATGCTGCTAATGAATGAAGCAAAATCTAGGGCTGAAACCTGTATTACAGAAGCTATTGGGGGCACTGTGTTCAGTAACTATTGAGTTCAGTTACTGCAAACTCCTGCTTACATAATTTATTTAATTGTCACCACTTTCTAAAGAGAAAGATAGTTTTAAGTGGCTTTCTTCAAGCTGTTTACAACCTCTTGCACGTGACAAAATTTCTCTTTTGAAATAAACGTCAGAATTTTGCAAATGTTTATGACAATAATTCATCAACAAAATGCTTTTATTGTAGAGAATTAATCCTAAAAGGAAGTGCATATAAAAGAAAATATGAAAAATTGCAATACTATTTAATTGTAAAAGTGTTTTTTTGAAACCAGTTGAAGAAATCTTACTTGAAGCACGGTAGAGCATGTGGAGCACATCATGTCAGAGCATGTTGTGAGGTTTTTGGTGGAGGGGATCAGAATTTTGTAGTGCTATCAGACCCCAGAGCAGCTCTGTAGCCTAACCTGTGTACTCAGTGCCCCAGCCCACATCATGGGAATGGCTGCACTGTGATGTTGCCTCCTCTTCGCATAGCAGCTTCATCTATCTCAGAAGGCACTAGGTTCAGATCAGAGTAAAAAGGCGATTCTCCAGACAGTGAGCAGTAGACCTTACCAGGTATTGCTGTGGGTGCAAGTTTATTCAGATTCACAGGAGGAACTTTAAAGTGAGATCTGTTGAAGGTTCTTATTATGGCAAACTACAGTAGGCTCAGGAAGTCTCCCAAGCCAAAAGTGGTTGGCACAGGATTAGTAGCAGGGGAGAGATTTGATATGCTTGCCCTGTTCTTACTCTTCCCCTCATGTCTACTTCTGGCTGTGCATGAGACAGTATTGGGAGAGTTGGACACTTGGTCAGAACCAGTAGGGCTGTGTGCTTCTGTTGTAAAATGTAAGCACTGGCACAGTATAAGTAATGTTTTAATTTTATTTCACGAGAGCTATTTTAAGATTTTATGCCAATTTATGCACAACTAAGCATGAAATAGAACACATATTTCAGAACATTTCATGCTGTGAAGTAATACAAAGGAGGGGCCTTCCTCCTTAAAGTGTTAAATGCATAATAGATTTGTAAATAGTGATGGGGGCTGTCACTGTATACCATGCAATGTCCGTGATCCTATTATAACTGTTGTATAAAATGCAAAGGCTAATAAGCAGTAAGGCAGCAAAATGCTGAAGCATAATGCTGAATATGTGAATAATTTTGTGGAAGTTAATAGGAGCACTCATATTCCTTGAGCAATCATAACAGCTGCTCTGGAAAATGATTGCAAAATGCCACTTTTGTTCTTGGCAGGTCTGTGCCCTGTGTTTATTCATAAACACAGCTGTTTAATATTAGATACAAAAGTAAGCTTCTCATTGTTTTATTGTCATCAGCCCTGTAGCTTTGGGAAAGTGATATGGATCAAACACTTATACAGCAAGCCAGAGAGTTTCTTGCTGAAAGAAAGAAGCTTTTTTTTTTAAATTTCTTACTTCACTGCTTTTATGTTTTCCCTTTGAAAAAGTCTGTGTCATTTTCCTCTGTAGAATTACTTCCAAATTTTTGTTCTAGGAGAGAAGCTGCTGTAAGTCTGCAGTACAGGTACCATGCACAGAACAAACCCACTGATTCTGGCTAATTTTTGATGTTGAGTTTGATTTCTTGTCATAGAATGGTGGAGACTGAGATAGCCTCTGCTGAGTGTGTAGTCCAACCCCTTGCCCAAAGCAAAGTCCCTCAGATCTGCAGGTTGCTCAGGACCTTCTCCATTTGGGTTTTTAGTATCTCCTAGGATGGAGACTCCACAGCCTCTCTGCACAACCTGTGCCAGTGTTTGATCACTTTCACAGCAAAAAAGGTGTTTTCTTTTATGTAAATGAAACTTCCTGTGCTTCAGTTTGTGCCTATTGCCTCCTGTCCTTTCACTGGGCACCACCAAGAAGAGCCTGACACCGTCTTCTTTACTCCCTCCCATCAGATATTCATACGTATTACCAAGCTCCCTCCTGTACCCTCTCTTCTCCAGGCTAAGCAAACCCTTTTCAGGAGCTCACATCAGTTTCAGCAACTGCTTTGGAGCCGTAGTCTTCACAGAGGTGAAGTACTGTTGACTTTGGTGCTTGTGTGCACGGCAGTGGGTCCTAGATCACAGCTCTCCATGTATTTGGAGTTCAGCAGCAGTAATGATCCCTTTCATTTACATCCATAGTCTTTGCAGTTCAGCAGAAGCCTACAGCTATTTCCTGAATCAAACCTCTGCCACTGCCAAAGGCATCTGCACTTCTCCCCCAGCTCTGGCTTTACTTCAGGATCAGCAGAAACCTGCAGCACTTGCTGGTTTACAGTGTCTAGCCTCTGTAAGGTGTAAGGCCAAAAGCTAACCTGAGAAAATTAGTTTTCCTCATTTTAATGACACAGAAGGCAGTATAGTCCTGTAGGCATAGGCCTGGCTCCTAGGCTTTCTGTTACATGACTGTAGGATTGAAAGGTGAGCTTTTTCTGGCATAGATACTCACTTCAGTATTCAGGGTTATGCATTTATGGATTATGGCCAAAAGCTCTGGACCAGGGACCGTGAAGCACTCATTAGTGAAACAAGATCCAAAGTAAAACAGGGACATTAAAGCCCCAAGTAGCCATTCAACACCTTACCCTCTTCCGTGTACATCTACGTAGAGTAAAATGTGCTCCCAAGCCCTAACTCACTTTTAGTTCATTTCTCTATGCATGCTCTGCATCTTTACATTGTTCTGTAGAAAACACATTCTGAGATTTCCACAGAGGAGAACAGTTCTTATTAGATTGTTAAATCTGTCAACTGACCCTAGACAGAAGTAGGAATTATCATTTAATGTGAGGAACTGATAAGCTTATCCAGCAGAGACACAGCATAAAAAAAAATGTTTTGCTTATATTGTTTTTGTACTTTAAAATCATTTATCCTTGGCATGTAATTTAGAAAATAGGGTTTGATGACTGTTGGTAATTGCCTATATTTTCTGTGATCAGCATGTGTAGTGTTCAAAATTGATGTTGCTAATTAAATAATAGAAACAGGAACCAAGAGTTAATTGCAGTCTGTGCAGGTTGCCCCTCAGGTGTTTTGTGTCACCGGGTAAGTCTCAGCTCATTAGCAGAAACAAAGTCAATAAGTGTTTACAGAACTGGAAGCAGCTGGAGAGTTACAAAATCACCATGTCCCATAGAAGCTGTGTGCATGTGAATGTGTGTGGTCATGGTCATGGTCATGGTCACGGTTGTGCTCCTGATCACCAGTATGAGCAAGACATTAATGAATTGAAAAGCAGTAGAAGGTGGCAGCCTACGTGTAGTTCTCTCTGTTGATTACCAGGATACGAGATGTAATAAATTAATTTTACCACCTCTCTGATATGGCTATACAACTTCCAGTCAGTTCAGAGGTTGAGTAGGGATTGTATTCACATAAACTTAGCCTTCCTGTTGCCCTGGGAGTATCCGCTCACCTGGTTATCAGATATGAACCATGACTCACTTCCTAAGTAACTCCTTTTAAAAATATATTTCTTTGCAAGTGAGCTACATACACTTTTCCAAGTTTTGTTTTATCTTGAGTTTAGCCATATTAAGTACAGGATGTTCAGGTGAACTTCACCTGAATCACCTGGTGTGTCTGACCTACCTTATTTTTTATCCCATGTTCCCTGATTCTGAGTTACCTTAAATCTTCTGTGTTATCTTTAAGCTTCCGTATGACTTTGTGTCACTCAACAGACCTCTAATAAGGATGTTGACTAGCAGAGAGCTAGGAATATCTTTCTGAAAGAGGTCATCTGTTCCAGCGTATTTCCAGGTTTACCTTTCTACTTGCTCTTTCAGCATCCAATGTGATTACTTTTGGAATGGAATGTATACAATATACATCACATTACTATCATCCCTTGACTTCCTATCCCTCAAAAAATCTGTAGAAGTGGTTCCTTCTTTCTTTTCTCTATCATGAAATGTTTTCCATTGCAATGTGTATCCCTGTCGATATTTAAACAAAAAAGCTTAAGTAGACTTAAGTCTACTGGCCCTGGATAACCACTGATAGTTTTTATTCCTTTAGCCATTGCCAGCAGTTCATGTAGACCTTTTTTTTCCCCCCCATTACAGTATTTACATGGTTATCTAAAGGGATAAAAATAAGCCTCTCCACAGAAAAATAATTTCTATTATTCTATTTCTAGTCTTTTTGCAAGCTTTGCAATTTTCTTCATGAGGAAGCACTTTGGGTTTTCATAAATGGAGAATGTCTAGATGTCAGCACTCTCTGGATTTCAGAGCAGTGCAGCAGGTGTTCCTAGAGGGCTAGAGCATATTTGTAGCTCACAGAGTATTCCTCTGTCTCTCCTAAAGGGGCTTTTTAATTGTGGCCATACTCAGCAGAACCATTTACAAGTTGGAGCTTTCATGGGCAGACTATCTTTTCCAGCTCTGTGTTATATGTGAGACAAGAGCTGTAGGCTGGGGTAGCACTACTGCAATCACTGTTTTCAGAATTCAGAGCAGCCCACAATTGGTTTTGCACTGCTGATACATGGGCAGCCTCAGCCTGAGGTCATATTCATTAGGCCATTCTTTAGGAAACCCTGATTTACAACCTTTTTATAGAGAGGGAACTCATATCCAGAAAGACAAAACTAATGGCACTAGAGAAGTGCAAATATCACTAATGGTGTGAAATTATCGCCTTAATGAAGTTTATTTAATGAAATTTGAATGTTGGAAGAAAAGATGAGTGTAGAATTCCCACTGGGGAAGCAAACTAGATTGATAACATTAAATCTGAATTCCCAGTTCTCTTTCTGCTTTTCCAAGTTTCTAAGCCACTTTGTTACTGCTTCTTAGTACCAGCTCTCATCACCTACCTTCTCATTATTTCAGTTCTGAACCAAGAATGGCACTGCTGCTTCTCTTTACATCCAGATGTAATTCTTCTTCAGTCTAAACAACCACATGCTCTACATGCATTCTATTGTACTCGAGGTTTGAATACACAGGTATGCATAAATATCTTTAGGATATAGTGCTAAAAATCTCATATCTCTAAATAGTTGTCTTCCATGAAGATACAGAGACTGTCAACTAGCAACTTCTTTCTTGCACAAAAGTTTTGTGAAAAACATCTTTAAATGACAAAAATTGTCATCTTTTTAATGTAGGTGTATATCCTTTCTTTCACTAAATCACCTCAAAAATACTAAAATTAAAAAAGTTTGAGTCACTGAATGAAGATTCGGATTTTTGACTTACATAAATTGCGAAATGGCTGTTCAAGTAGAAGATTAAATCTATACACCTACAAAACAAAGAAATTATGTTTTATTCACTGCATTTTACAAAATATTTTTGCAAATGCATTCTTCTCATTTGTGAGCTGCTCTATGATCTGTCTAATCTATATATGAACTGTAAGTGCAGAAGACAGAGAAGAGACAGAATACAAAATTACAATGAAATTTAAGAACTTCACGGTTAACTGCAAGATTACAGCTTAGAATCTAATCACAGTCTAACTTTAAAAGACTGATGAGTCATAAATATGTTTTTAAATTATATTAGGTAAAAAAAGACACCATTCAGCTGACATGACGAAGCTTGCATCTTATTCAGATTATGCAAATAATTTAAATGCTTGTCTTGTATTTTCCATATCAGTTATGTAATATATTATGATGTCAATTAACTGCAAAAAATTGTACTTAATGAAACAGAAGAATATTTAATGGTATATAATACAGGCTTCAAACAGAAAGGAACATATGCGATGAAGCACATAAAAATAACTTAGCTTCAGTGATCTTTGTAAATGATAAATGGGAAGTCCTCTGTTTCTGCACTTTAAAATCTATGTAAATCTTAAAATTTTGGACATTTGTTAGGGTTAGAGCACTAACATTTTGTGACATAAAGTATAAAGAATAACCTGGAAAATGAGATAGTGAGGGATGTTAACTAGAATTCTGTGGCAGGTGTCCAAATCTTCATTTTTACTTATAGCATTGACACTAGGTACCTCCTTCTTGTTTGTAAGATGTAAGCACTTTGCTGTGATGCAGTTCTGTTTCTTCAAACCCAATGAATACTCTTAATCCCCATGGTTAGATCCTTTGGTGTGCCCACATGAAAAGAACTACAGGCGTAAAATGAGAATTATTATTTAAAACTAGAGTGTCCTGTCACCTTACACCCTTTCATCCAGCATGACATAAACCCTCACTGTGTGTTTGAAATTGTTTAGGAAGAATACAAGCAGTTCTGCATTTAGCAGAGGAGGCACCATCCTGGATCATGTTATACCTGCCTGACAAAAAATACCTGACCGAGGAAATACGATGTGTGCAATAGTAAGGAAAGAAATAAAGTTACGGTATAGATGTCTGAAAGATGTTAATACAAATAACAGTGATGCCATCTATTACAACCTCATGCCATTGGTTAGATCAATGTTGCAGCTGTCTAAAATACCTCTCTGGAAATGCATACCAAGTAATTTGGCAGAAGCTGCTTCAGTCTTCCAGGGGACTACTGAGCTCTTGTTGAACGCAGATCCTGCTCTTTGCCTCACTTGCGTAATATAACTTTATGTACCTGTTTGCACAGATCTGTAATGGCAATGAAGGCATCCCTTTTGTATGCTCCTTTTCTAGTAGGACATGGGAAACATCACTGACCAGCTGCAGTGTCCTCCCATGGGAACACACCTCAGGAGGCCTGGGACTGATTATGTACCTGCAGGAATAGCTGGCAGTGAACGAAGGGGATTTGCTTTCCTTTCAGCTGGCTTATAAACATCTCTGATTAAGGCAGATGAGAACGAGATGCCTGAAGTTGTGCACATGAACACGACCCTGGCATCAGAGGCTGACCAGCTCTTGGAAAAGTAAGAGATACTAGAAAGTCATTGAGAGGCAGCCATAGGTCTGTTTAACATGGCAGTCTGTGTTGATGAGAGGATAAAATGGTTTGTGTGTAGATGCAGATGAATTTCACTAAGTAGGTATTGTCTAACACAGCAAACATGAAGCGTAAGTTTATGGAGTGGAACAAAGAATTCTCCCTCATATATTCTCATGTCGTGTGACAAGAGGTAGATAAAGAATTGAGGGCAAAGGGGTCTCAGTTATGACATTCAGCTTCACTGATTTTATTTCTCTCATTTCTTGCAGTACCAATTTGGGGAAAAATCACAACTGAAAAAAAAATCACATTTTGAAAACCTTTTTGCTACAACGACAGAGAATATTTAAGAATGTCCACCTTCCTGTTGCTGTTTCTTTTGCTTAAAGAAAATGGTAATTTTAATTATTATTTTAAATTTTATTTTCCTCTTTTCCCACCAGTCATATAATTATGCAATTTCTGGAAAGTTTTCTGGCAATGGTATGTTTAATGGGAAAAAAGATAACAGAAATGAGAGGCTGTAAAAGCCTTTTAGTTAATCTTGTTTCCTTGTTCATCCCAGCATGGGGTTGTTCCATTTTATCATCCATTATTTTTGTTCAGCTTTGATTCAGCTAGTGAGGTGACTATACCATAGACAAAATCTAATGATGAAGCTGATAAGGCAAGTTTGTTGAGTTTAGTTCTAACTCAGAAAAAAGGCAGAGGAAGGATTAGTTGACAGACTGAGGGTGAGCCCTGCCAACCCTAATGACCTTGGCAATCAACTACCGCATTAGCAGTAACCTACTACATTTTTCATTGGGGTAACAAGCTACCCTGATGCCTTGGTTAAGTGGTAGCGATTGTTTCTGGATGTCCTGTGAGCTCGTATGTAGAGCAATACAATTGCTCTTCCACAACTGATCTGGCTTGTTCTGGTGAAGCTGAGCTTGCTGCTGCTGTGTGCAAAGCTGTGATAGCAATGTTGTGGTAGAAATGGAGCTGAGCCTTTTGCTGTGCACCTCTGGTTGCTGTGTCATGCCATCCTGTTGGGTCACGTAGTGGGACTACATGCTCATGTTGAGCTTTATGGTAGGGGCTCTGCTGTGCAGGGCTCTCTGACCAGAGGCCTCTCTGACAAGAGAGGCGGTGAGTGGTTGTAGTATATACATTCAGACTGCTGCACAACTGTGGCTTCTCTCTCTTTGGAGGAGTAAGAGAAGGGACATGAGAGCAGTCCAAAATATGTGATTTGCCAGCACTGTGTAAAGAGAAGGGAATACGCAGCAAGGAAGTGGGAAGTGAAGGGAGTGCAGGAAACTTTTCAACCTCTCCACTAAATTCACATTTGCAACTTAGTGAGTATAGTGCACATTTAGTCCAGCACTGATGGGATCCATTGAGTTTGTTCCTGTGGGGTGACCAATAGTTGTGCAGGCCTGGCACATCTGTGTTTTGCTGGGCACAGGGCTGCCTGGGGCCAGCCTGCGTCTCCCAAGTAGTCATATGAATTTCAGTGGGATAATGCTAGTGGACTTTCTTCCCACAAAAGTTTGCTGGTTAAGACCATTTGCAAAATGGATTTCTGTCTTATCATGTCTAAATGGAACAAGACCTTGTAAATGATAGATCATTGAGATATTTTCTCAAAATAAGCTTAAAAATCAGTTGCTCCCATTAGATGTTGTGTATTAAAAATAGACAACAGCCACAGTCTCCAATGAAATTCCTGTCTTTCTCTGCATGATACTGTCAAAAGAAGTATAACAAATAAATAGGCAAATTTAAATCACGTTCCTCTGCTTTTCCTGAGGCTTTGTAGCTTTTTGTTTTGTTTTGCTTTTACACTTCTGAATTTATTTTAGTAGACACACCTCCACTGATAAATTTAGGCCTTAAACTCTATTCCGAGATAGAAGGCATAGAGCCTTTTATTAACAGGCATAGATGCTATCGTTGTGTCTCTTTTCTGGGGAATAAGGTAGATGTCCTGGGTTTTTTAGTGTACTCTGTGAGCCTTCTTGACACCATTTGCAGGGCTTTTGTTTTGATATGACAGGTATAACACAGATATTTCTCTGGAACCATACACTTGGTTTCTGAGAAGTTGGGTATTTCTTCCTAGGTGTCTCTTCCTGCTCGCACATAGCAGCAGCTACAGGACCACCTGGAATCTCCTGGGTTTCCAGAGTGCAGAAAGAGGCTGGAAGTGTGCATAAAGGTGCACTCACTGCATTCGTACAGAGCAGCGGTACCTCCCAAACACACATGGCACTGTTTGTGGTCACTTGGGGAAATCTGGAAGAATACTTCTCATATGTTTAAAGAATATTGTTAAAAAGTAAGAAAGGAAAAAAAAAAAAAGAAAAGGAAACCTCATCCACCAAAAGTGCAATTGCTATTTCTCTCTGAAAGGATTATGAATTATTTTGCTTTTGTGTATGTGTGAGAATGGGAGAACTGCATGCAAACAGTTCTTAATATTCTCTTTTAAGGGTGGTCAGTTCTGAGTATAAAAGGGAAAAATGCATTTTTCTCATTCTAAACATCTGAGGCTGGTTTTGACAGCTGTGTTGCCTGTTTAAAAAAAAAAAAAAAAGAGGAACACAGAATGTTCTTCTGATCCTAAATATAAAAGAGAGAAATTGAAAATCCATGAATTGGGCTTTGCCTCCCAGTCATTTTAGAGCAGAAATATCCCATATTACAAGGCAGCACAGCTTCTTCCATCTTTGAACTCATTAGTGTAGTGGAGTCATCTCTAAAGAAAAGTCCCCCAAATTAGACTGAAAGCCATTTTTTAAAACTTCTTCTCTAATGGTTGTGTCAGAAAACTTGTCCCATATTAGGACATTTGGGACACAGTATATGTGTCACACTTCCAAACAAAGAAACCCTAATCTTGAGCCGCTGGTCAAAAATACAAGATTGTTATCAGCATTAACAGGAATCTTTGAGGTAAAAATCTCCTTAAGTCTTTGGTGAGATTTGGTGTTAGTGTTTTTCCTTAGGCTGTGCTTTCTCATTCAATATTAGACAGAAGAGGAAAATCCTTCATCTGCCCAGCTGCTCAGGAGAAGGGGAATTTGTACCTCATAACCTCTGATATACAGTCAGTATTAGCAGCTTCAGGAGGTCGAAGATCCTGACACAGTTGCCAAAATAATGAGATTGTCTTTTCACCTGCCTTCCAGTTTCTGAGCTTGAGGATTCACACACAATCATTAATGTCATTGACAAAACTCTGAGACAAAAGCACATATCTCCTTGCATGAATCCATGACAGGATAAAACCCAAAGTAATGCAAGTTTTGTCTAAGAAAAACGCAGGTCCCAAGGAGTTTTGCTTGATTTTTCTTTACTTTGTTTCAAGTTCATAACAGTTAAAGGAACGTAAGGCAGAAATTACATGGGTGCCTTGTATTGTCTGCACCTGGTTTGTATGGATTCGGAGTGATAAATTAGGTAGGGGGAAGTCAGTGATACAAGTTTTATTCCAATAATGTGTGATTATGGTGATGATAATAGCTATAGACAAACTTCTGTGAGCCAAAAGGTTGAAAGCAGATAAAGACCCAAACATACTGGTGAATTGTGTCACACTAAAGAGCCCTTGCTTTGGATATTTGCTTCCTGAAAACAGGATCCTGATCTCTCCAGATCCGAGGTGTAAGAATAATTTCTTACTTTGAAAGTCTTGGCTGTGGTGGACAAATGATCCAGACTGTCCTGGGACACAGGCTGCAATCAGGAATCACACAAGAGCAGTCTTCATGTATATATCTTAATTCTGGTTAAGCCAAATGTACTTTAAGATTTTTTTTAGATGTATTTCAAATTTTCTTCTTCATACGCCCAGGAACCACAGAGAACTATGATTATGGGAAAAAAAGGGAAAGCATTTGCCTCTTTCTACAGCATTCCCATTGTGCCTGTTCAGGCAGATTTTGCTCATCTGAAACTGCCAATAAAAATTGTCTCTGAAAATAAATTCATGTGAAAGCTAGGACGTCAGCAGTACTGAAATCTTACTTTGATTTTCAAAGCAAAGAGAAAGGTTACTAAGGAATGTAAGTCAGTGGGAGTCTTTTGGCCACATCAGTTCCTGAAAGGTATGGAAGTTGCAGTATTGTCTTAGGTTTTTAGTTTTATTCTTCATTAGTTTGTAAGGTTACATACATATATATATGTATGTCTGCTACAAACTAAATTCAAAATTCTGAAGATAAAAAGAGAAATATTATTTTTTAGGTGATTTTTTATGTCTGTCATTTTTCTGGAAGGCATTTTGATGTATTGAGGACCATTTTACAAAGTCGTAACAGGAATTTAAGCTTCAGTAACTAAGAATTGTTTGAAACATAAAACTAGCTGAAATGAGGGTTTTACAAAAGGAGCAAGGAGAAACAATACTGGTTCTCTGGCATTTCAAGCTTTACACTGGCTCTATCTAGAGATTTAATAATTGGACAGAAAAAACAAGCGTATTATAAAGCACTGTGCTGAACGGGCTCAAAAGGGTCTGTTTGCTCTGAGGATTAGAGCTGGCTTTGGGATGATGAAATAGGATGTGACTCGTACAATCATGCTGTGCATGAAAGTTGTACCGGACATAATAGCACCATGCATTTCTTTTGTAAAGGAAGGGGTAATTTTTTTGCTAATATTGAATAAGGACAGATAGGACAATTTTATGGAGCTCATTATACATGCCTCTCAAAGAACAAAAAGTTTGAAATAGTGTTCAGCTGAGCTCTTCCAGCTCTCCTTGTGTTTCCACCTCTCTGTGTATTATCTTGTGCTTTTCCATCATCTCGTCCTTTTCAACTGTCTACCAGAAGGGCAGGGAGAGGTGGATGAAGGAAGGAAAAAGCCCAGAAAACTATCAGAGCTTTGGAATTAACTTCAGGTGTTATTTTAAGGAAGCTGAAATAATTTGTGAAGAAGTAAATCACAGTCTTTGAGGAAATACACCACCAAAAAAAAGAAATACAGGAATTAACTTTTGGGGGCAACATTAAAGTTATCTGTGAGAGAAGTTGAAAAGTTCTATCCTACATAGCTGCCCCCCATTTTTTACTACAGTATATAAAATCTGTAATTTCACAGGGCTCCTGTAAAACAGTGAAATGCTATTGTCCCTATTTTATAGACAAAGAACTGAGGCAGATCAACTGAGGCAGACTTGTTAAGGCTAGATGCACAGCAAAATTTCGGCCTCCCATCCCTGCTAGTAATCAGTTTGCAGTAATTACAAATGCTCCCAGCTTAGGACTCTTTTAAAATAGATATAGTATCGTCATGACCAATTTTTTAAAAAGGAATAATATATTTCCACACGCAGTAGGAAACTGTCTCCTTCCATCACTAGGCTCTACGAGGTGGTGAATCAGAAAGTTCCCCCTGTCCCAGAGAAGCTCTAGAAAATCAACCACGAGGTCCAACAGAACTACTACAGCCTCCTGCTGTACAGAGACTTTCTGGGACTGGTATTGTTTAATGACAAGGCTGCGTCAAACTTGTGTCCCATGGACACTAGATAACTTTTCCTTCCCCTTGCTTACACCCCCTCTGCATGGACATTTAGGATAAGGGATTCTAGAAACCCCTTCAGAAAAAGTCCTATTAACTTCACTGGGCTCTGGATAAGGTTATTCCCTTACTGAGGTGGGGCTGTGGGATGGTGGTCTTATACAATCTATAGAGCACTAGTTGTTTGGAAGCTGTACATATTTTCTAACTTCCAAATATATAATGCATGGTTAGTGCATTAGTGATACCAAAAGAAAGAAGTAAAGAAAAGGAGAAATAAGTACAATGAGCATTGAGAGGACAGTCTAACCCACACTCGCAGTCTGTCACCCCACTAAATACATCACATTGTGGTGCAGGAATGACCCACGTGACTCAGAAGCCAGGAGAATGAGATAACCTACCTTCTGAGATTTCTTTCAGAAGAAAGATAGAAGACTATTCTGTGTCTTCTCATTAGATCTGATCAGTAAATCCACATTACCTTGTGACACAATGGTATCAAATGACACTGAAAGAGCTGACCCTTTATCTTTGCTAGGAGATTGCAAGCCCAGAGATTAATGCAAAACATAGGACTGATAGAAATCAAAGTGTGCCTGCTGAAGACAGGCATTAACAAACCGTACCTTTAATAGGCTGAATGAATTCTCATACACTTTAATCATCTGTGAAGGTCATGGAGTCTTTCTATAGCTGATTGACTCACTGCCCAAGTGCATGTAAAAGCTCAGCGAGGGAATCTTGGACAAAAGCCAGACATCACAGATGGAGCATTTCTCGCTCTTGTGTTGGTGCTTCCTACAGAAGTGGTCAAATCAGCCCCAAATCAGCTGATCTCATTTGAGAAATCAGTTCTTCTCCATGCGAAGAAGTGTAAATCTGTCACATAGCTGAAACAAACCAGGTTAGTCATATCAGCCACCCACCTCCAGAGTAGCTTTGCCAGTCTGAACTGTGGGTGCCAGCAGAGTGCCCTGGCCTCACCTCAACACCTGGTATGGCGTCTTTGTCCTCTGTGATGCAGCAGTCTCTAGGATCTTCCTTAGCTGGTACCTGCACATGCAAACAGGGCTTGTATGAAATCCAGTATCTAGTCCGGGATGATGGCCAGCACTTAAACCTTTTTGACAGCAGACTAAGAAACTTAGCCTTTTATTGCATTAGGGTTCATCAAGGTTTGGCTTCAACTGTATGGCAAGTTTTGTAGTATCTCTTTCATACAGTTTTCAGGGACATTAGTGACTTTCACCATCCATCTAAGCATCCAGCCCTTTTTCTGCCTCTTGTTCAGTTTTTGGCCTCAGCAGCTTCCTGTGGTAAAAAGGTCTGTGGATTAATTGCAGTGTGTGAAAGACTGCTTCCTTTTGTAAATGTTGATTTTCTCATATTTTAATGAACATTCACTTGAAAATCTGTATGGGGAGAGACCATAGAGCAGTCTTGTCTAATTAGATTAACCCTACATTTCCCATTAGTGTTACTTCTGTCTTTTATTTCTTTCAGAGAGCTCGTAACATGCATAAATATTTAAATGTATAAGCTTTCATAATAAATTTAATCAAGAGCCAAAATTGTTCTTTAATGCTATATAAGAAATGCATAAATCCAGGAAATATTATCCTTACTTTAAACAAAGATTTTCTGTAAAAAATGTGGGTTTTTTTCCTCTAGCAAAAATGTGAATGAAGTTGTACAATGTCACATGTTGAAAAGCAGCAGCCAAATATACAAAACTTACCTGGACTAATCAGGACTGAAGCAATCAAAGTATCCCATTCTTATCAATTTTTCTTAATGTTTATATGGAACCAATTTACAGTTCTTTTTCTCATTACCCAAATACTCTTCAGACAAACATGCTTAAATTTTCACAGACTACATGTGAAATTTGGAACTGTTTGGCAGATTTGCATATTCTGCAGCCTTAGTGACTCCTCATTAGAAAATGGGTGACTTAAACAGAAGCAGGTTCCAGGTGCAGAACATTTCTCAATGCTTTTCACTGGTTCTTGTAAATTCAAACATATGCCTACAATTTTTCTACTATTTCAGATTATTTTCACCACACTTTTATAGAATAGCCAAGGCTCCCCCTCACAATTTTTCAGTAATGGCTTTTTGACCGTAGAAGTATTTAAAAGTCCCAGGATTTATATTTCTAGTCACACTGTGTTTTAGCAGAAATATATTATGTATGAAAGTTTGAGTAGGTCACTGTAAGCTGCTAATACACAGAAACGTGAAACTCCTTTAATTAATCACCAAGAATAATTGATTTTATACTAAGGAGAATTTTATCTTAGTTTACAGGCATAATTCAAAGTTTAATGTGAACTTCATAGAAGGGCAGATTTTCCTCCTCTTGAAGAAAACAGCATTGTAGGTGAAGAGGTAAAAGGGCCACCTCGGACACTGGTTTGGTTTAGGGCAGAGCATGTTTGGAGGCTTGTCTTGGCAAAATGCTTTGTTCTCGTGCCATAATGCTGACCTGCATCGGAAGCTGAGGACATGCTGGCTCCCATGCGATTCATGGATGACGTGAGATGCTAAAGCTGCTGTGAGACGTGACACACAGAATGTTATAAAAGCCAAAACCTGTGGATGTGCATTAGGCCACCTCAGCCAGCCAAAGGGGCTAGCTAACCTGACGTCCAGCGCAGCTGTGATCTCAAGTCATTGAACAGCAACAGGAAGTGTTTTAGGGGAAGAAAAGAGAAAATGCAGGTATTTCGACAATTTGTTGCCAGATTTTTTGTAGCCCTGTACCCAAGCTGTACAAATACAGCTCCAACACTTTCTCCTTCGCTCCTGATAAATACCTTCTTTTTCGGTTGTACAGCTGAGGCTGTCTGATGAGGGTGGCAAAATGAAACACGGTGACACTAATTAACTGTAGACACTGTCACTGTGCAGGCAGCAGAGCAGGGTGCTCAGATGGAGGGACCCACAGCCTGGAAACAGTCCAGTATTTGTTTTAGCACAAAAAATATTTTATAGCATTTTTGGTAACTTTCTTAAAACGTAAATAAATAAGTGAAGCACGGGCAGGTAAGGCAACTCTTTTCTGAGCTTTCTCTTTTGTTTGGCCTAAGTGAATAGGGGTGATTGTTTTTATTTTCTTTTTTAGAGTTGCCGTTATTTGGTTTCAGCACAAAATAGAAATTACTACACAATAGCCCTTCGGTATGTAAAATTTCTAGTATGTTTAATTTTCTGATTTACTTTTAGCCTTTGTTCATAAAAGTATTGTGAATACTTATAGTTGAACCTTTAACCTTCTTCATCCTTTATTATTTTTTTTCCTGTATATTCAGGTTAGCTGGAGGTTTGAGAAAATACCTGTGGCAGTAGGGTCAGGAGGGGATTAGAGGGGAGTAATCAATGGATAGAAAATGAATGGTATGTTGGAGGCTCATTGCAGAAAGGATATCACTGATGGTAAGGAAAAGATAACAAAGGGAGGCATCTCTGATTTTTTCTTGAGAAGCAGGACTTGACTTGATAAATTATGATTTATTTTAATATCCTAAACATATTATTTCGGAAACTGTATTATATATTCATCCCTTTCATTTTGCTTTTTTTTTCTTTAACGTGAAAATCTTTATCAAAAATGGCCCTGCAGGATCTCAGTTGTGAATGGTCTTTGGTGTTTTTCTGTGCTGTGTTTCCTTTTCTAGAACTCCGTCTTCCCAAGTTTTCCACTATAAGCAGAAAACTCCTTCCCTTCAAACTACCTGTTTTGCTTGGATCAGTTAAACCTAGAACTGTCACTACAGTTGCAATATCCAGGTCGGTAATTGCTCAGGGTAATGAGTCCTCCAGGGTGTTCGCCTCTAGGCTCAACAAGTCACTATTGCCAACAGCGGTAGTGGACTCAAAATTGTAAACTCCTTGGGGAGTAGGTTGCAATCCATGATAAACACTGCAGATGAGCAAAGGGTAAATGATTAGTGCTGTCTAACTGGGATGCTTCAGCCCTTTCTTTTCCAAAGCAAAAGGAACAACTGGAGGAACAAGTAAGAGATAACCTATGTATCTATGATAATGTTGTGTTTTATTTATTTCTATGGATTTACTTTACAGGGGCTAATTTCACCTTTTATTGCAGGTGGTGTTAGAATACATAATGATTTAATCTGTGTAATTATAACCTGTAAATGGTCGGACAGGTTTCCGTTCTAGGAGTGATTCTCTTAATGACAATTTATATTGTTTGTCTAATGTAAAGGTATTCTGCATTTGTAGTTCATCCATTATCAGTTTTCTATCCTAATCTCTGAACTTTATGGACTATAGTCAACACAGTATCTAGTCATGCCATCAGAATGGGACAGCAACATTAAAATATTAATAATGTTTTAGAAATTGTCTACAATAGGAATAGTTAGGACTTTATGTTTTCATTCTCTTCTCTGTCTTCCTTCTTTCTTTTTCTTTTGTTTTTTCTTTCTCTGACTAACTTTTCTCAGAAAAAAATATCATAGCTAGGAATTTGCAGAAAGGCAATTTTGTACCAGACCCTCAGGTCAGACTTAAATTTCAGTCACCTTTGGGAGGGTACATGCCAGAGTTGAGAATATAATGCTCCCAGGTGTTGCCTTCATCCCATACCTTGGTAGTGTCAGTGTGGGTTACTGTATGATAACAGTAATGTAACTGAGGAGACCCATTGCCTTTTAATGCTGAGTAGGCATAAATTAGCCTTTGTCAGAAGGATCTTGTCAGAAGGAACTTGAAAAAAGAGTATAATCTTTCCCTGTTCCTGTCATTTTTCAGAAGCATCCAGAGTTGGCTACGGGATACTGACCTTGATATGTCTCCAGTCTGGTCTGCTCCTGCTTTATACTTTTACAAAACCAGTATAAGTAAGGGGGTAATACCACAGAGCACATCTTTAAGGTGCTGCTCCCTCTAAAGCAGGTGCTCTTGGGGTACCATTGAGCATTTCTATACATTATCTTTCACTGACTGAGGCAGAAATCCCATTCCTAAAGTGGCAGATTCTGGACTGCTAACTTTCGTCTTGATAGGAAGAGGCAAATGCACTCTCTAGTGCTGCCTGATGTAACAAGAGGTGACCTGTGTTACTCTTACTTAATTTTCACTATAATTGCCAAGGAACTAAGCCTTACACTAACAATAGCAATTAAGAAACAGATTCCTTCAGTGGACAGCAAAGCAAAGTTCTTATAGAAAATATGAGCTTTTTTCCCCTCATATACTTCTGGGGTATTTTTTTAGATGAATGGTCACAGAACATTCTTTATTGCTGCACAAAAAGCATCCTGAGATGAGGCTTAAGGACAAATTTTTTTCCAATGCACTTAGGTTTCCTAAAATCTCCTAAAGCCCTGAAATCTCCAGCTGCAAGGACAGGTGAACTTTCTAAGCAGGCCATTGCCAGACTGACTGAGTGTTATCGTTTCCCCAGAATCACCAAGGACAATACAGATACAGCTGCTAAAGAGGCACACTCACTGTGCAGACTTTTATGACTATTTGTTATAGGGCACGGTGGACCAAATTCAGACCTGGTAGAAGGATATGTGACTGTCCTGAAGATAATGGAGTTTCACCACATTTTATTGCCCCTGGATATGATGAACCACAATCCCAGCATACTAAATATATAAGAATATGCTACCTCCCTATAGGCTCTTTAAGATCATCTGTTTCATCTGGAGCTGGATATTTTTCTGGCTGTTTCATTTCTGTGTCTTTATCAGTGAGCCTTAACACACTATTTAACATTTAATGTGATCTGATCCCCAGCTTAAGTGTGTTTTAGTGAATGAATTTTGATTTTATGCTTGCTAATTTTGCCCAGTAATGACAGTGGGCATTATCCCCATAACTCAGGGTCACTGGCTTAGACAAGCAGTTTCATGCTCTTTATACCATTCTGATGGATCTCTAGGGATCCTCATTACAGCCTGCTTATTTCAGCAACAGCTCCCTTTCTCATTTACCCAGGGTCCTCAGACCAGGCTTTCAACTTTCAGTGTAGTGATGGTGTCGCAGGTCCAAACCAATTCTTTTTCTGCTGTATCACTCCAGTGCACCACGGCCAGAGTGAGCCAGTTTGAGGAACAGAATAAATGGTGCTTGGATCTGTTAGATCCCCCTGCCTCCCCTCCCAAGATATTTGTCTCTTCCGTTAACAAAGCTGGAGCAGTTTTGTAGCCACTCAAGATGTCTGTCTGTCTGTCTAATTCAAGAAGAAGCAGAGAGATTTTGCATTTTGAAAATGCCAGGGTCAAAATGGTGATTTAAATTGAAGAATCCTGTAATACTTCCAGCTAAATTAAAGCCCAGCTGTATCTCAGTTGATGCATCAAGACCTGACAATCCTGCTAGTGTAAAAAAATGAGAAAAAGTGGAAGAAAAAGAAAAATACTCAGTACTGATGGAAAAATCAAACTGACAGTGGAAAAGGAAATTAAATATTATATGATTTTACATCATAACTTACAAATACTTACTTATAAATAAAGAACAACAGTCAAAATATATGATGCTGTTTTTCTTTGAGAAAAAAGTTGCCATTCTCTCCAGACCATAACCATATTCCCAGTGTCATGTCTGACCGACAGATGTTTGATTCTCTATATGCAGCTCTGGTTAGGAAGGAAGAATACATGCTTGGATCCTCAGAGCAGCAATCTGGTCTATGGCTTTAAGCAGAAAGTTTAAAATAAAAAATCATTTTCAGCTCAAGTCAACCGGCTCAGTCAGAGCTTACTAACCCTCCTAAGTCAGAAGTTGCCAGAAACATTGGAAGCCTTTGGGGACCATGTGACGTACTTCTCTTCCCTCCCTTCTGCACTACATATTGTTTGCAAAGGGGATATGGAAGTGAACAAAGGGACCCCAAACTACCACGCGGAAGTGTTGGCCACTGGGTGTTACGTCAAGACCCCATATTCTGGGTCTTCTTGGAAACAGATTTGAACCTGAATTATTTCCTGGCTAAAATTCCACTACTTCGCAGGAAAGATTTGAACTTGAGGAGACATTTAAATATCACAATGATTCTGACACAAAGAAAGAAAATGCTTCAGTGATGTAGTTGGTCTCTGCTGAGAATTAATAGCCTTCTCTGACTCACATGAGGAAGTTTTAGGAAATTCAAGCAAGTGGAATGTATCCAGAATGTTTCTTTTTTGATCTCAGAAACCACTAATCAAAATTAAATTGTACACTTTCACTATGTCTGACTCATTCTTCACCTGCAGGGAGAAATGCTAAGATAATATTAAAAGCAAATCTTCATTGTGGAAATCCAACACCTCATTCTTTAAAGGTGAATTGATGTTTAATGCTTGACTTTCATTTTTAATGTAGTAATTGTGTTATCTTGAACACTGTGCCTTGTCCAAGGAATTCAGCTAAAAACCTCTGGAACCTATTTTGAATGTAGTTGAGGAAAAGTGGTACTTTGTTAACAGGCAGCATTTAAGATGCTTAAATTTTCCTTTGGACTTCTTTATTATGATGCAATTAGATTGCACAGATTATCATTCTGGGAAGACAACAATTAAAGAAGAGTCCCAGAGATCAATCATCTTGAGAACTGAATGTGTTGAGCAAGGAGTTCATTTGAACTGGTTTTGTTTTTCAGACACTGCAAATGGATGTAAACAAGCTGAATATCACATTGCTTCGGATATTTCGCCAAGGAGTGGCAGCAGCACTGGGACTGTTACCTCAGCAAGTTCATATCAACAGACTCATTGTAAGTACTAAAGGGCTGTGTATAATAAAATGTACCTGGTTATTCTGAATTCTCTTAAATTTATTTTCCTGTCCTTATGGAAAAGTGCAATAAAATAGGACAGAAAAATACTTTTTTCCAATATTTTAACTGCATTACAGAGAAACAGATCTCCATTACCAAATTATTTAAATTTTCTTTTGAAAGGCAACCATTTGTAGTTACTGTCTAGAGAAAGATTAAGTCAGATAAATCTCTTTTGTGTCCTATTCATAAGCAGATTACTTGTCCCTTTAGTTTGCATTCCAATGTAGTTCTATATCACGCTCATTAAGAGACACTTATTCATGTTTTGTTTCTCAGCAGTTGAATATTGCTCAAAAAATACATGTGATTCTGCCCTTTGAAGGCATCTCCACAATGTATCCTCAGACTTTCCAGGAGTAACTTAAATGTCTTCTCACAATATTACTATTCATGCTTCACTTTTCAGCTATAACAATCTATGCTCAGACATTATCTTGTAGACTATGGTATCGTATTTGCAAAATATGATGACAAACTTTCTTCTAGCAACAAAGACTTCTTAAAAGCAATTGACCTGGTATGCTTCTCTGTGCGTGGTTAAAAGCAGACATTCTTAATACTGTGGTCTTTTTATGACAATTTTGCCATGAACCAAAAAACCCACAATATCTTGTCTGTATTGCTACCATTCAATTCATACTGCAGAGGGAAGAAGAGTTATTTTATTTTGTTCTACATGCAGGTTGAATACTAGGGAAGAAAACTGACAGGTTCAGCATAAAAGTATTTCCTGCCTTGATAGCTTGATAGGATTGTATACATCAAAAAGGATTATGAAACTCCATCAAATAATGTCTCTGCAAGAAAGGATCACACAAGAAGTACAGTGGGAAAGATCAATAGGAATGCAATGCAGCCCTTTTCGTGTTCGCCAGGGATGTCACTCATTCCTGACAAGTGATGCGAAATCTCCTTTGTCCTCTGCATTAACCAGAATGAAAGGTTGAAAGACATATTCAGAGAAAAGCACAATTAAATGAGAAATGTTCCAGAGTTTGGGATGTGTATTTCAACATACTAAGTCACTTAGTAGCTTTCTCACTATGCTCTGTGGAAATTATGTAACTATGCAGAAGAAATATGCTGGTTATTTTCCTACTGGCTTCATAGCTTTTCCCTTTCTCCTCTCGTTTGTGATCTAAGGGAAGAGGTAATGCCATTTTGCACCTGCAAATACTTCAGAATACACTAAGTACTATTAATTAATTCGTTGTCTCAACATCTGTAAAAGTCTGCTACGAGCTGATCTTTTAATGGTATAAGAAAGAACCCAAAATTTTACCCCATTTGCTCTAAAAATATCATACAAAGTCAAAATTCACAGGGAAGAAAAATACATCTTAGGAGACATTATTCCCACTTCACATCCTTCTAAAATGAGACAGTTCCTCTCATGCAGAGTGCTGGCAAGCAAGCAAGGCACATCAAAATTCATCTCACCTCACTTGAGCCTAGTCTAAGCTACTCATCTAGGTTCCCTGTAAAAGCAATATAGAGAAGGCTAACTGGAGGAGGAGAGGCATTGAGATCCTGATTATTTTAGGATGGATTAAATAATTCTCTGGAGATGCCAGTCTCTCTCCACTGACTTTGGAGGTAGTTTAAATGACAGATATGAGGTAAGTTGACTCCCTCCCAAGCGAGCAGCACTCAGAAGTGAGCAGCAGCCTAGCAGCCAGGATGTGGTTGGGCACAGGGAAAGCAGAGGGCCTGCTAGCTTCTTACACATACCAACATAGAGAGTGCCTGGAAATATTAACTGTGCACTTTCAGTGTCTCCTTAATCTTCCCAGTAAACAGTCCTCCCATAAAGGCCTTTGAATGGGAAGAGGAGCTCCTAACCAGAGAAAGTACAAACCCCTGGGAATCCTTCCTTGCCTTGTGCCTGCCACCTACACCCAGAACCAGCCACCTGCTCATGTCAGAAACCAAGTAGCCTCAAATCATCTTCTTCAGCTGGACAAAAGTCTCTGACTTGAATTGACACTCCAGCCCCGCAGATCTGTTTTCACTCCTTGTCACCCTGATGATTTGAACAGTCCCACTGAAAAATGCCCAGTCCCACCAGTGGCCAATATCCTTACCAATCTTATCAAGCAGATGGACCAGTGGCACATGTAAGAGCACAGAGGGCAGATTGAGGGTAAATGTGTTTGAGAGAGTCCCTTTCTGTGCAGCTCTACTTCTGAGTGCAAAACTACGTATTTTTAGAATAGCAAAAGATGTCTTTTTCTTCCCTTCAGGAAAGATAATGATGCACATTCAAGGTGAGGGGAAGGAGGCAGGGGTAAATGAGGGTTATCCCAGTTTGTACTGATCTCTCCCATCCCATAACGATGAATAGCAGACCGGTGAGGTTCTTGCCTGAGTGGGCAGTAATGCAGGTAGTAGGTCAATGCTTACCTTGCGTGTGTGGCACCCCTCAGGTCTGGCCTCAGATAAGTTGGCCATAGCCATGGGGAACCCGGGTTCCCACACCCCATGTGGACCTCAGCACTGTCTGGAGTGCTGGTCTCAGGTGCTGTTCTAGTCTGTCATGTCCAGAGGGACTCTCTGGCAGTCTCTCCTTGCAACAGGTGAGCATAGTTGACATCTCTAATACAGCACCCCTTGGGTTACCAGTACTGCATCAAAGACACCAGGGCAGGAATTAATAGAAGGGAGAGTAGGCATTCTCAGCTTATCCATTAAACAAAACTTAAACAAAACTTTTCTGGTCCTTCCATTTTGTTGTGCCATTTTAAGAAGTTGCACTGAGTCAACTAAAAGAATGTTATACTTAACTGTAGTATGTGTCTGCAATGTGTTGACATGGGATTAGAAAGCAGTGCCAAAATACCACAGCATTAAACTAAGCATTCCTGTTCCAGGACCACCTTCTAAAATGAATGCATTTCAGCTCAGATCAAATGAACCATCTGCTAAAATCCCTGCTAGCACTTTGCCCTTGACCCCATCCCATGGCTCCTCCCCTCACTATGTTACATTGACCTGTCTTGTTTAATGGTACTATACTCAGGAAGAGGGTACAACACTGTCAACGGTGAGTGGGACAAAGCAACTATGCCCAAGTATGGTATTTGCATTTTCTTGCACAGTCAGATAGGATTTAAGGAGTCATGGAATAGGTATACTCTCCTCACAGAGCAGGTTACAACCTTTAAATTCCATGCTTTTGCTTTTGGAATTATAGTTGCAATCTATAGACAGCAGAGATTATCTAATCTCAGACCCTTCCTATGATTTTGCATTTTTTTTATTTTCCTAGGGGAAGAAGAACTGTGTGGAACTGTTTGTGTCCCCACTGAACAGAAAGCCAGGAATTTCTGAGGCGCTCCCATCTGAAGAAGTGCTGCGTTCTCTTAATATCAACATTTTGCATCAGAGTTTATCCCAGTTTGGAATAACAGAGGTCTCCCCTGAGGTTGGTTATCAATTTTCTAACCTGTAGTTTGTTACAGATTAGGCAGTTGTTACATCCCTGGTAGTTTTCAGGCTGAGGTTCTCAAGCGTGAGGCAGAAAATGTATAAGCAAAGATGGTGTTACTGCTGTAAGGCAATTACACAGCTAGCCCTGTTAAATTACTTCAGTAATGCTTCATTAGGCTATTTAAGCGTTAATATCCAGCTCCTCCTCACAGAGCTGGGCTACCGTTGAAATCAGAGTTTAGATCCTAACCATGCATCAGTTGCCTTAAAGGAAGAGGGCCCAAGGACTTTTGGTCTATTAATGTGGGTCAGCAGGTATAACAATTTCCATAGAGAGATAAATGAAATGCAGATCTCAGGTGTGAGCATTACTACCTGTGTAACTTGTGTCTGACGTGAGTTTGAAAAAAATGAATTTGTACATTGTGCCCATGCTTCTTTCTATTCTCAGGAGAAGTGAGAGATTCATTTTGTTTACCTGCTCCAAAAAGAGGGCAAAAATAAAACTTGTAGCCATTATTTGTATGACTACATCCTTTTTTTTTTTTTTGGGGGGGGAGGGGGATGGGGATGTATTTCAAAGCAGAGACTGCACTGCCATCTCCACAGTGTGCCATACATTACCATTGAGACGGACATCTAGTTCTGTGCTGACCACTTGAGGTACGGACAGCAAATGAAAAAAAGCAAAGACCTGTAGGAAAGGAAATCACTGAGCTCATGGACATGATCACATCACATTGCATTTTATTTAGTACCTTAGAAGCCCTTACCTAGAATCACAGAATCATTAAGGTTGGAAAAGACCTTTAAGATGATCAAGTCCAACCGTCAACCAACAGCACCATGCCTCCTAAACCATGCCCTGAAGTGCCACGTCTACACATCTTTTAAATACCTCCAGGGATGGTGACTCTACCACCTCTCTGGGCAGCCTGTTCCAATGGCTGACCACTCTTGCAGTGAAGAAATTTTTCCTAATATACAATATAAACCTCCCCTGATGCAGCTGGAAGCTGTTTCATCTCATTCTATCACTAGTGACCTGGGAGAAGAGACCAACCCCCACCTCACTACAACCTCTTTTCAGGTAGTTGCAGAGAGCGATAAGGTCTCCCCTCAGCCTCCTCTTCTCCAGACTAAACAACCCCAGTTCCCTCATCCACTCCTCATAAGACCTGCTCTCCACACCCTTCACCAGCTTCGTTGCCCTTCTCTGGACACACTCCAGCACCTCAATGTCCTTCTTCTACTGAGGGGCCCAAAACTGAACACAGGATTCGAGGTGTGGCCTCACCAGTGCTGAGTATACCTACATATAAAGACCCTCAGAATTCAGTGTGAAGTCCAAATAACTTCAAACATGTTATCAAGAATCAGCATTTTCCATGGAAGCTCCCATTTTGACAGAGGAGTTGTGTATGGCCCAAAAAGTGGAAAAAGAGGAGAGGTTCTGATGGGCTGTGTTTCCACCTATGGGTAAAGAGTTTCTGGTTTTTTTACATCCAAACCTATGTTTGAGCTATTGCTGAGTTAGTACTGGCTGTTATGTTCACCTGTATTTCTACTGATTAGAAGTACTTTTGCTCATTTTAAGTATTCTAACTCTGTTTAAGGATCTCGAAGATATCTTTGTTACAAAAAAATTAAATATAAAAGCAAGGCCAATTTAATGCAATTTTACACGCTCTACTACAGCAGCTTGCCACTATGAAAGTGAGAGGATTCTCAGGTTTTAGCTGCTCTAGTACAAAACAAAGCCAAGCAGTGCTGTCCAAACATCAAATCAGGTATATATATCACCCATCAGCAACCTGGGCTATGCTTCCTTTAGGTCAGAACTTCCTTTGTTACCGAAGCATATCAGACTGACAGTTGTGGTAGATGCAATTATCTGTTCCAAGTACTTCAGTTACAAATAGCACTTCAGATAGATGTGGGACAAGAATATATATGAATAATAGATGAATGGGGGAATGACATCAAGCTATGAAGAGATGCTGGAAAAAAACACAGTGCTGAACTCAACATCTCATCTGTGTTAGATACATTTCAATAATCTGGAGTGCTCAGATATTTGAATTTTCTCTCTGGAAAAAATGTAAGCAACCAGATGGAATAATTTAGAAAAGGATTATTAAAACGGAAGTTGTGCAGACTCTAACTCCTTCTAATACTATTGGCAAAACAGGAGATTATTTTAATATTTCAGTTGCTATCAGATTAAACAGCTAAGGCCCTGATCCTTTACACTAATAGGTGTTCCTTTTGGATCTTGATAAATTGTTTACATGTGTAAGATTCATGGAAAACAGCAGCTGAAAGACAACATATAATCTTTACTTGCTCAACCACTAACCAGTTATTTACTCTTCTCCCATCTTGCTTTAAGAAGAAATAGTGCCAAACCAAATAACAGAAAGCAAAATCAACACAGGCAAACCTTTGAAGGAAGATACAGTCATACAAAGCTTTACATAGCTTTGACAGATTATTTTACCGATTTTATGTGGTTATTCCTGAACTATCAATCCTAATTAATTCATGAGCTAATAAATTGTACACTCTTCCACCAAAAAGTCTGACTGCTTCACAAACAATATTGTATGCGCACTCACAGTGTATCTGTGCAGAAAGGAAGCATTATCCTCATCTTTCTAGGTGGGTGGCTGACACAGAGGTGTTAGGGCTGGAATTTGCCTCCTTTTTTAGCTGCCTATTTCAGTGTTAGCTGCCTAAGGCTTGAAAGTTTGCCAGCTGTCTCTACATTAAACAGAAAGACAGAATTACCCCCAGCAGACAGTTCATCCCATCTCTGAGATACTTCTCCTGATATTGCTTGGCTGACTTTCTAACAGAGCTTAGCTTCAACTAGACCCCCAGATGTAGAGGGTTAATGGTGGTGGAGGTTACCCTGCCCTAAGAAGCTTTACCAAGATTATGTAGGAAAACCCAAGTGGAAAACTGACGCTCTCAGCTTAAAGTCCCAGCCCATGCGATACCATAAACAGCAGCAGTCTCAGTGGATGTAGGTGACTGGAACTACATTTCCATGCATTCCAGTAATAGCTTGCCAGTTCACATCTGCTCATGCATTTATCACTGATTGATATATTTTCAATTAAATTGCCTGTCTCAAAATTCATATCCTAGTTTCTTATTCTGCAGTGTCTGAAAAAGCAGATTCCCTAGATGCCTTTGCTGTAGGAACCACTGGAGTCCTTTGCTGCCTGGTGTAGAATGGATTGTGTACCTGTGGGAATGTGAAAATTTAATCTGATGGAGCCATTGCCCTTTCAGGGATCCAGGGAAATGGCAATACCTTCCATATGCCCTTTCTCTTCCAACAGCCTATTGGAGTTGTAGCATTTGCTCTTTTATTATGTTCTAAAGTTTTTGTTTGAAGTGGGATTTAGGACTGTGTTCTGCTCCATGGTGTGTAGCAGGGCCAGGAGCAGACTTCCCCAGAACAAATTACCAAACTGTTGCTTGCTGGTGGGACTAAATTCAATGACTCAGGCAGTCCATGTTATTACGGTGTGGGAATCCTGACTTCCTAATATCTTTAACTTGTACTCAGGGAAAATAGAAAATACTATTGGATTTCAGAGCTGAGTAGAGTAGAAAAGAACTTGAAACGGTTTTGAATGACAAGAATAACTGGTTGCAGTGGGTAAAATAAGGTTTACTGTCTTTTGAGAGATAAGCTGACTGCCAGCTAGGAGATGTGGCACTAAAGGAGAATTTTCCAGAGTTCGTGCCAATGTTATGCAATCCCAAAATGTACGAGTACAGCCTCCTTGCACAAGGCTTCTGTGCATTGCCTTTGAAGTGTGTGAAATTAACTTCTTAGAGAAGAAATCAAAGGGACCAATCATGCACTTAAAGCATACAGAAACCGTAAGTCATTATAAGGACAAGTGATCAAAATGAATAGCTTAGAAATTACAACAGCCTAGACTGACAGAGGCACCCAGGAACAAAGCAGAGCACGAGGATGTGCTCCTGTGATCACGCAAGGCAGACGTAGTGTTACACCCGCATGGGTGCAAGCAGGGCACCGCAGCAGGGACAGGAGCCCTGCAGGCCTGCCAGCTTTGACATGAAATCACAACACTTTATTGCACATGCATGTAAGGCAGTGTCTTTGGGGAGGCTTTGTCACGGGAGATGCTAAATGGCCATTATCCAGTGTCCTGGGAGTCTGAGAGGTCACCCACGTTCCTGTATGTTTTCACTGGGGCTGGAAGTGATTTTCTAGGAGACCTTCCTAACCCGCCTTAGCTAACATAGGTAAAATAGCAGAAAAAGAAAAGCAACTCAGTCTGAACTTCAGTGAACCCTTTTTATTGTGAAGTTCAATTCCCATCTCCCTGTAAGCTTTCCTCTGAGCTCAGAACTACAGCTTGCCATGCTTTCATTAGCGTTTCAGCCCAAGGAACTAATTGGCGTTAACTGACCCAATCTGCAAATTCACCTATTTTCCAGTGAAGACTTACCTTTCCTGGCAGCTCCTGATACCTTGGCAGGATCTTTCAGTCACAGATTTTACAATAAGTACCTCAGGTCAATGTCTCTCTTGTTATTATCAAAGGCTGGCTGCTCATATTATTTGTTTGTAGAAATAATCCACTAAGTTTCCATAATAGGAGCAGAAAGGCCAGAGTAGATTTTTAATGTCTTAAAAAACAAACAAACAAACAAAGTCTATTAAAAAATTGTTTTTCTAAACACATTTGTTCCAGTTCAGAGCAGAGCAGATACCTGTGCAAGCACTCTTCAGTAAGTTTAGTGATAACGTGGGATTGTTTAGAATACATTAATTCTTCCCTACCTTGAATTATGTTGAATTTAACTGTTTAAATTAACCTGGTTAATTCTACCTCAGTGACTCACCTGATTGTGGAGACTCCTCAGGGAATGGAGTCAAACACTAGGGGATAATACTTTTGATGAGGTACATGATGATAAGCCTTCCTCCCTGTAGTCAGGTTTGCTCTGGGACCTGATGGCGGCTGAACTACTGGAACTCCCCTGCTGGCCCACTTGCTCTGGTATTCCCCTGCCTTTATCAGCTGTGGTTTTTTGCAGCTCAGCCTGAATTTATCTTCCCGCCCTCTGATGGCAGCAGTACATTTCCACTCCTCCAAAACTATCCAAAAATCTTAGTGGATTCTCAGGAAGAAGAGGGCTCCCAATGGAGTGAGAGAATTGTGGAGTAACATGAGTCAGCTGAGACACAGTACATCTCCATGTGGGAGGCTCATTGCATGTGGTCGTGGACACAAGTCCTCTCTTTTTTGCTTTTTCCACAGCATTTGGCCATCCTGTGATCGTATGTTTCCTGGGCGTCAACAATTTGTAGTGAGCGTGGCAGTTGCCGTCCCTCTTATCAGTTCTTCCAGACCAAGGAACAAAGTTCTGAATGAGAAGCACTGACGTTTCAGAAAGCAATTCCTTTTGTGGGCATAAAATGACTCAGTTACTGTAGGTCACAGCCTCTTCTGTCATTAGGGAGCAGCTTAAGCAATGATTCTGCTGTCCTGCATACTGCTCGGTTAGATCCGGGGCAGAGATTTCCTTGGTTAGGTGAAGGTACTACTTCCGTGTTTCAAAACGGCGTGAGAGACATGTTCAAGTTGTGGCATATGGTTTTTTACCCTTTTTACAGCATTTACTAATATTATTTGAACTTTATTTTTAGAATGACAAATTGGGGAAAAATGTATCCTGAACACATGTACCATTAGACAGACAATATAAAGATTAATTCCTTTAGACTCAGTTATGTGTACAAAGTCTATTATAAAATATTTTAAAAGTTTTGTGACACTGATTAATTGGAGTTAATTAAAGTCTCTCACCCATTGAGTCAAAAATTCCTGTTAGCTCTCCATTTACTTTTTAGTGTATTTGTCCTTTCAGTGAAGAGGTACAAACCCCCCCATTTACTCATTTACAAAAGGTCAGCACGGCCAATTCTCCTTCAACTCCTGCTTTTTATCTAGGTTTCCTTCTGAGAGATCTGAAACACTGGGAAGCCATCAGGTAACCTACCCAGGTTACTTAGTTTACAGCACTTAGTTTACAGTTTATAGCTGCAGCTGTCACTGTGGGATTTCCATGGAGCTCAACAGGAGCAGTCCGGAGTGTGGAGCAGCTGCAGTTTTGGGCTCTGAGCCAGTATTGGGACCCCAGTCCTGTGCCATGAGCACAGCAGAATAACCTTGCTGTGCTGAGGTAGCAGATTGCACAGAAAGCTGCACCCAGTTAAGAGTGGCAATGCTGTTTGAATATGTCTAGGAACAGTTTTTGCAGAAATATTTGGCAAGATTTCCAGCTTATCTTTGAAAGCCCTGGTTTTTAAGTTCTTACTAAACGCAAGCCTGACACTTGAAAACCTTGTTAAACTGTCAATACCTACAATGCTTTTAAGCCCAGATCATGAATCACTGCGTGATTACACACACACACACAAATACACTAATTTTACAAGGTCTGTTTCTGTGGTTTAGCACAAGGGGGTAAAGGATTTCCATTCTGGTCCCTAGGACTATGACTTCCAAAGAAAACTGTTCTTTATTATGCTTTCAGTTCTAAAGCAGTCAACTCCTGGTTATACACACGCATTTTTTTTTAGCAAGCAAGCCTCTGTAAATTAACCGTGCTACCAAATACTTCTCTAAGTATTTGCATTTTGTGGCACTATGATCTGTGAATTGTCTTGAATCTGCATTGTCCTGGCCCTTTTCAAAGCAAGCAGTGCACAAACCTGCGCTGAAAGGACTATGAAAACCATAGTGGGATCCAGCATGCAGCAGATTTTTGCCAGCTTGTCCTCTCTTCCCCAGACCGTGATCTCCTCCTCCTCAGCAAGCCTTTCCACCTGAATTCAACTTCATCAGGACTTTCTGTGTTTGGGAGACTGATGGACACAAGGAGTTTATCCTTGATATATTAACTGTTCAAAAGAGCAGGTTAATCAGTTGCTAAGCAGATTTTGGAGTATAAAGTACCCATGTAAAGTGCTAGAGGGTCCCTGCAGTTACACAGGCCCAGTGAGCAGCCACTCACCTTTGAACAGAGGAACTCTTTCCTCTGCAGAAAATTCCCAGTCCTCCTACACAATGTCCCCAGAGAGGAAAAAAGGCCACCTTGAGGTGGGAAGACAGCACACTAGTTAAACGAGAAGTTTAATTAAAGCCATTAGGGAATATCAGCAAAAGGAAAACACCAAGACCGTGAACATTTACAGCGGAAACCAGAATATAAGAAGGTCATTTTTACTCAGTCTGAGAACTGTGCTGAAAACACCCAATTAAGAAAAGAAAAGCAAGTAGCTGAAAATGGGGAGAGCGATGTCTACTGAACTGCGGTTGCGGAAACACAAGACGACATACTTTGTTCCAAATAATATATTGCAGTTAGACTGAGGGTACTTGTAACCTCTTTCTACAACCAAATCTCTGTTTGGAAACATAGTGAATTTCTGGTAATTTAATAGCCCAACCAAGTCCCCGCACTGCAATAAAGCCAAAAATAAATGCTTTTACAATTAGTATTATTTCATAATCCACAGAAGTTCCCCAGGAGTTCTGGAAATTTTACTGTGCACAGCTGTTTTAGAAATGTACTATCATCAGGAACCCAAAGATAATGAGATTACTTTAAGTATAATCAGAATTATAGATAGACAGATAATGAGATTACTTTCAACATAATCAGAATTTTTTACGTATGCACATGTATGTGTGTGTGTACTCTACAGGTGACTGTGTCAGGGCTTCCCAGCTCACGAAGGCAATCCAGCAAGTCACCTGCTCGTCGCTCCTGTGTCAAGTGTAAACAGTCCCGAGTCTGGCACGCGGGTGCTGGGGCTGGAGATAAGCAGCAGGGAGAAAGAGGTAGGGCGAGTGGTTTCCGCAGCCCACGCGGGAACGCTGCCCTTTTGCCTGATGAGCCAGGTAGTTTCCGAAGAAAGACTGCAGGTCTTGTTTGTTTACCTTCAACCAGCCCATGACTCCTGGTGGAGGATTATCTCAGCAGCCACAGAGGAGGTCTTAGATCATTTCACGTAGTGTTAGGATCCCTGGGTCGCGTGCACGCACATGGACACACAGAGTGCAGGCGGGGTGCGTAGCTGAGGTGGGTGTGCAAGTAGCAGCGTTCAAAGTGAGTGCCATATACTATGGAATGTGAACCATGACAAAGCTGAGGAGGGTGATTAATGCCTGACGAGAGCTATTTAATCTGCGCACGCTACTGTGTAACTTTTTTTCTCTTCCTCTTTCTGTTTTATTGCTTAAAAAAGAAAAATGTTTTGCAAGGCCAGCGTGAAGCAGACAAAATCTGGAGCAAAGAAGGATTTTATGCGGTTGTCATATTTCTCAGCATCTTTGTCATTCTAGTAACTTGTTTAATGGTAAGTTTCCTTTTTACCTTTTTTTGCTGTTCTTTACTTCATGCTTTTCTCAGCCTGAAGGATAGAGTCACACATTCTTTACATGAGAGGTGTTTTCTCAAAGCTATTAAAAACTCAGCTATAAGGTAAGAGTTGGGCACACGCATAATGCTGTGAAGCCAAAATTTGAAGAACCACATTTCTTGATATATTTTGAGTCCAACTGAAGAATGTAACTGGAAGGAAGCTGAAGAAATAAATAATGGGCTCTTAAATCTGCAGAGTAACTGTGTAGTGACATGAGTGATGACTTCTCAATCTTCTCACTAAGGTCCCAGGATCCCTGAAGTTGCGTTAATGCGCAGTTGTTAGAGAGTGTGTTGGTATTCATGTATCAAATATACAATTTTTAAACTGAAATGACTGGCAAGTACACGAAGGAGTGATCATATTTTTGAACAGCTTTGCCATTAACATTGTATGAATTCAGTGGCCAAGTTTCTGGGCATTAGACATACTTCTAATACTCTGAATATGAGACGTGCAAGGGTCACATAGAAGATGAACAACACTACACCACTGACCTTCACAGGGTAATTTTTATGTTTTTTCCAATGTTGTATTTCACATGATTTCCTTTTCTGAATTGTATATTTCTTCTGTGGTGCATAAATATAAGGGTTTACTGGATTCTATAACAATTTTCAGCAATTATGAACACAGAGTATCTTGGAGTCTTTTGAGATAATTTGCTTTCAAACACATTTAATTTTCTTTAACCTAGATGGATTTCTCACTTAAAACCTTAAGACGAAAAGAATGTTTCAACTGAAGATATTAACAAACTATCATATTTATAGCAAAATCTTATTTAAGCTTGTAAAGTCTCCCTAAGATTTGAAAAGCACTTTTTTTTCTCACAAAAATTGTTGCTTTATATAATTTCTACTTCCTAGTCATCTCCATTTCTCCATGCCATTTCACTAAAAGACAGGACAATAACTCTAGAAATACTAACTTCTACTCAAACTTTTTCTTTGAAGAAGCAGATAGTTTGGTCATTATTGACTGTTTAACTGGAAGGTTATAGAAAATACTGTCTGTCCTTGTCCTGGTACTACACAATACTTTCATTAATTACTTGGAATCCATAGACAGTAATGGGAATTGTAAGCATTGTGGAGGACAGTATCAGAACTTAAAATATTCTTAAGGTGCAGGAAAAAAGATGGGAAGTAACAAGAATGCTGGTCGGCAGGGACAAGAGCTCTAATCATGTACATCAACACAATGTTGGAAATAGATGGCAAAGCAACAGCTCTGAAGGAAAGGTTCCAGCAGTACCACACTGCACACACTGAAGTAAAGGCCTAACATCAATACACTTCTTTCCCTGGGATGTGTAAGTGAGGAGATAATCTCTAATATCTGCATTCAACTTGGCTCTGGTAATAATTTAGTTATAGCATTGTGTCTTACCCTCTCTCTGTGGTCTCTTTCGGGTACCACTTGTGAAAAACGACAGGCAGTTATAGTAGGGAGGAGATACAAGAGCGATCAGAGATACAGAAGACATGAAATAATTTGGTTTATTTATGACAGAGAAAAGAAAAGCAAGGAGAAACACAGTAGTTCTCAAATGTGGAAAGATTTCGAAGGCTGTGGCAAGGAAGAAGATAATACTTTCTCCACTGGGGACTGGAAAAGGAGCAAATTGTTTGAAAGGGTGATTTGGCTGACTCATTTGAAAGAACTTTGTTATCACAGGGGTCACTGGACCCTGGAGTGCATTGCTTGGGGAAGCTCAGGAGTTTTCACCCAGCAAGGTTTTAGGGAAATATCTGTCAGGAATAGTTTGGATGTAGCTGATCTGGAGTTAGGGCAGAGGTAAGTACTTGTAGACTCTTTGAACTCCCTTCCAGATGGATTTACTATGATGTTGCAGTCTTTTCTGCAGGCATTCCCCTTTCTGTCCCCTCCCAGATCCGACCTGTATCTCTACATGTGCTACTGTTTAGACTGTGTAAATAGACGCTGTCTCAGATTTTGCCAGGACCTGCTGATACATGGAGTATGTGCAATCTATAAAGCTAACAAACAGCTCACATTATTCTTCATCCCACTTTACTTGCGTCAGAGTGGCAGATTTTTGACAACTAGGAATTCAGTCTTTCAAATTCAACCATTGAAGTCTATCAGACCATTCAGCTTTAGCATAAAGCATTAGGGCTCATCCTAAGTAGCTTTGGCTGTAGTGACCATATGAGACCACCAAAATGTGTCCTCTTTTTCAAAGTTACAGGATGGGCACCTATTTGTCTGTAGGTGGTTATTTGTAGTTTAGAGGGTCCAAAAGCAGAAAGCTTAGCCTGCATCTGTAGACGACTTGGAAGTGTCATTTAAAGTGTGGAGTAGGAAGTATTTTAAGTGATGATTATGACGATGAACAGTACTCAGTGTAAGGCAGCTGAATTGTCAGTGTTATTGCTGTGTTCTGTGTAATTTCTGCAGAAACTGTAGAATGTGCAGCCTTGTCTCTTAGCTGGGTTTTAGAAATTATGATGCTTCCCTGCGCTGAGACCGCACTGTGCATTAACAGCTTTTAGGCTTCTTAATGCGTAGCTGGAATTTAACAAATATCTGGCCCCTATACATAAAAATCTACAGTGCAGAGTATTGCTGAACAGTGCAATACAGCAGCACATGAACTAAATCCGGTCTTGTAAATTGTACCTCTGAGGTTGTTTCATGTATTTACTCAGCTAGTCCTTGTTGTCATGGTATGGGAACCTCTTGCATCCCAGGAGAGATTCACCATATATGGAAGCTAACACAAGGCTCATTGCTGTCCTTGTCATGGGCTGACCATGAGCTCACTTCCACTGGGAACACCATACATAATTTATAAAGTTTGCCAGGCAAATTGCTAAGTATGAATAAATATTTTTAGCACTCCTACGTGTAGAACCGGTCTCTGCATTTTTTTTATTTTACATTGATAAATAACTGAGCCATCACCAAATTTACTAAGTAACACAATATTTGTCAGTGGGTTAAATTATTTGCCATCATATTTCATACTAATTTTGCCTATTTTAATAAACCAGTATGTTTGTATATCCTTTTTTTTAAAAAAAAAATATATGTACATATAACTACCTGTTAAGTAGTCTGGAAGTATCACCTTCAGATTAAGAAATATTTGTAGCTAGTTATGATAAGAGGATTTTCTAAATGCTTTTTTTTCCCCACAAAAAAAAAAAAAAGCTAGGACTTTTTTCATTTAAAATGATGAAAAACATGAACTTTGAGCAACCTGACCTGTGGAAGATGTCCCTGCTTACAGCAGTGGGGTTGGACTTAGTGATCTTTAAAGGTCCCTTCCGACCCAAACTATTCTATGAATCTGTGATTCCATGAACTTTGCCTTGCCGACAAATTGTGAGGATCTAAATTTTTACTACTGTCTCCAGTGTTTTATGAGTTTTGAACAGTTATTTGATGTTTTGGGGAGATAATCATTTAAATGAGAAATATTTTTTTAGCTTCATGATTTTATTTTGGGATTTCATTAACAAGAAGAACATCAAATAACAGAAAAAAGCATTCCAGCATCACATTTTCACATGACCAATCTCTTGTTCCAAAACTTACAGGTTTCAGGATTCATGAAGTGGTGCAGGACTTCGGAAAGCACTTTGATTATAGAATATATACAACCAACTAATATCAGCTTATCAACTTCAGCTTTTGCCAGTTTAAAGACTTAAATCAAAAATAATAGTATGTATTTTTATCATACTGCAAGAGTGTTTAAGCCAACTTGAAATTAGGGGGATTGTCTATAAACTAGTCCTGGATTTCCTGGATTCTTTTATTCTGCTTCTATAGAACTTTTTATAATGCATTCAAACCATGGTATCCAAATGCCTCCCAGTAATGCATCAAACAACACGACTAACATCTGTCACATTTTGTTTCTTCGTCCCTTCCCCAGGGTTTGAGGGAAATTTTGTTAGCTGATGTTCTTCTCATGTGTACACATGCACAATAGCTCTGCTCATGCAGAGATGCGCACACACAGCCTCACAGACATGTTGATAAGCATTTGTTAGAGAGAACGCTTTTAATTAGAGCGATCTGTCTTAATTTCCATGGTTTCTGGGAGATTTTACAATAGAGTCCTGGGTGCCCTAAATATCACTAGGGAGATGAGTTTTCATATCAGTGCTCTGCATAACCGTTGCCAAGTTCTTCATTCTGGAGACATAGTTATCTCGTTGGGATTTCCTGTTGATCTCTGAAGATGAATAAAAGCAGTTTCCACTGGTATTTTTGAATGGGTAGGTAGGAGGTACAGGCCAAGCTAGGGCATAACATGACAGCTTTCCTTTGCAGAAATCTGAACAGAGAGATAAAGAGTGAATGTCATGCTGTTGGCACTGTCATCCGTCTGTATAAGCCGAGTCAAAGAGGAGACAGAAAGGAGACTTATTTTCCTTTTGGACTGTGGCTCTGAACTATAGGCTTAATATATGAAAAAATTACAGGTGATCCAGCTTGTGTGTCCTAGAAAATAGTACTTCAAGTTGTTCAGTTGCTCCATGCCTTTTGGTTATCCTCACAATGAATCTTCTGGGGTATCGGTAAATATCTATTTTCTTATTTAGGGGCTTCATATCTGTTTCCATCCATACTGACAGATGTGTTTAAACTGATTTGAAATATGAGTACAACTAAGTTACTGCCTTTGCAGAGCTTAGTGATTAGGTTGATCACTGTTTTTGGCCATTTCTGTTTGTTTGACTTTCACCTGGAACTCATTAAATACATGGTGGCCCTGACCACACTTTCTGAGGAAAGTGTGTTTGCTCTTACATCAAATGTGGTTCTTTAGCTTTTTTTCAACTTCTGCTGGTGGCAGGCTATCTTTTCTCCTAGGGTCTAATACTAGAGTATTAAAAAGGATATGAAATAATAGTCATCCAGGATTTTGGAAGTAAATAACATAATTCCCTGGGTCTCCAAGGAAGGAAACTGTGTCAAAATATATCAGTGACAAGAAGGTATGGATAACGGTGTCATGACCATGAATGTATGAGCTGTATTATCTGTGTGTTACCAGAAACAAATGAGACCAAAGCAATCACTGGAGGAAAAGAGGGTTAAAAGATTTCAATTATTTTTATATATTTTTATCTTTACCGATACCTGTGTACTTGTTTCACTGTAGGGCTGGTTTTTCTGCAAAATAATGGCAAAGAGCAGCTTATCTTATCCATGCAATTTAATTCTAAACTCTTCTGAATGAACAGACGGTTTACGTAGCTAAGTCTTGTTTAATGGGTGTATTGCTAATGACATTAGGTCAGTTCCCAGCTAAACCTCTAATGCTAATCCTTGAAAAAACAAACCCATTAGATATATTCAGTGTTCACTGGAAAGCTACGGAGTGATAGATCTTTATGCAGTGCTAGTAGGGAAACAGCTGTCAAAGAGCTTCTGGCTTGCAGCAGAAAAATGCTTTGGTCTACACTTTGCCTTTATGGCTTTGCAAACCAGGATTCAATTAGAATGCTTTACAGCAACAAATAAAGCAGAGCAGAAGGTATAAGGGTTTCTGCAGACACCATCAAAAAGCTGTGTAGATGTCTTTCACCCACCTCCACACACAGTACTTACAATAGTAATTCTCATAAGTTTCATAGGTTGTAAGGCACATTTTGAAAATGGCATAACTATGGCTCAGAAATAATTTTTTGCATTTCCCTCAAGAGATAAGATGCATTAAATAGGCATAACACAGGTTCCTCTGGAGTGACATTACAGAGCATGCACTACCCACCAGACCTTGCCAAGCTGGTGCACAGCAACGTCAGTATGGAGTTCGGTGGAAGAGCATCAGTACAGCTTCTGAAAGGTTTTGCTGCAGATATCTGACATGCAAGTTCATAAGCAATAGGTGGACAGAGAATCCTGGTGTTACAGTATGTTCAGACATCAATGTCTTGGTAATTGTAAAACACACTTTTCTGAATTGCTTTGTAGGCCATGCATCGCTTCAGGTTCATGCCAGAACAGGTTATGTTTCTCTGAGGATATTGAGGCATATCCTTATCCTGAGGAGTATGTCAGAGTCATAGCAGCCTACCATTACAAAAAAAGCCTAGCAAAGTTACTCTGTTCAACCATCAGCTCCATGCAAAATGAGTAAGAGCTGTTAAGAAAATCTGCTTTAAAAAGAATTATACCTCGATATATCATGAGTACCTATTTTATTTTGTGCCATTGTGTCTCTTGTGTTAAAATTCTTACAAATTTTTCTAGAATTGCACTATTTGTCAATATTTCCTTATTCACAGTGTCTTTTGTAACTATTTTCCATGGTATGTTATTTGCCCCTTTAATAATACAGCTGCTGGTATTTCAAACAATTACTGGCTCATAATGAGAACTGTTAAAATCCCTACCTCCAGCATGTACACATTGTGGTTTATGTAATGGAAATATTTACCCTGTTGTGGGAAACACCATGTAACACAACTTCTGGCTTACCTTCTAGGAATGAAAGCCACATACAGCAATCTTATCCAGTGTTTGTGATACTTTCCTTGCCTTGTTTACCAGGGAATTGAGATTGGGATTTCCTCTTTATTTCTGTAGGTTCTGTACAGATTAAAGGAGAAGATCCAGTTGTCACTGAGACAAGAGAAGGAAAAGAAGCAGGAGATCCACCTCTCGCCCCTTCCCCTGCAGACATCTCAGTCTAAGACCACCAACAGCATGGTCCAGCCTGAACAGGCTCCAAAGGTTGTCAATGTTGTAGTGGACCCTCAAGGCCAATGTGTTCCTGAGCTCAAACCTCCCCTGTGTGCCAGTCCGTCTCCTTTCAGAATGAAACCTGTGGGGCTCCAGGAAAGGTAGGATGGTGCCAGGTGCCTTCAGAATTTAGTCTGCTTTGTTATACTCACGCTGCATGATTTCATGTGTGTCTCTTCTGTCAAAGAATGGGAGACTTTGCCATATGGACATCTGAGAAGTGGGATTTGGTGTGTTAATATCTCTCTCATGAGTATTCTCTCCTTTCCTTTTATTTTCATATGAGCAAAGGTCCAGAAGTTTGGGCTGAGATTAACTGCATACTGGAATTCTTTTTGCTAATTTGTTTCTTCCTCTTTCCAACAATTACTCCAAAGAAATGATTTTTCATTTTCCATTGATTTTTGCCTGTTTTGATCCTGGAGATCCTGGCAGAGGGCACAAGGGCTGGTTACGATTTGTCAGCAAAGGATTGTTTGCACTGTCAGGGTGTCTCTAGCACATGGGAAACTTAGAAAGAAGAAATACTTCCACCGGGTACATTTACCAATCTCATACATTGTTTCCATTATCACCTTTAGATAATTTTTCTTCTTAAATCCAGCTTTCCATGGTGGTCAGGATACAGTCCAAGGTCTGCAGGCTTTACAAAAAAGAGAAAGGAGTGATTAGTAATGAAACCAACCCTGTGTGCAGCTCCTCAGAAATACTTGGGCACCAAACCTTGCCACTCATTCTACCTTTCAAAAACTGGGACAGTGCTCTTTTTATAAAACAAGTTATTCTTCCCACAGGAGAATGCACACTGACATCTGTCTCTCCTCTGTTAGAAACATATATAATTTCTTGCCTGATGGCTGCAGGCCGCTTTCATAAAGCATCAGTGCTCTGGATAACAAACGTAGCATGCAGCCGTGCAGCTGAACTCTTCTACCCTGGCACAGACAATAAATGAAAGAACAGACGCCACACAGATAGACAAGGAAATCAGAATGAAAAGGAGATGAAGCAGAGCCTCGTCTGTGAGGACTCTCAGAGTTGAGCAGTTACCCTGATTCAGCTTGGACCATGGGATTTCAATGACAAGGATTTTATCAATGGCTTTATGATCCACAGCCAGAGCTAAGGGAGGGGGATTGATTCTTCCATGAGTAAAGATGCTGAAAGGCAGAGCTGTCATAAAATATGTAGCGATATCACTGCACCTAAAAAAAATAAGGAATGGATGAAGCAAGTAAATACATTTTGATAGCTGCTTTCATTTCACAAGACCCTAAAAATAAAGCACACAAGCATGGGGATCACATAGCTAGTTTATTATAGCTAGTATGTAACATAGCATATGTAATAGCTGAAAGGAACTGGGGTAAAGGAATTTGTAGAGTGAGTTTGTATTTAAGGTCCAGGGAGGAAATTTTTCAATCACTCAAAGAAAATAAAAACTACTGATCTAGGATCTTCATTTTACCACTGTAGATAGGAAGTCAGCATTTAATACTCCTAAACAAAACTTCATCCTTTGGAAGGGCAAAATTCTGAGCCAGATATGTCAAAATGGAAAGCTGAGATACAAAGAGGAAACTAAACTTGATGTTTGATCAAATAAACCAGGCATTTCAGCTTATCCCTAAGGAAAAAGAAGTTGAATGAACCGATCACTTCAGTTTCTGCTGTAAAAGAACACAAATAGGCCATTGTGAGAAAGTGAAAGCACTTGTGATAACGTCCCATTCTGCTGTTCTTTTTGTCATGTTTAACACAGTTACGCTTTATCAGCCCAAGTCCACTTCTAAAAAATAGAGGTTTAAGTTTGTTTCAAGCTCAGTGATACGAAGGTCTGGGGATGTGAGGGAGGGAACTTTAGGGAATAGGTTGTATTCTCTACCTCTGAAATAAGCAGCTACTATTAGATATCTTTCCTATTTATTTACTGTATCCTGTACTATGAACAAATTTACACACATTTTGATACACAGAAACATTGGAGGCAAAAAGAAATAATGCAGCAACAGGTTTTGCCTCAGACATCACCTAATGACCAGGTATGTGGAAAGCTTAAAACCCGATCTCTGCCTTTCTGCACCACAACTACTTTGCACTAGGCAACGTTGGGCCGTCCTCATTGCACATGTGAGCGGTTACAGCATAGGTCCGCACACTGCAAGCAGTGTGCGAGCAGCATGCTGTGCGCAAAACAGTCTGCTCACAGTCCTTTTTCTGTTGGTATGGAGTGGGATGAAGCCTGGAGGTCCCCTCGTGTTCATAGCAACAGCTTGGGGGCACCCATTCAATAACGTTTGCTACCCTGATTTTGCTTTCTGCCAGGGGAAGAAGCTCTTGGCAGGCTAGTGTAAATATGGGGGTTCCTTGACAAACTTAGCATTGAGATTTGGCCAGATGTCTTGACAGTGGCTCCAGAGCAGTATTTTCTAACTATCCAAACTCCCTGGTTTTATTCCTTAAATGTGATCCATAGTCATGAAATGCCTAGTACGATCCAGACCAAAATGTATCTCTTCAGAGAGAAATCAATGGACCGTGGGCCAAACCAGGGAGTGAGCCAGCCGCCTTGCCTAGCCATCTAGATGTGAATTTTGTGACAGTATCTCTGAAGGATGGGGCAGAAAAGCTGGACGATGCCTGCCTCTCAAGCTCTCCCTGCTCCACACACTAGGTGCTGCTTTGAGGTTTATATCTAAATGCAAAAATACAGTGGAAATGAGTTTTCACAAAGTACCACATCAGCATCTGGCCCTCTGAACCTTTCCATTTTTAATAGGAATAGCATTGGCTGGTACAGAGGCAGACAAATTCTTAATGGACAACTGTCCATAGATCACAATATTTCTGGGAGTTTGTCCAGCTTCTTAAAATGTATTGTTCTTCTGAATACTAGAGCCAAGTCCATGCACATTTTTTCCTGCATATCTGCTTTTATTCAGCTATTTCTATAAGACACAGCTTCCCCAGCAGATTCTGCAACACTTGCACTATCAAACATGTAGAATGCCGCAGACGGTTTTTATGTGACACGTAGACACCCCGGTGCTTGGTGCCTTGCTGAATGCAGTCCTGAGCGAGTCCGGGCGCGGGGAGGGTGACACCTAGAGCGGGTGGGCGGCACTGCCACCTCCCCCCCAGCGCCCGCACCTGCCCCAGGTCTGGCATCAAGGCAGCCCACATGTTTTATTCTTTGGGTGTAGCTCTTGGAGGAGGGAAGGTGGTCACGTAGTCAGGATGGGAACTAGCCCAGCGGCCTCAGGAGGCAACTTGTTTTCCTGGATGTTGATCAGGGATGTGTGCCCATGTGCAGCGCACAGTAGGGAAGGGATGGAGCCGTGGTGGCCAAGAGTGGCTGGTGGACTGATAGGTGTGGAGGTGAGAGGGCTGTTAGAACAGAGTCGCTGACCCCTTTCCATTACAATTAATGATAGATGCTGGGGCAGGCAAGTGAAGGGCTGTCTTCAGAGCCTCCTGGCATCCTCCAGATCACTTGGTACAGAATGCTTCAAAGATGCTCTCTTCTGGTGTTTTCACAACTGCTGCTCTTTTGCAGCAAAGACCTTCTCCATCAGGAACCCACGCAGTGCTGTTACTGACCGAAGGAGCGGGAGAGCTAATGTTCGCCTGTGGGTGTCTTCAGTGATGAACTGTCACAATATCATAGCGCCAACGCCTAAATTTAGGATGTAAATGATCCATTTCTCTTCCGTGAGCATATCCATGAATATTGCATCAGTGTTTATTTTTCTACTGAGGCTTTTATATGTTTATATGAATAATATACAATTTTTCCTTCATCAGAGTAAGGCTTCCTTTTATTCTGTTGGTTGGCCCAAAATTCATCTTAATGTGAGTGGTCCCAGCCAAAACCAGTATCTGGTGAAGTGGGATGTGATACTTTAAATTTCATTCTGACATGTCAAGCATTGAAAATTCTTGGTATAAGCAGTGAGTTGTTAAAAAACAAGCATGGCAGGGTTATAAATATAAATGAGTTACCACACCAGCACAGTATTTACTTGTTTTACAACTGGTTTTACTTTTCCTCCAGTCACCGCTGCTGTGAGTTTTGTTCCAGTATTTTTTGTGACTAGACAACTGTATTTCAACTAAATAGTACATGACATACTGTTTTGTTCATATTAGTTACTATCTAGCATGCAAAAGTACATGGAAGAAAAGAAAATGTGGAAAATGGCTCTTGAACTGTGCGTGTTAAAAAACACAGTGCTTTTTAAAGTCTTCTCAAGCATCTGTATTCCATCCTAGCCACAAAGACCTAAAACTGTGGCTATTACATCTAGATAACCAGTAGGAAAAATCACAGCACTGTGTTTTCTCAGTCTGTTCAATATTTATTGGAAAATTATTCTGTCTAAAAGGGAGAGCTCCTCATGTTCACATATCAGGATGCTAGAGGTGTGCAGGACTCTCATTCCGACCAAGTAACATTTTACATCTACTTCATGCTAATTTTCATTTCTCTGCAGACAAATACAAGAGAGCGGAGAATATAACAAAAAAAAAGTTTGGCAAATAGAGCAAAAACCTGGCAGATAACTGAAATAAAGTATTTTTTAAAATGTGTAATAAAAGAATTCTGCAATGGTATGGAAGCACTGCTGGGACACAGGAAAACAGAAGATACTCTGTGGAAGGGAAGGCAGGCAACACCAGTGTGAGCAAAACAGGAGGAGAGAGGGCTGCCTTCTGGCATCATTCGACATACACTGTGCAACCAAGTCTGCAACCTCTAGAGAAAATCAGTAGGCATCACAGTAGAGAATAGTAGGGGGAAAATCAACTAAATCAGCGTCGAGTGTAACTCCCTGCAAACATAACAGCTAGGACTGAATCTTGGGTTGAAGTCTGATTGTGAGAACTGTGCGTGGTGTTACTTTTTCACAAAGCAGAGCAATACTATAAAAATCCTATGTCACAGTTAATAGACTATAACCAGTGAGATTTCTCTTACCATCCTGAAGATGCCTGTAAATTGACAGCAGAATTCTTTTCTCCAGTTCTAAGAAGTATTCAGTGGACATACAGGGAGTACAGCTCACTGTAAGTATAATGAAATAAAAGTTAAAATAATGTGCATCATAAAGCTGCTAAATGCTCACCTCTTTCCACTTCCTTATGAGAAAAAAAGATGTTCTGATGGAAAAGAAAGGCAATTTATTTTTAAATAATTAAAAAAAAAATTTATTCAGATAACCCATAGTAGTCTGTGGAACTCACTGCCAAAAGATAAAGTTTGAATCAGGAATGTATTAGTAAGAGGTACTCACACATAGTCACACAAATAATGAAAGCAATTATTGTTCTCTGTCTGCCTTTGGCATCCTTCCTAAGAGACACCTTTACAGAGAAGATCGTGTACAGTTTGGGCTTCAAGTTTGGAGGTGGAAGAAAATTCCTGTGTTAATAATAACTACTCTCTTTTACTAGTTATTCTGCATAGACACAAATTAAAGTATTGTTCTGGCCACCTGTACAATTCCTGTGACCTGTCAATTGCCATCTGGATGACAAATGCTGTGGATGACAAACACTAACAGTAATACCTATTTTCCTGGTGTTTGGAAAGCAGTATCCGTTAAAATGAATCATTATCTTAACAATACTGTATATCAAATAAACCTCCCAAGAAATGTTGGAACCTGGGTAAAAAAGCTTGATGTACTCTTTGCTTCATTAATAAAATGACTAGTGCATCTCAGGATGTCACTGTTCAACCAAATCTCCACTCTAATACATGAGAAAAATTTCCAACAATTCTCTCTGCTTCTGTTCTGATATTTAGATCGCAGAGCACAGTTGCTGCAAATACAATTATGGTGTTGCTGATCTGTTATCTTTATACAAAACCGTCCGTTGTGAGTAATCATTTCAAGTAACGCTCAGAGGGTAGCACCTTGCAGTTGGACTACTGTAAACATGCCAGGTTTTGTAGTTTATGACACAAGCATGGGAACTTAATATATTTACAGGAAGGGGCCTTGAATTTCCTGGCTAAAATATACTAGCTTTGCATAGATTTGGAGGATAAATTTACCCTATTGTGTGGAGCTGAATATGCTTTCTGCATTCTTAATTTAAATCCTAGGGATTGTTTTCAGGAAAATGTCAGCGTAATTGTTCAAAGCACAGCTATGTGCCAACACAAAGGTACTAGCTGGAGAACGATTTTATGGTGATATCCTATCAGAAGGAATTTGCGGAGCACCAGTGGACCAGTAAACTGAGTTTTGAGGTGGGAGGCAGGAATTTCTGTGCTCCGGTCTGTCTCTGCCACCAACTCATTAGAGAACTTTGGACACGGCACATAAACCTCCTGCAGCCGTGCTCCTAGCCACTGGATTGAGACTGGCTGGCTGGCACGTTTGCCTGAAGAGACGTAGCAAAGCTGAGAACCTTAACCTGAAGTACAGTAGAAGTCCTACATGCTACTATTTGTCCACATCATTTAAGAAGAGTGTGAGAAATCACTAAATAACCCACCACTTTCTGAAGGACCTGAAAATGCGTTTCTCTCATTTGGCAAAACTCTCAGCTATATTCTCTCCTGGCCTCTAAGATGCACTAATAAATTCAATACACCCAGAAACACTTATTGCACTGAGGCCAGCTAGCAGAGATTAGTTTGTGTCCATACTGCCAAGCTCCCTTTACCTCCAAACAAGCGGGGGCTGGATGCAGACTGCCTACTGGGAATGGTTTGTGCATGGGCTGGTTCCCAAACTGTGCCAGTGAATTGCTTTGGAGCACTCTTCTTGGCGAAGGCTAAAACCAAGCCAGGGCTGCAAGGCTTGAAATGTAGCAGTATTGATTACCAAGCTTCAGTGCCTGGGATTGTTTCCTGGCACTGTTTAATTTATTTTTCTAGATGTAGCTTGCACATGAAGAAGTGCACAGCTGGTGTAGCAGCTGACATGATCATGGGCAGCTGCTCACAGGCTGTGACTTTCAGTAATGCTTCTTTCAGTGCAAGGTTTCCCCGCAGCCCAGCATTGTGTCTTCTCTCCTCCTCGGGCCATCTCAGCTAGCTGGAAGGCCACGCGATGACTGTTGGCACCTGCACGCTGGGTGACAGGGTAAGGGCAAGAGCTGAAAACCTGAGCTACCAAGGTGGGAGAAACTGGTCTAAGTAACAGGGAACATTAAGTGGCATCCAGCTCTGAGGGTCTTCTGCTCAGGACCTGAGAGGTCTGTTTTAGCATGTGGATTCAAGACTAGAGAGAGGAAAATGCTTTACCCTCAACTTGCATTTGTATAACAAGTCTGTTAGCGTACAGTCACTCTGAAAACTTTTTGCAAGCCTGGAACTGAGTTGCGCAAACGCCTGTTCTGTCCAACCCATTACAGACGTCTTTGCTTATCTGCAGTGTAGGAAGACGGCAGGAATGTGAATTGTCCCCTTTCTCTGGAGGGGAAGTGAACTCAAGCACCAGCCTAACAAAGACCCTTGAAAAACCATAGTTTAACTATTTGACTCCAGGCTGTTTGAGGTGTTTTGGATGTGGTTAGAGCTCCATGAAGCAAAACTGGGGGAGTTACAATCTAAATAAATAGATGCAAATAACTATGTACCACTGCCCAAACTTAAACCCACAGTCTGTTTCCCTAAGTCTCTAGCACCTCTTGCAAATTATTTCAGAATACCATGGGTAGACGGTACATTTCTGCTCTAAGACCCATCTCTGCTTTAAACTGTCCCACGTCCCTGTTTTTTCCTCTTGCAAAGAACTAGAAGCTCTTCAAAGCATGTGGCATTCATTTCTGGGAGTGGATAATTCAAGCAAATTAACCCACCCTTCTTTGGAGAAATTTTTCTGGTGCAGCTTCGTAGTCCTCTCAGACGCCAGGGAGTGCTCAGTTCAGCATGCAGCCATCCCTACCCTTGGTTTTGCCTTTACTGTCTTGTGAGGTTTAGTCAGGAATTTTGTAATAATTTTATTGTATTCCCAGGTCTCTTATCTGGCATTTATTCTTGTTACTCCAGTTGCTACTGGTTTTAGCTTGTACACAGGAAACCGCGGTGCCAATCAGTGTCGTTCCCAAGGTGACAGGAAACCCTGTTTGGTCGGATGTTGATTGTGCTTGTCTTTTCTGCTCCACCCATCGCATTTTCTTCCTTTTTGGCATAAGTTAAGACAAATTAATCAGTGGCCGCCATCTGGTAGACAGTTTTGGTGGTTTTGCAGTGATTCGTCCAGCTGATCTTTTGAAAAGCAATGCACAGCATAAGAAACCAAGGGGGAATATCCATGTTAATATTTAAATGATTCTCAGGCCTAGGATCAGATGAGCCGTTGTTGCCCTGGGCCCATGAGTAATTTGAGTTGTGTGAGTAATCCCCTCATCTTGTCCAGCAGCCAGTTTGGGTTTTTCAGCCGTGTTTGGTCAGAGGGTTAAACTCCGATGCAGGTTTCCAGTGACTGGTTTCCTCAGCTCCTCTCTGCCTTTGCTTTGTTTCTGTGGTCAACCATCCCAGGCAGGGTTTCTGTGACTGCTTCACCAGCTGTCCTAATGTGCAGGCAGAGTGGGACATCTGGGAAAGTGAGGAGGTGCACATTAGCTGAACTTGAAATACTCTGCGTATCTCGGCTCAGCCTGTAGGAGGATGTGTCCATCTGTGACATTTACAACCAAATATATCGCCTGTTCGCATCGGCAGGTTGGAAATGCCATGCTAAGGGACGAAGAAAGAGAGAAGAGAACCCGTTTCATTATGAGATTGTGTTGTAAACAGGATGAGGTACATTGCATCTCCTGAGTCCTTGATTAGAACGCACGGGTACTGATTTCGGTAATATAAACAACTGATGTGGAACGGAACATCCCTATCAGATATCCAGGGTTTTGAAATTTACAAGAAAGGTTGATTTTTAACATTTGGGGTTTTATAGAATTCACCTTGAATGCTCCTATTAATGTCTGAAAAAGGCCAATGCCTCATTTTAAAACAGAAATATTCACCTTTCCTCTTGTTTTGGAATATATTTCTCACTGATCATGCCATTCCTTCTGGCCAACTGTTCTGTAGGGTAACCTAAAGCTGAATTTAGCTCAGTTCCCCTTAATTTAAAATGTTAGGAACTGACACAGAACACATTTACAGAAAGAAAAGAAAGAAAAGAAAAACATCAAATCACCTGCAAAACTGCAATATAAAATATCCAAGCATATCTCTGAATTGCAGGAAGCCATGGACTGGACAGTACTTACTAAGTATCCACCTTAAATTGTAGCCATCAGTTAATATTCCAGGCCATTAATCTCTTATTTGAATGCAATCATAATTCATTTTTTTTTCTGCACATTGTTAGGAGAACACTTACAAATTATGACAGTTTCTGCTTCTTTTCAGAAGAAAACAGTTCTGGAAATTCAGCAGAGATCTCTTACATAGTCAGAGCTAGTATGTACAGAAAGCTTAACATTGCTAGCTAGCAGAAATGTCTTTTGTGTGCAAATACACCTTTTCTCAAATAATACTGCATGTAAATCTGTGGGTCACACTATTTCTCAGCTCATATAGGAAATTCTCTTTGATATTTTTATTAATGTAGTACCTTGGAGCCTCAGTCACAGATCAGGATCCCTCTGTGCAAGGCTCCGTATACACCCAAGACTGAAACGATCCTCTATCCAAAAAACCTACAATCTAAACATCAGACAAGGTAGTAGATGCATACAGACAGTCAGTCAAGCCTCAGGAAATGGAGAAGCAGTAGCATCATGGCAGAGATGAGGATGCCCAGAGTGTGCTATGAGAATGGCTCAGCCCAAGAAATACTGCCCAGAGGCAGTATCTAGTTTCATATGACGCTGACATTTCAGCCAGATTCTTGCTGGAGTTGGTTGTCTGCTTTGATACCGTCCCATCCAAGCTGATGCATCAGTTTGGTTTCACTTTGAACCTTTGCTGAGTATGGCCAACATGTTTCAGGGGCTTTTTTTATTATTTCCATAGTAAGGCAAGTGAGACATTAATTGGTTAAGTCACTCATCCAAGACGACACTGCAAATCAGTGCCCTATCTTCATAAAATACCTGGACTCTTGAACTCTTCATTCAGTTCTCTAACCGGTTGAGCCAGTAAGAAGCTGCAACAGTGATATTTCTTTCTGGGACAGGGACTTCCCTTATGTTCCCTATCAAAGAGTATACTTTTGATGCTTAACAAACTGTGTATATTGTTGTTACTAATTTATGGTAGCTATAATTATCCCTGTTATGTTAATACTGTGATTTGATAACAGGAGCAAAACAGAACACAGCGACTTCAAATAACTGCTCAAATATGCGATAGGCATCAGAAGGGGAAGTACTGTATATAATTCCCACACAGAAAAATGTCGTTAAGTAAAATGTTTCTCTAGGGAACTCGGTCCTGAAGCTTTGGGATGACCAATAGCAGTTCCCTGGAAAGCTGTGCTGCCAGGGAGAGCTGGGGACGGTGCTGGGCAGGAGGGAACTTGAGCCTGCCCCTCCACCAGGGCTGGTGCTTCCGCTTCCCACCGTCCCCCTGGCAGCCGCATCTCCTGTCTTTGAGATGTCTCAAATCCTTCCTGAGTTGTTGCAAATTCCACCGGAGGACTGCTGCGTAGTCCAGAGCCTTTCAGTTCCTCTCCCTAGATTTGACAGTGGACGTAATAGTGTAGCCTTACAACAAATGAAGGAAAGCAATGAGAACAGCAGGAAAGTACACAACAGCTAATAAATCCAATTTGCATGGTCTTGTTTCACTTTAGACTCTATTTAGCTTCTTTTTCCTCAGTGGATTTATAGAGATATCTGGGAAGAGAATTTGGCCCGCAGAGCACAATACCGAACGGGTTTGTGAAAGAAGAAGGCATTGTGAAAAGCAGAAAGCTGGTATTATAATTAATCCCAAAGGTAATCTTCTGGCTACAGAGAATGCATTTGCAATTTACTGATAAGGTTAAAATAAAATAAATGTTTTCTGCTTCATCACAAGGTTTTTCCCAAATGTAGATGGCCTAAATACCCCCCTAATCCCCATGTCTACTGTTCACTGTTGCCTGGCTCTCAGCTACAGAGCTCATTGTCCTGGGACAGTGCAGAGGTCATAAGGTAGGCTAAGAAAGCTGTCTTCAGGAAATATCACAGAAAAGAAGACACCAGACACAAAGATGTGGAAGCAACCTTTGGTTCAGGACGTTCCTAAACTACAGATTGGCAGAAGCTGGAGGGCATACTAAAAATAAGTAACAGTGTTAACTAAATAATCAGTAATTCCTGCTTGCTTTGTTCCTGAGTTCTTTCCCTAAACCTCCTCTCACTGGCCATTGTTGAAAACAGGATACTGGTCAACCTTTGGTCTTACATAGTACACCAAATTTATGTTCATATTTCTACATCACTCCAATGTATTTTAATCTAAGCCATGTTACATCATTAGCTGTATGAAGCCCTGTTTGTTGAGAGTGTTTGTACTGAGATAGAGGGGGTGGAGGCTGGGTTGGGAGGGAGTTTGGTTTATCTTTCAGATATAACTTCTTTCTTTTTATTTCATAATGCAGTGTGCATTTAGGGAACACTGCTTTTATCAGAGTCCTTATATTTCCCTCCTCCATTCAATTCATAGAAGTGAATTTAAATCAAGTGATTTAAGTTTTTTAATGCCATGAATCCTTTGCTAATAGAGAACTATTAATCTGAAGCAATTATAATTATTTCCCTCTGAAATTTCCAGTCTGTACTAACTCATTGATGGTGTGTATGAGGAAGAGTAGATGCAGAAAGCCTTCACTCTGGCCCATGCCTTCATCTCTGGGCACAGGTTCAGATGCATTTCCCTTCTCAGAGCCCAGCCTATGCACTCCCCTATAGGAACATCTCTGATGAAAGCAGGCAGCGACCAGGGCTGTGGCCTTCAAGGGATCTGCAGAGCTCTGTAGAAGGGAGCTCCAGGTCACTTACCTGTCTGTTCCTCGTCACCTACTCAGCCCTAAATGGGACTGTACAGATTGGCAATACCTCTTTTAAAGGTCTATCTAATCTGTCTGAAGTGCAAGACAAAGTACAGCTTGGTATGCAGGCTTTTACAGATGTCTTAAAAGCATTCAAGCATTGCTCCATTTCAAATTGCAAGCCTAAATGGATTTCCTAAACTTCATTTTCAAAGGCAATCCAGGCACTTTGCACATCAATACATTCGTTTGAGCAAGCGTTCCCATAGAAAGCAAGGCTGGAAGGAAAACCAGGCTATTAAAGTGAATCCAGAAGAAAAATCTGGGCAGAGAGAAAGGTTTATACGCCTCGCTTAGGTGTCAGCTCTGGAAACTTCATAAGCAGCTAAACAGCAGACCTAAGTGCACATATATGGTTCCTGTCTCTAAGAGCCTAAATCCCATCAAGCACATAAGTTACTCTGGAAATGGGACTGTGCCTTCCAAAGTGTATGAGCTAAAAGGATTTTTGGTTTGTACAGGCAGCCTTAGATGCTTTGTCCACTGTGGGACTGAGTGGAGTAGTTTTGCTGGCTCCTTTTAGAAATGTCCATAGATGGCGCAGCTCTGTTGAGCAATGGTGTGAGTCTGGAGGTTTTACATTCTTCAGGAACTGCTGCTGTTCAGTAATTTCTTCAAAGTGCACTAACAATTCATTTGTCTGCTTAGAAATCTTCTGTGTGACACTTGCAGTAGTTTAAAGATAATGAAGACCAAGTCAAATAAACAAGAAATGTGCTTTTTTATTATCTTAAGGTTGACAGGGTGTAGTAAACGCCTCTTTTCCCAGATGTTTCTTCCTGTCTTTCCCAAATGGCAAACTCACCAGGAAAGAACTCATTGTACTGATTAGTCTTCAAGTCACAATAAAAAATAGTTTTCTCTTACTGATACTGTCTGAAGATGCTGTCCATTTACATTAAGAATACTCCTACCCATGTCTTTTTCCAGGTCAGCTGGTTTTGGTTAAAGCCTCAAAAGAGTATTGAAGGACATTAATGTGTGAATAGATTATATATTTGCTCGTTTGGATTTCAGGATTGTAGATTATATTCCTTAAAAGAGCAACAGGTGCAGGATGGAGGTAGAGTTTGTGCTTAAGAGATTAGTTAGTATGGAATACATGAAGCTGAATGGACTTATTGATAAGGCTTCTATTATGGGGGAAAAAAAAAAAACACCAAACCACAAACCTTTTTTCATGTAAAAGCTGAAAAATCTAAGATCAGTCCATTTTTTGTTTGCCATAGGGCTGACCAACTAAATAGCAAAAAATCTTAGTTAAGCAGTCTTAAAAAAACACTTCCTAGAAGCTATTGCTGAGGTGTTGCACCTCTCCTTTCTCATTTATTAGGCCAGTTCTTTCAGGTAAGCTACAGTTCTCTGAATACTGCAGGCAAACACCCTCTAGGCTTGCTGTAGTGCTCACTTGCCAAAGTGAGCCCTGAATTCGCTGGGAAAAGTAATCAGGCTTTGCACCTGGACAAGGGATTTAAATGGGAAATGATGGTGCCTGGCTACATGTCCTCCAAGGCATCATGGAGGTACTTATGAGCTGAAATCGTAGAGGGGCAACTCATACAAGTATGACAAACGTATTTTGCAAATTGATTTTTTTTTCTAATTTTCAAGCAAAAGATAGAGCAGACAGAATATTTGGGGTTTTTTAACAGTTCTTGTTGGCTTACCTTATATAAATGCATTATCTAAGCTCATTAAGTTGTGCATTTGTTTAATCTGTGCAGCTCTAGCAGCTAATTATTATTCCTCTCCACTCTCTTTTCCCTTTCCCTATTCTTTTAATCCCTTTTGTTTATATTCATTGTAGCTTAGTTTAAATTAGCTTGTGCATTAATCAGAGAGAGAACAGGTCATCCAGTATGTTTGTGCAATGAGGCCTCCAGTATGAAATAGAGCAATGCTGCAATGCAAGCAGATAATAATAGCAATAAACAAGACTGCATGCAATTAAAGCTCTACCATCTAAAGCAAATTAACCAGAAATTAGTAAACATATATTCAGCTCTTTGAAAAAACAGCTCAAATAAGCACAACAAATTAGCATCTTCATTTATTTTTACTTCTGAACATTTAACTCAGTTTTCACTCATGCTGAAAACATGTATATGTGAATAGGAATCAGAAATAGAGCTTTATGTTACTGTTCAATTTTTATTGGAGAGAGAAGTTCGCGTGACAAAATGCAATTTGATTGTAGAAATAATCTACAGGAAAAGATGGGAGTTTGTATAAGCTTTGCATTTTTGAACAGTCAGTTCCCGTAGCCGAGCGACGTAGCCTTATCGAGGGCAGAACAGGAGCGAATTGGCAGTACATTAGAAAGCATGATTAAAAGAGGGAAAGTTGAAACTACTCTCATGTCAGCTGTTTTCCTCTACAGGATATTGAGCCATTCCTGTCCTAACCAGATACTGATTGCTTAAAACTTAGTCCAGAAGTACTTGTCAAAACCGTTTCCTCAGTTCATTTTGACATGCGGAGTTGTGAGTAGATCCTGAGAATTGTTTGCAATTTAGTGCTAGAGGTATTGGCCTGCTCTCGCTTGTGGCCATGGTCTCCAGACCCTCTGGAGAGAACAAAAAATGCCTCCACTTTCCAGAAAAGCTATTTAAACTTTATAGCTGAGGTTCCTGATAAGTTTCTAAGGAACCACAGCAGGTTGGAGGATGCTGCCAGGAGGTTTCTTGTAGCTAGGAAGCTGCAAAAGATTGGAAGTCTTGCCGCACAGCAGCCATATATCCCTCTTCTTCTCCTTTCACACAGCTTGCTGTCGTCACTTTCGGACCCCTTCCTCAGAGTAAGAGGCAGGAAGCATCAGTTTTTCAAGTGACAAATAAGTGGGGGAAAAAAAAATAATGCAACACAGGAATACTATGAGGAGAGCTGTGTTATAGAGCAAACATGAGCAGAAATGGCAGATGTTCTTTCCAAGAAGATGTGTAGGATCAGCATACTTCATCCTATTGCCTCCCTTATAGTCCTGAGCTTAAGTATCTTCCATCAGTGGCTTTCTGGGGGTAGGTATTAGCTTCAGTGTTATACCCAGTTTACTCCCTCTGCACTGTAAATTACATTTTCTGGCTGGTGAGATTGGACTGCCCCCACAAATGGCTTCAGGTGCATCTTAGGTGCAGATGGCTGTGAGGCAGAGTAGAGGTATGATAATTATCAATAATATTAATGATTGAATTGCTAAGCATGCCTGTGGAAACATTGGGCTGATATCTACATATCTGTCCAGGATCTCCTCTCTGGAGAGGAAAAATCAAAGCCAGAGGAAGGTTAATCTGTGAGAGGAATAAGGCTTTGGAAATGAGGCCAGGTTCCTATAGAAAATGAGAGGTCCGCTGTTCCTAGGCATGACAGGAGGTCAGTAGGTAACTTCTGGTGTTTAAGTAGCGCTGATATGTCAGGGGGTAGCAGGAGAGGGGGGAAGATCAAGTTTGACAACCTGCACCCCAAAGTGCTGAAAGTAGAACTCTGGTCCTGCATTTTTTATTTCCATGCATAGCAAAGTTGCTGCAAAATGACCAAACATGAGTTGAATAGAACAGGTCCTTCAAGGTATTAGGCTGTATCAATTTAGATTGGTGATAATGCATATTTTCCTTTAATGCAAAGTAAATTGGTCATTTTACATTCATAGTTAGAGATTAAAAATCAATTTGTATTCCTCTGCTGGTGTTTTTTAAGTAAATGATTGCCGTAAATAATACTGAATCTTGAAATCAGTTGAAGAGTGATTTCCTTTAGAAATAAGTACCTATGACAATTGATTGCAAAATGACTTAAGGTAACTTGAGAAATGACACAGATTTAGGGAACCTTGGGTTTTAGTCCTGCATCCAACAGTAATTATTTTTTGGCCTTGTTAGTTGGTTGACCGCAGCTTCTGATTTTTGAGTACTTCGGTTTGGGTGTCATATGGGTTTGTTTTGTTTAAAAATATTACTAATGCCAGGCCTGAGTGGGTTTCTAAAAGCTGCAGAACTTTTTCAAGTGAAAACCAATAGCAATGCAGAATTGTCAGCAAGCAAATCAGAGATCATTTGAGAAACTGAGTTATCATCATGGATCTACCAAACAGCATCTGTAAAGCAAGGCTTCATAGGGCACCTGGGAGTGTAAAAATAAAAAGTACATTATATGCAATAAGTACTGTGTGCAAATATTAATTTATTAGGATGACATTCACATAGTTACATAATGAATTTTTTTAGTCATTATTTTCCCAAACTAATACTGATGATATTGCTTGACCTTTGTTGAAAGTAGGAGTAAATAAGAGGATAATTGCATTAATGGGTATTGTCTATTATCAGAACTTGTGGGGGTTTCTATCAGAATATTCTCTAATATGTGCTGCAGCACAACAGAAAACTGAAACTTATGTGCTCTACATTTCCAAGAAAATAATGTAGACCTAGGAAAAAAAAAATATTCTTTTTTTCAAGTTTGGGTGCTCAGTAATGGAGTTTTGCCTCGTGCTTAGAGGACTTGTTTGAGACAGTATGCTGATGGTCAGAAAAAACCCAAGAGATTACCACATCATTTAATACAACCATACTCTTATTCAGCTCCACTTTCCCAAGATATCCAGTAATATAAGCAGTACAAGGTGATGATACATATTTCAGGCTAGGACGTACAGAGCAAGAATCATACATAAGCATTTGTGAAAAATACATAAACCATTCTTATGCTTGTTAGAAGCAACTATTTATCAATACTGTGAATGTTACTTTAAAATTTATCAGATTATATTTCACCTCAAATGAGAGTCATCTCTTAACCTTCTGAGGACTGACTGTAATGGATGTTATAAATCTGGATTTGTGAAGATATGTCTCAATCTTATATTAGAAGATCTGTGCTATGGTTTGCCCAAGACTGAAAGAAAATGGCAGTATGTTCAGTCTTCTGCAAAGATTGTTAACCCCTCTGTATTTCTGCTTCTCTACTGTTCCCTTTTTTAATGCTAATTTTTCTTAACGAAGTCAATGGGAGTTATGCAGTATCCTATTTTTATTCATTTTATATCGAAATACAGGATTAATAACAACATTATGTCCTTTTCTGATTTACTGTCCTTTTCACACCCAACCACAGCTTTCCGTATCACATAGTTTCATCTACATGACCATGTTTTCTCATAGCTATTTTGCTAAAAGCAGTAGGAAAGCTGAGACCTGTATTTTTCTCATTGTCCTTTTTATAAATCTATTTTTTTTTCCTTTCAAGTACTCTACTGAAACATAAAACTAAGTAAGCAAGTGAAGTCTGGCACCAGTAAGGTAGTAAGTGGTAGAAACCACATGCCTACTTGTGCTCTCAGTACAACTGCAGCAGTGCAAAACCCACGTGAATTGAGAGCATTTGCTGATGAGATGAACCAGCAGGGGAAGAGAATCAGGACCCATGTCTAGACCTAGTCTGTGAGCACTAGAGAGGGAAATGCAGAGGGGAAGTGCAGTGTTTTTCCCATAGTCCCTGCAGTAAAGCCCAGAGAGAGTAGCCCTACAGAGCATCCCCTGGTACAAGCGGGATCTGAGGACCCAGAACAAACTCCCTCCCCAGTAACCACCGCCAGCACTGCTCTTCCCGCTAATTAATGGCTTCCTTCCACCTGCACAGCTGACACAGCTCCTGCCTCCGCAGCGCAGAAGCTCTGCAGAGGGACAGAGGGCCGAGAGAGCAGAAGGAAGCGCCTCCCACGTCTGCAATGCTGGGGTCGGAGGGCAATGGCTCTTGGAGGGCAGCGGCCATCACCGCTGCTTCCAAAACTACTAGAGAGAATGAAAAGCTGAGGACCGGGAATCTGGGCGTTGCATTTTTCAGGAGTGCTGAATAAACATGGGAACATGTATTTAAAGAAATTACCCAGCTTAAATAAACAACTGGGAAAACGTGTTGGGTAATTGGATTTTGATAATCACCAGCTATGGCTTAATTTTAGGGTTAGGGAAGACCTGGAAATGACCTTGCTAATGATTAATAGGCTTTAGTAACCTGGTGGCCCTCCAAGGTGGACAGGTGGAGCTTCCTTTTGAGAGTTTTCAAACAAACATTGCATTAATCTTTTTTTTTTCAGTCATGAGCTGTAATAAAATCTGCTTCTATAAATGTATTATTAAAAATACTCTAGTGGATTCTCATCAGTGGACTTGTTCCTATTACCCAATTGAAAAGAGGGCTGTGAGTAAGTAGTAAGACCCCCTCTGGGATACTAGACAATACACAGACACAAGTGGTTTCCTGATTGCACTTATTCACGTACCAAGTGATGAAGTGGCTGTCCCAGCTGGTTAAACTTCAGAAGAGTTAGTCTCATACTGATTTTAATGCAATGTTGTCACGAATGTTTAAATTCCTCAGATTCCTCACATGATGCTCTTTCCCATTAAGACGCAATCTCAAGGGCATGCTGGGGGAGGTGTATCATAAGACAGCCTTCTCTAATTTGGCCCCTAATTAACATGGGGAGCATAAAGAATATAAAGATATTTAGAAGGTAAAAAAGAGTTGTAAATATACAGAAATAAGGGAAAACCCATGTGTACAGCTCCTTCATTCTAATTTAAAATGGAAAGATATTTATATGTAATGAGATGTATATGTGTGTGTGTACACATATTTGGAGGAATCCAAGAAATATTAGTTGTCTGACTAGCCGTGTCACTGGTCCCACTGGTCTGATAGTGATTTCTTTATTCAAAACCTGAATAGTTCCAGTTCAGGAGCTTTTCTCTCCTTGCCAGGAGACAAGGGATAGTTACCAAAAATTTCAGCAGGCATTGGATTAGGTGCCACCTCCTTGTTGCTCTGTGGCCAGCCTTGTGCAGCTCTTCCAGTAAGGGGGGAATAGGTGGGCTTACTGCCTAACCTCTTTCCATCAGTAAAGAGAAGAGAATTCTTCCTTTGTGCTCTTTCCTACAGAAAGTTAAGAATTTAACTGCTGGAGAAACACAGAGAAACTGTTGGAGACCAGATCAGGACCTGAGACTATAAGCATCTTCTATTAGGACGTACAAGAGCATGATGGGTTCAGGCCCTCCCTGGTCTTTCCAGACAAGGCAAAATGTCCTGTTCTCAGCTTATTCCTCAGCATGGTATTGAATGCAATAAAGAACTCTGCGTGATTAATGTGAATTTTGGCAATAGTATTGGTAATGTAAACATCATTAAAATCCTTTTATTAAGTAAAGCATACTTCTTCAAAAGTGTTCTTTGAGATGTCACTTTTATGGAAGAATTACCTTTAGACTTCTTATCTATTGTATATCCTCTTATGGACTTTCTAAAAAGACCGCTATCTTTTAGGTAATTATTTTCTCCCCTATATTCAGTTTTTATACAGCATGTAGCTTTTAATGTGTTAAATATGCAGCTAAAAACTATTTCTTCTTTCCAGAGTAAGTTATTTGATTCTCAACACCGGTATTCGTCAATAATCCCCATAAATGGTAAAAGCTGTAAACTCAAAGTTATAATTAGATCAGGTATATTTTTTGTTGTTGTTAGAAAGGAAATAGTCTTTTTGCCAAGACTGTCAGTGATAACAACGTAAAAGCCAAAGAAAATATTAACATTTTCACCGTACTTTGTTATTGAACAATGCGAATACTTTTCGTCTATATTAAGGAGATCTCAATAGGCTCCCCCAGAAGTATGTCTGGGTCTAAATTGCTGCCCATTTCTCAATCAAAGGTAGCATAAACAGTTTTGGAGTGGTTCATTGCATACCTCTCTAGTGGATTTCTCGATTGTTTTCAAAAGATTGGACTTGCAGTATACACCATCAGAGCCACCTGTTTGAGGGACTGCCTTTTTCCATGGAATAAATTGCTAGTCATGGCCAGAAGAGGTGCTTTCACAGGAGGGTTTTTGTGAGAAAGCGGTCTAACAGGATGTTTTCCTTGAGAAGCGATGAGAAGCTGGGGGGACTGGCTTTCCCCACAGGTGGGGGCAGTCCCCAGGGGGGTGGGATGGGTACATGAGCCAGGTCCCTTCCACAGGGTCTGGCAGAGAGCACCCACTGCCGCTGGCTTGCAGCATGCCCACCTCCCAGGCTGCTACAGCTCCTGGTTTGGGCACGAGCACTGGCACCACCAAATGGGGCTTCGGTAACAACGCAGGGTGTGTGGCAAGCCACAGAGCACTACTGGTAGCTTATGCATATATCAGTTACTAGTAATTTCTGCTCAGACTGCTACTTCACTTCTGCCTACCTCCTAGCAAAATTAGCAGAATCACACCCTACCTGCTTCCCTCTGCCAACAGAGATGTCCCCGTATACCCCAGGAGGCAGCCAGCTGCCTGCAGCCGCCTTGACTGCATCTTGCCTCTCCCACCTCTGCTTCTGTTGCTGACTCACTGTTACCATCCGCGGGCCTGGGCAGCAAAGCTCTTGCTATCACCCACCCATCAGCTAAGCTGAAATTGGCTCATGGACACTAGTGCACAATGTGAGATTCACCAATTCCACCAGGTGATCTTGTCTCTTGGCTATTGGTGCTTTGTGTTTTGCTAAGTGACAGGTGAGTGACTGAAGTAACTTCTATTCATGCAGACTGACATGATAGAAATGGTTTCATTTAAAATAAAATTACTGAAGGATGTACGGACGTGTGTAAGAGGAAGGGAAGCGCATTGAAGTTGTGTCAGAACAAAAAAAAAAAGTTATGTTCATATGGTTACAAACAAAGAAGAAAGCAATAAACCCTAAGAATACATATGCTGGTGGCAGAAGAAGATCAGGAAACAGAACAGCAACACCAGCACTAAGTAAGGAGTCACAGTCTCTGAAAAGAAGTAATTTGCTCAAATATGTGTGCAGGCAAATACTTATGGGCCACCCATAAATAATGGAAGGGCAGTAAAGAGCAAGTAGTAACACAAGCAACTTCTGCTGCAGGCTAGAGGAAAGCATTCCCTCGGTATTAATAGCACCTGCTTCACAGATACTGATTATGTCTGTAAGATATTTATAATAACGTGATATCACTGCAAAAGGGACAGTTGTACCTTAACAGCATCCCAGTGTCTCATAACACTCACCCCGTGGGGTTCTCCCACCGATACGAAATGCACCCAACCATGCAGAGTTCTAGCAGGAAAACTGGAGTCACTGGGTAATTAATTAACCAGCAAATGGTTAATCACAGACATACATGATTTTAAAAATGGGCAAGGGGTAGAGTTGTATCCTCAACTGGCAGGATGACTATTAGGAGAGACTTGAGGTAGAGGTGTTAAGTTGTGGTCGTATATATCCGAGCATGGTAGAGCAACTGAGAGCTTAAAGAACTCCCCTGTAAGCATACATTAACAGCGAGATGATAATGTGCAGAGGTAGGAGTGAAACTTGCATTGTCATATCTCTATATGTGCATAGCTGCTTTGTAAACGTTAGAGGCGTTTACACTGGGCTGGGCATCTCTAGCTCATTTCAGACAGCTGAATCTTACAGTCTTATAGTACTGATTTCTGATTAGTAAACACAAAACCTTTGATCAGTGCCTACAAATGTGTGTTTAGTCATCACAATTCACTAAGCATGGATTTATTGCAATCAATATGCCTGAAGTTAAGATTTGACTAGATAGCATTTGATCAATGGGTTGAAACTATGAAAAACCACAGTTTTCCTAAGTGTTGTTTGGAGAAAGCAACAAAAAGGGTAGAGCTCATACCAAGCACACAGAAGTGTGCTTTATTTTTATTTTCCCAGCTCAGAGGTGTTGTTGAATCCAGCTTTATTTTCCTGTAGTAATGTGAAATGTTGATGACTTTGATTGTCGTGCAAGAGATGTTTGGCATTTCTGAATAACCCCTCTAAGACTGTGACCGTTCCTCCTCCTGGGACGCAGCTCATTTATTGTGGTTTACTGCCTCTCCCTTCTCTCTTACCTAGCATAAGGCATTGCCCACTGTCTTGGTAGTCATGGTGTTTGCATTGCCTTTCCACTTATGTCTGCTGATTTTATCACTTTTTCCCCTGTATATGTCTCACCGTATATTTAATTTTAGTAGGTTCTTCAACATATAGCTGACACACAGAATATTTATTTCCAGGTTGTTATATATATGTTAGAAATAATTCACCTCTTTTTTCTGTGAAACATTTCTTCCTTACTAAGATATCACTTTCACATTTGACATCCATAAAGATTAAGTAGCATATAGGGAGCAGTTTCTACTTCTAAGAATAATCCAGATAGTTGCTCCCTAGGACACTGTTCTTGCAGCATCAGCTGTCAGAGTCAGGAGGTAGGATGACATGTAAAATCTTGGTTTTCTGGCCACCCAGTGCTTCCAGTGAAACCAGTCTTGCAGTCTTTGCACACCCAAGTCTCCCAGTGACTACACAGAAATTCAAGGTGCATAAATAACTCAGGATCAGCTGCATGAGTATGGGACTTACAGTAACACAGATCTGATATAGTTGTTTTATTTATTTTCTAACACAGACGAGGCTCCAATGTCTCACTGACTTTGGATATGACCAGTTTGGGAAGCGTTGAACCTTTCGTCACTGTGCCGACCCCACGAGAAAAAGTAGCGATGGAATACCTACAGTCAGCCGGCCGTGTCCTGACACGGCAGCAGCTTCGAGACGCGGTTGCATGTTCTCATTTACTTCAAACAGAATTCATGGTGAGTTTAACAACAAGCTATATATGAGGATTTTTTATATAATTGGCACAACAGAAACTGTGGAGAAAAAATAATTGGGCAACACTTGAATGTCAAGGTACAAATCATTTCTGAAGGGCAGATAGTTTCAAGGTGGTGTTTTATGTTTATGCACTAAAGACAGATAAGTAAGTCAGTTATATCCATACAGAATACAGATTCCTCTCAGTTTGAAGTCCCGTTCATAGATGGGATGAATGTTGTATTAGATCTACAGTACAAACAGCCGGGACTGTAACACTGTGGCAGTTTCAAAAAGAGATCATAAAGGCTGTGATGACAGAAGACACAGTAATAATTGGAGATTTTGTTTATTTCCATGTAAACATCACGTATGCTTGTAATTTGAGGACTAAATTTTTAGTCGCTATAAATGACTTTTTTGGAGCAGACAGGGACACCCACAGTCAGTCAGTACAAACTACCTTTAACAAGCACTCCATACAGCAAGCCTAATATACTCTAGACCAAAAAAACTGAAGTATCCTACAAGTTTATTTAATATTAAAAGGGGTAAGAATCTAAAATGAAGACAGTGGCCAGGTAGAAACAAGTCAGAGCAGAAAAACTCAGACAGGGAAAGCACATTATTAAATATTGCTTTAAGAAGAACTGAAAAAGACTGATATTGCAAAACATCCAGAGGTTATAAGAAATAAGGAGACACTCTTTACAAGGGAAATAGAACAAAGCATAAACTGAAGCCAGTGGACAGTGAAAGTTGAATAAGGCAGGCCAACAAAGGTTTTGAATTAAAAAAAATCGTAACTTCATTTTAAAAATAGATTTAAAGCACGAACCTCACCACAGAGTACAAGGATCAATAGAGGATCAAAAGGGTAGAAAACAGATTTGGAGAAGGTGAAGCAATAGGAGATAAGTGGCTGCATGATTCGTATCTGTGTTGACCACAGAAGAACGTAGGGAATTTTCTGCCTCTGTGGCAGGAGTAGATTCAAACAGGTCACTGGAGGATCTGTCTGATATTGAAATGTTAATAGAAGAGATTCTAGAACAAGTCAATAAAATGAATAAAAGCTACTCAGTGGAATAAGCTGGTATTCACCCAGGAACCCTAAAGGGGTTCATATATGCAATTACTGATGTATTAACTGGGCAGGTGCAACCTAGCACTTGGGCTCCAGCAGCTGAGGAGTCAGAGGGCCAGAGGTAATAGGAGTTTTTCAGAAGGGCTCCAGAAGAGATCCAGGGACCTGCAGGCCTATAAATCTGATGACTAAATCAGAGAAAATGGAAGGAATTATAACAAAGAAAGAAGCCAATAGATAAATGAACAAATGCAATACAGTGGGGAATAATCAACAGTGTAGCACTGGAAGGTTTTGTTGCTTCTCAGGGTAAAAGGAGGTCACCAGTGGAGTCCCAGAGGCATCTGTTCTGGAGCTGATACTGACCAAGATGCTCTTAAGTCATCTGGAAAAGGGAATAAATAGTAAGGTGGTGAAGTTTGATGGTGACACTGAATTACCAAGGGTAGTAAAATTAAAAATAGACTTCAAAGAAATTACAGAAGGATTTAATGATAAAATGTTATGCATCTGGGAGAAAATAGTTCTTTATACTTTGATGGGTTCTGAAACACAAAGCTAAGAATCTTGGGAAAAGAACTAGAGAATAATATAGAAAACATCTTTATGACATTGGAAAAATCTATATTGCATTCACGGCTGCATGCTGCTCTGATCTCTCCATCTCAAAGCACATACAGAAGTATGGCAAACATAATCACAGACTAGAGCAGTTTCTGTATCAGGAGATACTAAATTGACAAGGACTTTTCTGCCTAGAAAAGAGACTGTGAGAGGCCCTGACAGAAGTCTAATAGCTCAAATTGAATAAATAGAGCCACACAGAAATGTGTATCCTGGCAAGGCATGTAAGAGCAGGAAGACTTATACAACCCCTTGAGCACAGCACAGGTCTAACAAAGACACACAACTAATTCAGTTCTTATTAAACATGCCAGAGCACGTGATCCCTCAGGTTTCATTTTGTTTTCAATTTGTGCATGTAAGTCAATAGAATAGATGATGAGTGCTATCTCACTCTAAAAATAGCTTTTCATTATGAATAATTGCATCCTATGAAGCAGTCCTTTCATTCACCTTTAAAAAGCCAGGACTAATAGTAAAAGTTAGTTGCTTAAATAAAGTAAATCCCTCAGTTGTTTTACCAAAGCTTGGTCAGAGAGTGTACATGTGAAAAATTACAAGCATCCAACATACTTTTATCACCAGTTATGCCATCAGTTCTCTACCATTCTGCTGCTTAGTTAGGAAAGCTAAAAGGAATAACTTCAATGTGCTTAAACCCCCCATGTTAGGAGACAGTGTGTACAGACAACTTGGCACCTCCACAGAATTCTATTTACCCGAATCCTCTCACACAGCATCTGTGCACAGCTCTGGGGCAACGGAGACTCACATTTTATTTGTTACTGGGGGGCACAACCTGGCTTTGGCCATTTGGTGTTTCCACAGAATTTTATTGAAAAGATCAAGACTTGTCTCTTCCATTTTTAAACCATTTTTAAAAATGTGTTTTAGGATGAAGCTGTTGAACACTATCTGTTTAATATCTTCCTTGCTACAAATAACAGCTTTAGTAGGAACTTGAGGCATGCAAAGAACGCAATATAACTCTCACTTGTTCTGCTCACTCAGCTTGTTTTAACTAGCTAAAGAAATACAATAAGACAGTTCTCTTGATTCTAAAATTATTAGTTCCCATAAAAACCTTCCAAGTGTGCAAAAAGTGGAGAAATGTTCGAAGTTTTCAATGGAAAACTGAAGCATGAGCAATCTTGAGTTATTTTTAGTTCTTTAATTAAAGTTTAAGGTTTTGATTAACAACTTAGGGGGCATTAACTTTAATTTTTAATTGTAAAAACTGGTAAGTTACTATCAAGGTATTTTTCCATAATACTTATTAAGAAAAAAGAGCTATTTTCCTTCTTCTCTTTAATGATAACAAAAAGTTTGGCTACATTTACTTGGGAGAGTATACCTGATTTGGAAGGAGGAAGAAACATAAATTGCCCATCATACACTTCTTTAGTAGCCTGACCTGCTACTGTTCAATAGACAGAATGTCTGAAGCAGGTGACAGAACAGAAAATTTCATTATTCCTGAAATATTGGAATGTCAGAAAATACAGTCCTGCATGGGAAAGTGCCAAATTGTTAAATCTATGAAAATTTGTTCTCATAAAAATGGAAGGATGGGTAAAATGAACATTTGCCTGAATTTTTGTAAATTTTGCCATATTTTCTTAAATGTTTTCAGAGACCTAAACCATATCTCTTTGAGTGTATGAATATTTGTAACATTTAAAGGCTAATGTGAGCCAGAATAGCTGTTATTAGAAGAGTATTGCCCAGAGTGGTGAAGTAGCCCATAAGCAAAGGCACATAGGCATATGCATGTATAATTGCATGCATAAAACTGAGCACACGACTGTGTGCAGTTATTTGTAATTATTTATATATAATCAGTATATATGTTTAATAAAACAAATCTTTATGTATTGTCTATATAACTACATAACTTGTGTGCTAATTTGCACACGTTCATGCATGCCATTTGCAATCTGCTGGGCTTATTTTCCCCCATGTTAGCAGGAACATTATCCCTATAATATCCTGATGTTTTTTTCTGGAATCATCTCTTGCATTTCACAGCCAGCTTCAGAGTAAGTGACTCCTCTGTGGCTGTGATCCACAGTGTATTATCAGATTTCTGTCTGTGCCCTTGACTCCACAAGTACTTACTACTGGGAGGAGTCCACTGACTAGAAAGTGTTTACAGGATGTAAGTGATTAATTGACCTTGCTGGTCCAGAGAAGTGCGTTTCTGTTTTCAACTCAGTGGCATTTCTCCATCTGTCAGTAACTCACCAACTGATGAACGTTTTTAAAATTTCAACAGGCATCAAGCACGGAGACAGCCAGGTGGCTGGAAGAGCCCCACTGACCACCGTCTCTTGTTTTGCAGGCGGTGGACTCTTCCTCACATCTTTTTTGAGTCTCTAGATGACAGACCTAGATCACATTAAACAAAAGCTTAACATATTTCTTGCTCTCCGTTGGTATATCACTGAGCAGGGAAGCCTTTCAGAAGCCTTGCACTGGTGGTGTTTATACTAAGCCAGAACTGAACCAGGGAAGCTCTAGATCAGCCACTAGGCCAGTGCAAGATGCTTACAGCCCATACCAGAGCCCATTAGGACAATTCTGAGCCCAAGGGCTGAGGGGAAGAGCATCACAGAGGTCACCACTGGGAAGGGGTGAAAGTCAGAGGTGGGTATGAGAGGGGTGTGGGCGCTCATTTTGTAGTTCCAGGGAGGTGGAAGGGCCATCATAAGCAGGACAGAGGTGACATGGTTTGACCTGAAGGAATGGGAAGAGGTTTATGCAGAGTGGAGCTTTACAACTGAGAACATCCTGCCCTTAACACAGGCATCATATGAATGACAGTACAGAGAGATGAAAAAAGATTGGGTGAAGTATCTGCAGGGAAGGTATATCTTAGCAGCAACACTTCGGCTGGCCTGAAGTGAGAGGCAGCAAGTCATTCTCTTGAGGAGTCAGCTGAAGAGCAAGGAAGAGATCAAGGAAGAAACTGAATAAGGGAGAGAGGAAGAATAAAGAAGGCCCACTAAACACACAGGCATCAGGCAGAGAAGGCAGAGAAATAAAAACCAACACAGAAGTTTCAGCTTCGTGTAGTAAGCCAAGTGGAGAAGCAGAAAAGAATCAAAGCAATTCATATTGACCCATCTAAATTTTATTTAACTTTGCCTTCTCTTCAACCAGAAAAGTAAGAGGATAGCTTCCCCTGCTGGGTGAACCCATGTAAAGATCTACTCTTGGATGCATCCTTGGCAAGCTGTTAAGGGTCTTGTCCCTATTTCTCTCACAAAAGCCTGCAGCAGCTAGTCATGCTGAGCCGGACCAGAGCTTGGGTCCAAAGGACAGTGGCCATGCATCTAATCTGTGCCAAAGCCCTGGACAGGAGTTAGAAGCCAGCTGATTTTGGAGGAAAATCGTTAAGTAAATTTTCCAGTGGTGCAAGTTGAAGGACGTGTGCACTGAATAGGGTCGGAATATACCTTTTGTGCCTCCTCATGTTCCTATGTGTCTGTAAGAGAATTATTTAATATGCTGCTGTCTCTTTGGATAGATGTCCTAGGCCAGCAATTAAGTTTACAAGTGACTAGTAATGACTGTGCTTTTAAGTAGAAGTATTAATTTACTGAAGATCAAATTCCAGCTTACCCTAAGCTAATTTAAATAGTTGTGGCCAAAAAAATTCTGTGAAAAATGAAGAACTGAGTAAACTGAAGCATTTTTTAAGTGTCATTTTGCCAGATTGTTTTGGTTGGTAAAACATCCCCCACGATCAGGAAAAAAAAAAACAACCCTTACATGTTCCAAATGGTTGGTTTTATTCAATTGTAAGAATACTAACAATGTCTCAGGACCTCAAAACAAAATTATTCTTCTTTCCCCTTAGACCAAGTGAAACGTGTTCAATGTGTTCATTGAAAAATTGGAAGATTTTTACTTTTCACGCTGACAAACAATTCAAAAAAAAGTAATTTTAAGTTGATCAGATACTTGTCATTTGTATATTTTTGGAACTTCAAGCAAACTGTCACATTAGTTACTTGCACATCTGTGTATTTAAAGAAGACAACACGGGTCAGTCACTAAAAGATCAAAACGAGAATCAAGCTTCAGATTTTTATTACACTTTTGGATCACTGGATGCAGACATTCTTGTAGTTTCTATAAAAAGCAAGTGAGGTCTTTGACCTTGTTAAGGGCTTCACACAAAATAAAAAATATTTGCCACATATTAATAATTAATTATTTTGAAGGTTCCTCCCCCAATTATGTAAAATGTTCACTCCTCTGCTACAGTACTGCACTTTTCAACTCCACTTTTCTAGAACTATTGTGTATTTTAACCTCTCTCCTAATCCTGTAAAAACTTTGCTTTTAATAATTTATCACAAGTGTTCCTTGGAAGTCACCCCTTCAATATGCAACTCCTTGTGTTTATTAAAGGAAGGGTGTTGACAGGCTTGAGGTGGGAACCACTTTTTTTTTCCTAATAACTTTGATGTCGAAAGACAGTTGTGTAACAGCAGATGGCCTTCTGGTGATAATTTCCTGCGTGGCTCCTTTGGAAGCACAACTCTGATTTAATTTATTTTTTATAGGAAATACCAATGAATTTTGTGGATCCCAAAGAAATCGACATCCCAAGTCATGGAACTAAAAACCGCTATAAAACAATTTTGCCAAGTAAGTGAATTAGCCCATGGTGTCTTACTACGACGTTTAGTTCTGCTTTGAGAACATCTTGCTGTGAAAACCTAGCTGTCTTTATCTTTGACTGTTGTGTACCTATTAATAAACATATTTATAGTCTATGTAGAAAGACAACAGAAGCCCAGTGCTGTAGGACTGGCAAAAGCAGAACTCTCACTGGATGCCTTAGTAGGTACACACTTTGGTGGCATCCCAACCACATACTGAATGCAGCCTGGGTGCATTCTGGCTTTCTTGGGAGGACAGGTGAGGTAGATGGGTAGAGAGGGGTCTGCTGTGCCTCACAGCAGCTCCCCTGATCTGGAGAATTGGAGGACCGAGACTGTCACTGCCATCACAGCCCACACTGTTTTGCAGTCACTGAATTACCTCTGGTTTGGTCAAGCTACTTGGGATCCTGTCCAACATTAAGCGTCCCAGATGGAAAAAAGCAAGTGCATCCTACCCTTTCTTGTAGTGGACTTCCATCTTTATAAGTCCTCTGGTGTTGATTTTCTTTTCCATGCACCATACGGCTTTGTGGAAATCTGTTTACATTTGTAAGAAAACACTTTCACACAGTGCTGCCTCATCGTTGCTGTAAACTTGTTACTGCTTTGCTATAATGCTTCTGTATTTTCATTGGCCCAATTTACTTATTTCCGATGAAGTAACAATTGCTTTGTATAATTATAGGTGATTGAAAACTTTTCAGTGGAATAGTTTTCCTTCAAAATACGCATATCTCTGAAATGCAACTACTTTCATAATATTTGTTCAGGGATAAAGAGATATTCCATTTCTCCTTTATTAATAATTTTGTTTCGTCTTCAGTTTCAAAATACGTTGCCAAATTTTTAACATTGGGCTAAATATAGACATGAATAATTGTGCTTTTATAATATTTTCAGATCACCAAAATGAAAAAGTTCAGTGATGCAAAATGCTGGGGGATGCTCCAACAGAAAAATGTGAATGCATCCTTTTGCTTAGGTTTGGAGTGAAGAATACTTTTAAAATGACAGCATATCCTGTCAGCTAGAAATTTGTTTTCTTATCTCTAGAATGTCCTTGCAGGCCTATGTTATATATTAGTCACACAAATTCACACCCTTTAAATGACAAGATTTCTCTCAGCAAGCCTGAAAGCACTGTAATTTGTTCACATCGTACAAAGGCCTTGCAGTCAAGTTAATGAAAACTGATGGCCTTCAGCCGCTAGATTAGTCTCAGAAATGTGATACGTAGCTGGGAAAGAAACTCTGTGTGAAGTCCTCACTTCCCTTCAGCCACCAGTAAAATTCCCATCGACTTCAGTGTTGGTTCATCTATTGCAACCAATAGCTGTGTACAGCTGAGTGCAATGGAGGAAAGTAACAGAATGCAAGTAATATAACAAGGAATCAGAATATTCAGTGTCCCTTAGAGTCTGGCCCAGCGTCAACAGGATGGCCACAGAGGGTGAAATCCTGACCCCTTTGACGACAGCAGGAGTTTTGCCATCAGATGCAGTGGAGCCAGGACATTGCCAAGCCTCCCTCCACCTGACAGGCAGGATTTTTCAAAAGAGTATTCCCTTTCCGCAGCATCTTGCCATCTGAGCTGCCCCAGCCACCATCAGGTTCTCCGTCAGCAGCGCCTTACAAATGCAATGAGTCCTATTTCCCTGCAGCATGTGTTCCGAATCAGGACGCAACAGCTGGGCCGTGGTTGATGCTGATGAGATTTTGAAGACCAGCACGCCTTTGTGTTTTCACCTCCAGTTAGCCGGGACGTGCTGCTAACTCCGTGGCGCATTTTCAGTCCGAGCACAGTGCCGGTGTGCACCACAGCTACTCACTGACAGGCACTTTGTAACCATCCTCGCAGAAATCAAAGGTCTGTTGTGTGTTAGCACCAGGCTGTTTCAAAGAAGATATTTTGAGGATCGAGGCACATGCTCATAATAAATTCTCACACACCCCGCACCCAGTCTGAGAGGGTTTGGAAACGATTTGAGTGATTAAATAGAACAGCCTTCCCAGTTTCCTGCTCTGATGATATCAGCCTGCTGGCTTCGTATGCCCACATCAGCTTTTCCATTCCCAGCATGGGTGGGTCTCCTGAATCAGAGCACCTGTGGTTACAAGTGACGTTTGAGATGATGGATTATCTCTTAAAAATGGCCAGTCCTGCCAGCTCCACCCTCTGCGCTGTGGAGGATGTTCTCGTTTTCTAAGAGATAATTCTGTGACAGGGTGCACGAGGGTGGGTTCATGTTAATAGATACTACCCAGCCAGGCACACTCATGTAAAATAAAATGAATGCCTAATGAACATTTTTCTATTTGGAAAACTATAAAGTACAGGAAATGTTACATCTCTATGAAAGATGTTTCTGTTGCAGTATAACATAGCCAATGCTCTTTAATATGCTTCTTTAAGTTTTCTAAGTGTTATTTGCTTTATAATAATATGCTAATATAGCTAACAAGGGGACAGTGTGGGATCAGAGGCAAGTGGCTAAACAGTTCCTTAAAATCACTGTTTTTCCGTCCTTCCTCCTGACTGTGACCCCACCCAATGGTCCTGTCAAACCCCGCTCCGTGTCTTCAGCTGCATTCCCTCTGCCATCCACCTACAGCATTTCTCACTCCCTTTGAGCAGGTTTCCAATCCTGCACACAAATTTCCCAGTCTCTCACCACAGTCACATTCTTGTGGCAGAACACCTGCCCCGCTACTCCTTCCCCATTCTCTTACTCCACATCTTCACCTTTGCCTGTCTCCTGCAGCCCCTGCTACATGTCCTGCAGCAGGACCTCAGCTTCAAAGGCCTGTATCTTTTCCCCTTCCTATCTCACTTTTCCACCTCAAACCAGAAACAGAATTCCCATGGTGCTTTAGAGAATGTGTGGGCTCTTGCTTACAAAGGAGCAAGTGGTTGAACACTATTCTGTGGGTATCTTCATCTGTGGGACACATCCAAATTACCTGGATGTCATCCCTTATCCCTTTCTGAAGAGTACCCTCAGTGCAAAAGCCTACATGAAAACACTCCTGGCAGAACAGCAGGTTCATAGTGACATGAACCGCTTGGCGGGTCAGACCCACAAATCCACAAGCTGTTGCTTGAAGTGCTTGTGCTAACACTGGCTCTGGCACTCCAGCTAAAGGCAAGGGGAGAGTTAAATCTAAATCGTATGAACAAAGCACTTTATTATGCAAGCTTATAGACAGATCCTGGAAAATTTTTCTCTTGATGTGGGGAATTTTCAAGCTCCCTTGCACTGTGGTCCTGACCACCAAAGGTCATGTTTGCCCCAGTCCTGCTCCCTGATGAAGGCAATAGTATCACCAGCAGGCTTTCAAAGACTAAAGAAAAAAATCATAATTACAAAGCGGAAGGAGAAAAACTGCTTAATCTTAGCAGAATTCAACATGGGTTGATCAAAGTATTTTTGTATATCCATGTGAGTCGGCAAAATGTGTCCCAGTTGTGGTCACCAGTATCATAACATCTGTAATATTTGTAAATATCCAGTATTATAATAATTTATCTGTGTTAGACTGCATAGTTAAAAAATGTAAATGGATATTAGGCAGACTTTATTTTCAGTAGGTAAGAAAGATTCCTTTGCATGAATGAAATTAATTTTGTATTGCTGAAGCATGTTTTAAAACGCAGAAGTACTTACCATGATAAATCTGTTAAGTTTTCCATTGAGAAATCCTGGTTTATATTGGAAGTGCCAGGAAATGTTTCAGATGAGATTTAAAAATGATGCACAGTTTACAGGTGTTTTATACATGAGGGGTTTTGAGGCAGTTCTATTATTTGCAAGTCTAATAGCCTATTCCCTACCAGGCAGAGATTAGGAATGCAGTCTGGTATGATGCATTCACATTCTGTGTTACAATGTTTACCAAATAATACCAGTATCCATAATTCATTTATAGACTGCAAGCAAAACCAGGCAAAATAGAGGTGGATAAATTTCAAAAGGTTTCAATATCTGAAAGATTTATGATCTTTTGAGCCGCAAGTGTGAGAGCAGTCTGGCTCACAAAATTTTCATTTTCCTTTCCTGCTCACAAAACAAACACTTTAAGGACAGCCCTTCTCACAGTGTTTCAGTCCTACTGTTGGTAAGGCAACTAGGACTGGACTAGGAGTAACAAATGACTTATCTTGGAAATGCAGCAAATGTGAACATACACGTGCCCTAAAGAATTCAGACCATAGTAACAGTCAAAATGGAAGAAGAAAAAAAGAAGAAAACCCATAGTGCAACAAATACAGCCTTTGCAATGGGATAAAGCCCTGGGTCTCCATGACAAAGTGGTGTTCATGGAGTGGATGAATCTCCAGTATGAATGGCAGTGAGGGAGGCTGTCCAGCAGTGCCACCATACAGCCCAGCTTGTTCCCTGCACCAGGCAGTCCCATGGGGGCAAGCTAGGGCTCCTTTACCACCCTCCTATTCCTCCAGTGTGGTGAATTCAGGCCAATATTAATTTGTTAAAGGTGGAGATAGAGGAAGTTTCTTCTACTCTAATGGGAGAGCTATTCCAGACCTCCTGGATACATGGAAGAAAACAACAGTAATTTTGCCTCAGTCAAAATTGTAGGAGACATTTTTTATTAGTAATTATAAGTGCTTAACAGCTCTGCTGCATTTCAAGATGCTTTACAAACATTGATAAATTCAGCCTTGCAGTCACCATCTGTGTCTTTCTGCTGTAGCTTCAGACTCTCAGACTTTACCCTCCTTGAGGAAAAGACTATTACCTCCAAGGTATTTGTCATTCAGGAGAAAACTAATTACTTCCATTTGTGTCCGATGATTGCTTATTGGCTCTGGATCTTTAGCGGTGCTCAGGTTTTCCTCATTCGGAGCTGGGTTTACAGCACTTACCTATTTCATAACTGATCGGGACTGTTAATTTATAAAAGATTCCCATTTGGAAGCAGTGTAAGTTTTGTTGATTGGAGTTGGAAGGAGGTCTCAGAAATTGCAAAACTGATTTAGCTGCTCCTTAGTACAGAGGGATTTATCTCAAGACATGGTAATTAAACTGGATGTTGAGTCTGCTTGGAAGAGGTTTTTTAAGGTAGGGGTCAAGCTACACCAGAATCAGAAGCATTGTGTGAGCTAGAGGAAGCTGGTGTTTTTTCAAGGCCACGTAGCCTGAGGCATTTGTGGAAATGGCTAATAATCATTCTGTGCTGAAAAGGAATGAGAGGTTTCCTGTCCTCATATTGTTAAGGGGAGGAAAAAAAAAAAAGCTCTAAGTGAAAAAGTTGGGAAAGCTAGTACAAAGAGATTATAACACAAGCTAACTAGGGTTCATGTTCTCCTATTAATGCCAAAGACAAGACTTCAGTGCACAGACTTTCAATTAGAAGCCATGCATTCATTTGCATGTTTTAAGAAACATGCTTTCAAAACACCAGCCTGGGTCCTGCAAAGGCTCCACTCCGGTCAAAGACGCTCCTGTGACCTCCAGTGGGAAAAGGGCAAAAAGTATGTTTGGGATCATCCCTTCTCTTCCTTTGATTTGCAAAGGTTTAACTTGTTCTTAGGAATAGCATTAAAAGTCACAATAGAAATCTAAAAGCAACCCTGAAAATATCAGTTTTTGCTACAGCATATGAACATCAATTATATAATCCTTGTGTAAACAGTAGGGCCACATAATAAATAGTGTTTTCTTACTGCTCTCCAGTTCAGCATCCATGTATGTATCTTTGGACACATTGCCTAGATTGCACTCAGCAAAGCAGCCATCCAGAGACTATTTCCAAACCAATAGGTGTCTGTGAACTGTCAAAAAGCTGCTGATACTAATTAACTATTTAAACAAATTCCCAGAAGAAAATACCAGATTTTTCAGTACATAAATATTTCCAGATCATTTTATTAACATTGGAATATTTTTTCAGAAAAGGTGTGAAGAAAGTCAAAGTGTGCCCCTAGACAGCCACAACATAGGTACCTCACTCCCCTTCTCCTTATCCCTTTCTGTTACGCTGTGTAATTGTGAATTTACTGGCTTTAATTCCAAAAGGGTAATACATGGGGGATCGCATCATCACAAATGAGAGAGAAAAAGCTTCCTTTGCAGGAGGCATTTAGTAACCCCCAGCTCTATACTCAACAGAACTGGCCCCCACTCCATTCTCGATCATCCAAGACAGTGAAGGAAAGAAGGGCGTGAAGAAAAATGTTCCTGTATTTTGGCATTGTGTCTCCAGTCCAGTAGACATGAATGGTCACAAATTGTGTCAGATGAGAACACAGGACTGAAGGAAAGGATATGGATTACTTTGTCCAGCCCCTTACAGTGAACTTGAATTGGTATAAAAATGTATAGCTGATTTCATCCCAGGCAGAGGGAGCTTTTTGTAATTTAAATGCAACTGTAGTCATTGGAACAGTACAGCTTCAGGCAAAGATATCAAAGTTAAATCCAAAGGACTTGGTGCAATTATCTAGCATCATACAATGATATGACACAGGTTTCAGAGACAGTCTAGGCAGGTCAGCTTGATGCTCAACACAGGCAAACTAGACCTTGCTGAACATTGCCTGAACCTAATAGTGTTGCCTCAGTGCCCACAGCTTGCTGAGATACTTCTACACAGCCTAGCATTGTGCAATATAAGCGTACCTTAGTTACACGTGATGATCCTTTGCAGAGGAAAGAATTTGATGCATAATTCTTTAGTGCTTGACAACCCCAAATAACAGTAGATTATTTTCTTCAACAAGTCTTTAATTCTCTATAGAAATCTTCTAATTATGGGTTTTCTTTTCAATTTCCATCTTCCTTGTGCTCTTAGATCCTCTAAGCAGAGTGTATTTGAAACCAAAAAATCCATCTGACTCCTTGAGTACCTACATAAATGCTAACTACATTAGGGTAAGTAAATGTACACTCTTCGTGTGCTTTTGAGACAATATTTGATTTTCCACGTGAATAGCTGATTTTGCCAAGGTGCCACACATTTTATTCCTACCCATCTTCATTGATAATTCCTAATCTTTTTGTTGACATTGGTGTGATAGAAATAGTTTCATGAGCTGTTTGTAACAAAGACCACAGAGCCATGAATGTACTAAAATGGTTGCAGTAAGAAACCAGCTTATCAAATAGTTCATAAAAAACATTAAGAAGCACATGCATTACTATTTGTTTACTTCAGTATTTACCATTTAATATTGTCCTACTGCCTTATAGCAGGGAAAAGAGGGTTACCATTTAACAGTGACAGAGATACCAGTATTTTAGTAAAGAGGTCATCAGAGTCAACAGCAATATGAGCTGTATGGTTGCTCATTGCTGTCACGTTATCCACAAACAAGTTCAGTGGTGATGGGGTTTCTTCATGCATAACTGTATCAATTGATAGTCCTGAAATGACCAGTTAAGTAAATAACTACTCTAACATTTGTGAAAAGGAGCATAAACAGATATGTTAAAGATGATACACATGTGCACCAGCACACACACTTGTTCACATTTTATACCCTTTATCAAATGGTTACATGATACAAAGACTTTACCAGCATCAACACTGTTAGAAAGCATTATTTCTAAGCATCAGCTATGTTATAATCCTTGATGACACACAGACACAGAGCCTTCTTGAACTCATGGCACAGTGTATGCTGAATAGACTACGAAGGAATTACTTCAGTCATGTTTTAGGAATGTAGTCCTCTACCTGCAAAATTAAATGTTTTTTTGTAGTTCTGTACCAGATCCTCAGCTGGAATAAATATGATAGTGCGACTGAAATTTGGCCCTAGAGCTCTACAATGATGTTGCTTATTTAAATAACAGTACAAGACATGAGCATATACGTTCAAGTCCCCCATGCCCCTTATCCTGCCTCACTTTACATCCTATACTTTCAGTGTTTTGTATGAAAGACATCATCATGTAACGAAGCAAAGCAGTTCTCTTTGGAGAACAATTCTTTCCTCAGCCACGCCATGTTTTGAGTCCTCTTAGGTCTCACTTTTCCCCATGCCACTACCCTTCAGGCCAACATATGGTGATTTCTCCTGCTTCTAACACCGGTTCAACTGTTAGCAACTGCATTAAAAATACAACCCAGCCATAAAATGAAATTTCACATCCATGTATGCATTATCATTAGGCTTGCTGGTATCCTGACAGACCATTCTTGGATAAAGTGTGTTCAAGCAGCCTGGTGAGTAGAAGAAGGACTGTTTATACCAGCTGAGGATTTATCCCATTGGTCCCTGCAATGAGTAACAGCTGTCAGGGAGAAAGGTGTGCAAAAGGAAGACCCATGGCTAGAGGCTCCCACACCATCTCCAGACATTCTCCATTCACTCATCCCCTTCAGACATTGCCAGGCTCTCCTGATCTGCATTACTGATGGGCACACTGTCACTGCACAAACTCACAAGCGCTCCTTCTCACCCAAAAAATAAGAAGGCAATCTCCTGTTTTTTCCATTTCTTCTTGCCTTTCCCTTTCCTCTGCTTCCCTGCTGTTTGCCTGACCTTTCTTTGACCTCCTGTACACTTGTGTGTCTCGGGACTCCCTATACTGATATGCTGTCCCTCCTATAAGGTCTCATAAAGGCTCTTCTCCCTTAGCGAAGATGCATAACAGAGTCTGACTCCACAAGCGTTCATGTATTTTAAACCTTTTTTCCTGTCATGAATCTTCGTAGAAACCAGTTTTATAGTTCTCATTTTTTTTCTGTGGCTTGTTGACTGTAAACTATCTTGTAAACACTGCAGCAATATAAATCATGGTTTAAAGTACCACTGGATGATGGAAAGCCCCAACAACTTGGAAAACAGAGTAAGCTAGAAGAAGCCAAGTAAACAGAGAAATTTGAGAGGGATTAATGCATTCTGAGGACCATTTCAGTCCATCACATCAGTAGTTTCCAGAGGAAAAACTGTTCTACTGAAAAATTTCTGATCTGTTCTATTGTTAGTCATAACTGCTTTCAGTTCAAATAAGTTTGGGCTGGGTTGTTGGGTTTTTTTTAATTCCTGATTCATTTTTCTGCTTTTTTAGAACATTCACCTGCAATTTTGGTCAACCACATGAATTTAAAGTAAATGCTTTTGTGTCTGTTTCTCAACCAGGGATATGGAGGTAAAGAGAAGGCTTTCATTGCGACTCAGGGACCCATGATTAATACCGTGAATGATTTCTGGCAGATGGTTTGGCAAGAAGACAGCCCTGTCATTGTTATGATCACAAAGCTGAAAGAAAAAAATGAGGTATGACAACTAGCCAAACTGAGAAATTATTCCTATGGCTGCATACTACAGAAAGAACCTTAGTAGATATGGAAGGAAGCTAGCAGATAATTGGCTCTTAAATACTCTGGTAATGGGCAATGTGAAAAGTAATGTTGGAGGAGCCAAATAGAGCAACTGCAATTGCATAGCAATCATGAGATGTATTTTAAAAAAACAGAAAGGAATTCCATTTTCTAGATCTGTGCTGTTGGGTTGGTTCATGTTTCTTTTAAGAAACAGCTCATTTATCTGTTGGTCACCTCTGTACTTCTTGTTACTTTCTGATATATAAAGAGTAGATGGTTAGCACTGTGTTTAGAGACTTCCTGACATGACTGAAGTTTGCACTTTGCTATAATGGCAGGTTTTGAATCCATTACAGATACTACAAATCTTCAGGACCATCTGAGAAAAAATTTGGTTTGGGCTTCCAAACGCCAATACCATGGAGGGACTTACCCAGAACAAAAATACATGGCTTAGTACCTTAGTACCTTAGTACCAAGTAGAGATGACAATTGCATTTTAATTTCTAATGACTGTCTAGCTGCCTGTTATACATTTTGTGACTTTTGGATCGATTCCCAACTACATCTTTAATAGCTTTATTTAGTATTCATGTAAATTGTTGCCAGGCTTTCCCTGATAGTGCCAGAGTCCGTATTTGTGACTGCCAGACATTAGGAATGAAAATCACTCTCCCATGCGGAGGGCCAACACAAAGCTCTGTTTTGGAAGCTTGAATGTTAAAGAAGTGGTTTACAGGGCTCATGGAGAAGAGGGACACAGACATAAAGGAGTTTGACTTTTTTCTTGAGTCCAAACTGCTAGGCTTGGTAGCAATTCCCAGCTCCAGGTAGGTGCCTCAACCAAGTGTCAGCACCTTGCCAGGTAAGCATCAGGGCCATATTGCCCCTGCTCCACTCACACCCCTGCTCTTCCAACTCAGATGCATGTGATGATAGACAAACACAGTTTATTCAGGCAAAGTTCCTGGTCTGAGTGATCAAGGGACCAAGATCCTCAGTGCATTCCCAGGTCCCAAACTCACTGCTCCATTTAAATGTGGGCTCAGTAGACATACTCTTCTTTCTGCCCTTGACCACTGCTTGGCACTTTCTCACTATGAGTTTGGGCTTCTAACATGAACTTAAAATCCAGTGGATTTTAAGAAGGCTGTATGTAAAAAGTAGGTTGGTCCTGTAAAATATCCCAAGATGTATTTCTAAACCAGGTGCCATTTTGCACTAAACTGTTCAAACAAGTGTCCAGAAGCCCACATTAAAAAGATTACCCTGAAAAACGTAGAACACTTACCCCAGCCTAATTGGCCAAAAGAAAAAGCATTTCGCTGAGGAAATGCTGACTGTTTAAACACTCACATCTGACACTGTGTAAGAAGAATGACTTGAAAGAAGTGCCCAGTGGTTTCCATCGTGTCAGGAAGCCCTGTGTTTACCTGAGTTATGCAGGCTCTAGGCACTGGTGTTTATCCGCATTGTTGTGGCCTGGCAGTGGTAATTTCCTCCTAATAGAAAGGGTGGGGAATCTCAGATTGTTCCCAGGCTGTATAGAGAGGCTGTGTTTGCACAAGCTATCCTGCCCTGTCTAGAAACCTTAGGAACTCTCCCACTGTTAGCGGGTTCCTCCTGAAACCTTGCTTACTATTGAAAAGAAAACAGCTTAGTGGCTATGCTCAGTGTATTAACTTCACCGTTAAAGTAGTTGCTCGCTATAGGAAAGGCAAGAGCAGATGTTATTTAGCTAAATAGCACTTGATATTTTTTCTTCTCTGTGGTCTGCTTTATTTCCATCATTTTCAGGGAAGTACATCTGCAGTATACACACATACAAATACCTTCATATTTGAAAGTGTATTTATCCACTCATCCACATCCACCCCTGCACAAATAAAACCCCATACCTAACTTTCAGGTATAGACCCCACTCCTCAGTTGGTTTAACATCAGTCAGCCTCTATTTGAGCTATAATGTACTATAATGTATAAAATCATGTATAATGAGGGAGCTCTCAAATGAGAAACACATGAAAAACCTTAATCTCAACAATAAATTAATGTATTTAGCATAAGTAAAATTATTTGGGACATTAGTGTCCTAGTTCAATATACTGATATGATAAATTTTCAATAACAATGAATATTGTGTGAAATTATGATGAACAAAGGTTTCTATAGAGTTACTTCCTTCCATGAGGTATAAAAATAGTTAAGACTGGCTGTGGTAACGGTTTTTGTAAGATGGATGAAGATACAATATTAAAGTAGAGTGCTGAGCAAAATACTCATTTCAGCTGTATGAAAAAAGTGGAGCATTAAATTATTGGATTTTTTTTTCCATTTTGAAGTCTGATAAAAAAAAGGAGATTGATTTGTAAGCAAGAATAATGCTGAACGAACTGTGGGTGCTGTGAGTATTTTGAGCAGAATCTGTAAAACCTATCCTCAGAACTACTCAATGTCTGAAAAGATTGGAAATCTACCTGTCCGAGGAGAGTCCACAGCAAAGGAGTTTCTGCCAGAATAAATAATGAGAAAGTTGGAATGCTAGGCTGTAATTTTGGGGTTAATATGTGGAAAAAGGCATCTCATCTAATGATCTGGGTGTCCTCCCTGGTCACTGAAGAGCAGTAATCACCTCCTGAGGGTGATCCATCCCACTCTAAGAGACTGAGATAAATCACCCACTGAAGGTGACCATCTCTAATTCTGCAGTAATATTTTAGGAAGTGATCTTACAAAGCTTTATCCACGAGGCACATATAAGCTTCGTATATTACTGAGTTTAGTCAAGACAACTGAGCAATGGAAATCAGACAAATATGCGGAGTGTAAGAATTTTATTGAATTCTATATAATTTTATAGAGAAGTTTATAGACTTCTGTTGTATCTGCTGTTTTTTGTAGCTCTGCTCTGTACCCCATAGAAAACGCACATTTAGTTTGCCTTCAAAACTTACTAGCAACATTACCTGTTAACCAGGAAACATATTTTGGGAAGCATAAATAAAGAATATTGTGAACATTCTGCAAGGAGAAAGGACTAGTCCTGACAGATCCATTAAACAATGCGTGTTTATTCAACTCAGACAATGTAAATCTTGCCAGTAATTATCTAGGACAATATTGTTAACTCACTGTTTAAAGCTTATATTATTTTTCATGTAACATTTTTTGCCTCAGTTGGTCTATAGGCACGCTTACACATAGCAAAGTAGATTTTGGAATTCAGAAATCTTACCTTTTACAGAATTCACACAAGCGTCTTTGAAGATTACTTATTAGCTAAGCTGAGTATTGGCACCATACATACGTCTTAGGTTTTGGAAAAACTTAAGAAGATTTGGTCCTAACTTTGAGGATTTTAATATATGAAGGCAAATCCTGCAAGCCCTCTTAAAGTATACCTCTCATGCTTGAGTTGGTAGTGACAGTAAACAGAAGGCAGGAGTAAAAAAGGGATTCTGGAATTGAAGCTTTGTTGTATTTATTCATTACTGTTGTGTGTTGGCCTGGTTATTGGGACACTTAATGTGCAGATTTGTTGGCGTAGCTATATGGAGAAATAAACAAGGAGTGGAGCTGATGTAAAGCAACCTCACAAATATTTGAGAGTTGTTAAACTAATTTTGTTCAGCATCGAAATCCAGGGAAAGTAAAGCATGTAAATAACATGCCAGCTGAGACAGCCTTCTTTCATTCAGCAGAACTGGGGGACCAGGCTGCAATAGGAGCACTTCTGGCAAGTTAAAAAAGCCTGTGCTCCTGAGCACAGACTGACTGCAGCAAAGAGAAGGTGCCATTCCCAGCCCGAGGCAGGGCGAGATCCTACTCAGTTATGGAGATCCACCTCAGGAGCGGTCCCATGAAGCCTGGCACCCAACAGGCATGGGATGGGATGTACAAGGACACAGGACAGGGGATGGAGGGTGATTAAGCCTGCAGCCCTGTGGCAGGGGGAAGGACAAAGGCTGAAATCAATTAAAGGTCACGCAAGACACTCTTTCTTGTATAAACTTCCTGTTCAGGTCAGGGAATGTGGTGGCTTTTTTTTTTTTTTAAAAAAAGTAAGGTCAGGCACCAGATCAGAAATAAATAATCATTTATTAGCAAAAAGCTAACCAATGGAAATGAATCTGAGGGGGAGAACTTGAAAGATGGCAGGAAGATGAGAATTTCCATATAAAAATAAGAAGATTCCCAGGCTTTTGGGCTGCCATGCAAGTTGGTTAGGACTCCTTTTTTTTTTTTTTTTTTTGAGCTTTAGCATCTTTTAAAAAAAACTGCTGATAGCTGTTCTATGTTTGCTGGCTACATAGAGGTTTGTATGTTCAATCTCAAGCTCATAAAATATGTGACCTATTTAGAAAGTGCTTTAATAGATGAATATGCTGAAAGGGAAACTATGTGGCCTGAAAGAACAGCAAGGAACAGAATCAGGACCAGCACAAAAAGTGGAGGTGGAGGGCCGTGTGATGCTAAAAACAAGTGAATTCTTTCTTTTTTTCTGATATATGCTGCAGGTGATAAGCTTTTACTGATTACAGACATGAGGTTAGAAAGCAGCCGCCTTAACCATTGTGTTTGGCTTTCAAACAGGTTTGAAATACACCTACCTGTGACCAGTGGAACTTTCTCTAAAGTTCAAGCAGTAGCTTGAGGCAGTTTACTCTTTTTGGCTGATGCTCCTGGGATTTTCTATATTTTTTTTGTATGTCTGATATGTTTATCCCTCCCATCTTCATCTTTATCCCTTTATGGCAATTAACTTTCAAAAACATGGTAATTCCCCCAAATATGTGTCTTCTTAGAAGTCTCTGCACCAGCTGATCCCAGCTCTATTTTTGAAGCTATTTTTTAAAGCACTAACAAACGGTATTTTAAAAAGATGCACAGAGACTGTGTTAAAAATAATCCATTGTATCTCGCTAAATGTAGACGGACTGTTAAATGAAAGTTATTTTAATGAACAGCCCCATTTCATTGTCCACCCAGTGCAAGTTGCCAGTTCCAATTCTGGGAAAGAGTCAAGAAAAACACTCTTCTGGAGTGCCTGAAGGCTTTGTAGTGAGTGTCGCATGCTCGCATTTATCAAGAAGTCTCAGGGGTTGACTCAACTATTGTTGATTGTCAGGGTACAATTGTGTATTTAGACTTTTCTTTTTCCCATATTAGCACTGAAAACTACACTCCCAGGGAGGGGCATGAATTGCAGATCTGGCAGATGATAGTAGCTATATGTGTCACATGGGGGGACTGTGGGACTTGTGAACACTTTTTTTCATACAAATGTCTGAGTATTTTATTGCCATTCTTGATGTCTTCGGGGAGACAGCAAATTTAGGATGTTCGAGTAATTCTGCAAAAGACAGGATTTGAACGAAACCAGTCAGATTGGCCAGCATTGTTTCAGAAAATGCGGCTTTCACACACCTTACACTATTAAGGTAATTAGCATCTATTTTTAGAAAAGTATTAATACAACAGAGATGATTTGGTTCAATCAGCTATTGGGTTATCAAGTAGAGTAGCAGCTTAAAGATCACACCTGGTGGTAAAGCCTTGCATTTCACTGATAATTGTTTTTGGTTCATTTTTAGGAGGATTTACTGGGAGTTATGCTTTATGGCAATTAATTATATTAAAGAGATTGTTCATTTTGCTGTGTAATGTAGGCGATTGTCTAAATACATACCAGTTTCTTCAGCAAGAGTTTGTGAGGAAATACAAACAAGTTCTTTCTGAGATTCCTATTGTAAAACTGTGTTCTCTTAGTGTTGTTTATACCTGTGCATTAGATATTAAAAAGAAGGTTTTCTTTAATTGTTGGGGGTGGTTTATTTAACAAACAAGTCAGATTGGACAGCATTATTTCAGAAAATGTGGCTTTCAAACACCTTACACTCTTAAGGTAATAAGTGTTTTTAGAGAAATATTTATACAACAGGGGATGTTTGTTTTCAGGTAGACTAGAGAGATACTTTAATGGAACTTAATATGAAGTTGCAGTTGACTTGAAGAAAAGCAAACTGTTGCAGGGAAAAATAAAATGGTTCATATTGTAAATACTATTTCTTCATCTCATTTTTAGTAGATGCTTGTCAGATACATTGCTGAAATAGTATAACACTACTGTTTCATTAAGAATTCTGTATATAATTTTGTGTAGCTCTAGCAAGACTGATGGATTTTTTTAACATTACTTTCCAGTAAGTTACATAATAGACAAATCAGATTCTGCAAAATACTTTAACATGCACATTAAGTCCCATTGAATTCAGTAAGATCTAAGGGCTCATTTAGATGCTTTGTTGTATCAGGGCTCAGAATAGTAGAGAGGATAAAAAGTATTGTGAGGAGAGGACAAATTCTGTATCTTTTGCTCAGAAGGAAATCCCCTTTGGAAAGAGTAAATTTTAGAGATTTAATTCTATGAATTAAATAATAGTTTAGAAAAAAAGATCTTTAATTTTGAAAGGGAAAAATGATTCCTTTAACTGAACTTCATTGAGCTTTTGAGAATAAAAATAGCTGTTCAGAGTGTTCCATGATAGAGATCCATATTTGAAAAATTTAGATCCTGAAAATCAGGCCTAATTCATTCATTAAGAACCCTGCAATATTTTATTTGGGAAAGCTTCTGACATGATTAACACCTCAGCTGAATTAATCTGAACTTTCCAGACACAAATACACTCTGTGTAAAAATTAGGTATGAATATGGCTCCAGGATCCAGTTTGTTGACAACGCTGATGCTTGCTTTTCAGAAATGCGTGCTCTATTGGCCAGAAAAAAGAGGAATCTATGGGAAGGTTGAAGTCCTTGTTAACAGTGTACAAGAATGCAAGAACTATACTGTCCGTCAGCTTACAATAAAGGTAACAATCTGCATCTGAGAAGCATTGTCCCTAATGCTTTACTCTTCTACATTAAATGAAGTTAAAGTGTTTTTCTTTAAAGGGTATAAATTTTTACAGGAGGAGTAACTGAGCACACACCTGCAAGGTATGATTGTGACCAAAGCGCTGAAACACTTATTGTATTGATGCTTTGTATCACTCTGGCAAGAAAAAAAGGCTTCAAAAAAAGTGCAGGTTTCACTTTCTTGAATTACATTTGCTTTGAGGCCTTTTTAGCATTGCCAAGGCAATGTAAAGGGATTTTAGTTAATAAAAGAACTAGCATAGCATCATTCTGAAAAAGATACACTGCTCATATTGCGTGCTGAGTGCATCTATAGCCCATTTGAGCAGCTTAAAAATATAAGAAGAGTATAAGGAAAGCTTCATGCTGTCATGATTCTGAATAAACATTAACTGTGCAAAATAAGGCAGATGCTCCTCTTCTAATTTCCTCCCCATATTACACTTCCATGCTATCAGATTGCATCATCTGCTGCTCCTAACAGAGCATTACAATAAATAATGAATTGAGAAAATTTGTTCATTGTTTCAGCCCAGGCAGTGAGAAGTGGGCAGAAGTCATATCTTCCAACACAAATTACTCTAGCCCATATTTTGACCCTTTGCTTGTTGAAGTAAGTGGTAGCAGCCTCTCTTGAAGAGAATAACTGGACAAACTGGGATGTTTGATTAATCTAGAAGGGCAGTTCTTCTTCACCTTTAACTTAAATACTCTTGTAATTTTAATGCCAGACTTTTATGATAATGTCCTTAAAAGGCAGTGGAAATATGTAATAATTTAGAGATTCATAAGCCCATATCATGCCAATGTCTGTAGATCCTATTGCTGATCGAACACAGACCTCTGACGATTCCCAGTTGACAACACAATCAGCAAGTCAGTAGTCAGATGGACAGAGCAGAAATTACATAGCTAGAAAACCAGCTAAGTTTTCAGGTGCAGAAACCCTTCTCACAACTGTGTCCCTGGAAGCATGCCTGTTCCCTGCAACTCCATCCTCCAAGTCTAATAAAAATATTGTTAAATCTCTCTTAACATTTTTACTGTCTTTTTACTATAACATTGAGAGAAATAAAAAGAATTGTTCACCACAAGTGTGCATATAAAATCTTCATGTTATTTTCAGCAAGGGAGTGAGTCTCAGAGTGTGAAACACTACTGGTACACGTCCTGGCCAGACCACAAAACCCCTGACAGTGCTCAGCCTCTGCTGCAGCTCATGCTGGATGTAGAAGAGGACAGGGTGGAATCACCTGGCAGAGGGCCTGTCATTGTGCACTGCAGGTAATTTGCAATCCTTCTCTTAAATGACTGCCCAAAGCAAGGCAACAGCAAATCACATCAAACAGTCCTCCTCCTAAACAAAGAATCTATTTGGGAAGAGTAAAATTTCCCAGATCCCCTTCATGCTAATTGACTTTTTCGGTTCATATTTGAGGATTTGAGTTTTAGAGAGAATTCCCTTGTTGCTAGCAAATCATTTCTGAACTGTTCTCCATTTCTGCTAATGAACTCTTTTTTTGAAAGACCAGCTGGAAAAAATATTTTGCTTCTGTTTCTTATTCATGATTTCATCCTTTTTAGTCTTGTTGCATAATTACATACCTAAGTCAGATGCAATGCCCTCTGACTGGTTGGCTAAAATGTTGTAAAGCAAGTCAATTTTGAAGAGCTGGCATCAAATCAAAACACATCAGTGTTAAAATTTGTGAATGCTTTCACAAAGGCAGTTGGTTTGATACTCAAGAGCAAAGTGTTATTCAGTACTCGAGCAGAGTGTTAGTCACTCAAATTGCAATGAACCACAGAACGTCCTTCTAATCCTTCTAATTAAATTCCATTTTATTGCTTTATATTGATTCATTGCCCCATGTTGCCATTTAAGTAGTAGAAAGCAGTACTGGATTTGTTACATTGGTGGAAAGAAGTAGGTAAAGCAAAACAGAAAAAAAATTAAAATCGGTGTTTCCTTACTTGCTTTGTCTCATAACTGTGATGATACATCTCCTACTGTTGGGATATTACATTTTTTTCCTAGAAGTACATCAAAACCAGAACTTTATATCTTGAACCACTTCTTTTCAACTCCCTGTTTAGGAGATCAAGAGAAATGGAAGCCAGATTTGAACCACCCATCATTTTTCAAAACCAGGATGTGATAAGGAGCTTTCCCAAATTTTATGCAGATTTTTTTATCAGAAGTTCTGGTTTCCCTAAACAATCCACAAACCTGTGGATGGATATTGAGAGTCCCATTTTTCCAGTAATGTTCTTCAGTAATTAAGGTCTTCAGAAGAATAGGGTGTCTTTCTTAGGTGAGTGATATGACAGCAAGGTCTGTAATCATGAGCAGGAATTTATTCACTATTAAAGACCCAGAAATCACCTCAGTTGTGATTAAAATAGTTCTTCAGTGACAACTCAGCTATCTATACAATCACTACACTATGGTCTACAAACTGGGTAAACTCACTTACTCCATTTTCTAGTCAGGTAGTTTCTTCCCTTTTAATCTGAGCTGCAGTTGAGAACATCAGAGCCTGTGCGCACTTTTAAACTTGGGCCACAGGTGCAACTGCAAAATTCTCAGGTATTTCCAGAGGAGCATTACAGTGTACACTGAAACAATGATCCTTAATCTGAAGCAAAAATGCTTTAATAATTTCTTAATACGACACAAGCGGAAAAAAAAAAAGTTAATTCAGGTTTTTGTACGTGTCTTCTTGTAGCCTGTCAGCATAAGGTGCTGTCTTATATACATCAGTGATGAGCCCATTCAGGAATCAGGATATAAGAAGTACTTTACTCTTTTCAGTAAAGCAGTTCCTATTCTGCAAAAGAGTAGGAAAAAGAGTAGACTTCTGCTCTGGTCCTTAAAATCAGCAGATCTGATTACATACATGCCAAGGGCACAGATTTCCAGAAGATGAAAATTTTAAGTTCTTACCAATCTTTATAGTGGCATTAGCTGGAAAGGTATGTTTCCTCTCTCAAGTCACTCATTGAAAGCACATGGTAAATATGGAAAATAACTCCTTAATCTCTCCTTTGGATACGTAGTTAATATATCAAAATAAGTTTGAGTTTAATGGCACCTAGGTGGTTGGGGATCAAATACAAGTTTTAATTGAGAGATTTCAAACAAAAAGGAAAAGATTTTTTTTTTAATTGAATCAATAAGGAAGAATTAGAACACAGAATTATATTCTGCAAATGTAAAACTAATTTAGCCCCATTTAGTCAGTGAAACCAAGTTATCTGAGAATCTGGACCACAATGCTGTTTTCTACTACCCAGAAGAACCAGCAATTTGGCATATTGGAGGACTTTGAAGAGTTTCTTAAATGAGAATGATGGATGAAATTTTCATGCTCAGAAACTTGACACTGCTATAGTTATTGCTGGTAATTTTTGCTTTTCTTCCTTCATCAGCTAGTGCATGAACATGTTCTATAAAAGGCATATTGCCTGCATCTCAATCCCAATATAATAACTGTCCAGTATTCTACAATCCTGATTAACAGACCATGGTCATTACGAATGAGCTACTATGCATTAAACTCCTAAAAAAAAAGGGGGCAAAATAGAAATATATATAATAGAAATATATATATACACGACATTTGGATGCTTGAAAATACTTCAAAGTAAGTAGCTTTCCATATTTTCTGGATATACTAGGAAAGAAATATCAGGGAAGTGAACAACAATGTCATTTTTATCTTGCACAGTCTGAAATAAAGCTATGTAATAAGATAGGACCATCATGCCTGAGCTGAGGAAGAAAATACAGTAGAAAACCCTAGTCTTTGTTTAATATATATTAAGAATTTGTCCAAGAACTTGATCCACACAAAAAAAAAAGGGAAAAAAAGAACCCTTCATTATAGCAAATTTTATTTACATCTGAATTGTTTAAACTTGTTAGCCCCACTTTCAAGTGTTTCAAAATATTTGAGGAAAAGAACGGGGATATGTATTATATTACTTTCTCCAAAGTCCTCTTTATAAACTAAGTCCTCCTTTTGGATACATTTATCCCATGGATATTGATGTCCAAGGAGACAGGCTGTCAGCTCAGGCTCTTCACCTCACTCGATCCTTTCTTACGCTGCCAGTTTTACATCTCATTACCCCCTCATGGTTGGCTTAGACATCCTTATATATTTAATATTTCTGAGTCCTCTCAGAAATTCTCACTTCCAGATGGGAGGGCGCTCGACTCTCTAAAGTGCTCCTATCTTTCATTCTGTGGTGAGTAGATTGTGATTTGTTTCAGCTGTAGCAAATGGACATACTCCTGGTAACACTTTGCACTGATATATCAAGCTTCCATCTGAGACACTCAATGTATTCTTCCTGGCATTAATTTAAATAACTCTTGCAGTGCTTTTATGAGACAGGTAGCATTCATACCCGTTGCAGAGATGAAGAAAGCAAGGCACCAAATGGTTAAGCCAGGTATGGAGATCTGGACCCCTGACTCCATGTTTTAACTATTTTCCTCACATTTTCCTGACATGCAGCATAACAGGATGAGCTGCACTGAATTCCACATTTCTTAAGCAAGAAACAGAGTCGGGCAGAGATTTTTAAAATCTTTGGAGGCCCAGAGAGTAAAAATAATGCCAAAATGGCTGTTTCTAAGCAAGCATCAAGAAAATCTGAACATTCACAGCACCAAATCCTTCTTCCTCCTGCAGAATCACAGGAGAAGGGGTTAACTTCATCAGCATGGTTCTAGGTCCTTTTTACCTTCAGGTTAGCAGAATCCCTATATACTTTGAGGACTTCAAACATAAAGCCCCACTGACTTTTGCCTTTAGGTGGGCTTTCCCCCCAGCTCAATGCATTTCTCCATCATTTGCTTGGATTATGCCAGAGGCCAAGATGGCCAACAGCATCCTGGCTTGTATCAGGAGCACTGTGGCCAGCAGGAGCAGGGAAGTGACTGTGCCCCTGTACTCGGCACTGGTGAGGCCGCACATTGAATACTGTGTTCAGTTTTGGGCTCCTCAGTACAAGAAGGCCATTGAGGTGCTGGAGCGTGTCCAGAGAAGGGCAACGAAGCTGGTGAAGGGTGTGGAGAACAAGTCTTATGAGGAGCAGCTGAGGGAGCTGGGGTTGTTTAGCCTGGAGAAGAGGAGGCTGAGGAGAGACCTTATCGCTCTCTGCAACTACCTGAAAGGAAGTTATAGTGAGGTGGGTGTTGGTCTCTTCTCCCAAGTCACTAGTGATAGGATGAGAGGAAATGGCCTCAATTTGCATCAGAGGAAGTTTAGATTGTATATTAGGAAAAATTTCTTCACTGCAAGAGTGGTCAGGCATCGGAACAGGCTGCCCAGGCAGTGGTAGAGTCACCATCCCTGGAGGTATTTAAAAGATGTGTAGACATGACACTTCAGGGCATGGTTTAGGAGGCATGGTGGTTTGGGTTGACGGTTGGACCTGATGAGGTATGACCTGACTAGAGGTCTTTTCCAACCTTAATGATTTTATGATTCTAGTATTTGGACTTTGTGGTGCTAATGGAGATTGTTTTTCTTACAAAACACTTGTGTGCAAACTGGAAATGTGTAAGCCTCATAAATTGCCCACAACAGCTGGACTGCTGGAACAGTGCACCCTTTCATTTGTCTCTAAGAAAGTGACCTGAGAAGTTACGCTTGCTAGTCATGCACCCAGGAAGTGTGGGTTCTAGCAATTCCATGTTTTGTATTTTTAGTGTTTTCATATCTATTTAGTGTTTTCCACTTAACTTCTTTGATCTGTGAATTCCATACCCCTATCAATTTTTTCCTTCATTTCAGTGCTGGTATAGGAAGAACTGGATGTTTTATTGCCACAGCCATTGGTTGTCAGCAGCTGAAGGAAGAGGGAGTTGTAGATGCGTTGAGCATTGTCTGTCAGCTACGAGTGGATCGGTGAGTTCCAGAAGAACCATAAATCAGTCAGTGATTCTGAAAATCAGTCAATGATTCTGAAATCATTACTGAAGTGATTCAGTAATGACCAGTAATGATCAGTAATGGTTCTGAAAAACTTTTCACTGTTGAATGTTGCTTTACATGAAGTGGGTGCCGTCACTTTTGCCGACTCTTATGACAGCATTAGCTGAATATTCAAAGTAACATTTGTATTTAGAACCTGAGTAAGGAATATTGGTTTTTGGGTGAAACTGGGTGAGACTCCACTGAATGAAATTCTCCTGAGATGGCAACTCTGTGGTTGCTGTGCACTTGGCACTCCTCTTTTCCCCTCCTGGAGCTTTCTGCTTTCTGCAGCGTCCCACTAGGACACAAGAGACACAGGGCAATCTGGAGGCAAGGGATTGTCTTTGAGTCTGGATTGACAGGGACATCTAGGCTCACTCAGTGTGTAGTTTCTGTATGCAGCGGGGAGAGCCAAATCTGGTGCTGTTGCTGTTCCCTCAGCTGTGCTGGGGGCCCTTTTGAATTGGGTTGGCAAACTTAACCAGCTTAAGAAAACAGCAAGGCATTTGTTGCAGAATTTTCTTAAGTCAGATCAATTCCCTGATTGAATTCACAGCTTGGGAGCAGGAACACTGTAAGCCAGCATTGTTGCAGAGTGCTTTGTTTTATGAAAACAAGGCTGAAGAGAGATTTGTGTTGGAAAGGAGGATGTGGCATTGTGCAAAATGGAAGCTGCTGGTTTGGTTGTACTTTTCTTTCTTATTCTGCTTGGGGAAACAGGATTTTTTATAAAGTAAATAAACAGGGTTGCACCAAGAATAGAGAAGTCTCGTTCGTCTCCTGCTGTAGGTACCAGATCATATAATCTCCTTGCAAGTATATTAACTGCTTCTGACATACTTTTCTTCTTTAAATGGAAACAAGCCATAAGGGTGCAGATGCTGAAAAAGAGCTCAGGTCAAAGGGAAAATACAGGATTTTTGTGTTCTGAAGAGCTCTGAAAGGTACTGGCACCACAAACTGCAGGACCAGAATCCATATAGTTGACCGTGTTTATGGATCACCTCCACTGCCTTCCCCTCACATGCCTTCATCATACTAGAGATTGTAATGTCATCCTACAGGGCAACATGAGCCACTTGGAGTGTAAAATCCTCCAAAGGGGGTTCCTGACTTTAAAATCTCAGCAACAAAAAAGATGGAAGAGCTGAGGGGAAAATGCTTACTCTGTTTTAAATTATCAACTCCAAATTTCCAGCATTCCATTCTGATTATATGTTCATCTTATTGAAAAAGGTTTGTGGTGCTCTCCCCCATTTTAGTATTTCTATTATAGGATAACCTTTTTCTTTTTGTTTTTACACTCTGCTGTAGAGAAGTGGAAGCAAATTCTGGTCCCAGCTACATAACTTTTTACATCATTATTTCAGCCATAGGAAAAATAATCCATATTTTCAGTGTTATAAGTGATAACACAATTTCATCAAGTGTATCTGAGTAATGAACGTTCTTATATGTATTACTATCCTAGATAAACTTGGAAAGAGAATGAAATGAAAATCTGTCCCAAATATAAACATTCATAACTGCAATCACAGTGATGCAAAGCTTGTTATAAAAATTAAGTCTTGTGATCTGTGCTTTTCTGTATTTTTTCAAGTTTCACATTACAAAAATAGACTCCAGAGATCTTGCTTAAGGTGCCTCAGCCCTTCATATTCTCAGGCACTGCCTGAGACAAAGAGTATATCTGTGTTTTATTTTTTAAAGACATAATTCTGGGCAAAACTCAATAACCAAAACCTCTTTTTCTTTCCTTTTTCCAACTGGCCATATTACAGAATGGATCTCCCTCACCTGGCAGTCAGTTTATAGCAAGGATTGCAAAGGCAGAGCTTAGCAGCCCCTAAGACTAGAGTAGCCACTGCCAGCCCAAGCAGATTGCAGGTTCATAAAGTGGGAAAGTATCACTGTTGCATGGACAAAGCTTCATGAGACCAGCTTCCCCTGATGACCCAGTCCTGATGTGGTGGTTATTGGCAGGTGGTGTGTGAGATAGGGTTATTACATGTGGCATGAAGCTGGCAAAATTAATTTAATGTCCCACTAGACGTGGCTGCAAGAGTTCGCTCTGGCCACAGCTGTGTTGCAGTCCAGTTACCAGTGTGGCCAACGTCAGCAGCAGGGTACAAACAGGAGCAGAGCAGGTACAGAGATGAGACTGTCTTCCTCATGATGCTGGCCAGCAGCTGAGCTCCCGTTTATTCTTTGTACATCAGATTGACCTCACAAAACAGAAAGATAGAGTTCATCAGAAAAGGATGATTTTATCTGAACACCTAGGAGCTAGAATCCTGCCCACTGAATTATCTGTGCTGTGGTAACACGAGGAAATGGACCATGCACTCAAAATCTTGATCCGGGATGGAGTGCAGCCATGGTTGGTGTAGATTCACAGAAAGATAGACCCACATGTCTGCTTAGCATACTTTTTTCCCCAGTTCATTTTTTATGTTTTGCAACAGAAACAGGAAATATTTGATGTGAGGCATCTTCAAGACTTACTGTGATATCGAGAAACTTTTGCACATTCTTAACCTTAAAGGCACATTCTTGGAATGACGTCCAATAACTTTGCTCTTGGCTCCTCAGACAGGATGAAAAGAGTTTCCAGTGTGCGTCAATTCATTGTTTAAGTGTTTTGACTAATTGCTTCAGGTTAAAAAAAAAATCCCAAACCCCACATCACATTCATTCTGGAGCAGACTGCTTCCAGCTGCACTAGCAGCAAGCCAGAGGACAGGGTAAAGGACCCTTCCCTCCCCCACGGCTGCCCAGACAGAGTGGGTCACAGTCCCTGAGCCCTCAGGATACCAGGGTCTGTTTCTTCTGAGCACCACCGCAGACAGCCCCAAAGAACCAGAGAGCCCAGCAGCTCGCAGAGGAGCTGGCAGTGTGGGCTGGCAGAGGATGAAGGCTGCACACCCGGAGGTGCTGTCGTTGTGGGTACATCCCTTCTGGGCACTGGGGACACAGGAGAGGAAACCTCCCTCCTTGAGCAGATTTCCTCCTGAAACGCTCTTCCACACCACCTTTTGCACAAACTGATTTCTTAGGGTCACAGATAATTCTTTGCTATTAATCGTGAGCCTTCCATGAGAACAAAGTGGAGAAGGACTTGGGGGTTATTGGTAAATGAAAATTGGACATGAGCCAGCAATGTCTGCTCACAGCCCAGACAGCCCATCATATCCTGGGCTGCATAAGAAGAAACGTGGCCAGCAGGTCGAGGGAAGTGATTCTGCCCCTCTGCTCCGCTCTGGTGAGACCCCCCCTGCAGTGCTGCGTCCAGCTCTGGAGCCCCCAACACAAGAAAGACATGGAGCTGTTAGAGCAGGTCCAAAGGAGGGCCACAAAAATGATCTGAGGGAGGGAGCACCTCTCCAATGAAGGAAGTCTGAGAAAGTTGGGGTTGTTCAGCCTGGAGAAGAGAAGCCTCTGGGGACACCTTTTTGCAGCCTTTCAATATATAAATGAGTCTTATAAGAAAGAGGGAGAAAGTCTTATTACCAGGGCCTTTAGTGATAGGAGAAGGGGTAATGGTTTTAAACTAAAAAAGGTAGATTTAGACTGGATATAAGGAAGAAATTCTTTACTATGAGGGTGGTGAGACACTGGAACAGGTTGCCCAGAGAAGCTGTGGATGCCCCATCCCTGGAAGTGTTCAAGGTCAGGATGGGTGGGGCTTTGAGCAACCTGATCTAGTGGAAGGCGTCCCTGCCCATGGCAGGGGGTTGGACTAGATGATCTTTAAGGTCCCTTCCAAGCCAAACCATTCTGTGATGCTATGGTTCTATGAATCCCATGTATAATAGTACTGACAAGGCCAAGTTGTCTGAACCTCTGTATAAGACTCAGGTGCCCTAAGCTGACAGGGATGTGTACTTATTTGCCCATACATAGTTCAGAAGCACCATAACACCTCAGTTATGCTTGCTAGCACAGGGCAAATGCAGTAATGCTGGGCTCAGCCCCAGCCAGGCTTATACATGTCTTCTTGGGGATTTTGTATGTTACTTCAGCACCAAAGAGGAAGGAGCATGGATCACCCCCACAAACAGCCTAGTGCAGCCAACACTGTTTTAACCTGCCCTTCCTGCCAAGTCCTTCTCCCTGGATATGTTCCCTTCCTCCACCCCTTCCATGCAGCAGATCTAACCTGGGAAACGCACTCCCTTAGAGCATATCTTGGGGGAACATTGATGGGGGAGGCAGGGAGGGAAGCTGGCTGGGAAGGTGTTGTGTGGGCAGGGCAGGACGCAGCAGTGCAGAGGAAGGAAGGAGGCTAAGCAGCACAGATGACTAGAGCAAAGCCCTCCCGTCACCTTTAGATTCTCGCTGGACCTTCAGGCAGGGGATAGGACAGAGGAGAGCAGCTGACGGCTGCAGACAGCCAAGCGTTATGAATTTGTGGATGTCTGTGTTGACAAAGTTAAGAGGTTGCTGCATTTTGCAGTGGATGGGACCATTTAGGGGCCTGTGATTTAATTCTTAGGAATAACATATCACAGACATGCGGCTCACTAAAGGTGTTTTACTGTTGCCTGAGCTCACTGGAGGAGCAGAGACAGCTGGTTGCTTGCTTAAAGAAGTAGGTGTTATTTTAATTATGTTTTTCCTGCCACAAGCATTAAACCATCCCATAGCACTGAGGAAAATAAAAGGACCTTATGGTTGTAGATAACATTCTCTAATACTAAAGGACAATATTTGTTGAGGCGGTTTTAGCATTTATCGTATAGCTTTGTATACCAGTAGATCCTTTTGTTGCTAGGGTGTCTGAAGGGATCACATGGGGTTTTGTCAGACCTCCTGTAAGATGCCTGGCTTCAACATTGCTCTGGATCCAAATTCCTCACAAATTTGATTGTTTCAATGAAGATCTAGCTGAAGCCAAATACAATACACAACTGAATGTCTTCCTTCCCCCTACAGCCATTTACTCTTTCATTTTCCCAGAGGTAACTGGCTGCTCCAGGGTACACTGAGGATGAGCTGGGGGCTTGGTTCTAGAAGCAGAGCAGGTAGCTTTGAATACCCTGGCAGATAAAAGTGGAATTAAATAAACTTGAGGCTTCACTCCATGAGAAGTGAGACCTGGAAGACCTTAGTACTGCCAGAAAGAGGCTCTATTTAACTTCAGAGGTGAATAGTGCCACGCTTACTAAACATCACACCTACCTCCTGTAGGACATCATCCCCTTCCTACCACACTGCAACTGGCACTGGAAACCTGGTACTTGATCCTCTTAGACCTGAAAAAGGGATTGTTGTCAGGTGAATGTGTTAAATGTAGGCATCTAATCCAAGCTGGCTTTAACTAGTCCTTTTTATGGTCAAGTTAAACAGTTTTGTATTGTTGGTGCTGAAATGAGTCAGTGCTGTAAAATTTCTTAGGTGGCTGCTGTTCAGACAGGATGCATTGTAGGCGTTAGAAAGAGGACAGGAAGAGCTGTTCTCTACACAGGCGATCTGAGGGTCACCAAAGGTTACATTTTTAGTAAAGGATGAAAATGAAAGGCCAGATTCTGAATAGTCCCTTGCTCCATCAATAGTAATGCTGCATCTGTGTATCTGGCGTTCCTTCCCCAACTGACTGAGTGAAATTCTCTATGAATGTATTGAATTTGAAATTTAGGTGTTAACAATGTAGACGCCAGATGCTTTTCTCTCTAGTTCTTACCCTGACAGAATCGGGAATGGTGGCTCATGCTGGGCCTGTGCTGGATGGGGTAAGTTACGAAGAAAGTACTTCTGCTCAGGCAAATCTCCCACATACTCAAGCAAATTCTAAGTCAAAAATTGAGAAAAGGGCTTGTATTATCTGGTGGTCATGGAGTTGGCAGGGCCTGGAGGTTGTTGCATTCTTAAGAAATAAGATTTGATTCCGATGTGTTTCCTTTTCAGGGGTGGAATGGTTCAGACCAGTGAACAGTATGAATTTGTGCACCATGCACTGAGTCTGTATGAAAGCAGACTTTCTGCAGAAGCTGTCGAGTGAAGCCAAGGAGGGTAAATCCGAATGTCAGTCTCTTGAGGTAATTTGTTTCATTACCTACCAGCAGCTTCTTCAAGGAGTTTACTGCAGTGGGAAGAGCGGCTTTGAGGCCAACTTCTGAAAGGATTGTGGATGGTTTGGCAAAAGTATAGTGATTGCTGGACCCTTACTTTGTATGAATGTATTGTGAGCTTCCCAAAAATGATTTCTAAAGAAGGTACCGTACTGAAACTACACATGGATGACACGTATATATCTAAAGGTGGGTTTAATTCTGTAATACTGATATCTGCCATATGGAATGTATGTATGTGCTACTGCTGCAGTTGGATGGACAATGGAAATTCCACAGAAGAAATGTTTATCAAGTGTATAAATGCTTTAACGTTTGCAAACTGTCTTGTGAATGGACTGTCAACTGTACTGTAAAGTGCTATTACTGATTATGTGGTGAGCTTGTTTCTTGGCCACATAATATTCTTGCTGCTAAAATTGCAAGTGTTCAATTATGGATTAAAAAAAAGTTGAGATAATAAAAAACTTAAAAGTCTTGTTTTTGAAAATATTCAAAAGCAGTTAATATTTTATATGGAAATATATGTTCTTCATACTATTATCTATTAAATGTGTATTTACTGTAGGTCTTACAGAGCAGTTGCAGAGCACAATGTCTGTTATTCAGTGTGTGTGTATTTACCCTATACTGTTGTCTTTGAACGTGCTTCTGCTACAGACCCTAATCCAGTGTATTTGTAAATCGTGTAAGTCATTTTACTTTTAAAAGAAACTTTGTAGCATATATTAAATGGTAAGGATTTTAAATATTTGTCTGTCTTTTATTAATACTGGATTTTTTGCTTAACGTTGTTTATCTGCTCTATTTCTTTCAGTAAGAGATAGAGGCCTTTAGTGATATGAACTGTTCCACGACAGGTTATACAAGAAAGAAAATGCTGCTATGACTGTTTCCTTTACCGTTCAGTAAGAGTTTGTTTTTAAGAGAAATGCAAGGTTGGCATTATGACTTACAGCACTGGGAGGTCTGTTTACAGGGTATAATGAGTTTTTAATGCAGTGATGTTGACTTTGCTTCATACTGCTAATAAATTACACTTGATATAAAATATTTCCTGAAGTCTCTGTTCTTGCCTAGAGTAGTTAATGCACCACGCACTCTTGTACCCCCATAAACAGAGACAGCCCAGTACCATTTGGTTAGCCTTCACCATGGCTTCAGACCACTGGAGAGTCAATCCAGAGGACTCAGACAAGCTCCCACTGACATGAAGCAAGGTGGATCACCTGATGGGAAGGCAAAACTAGCATCCCTTGATCCCTCAGGGGAGCTTGTGTAAGACCCAGTGCAGACTTCAGAGCTTTGCCTCCTCCTCTTCCCCTTCTCCTTCTCCTCCCCCTCTCCACTTGGCTTTTGGAACTCATGGAGTTAGAAGTATCAATATCAAGATTTTTTTTCATTACATATAGTTACAAAAAAATGTGAGTTTGTTCCCTGGATAATACACTATATTCTTATTCAGCCCCATCCGAATCACCTGCAGAGTTGTAATGTTTCACAGGCATGTTTCACAGCCCTGAAAAGGAATTACACAAAAGTATAACCCCTCTTCTTTATTCAGCATCATCTCTTCTAGTTTCCTGGGTGTTTGAAAACCTCTCTCTCTTTTGCTTGTATTTTTCCAAAATAAAGCAACTAGTAAACTCTGAAGAATCATATGAAAGGACAAAGTGGTGTAAAACTGCCCAAAACAATTGAATAGAAGGAAATGCTCGTCACTGACTTTTTCCCCCTGTGAAGGCACATTTCCTTCCTAGCCTTCGCTTCACTTATCTGAGGTGGGTTTTTTTAAGAGAAGCATGGGGAGTTGCTAGAGAGAAAATGGATTCTTTATTTCAGGTCCTGGTTTCTACCTGTCTTGCCTTGACATTCTCAGGTAAGTTTCTTTCCCCTCTTCCCCTGTGCCGTATTGCTCTTTCTGCCGCCGAGCAGAGCCCTCTGGGGCAGCTGGCGACTCACGAAAACCGAGTCACTTCTTCGCTTGGGTTCATACAAGAGGAATGGGGGGCAGGGCCAACCTAGCCTATTCTGTTTAGATTTCTTTCCAGAGGAAAATAAACTGTGTCCTTCTATGCTGGAGATACCTCTTCTTCTTTTTTTTTTTTTTTAAGAAGATCTCCTGCTAGACAGTCTAGGATCTGAGCTTTGGGACAAGCTCTTTGAAGGGGAAATTCCTATTTTTTATTCCTACTTTGTGAAACTTCCAGAGCCAGAAGCTTTCTGTGATGCATAGTTAGAAAATACCCAGGTCTGTAAAAACGGGGGGGTGGGGGGGGGGGCGGTGTGACAAACCTCAACCAAGGGAAATAAATACACATGTTGGGTTTAGCACTATGTAACTAATGAGGCTGGAAATATTTGAGTGAGATTATAAAGAGATAAAAACCTAAACAAAATATGGCAGGGAGGCTGCATTTGAAATATCCAGTTCCGTGTTCTGTAACAAGTATGGATTTTGCATTGGTAACTTTGAGGTTTTTTGATGAATGCATTGTAGTTCTTTTCATTTGAGTGTTTGCTGTTGATCTTTAAGTGTGGTGGTACAAAGTGCTAATCTTACATGAATTAGCATGATCACAAAACTAACAGCTAGAGATGTTGAAGTAAATCCAGTAGAATCGATACACTTCCTATCAGTAAAGAGCCTCCATTCTTGTAACAACACAGGCACTGAGAGGCACACAGATTTGGGAATGTCCTTTTATACGTTTTCTTCAAAAACACTACTGAGTTTTACTAAAATGATTTCCAAGCAATAAATTCTATTGTAAAAAGACTGTGTCATAAAGCGGAAAAAAAGAACAAGAGCTTGTGTAGGTCTTTGTATGCTTTCAAGCAGGGGAAGTGGGGTATTTAGAATTGGTGTTTGAAGTTAATAGTTCTTGGATTTCTTTTATATCCTGTTTAATTTTTTCTTCATTTTTATATGTAATGAAGGTCAAGGTGACCTTTGCTGCAATAGTTTGCTTTTTGCATTCTCACTCTTTACATTCCCAGCACTTGCATCATGTGGGTTGTACGTTTGAGTTTTTTTAAAATAGGTTCAACACATGGAAAGTTCATGCAAAGTTCAACATGTAGAAAGTTGGAAGAGAGGTTTATTTGCTGATGTATTTTAAATCATCAAGAATTTGCCTTTTGTTAAATAACCATGTGTAATCTATTGTATTTTTCTGGAATTTTCCTCTTCCAGAAGGGTTTCTGATTATCCATGTCCAGAAACAGCAGTGTCTTTCAGAAAAGAAAGGAGTCATTATGGAAAAGTGCAATATGACCAACCTCAACCAGCAGTGGCAGTGGACGGCAGACGACAGACTCCGCCATGTGAACTCTGACCAGTGCCTGAGCATCTCTACACGCTCTGCGCTGTCATCTCGCAGCATCATCACTGATTGTCCCCGGGCAGTCAGGTGGACTTGCCATGAGAAGGATTGGCTCCTGAAGGTGGCCAACAGCTCTCTCTTTCTCACAAAGCAAGGTCAGAAGGTGATGGCCAAGCAGAGTAAGAAATACCTTCATACATGGATGCAGCTAGAAGTCAGCGAGACAGGAAAACCTTTTTATGTAAATCTGTGCTCAAAGCAAGGTGAGCTACTCCTTCAAGGAAGTATCCTGGAAGTTTTGGTAACAAAAATGTCTCTTTTGTGCTAACTCAAATGTTAACAGTGATGATATTTTATTCATAAAGAAAAACATTTTTCGTAGTTGAAAAGAGCTTAGAAAACCATAAAAAAAAACAGCTGAGTGCTGTCTTTCTCACAACTGGTGGGGGTTTTAAGCCATTTTATATTTTCAGGATATCTCTCCTTTATTCTACTTCCAGTCTTTGGATCAAAGTGCTTATATGTAAGCTCAGCTCGCTATTCTTGTGTCATTTCCTTTTTAATTTTAAACGGAATTGTGGGAACTAATTCCTAGTACTTCTAGAAACATGGATGTATAAAAGTCCTTCTTCTCCCCATTCATTTTATCATACAAATCCAGCTCCAATCTGCCAAGAGCAAGAAGACATCTGAAAATCAAACACGTGCACAATTTTTTCTATGATTAACCCAAATGCATGATTAGAACAGACGTATGGCTTACATATTCATGTCTTTACACGGCGTCACTTTGTCCTTAGCTGCAATATATATAAGAACACTCAAAATCCTGAAAATAATGAACTGAATCAAAAAACTCAGAAATTCTTGCAATAGCACTTTGAGATGCATGGCTCTGTCCACATGCATACATTATATGTTGATATACCTGTGTGGTTATGTGTTTACATATCCACAGCAAAAGTGAAGTTAGAACAGTTTGAATACTGCTTAATAACACTTTCCTTCATGTCCTGTTGTCAATCCTTCCAGACAATCCTCTCAACATTCTTGTGCACTATTAAGCAGCTCTTTATGGTAAATAATAACCTGCAGAGTTAAGCTTTTTATTGGGGAACATACAATTTATTATTTTTACAGGATTAAAAAACATGTTTTATGACCCAATACTTTTGCATATGGCCAAGTTTTCAGATGTTTAAACAAATCCTTGTTCTTTCTAACCTTTCTAACCTCCCATTTGTTGTAAGGTAGGGTACTATTTTTTTCAGCAAATTTGCATTTGCAGAACTCTATTCACAGCAGCAGGACTACTCACCTGAGTGGAGGTCTGAAATTGCAGCTGGCAGAGTCAGGGAATAGAAAACTGGCCAAGATGCCATTCCAGTCCTCCCATATATTTTAGAGATTAAAAAGGCAAAATTTTTTGAAGTCCTGTCTATAGGGTGAGTATGGCTTGCTTATTCAAAGACACCATGGCAAGTTAAGATGAGGTACACAGGCAGTGTTATTTTCTTTAGATAGCTGGATGAAGTGTGGCCTAACAAAGTTGAAGTAACCTTACATCCTTTTCTTAATCATCCTCAGAAAAGAAGCAATTTAGGATGACTGAGTACTAAGACAATAGTAATGGGGTATTAAAGCACCTTCTCATCTATTTACTGTGCTCAGTCCTTTAATGAATTTCCCTTAATTTTCCTGCAATTCCCTCCATAGGCAGGCCTGTAGATCAACTTTAACAGTCTCACTGTGTCAGTTATCTCCTTTTTGACAGCTCTGGGAAGCTCTGCTGAGAAATCATCAGTACATTATGATCCTCAATACCTAACTAAGAATCCCAAGTATATAAGAAACTCATAAAGAGTTGAAGCAGTGCAAAGAGATTAATTTTTCAAATAATAACAATAAGTACTACAGGAACAAGATCTAATGCCCACAGTGCTGGTCTTGACATCCATATGCATGTCAAAATTTTCAGTGTCAAATGTGTAAAATTAGTCTTCCAAGAACATCTGTCTAATTTCAGTGAAAGCAGTAGTGGATCAGCCTAAAATAATATATTCACTCTATATTTAGCTAAGATAATAAAAACTGAGTGAAGTCTTTGGAGCTGAAATGGCTGCAAGTTTTTCTACTCTTGACTAACACCACTTTCGATATAATCTACCCTTTGTTTTCATAGTACTCATAAAAATAGTTATATTTTGGCAAAAGAGTAACTCACTGAATTGCATCCCAAACATCTTATCAGCCCAGATATAGTACAAGCTCCAAACCCAACAACCGCAGCTACCTTTTATTCTGGACCTAACTCAAATGTCAAACATGATTTTTCTGAGCCTGGGGAAAGTCTGGGCTTGGATTTGGATTTCAAATCATCCATCTGAGATGTGTTTGGATGTGCATTTTTTGCTACAATGCTGACCAAAATGACTCCTTGTGGAAATCAGGATCAGTTTAAATATGTATCCCATCTCTGTTCAGTCAGAGATCACTTTAAATCTAACAGCAGACAGTCCTTCTCACACAAACCCACGGCTGAATCTGGCCTCTGGCTGAAACAGCTAACCTGAAGAAAGGCCATGAGGTATCAATCTCCCTTGAGGTGGTGAGACTTCAGTTCTTATCAAATTCATGAGGAGATTCTGGGCAGAGAGAGGAACAGTCTCTATAGTGCTACGGCCTTCTTTTCACTAGTTGGCTCTTGTCAGGAATGGAAACAGGGAGGAGGAAAACATGGGGAAAGTGAAGGAGTAGAAGGCAGGATGACTGAAAAGAGCAAAAAATGTGCATGCAAAAAACAATTGCGGAACAAATGCCGTCTCCTTTTATATGTCTGGAGAGCACCCAGAGCACCGTTAATGCTGACACACTAACGCTGATGTCACTTCTGAGTTGTGGAAGCAATTCCTACAATCATTTGTTCTGTGTAGGTTAGTTTCAATTAAATATGCAATTAGAGAACAGAGATGATGCTATGTAGCACCTCGAATATTACCAACAAATTTCCAAACCACTGCAGACCAAAAATTTTTCACTAAGCAGAGAATTACTTCAAAGCTGTATGTTGCAGATATTCACTGAGGCCTAGAGACTGCCACACAGCCTGTAGAGCAGTCTGGGTGCAGAAGGTGACATGAACTGTTTTGCAATATGATGCTCTGCATTGCATTTCTCTTCTACCATATCATATGTGGTAGGGACATCTCCTGAAGTAATGGTAGCTGCAAAACCCTAGAACTGTGGATATCAAGACAAAGCCCCATTCAAGAGTAGCTGATTTTGTGGAGAATGGTTTCATTACATACTGTTATGTGCCAAGTGCTTAAGAACCATAGTGGGATCTACAAGATATAAAACAAGTTGGACAAGGACTTCAAATAACAAATACAGCATATTTTTATCTCTTGTTTTGTTCGCAGTCAGACAAAATACCAGTTACTGTGTATGAGCCAAAGCCTGGTGTGCCATCTGACGTTCAAAGTGTTACCTCCACAATCCTTCCTCCTTTTCTACCCCAGTTTCTGGCCCTGCGTCTTCTCTTTCACGTGGCCTTCTCTTTTCCCCTTATCCTGTTTTCAGTTTGCCTGCTTCATCTCAGAACCCAAGCTTATTGAGTTCACATCCCACTGCTGACGCTTCAGTGGGTAGGTGGAGGGTAGAAGAGGCCAGAGCAGTACCCACTCAGAGCATGCTATGAACCCCTGGAGCAGCAGTAGCAACTGCAGAACATGGTAAGGGAAGACACGTGCATCTTCTTGGCACTCTTGGGAAAGTGGAAGAGGACCAAAGAAAGGTGGCAGAAGCACAGAAAAGGCAGCAATTCTTACCAATTTTTGTGATCATGTTAATATCTCTGGGCTTTAATTTTTCCACTTCTTTAGTGTTTGTAATGACTGCAACAGTCCATCCATAAGTTCACAGCAGGCCGGATTTTTGTGTGTGTAACCTTTAGAAATTTCTCCAGGATAAATTAGAACAGTGAGAATCAATGTCGTCATTCCACCTTTGAGTTGACCGAAAATTGTTTTCCTAAAAAATGTTCACTCAAACCCATTTTTCTCTCCCTGGATAATTATTTGATAGGATTTTGTAAGTAAAAGAGTTTGCTAGCACCTGTGTAAACCCATGAAATACAAAAAATATCTTGAATCTTCTTTCTTTGGTCAAAGCAATACATGGGCTGACCACTTTTGCTCAGCTCCACCTCAAAAAAGAAAGGCATCGATGTCAGATCCTTGGACATAATTACAAAACCTTGTACACAATCCAATAGTGTACTAACAGAAGCTCAAAGATAAATGTGGTTTTACAATTTGAAAAAAGAAATAGAAAAATCTGCAGTGTAGCCTAGGTCTTTGGTTTTTGTAATTTTTCAAAGTCTCAGTGAGCCACAGTGTAGAGTTTAGAACAAAATCAGCTCAGCTACTTTCATAAGGAAAAAATGGAATGCTATGAACAGCTTCCCAGAGGAACCAGGAGGGTGGCAAGTCCTGCTTTCCTATTTCATCTTCTGCTGCAAGTGCTAACAAAGATGCCAATTCCAGACAACTAGATTGGTAATTTTCATTATTACCTTCTCTCCCTTTATCTTGATTGGATCTCTGTGTAGAAGCTGGAGTTTCAGGTTCTAGGTGTCTAAATGTAGGTGTCTGAAGGAAGGCTTATTTCAGTTCTCTCAACATAGGTGCTTTTTGCTATTTGTGATGCTCCAGGAAATCCCACCTGACATCTGACTGCTTACCCAGAAAGACATAGGTCTCCAACAGGTGCTACGAGAGCCCTGAGCAGATGTCTTAGATGCCCTAGGGCAGTTCAGATTCAGATTGCACTAGGCAACTATGTTGAACCAAGTCCTAGTTGTATATATATCAGCTACCTTTCTGAGCTCTCTTCAGTAGAGATGTAATCCATGGAGTCTAGATACCTTTCAGTGACCAAAAATCCACTTCAGGGTGAGCTGGGGCTATGCAGAGTGTCAGAAATAGGATCTGATAGAGCTACTGTATTAGCACCATAGTTATCACGGATGTTCTGCTACTACTGGTGCTCAAAAAGCCTTTAAGTGGCTACTTCAGCATTTCAAAAACAAGCAAGTAAAAGAGCAGCTCAGGATTAGACTGGAGTTTGGAGACATTTGACCTCTCTGACATGAGATACAAACTTCTACAACAACATTTCAGATAAAGAAGGTAAAAATTTTTCAAGTAGCATAGATTTTGCAGTTTTTAATTGGATAGGAAAGAAAGGACATTTAGTAGATTTTGTTCTGTCAGACTCCTACATACAACAGAAATCTGAAGTATGCTTTTTAAATTGAGTCTTTATTTTTGCAGTCTATTTACAAGTAGTAAGCTAAAAAAAAAAAAGCAATTAATTTTGTCCTGTGCATACAGAGGTCTTAAACCAACTCCTAGTTTCAAGTCTTGCTGTCAGTGAGTTAGATGCAGTCTTACGTAGTATTTTTCCTTGTACTACAGGTATCTCATTAATTTATGTTTCGATAGCAGTTCAGCCTTAGTCTTCTGGAACTGTGCTTTAATAGGGTAGGCAGATTGGTATCATGCAAACCATTTCAGAAAGCTGCACCATGCCGCCTCGTCTGAGTCTGAAGGCACCACTGTAGGGTTCTCAGTACTTGGCAACTAATCAGCGCTCTTGCTCATCATACAGCCAAAACGTATGGATTTCCTTTTCTTGTAAGCGGCCTGCTGCTGTGCAGATGGATGCAGTCTGCAGTACACCCTGTGGATGAAATATGCGCTTAGCCAGAATGTCATAATTTCTCCTGGGTGTGCTACTGATGATTACAATGGTATGTTCACACACTGTATATCATTCAGCCACTAGTGATCAACGTCAGTGTCAGTGCTGCAGTTCTGTTCCCATGAACAGTTTTATGACTGATTTCCAAAGAGACTGCTAGAACAATGCTAAACACTTCTGAAAAATCTCACTCTTGAGATTTCTGTGTACTTTACTGATGTCCAGATGGGAGGTGAGTTTTTTCTGGTTTAAAAATGTGGAATTCAAGAAATCTGTTTGCTTCAGTCTTTTAGTATGCAGTTTTCTTTTATAAGTGCCTGCTATTGAAGAAGGGCTGTGAGGGTCCTTACGCTAGGACCACAGTGGCTTTCCTTAGAAAAGGAATATAAACCTGGATCGTGATTTTCGTGAAGTGAGGGCAGATATGAACCCTATTAGTCAGTCCAGTGCAGGATACATGGAAAGTGCTGATACGTATATCTGAATTTCCAGTCTGGCATGGTGCTGTGCACAAGCCATTTCCATCCATAGGTTACAGGTGACAGACTGTTGTCAGTCTTTGCTGGGAAAGATCCTTTAGCTGGAAACCCAGGGTAGCCCCAAGCTTAGCAACAGGAGTTGGGTTGTGCAGTGACCAAGTGCTTGTTCACGGTACCTCCTCAGGCTGGTGGAACATTTCTGAGGACCAAGCATTTCTCTTTCAGGAGGGTCGAGCTCTCCCCTCAGCTCCTGTACCAGGAATGACAGTTATCCCCTGGCTGCCGAGTCCCATAAATGTCGCTGGCAGCACCAGCTTCCCTTTTATGGAGCAGCAGCTTTCCTAAAGCACAATTGGACTGGAATGCAAATGTCTTCCTGTTGGAATCACTGCTATTTGTCTGTAAATAAAGCCAAGATTATTTTTTTTAATGTGTTTTTAAGTTGCTTGTGTAAATCTATATTTAGGAACCCAACTGAGTGGCCTTTTTTTCTAAGTTACTGCTGACCACTCAGATGTACTCTTTTTTTAGCCATCTTTCTATCATTAAGTTCTGCTCCCTGATGAACTTGGAGATATCTGAGACGCACAGATCCAGCAGGCCTAATTCTTTCCAAGTCCTTGAGCTAGCATTTCTAGTTGCCTACTGCAGACTTTCAGAGATGACCACTAATAGGACATCCCCAGGAACAATGACTGACACGGAATTTAGACTAAGTCCGGACTTGTGTCAGCTAATGGGTTTATTTCAGCAGCTAATGACAGCTTGAGCACAGGGCTGCCCCTGCCATACTCCTCCCTGCTGTTTAGGTGGGGGCCATGAAGGTATGTGACATAGGACCACAGCAGACTCTGCACCAGAGGCACTCTGCAGAGGATTCTGCAAATGCAGAAGCATGATGATGATCGCGCCGTGTTGGACCACCCCTGAGTGTTTGATGAAGCACTTTGAATGGGTATAAGACAGAGCAGAATTAGATCTGTAGTATTGTTTTCAGTGCCTTGATTTGGAAAAATATTTGATCAACATTTTTTGTAAATTAAATGGAGACTTGGAATTTTTTATTCCCAGAGAAGGGCAGTTAGATAAAAGGAGGGGAAATGTTTAATCTGGGTATCAACCCATTCCAGCAAACCCAATCCTTTTCAAGAGGATCCAAAACCACGTAGCAGGTGAATGCACTGTTTTGTCAAGCACAGGAAACACGTGCATGGAAGTGTCTCTTACAAGGGCTTACAATCTCACTTTTATTTCTGGATGCAAATGAGAGTACTGCAAGTTTCTTCATATAAGCATGTTTACATACATATTTACATATATACAAAAAAACCTCATCACGTTGACTTCATGGAAGCTCACCCACTGATCCTTTGGGTAAGAGGTAATCAGACATTGGCCTGCCAAGACATCGTAATTGCACACTGAGTAATTATATTTGGAAGCTGCTGCTGCAATTTAACCCAGTCATTACTGGGTTTTTGGGTTTTTTTGAGGGTTTGTGAGCTAAGATTGTTATAAATGGCAACCAGCCCAGTGGCTCAGCAGCAAAACAAGGTTCTGTCATGCTGGAGACCCCAGTTCAAGGACAGACAAAGTATCTTGGGCATTGAGCCAATGCACACTAGCTGTGCTCCAGCAATGGCAGGGCAGCTTTTTGTGAGGAGAAGGGGCCAGTAAGTAATTCCAATCGTTTAGCTGAAATGTGATGCTACCAGATGTAGAGGCCACCACAGCTTGAACCCTGCCCTTAGAGCCACAAAGAAAGGATATTAAATACATACCAATGGGGAGGAAGAGCCATGAAAATGTGGAGGAAAAATGTGTAGTAAAATCTTTCCTGCGCTCTAATTGCAACTTTGGCGTTCTCTGAAGGATACGTGACTGAAAAAGCAAATCCCCCATTATATTTGCAGACACCAGTTAACCGGTGCGACTGCTAGCTGAACCTTGGGAAGAAGCAGTTAGGGGTTAGCACAGTCTCTGCATGAGACTGATGTAAAAATGCAAGAGGAATGTCCCATGTGGGCACAGGAACTTATCTTGAACAAATGTATTAAAGGAAAAAAAAATATCTTGAAAACTTATCTGGAACAAAGTCATATTTTGAACTTAGACCAACAAAAGGCAGAAGAGTATCTGGCCCACGTACTTACTAAGTTGGGGGGGGGTGGGGGGTGTTTGACCATATGAAGCTGAAACTGTGTGCTGTTTGATAGCCTGAAGCAAGTGAAAAAAGCTACAAGTGAAAACATTGTGCTGTTAATGACAAAGTACAACCCTTCTCTTCAGAATCATTGATGGACTCTATCTAAGATGAATGGTATGAATGTTCAGGGAAATTAGTTTTTTTCTGCTTTTATTTTGCACAGACTTTGGTATTGATGCAAAATAAATGTTTGCACTGAAAACAAAAAACTGTAGAACTTCCAGGTGCACTTAAAATACTTAGAAGTCGTATCAGCCACATTCATTGGCACCTAAAGAATAATTTATAAAAATGTAGAGCTGATTTTAATTACTTTCCTTTATTTGTCTTAGATCTCCAAGATGCAAACACTACATCCCCACCTTTAAACGCTGTTACCTCTAGGCCTGAAAATCTGCTGAACAGTAGCACAGAGATGTTCGTCAGAAACGTGACTGAACACTTCAGTAAAAATCTCATTGAAAACGTCTACTTTGACTTGAAATCTGCAGTAACAGACAAAACCTGGATTCCAACAGCTACTCTTCAGTACTCTAGCTCTACAGAAAAGGTAAGACAGAAGAATTATTGATTGATTTTTATTAAGCCTGCTCCACTCTGTGGAGCCTGATAGCTATTACAGGTGGATGTTTTGTGGACTACAAAACCCAGCTACAGGACTAAGCTATGTTCTTTATTTTAATGGGATGCTTTGTTCATGCTGACACTGCCTTTTGCTAGAAGCACAGCTGCAGAAGAATTCTGCCTCTTCTGTATAGCACAGTCCTGGCGTGCAGATTACATTAGGAAAATCTCTAAGCTGGAGGGAAATGCTCAGGACACATGAGGAGCAATGGAAAGCTCACGGATGTGGCAGGACCACAGGAGCTCGTAGTGACTTTGGATCTGCCACTAGTTTGTTGCACAACAATGAGGGTGTATATCTAATTACTCTCTAAGTACCACCATATATTTTGTGACCTTATTTAGGATAATTGAGTCCTAAAAGCACATACATGGTTTACAGATCAAAGCAGGTGAAATCTGAATGCTTTAACTTGCCTTACAAAGAATCCTGGCCTTGACCTTGGTCAGCTTATCTACTGACTGATAGGCAGAGTGGAGGCACACAGCTGCTTCTTGATCTCAGCTCTGTCCAACCACAGTCAGCCCTGGCAGAGGAGGGGGACGGGGATGCCAGCCCCATCCATAGAAGCTGCTAATGGCGGGCATTCGGTACCTCCACATCAGTTTCTGTTCTTCCTTGTCTGCAAGGCAAAATTAAGTAATCTGAGACCAAATCTGAAATCACCATTGGCAAACTGTGCACAGGCAGTTAGAGCTAAAGCATGCCGGACGTTATTGGTCGCTGTACTGCTATCAACACATAGTGGTTTAGAACTGAAAATCCCTAAATTCACTGTGGCTTCTTTTCCAGCAGACCACACTGCTCTAAGTGTATCAGGGCAGGCAAACACGTTGTTTCAGTTACCACTTTGGGTGTCAGTGTTACTGTGGATAAGCCTAAGAAATGTGTTTTGTATTTGGGAGGGCTGAAGACAGAGCAATCTTGTTCAATCTGGTATGAACAGCATCACTAGAGACAGGGAGAAAGGAGAAGTAGTGTCACCCAGGACCACATTGACCCAAATAACCAACTTGAAGGTTTATGGACCCTGAAACTGCTGTTCTAGTGCTGGTGAGGAGAAGGGACTGAGTCGATGACAGATGGACTGGTGTTGACAAGCTGAGCTTATTTTCCCGTGCCCTCTGTCCATATGCATATCTCCTGTATGGAATACTTGTCCCCTCCAAATAGAAATGTCCTATATAATCCAGTATTCCCCAAACTGCCTCCAGTGCTCCTACTAAATAATCCCACCAGCGCTAGAGGAATGGCACTGTTTGAACTAAAGCTACCACCTCCTGTGTTCCCACCCTAGTTCACCTCCTGATTCACATGATTTGCACTGAGCAAGTTGCTTCGGTCAAAGCTTTCAAACCAGAATCCTGATGCTAAGCTCTCTAAGCATATCCATTAAAAAAAATATAAAAATTGTTAATATCTGTCCCTTAGAGCCTCCAGCCAGGTCTGGATATTTGAATCTAGATACACCAATTGAGACACACACACTTAAAATCTTTGGCCTCCATCTCTCAGTTTCCCTGTCTTTAGAGTAGAGTTAAAAACATTTTTGTCAAACTAGCAGGGATGCTAAAGGATTAACCAGATTTAACATGATACTTTGAAAACACATAGACTAAGTAAGCACTGAGGATTGTGATTAGGAAAACAATACCTTCTATGAACTGCATTTCCCCAGGCTCTTATTTGTAGAAGTAAAGCCTTGATGTTATTTGGCTGTGAGCGTACCCATTTTGGGGGGACAATGGTGACACTTCAATCGAACAAAATGTTTAGTTTAGAGCAGCCTTGGATTTCAAGTAAAACTGCAGCTTGCACTTTCAAGCCATGACAAAAGCTATGCAAAGCCCATTTCCTCCTGATTAGAGAGGCAGAGAGGGAGGTTGGTGTTAAAAAAAAAAAAGTCAGGAAACCTTGGGAAAGTGTCTGAAAGGGACTTTGGAGCCTGCTATTAGAGACGCGTCCGGCCACTCCCAAACTCACTTCCAGTTCTTTTTTTTTTTTTTTGTCTTTTTTTCTCTCTTAATTAGTTTCTTGGCTTGCCACACAGATCGGTAAGTGTTAAATGCTGTGTGACTGCTGATTTGCTAAAAGCCTATTTGTTCAATTTATTCAGTCTGGAAATAATTACTTGTATTATCTTGGCTATTCTATAGAAATATATTGCCACCAGTGAATTGTGAACCCCTCTTGTTTTATTCCAGTGCTGGCATAGACATCTGTGGTAGACCTTACCCTCACAGCAGCTTTGTGCCGGATAACGTCCAGAAGGAAGTCACAAAACCCTTAATAAACCAGTACTTTCCTACTAATACAGCAGAGTAATTTTAAAGATTTTACAATAGCAAGAATAAGAGTAATAAAGTCGGAACTTCTAAATTGTGGGCAATGCCGAGAAGCAGCAACATCCCTTTTCTCCAGCCATTACCTTACATGAGCTTGCAGAGACAGGCAGACGTTTCCTAGGTCTTTAAATTTCAGTTGTGGTAGTTTCAATTTCTTTCCTGACATTTGTAAGTTTGCACTGATTTTTTTTCTTACTTTCATATATTGCATCTACTTAACTAATTTACACCTACATACCTGAATTACATCTTCCCTGCAAATTCAGATTACGAAAGTTTCCAAAAACCCCTACAATGTCAGCCCCACTTTCCAAGGCAGGTTACTCCAAATATTCTCATTTTCAGAAAGGGATTTGAAGTAATCCAAACATCCTGATAAGCCTTCAGATTTGCTCTTCTTCAGTGTTGGAAAAATATTGGTGTGGTTTATGCCATTAAGTCCCAAAAGCACATTCATCTAAAGATGAATTTATGCTGTAAGAAATCTCACATCATGAACTGATTCCAAGGCACCTTTATCATTTTACTCCCACTTTAGGTCTATTACGCACACACCTTGTGTTTTCCATTGATGGTTTGTTTATGGATGTACTAGCTCTTTGGGGCACGGTCCATCCTTTTGTCTGAAGTAAATGAAACATCTCTTCCAAGGGAGATCTTGTTCTGCAGTGCGCTTGAGAACAGCACAATAGTAAACACATATTTACATCCTCACTTAAGGTTATATTCATGTCATGACATTATTAATCATCCCAAGCCTTTAGAGAGTAAAGCCCAACACTTTCAATGCCATGTCCCAAGGACCAGGCATGGACCTCCACTGGGACAGATGAAGGTGCAGGTACCACCCAAGAGTGCTCAGACCTTCAGTTTCTGAAGGAGAATTTCTGAGTGAGAGCTAAGGTTTTTCAGATATTTGTATCTTGTTTGACAGGTTCATGCCCAGAAAAAATTCTGCAGCAGCAGCTCCCCTAAAAGGCAGACTAAAGTTTGTAAACCCTAGCACCTCTCCCTAAAACAAGGCAAAAGTGAAACAGAGGTGGTATTGAAATTGCTTGAGGTGCTGCTTTAAAAAGATAAAATCCCATGTGCATCATACAATACAGAAAGATGCATAAAAGTGCCATTCCCATGTGAAGAAAGCAAACGTCAAATTCCTTCCCCTTTATACAATCTCGAATTTACCCCATGGCTGCTATCTTGTTGAGTATCTGAAGGTCCAAAACACTTCTGGCTATGTTTCTTCTCCCTCACCACCATACACCTCACGCACATACACATATATGTGAGTTTTAGGAGGCTGGAATCTAAACAAGAAGGAAACGGGCACACATGACACAAATGTAGAGCTGTGCCATGGCTACAGCCGATTCAGAGTTGCACACAGCTCGTTTGGTGCAGTCTGAAAACAGGGAGACTTTCTTGCTTTCCGAGGTGTGTAATTTTAGTTTGGGAATTATTCAGGGGGTGTGGGAAGGAATAGTTTCCAGGACACAAGTTGATGTGGAACAAAACAAAAAGCTCAGATATCTTGGCTGCTGACAGACGAGCTACTCCTCTGCTCGCGTCGGGTTCTGTGGGCAGCAGCTCGGTGTCAGGCTCTGTTGGGAGTCTCCGTGCCACAATACCTCTGGTCATGGTGCTGCAGGGCTGGGGCGAGGATGGAGGCCTTGGCGTTCTGTGGCTAACCCCTAAAAACGTCAGTGTTTGGGACACAGGAACTGGAATTGTAGTTTAGTGATGGCCGAGGCTAAGAGGAGGGTGGGGCAGGAGACGGGGCAGGTGTGAGGGGTGGCAAGTATAAGGAGAATCAGGCATGTGAGGCAAGGTGGCCATGAAGAAAGGCAGGCATGAGGCAAGGCAGCCACAAAGGGTGGCAGGCGTGAGGAGAAGGGGGCACACGAGGCAAGGTGGCTATGAAGGGTGGCAGGCGTGAGGGGAAGGGGGCACACAAGGCAAGGTGGCTATGAAGGGTGGCAGGTGTGAGGAGAAGGGGGCACACAAGGCAAGGTGGCTATGAAGGGTGGCAGGTGTGAAGAGAAGGGGGCACACGAGGCAAGGTGGCTACGAAGGGTGGCAGGCGTGAGGGGAAGGGGGCACACGAGGCAAGGTGGCTATGAAGGGTGGCAGGCGTGAGGGGAAGGGGGCACACGAGGCAAGGTGGCTATGAAGGGTGGCAGGCGTGAGTGGAAGGGGCCACACGAGGCAAGGTGGCTATGAAGGGTGGCAGGCGTGAGGAGAAGGGGGCACACAAGGCAAGGTGGCCATGAGGCAAGGCAGGCACAAGGCAAGGCAGAGTGTGAGGCAAGGCAGAGTGTGAGGCAAGGCAGACACGAGGAGAGGCGGTTGCAAGGAGAGGCAGCCATGAGGCAAGGCAAGGCAAGGCAGCATCAAGTGAGGTGCAGCTGGCGTGAGGCAGAATTGCGGTCGCCACCAAAAACAAGGGCACCACCTGAGGGGCCGAGGGGTCCCCATGAGCCAGGAGGAGAGCGGGGAGAGGAGCCCCGGGGGAGAGCCAACGCAGGAGGAAGAGGCGAGGAAGGAAGGGAGGTGGGGTGCGAGAGGAGCTGGGAGGAAGGTCGGACCCACATGGAGCGAGGGGCGGCACTCCGGGGCCAGCCGCCCGCCACCACCCCCGCGCTGCCCTGTCGGGGGGCGGCGGCGGGCGGCAGGTCCCGGGTCGCCGCGCTTCGCCCCCCGCAGCGAGACGCGAGGAAATCGCCTCTTGATTGCGGAAGTCGGCGGGAAGGGCTCCGGCAGAGTCAGCCCGGGTCAGAATGGCAGCGTGGGAAGCGGCGGCCGCCTCCCCCGCCTCCTCCGCTCCTCCTCAGCCGCGGGCGGGCGGGCGGCGGGCAGCCCCCCCACCCCACCCCGGTGGCAGGGAGGCGGCGAGGCGGCCGGGGCAGCCCCGAGCGCATGCAGCCAGCGGGCGGCCCGGCAGAGGGCTCGGCGGCCGCCGCGCGGAGCCCGGCGGGGAGCGGGGGGCCCCCGGGGCCCGCCGCGGCCACTTCGCTTCTTCATACCCCCCCCCCTCCCCGCCGCCGCCTCCCTTCCCCTCTTCCCCTCCCCGCGAGGGTTTTCGGGGTTAAAAACTGTCGGCGATGCTGAGCTATGGAGCGGGATTTGCCCTGTGGACGGCGCTGGCCCTGACCAAGGTGAGCGGCTGGAGGTGGTGGTGCGGGGCCGCCCCCCTCAGCACCCAGCCCATATCGGGGGGCGCAGGCAGGTCTGGGTCTGCCCCGCACCGGCACAGCACGCAGCGGGGACGGGGTTGCGGGGTGAAGCCGGTGGCGGGGGTTGAGGGGGGGAGGCACCGGCGGCCGGCGGAGCCCGGCGGGTCTCTCAGCGCTTTCCCCGCTCTCCGCAGGCCGCGCCGGGGGAGGCGGCGGGATGCAGCGCCAACCTGACGGAGCGGCGCGTCGCCGGGCAGAGCGTCCGGCTGCGGTGGGGCGCCGCGGGCCGCGCCTGCAACTTCAGCCTGACCGGGAGCTCCGAGGACGGGGAGGCGGCCGGCTGCCAGCCCGCCCCCACGGGCAACGGCTCCTACGGCTGCAGCCTGCGGGGCCTGGAGGCCGGGACCTGGTACCACCTCCGCATCCAGCCGCTCGCCGGCGGGGAGGCCGTCAACGTCTCCGTGCAGACAGGTACGGGCGGAGGGCACGGCAGGTGCTCGGGGAGGGACGCCGGGCTTTTCCTTCCCGTCCCCGTGCTTCTGCCGGCTGTCAGAGGAGGAGGGCGATGCATTCACGCCTGCAGTGTTTGCTGAGCATAGCTGTCCTGCGCTTGACTTCTCTTTACCCCGCTGCCAGAAATAACTGCTGCCAGAAGTTAACTCAGCAGGCTTGAGAGGAGAAGGTGCCGTGAGGAGAGTAGGTCAGTGCTGGCAGTACGTTTCTGCCACTCCCTTAGGCTGCCGTCCACCAGAATGCTTTTAAGAAGTAGCATCCTTTGTGCTCATGCAAACCTGTTGACTTCATGACTCCTCAGGTGACAGCTTACTTACTCTGTTTAAAATACAAGCTATTTCACGGCAGGTAGACCCTGTTCAGGGATAACCTTCTGTTTCAGCCCATTTCTTTACTTTTCTCCTGTCTAACCGGAGTCTAAAACTCAGAAAGTAAGACTGAAACTTCTTGCTTGTGTGTTTTCCTTGAACACAACCGGTGAGGTGTTATGATGTACAGCTGTGTGCAGAGCACTTAACGGTGGCACATCCATGGCTGGCTGTAAAAATGTTGCAGCAGACTGCCAGAGCGCTGCCAAGGGAAGCCCCTTTTCTGCATGCGTGTTTGTGTGTGCATGTGAACAATTCAGCTGTGAAGCAATGAACGATGTACAGCCACGGCTGCAGTGACAGACCTGGACTCTTTCTACCTGTGTTAGTGTTTTTTAAAGATGATGAAATATAATATTGTCCAACCTTTTAATGGTGGAACACAAGAATCAAAACAGAGATGTCTTAAATGAGGTCCATCGTTAGATGCCTCCCTGATTTTGCTCCTAAAGAGTTAGTTTTGGAGAGGTACTTTGTAGTATTAGTATTGAAGGTTACAGCAACCAAATACTTAACAGTTATCAGTTCAGAGATGTCATTTACTGTCAGACCCTTTTCCCTACATTAACTGTACAAATGCACTAAATACCCGCCATTAATTTGCTTTGGTAACTCAAGTTAGAAGAAGTCTAGTGACAAGTCTGCTGGTGTGATACATTAAGCACAAGTCATGTCACTTGGTAAAAATGAGTAACGGTTTCTATGCAGACAGTGATTTAAATCCATGTCGTGCATCATGCCAACTGTTTTTAATATTGATGGCTTGTAATTTGAAAATTGAAAGAATAAATCAACTGTTATCAGGATGACAGGTATAAATCACCATCCTTACTGGATAGTAGAGATCTATTATTGAACACTTGTGTAGAAGTAGAGGAAAAGATACCACTTTAGACTACATTTTGATTAATGCATAATCGTTTAGACAGTAGCTTGTACATGTCATTAATTACTTTTTTTATCAGTAAATAGATTTTGAAAGACTAACTGATGTCAGAGTGAAAAGACTGATTAAAGTTTAAGTTGAAATACTGCAAATTAGTGGACCATCATTGAAGTGAAGTTTATGTTTGGATTTGGGATAGCAGAGATCAGTCAAAAGCATTAAATAAGAGTAGAGGAACAGTAGAGGTTTCCTGCAAAGACAGCTACTCAGATTACTCTGTGGTTCCTTGCTTCCCTTATTCAGTCACATCAGTTGCATTGCTTGATGGTGTCCACAAAGTGCAATTAGTTCCAAAATTTGACAATTTATATTTTTTTTCTAAAGAATATGTAGGGTTTGTTCTGCTTGTCAACAATTTATGTTGTACCGTCAATACGATGCATTTCAATTCAGAATTACGGATTATTATTCCTCCGTATGTTTCCACTAGGGGCAGCATTTTAAACCAGTTTTCTGGAAGCTCTTTTTCACCTGTCCGTTTGTAACTGCATGTCAGTAGCTTTGTTTTACGATCTACTGAGCCTGAATGTCCATAGGCAGCTGTTCCTGGAAACTATTCTGTGAAGTACGAGCAATATTTTCAGCCATACTTTAAACAGGATTCCCACTGATTTGAATGGTAGCAGAAGTGAGCTATCATGGGCCGTGTGAAAATATGATGTCTGACCTTGGTGCTCGGTGAGGTTCCCTTCCTGAGCTCTTTGTCTAAGAAAGATGGGCTATGCTGTCCTTTGGAGGTGCCCGGCTTTCTCCACTGACTATTAAAGGAGCCTAGGTTAAACCAGGCACCTGAAGTTTAGATGGTTGGAGTTAAGTGAGAGGAATCCCATCTCATGTGTTTACCTTTGCAAAATGAGTTTTTGAACATCTGTGTTGTCTTGATACAATAAATGTACACAGAGAAGTTGCAGATTCATTTATATACCTAGTTCAGAAACTTTAACTTTTTGCTCATATTCAATCCTGTTTAAATTTTCATGTGCTCGTTCCTGTTATGACTTCAGTTTTCATCATGTTTCTTATACAAAGCTCTGGAGTAGCTAAGCCCATAATATCCAAAATATTTTGTTAAACTTTGAGTGTGATCTGTTCTGACTAAGGAGTTAAGGTGAAAGTGATGAATAATGTGTACCGTAGTTGCAGTTGTAATGTGGAGGCTTGGAGAGGACCAATCTCTAACTTCATTTAGCCTTTTGAGTATTTAATTTCACATTAAAGTCATAATGATGACAATGAGTTAAGTCTGTGTTGTTTGCAAGTTTGATATTCCATTAGAGTAAGCGTGCAGCTCACCAAGACTGCATAAACTCTCAAGTATCACTAGACCTTTCGTGAATCTTTGAGTAGAGAAGCAGCTTCTATTTCACTTGTGGATGCATAGATCTGAAATCTAATAATGTATGGAATACTGGTACAATAATCTGCACTAGTCCACTAAGGTGGAGCCTCTTTACTCAAGAGATTTTGCTCTATGGTTATCAATATAAAATGGCAACTGTTTAATTTGCTAGAGCAGAACTAAAATAGGTCCTCCAAAACAATGGAAAATACAATCACATATGCACTATATAAGCCAGGTATACACAGGCGTGCAAACACACATACAGTGTTGGCAGTTGTGCTATTTTGGTAGAATAGGAAATGAAGAAAAAGCCGATAACACAATTTATCAGCTCTGAGCTACAGATGATGTTTCCACTGCAGACCTGAGATTACAGATGTTAGTAGGCACAGGTCAGTACATTTATTTCACATTAGTATTTACCATTTGTTGTGTTTTTTGAATATATATATACATAAGCCAGCACATAAAACCATACTACTAGCCAGAATGCTTAACATTGTTATGTTGGAACTCATGCACCTGTTGGTCCTTTCGTGTTATCTTCTTTATTGTTCTCAGCAAAACTATTTCTGTGACTGAGAGCTATTCTAGGACAAAAGATGGTAGGGTGAATCTTTCCTGATTTCAGAAAAAATACTTTTTAAGTTCTCAACTCTCCAAATGTCTGTGCACCAGCATAACTGTGTATTTTTGTAGTACGTTTTTGGTGAATGATGAGGTCTTTAATTAAAATTATACATAAAAACAATAGCATATGAACAGATACTAAATTACAGTTAAATTTCTGAGTTTCAATTCTGAATTGAAATTCAGATTTGAAATACTGTTCTTGAGAGCCATGAAAAACAGCTTGGCAATTCCCCCGCTTTCAAATATATCTTCTAAAATAGGCTTATAAATGCCATTTTCAGCATCATTTTCTACAAAAATATTGCAATGATACATTATGTTACTGTCTAATCAAAGCCATCAGTACTGAGAGAACTAACAGGTAAATAAATTTTTGTCAGAAAAATTGCTAAGTATTTAACTAAAAAGAGATTAAAAATTCTACCTTCTAAGACACAGACCGGTAGATTATTTTTCCATTGTAATATGTGACTCTGTAAATGCCAGAAGCATGTCTTGGCCATGTGTTCACTTCTGTAAATTTCAAATTATCTGGGACAAATCTGATTTATTAGCTGTCTGTAGGAACTACTACTGTGACATGGCTCTGACTATAGGCTGTATAGTCTTATCATCCATAATCACATGATTATGAACATGACCTCAAAATGCAGAGTACAAGAAGAAAATAAATAACCATGTTTTAAAGATTTTCTAGGTTGCATATCATCCCAAAGAAATGGATATTTGTACTCAATGCAGGCAATGAAATCAACCCTTTTTACTTAATCTTCAAAAGAGTCTTTGTGAAGTAGGTTACTGTTTTATGAATAGGGAAAGCTGGGAAAGAAAAATGGTACTTTGGTAGGAAGATGGCCGAGACTGGCAGGAATTACCCATTACTCAGTCCTGGGCTCCTGTCTCTGTCATTTTTTTTCTCCTGCCTAAGGCAGGGGTGTTTCTGTGCTTACAGGCTGTATTTGGGAATCATGTAATTGGGATTGGACATAACCCTATCTATCGTTTCTGTAAAATATATCTGTAGCAGTTGTGGACACAAAGTGTTTTCTTTTTCCAAAAAGTTAAAATGGAGGTACAATATAATTCAATGAACATTAAGTCATCTGGAAGATTCCTTTGTAGACCAGGAGACATTAATTCATATAGTATCAAATGGTGTAAAAATATCTTTGTGAAAATATTTTATTTCTGTGATATATCAGTGCTGTGTCGCTGCCAGCAGAGACTTGTGTAACAATGTAAATGGCTTTTTAAGTGTTTGTTTCCATCCAGGGCTCTTTCAGCCCAGGCACTTCCCAATCTCATTGTTCCTTTGTTCTAGCGGATGTACAAAGCACTGAGTGTTTTGTTTTCTGGACCAGATAGATTAGATAAAGTCTGCATTTCTGAACTTCACCTTCTAGGCACGCAACTCTCTTCTTTGCTAAGGCCCCTTAGAAGACACATTATCCAGGGCTGTATAAGTGCTTCTAAAAATGTAGGAGATGCCTTCTCTTGTAGAATTTGGCAAATAACACAGATTACAATGTTGGTTACTTTTGCAGGACTAACGAGCAGTCAACCTTCTCCTAACCTTCACAGAGAGAGGGTTAAAATTCTTGACAGTGATCGTGACTGTTCTCTTGATATCAGTCAAGTTAAAACTTTTTCAGCTGGCTGTGCATCTGACCATATTTAGTGCTGGAATTTATTTCTGACTCCCAAAGTTTGACCTTTCTGATTAGAACAATTGCCTTCAAGGAACAAGATTATATCCCCACTATTCACTTTTGCCGACATAATGGTCTTTAGTGGCTTAGTATATATTATAGGTGGAGCTGGTAGTCAACCCTATTGTTAAGATTTCCTGACACTTTTCATTAAAACCTCCTGTTTCAATTGCTGTAACTGGATGAAATTTTAACTATTTGGCCTGAAGTTTCATGTGTTTGGTCTTTGACCTGAATTTTAACTTTTTTTCTTTCCCCAGATTTAAGCAGAGTTAGTTTGGCCTTTAAGAAAGAGGTCAAGAAAAGAAGATAGTTCTTTTTATTTATTGATTTTGTTAATTTAATTTTAATCTCTTTTTTTTCTGAACAGTACTAGGGTCTCTGTGGTCCAGAGCAAAAATCCAAATTTAAGCAGAGACCTGGATTCAAAGGGACAGAGTCTTTTCACAGACTCACAGAATCACAGAACAGTTGAGGTTGGAAGAGACCTCTGGAGGTCTTCTGATCCAACCCCTGCTCAAGCAGGGCCGCCCAGACCCAGTTGCCCAGGACCGTGTCCAGACAGCTTTTGAATGCTTCCAAGGAGGGAGATACTCCCTTGAAATTCCTAATATACTTGGTCGACAGAACATATCACCAAAACCAGGCACAAGTATGTTCCCAGCAGAGCTTTGTAAGAAGCAATTAAACCCTCTACACCATCCAGGCTTTGAAGAAAAAACAGCTTAAAGGCTACTAGCCCCATGATACTCCTACCGCAGTATTCATAGGGTAGGGGTAGGTTCAACTTTGTCCTTTCAGCCTTTACGATGCAGTTTTTAATTATGCGATCTCACACTCTTTCATCTGCCTTGTTCAGGGAACCAGGCAACAATATCTGCATTGGAAAAATGGTCTTATTCTTCTGTGTTTAAGGCACTGTTCGTATGGAGACCTCAATTCTCAGCCTGGATGCACCGTAGGCAAGAATAACACAGAGTGTACTCATGTGGAAGCCAAATCTAGTTGTTAAATTGTTGGGAAACCTTTATTCTTTAACTCCCCAACTTGTGAATGCTTGATTTTGCCGCTTTGGATTGTTTTATAATACCTTTTTAATATGCAATTGCTTAACCCTGTTGGGAGACATAAATGTCAATACCTTAGTACATCAACATGTAGTATATTTCTTTTGATGTGAGTGATGAAATACACCTGGAGGATACAAGCAGCCAGTGTCTTTTGTTCTGGTCAATGTTTGCCCTTTATAGTGTATCATATTTTACAGGTGATTTTACAGAGCCCCTTAATAAACAACATAATGGATGCTGAGAGTTTCTCAGAGAAACAGTCCCCATTAAGCATAGTTCTTAAAAGTTTATCCAATGTACTGCTTGAGGGTTTTTAAATTTATATGAACAATGCTACAGCAGAGCAGAAGCATACACTAACGGAATCTGTTTGAAGCAATTGAAGTTAATACTAAAAACAAAGGATTGTTACCCTTAAAATTGCATAAATGCTCATGCCCATTAGTGATAAAGTGTTTAGCGTGAGTGCTAGGAAATGAAAGCCACTGGTACCATTGTATCTATAAAGTTACATTACACTGAGGCACCAAGTGTAATTTGCTGGGTTTTCATGTTTGCTGTTTCTTATTAAAGTTGTTACGGTTTTACTGTCAGCAGATTTCCAAGCTTGTTATATACATCCACAACTGGAAGTGTTTTTCTATGTGTGTGTGTGTGAGAGAGAGAGTGAGTGTGTACACATACATACACAAAACATTTCTGAATTCTGCAAGGCTCTCTTGTAGACCAGTTTCAGTGATACAACATTTATAAATGGTAAGAAAAGGACTTTCTGAAAAGCACTGGCAGCATTATGATGATAAAGGGAGAGTTTTGGAAGTATTTTTGTGCAGCTGTGTAAAACTTCAGACAATCCCAATGCAAGAAATACTGATTTATGTTTTCCGGGTTTTTTTAACTACAGATCCCTTACCACCACCTCGTTTTGAAATTAATAAGGAAAAAACTACACTCACAAGCTTGCAGGTTCAGTGGGATCCTTCCTCAGGAAAGGTGGACTTATATAACCTAGTATTATTTGATCACGATAATAAAAAGATACAAGAAGTATCTGTACCAGGAAGAATTTCAAAAACAGAAAATACATTTTCCAATCTCATCCCTGGGAATAAATACAACATTGTCCTCAGTGCAGTTGCTGGAAATAAGAGTACCCCGGAACTTCACATAAGTGGATCTACTGGTAAGACTTCTTTTACTGTAGTTCATCTAAATAAAACCATTTAAGGTATTTTGCAGTTCTGCATTTTGAAATTAACAAATAAATATAATTCTTCAAACTGGCTATATATATATGTAAGTATCTATTGATTATAAGTAGAAATACACAAAACGTATTTCTGACTAACAAAGAGTTGTTTGTTAAGAATGGAAGCATGTTGTTACAGTGGTTTGGACATAAATTTGGGGTTGGGTTGTCATTAACCCTAAAGAAACCCAATGTATTCCAAAAGTAAATCTGTTCAAAATTGCTGAAATTGTGGAGATAACCATTAGGGCTTAAGCATGTGGTTTTTATTCCAACAGTGCCATCCCCTGTGAAAAACATTCAGGTCAGTGTCAAGACAGACACTATCCATGCTTCATGGTCTCCTGGCTCTGGGCATGTGGATCGCTACAGGCTGGTGTTGCTGGATAATCATGTCCAAGTTCATGAGATTCTCCAAGAAGATCCTCTGACCTACACTTTTTCAGGACTTACAGCAGGCCACCTGTATAACCTCTCTATCATAACCCAGGCTGCAGGATTGGAGAGCAGCAGTTTTCAAACAGTCAGGACAGGTATGACTTAAGAATTCATCACAACAAAACAAGAAGCTAAGACCATAAACTAATGATACTACAGGACATATTTCAGAATAATAAATGATTTGTGTTCCAAGTGTGTATTCCCAGACTCCAGTGGCTGAATTACCCTTGGCAGGTGTTTCTCTCCAAAGGCTATAGAGGGAGTTAGAGACACCATGAGCTTATTTATCTCCCTAAGTTAGCACTGCAGCTAAATTAGCAGCTAAATTAGCTTGTACGGTGTTTGCAGCTAATTTGGCTGCACTGCTTAATGTAGGCAGCTCTATTAAACATGTAAAGTTAGGTGTTAACAGTCAGAGCCCAGGTGCTCTCATATCACCTCATATCTGTGACAGAGGTTCTTCTGACTCCTCGGTGAACTTCTTCAGTGAATTGAGGCAGTGTGTAGTCTGGTTATTTCACAGTACTGAAGGCAGTTTAACTCCATGATTCTTACTTAGCTCAATGGGAGATGTAGAGCTTGTGAGTTTCGCAAAAAAATATTTTCTGTGACTTCTTATCTCTGGATTGCAAAATAGCTGCACTTCTGAAAAGGAAGTGAAAAGAAATGTAGAGCAGGTTAAGAATGTTAAAATTTAATGTTGGGCGTTTTTTCGCAGAGAAGTGTTGACTCAGAACCAGAGCTTTCTAAATGAAGTTTTTTTTCAAGAAGGTTTTTCAGGTTAGAGTTCTGTGGTCATAGAGAGTAAGATAAGGCGACATACTACTAGAGTCCAATGGTTAACACGTTCATGTAAGCAAAAACAGTGTCACGCCTTTGCTTTCCTTAATTTCTGGGAGATGTAAGGTGCAGTTTCTCCTACAGAAATCTCACCATGTAAACATAACTTAATATTAAGTGAACAATATTGTGATATCTAGGGCACACAGATGAGTGCTGTTGTTACCTAGCACTGGCTGTTCTGGGGATTATACTCTTGTTTCATTTTATTTCTTCAGAATTTTTTATTTCTTCTTGTTGTGGGGTGCAAAAATTCTAAATCTCGCAGGTTTTCTCAGAAAATAAGAGCACTCCATCTAGCTTGCAGCATGGTCCTCCATTTCATTATCTAGAGTGCCCCAAGCCTGAGAAATGAAGGCACTGGAGGTGGCTATGCTCTTCTTTTTGTGGAGCATTTGAAAAAGGAGTTTGATTCCAATCCCTTCTACAACAGTGTAAATCAGGCATAGCTCCAATGGTGCTGTAGCATTTACTCTATCAAAATGTATGCAGGCATCTCTGTTCTTAGGAGCATGTGCCCTGTCTATTTCATAGTCAAAATGACTAGTGTGAGTGCAGACATGGCTAACAGATTTTCTATTCCATGAAACAAGAGTGGACATCATAAAAAGTGTCACTCTCAGCAACAGAATATCTTAAACAGGGCTGGGTTCAGTTTCACTGTAACCAGACTTTGCCTTTTCACTGTTCATACTCCATCTCATGTAACTGTTCAAAAGCAAAACTTAACTATTGCCGTTCGGAGACAGCAGGTCTTATATATTCTGTGGTGGAAGTTTTTTATTCTCTTTCTTATTTTCTTTTTTCAGCCCCAGCTGAAGTCTTAGATTTGATGGTGACTAACGATGACAGCTTAGATGCTTTAAAAGTTAAGTGGAGAAGACCTTCAGGAAACCTCAATTTCTATAATATCACTCTGTCTCATCTTGGATCAGTTAAAGAAGTCAAAACTGTACAGCCACCAGTCACAGAGACTCACTTTGACAAGCTAACTCCAGGACGTCTTTATCAGGTTACTGCCCGCACAATCAGTGGTGAACTCTTCACTGATCGGATGGCAACTGGCAGGACATGTAAGTCTTCTGCTTCAGTAAGAACATTGTAACCAATGCTATTTTTGCCTACATTGGCCTTGTAGAAAATCATTGTAGGAGACAAAATGGTTTGGATTCCAGGCAAAATAAGATAAAGAGCACAATATTGTTCCGGGAGTACCCCTTCCTGACTCTCTGGCAGCAGTTAATCTGGCAGCCAAAAGCAGCTCCAGAACAGCTTGGGAGCAGGAAACAATAATGCATTCTGGACCTTATAGTTGAGTGAGTCTGTTACAAAACTGTTGCACACTACTGTATTTCTGACCAACTTTGTTATCTTGAATTCAACTTAGTATAACATATAAAATGAGTTGAGTTATGTTATGGGGAAGTCTGCATGTAGTCAAATTGTTAACAGATTTTTAAGTAATTTTGCAAGGTTTAGTATTATCCCTTGCTCCAGACACAAATCTACAAATAGGAAAGGATCAGGTCTCAGCTTTCTTTACTACCAACAGCATGGATTAAGGAAGGCATGTGGCAGCCTGGGTAGAGCTGGGTTATGTTTTTTTAATCTTCTTTCAGAAGTACAGTTTTCTTTTGTTTGAGTTCTGAACCTGAAAAGCCCTGGCATAATTCTCCCACAGCTTTACTGGCCACAAAGGTGTGTCGTCTTTTCCACACCAGCCTAGTCCAAGCAGAACTTAGATGGGAAAAAATGTATAAGTGGGTGAAGAACACAAACATAAATTGTTAGTAGACTCAGAGCCAAAAAAAAAAAAAATATGTTTGTGTGAGAGAAAGAGAGCAGAGTATTTATTTTAGAGAAGATTTATTATCTACAACTAAACATTTCATGTGAAAGGCACATCACTGACATATCTAGCTGCTAACCCATTCTCAGTGCAGGCTGGAAAAGAGCTGAAAAGCCTTTCATGTCCAGTAAATATGAAGCTGGACTGGTTATATGCATGTCTTTTTTGTTTGTCTAGCCTACCATTAAAGACCTGTAAGATTACCATTTCCATCTGAAGGGAGAGCCTCAGGCCCTCACACAAACCGCTGGTCCCCAGATTTGTGACCTAGACCCAGTGCTTTCAAAGCTGGTGGTCTAGAAGTCCCATTTCCAAGGATGCTGATCATGTGCAATTCCTTCCCTTGACTTTTCCATAGATAGCAAGAGCTTTGAAAACAGAGTCACTTCAGCAGAAGCTTTGTGGCCTAAATATAAATTTGTAAATTCAGGCGTCAGGTCTACAGGTACTGAAAGGGTTAGACTCTTAGGATCCCTGTGTAACTCACAAAGAGAGCCAGGTGCTTGAGAACATAATTCCACATCTCTTGTGTATTGAGAGGGTGCCTACAGCAGCAGAACCTGCTGAGAAATGTTGTGGTAAGGAATATGGGCATCTCAGGGACTGAAACTTTGTACCGTAAGGGTGTAACGATGTCCAGCCAGTCTGACAAGGCTGAACGTTATCTGTTTTGATGTAAGTACATCTGTGCTTCCTAACAAAACACTGCGTGCTTTTAGCCATTCACTCAGCAAATAAAACACATCTCCCATATTTACTGGCATGTGGGAGATCTAGGTCTGGTACCCAGCTATGCCTGTGGGAAGCGAAACTGGTTAAGTATTTTGTGGTACTGGTAGAAATCCCTTGATCATTTGCTAGGTACTGAGCAATTAAATATTAACTAAGCCAGAGAAAACATGAGAGCATAATTCTAGCCTTGTCGTTTACAGTTAATACTTGCTGATGGTCTCAGGGCTCCAATGCTGGTCTCTGAGTATCTTAACACTAAGCTATAGGTATCCTAACCTAAGGGTCTGCATCTGTCTTCCAATCTCCGCTTGGGGTGATTAATATTTAATTATTCCCTGAAAATAAGAAAAGCTTCAGTGATCCAGTGTGACCTGCAGCAGTAGGGCAGGAAGGTTGAACATGTAAATTCAGGACCCTTGAAGTGGCGGACATAAAGAGTGGATGCTTTAGTGGACCTCAGTTTGAACCTCAGTGGTAAACAGCTGGGAGGGACTAGGACATACAAGGCCTTTGTGGAAGAAGCCATCAGACTTTGCGTTTCTTCTGCTGACAGCAGAATTTGGCCCACAGCGATTGAAATTTTGGCCTTAGCTTTGGAAAATTGGTTGACAGTTTCTAAGTGAATTTGAGTCCAGGAAACAACTGGGAAGCTAACTGAAAACTGCAAGATGCATCCAAGAAGTGCATGGGGGAGCCTTTTCTTGCCCTAAGAAGGGTTCCCCACTTCTGATGTCAGAAACCATCAGTGAAAAAGTGAGTGTTTTGTGTGTGGAAGAGTAAAAATTATCTTTAAAATTAATGTCAACCTTTATAACAAGATGCCTCATGTTGCTCTAACTGATCCAAGGACTTCTACAGTAGTTATGCTGCGAGACAGGTTTTGCCAGTCTGTGGTTACATCTTACCAGAAATAACCCACTTCAAAATTACTCTCTCAATCTCTGTATTTCAGTTCCCCAGAAAGTTTCAGAGCTGAAAGCAGGTGGTGGTGGCTGGCTGAGGTCTCTGCGAGTGAACTGGCTGCCCCCTGCGGGAGACTGGGAGAGGTACCGTCTGCTCCTGTGGAACCACTCGGCCCTGGTGCTCAACACCACCCTCGAGAAGGACACCACGGAGTACCTCATCCACGACGTGGGCCTCATCCCGGGGAGGCAGTATGACGTGGATGTCATTGTGGAGAGTGGCGATTTGCAGAGCAAGACCAGCTGCACAGGGAGAACAGGTCAGCGTGCTCATCCAGGAACTGTGAAAGTGCAAAATGTTCGGCTGGGCTCTGTGGACAATCAGAAAGAAATAGTACTTGGGAATCCACAGATGAATTTCACTACTAATACAGTAAAAAGGACCTCCCTTGTGAAAAACAGAAATAATTATTTTTAGCAGGTCTATGAAGACTTTCAGGGTTATTTTCGTGGTAAATGTATTGTTAATGAAAGCTTTGGGAATTGTATCACCATTCTGTCGTGACTGAGGCATAACACTACATGTATAACATTTCACTGTTATATTTTGTAGCTGATTGCAGGCACCCTGTGTAGTTCTTTAAAAAGCAATATAGATATTCCTGTATTGTTCATCAGTGTGTTCTGTGGCAAACTGGGTTACTTTCCAGCTTGTGCAACTAATTAGTAGCAATAGTGTTAACCAAAATTGGCTGAGGTATGTTAGTGTGGCTGATCCATAATGTTCCAATTCTTGTTCCTGTGCTCCAGAAATAAAATGAGGTTAGCCAGTTCAAGTCAGCCTTTCCAAAGGAAATGTATATACACTGCAGTGACATTACTGGAATTCTTTTGGAGCATGCTAGTCAAAGCCACATCTGATTGCTTCAAACTTAAAAAATAATTGCAATGTAGTTGTTAACAGTTCTGCTCTGTGGATACAAAGTAAGTGCAATTCAGAGCACAAGACCTGGAGGAGGAGTATCAGGCAAGGCTCAGGCCTGAGCCTTATCTCACTGGAGAATGTGAGATAAGATAAAGCCACCCTACTTTATCCTTGCACTTCCGGTGCCGCCTTTCCTGCTACGCCTTTACCTGTCATTGCCCGAGGGCTTCATTTTGTTTATTTTGCACAATGGCAAGACCAGTAGATGCTACAGAACTGAAGCTTTCTCTAACTTCTAGCCAACTTGCTCAGAGGAAGGCAGATTCTCATCTTGCTTACTTTGATACACATTACAAATAATTTAAGTTCATGGTGTTACTTTTAATTGACACAGCTAAGTGATTAGGACATAGTCCAATAGATAATATCCAGCAGTGGGTGTATCACAACTGTATTTGACTCAAACTCAGGTACATAGTGTACTTGTTATGAAGCATAGGTATTAGGCCCTATTCTTACTTAATTTTCTCTCATGTAAAGCTACCGTCTTAGACAGTGAGTTGGATAGCATAACGGACAAAATCAGTTCAGGGGACTACATTAGGTAACAGATGCCCTCTGTGTGCATGCATGCACACACACACGAACATACACAGAAGTTTGCTGATCAAATTCCTTTTTTTATACCTGTTGTGGTTCAACGTGGCAGGCAGCTAAACACCACACAGGTGTCTGGTCACTCCTTTCCCCCAGTGAGATGGGGGAGAGAATTGGGGAAAAAAAAGTAAATTTGTGGGTTGAGATAAAGACAGTTTAATAGGACAGAAAAGGAAGAGAAAATAATAATAATCATAAAAGAATATACAAAACAAGTGGTGCACAGTGCAATTGCTCACCACCCGCTGATCGATGCCCAGGCAGTCCCTGAGCAGTGGCCGCACCCTCCGTCCAACCCCCCCCTAGTTTATATACTGAGCATGACATTGTATGGTGTGGAATATCCCTGTGGCCAGTTTGGGTCAGCTGTCCTGGCTGTGCCTGTTCTGAGCTTCTCTCTGGCAGGGCACAAGAAGCTGAAAAGTCCTTGATTAGTGTAAGCACTACTTAGCAACAACTAAAACATCAGTGTGGAAGAAAACATCAGTGGAAGAAAATTAACTCTATTCCAGCCAATTAACTCTATCCCAGCCAAACCCAGGACAATACCCCTGTAAGTTTGGAGTGTCCCTCTGCTTCACTGAGATATGAACCAGTGCAAAATCAGTGTCACTCTGACCCTATAGTTTGCATCCTTGTTTGTTGAAGCTAAATTGGTGTAGATCTGTTTCATGGTACAAATGTTTTATACCCCTGTCTAGCACCTGCAGTTCAAGAGGAGGCTCACTGACTTCACCACATATCCGTTTGTACTAAAATACATATCCTGGCATAAGTTTAAACCTAAGCATTACAGCATAATGAATTGCTGAAGTCTGCTGCTACCACCCTTTACTGGAAGAGTAGCACAAATACTAGATTTGTAAGACTAGCTTCCTAGAGAAAGGTAAAGAACCTCCTCTTGATTACAAATACTCTGTTGCTGTCACATTTCTGTCTTACAGAACAGATTCCTTATAGAAGCTTGAGATATGACATGTGTGTTCCCTACAAAGTCCCATTCTCATTGTGATATTTGTGTACTTTTACAGCTCCAGAGCCCGTTCTCCAGCTCCGTGTGAAGCATGCCAATGAATCTTCACTTAGTGTCATGTGGATGACCCCTGTTGCAGAATGGGACAGCTATGTGGTTTCACTGGGAGACAGGGATCTTACTGTCATTAAAAAAGGGCTTTCAAAAGAAGCTAAGGAATTCACTTTCACTGACTTGGTACCTGGAAGAAAATACACAGCTACCGTCACTACCATTAGTGGGATTTTAAGCAACTGGACTTCAGTGGAAGGAAGAACAGGTATCATCTTGTCAAACTATTTTACTCTTTTTGCTTTGCTTTGTAGTGTACTGAATGAACTCAGTGTCTAGGTATCTAAAGTCTTGAATTTACATTTGCTTCTTCAGAAGAAAAGTTATGTTTCTGAGTCTCTCATTTCTGTCTGTCGTCTTGCAGTATTTATTTAAGGTTTTGGGAAAACGGATATGTAATTCTTAGCAAAACAGTTTTCTGAAATCTTATGTCACGTCTGATCAATCTACATTAGCACAAGATTCCATATAAGAAGAACAACTTTCACTGGGTATCTTCAGGAAAGTCACTTCCTTGATTCAAAACATTCATCATCTGGGAAAAAAAACCCACCACCACACAGGAAAATGCTGCTTTAAGGAGAACATTCCAAGGTTGACAGACACAAAACATACGTGACCTTGAAAATGTATTTTGAATCCCTCTGCTCTTCTGATTCCAAAATCTGTATATGTTACTCAGGATGATGACTGTGACACAAAGACGTCCCATTCCCACCCCTTGTAGGGTGCTAATTTTGTGCATGTGTACAAGTTTTAAACCATATATATTTCTTTACTCTGCTTGGCTTACACATTCTCCAGTGCAGGCAAAGTCTTAAAATGTAGTTCTGGTCTGGCACAGCACAGAGGAAAACAAGCTGCTAGTGTATGAATCTAATCATGGCTATGGCTTGATAGTGGTCCATACTGAAGTGTTGGAACTCCTTCCAAGGCCTGAAAAGTTTGACTTACACTTTTATTTCTCTGCTGTGTGATTAGATAGCTGGGATTTCACTTCCTTCTGCCTTATGCCCCTTTAGGAGGCCTATTTAGGCATAAAGGTTACAGTATCCCACTTCACTATTATGAATCAATGCTTGAAAACACATCAGGCAGGGATAGTGTGTCAGCATTACATTCAAAGTGATAAAGAACAAATATCAATGAATTTGAACGTAGGTCTTAATAAGCATTCTAGGCCTCTGAATCTCCTTTTCAGTAGGACAACCTACTAGGCTTGCAAAACATTGCTGTAAATATGACAGAAATAGGTCTTACATGCTTCCCAGATTGATCAGATTCCAGTGAAGCCTGAGGTGTCGCTGAAGGTGCCTTTAGCATAGAAATCCGGCACTTCTGTTTCTTGTTGGACCTTGCTATGTTATGACAGTATTATAATACTGGTGGGATTTTTGATTCAGTTTTATATGAACATTATGGTTTTTTAACTATGTGCCTAATTTTCTAGCTTTTGTTAATGATTGCTTATCCAGTGTATGGGTGCAGAAATGTTTATATAAAACAAGAGGTGAAGCTTTCAATCACATTTTGTAAAGTTAGTGTTCTTTATTTCAGTTGTGCTTGGTCATGTAAGCAGAAATACTTAGAAAGAAGTAACTGTACTTCCTTACTTTGACCAAAAAGTGTCAAATTTAAAAAAATGTTTTGGGTAAAATTTGTGCTAGATATTCCATTCCTTTCAGTTCTTTCTTTTTCCTTTTTGGTCTGGCTAAGTTCACCAGCTTGTACTTAGATAAATGTCATGTTAGTTTAACAACTAATTCATCTTTTGATGCTAGAAAAGTTAATATCCTGCAGAACTTCTGACGTAAAAAGTAAAACCAAAACCATCCAGCTCAATTACCCCCAAAATTAAAGGCTCTTACACTTCTCTGAGGTATAGATGACTGCACCTGAGGTATTCATCAAACTAGTTTGCCATTTAATAAGAGTGAGAGATGGGAAATAGGAGAGGAAAGGGGGAATGAGAGACACACGCTGTGTTTGAAATAGTCATCACAAAACCAAGCAATTTCCTAAATTTGTTGCTTTTGTTTAATGGTATTCATAAAATGCCATCTCTTCCCATTCAATGATCTTGAATCATTTTGGTCTGACTGAGAAAAGCTGTGCTAAAGCCTGTAAGACCTTTCTGTCTCTTAGATAGTTTCCCATAGACCACATCCCATCAGACAGGAAGCAGTCCACAGTCAGATTATTTTTAGTCCTGTTGAGTCTGGCTGCAAATTGGAATGTTCTTTTGATGCACTTCCTCAGTGTGACTAAACTTGGGTTATTTGGAGGATTATGTTTTGTTTTATTTTATTTCTCCTTGGTAACATTATGACAATTTTTTTTTGCAGTGCCAGCCCAAGTGACCGGTCTGACCGTGGCAAGTCAGGGATCAACCAACAGCTTGTTCACCAACTGGACAAGAGCGCTGGGAGATGTAGACTCGTACCAAGTACTACTGATTCATGAGAATATTGTCATTAAAAATGAGACTGTTCCTAGTGAAACCAACAGATACCACTTCTATCCCCTGAAACCTGGAGGACTCTATTCAGTTGTTGTCACCACTGTCAGCGGGGGGATATCTTCAAGGCAAATGATCGCAGAGGGGAGGACAGGTAAAAAGGAAAATAGTCCAGCATGTCTTTTGTCAGTTCCTAAAAGCTGGATTTATTTAAAAAAATGGTCCTGTGATTAAGCCACTGGACTGAGAATTCAGAAGTACAGGAGTTTTAGCCATATAATTCCTGTGTGTGGGTCCAGACTCATGTTAACGTAGCTTTAGGGAGCTAACTGGTATGCCTATAACAGGAACTCTGTACAGCAGGATCACTCTGTAGTGAAGACAAAAATATGCCCTGAGAGCGATGTACAGCCCTGGTGCGTGAATCGCTCCTTGGAAGGGACTTCCTTGTTCTGTTGACTAGATGGCAGCATAGGGTGATTGCTCCTTACTTAGGTGTGCAAATTAGCTGCCTAAGGGTGGTTGGATGAATTTGTGTCTCAGTCTTTCATGACCCATTCTTCTTCTCCAGTGCAACATTGAAGAATGTCTGCCAGGGTTAATTACTCATTATGAGGCCCTTCTATACTGCATAGGACAGGATTTACTCTTGCATCAAATTCTGTAAGTTTAATGACTCATGAAATGTAATGCCAGTCCTTTGGGTATTTAAACAGAGGGAAAAATTTACAACACAGTGCAATTTCACCCCTTATGTGAATCTGGCAAAGGCGAGGCATTCTGCAGTTTGCTTCAATGTTCTCCTTGAAAACAACTATCTTCAGCTGAAAAAAAAAGAAAAAAGAAAAAAAAGAAAAACATTTGGAAAAGAATAACACAAAAAGGCGTAAAATACATAGACACATTTTGTAAAATCTTCTAATATTTTTGACTCTGACGATTGAGGGGCAGCCCCTCTACTGAGTTAAGTCAGTTCAGTGCATGAGTCCAGTAAAATGTGGCAGTTCATTACGATTAAGATCTGCCTCTGTAATAACTCTGATAATTTTGTACCTGAGTGATGGTAGTTCTGGCAATGTGGAGCCTTTGAGCTCATCTTGCTGGCTTGAAAAACAAATTGCATTCATGTTTTGACCACTAGGCGTCAGAGAACTCATTGTAAATGGAACACATTCTGGTATGGACCTCAACTTCATACAAGCCTCAGTAGTTATTGTTATTACTGGTGAGTGGCAATTTGAGAGAATATCTCATCTTCTGCGATTTTAGAAGTTCTGGGATCATGCCACCAAAGACAATTTCCTTCACTGTATTACAAAAAGCAGATGAGTGCTGCTGAGTGGGAGTCAGTACAGAGCTTCTCAGGAGTCCCAGGCAGCTTATTTTGCAGGGTGGCATTCCAGGCATTCTCACAACAATAGGAATTGGCTAGTCAAATCTCTTCTGGTTTTTCCTCTTTGTTTCACAGTTCCTTCCAGCGTGACTGGAGTAACAGTAAATAACTCAGGTCGCAGTGACTACCTCAGTGTTTCTTGGCTGCCAGCGTCTGGAGATGTAGACAGTTATTTGGTAACACTCTCTCACGAAGGCCAGATTGTTCAGACTCTCACCATTTCCAAATCCTTCAGTGAATGCTCCTTCAGCAGCCTTACTCCTGGGACACTTTACAACGTGATGATAACCACAAAGAGCGGGAAGTATGAAAATTATTCCTTCAGCCAGGAACGAACAGGTAAAGACAGCCTCTGAGAGAATACAGTCACCATAACCACTTTGTGTAGATATTATCAATGATCTATCAATATCTGACCAAACTGGAATGGGTGAGTAGAGGTTGGAGGGTTAAACCATAAAATTATAGCTTTACAGACTTAGTGTTATTCTTATGCCTGTACTGCTGTTTTATGTCATACAAAATTACTTCAGCATGAATAAAAGTCATGTGTCAACCCTTGTGAGCGAGCAGAAATGTATGTTTTAGCTCAAATGCATTTTTCTGCCCTTAACCCCTCTACTTGGCTCTTCAAGTATATCCTGCAGAGCATCCCCCAAAAAAGTTACTCAAACACTGAAAGAACAGGATAGGAGCTAACTACTAAAATATTAATAAGGTGTCACATAAATGAGTAACACCCATGTCAATTGTTTTTGGTCATGTAACACCCATGTCTATGGTTTTGGTCATGCAGTGTTCAAGGATTTTGTAACAGGAATAGAGAAATTTCAGAGAAGGATGGCAATAATGATGGAAAACTTTTTAAAACTTCCTCAAAGTTTGAACAGACTGATACTTTACACTTGGTAAACCAGTAGAATAAAAGAAAGATGGTAAGGGGTGTTAAAATGGCAAAGAGTATCAAGTTAGTGAAATTTTAGCCTTCTCATGATGTAAGTGAAACTCCAAGTGACAGCCATTTAAATGAGAAGAAGCAAATTGAGGACTAGTATGAACCTGTGGAACTCACTGCTATAAGCAAAACCAACCAAGTTCCAAAAGACCAAAAATTGGAAAGGCAAACTATTGTCATATGATGTAAAGCAGCCTGGAAACTGCTGAGTTACTATTTTGGAGGGTAGGATATTGCTTAAATCCACGTTGTGGCCTTTTTGCAACTTCCTCAGAAAAGTCTGGTAATTACAACAAATATAGTCCACTACAGCAACTCCTGTTCCTTCAGGAAGTTACTGCTTTCTGAATCTTTAATTGTGTTTTTTCTTTCAGTCCCTTCAAGTGTTCAGGGACTTACTGTCAGCAATTCAGCCAGAAGTGACTACTTGAAGGTGTCCTGGTTACATGCCTCTGGATATTTTGATAATTATGAGGTGATCATCAAGAATAACAATGATTTCATCCAAACAAAAACTGTCCCAAAGGATGAAAATGAATGTGTGTTCACTAATCTGGTCCCAGGGAGGCAGTACAGTGTCACGGTCAGCACAAGGAGTGGAAAATATGAAACTAGTGAAAGGGTCTACGGCAGAACAAGTAAGTAAACACCCCAGAAACATCTTGAGGCACTCCAGGATTTTTTCTATTTACCATACGTGGTCTCAAAAATCTTGTATGATTTTAACATAGGATGTTCAGTGTGACTCTTTGAATGTGTGTCATTCCAAATATGGAAAGCAGTATTTAGTTTATGACCAATGTTTCAGTTACAGACATATAGAAAGTGAAAGAAGAGACCTGTGCTGTGAACTTGGAAAGAAATCTTGAAACATGGAAAACTGAAAAACAGTGGTACAGATTTCCACATAAGCTTAGTATTTATGCTTAAACTATGCCAGAATGTACAAGACATTATTTTCTGGTCATGGAAATGTACAAGGAAGAAGATAGGCTAGACCTCACTCTACTCAAATTACCCCCAGAGTTGGAGAGCATGGGGCAAGAGTGGTGAGGTGGCTAGTTGTGAGATGACAGGGATCTGGGTGCAATCTGCCTGTCTTCACCTAGCACTACATGTAAACTAATGAGCCATCCTAAGAAACCAAGTTTATTAACACAGATGTAGCACTGGGCAAGAATAACTGACCTGCATTTGGCAGGAGTTGGGAACTGCACGTTGTGGTGCTGCATCACATAGATGACTTACCTTGGATCTCCACTAGCTCATGCCTCTTTGCACCACAATTGTTGTACATGCAGATCCTACTCAATTTTTTGTTGGCTATGCAAACTCCCTTCAGGCTCCATTATTATTCATTTATTATTTTTATGCTGATAGATTGTGGACTCCCTGTTCTGAAATGGGACCTTCTGGTGTTAGATATGGTGCAAACCGCAAACAGCAACCCTTGCAAATAGGTGCAATCTACTGCTTTTCCTAGGGAACTGAATAAAAAGTTTTAGCTGAGGAGCATGGCCTGTTATCTCTTTGCTGTGGTCTGAATAAGTACTGAGAAGTTTCATGTCTTTCTTCTCACCTCTTCAGTGCCAGAGTCAGTGAAGGATCTGACTCTTAGTAACAGAAGTACAGAAGATCTGCAGGTAACTTGGTCAAAGGCTGAGGGGGATGTTGATAAATATGAGGTTCAGCTCCTCTTCAATGACATGAAGATCTTCCCACCCATTTTCCTCGGGAACACCATTGAGGAGTATTGGTTCACAGCTCTGACTCCAGGACGTCTATACAAAATTCTTGTCTTGACAATCAGTGGAGATGCACAACGTGCTACTTTCATAGAAGGCCTGACAAGTAAGAAATAGTGTGGTATTTAAAATGTGTTGAGGCTTCTCTAGAGGAAAGAATGAAGTACAGAAAATCAAGAGAGAGCCATGATCTTATTTGAGCTCCTGTAACACTGGCACAAAGATAGCAGATCTCATTGAAAATCACAGTAGTACTTCAGCCACCTTGATCTGTGCTTGATAAACAAATGTCACAGGCACCAATATTTGATTATTGGCAGATAATTTGATTTGTTGCATAGAAATGGTATAAGATGGTATAGAGTGTCAGTGTTTGGGTATCTGTTATTCCCATGCGTGCCAGTTGTTTGCTTAGTGTCTCTAGCTAAATCATTTACGCTATTTTATGCCTGTTTACCCACCTGAAATGAATGGGTGAGATTATAACTGCAAAATGCCTAAGTAAGTGTACATAAAGAGCTTTGATTTTCTGAGATGTTTCTAACGGTTCATTTGGAGAAGAGGGAGGTTGCCCAGATAAAAGAACATACAAACTTTTTTCTGTTTAACTTACATTTTCTTTACTTTTCTTCCTGTAAACACATAGAATTGCTTTTCTAAAATGCAAAATCCTACACAAATGCCTTCTGCTTTACTTGTGTTTACCCAGGAGTGAAATTACTTGTACCTGTAAATGCTCTTTGTCCTTTGAATCATTTGCTGTGGCCATAAAAAAGTAGGAATTAAAAAGTCTGAATCAAACAGGAAATTTGTGAGCAGGTGCCTTTGTGTTTCTTTTTTTTTTCCAGTTCCAAGTGCAGTCAGAAACATTCATGTGTCACCTAATGGCATGACAAACAGCCTGAAAGTGAGCTGGGCTCCTGGAGGTGGAGATGTTGATTCCTACAGAGTGACTATATTTCAGCAAAACCATCAGCTTGAGTCCCAGAGTGTCTCCAAACATATGTCTGAGCACACATTTCACAAGTTGGAAGCTGGGGAGCAGTACCGCGTGGTGGTGCAATCTAACAGTGGGACCTTGCACAACAGCTTAGCAGCTTTTGGGAGAACAAGTATGTTTCTTTTAAGACAAGGAGCAAGTTGCATTATGTCTTCCCAGAAGCTGACCCTTATTTAATAACGTTTATGAGCATAACATATGGGGAGCCCCAGAGTCATGAGAAGTTTTTATCTCAAAGAGTGTGAGTCCTGACTCCTGCGAACACTTAGGCATGGCTCTGTTAATACCAGTGAGATCTGTCATATGAGTAGCTTTACCTGGGTAAATGTGTGTGGGATTCAGCTCCCCAGCCCAAAGTGTGCCTTTATAGGATGAAGGCAGTTCCATCCCTCCCCAGTCCTGTGCCTGTACCCATCCAACACATACATCTGCAGGGCTGCATGGAGACAAATAATGTGTTCTAGCAGAGCCCATTGCATGGTCAAGGCTTGTTAGACAACGTATTGCCCCAATATCCTGTGTGTCAGGACACACAAACAGTGGAACACCTTGGTTTTATTGCATCCTCTAGCACCTGCATGTGCTTGCTGTGGCCTTGACTTTTGTGCAACAGGTGCTGGCTAATGTTTTCTATTTTGTGCCACTGGTATGCACCAATTTACCACTTCTTTATTTTTCAGTTCTTTTTCACATGCCTTTCTTAACTGTTTCGGTCAGTTCATCTCACTCTACTTCTCCCTCTTTTCATGATAATTTGTGTACATCTCCAGCTTCTCCATGTCCAGTTCAGTTGTCCATGTTGCTCTGTAACTTCATCTGATTGTGTTTATGTCTAGGAATTATTTGCTTGTGCAAACACATGCACAGATATCCCTTTTCCCACAAGTGAACATGCAACTGTATAAAGATATTCTCTATTAATTACTCTATTCACAGTTGTGTATTGAATAGTTTGTATTTCACCTCGTAATGTCCTGCCTTTAATTGTTGCTTCCAGTTCCAGCCTCTGTCCAGGAATTATTAGCTGATCATGTCTACAGCAGTCATTCTTTGTTGGTAACCTGGCAAAAAGCTCCTGGTGTAGCTGAAAGATATGACATTCTGCTCTTGAATGAGCAAGGAATCCTCCTGAGCAACAAATCAGAGCCAGCTACTGCCAAACAGCACAAATTTGAAGATTTATTACCTGGCAAGAAGTATAAAATACAAGTTTTGACAGTCAGTGGTGGGCTCTTCAGTAAACGAGCAGAAACTGTTGGTCGAACAGGTAATTAGAACGTGTCTGTTTATCAATAGCTCCCTCAGTCAGATATTATTAAATACATGAATCATGTGTATATCCCAATTCTGGAAAGATTCCAGTAGGAACAGACTCCAGATATTTATGCATCATTTTTCCTGATATGTGCTTGGTATGTGAATCTCAAATTTGTTAGCATAACAATGTGGCCATAGTTCATAGTAAGGATATTGAACCAAAGTCCTGAACGCTTCCCCCAGTCTATCTGTTATGGAACCACATGAATGCTTTATTGTCATCAAGTTTTTAATTCACAGTCTCAAGGCTCTTAGCAAAGGATTTGATGTTAATACACACCTCTAAACTTAAAGCCAAGTCTTGCAGTCTTTATTCAGTTAAAGCTTCTTGTAGAAAGTAAAAGACACTTCTGTGTGAGCACAGGCTGGAGAACCAGGCCGACTGGGAAATACAAACGTTGTATTGGAGAGACTCAGTGGCACCTCATAAATGCCTTCTGTTGCTTCTGAAAGTTGATGTTGACATTACTTAGCTACTTGTGGCTTAATTGAAATGTATTCCAGCCATGAGCTGTTACTTTATTAAAGGTTCAGCTCACTGGCTAGACACTTTGATATTTACTCTTGCTTTTATCCTTCTTTCAGTTCCAGCAGCTGTCACAAATCTGAAGGTCACAGAGACCACCACTGACCGACTGTCCTTCAACTGGACCACCTCACAAGGGGAGCTTGATTCATATGACATCTTCCTATACAACCCAGACAAGTCCCTTCATGACAGGATTTCAGGAGAGCAGCACCTCCAGGAATGTTCATTCCAGAACCTGCGGCAAGGCAGGATGTATCGAATGGTGATTGTTACCCGCAGCGGAGACCTTGCTAATGAGTCGTCTGTCTTTGGAAGAACAGGCAAGAACATCTAAGAAAATCATCCGTCTCCCGTGTGGTGCTAGTGAGGGACACTAGTGAGCTGGTCTGAGCCTGATGTTCATGCTAGATCAGAGCAACTATTAGAAGTATTGAAATTGGCTCTTATACGTGAAAAGCATTAGATAAAGAAGAAGGCAAGTGCTGAATGATGTGGTTACAAGAGGAAGAATGAAGCAATAGTTCCCAAGTACTCATGTCAGGAGAAGGACATCCCAATGCATGCTGCATAAGACTTAAAGGAAAACAGCTGTCTCCCTTCCTAGAAGCAATATTGGTCTATGAGTGGAAAAGACAAAAGGCAAAGCAAGTAGGATTAATGGGGTAGACAATCTACCAGTGAAGTAAAACTTGTTTCCCATGCGGAGCTCTGGCTGCACCTCCATGTTTCTTTAGCCACATGTGGGAAACAGGGTTTCCTAAGCAGCTCTAGCAGCCCTGACACTCTGTGAAACCTTTATCCTCTGAGGCATCATATAGTAACCGCTGTGTACCACTGCCTCTGCGCTTTCTTCAGCTACCTCAGAATTGGATGTTTCTAGACACTGGCTTGGAAAAAGCTGCTTAACATTTGCAAAACTATCCATTATAAACATTTCAGCATCTTTTGGGGACAGTGGCCGTTCAAAATAAGAAAGAAAACTATTGAGATATACTTCCTAATGCATCCTGGCTTTTTGGCCAGCTGTGATGGCTGTCTAGTTTATTACATTACTGACATTACAGCATAAGTGTAAGGTCTGCTTGACCTTGTTGCTTCTCTTCACCCTAGGGATGTTCTACATAAAGTAATATTCATCTCCTTTTTTTCAGTACCAGCCCCGGTTGTTGGTCTCAAGGCATCCAACCGAAACACGACAGACAGTCTGTGGTTCACCTGGGGTCCAGCAGCAGGAGATGTTGACTTCTATGAGCTGAATCTTTACAACCCAAATGGGACACAAAAAGAAACATGGCACAAGAAAGACCTGAAAGAATGGCATTTCCAGGGGCTCATTCCTGGCAGAAAGTACATTCTGGTTGTGGTGACTCACAGTGGTGACCTGACCAACACAGCAAACGCTGAAGGAAGAACAGGTAAAAGACACAAAAGCTTTGGGATTTTTGTTTAGTCCCGTCTGACAGAATTCATATTAGTTCACAGCTATGCATCAGACTTATTCTGAAGGAGACACTGAAGGTGTAAAGTTAAAGGATATCCTTAAGGGTGTTAAACCAATGGAGTGTGATTTTGTTCAGCACTGTTTTTCTTTCAGAGGCTCAGGAATGTGTAATGCCTGTGAAAGTCACCACCATCAGCACTGATGCAGTAACTGGCTGTGTACATGGGATAATACAAACCACTTTGTGATGCATGAATAAAATAGTGCATGTTTGATATTATTTGTCATGTGTAAAAATTTGTTAAGGATCTCTTTTTTTCCTTTTTTTTTTTTTCCCCACTTTCTGTGTAGCACCCAGCCCTCCTAACACTGTGTCCTTTACTGATGTTACAAATAATTCTTCATCAATCACTTGGCTGGGTCCTCCAGACTGGACAGACTATGATGATTTTGAGTTGCAGTGGCTTCCAAAAGATCCCCTCACAGTATTCAATCCCTACAGCAGCAGCAAATCAAAAGTACGCATCATCTATGGCTTGCGACCAGGAAGACTCTATAAGTTTAGTGTCAGAACCGTCAGTGGCGACAACTGGAAGACATACAGTCAATCACAGTCTGCAAGTGTGAGAACAAGTAAGTAAGAATTTCCACTGCACCCTAACACTCAGCTGGAGAAGATGCAAAACTTAAATCTTACCTATTCCTTTCACAGTCAGTAATTTCCATTAATAAATTCATGAATGAATGGTGATGAATTCAGCTAGACTCTTAAGTCCTTGCTGTGTACAAGGTCAACTGTTTAAAGATTGAAAATAGACATACATTTGCAATCTTCACATCTGCAGTGGGGCTGTTTGGTTGCAGAGCCTGAATCAATCAGTTTCAGGGGTAAAATAAGGCTGAATATCCAAACTTCTCTGACATTAGGGACAGTAGGATATTGAACTAATCAAAATGTTTCTGAATGATCAGACAGGAAGGATGAATGAAACACTGCTGTACTAGATTTGAAGCTGGAATCAGAGTGTTTCACTGCGCTGTGTTTCTGTCGATTTCTGTGGATCCACATCACCTCTAGCTGTCTCTAGCAACCTCAGTAGCAGGCTGATTTGAAAAAGTGACCTGGAATTGTAAAAATAACTGAGCCTCGGCAAACCCTCCTGTCACTTCAGGTGGGATTCAGCTCCAAACTGGCATTTACGTTTAGTAAACTGACTACCTCTTTAGACTTCAATCAGCACATTAATTAAAATGAGAGCATAGCTATGTCTTTCACCTGTATTTAATCACTTGAATGTAGGTGTTTGGGATCTGAAAGTGCAATCCCATCCTTGTTACGTCGCGTGTTATTAATGGTGCTCCAATATTACATGGATAAAGCACACTTCTGTGGTATGCTTTAGTAATATGGACACACCACATGCTACCCAGGAAACCAGACCAGTCATGAGATGACAGTGCTAGTATTGACTGATACCGTTCACCACAGGTAACCTCAAGTAAGTTGTAGCACAGTTCAAGAAATGCATTGCTTTCCAGTGTTGCTGTTCTTGTTAAGACTTCAGCAAGTAGTTTTGTTTGCTTGGTTTCACAATTACTGAAGCTTCACAGACCTGATGAAGCTGATGCCATTAGGTCCAATTTCAGATGGCTAAAATGAGTAAGACTGCATTGCCTAATAACCAGGAAGCACACATTTGCAGGAGAAGTGGGAATTCTGGCTTCCAGCCTCCTGCTCTGATCAAATGGTTTATGCAGAATCTCAGGGCGATGGGTGAGCAGAGTGCATGATACCTGTCCCTTTTCCCACTAAGCTTCAACTTCTCAACATTCCTCTAGAACCAGACAAGATACAAAATCTTCATTGTCGGCCCCAGACCTCTACTGCCATTGCGTGTTCCTGGACACCTCCTGATTCTGACTTTGACGGGTATAGCATCGAATGCAAAAAACTGGACACCCATGACGTGGAATTTTCTAAAAGGATAGAAAAAGACAAATCTCTGCTTAATATCATGACCCTCGTTCCCCACAAGCGATACCTGGTGTCCATCAAGGTGCATTCTGCAGACATGACAAGTGAAGTAGTTGAAGACAGCACCATCACAATGATCGACCGTAAGTGGAATGCCGTGAAGGGAGGCAGTGAGCAGCAATAAGTAATTGCTTGTGTTGGTTAGACAACAAAAAGAGTTCTGAACTCCACAATTGTCAATCTGTGGCACTCATAATCTGGTGGCCAAGATAGGTTGAACCTGTCCTTTGGTCCCTGTTGTGACAGACAATGCAGGATTTTAACTATATTGTCTCTCATTACATTGCCAGGCCTGCTTATTTGGCTCATTCATGAAATATAGCTTGAGAAACATGAAAGATTACCCTGTCACTCTGATTTCAGCGCCAAAGATGTCCTTGTCATCCCACACCTCTAGTGTCCTCATGGTTGCTGCTTGGCTTCCTGTGCCTGGCTGTTTCCCCTCACAGACAGTAGCCATCCTCAGCAAAAAGAATCTACAGTGAGGACATTGGGTTGTGGCACTGGGTCCTCTTTGGGCTTTCTGTATGCTCTTCTGAAATGCTATCTGACCAAATCACCTGTAGGTGTTAGACCTGAGGGAAGATCACAGATTTCCAAAGCATGTGCTTTGAAACAGCTTCTGCAGTTTCTCCACCCTTAGGCTGCTGAGTGGAGGGTAGTGACAGCATCTGCTGGTGCCTCTGCACTGCGAGGCATCACCGTGGTCAACAGCCTGCCATTGCGGGCCCTAGAGCTGGTCTCACTTTTGCAGTACCTCTGGATTCTGTGGTACAGCACAATGCAGGGGCCTGTACTGCTCCAGGGCTAAACTTCACAAAAATGACAGGACGGCCAGGAGGCCTATTCAGGGATGCCTCCATAGCTGCTTATTAGAAGCCACATTTGTGTGAAATGCTAGATCATAAAAATTACATTTGGTTTGGGAGCTAGTGAGCTCAGCTGCAGAGTTCAGTCAACAACCCACCTTCTCCTTTCCCCCATCAATTGCCTTTTAATTGCAACCACAAAGGATGCTACAAATTCAGATGTAGTAAGAACTAACTACACATGTCACAAGAAGTGAGACTGACAAGAAGTTAGCTGTTTCATGTTTGTTCTTATTTGGTTTGAACACTGCTGCCCTGCCAGGCTGTGGTTAACGCTGGAGGCCCTACCTCAAGGGAACACAAAAAATTGCAGCTTGGTTTTGTAGATCTAAGAGGTTTAGCTAAACAACATATAACTGTGTGAATTATTGGTTCTTTTGCAATCTAAAACCTTTTGAAGTTTAGCCACCTGCTTACATATTCTATATGTTTCCCATACATGCACTATAGTTTCAGTAATACAGATTTTTAAAAGATTCAGCAAGTAGATCCTTAAAACACCCACTTCTGCTGCACTGGTTCTCTGAAGGTTTTTCCCTATTGTATTTATATTTAAAAATATTACTACTATCTAATAACTCTATATAATCCCTATTGTCTTTATATTTAAAAATATTAATATGTTTTCATATTTTTCCCTATATACTTCACCTTCCAGTTTAGTTCTTCTGTGTCACTGTTTGAGGTATAGCCTTCTATCATATGAAGAATATTTCCTATGGAAATTATGCAGTCAGTCTGGAAGATGGTACCCTATAGTTGAATGCTTTGTCTGGCTGACTCAGGCTGTTCCTCTGGAAAAGGAAGCAGAAATTTAGATGCTTAAAATAGGTAACTTCCTGTAGTGAGTGTGCTATGTGGCCTCTAAATACCAGGCTTAAACCTGTGTCATTTTTAGCAGCTAAAGTTTCTGATTTTGTAGATTTAGCAAGACTTTAATGCATTTCCATGTGAGCTTCTGCAGGAATTCCTACTGAGGGGCTGACACTGTTATTATGGTTAACTCACTGCTGGCTTGTTTTATCCTTTGGCAGTTTCCTGATCACAAAGAGAGTAGAATCAGAGAGTTGTGTCAGTCAGCTGAGCTTTATTAAGAATTGCATTTCCCTTACGAGGTCTAGCTCACAGCAAATACATAGATAATGCTTTTCTCTTTTTTTTTTCTTTTTAAAATTTTTTTTTTAATTACTCAGGTCCCCCTCAGCCACCTCCAGACATACGAGTGAACAAAAAAGAGGTGCTGATTACCAAATCATCCATCAACTTTACTTTTAACTGCAGCTGGTTTAGCGATACCAATGGAGCTGTGAAGTACTTTACTGTGGTTGTGAGAGAGGCTGATGGTAAGTGTCATGAATTAATGCTATTCTCTCTATAGCCTGTAGGAGTTACATCGGGAGGTACACCCCCATCACAACACAGCAAAGGAGCTTCTCCTCATCTGATGGCTGAGTTTCATAGAGGTTTTTGATCTATACCTGCTCCCTAGCCTGGGGACTTAGGAACTCAGTCTTTTCCTCAGAGGGTCAGTAGCAACTGCAGAGCCAGAAGCAGTGGTTAGCTTCTGTAGTCTAGGTTATGGTCTGATGTACAGTCAGGAAATTTCCACAGCAGGAGATTTATGTTGGATGCCACTGGCAGTGGACACAGAAGAAACTGCCTGGCTGGGCACAGGTCTCAAAAGGTACTTTAAATGTTAGGTGGGAACACTAAGGCAACTCCTTTGGGGAACGTCAGTAAGCTGTGCTGAGAAGGCAAAGGGGTGGTGTTTGCTTACTGAAGAAAACGACTTTGCATGCAACACTGTGAAACAGAATGGAAATTGCCCCTGCAGCATGCATGTATACTTCCCTTTCTGCATTTGACCTGTATGTGACAAAACAGATGGATGTCTCAACAATTAATACCTTGTTTTTACAAGTGGCTTCATTTACTGGCACGCCAGGACATATTTTGTGACCCCTGAGAAAGTTTGTTAATGTCTCTGTCCATCAGCCCTTAGGAAAAAAAAGCATAGATAATATAACCACTGTCTATGCTGTCATGCCTGTGCAGACTATAAAGCTGTTTGAGAAAGGGACTACTCATCGCCGTGGTTTTGCCTACCTGAGTCTTTTACACATTATCCTGAGTTTCAATTCAGGAGACTCCCGTCATTTCCTGTTGCAGCTTTTCTCTCTATACAGGAGACTTGTCTGGATTCTTCATCTTCTTCTACATAAGACTTGGGTGGATTTTTTTTTTACTTGCTTTTTGAAACAGCTGGTGATCCAGGATTCTAGATCACAGAGATTCCAACCAACAGCACAGAAAAAATGTCATAACATTGAATTCGACCCATGCATGCTTATTGCAGCATTGTGTCTGGAAAAGTTGCACTAAGGTCTTGTGAGAAAATCTGTCTGAAGTTCCCCAGAAAAATAATAGCAAGATTGGTACTAGAAACAAGGTACCCCAACCACTGGAGCTTTGTATTCACAAGGTGGCCTGTGCAGCCTCCAAGGACTGCTAGAAAGTTGGATAAGAATATGTCTGTCAATAGCTTGAGCCTATAAACTGCATCACATTAATGGCTGTAGTACATAAACCTTCTGCATTTCTCTGCACTTGATGTAGGCAGTGAAGGACCAAAGCCTGACGAGCAGCACCCATTACCTTCCTACCTGGAGTACAAACACAACGACTCTATACGCATCTACCAGACAAATTATTTTGCCAGTAGATGTGCTGAAAACCCTGACAGCGACTATAAACGCTTTGACATTAAGCTTGGAGGAGAAATGGAAAACCTCGGAGGAAGGTGTGATCCAGAACAGCAAAAATTCTGCGATGGGCCTCTAAAGCCTCGGACTGCTTACAGGTTAGATTTATACTGGTAGTTGCACTCTCACGTTATTAGGCATGGTGCTGTCTGGATGCCTGATACACTTGAGCTTCTGTAGATTAATAACTGAGTTGTACATTGTTTTTCGTGTTTCACTGTGAATTTATAAAAGCTTTATCCATGCCCCCATTCCATAAGTATGAACCAGTCCTTCACTAGCATGGGAATGATACAATTAATTATGCACAAAACTCAGTGCAGTGAATAGGCTTATTTATTTCCCCCAGCTTGATGGGAAGCATGCCTATAGCTGCTAAACCTTTCTCTGGAAAGACTTAAGACTGTCAGCTAAGTCAGAAGAATACTTAGCAGGAGAAGGCAAGGATGCTTCACTTGGTCAGTTTGGCACCACTACCTGACACCAGTTCTTTGGAACAAGCTGAAAAAACCTAGAGGTTATTCTAAGCTGTGGCACCATCCCTGGGCTCCAGAGCTAGGCCTAGGTTAGCTGTAGGGTGTGGAAGAGGGTGACTGCCAAGACCAGGCTCAGCAGATACACAGGCTCTGAGACCAAACTTGAGATCCAGTGCAGCACAGTCACGCCCCTCCTGCAGGCAAACATTGTCCCAAGAGATCTGTAAGTTGCTCACTGGACAGCCACATGGACAGAATGCATATGCCAGGCAGTGCACGTCATGCCTTTCAGCTTCTTCATCATGATCAAGACGGTGCTACCCTACCACAGTCCACTCTCATTAGGGCACATTTCCCAAAAATCCAGTCTGGGAAATACCCACATTACAAGGAGAACCAAGAGGCCTGAACATTTCTCCATTAGCACAGACCTGTTCAGCCATGTGGAAGGAAAATATGTCCCTGCTGAGAAGCATCTCTGAGTCCTCTCCCACTGCAGCCTCTGCTAGTCCTGCCTTTGGGCATAGTCAGGCTGTGTGTGCCAGCAGCCAGAGCCCCACCTGTTACCTCTGCTAGGGTACCTCAGAGCCCTCCATCTGTACGAGCTGGGCTCTCCCAGCTATAGTATTAAACTCAGGCACCTGCTTTAAGAACTGCCTGCGCTCAGTGGAAAGGTTTTAGTTATCTCTAAGGGGCAAATGAGTTCTTACTTTTCTGTTGTTGGTTCTGAATATCTGATGAGCTGTAACTATAACAGTACTGTTTTTTTAGGATCAGCATACGGGCTTTTACCCAGCTCTTCAGTGAAGACCCGAAGGAACTCCCTAAACCGCTCTTTGCAGACACCTTCTTCTCTTTACCAATCACTACAGAGGCAGGTTAGTTTTTCAGGCTTGCTTTTCAATGACTGTAGCACATGGTTGTATATCGTGCCTCAGAACACTCTGGTATCTAGAACTGGTTGCAAGGAGTAGAACAAAAACAGATTGTTGTGCATGTCCTGAAGTCTGCTTTGAAATGACGTTGGAGCCATGGCTTACCCAGACTTAGTTTGAAAATTCAGAGGGCTGTTAGATGGAGCTGCTGATAGTAAAGGTTGAATGCTCAGTGAAGCCATCACCAAGAAGTCTTCAAAGTGCAAGACAACAAACTCCTATATAATGGGACTTTCTTTTACTGTGGTTGTGAGTGAAAGATTTTGTGTTATGTTTGGAAAAAATACAGACAGAAAATCAAGGCCAGGCTTTAGCTGTGTTTAAATGCATTACATTTCCTTGTATTTAACCATTTTCTTTAGCTGCTAATAACACACCCCCTGAAAGTTATTGATCCTTTGATTCTTCATATCTTTTCCTCAAGGTATATAAACACACTGTTTTGTTTCTAGAGCCTCTGTTTGGAGTTATTGAAGGTGTAAGTGCTGGCTTGTTTCTGATTGTGATGTTAGTGGCTGTTACTGCTTTATTTGTCTGCAGACGAAAAGTTAGGTAAGTTGAGTCCCTTTATCTGTCTCTGTTATTGAATTCAGGTCAAATTACATTCATTTAAGCAATAAAATATTTAAAGTGTAACCGTAAAATTGGAAGAATGCACTGAACTATTCAACAGATAAAATCTAAGTCCCCCAACATCTGTACACACTAAGTATAGAACTAACGATTTACATATTAAGAGACCTATATATTCTTGATTCAAATACCTACTGATGTTAGTCAGAATTATCTCATAGAGGATCCTTGTGACTTCTAATTTTCAGCAGGAGTCTGAATATTTCTGAAAAACTGGTTTATCATTCAAAACAATGTCTTTTGTGAAAAATGAAATGTTTCAAATTTAATCTGCATTGTAAATGGGAAGCTCTTGAATCTCTTCATTTAGACTTATCATTTCAGCTTAAGGTATGGTATTACGTCAGTGTCCAAAAGATCAGTTCGAACTTTACTGCTCAATTTTTTGTCGATTGTAGTTATATATTTTACGTTATAGATGACTCTTAAATAGTGATTTTTAAATATGTTTTTAAAAAGTTAAACACTCTGTCTGAACTTTGAGAAAAGTTTTATCCATTTAAACCATTTTGCATGACTGAAAGAGGTATGACATGATTGATATGAAATTCCTTGCAGTTTCTGAAATTAAAAAAATTCAACATTTCCATTAACTGGGAAACTCTGAAAATCTGAAATTCAGTTCTTTTACTGATACAAGATTAGATCTATTTTGTTCTGAATTTGCTTTTCAGATGCCAGAATTTCACACTGAAAAAACCCCTGTTTTCTGACTAGTTGTAGCTTTTAGCCAGAAGGGAATTTACCCTTTAGCAATGCTATTCTTAGGCTGTATGAACAAATTCAGTGTATTCCTCTGTAAGCCATCAAAAAAAAAAGCGGCATAAATCATTGACAGTAGTAAATAAAGTCTGCTTTTGCGTGCATAGACTTATGCACTCCTAACCATCTCAGTGCATAGTGACATTAGAGCATGAATAGAGTGCAGATGGATGTGTTTTCCACCTTGTGCATCTCATTGCATTTTTTCAGTGTAGATAAACTTCAGATAGAGAGTGGTTTCTTGTTGTGAGTTTTACAGCCAGCAAGACTGCAAGTACCTGTATGGTTTTCCCTTATCATACATAAAGAAAAAGTGTTCTCTAAGGGAGGTGTGTTGAAAGAGGAGATGGCAGTGAAAGTATGAAAGGCAACACTAACCGTACCAAAATAAAATTCAAGAAAACTGTGCCACAGCTAAGAGCAATGTCACACTGAACCATAGAATCATTATGGTTGGAAAAGACCTCTAGGATCACCAACTCCAACCATCAACCCTATACCACCATGCCTCCTAAACCATGCCCTGAAGTGCCACGTCTACATGTTTTTTGAACACCTCCAGGGATAGTGACTCCACCACCTCTCTCGTCAGCCTGTTCCGATGCCTGACCACTCTTGCAGTGAAGAAATTTTTCCCAATATCCAATCTAAACTTCCCCTGATGCAAATTGAGGCCATTTCCTCTCATCCTATCACTAGTGACTTGGGAGAAGAGACCAACACCCACCTCACTACAACCTCCTTTCAGGTAGCTGTAGAGAGCAATAAGGTCTCTCCTCAGCCTCCTCTTCTCCAGACTAAACAACCCCAGCTCCCTCAGCCGCTCCTCGTAAGACTTGTTCTCCACACCCTTCACCAGCTTCGTTGCCCTTCTCTGGACACGCTCCAGCACTTCAATGTGCTTCTTGCACTGAGGGGCCCAAAACTGAACACAATATTCAAGGTGCGGCCTCACCAGTGCCGAGTACAGGGGCACAGTCACTTCCCTACTCCTGCTGGCCACACTGTTCTTGATACAAGCCAGGATGCTGTTGGCCTTCTTGGCCACCTGGGCACACTAATGGCTCATGTTCAGCCGGCTCCCCCAGGTCCTTCTCTGCCAGGCAGGTTTCCAGCCACTCTTCCCCAGACCTGTAGTGCTGCATGGGGTTGTTGTGACCCCATGTGCAGGACCTGGCAGTTGGCCTTATAAACCTCATATAACTGGCCTCGCCCCATCGATCCAGCCTGTCCAGATCCCTCTGCAGAGCCTTCCTACCCTCAAGCAGATCGACACTCCCACCCAGCTTGGCATCATGTGCAGACTTACTGAAGGTGTACTCGATCCCCTCATCCAGATCATTGATAAATGTATTAAACAAGACTGGCACCAAAACTGAGCCCTGGGGAACCCCACTAATGACTGGCTGCCAGCTGGGTTTAGCTCCATTCACCACAGCTCTCTGGGCTTGGCCATCCAGGCAGTTTTTTACCCAGCAAAGAGTACACCTGTCTAAGCCATGAGCCACCAGCTTCTCTGTGGGAGACAGTGTCAAAGGCTTTACTAAAGTCCAGGTAGACAACATCCATAGCCTTTCCCTCATCCTCTATGTGGGTCACCCATGTTCTAGAAGGAGATCAGGTTGGTCAGGCAGCACCTGCCTTTCATGAAGCCATGCTGGCTGGGCCTGATCCCCTGGTTGTCCTGCATTTGCCTGATGAGCTCACTCAAGATGTATCACTCCATAATCTTCCCTGGTACTGAGGTCAGGCTGACAGGCCTGTAGTTCCCCAGATCCTCCTTCCAGCCCTTCTTGTAGATGGGTGTCACACTGGCAAGCCTCCAGTCATGTGGGACCTCCCGTGTTAACCAGGACTGCTGATAAATGATGGAGAGTGGCTTGGCAAGCTCCTCCACCAGCTCCCCCAGTACTCTTAGGTGGATCCCATCTGGCCCCATAGACTTGTGAGTGTCCAGGTGATGCAGCAGGTCGTAAACTGCTTCCTCCTGGATTATGGGGGGTTTATTCCACTCCCTCTCCCTGCCTTCCAGCTCAGGGGGCTGAATACCCTGGGGATAACTAGTCTCACTGTTAGACTGGGGCAAAGAAGGCATTAAGTACAACATTAAGTACACATGATCAGAGCCACAGGTCAAAACAGACTTTCTCAAATTCCTTTTTTCCAACTTAATGATATAAGTTATGTTATTGGTAGCTCTTATCAATATCAGAACATAATGGTAAAACAGAAAACCTTCCTTTTTATTCCAGCAATGGACATGAAAGACCTACAGCAAGGCTGAGCATTCGCAGGGACAGACCACTGTCAGTCCATCTGAACTTGGGGCAAAAAGGGTAAAATCAAAAGTTTTGTTTCTAAGAACACTATTTTAACATGGCATCATGGATGAACAGTCATGTCTGGTCACTCACTGATGAAGTGTTTCTTTTTCTTTTTGAAATAATTTCTAGAAACCGGAAAACTTCCAGGTAAAAAGAAAAAATTAATACCTTAAAAAGCTTCTTGATAACCAACTGGATAAATTATGACTGTGATTCATCCTGTGATTTTCTTCCTCCTCTTGAATGTTTTAGTCCGATCAAAGTCAGTCATTTTGAAGCACACTTCACCAAACTTCAAGCAGACTCCAACTACCTACTGTCCAAGGAGTATGAGGTGGGATCCTAATCTAGGCAAAGGACTTGCTTTATGAAGGGGTGGGCATGGGTTAATGCATTAGAAAGACCTGCATTTGTTTGTCTTATTCACACAAATGCAAGTAAGCTTGGAGTCTCACCTGAACTCCACTTGTCCTAGTGCAGAAAGCAGCTCTTCATTTGGCATAGAATCTTCTGGTTTTCAGCCTCTGCTTGATACCTATCTGACTGAGGTCAGGAGCATTCATTTGTGTGGCACATCTGTGTGCCGAAGCATGGAAAGCACCTGCCAGCCATGTGCTTGCTTTAAACCAGTATGATTAGCTATTTAATTTCTGTTTGTTCTTTTAAAAAACCACCCATTCTCTGTCCATGACCTCTGAGAGCTGATAAGCGCTGTGTCCCCTTGTGTTGTCATGTCCTTTAATTATTTTCACCTCACATTTTATTCCTCTTTTTTTTTGCAGGACTTGAAAGATGTGGGTCGAAACCAGACATGTGACATAGCACTTCTGCCAGAGAACAGAGGGAAAAATCGATACAATAATATATTGCCCTGTGAGTTTTAGGTTTGGTTGTGTAACATTACATCACAATAGCTATTTTTCACTTTTTTTTCAGTAAGCCTGGTGGAAAAGAGAGTTCAGCCAATCCCTTCCCTCCTTTCTGTCAGAGATGAAATACCTCTGCCAGCTGAGGTTCTGGTGCTTGGAGGCAGATGATGTATGGCCCTGAATGGTTTCACACAGACCAGTAATTTCATTTCACACTAGAGATGTAATGACTAACATTCAGTCTGGAGACAAAAAGCTCCAGCTGTTGTGGGCATTCAGTCACTGCTGATAATGAGGATAGTAGAAATAACAGTAGGGTTGTTTACATATAGGGTGTCATCCATTCAGTGCTTTTTGACAACCCTGCCAAATCTTTCTTCTCCAGAGGATGCAGAAAACCTGCTATACAATGTAGAGCTAGTGTGGTTCTGCATGGTAAGACACATGTGTGAGGTTAGCCCTGTTCTCCTGAGGCAAGACCTGTCATTGAGAGTTTCCCCCTTTAATCTTCCATCTGCCAGTTTTGGAGGTAACACATGCTCTGCATCGAGGAGGAACACCACATGACTCGTTGCTCCACATGCTGCCCTGCTGCTGGATGTGGTATGTGCTTGGAGCACAGCCTCACAGCATCTCCTGTGTTCTGCCTGCTGTGCCGGGCTGGGGAGCATGCCTGCAATGTACAAGAAACAATGCCTGACTGAGATCCAGCATGGTGTTAGCTCACAGATCAGTGCCCCGGTGGCTTAGGCACTCTGTACTTCTCTGTAATACTGGAGATACGACTGGTCCCAGGCAAGACAGTTGGCCTGCTCACATATGTTAGGTCAGGAGCTGTGCAGACCACTGAAGCACTACCACTCCTTCAGTGGCAGCGCTGGGCACCGCTTTCCAGTACAGCACACTGCTGTCAGGATCAAAGAGGGATGCTGCTGTGGCTTTTTTGTTGCCACAACAAATCCTGTGGAACTCAGCAGAGGAATTTTTGGATATTCACAGCTTCCTTCTCACCCATTGGTCTCCTAGTCTTTGGAATACTCCACAGCATTTGTGGATGAAGGAGGCAGTACAAATATAAACAGTTATTCCTCTAAATTAGCCCTCTGTATAAAATCTTTGTCATAATGCTGACAGTCCTTTCACAAATGCATTTCTGTAAATGGGAGAGGGATTGAAAATCAAGACTTAGCCATAACCCTCTTGTAATCAATTTCTTCCTAGATGATACATCAAGAGTGAAGCTTTCCAATGTGGATGATGACCCTTGCTCAGACTACGTTAATGCAAGCTACATACCAGTAAGTGACTCAGGGATGATGTTTTACAGTCCTTCCTTCAGTGGTAATTTGTCCTTCATCTGAAACTTAATATAAAACTGGATGCTTAAGGCTCCCCTCCCCCTTCATTTATTCACTTGAGCTAGAAGCCTGAGAACTCATTTGGTGGGTGTGCTGAAAGGCTGTGTCTGACTGCCATTAAGTTAACTGTGAGTGATTTAGCCAGCACTTAAGGACACTTTCTTGGATTGGTATAGTTATGTAAGATAGCAAGTCTAATTGGCCAAGGACATATTTTTAAAGGTCACTGATTTTATACAGTGTCCACAACAACTGTAGCTATCACTGCAGGTGGCATCCTCATTGTGGAGCTGTAGCTCATCTTGACAGTGTTGGCACCTTGCAGGATGGTAAAACTGAGATTACAATAATGCCCTTTGCCAGAGAGTTGTGATTGATAATAGCAGTGGCTTTAACAATCCAGATTTCAAGCCAGAACTCAGCTAATTTATTCAAAACAGTAAATAAAACAAAACCCCCTAGTAGTTCCAAAATTGCTTGAGACTGTGCTGAGCACAACAGAACAATGAAAAGCTTTGAATGCCACAAAAGGATTAGTATTTAGACACACTGCCGCAGTCTCTTCCTTCCCTCTGCTCCAGCCAGCCTTCTGCTTCCAGGTCCAAGGCAACAATTTAGCTCTCAAAACTATTGTCCCAGCAAGGACATTGTTGCTGCAGAGCCCTGGATGCAACCCCATGGCTTTCACAGTTGCTAGAATATCTTTCTTTTTCTGCCTTTATGGAAAGTAATGGAGTTCTCTTTACTTGCAGGGCAATAATTTCCGCAGGGAATACATAGCAACTCAGGGCCCTTTGCCTGGTACCAAAGATGAGTTCTGGAAGATGGCATGGGAACAAAATGTTCACAATATTGTCATGGTAACCCAGTGTGTTGAGAAGGGCCGGGTAAGCAGTGACTCTTCTTTATTATTAATGACTGTTTTAACATCTATTAAGAGTTTATGCCTATTATTTGCTTCACACTAATGCCAAAAGTCCCAGTCAAGGAGATATACAGTAAGAGATAAGAGGTATAATCTAAAGATTGGAACCAGATTAAGGCTGTGAAGTGAGGATGCAGTGACCATCCCAGGATCATGCAGCATGTCAAGGCTAGAGGTAGGAACAGAGCTCAGTGCTTCTGGTCTCTAATCCAGCACTTCACTCACTAGTACTTATATAATCCCCTTAAGCATGTGGAAGGACAACCACCAGCAAAAAATGCGTGTTTATAACATCAACTCCAATCAACTACTACTTTAAATATAAGCTCTAGAGAGCAAATGTTGATCATTAAATACATGGAATTCTCTCTGACGCACAAGCTCTGATGTAGTAAGCAAAGAGACTACTCAAACACTTGACAGTCCTACTGCACGCAAGTGTAGGTAGGTTATTTAGCTGTCTCAGCAATCCACCTCCCCAAGGTTGACCACATCCTGGACCCTTCATAAGACAGGAACTAGATCTGTAAAAAGATGAAACCAACTTGAAGTAGTGATTATCTAGTGGCAGATATGGGGATATTTCAGTTTGCTACTTTTTCTTGAGGAGATGGTGAAAGCAGATTCAGGAAAGGCATGTGCAGGTCTCCTCCTGCACCTCACTGGCTCTGAGTGGGACCCCACTGTCGTGTTTCAGCAAGAGGTGGGGAAGTGAGCACTGGAGGCCTAGCTGTCATCCAAGCAGAGCTCTGAGAAGAGCTGACGCAGAAAATGTTGTGGCATCCAGAAGAGGGCATCAGTGAAATGCTTCCTATTCCCCATCTCACAGACATCTATGATGAGAACTTCCAGTTCCCAGACCCATCCTAGCCCATGCCCATCCCAGGCCCTGTTTGTTGAGCTGACAGGGTGGGGGTGGCATCTCCCTCTGAATTCAGCTGCTGCAGTTCTCCCTTCATCCTCAGATACAGGAGGTCTGAAGTCTGCTTCTGCCAGTGCTGGATGGAGGCATCGTTTACATCTGTTAATGACACTAAATCTATCTCTTTTTTATGTCCCTGCAGGTGAAGTGTGATCACTACTGGCCCCTTGACCAGGATTCCTTGTACTATGGAGACCTGATCGTTGAGATGCTGTCTGAATCAGTACTCCCAGAATGGACAATACGAGAGTTTAAAATCTGCAGTGTACGTTTGTGTTCATCTTGTCTTTTTTTTTTTTTGTTGTTTAATTAATTGGCTTTAAAACACCTGTAAGGCTAAATTAGGAAGGTCTCTGCTGTAGCACAGTTGCATCATGCCCAGCTCTTCTCTGGTGGCAGCTGTAACATTTGCTCTGAAGGTGCACGTTATGCCTGTCCTCTCCTATCTCCTCTGTTCTGATGACCCACACCTTTGTGTCCCAACAGGAAGAGCAGCTTGATTCAACGAGGCTCATTCGTCACTTCCACTACACTGTCTGGCCAGATCATGGTGTGCCAGAGACCACCCAGTCCCTGATCCAGTTTGTCAGAACTGTAAGGGATTATATCAACAGGACCCCAGACACAGGACCAACTGTCGTGCACTGCAGGTATATGCAGCAGCAAAAGGTCAGCGGCACAGAGCCTTTGTACATACCTTTGGAAAAATCCCAAATATTCACCCCTGTTAGGCCATGGGCAGCCACAGAACCTGAGAGAGAGCTGATGGGCTTAAGCCTCCAGGTACATCAAAGCAGCATTCCCAATGTACATGCACTTGCTCACAACCTCACCCTGGAGATGCGCCAAAGATGATTCTCAGGGAACCACTGTCTCTCTGTGGGACCACTGCAGAGCACTAAAGGTGTCAGCAGCTGCCATTGCTCATAAGCTTTTGCACTGTTAAATTGTCCGTGTGTCGCTGTTGCGGCCCAACATCTGCATCACTAATGGGTGTACTGAAAAGGTAGGATATACCCAGGGATGAACCTGGCTATGTATGGATGTTGAGACTAGCTGGCAGATCCATCCTCTCCCCCATTCTGAGACCCCACGTCCTTACTGCTTTCTCATGCTCTTCTGCTCTTGTGCCATCTCTGGCAGCCATAGGGCTGCAGGTTTTTCCTCTGCTTCGTGATCCACTCCTACACACATATACAAAAAAGGCAAAAGTGGACTGCCTGATCCATGATCCACTGGCCAGCAGAATAGAGGGTTACAGAGTAAGAGAGCGCAGTGTGGTGCTGTGTGTAACCTCTCGTAAAGCCATATGCTCGCTGGTACTACCTGAATGTAGTATCTGACACCTCCACCCATTATATGGGCTGAGGCATGTATCTTATGTGACCCCACATGTGTCTGCCTGTACATCATGTGCTGCAACATGTCAGATGTCTACTGTATCACTTGCAGGTCAACTTTCCTCTTCCCTGCCTCCTGTCTCTGAATCCTACCTTCCAGCATTTCAGTTACTGGGGACTCTGGGATACTTTGCCATACTCTGTGCTTCCATAAGGCAAAAGCCAACTTATCTTTTAGAATCGAGCCTACTGGTTCATCCCTGGAGAGAGAGGTTTGAAAGGTGCAGTCAGGTGCAGTCTCTCAGAGTATCTCGATGACTGAATTAATGCAAAGTAGCAAGCAGTACAGGCAATAGCAGATACCTCTACCATCGCTATCTTTTCCTCCTTCCTAAACAAATTCCACTATAAAGTGTTAGAAGTCCCAGAGATGCAATTTGAGCAATGAGCTTCTCACCCTGGAGATCTGAACTTTACAAAAGTATTGCAAAGAAGATAGTGAATGCTTTGATCCATCTCCTTTTTAAATCTTTTGGGTTTTCTTCTCCAGTGCTGGTGTTGGCAGGACTGGCACATTCATTGCACTGGATCGAATTCTGCAGCAGCTGGATTCAAAGGACACTGTCGACATTTATGCAGCAGTACATGATCTAAGACTTCACCGGGTTCACATGGTTCAGACAGAGGTAAGCCTACAATACAGCAACACCAGCTGCAGTATATAATAATCAGTCTCTCATCTTAAAGGCTCTCAAAGCACTTCACAGTTACTCCACTGTGAAATACTAGTTGGGTATATTTTAGCTCTGTGAGAATTTCTGGTTCAGGATTGTTTCCATTGGCTCCCATACAATGGGTCCAAGCCATGACAAGTGGTAGCTATACTTCCTATAGTTTTCTGCTATTGGCACTGGCCCACAATCACCCCAGCAGTGTTATGCAGCAGACGCTTAACAGCACATTGTTGTGTTAGCGCAGTGTCCAGAAAATAAGGGTTGGGCAGAGATAGGTCCTTCAGGGAAAGGTTTGGAAGATGAGCCTAAACCAGGCAGATAGGTCAACATAATAGGGAAAAGGAATGGAGGGCAGAGAAAATTAGATGTACATAATTTTAAAACTCTAAGCACTGTGACCTTGTGGCTTTGCAGTTCATTTTTTATTCAGTTGCTCTGTCATATTCATTAATGGTATTGGAAAGTTGATCAGCATTCTCCTAACATACCATGCAAAAACAAGTACATTTATTCTCAAAGTGCAGAAAAAGTACGTGTTTGGGATTTCTTTCTGTGCTTTTAAAACTGCAAAAAAATCACTTTACACTAATAGCAGCTAAATACTTAGGAGCTGATTTAATAAAGGCAAGGTGTGGAGGCAGTCCTTACATTTTCCCTGTGAACTGTTAATAGAGGAATCAGAATAAGTTTGATGGATCTGCCTGTAGCTTGATACTAATGGAGCTCTTTGTTGCAATTTGGAAACGAAAATATCAGTGACAGCACTTCCTGACAGATGTAGAAGTCACACATTGGTATAAGGAGAGGCTCAGCTGGGAATGCAAAAAGATTTCCTGGAACTATCTTAATCACAGAAGACCTACTGTTGGAGGGGAGACAGATTCTCAGCTTGGTCTGGGCATCCTCAGAGGCAGATCCACCTCAACTTGTACATTCCTACCAACTGTAGTCAGCAGAGGAAGACAGGTGTCTCAAGAGGGTGGCTCACACATACTCACGCCGCTTTGAGCTGTAACATGCTTGTAGACTGACCATGTAGCTGTGTCAGTGCACAGCCGCTGAGCTGCTGTATTCTCAGCAAGGCTTATTAACCTGAACTATCAGTTGCATCCGTATACCGTTTCTGATTTGGAACTGCCTTTCATCAAGGTAGTTTGGAGCACAAGCAGTGCAATCTCTCATCCTCCTATAAGAAAATTAAGTAAATTTATCCTGGATTTTTGTGAGGATTCAAAGTTTGCAATAAGCAGTGAATTATGAATGACTTCTTACACATCTTTTAAGAAAAAGTAAGGGAGACGGGGAGAGGGGGAGAAAAGATCTGGTCCACAAACTCCATTTGATGTATGTGAAGACCCTAGTTCCTGGTGTTGTTGTTCATGCTTTGGCTTCCACAGTCTGTCTGGGAGTTGAGATAAAAGCTAAGTCCCCATCTGTTGATGTGGTGGAAGCCAAACTCCACTGGGGAGCACAGCCCAGAAGGTAGGACTGTTTGCAATGAGATGCTCCAGCCAAAGGTCACAGCACCATCCTGCTTGACATTATGCAGGCACAGTAAAACAGCAGCAACAGAACACTGTCCCCGCTTCAGACTTGCTGAAAGCTGTTTAAGACAAGAGACTGCAGCTGGAGACATGCAGGGGAGTAACAGAAGACTGTGCCCATCAGCTCAAAATACAGTGGGCTCAGCACAGCAGCTGTAACACGGGCAGAGAAGCTGTCCGCCATTTTGAGCCAAAAGAAGTCTCCATGGCCTGGCCAACTTTCCACTGAGTTGATGGGTGGGGTGCAGGATTCTGCTCCACAGAGACAGCAGCCGTGTGTGCATAAAAGCAGGCATCCTCACTTTCTCAGAGCCTGAGCACTGAGAAAAATGCACAGAGCAATTTATTCTAGTGAAAAACAAGTAGAAGATGTGGGGGGAGAAAACGCCTATGTTTATTGGAGAAATTATGTCTTTGAGATAAAGTAATATTAAGAAGGTACACCTTGATATATAAAGATACTCAGCCTAATTTTGGGGTACCATATTACACTAATCAAAAAACAGTAATGCATGTCATCAACCACAAAGAGCAGCAAAGCATGGGAATTTAACAATCTGTTCTATCAAGATAGTTTGATAAACAGTCAGTAACACGCTGACCCTCCCTACTTCCATTGTGAGTGTCATCTTAGCTCTCTTCTGTGAAAGGCACTCTTCAGAAAAGACAGTCTATCATTCACCGCGTGGTCAGGAGCAATCTTATAACTTACATTGGACCAAAAAAATACTGGTTTTGCCAGAAAATTTGGGTTCATCAAAGTTCTGTGAAATATTTATATATGGTAATAAAATTCTGTGGAAAGTATTTCTTTTCAGAACAAAAAATCAGGAAATTGTTTGTCTCTTCTCTGCGCTTCCCTATACATATCAGTTCTGTTACACATACTTCATACCAAAGCACTCAGAAGTAGTAGCTATCCAATGCAGCATCATGTAAAATTATGCCTTACAGTTGATAAGAGTTTTCAGTCATGGCATGATCTGTCAAAACATATTATGTCCACTTACATTTTACTGGTAGCATTTCCAAAAACAAGTGATCACAAAAGTTTACTGCATTACTAGTGTGAAAAGGAGATTAATTCTATAAGTTTATTTTCATTTTTAACATCACCCTTGATTTTGTGTAAGGGAGTTAGCCTGTAATGATTTTTCACAATACAGAATATTAAATTACAAAATTTCCCAGAGTCACTTAAAAACAAATCCTTTGCAGTGTCAGTATGTGTATCTACATCAATGTGTGAGAGATGTGTTAAGAGCCAGAAAACTTCGCAGTGAACAAGAAAATCCCTTGTTTCCAATATATGAAAATGTGAATCCAGAGTATCACAGAGGTAAGTGGAAGTTTATCAAATTGCAAAGTGTTTCAAATGTAATAGCTCATTTACAATGTAATTGAGGGGGCAAATTGTGCTATCCCTTGCCATCGATATTTGTTCTCTTCCTGGACCTTCGTTTCTTCACTGATCTGCTCTTTTCACTCTTGCAGTTACATCTTTATTTCCTCCATTAGCAGTCATTATAACGTCTCTTCCTGCTCCTACCTTACCTTCGTGCCCTCCCTGTCTCACACTTCATGATTCCTGGACTGTTGGGGGAGCTGAACCTCATCCCTACCGTGATATTGGTTCCTCCTCTACCTCACCTTTACATCATCAACTTTAAAGCACACTGAGGCTGGGCTCGCTGGGCTCTTCTGACATTGATGGTGTTCAATTTCTGTCCTGAATCACCCACATTTTCTGTTGACTGTATAGGCAACCTTAGGAGACTTCCAATCTGACTTGTCTGGGCAATGTAGGTGCCCAAGGCTGTGCTCTTTCCTCCTCCCTCAACTCTCCGTCCTTATAGGCTCTTTTCCCTAGCCTGTATCCAGTCCCCTGGGGATAAGAGTTGCAGGAGTAGCAAACCTGGCACTAGCACGGTCCTTCACCTCCTGTTCTTACAGCTGGAGGACCAGTCTAAGGAAGCTGTAAGCAGAAATGGCCTGTGTGTTCTGGTAGAGCTGATTCCTAAGGGCTGTGGAAGTTTTCAGAGTCAGGCAGCAGGATCTCGGTAACTCCTCAAATTTGGACATTGGGAATTGAGATTATATGATGAGATATCAAAAGAATTTTCTTAACCTAGCCCATAGAAATCAGAGCTGTCATCAACAGGTAGAGGAGGATTGGAGGAGGCCAAGGACTGAAATAGCTGGGGTTCCACAAGTTGGGAGCGCTAGCAAAAGCAGAGGTGGGATCTGCTCTTTAGCTGTCACATCAGTCACCAGCCAGCGCTGCTGCCACACAACCACCTTTCAGAGCACTGTAGTCAGGTGGCAGAGCTGAACGTGAAGCCACCTGGGCTGTTTTATTTTTTCTAATCTCAGTTTTCCTTGCTTACAGATGCTGTTTATTCGAGGCACTAAGAATGTTACCGAGAACTGCTTTTGTGACGGCATTTGTTAACTGAGGGTTTTGTCTGGGGTTTTTGATGTATGTATTTCATGCACTAGAAAGGTGCCAGACCTTTCTGTTGAGACTGTATAATTTATTGGTCTGGTGATTTTTTAAAAGATATATAATTTAAGTGTAATAGATATTAATGTATATAATTGTATTTTGGCATTATGTAAATATGTATTTTTTCGATATTGTTTATATTAATATTAAGCTTCAGATAATACTATTTTTTCTTATCACAGTTTTTATGAACTGTTCTACATAAACTATTTTTAATTGTATGGCTAACAGGACTGCTGCATTTGGCGCAGGTTATGCATTGGCGTGTAACACGAAGGAAAAATCCTATAAGGAGAACCTCATTTTTTTTAACTGTTTCAGTATTTGTGAGATGAAATAAGCTACTATTAAGCAAGGGAACAGTAGTCCTGTATAGGAATTACAATGCTACTCTACACTTTAAACTTACTGCTTGTGATCTAGATGAAAATGGGTATAACCCATAACACAATGACATACCTTTTACAGAACTCATTAACAGCCAAGCAAAACAGGGTTCACCTCACTAGAAGCAACTGTTTCAGTCTAATGTGACGTAGCAGAAAAATATCAAACAACACATGCTGCCATGAAGCCTAGCAGACCTTTCCCCCCGACACATGCTTCAAGGGGAGACAGGTCACATTCTGATTTCTTTACACTGGTTTAAGAGAGCAGAATCAGACCACAGCCTGTGTCTGTGCATTTTCACCTGCATACAATTATAATAAGGAAGGTGGTCAAGGAAACGCCTCAGACATTCACGTTAACGGACCTGTAAGGATGTGAAGTCTGGCAAATTCCGTAGCTCACTAAAAACAATGCTGTACTATGACAGCTAAAAAAATTAGGAAGATTATAAATGTATTGAAAAAAAAAGACATGCAAAGGTATATATCCTACAGTTTACACAACTGGCTTCGGCCTTAAGGTGCTTGCAGCATAGCTGCCTTGGCCTAAGTGTTGGTCTCCTTCTAATGCTACTTGCTTTCACAAAGGGAAAGCATGGCCCTGGCACAGAAAGACTCCTCCACTTAGATGTTGACTGATGTCACCACCACAAGGGCAGTTGGAACAGAAAAAGGCTCATCAGTAAACCAGGGATGTAGGCTGGCAGGGCCGTGCTAATCGTCGGATGACTCAAAGCATTTAGTGATTAGCAAGAAGTACAATCGAAAAGCACTCACCAGGTATCCTGCCCAGCCAAGCGGATTAGGCACATCCTCTCTCCTCTGCAAAGAGGCTTCTCATTCAAGGGAATTCAGCTATTCTTTGTCTTTCTAAAACACTCTTCAGACAAATAGAGAAGAGGCAGTGCACAGTTCTTCTCTATCACAAAAACAAGGAAGGGCTTGGTAGTTCTCCTGTTATATATCTACCCATACTTCACCTAGAAAAACTGCTGCTGAAGACAAATGTCTAAATTCCACTTGCATTTTGGAGAGAAATAAATATTTCTGAAGGCTTCCAGAGAACCAGCCAATACACCTAAGCGCCTAAGTGAGGAACTGCTGTGGCCCTAGGCCAAGACTACTGTGGTTTCACCATGACTTACTGTAGCCATACTCTCTTTGCGGTAGGAGCACCTGCCTGATGATGGATGAAGCAATCTGCAAAGCAGCTCTGACATAGTTTTCTTAAATCATTCCAAAGCAGAACCAGCAGGACTATGCACATCCATGTCACTCTGGTTTTCGTAGAAGGAAAGAAACAACCTGATAGTCTCTCTTCCTTCCTTCTCCATCTGGAGTCTCATCCTTTCTTGACCCAATAGCCTCGCGTGCCTCAGAAGCTACCCTTCATATCAGCTTTCACAGCTGCTCAGAACACGTAAGCTCGGTTAACTTCTTCAGTGTCTCTGTATGAAAATACCGCTCTTTCCTCTTGAACAGACAAACCTCCCCAGACAAACCTCACAATTCACCACCCTTAGTGGGATCTGAAGAAGAAGGGAACTAGCATTATAGTGGAAGCCATTTTCACAGAGGGAAATCTAAGCAAAACCACCAAAAAAGTTCAAATTTTCTGCAGGCCCCTTTTTTCCCTGTTTCCTTTGCTAGATAGACTGTAGGTTAGCAAGCAAGGACAAACAAGCATGGCAGCTCTAAATTGATCATTGACCTTGCTAATAGCAGCTGAACTTAGCGCATCATCAAAATTGCCATTGTGTTACGTGCACTGCATGTAGTCCTTCCATTTTACAGCGGTATCTGAGGAATGAAGATCACCATCTTAGTTACCAGCGTACAATTACACTGTGAAGACGTACCAAATGTACCCTATAAATTATCTCACACTATATATTACCGTGTCATTTTTTATGCTGAGGGAAATGGAACTCGCTCAATAATATATGATCTAAGGGCAAAAGTCTGATTGTATACTCTGTATGCACGTTGTTCATCATTTTCAGAAAGACACACATCGTTCTGCTCTTTCTTTTAACAATGTTTCTCAACTCTCTCCTCTGCACCTACAGAGTTCACAAATCTGCACCCAAAATGATGAAGTTGTAGCAGACAGCTATTTTCATCTTTTTTCTCAGCTAATAACGGACACAGTTCATAAGCCTCTCCCTCGTCATCACTTAATAACATGACAGATGACCTTAAACAGTCTGGCACAATGCTCTTGAGCAGCTTTACATCTCTGCCTGGCCAGGTCACGCGTGAGACTGCACGCACACATTATTGCTCTGGTTCTGCTTTCTAGCCAGTTCTGGTCATACGAAACCAGTGAAAATCCACTGAGAATAAAAAGTATCTATGTAGCATTTTGTTAGTATAAGACATCTACTTATCAGTATAATTAATTATATTTACTGTGCCTCTAAGCTGAATAACAGGACTGATGGGAAATTGTGAATGTACCAAGAATGAACTTGAAGGAGCCTGTGTACTGAACAAAGAGAGCTCTTAAGGAAAAAGACATCCTCTGCTGAAGAGGCTGTTTCTTTTGAATGTCCACGAAAGATGTTCAGAATTCCCTTCCTGATGTTTCCCAGTAATAATGTTATAAAGCAAGGCTAGTGTTGTCGCTGATCCATAAGCTGATTTGCACACTTGGAGCCCAGTCCTGTGAACCTCTGCATTGTCCACAAAGCTACCTGAGTACTTTCATGAAAGTCAACTGGAATGCTTGCCTGAAGAATATCATCCCACTTCTGACATACTTGCAGGGTTGGGCTTTTAGGTTAATTCAAATTTTTGTATTGAAAGTTATTTAATAATGAAAAAATTGTAATAAATGTGTTTTTTTTAATCTGTGCAATACAATTACAAGATCCACTACCGATTGTAGAAAAAAAAAAAAAGATTTTGCATAGCTGGAGTTGATAAATGATATTTTTTGTTACTAATGGAACACAAAAGTGGGTGAGAGAAATAGGCATACTGTGAAGATGTCATAAAAGTGCAACTTTATACATTTTTCTCTGCTGCTATAGTTATTTATACAGCTTATATACGTGCCTAAAACTGCCAGAAATATTATTTTATGCCGTGATATACTATGAATCTCCTTTCAGTTGTAGAACAAAGAAAATGTGTGAGCTTTAAGTTTATATTATGTATTATATACGGTTATTTACGCTTTGACTTTGAAGGCAAAAAGTTAAATACTAGACAGATAGGAGTACATGAGCACTTAGCCGTGCTCCTCAGCCTGGGAGTTAATGGATGAGCTACAGGGATGAGAACAATAACCATCTAATCACTGTATTAGCATCTCCTCCCAGGGCCACGGAGCAGAGAAATGCATCTGACATTCAGAGATACAGCCCAGGGCAGCCACAGCTTCGCTACCAGGGAGTGTCATGGCAGGTGCTTACATGTATTCAGATTTTCTTCATTACTTCAGACATGCAGTTTGTGTGACTATAAAGCAATATAAAATGACAACCACTCCCCTGACGGCCCTGTCACAGGCGTTCGGGCTCTGGAGCTGTGAGCTCTGGGACCTGTAGTCCCGGGAGGTACAACTTTGAATAGAAGGTGAGTGGGCACCCCCCGTACTTTGGCAGCTTGCTGTGGACCCCATGCCCTCGACTGTCCCTCTTGGGCTGATGAACTCAAACTCCTGACCTGTTGGTTGCACCACTGTGGCCAAAGCAAACTGGTCTGTTATCAATGACCTCGCAGATCAACAGCTAGTTCAGACTGGGCTTTGGTTTTTAAGACTGGCAGGAAATATTGGAAACTAAGGACTAGCTAAATTTAGCAAACACTGTGGAATTTGGGCACATACAGTGTCAATGATGCTGGTAGATTGTTATGCATGATGATTTGGTTGTTTCTTCATTTATTTGAAAGCTAAAGAAATACTGTAAGTAACGTCAAGTAGCTACAGCAGGGCGGAATGTTATAGTGAAAAAAACCAGGATTTTGAAATGTGGCTAGCCATAAATTCTTTGCCAGTGCCTGGAGTAAAGTGTCTGAAAAACATCTTCAGCACATATTCCATTCTCATATGCTATATAATTACTTATATTTGTGTTCCTAACAAACACTGAGTGAACACAGAATTGTGCCACTATTGTCATTTTAATTTATGCATTTGTTAAGTATATTTTTATATTTTTAGCTACAGTCAACAAATCAAATATATTTGAGTGTATTTTACACATTTTTATAAATAGTTCATGAATAAAACATTCATTTAAAAAAAAAAATTCCCGTCCTCATCTTCTGTTTGACTGCCTTTGCATTATGGATTTTGTGGTCCTGCTGCTCAGAGAAAAGGTCATAAGTGAGTTTGATTTCAAGTGAGACCGTCTTCAGAGAACATTAAATTCATCAGAAGCCTCAGCCTGCTGGGGAAGGGGGCCTCTGCTGTTGCCCGCTGGCCGCGTTAGTGCCCATGCGGAAAGATACCGTTGTTCCCTTCGCCTCCCCGGTGCTCTGCCCTCCTCAAACACTGTCTGGGTTATACAATGGGTGTTTGAAACAACAGTGCATCTTGAACTTGAGTGCCTGTTATTTTAGAGACATTTCGCCAGGCAGTTGTACAAATTAACACCGCACTGGGGCTCTATCACTGCCTACCACCCGAGGATCTGAGCCGTGCTTTTTAACAAGTATCTGCCCCTCCTGCTCTCACAATGCTTAAAAACCATTAGCATTCTTGTGGGTTCAGGGTGCTTGGCAGTAGTGTGCTTATTGCCAGCGCTGTGCATCTTAGTTATTCCTTATTTGTCACCAGAAGTGTTTAGGACAAGTTGATTCTACTTATTTAAAAGGAAGAATGATTTATTAGCTTGTATTTTGTACTGTGAACTAGTTGCTGAGGGGATGTGTACTGAAGGCTGAGGGAGCTGTTAGATTTTCTCTTTGTGATATAAAAGCTTATCTCTGAGCCGTACCCTGTCCTGAAGCCAACATAGACACGAAAGAGCAGAAGTAAAGATAAAATAATGTACAGTTATATCTCCACACAGGAAAAACATGGCCAGCATCGCAGGCAAGAAGAAATACAAATGTTTTTACAAGGTGTATCAAGGAAACTGAAACACAGAGGGTTTCTTCTAGCTTAGCAATAACACAGTAGTGCGTTCCTGTTAAAATATTGCCAGAATCAAGTCTTTAACTTCGTTATTTTTACAAAATGGACCTGATTTTAGCCTGGGCTTCATACCTGTGAGCTGTCTGTTTTGTCTGGTAAGTCATTTCCTATACCAGTGCTAGATAATAATTTCCTTTTCCTGCCAGTCCTGGTCTGCACTATCAGCTGGTTTCCTAAGCCCTAGAAATAGCTGCTGGTGTCAGACGTCTCATGGAAGGCGCGATGTGGCAATACTGATATGTACAGCAAATACCACAAGTGAAAGTTTCAAGTGTTACTACCCAAGCCTTTGCACATCACTCAGGTACAATACCAGTCCCAACCTGCACAAAAACACCCAGCAGCAAAAGAAAAGAAAGAGAAAAAAACAGCATTCCAATTAATTGGTGGAAAATGTCACATTTTGGAGAAGCTGCAAAAACCAGACACATTTTTCCTGTTCTCAGGGTCAGCAATATGTGGTGCTGGGGGGATGCGCTCTGCAGCAGCTGCCGCAAGGCCGCGCATGGCCGCCCGAGCGCTGGGAGGGAGGCGGCAGTGATGCCATGGTCACGGCCTCAGCGGCTGGGCTCTATTGATCGTTGAGCTGCCGATGGCCACCCCTTTGAATTGATCTGCTGGTTTTCATCACGCAATGGCTGCGGGCACCATCTCTGGCTGCTGGGCATGCACATCTAGGAGCACGTGGGGCAAAGCCAGGCCCAGCAGTGCGGGCACTTGAGGGTCTTCAGGCACAGAAAGTCCCGGGGCCTTCATCGCTTCTTGCATCTGCAGGAACAGGCACATGTTCCTCACGCTTTTTGGGGTCTGGCTCCTGCAGGTGCCTGACGTCCTCTGTATACCCAAGTTAGGTGCTAACTGTCATTTGCATCATGCGAAACCTTGCCACAACAAGTGGCTTTGCTTGGGATGAAGGCCGGTCCCTGCTCCCAGAGGCTTGGAGTAGTCAGCAGCACCGAGCAGGCATGGAGGCACCAAGGTCCAAGAGGGCAAAGCTTTTTGCGCACCACAAAGTATTTAAGCCTTCAGGCAAAACTGTCTCTTAACACCTACAGGTTTGCTGTTGCAGCGGTTCTGAGGACCTCTCAGCCTTGAGCCACAGGAGGCTCAAGTTGCCCTTGAGGGCTGTCACTGACTAGGCAGGGTCTCTGCCACCAGCTCAGAGAGGGTCCATGCCAAGCCCAGCCCCAGGCTTTCGGGGATCTGCACGCTCCAGAGGGCATGAGACCGCTGCCAAGAGCCGGGCCAAGAGGGCGACAGCCATGGCCTTGTGCAGCAGCCAAATGCCGGGCGCTGAGCATTGCTGGCAAGTGCTGCAGTGGCTGGGCCAGACGTTTTTGTACAGGGCCTTCCCTGCGCTCATGCCAAAATCCCTGCCAAGTTACACGCTATGTCCTTGCTTGTCTTTGCTGTTCAAGCACCCAGGCACACTTAAGTGCCAAATAAATAGCAGAGAGCAGCTGGAGCAGCTACCTCTTACCAAGGTAAAGGCAGAGTTTTCCTGCTCTCCCCGCAGCAGTGAGGCCACACAACCTGGTAATCAGGTGCCACCTGGGACCTGGAATTTGAGTCCCCTTAGGACAAGAAGGGGCCCAAAACCACATCTTTCTGCCCCTACAAATCTTCACCCATTGCTTGAGGAGAAGCACTATTCTCTCCAGAAGACGGGGCACAGGCAAAGGGGTGAGCTGAGTGAGCCCCTCCTGGAGGCATGTGTCTCACAGAAGCCCTGTTTCAAAGGATGGAGCTCATGGATTCTTTTTCTATGCACCTATCTCAGCTGGGCTGGTTTGCATCAGGCCTTAAAATTAAATATGTTTTGCTGAGAAATGCCCAAGTGCATCCTCCTGAAGATGTCCAAAACCTGGGCAGGAGAAAGCTGATGATCGGGCTAACAAAACACCTCCATAAAAACCCTTTGGTGGGTTTTCAGGAGCATAAATTTGGCTTTGGTCTGCACCTTCCTTCTTCTGGAGAACAAGTACATTCATTAAGTCCTGCCTCCACTTCTAGTGGAGCTGTCTCCACTTCGAATGAAGCATTTCTATCAGCTCAGAAACAATTGCTTTGCCCCTTGGATGTAGGAGCCAGGCATCTAGGTAGTATTAGTTATACATGTTGCCCAGGGCTCAGTTTTGGGGCCAGCTCTGTTTAATACATCTATCAATGATCTGGATGAGGGGATCGAGTGCACCTTCAGTAAGTCTGCACATGATGCCAAGCTGGGTGGGAGTGTCGATCTGCTTGAGGGTAGGAAGGCTCTGCAGAGGGATCTGGACAGGCTGGATCGATGGGGCGAGGCCAGTTATATGAGGTTTATAAGGCCAACTGCCAGGTCCTGCACATGGGGTCACAACAACCCCATGCAGCACTACAGGTCTGGGGAAGAGTGGCTGGAAACCTGCCTGGCAGAGAAGGACCTGGGGGAGCCGGCTGAACATGAGCCATTAGTGTGCCCAGGTGGCCAAGAAGGCCAACAGCATCCTGGCTTGTATCAAGAACAGTGTGGCCAGCAGGAGTAGGGAAGTGACTGTGCCCCTGTACTCGGCACTGGTGAGGCCGCACCTTGAATATTGTGTTCAGTTTTGGGCCCCTCAGTGCAAGAAGCACATTGAAGTGCTGGAGCGTGTCCAGAGAAGGGCAACGAAGCTGGTGAAGGGTGTGGAGAACAAGTCTTACGAGGAGCGGCTGAGGGAGCTGGGGTTGTTTAGTCTGGAGAAGAGGAGGCTGAGGAGAGACCTTATTGCTCTCTACAGCTACCTGAAAGGAGGTTGTAGTGAGGTGGGTGTTGGTCTCTTCTCCCAAGTCACTAGTGATAGGATGAGAGGAAATGGCCTCAATTTGCATCAGGGGAGGTTTAGATATTTAGATATTAGGAAAAATTTCTTCACCAAAAGCTTTGCCAAGCATTGGAACAGGCTGCCCAGGAAGTGGTTGAGTCACCATCCCTGGAGGTGTTTAAAAGATGGTAGATGTGGTGCTTTGGGACATGGTTTAGTGGTAGACTTGGCAGTGTTAGGTTAACAGTTGGACTTGATGATCTTAAAGATCTTTTCCAACCATGGTGGGTTGACCCTGGCTAGATGTCAGGTGCCTACCAAGCTGCCCTATCACACCCCCTTCTCAACTGGACAGGGGAGAGAAAAATACAACAAAAGACTCATGGGTCAAGATACGAAAAGGGAGATCACTCAGCAATTACCATCATGGGCAAAACAGACTCAGCTTGGGGAAATTAATTTAATTTCTTAGCAATCAAATCAGAGTAGGGCAATAAGAAACAAAAATTAAATCTTAAAACACCTTCCTCCCCATCCCTCTCTTCTTCCCAGGCTTAACTTTACTTCCAAATTCTCTACATCCTTCCCCCAGCATCACAGGGATATGGGGAATGGTGGTTGCAGTCAGTTCATCACAGGTTGTCTCTGCCACTCCTTCCTCCTCACTCTCTTCCCTTGCTCCATGTCCTGGTTTCAGCTGGGATAGAGTTAAATTTCTTTGTAGTAACTAGTATGAGACTATGTTTTGGATTTTTGCTGGAAACAGTGGTGATAATGTGGAGATGTTTTAGTTGTTGCTAAGTAGCACTTACACTGGTCGAGGACTTTTTTCGGCTCCCTGTGCTCTGCCGGGTGCACAAGAAGATGGGAGGGGACACAGCCAGGACAGCTAACCCAAACTGACCTAATGGGATATTCCATACCATATGATGTCATGCTCAGTATATAAAGCTGGGGAAAGAAGAAGGAAGGGGGGAATGTTCGAAGTTATGGCATTTGTCTTCCCAAGTAACTGTTATGCGTGATGGAGCCCTGCTTTCCTGGGGATGGCTGAGCACCTGCCTGCCCATGGGAAGTAGTGAATGAATTCCTTGTTTTGCTTTGCTTCCATGTACAGCTTTCCCTTTGCCTATTAAACTGTCTTCATCTCAACCCATGAGTTGCCTCACTTTTACTATTCCAATTCTCTCACCCATCCCACAAGGGGAGAGTGAGCAAGCAGCTGCGTGGTGCTTGGTTGCTGACTGGGGCTAAACCACGACATTCCAGCACAGGGTCCCTCCCATGGGAGACAGTCCTCCATGAAATTTTCCAACACAAAACCTCCCCACGGGCTTCAGTTCTTCACAAACTGCTCCAGCATGGGTCCTTTCCATGAGGTGCAGGCCTTCAGGAACAGGCTGCTCCGGTATGGATGCCCCAAGGGGTTACAAGCCCTGCCAGCAAATCTGCTCCAGCATAGGGTCCTCTCTCCACAGGTCCACAGGTCCTGCCAGGAGCCTTCTGTAGCGTGGGCTTCCCGGGGGGCTCAGCCTCCTTCAGGCATACCCACCTGCTCTGGCATGGGGCTGCAGGTGGCTATCTGCTCCACTGTTAACCTCCCTGGGCTGCAGGGGGACAGCCTGCCTCATCATGGTCTTCTCTATGGGCTGCAGGGGTATTTCTGCTCTGCTGCCTGGAGCACCTCATCCGCCTCCTTCACTGACCTTGGTGTCTGCAGGGTTGTTTCTCTCATAGTCTTACTTCTCTCTTCAGCTGCAATTGAGCAAGGCTTTTCCCCCCCCCCCCCGCTTCTTAAATATGCTATCCCAGAGGCACTACCACCATTGCTGACTGGCTCATCCTTGGCCAGCAGTGAGTCTGTCTTGGAGCTGGTGGGAACTGCCCCTGTCAAATATAGAGGAACACTCTAACAGGTCCTCGCAGAAGTCACCCCTGTAGCCCTCTGCTACCAAAACATTGCCACACAAACCCAGTACACCAATCTAAATGATTCTATGCCATATACAGGCTGCACTAAAGAAGCACTGACCAAGCCACTGCCTAACTCTAGCTCCCTCCATCTCAAATCTGTTGTGGCAGTCACCTCTGTCATCTCAAGTCTGAAGTGCCTTCTGGAGAAGCTTGTTGACTGTAGAGAAAAAGCAAACACCAGGATTGTTTCCATCTGATCACACAGAAACCTTTCCAGCAGAGAGATGTCTGTGTGGGGTAATCATCCCAGGCTGCTCTTATGACTGCTTATCCCAAGACAGCCAAAGGGGGTTGAAAGAACCATACCCCAGCAGTGCTTGTCTCTCATCAAAGATACAGAAAGCTGTTAGATTGACAAAGCAATCATCTAAGTAGACATCTATAGTGCCTAATGTAGATACCCGTGGGCTTAAATGGACTGGTTTACTATCCCTGTATCCCAGTCACATTTGGGTATGTACTAGGAGTTGAGCATCTTCACCCTGCCCAATGGAGGTAGTCCCAGGGCCCCCTTGGGGCCTTCTCCCTTCAGAGCTCTGCAGGAGCTGCTCCTTGTTTTCAGAATAAAGCTCAGAAGAAGTGATGCCCTTTGGAGTTACACTCAGAGGTCTGCTGCTAAACTAAGACCTAAGTCCAGCTCCCATGCTGGTTCAGCTTCTTCCCCAGGCCTGCACTTGGCAACCGTGAGAGATTTGCAGCTGGTCACCAGAGTAGCAGAGTATTGGGGGAAAATAGTGCTAAGAGACCTCTTCAGAAAGGGAAAAAACCACGTTGCGTGGCTCCACAGGACACCAGTACTACATCCCTGCATCAGTCTGCAAGCATGAAGGGATTGGCAGGGAATATGTATTCCTTTAGAAATTCTCCCTGTCTTTGGCATAGACACACACATATATGTCAACAGGGATGGAGATATATTTCAAATCCATTTGTTCGTGTTGCCACATGATCAAAGTTATGAAAATTGTTTTCACTTTGTAAACATATTATTAGAAGTTTTAAAAATTATCTGTTCCCTCTATAATCCTGCAGTCTCTCCCACTCCCATTGGATACATGAGACAAACGTGTCTGGTTTTTGCCCAGACCAAGTTTGAGGCTCTAGCGGAGCCAGCACAGAAAGAAGGCCCTTCAATTTTGTTTTCCATCCCACAGAAAGTAAAGAATCCTGAAATTAAAAAAGAGACTAGTGGCATTATGGATAAGAAAGCCCAAACTTCCTGGAAAATCAAACACAGACCAGATGGCAAGTAGTAAAGCTACCCAAATAGATTTGGTATGAGCTGAACTACACTGTAAAAACACAGAGTAAACATAATTGGATGCAGAAAGCAATGTGAAGGTGGTCAGAAGGCTCCACACAGCTTGGCTAGGGAAGAAAATGTTATGCAAATAAAGGACAGCTACAGAAAGGTCCATGTGTTAATTGGGGGCATTTCTCCTCACTCTCAATGACTAAAGTAGCAGTAATGAAACCACTAGGAGAAAAAGCCAGATGCTTGCAAGGGCAATAGAGAGGTATATAATATCCAAAGTATCAAACAGAAGAGAAAGGATATGCTGAAGACACCACACATGATAAATGCCAGCATCCTGTTATCTTATCACTGGATCTAAAAGACACCTGGAGCCAAATTATTTGTGAGAATCCGACTGCGAGAGAACAAACTGGCAGACAACTAGAATTAATTAATGCCCTACAGATCTGTGCTAGAAAGGATGGAGAGCACTAAAAATATCCAAGGAGCCTCTTTCTTACACATCATGCCAATTAGATCTGGTCAGGCCGTGACAAATTTTCTGTAAATATTCTGGTGAATAAGCAACTCCCTCAGCCCCTCCAGCAGCTCCCAGGGTGGTTGAAATCTTGTCTTTAAAGTGCCTGAAATTTCACACATTTGGCAGAAATGGAGGAGGGAAACAGCAAAAGGAAGAGCTGTTGTCAAGCATGTTGTGGCTGATGAACCAGGGTAGGTAGGAAAATTTCAGATCCTTGACTTGGCAATGTTCTTGAGCATGGATTTCTGTTTGCTTTGGTGGGTTTAGACCTAAACATCTTGTACAGAGTCCACTAGAGGAAAAGGAGAAAAGAGAGAACGTATGGTGAGTGAACTACTGCTCTTGTCTAAGGAAGGTACATTCATTTCAGTGGGGAAAAATGCACATACATCCATGCTGGGATGGGAAGGCAGCTAGGAAGATGGGTAAAGCCACCAAAGACCTCCACCAACTTTGTGGTGACATCTTTTGTTTAATTTCTCTTCTCTATCTAACAGTCAGAGATCAGATGAAAGAAAAGCCTGTTAAGGACCATACAGTGCAATTGCAGGGGCTGGACCTCATCATGCTCTGAGCAGGGGTCAGGCTGAGCTGCTGAGATCATGTGGGGCAAGCGGGAGCACATGCATCTCGCCCAGGAGGTCCTCGCACCGAGGTGGGACCCACTCCTCCTTCCTCACTCAGCCTCACCAGGGAAAACCACACTTCAATCATCTGTGAGCTGCTGCTGTCCCCAAGGAAGTGGCTCTCACCTGCCACCTCCTTTCTGGTCCCTGTGCCACCCTCTCATTCCCACACCCCTCTGCTTGTTGCCACGCAGCCCAACAGACTGGGGAAGTGATCTGTGTTAAAATGACCTTGTCATCAACAAAAACAAATGGCTATTTTTAATCTCCCCAGTCTGTTGCAGAAGAGGGTGTCTGAGGTTTTCATGCAGCCTCAGGCTGGCAGGGCATGGGTTGTCAGACTTCACTCTTTTTGCTTCTTGGAACTTTCCCAGCTCCCTTACCCCATTCCTTACCTACAAAATTCCTTACCTACATCTCCACATCCTCCCCGCTCTAGTTCTTATCTCGGTAATTAAATTATGCAGCTGAGGAAAGCGATTTGGAAAACAGATGGTATGCAAGATGCTATAGAAAACAGTGGTGCATTTTAAACCTTACAGCAGAGACACAGACGGATTTGGGTGGTATATGGGCCTTGAAGTAATTGAACTTCAAAGGCTGCTTGTGCAATGGCCTTTAACCAGAAGAAATGAACGGCCCTCTAGCCTCCAACTTGATACTCAAAATTAAGCATTAAAATCAAGCTTTTCCCCGAACATTGCAGCTGGTCTCATCTGACACACTAGCTGGTTCCTGGTAAATGTCAATGGTATGAAATATGGGATTTGGGCAAGACGGAATCTTGAAGCAAGTAGTTTAGCCTAGCACTCATCTGGAAAGAAAAAGAGAATGACACAAAAAAGAGTAGATAATTCATGAGGCTCTAAGCCCCTTCTCCTGCTGTCCTCCCCATTTTTAAGACCATGCAATGAACTCAGTGGGGTAGGGCTGGGCAAGGACCAGAAGCCACAGCTGCTGGCAGCACGAATGCCATGTCCCCAGACCTACTGGCAAAACACCACATTGCGGGAGCCCACCGCCGCCTCCTGGCTGCTGCACGCCCGGCGGGAAAGGAGACAGGGAGCTCTTTTGCCAACATAGCCAGCGAAAGGGGTTTGCCAATGGTATCTGCCTCTGGATCAGCATTAAACATGTCTTCACTCAAAAGTTAGATGGTAAAAGAGGTTGTGGTAGCTTGTGTTGGATGGGGCTGCTGCCTGTTTCCAGGAAAATGGCATGGTCATCGTATCCGACCCTCTGAAACAGTGCTGGAGATCGCCTTGTTGTAATGAAAACCATCATGAGAGAAGCTAGGGGAGCCCTACGGCTGGCAGCTGTTTCCACCGCTGAGTATATTTCCACACAAAGCTGGAGGTAATTGTCAGAGAGACTAATAAATCGAACATAAAGCGTTTAAACCATCCGGATAAATAATGGCAGATGTTTAGGGAAGGAATAACAGGCAAAAGTATGAGTTATGCAGTGCCTGAAGTTCAAAGAAAATTAGATCAAACTGCGAGGGCATTGTTCAGAGGAACAGTAAGGGATAAAGCGAGCAGGGGAGGGAGGAAGGGAAGGAAAAGCTGTCTCCCTTCTCTTGGATGCATGACTACCATCCCCAGCTAGCAAAGCGAACCACTGTTTCATTGCCAAACTTGCATCCAGCACTTGCGGTGGAAGCAGAAGCAAGAGCTGCCACTTGCAATTACACATCGTAGCCTGCAGACCCCACTCCCCCAGAGCATTATCAGCATTTAATGGGGCCACTGGTGTGCAGAAATGCTGAATCCCACAGCAAAACCTGCATCTTCCTAAGGATGTGTCAGCAAAGGACAAGAGACTGGGCTAGTAGCTGGAATAGGATCTGAGGAACCACGATTCCTGCATTTCTTATCCATCTGTGTTTCACAGAATCACAGAATGGAAGGGGTTGGAAGGGACCTCTGGAGATCATCTCGTCCAACCCCGCTGCTCGAGCAGGGACACCCAGAGCAGGGGGCACAGGAACGCATTCAGGTGGGTTTTGAATGTCTCCAGGGAAGGAGACTCCACAACCTCCCTGGGCAGCCTGTGCCACTGCTCTGGCACCCTCACAGGAAAGAGGTTTTTTTCTCATATTGAGGTGGCCAACCTTGCACAAAACACCAAACCTCTGCAGGCAGCAGTTCAGCTGCCTGTAAAAGAAATTCTCACTTCCTGGGGACATGAGGAGACCTACAGTCCAATTAAGATCCCTGTTTGAAAGGCAATATGAAAAATAACTGTGCTGCCAGCCCTCTTCTTCCTCGCCCAAGAGGTAGATTTTAATACAGTACATTTGCCAGAAATGTACTCTTCTGAAAGGGGAGGCAAACCCTTCATTGTCAGAAAGGCTGCAGGGCTTCTTACATGGTTTTTTCTCAGATTTCATAGGGGATAATAGGTAGTGTTTAAATGAAGAGGGCCAAATTATCAGAACGCTTTTGAGCTACATAATGAGTACTGCTAATAGCAATGCCTGACTTGGCAACACAGTCTTCAAGGTTATTTAGCAAAGCACAGATTGTACCTCAAACAAACCAAAAAAAGTTAATTTTAAGATGTCTTTGCAAAATAAATATAAAATTAATCAATTTGGCTTTTCGCTTTTATTTTGCTTTTTTGTTTTGGCTATCAATAAAAGCAACCTTGAAAATGCAATATAAGAAGTGTTAGACAGGAGTGATAGAGGAACAATAAAATGAAGAGGAATGCGAGTTGGTACAGAATGTCTTCGATCATTATAAAGCTAATTATTGAGAGACACAGCTCGGTGTGCATGAATACAGAATAATGATGAGTTTGGTAAACCTTTACCACACAATAGGTATGTATGTGTGTGCCTGGAGAAAGGGTGTTTAAGAAGGAAGCAAAAGAGTGAAATCAAAGAGTACAGGCATCACTCCAATAGCAGGATGGAAGGAAAAAACAGTTCCCAATCCATCTTACTTGGAGGCACAGTTAACGCTGCAACAAGCTTCCACTGTGCAGCCATACATCAGCTGCCCTGTTCCTACAAAATGGGCTGTAAATTGGTACAGGTATTCTAGACAATCATTCCCACAAAGTTTCAGGATAGGTCAAAACATAATTTGAAGAGTCGGTCATTAGAAACTTATTTGAAATATGGGGTTTTGCCTAAACCTTCTTTAATTTTGCTCACTTTGCACACTGAGAACTCCTTGGGCATGTGTGCAAGTCTTTTAAGCAAGCTAAACAGGTTACTGTCAAGTAACTTGTGTGCATGCCTATGTGTTTTATGACCAAAATATCTCTGGATGAAAATCCATCCTAACCCCAAACCCGTTGACATTGACACCAGTGAATTTCGAGGTGTTCAGCTCCAGCAATGTCCTGCCTGCTGCATCCAGTTGTGTAAATTTCTTCCCCTGGGAACAGGTTTAGGTAGGGGTCTGTGGCCCTGCATGGATTTGCAGCAGAAGCAAGTTGCTTTTTGGAAAGAAAAATCAGTGTGATGGTCCTGATGCTGCCCAGGCTCTGCCAGCTTTGGGTCCATCCCCCCCATGCTGCCCCCAACACGCAGCCTCAGGCACCAGGAGCTACCTGAAATGCTGCAAAAAAAATCCCATGCAACACTGCTTTTAACTTCCCATCAATTTCAACATAAAAAGAATGGCAAATACACTTTGCTCTGAGCAAAACAGGTTAAAAAAATAGGTTGAAACAAGTTAAAAAACCAATGTGGTACCCCCATATTCCCCCAAGAAGTGACTAAGTGACAGCTACTGGAGTAAAGGCTGTGGTTTCAGCCTGAGACACCAGTTAAATGCTGTCAAAGGCAGGGTTAGTTAGCAGTTATTCCACCACCGTGCTGCCTAGTGTCTAGCTGAAGGCTTTACAGTCACATTTTTGCTTGCCAAGACGTTTCCTCCCACCAAACGTTATATTTGCTCTGTCCCTCCAGTCCTCATTTATTACCTTGTATTTTTCAGGAATAGAAAAGACACTTTATTCTTCTGCTAATATTCTTAGCTCCTATTTGCTGTTGAATCACCTGCCCATCAAACTGGAGCTTGCAAACCTCCTGATCTGGCGTATTTCAAAAAATTCAATTAATTTGCCCTTTACCTTGCCATTTCATATCATGAATAAAGCTATGGAGACACCTCACCCCACACCTGCACTCGCTATCTCGCTGTTCATTATTGCTTTGTGTTGACAGTTCTGCAGCCCATTTTCAATCTCCTCTCGTTTGTTGCCAGCCTGATCTAAATTAATTTTTTAAATAAGATCTCAAGACATTATTTAAAATGCTCCCTGCGGTGTATTGCTTCCCGTATATGTCTCCATTAGTCTCCAGTTTGGCTGTAAAAAAGCAGCAAAGTTCACAGGACACTATTTGCCTTTAATACACCAGAACCATTTACTGCCTGTGATTCACTTGTCTGGATACTTGTAGATTCATAGCATACACTCTATGTTTTCGATATGGGTTGAAAATTAATCCGTCAAAAGCAAGAGACACTAACTAACCCCGGAATTTCCATATTTTTTTTTCCTTTGGTATCAGACCAAGTTTTCATTATTTTTCAGAGAAAAAATATTTAGTATCTAGGCTACCTGCCATTTAGCTGTACTGACCGCTCTATATTCGGTCGTTCCAAACTAGTCTCCCCCTGCCTAAAAACAGACTTCCTGACAAACTCATGGTTAATTTTTAATCCTGTCAAACATTGTTCTTCAGAGGAATAGCGCAGGAAAAGATCGTTCAGCCCTTTTAATTCCACAAAAGATTTTACTTGTTGCCAAACCCACGCCCCTTCCAGCATTTCGCATTTGCCCTTCAGCAGGAGCGCTCTCTGCGACAGTCCCGGGTCCTGCCCTCGTCCCGCAGCCCACACCCTGGCAGGGTTCCCGATATCCAGGCCTCCGGCAAAGACCAAATATTACATCCTGGAGATGATGTTGCCTCCGACTTCAGCAGGCAGGGCAGCAGAGAGTGGGCGGCCTTTCTGCCCCCTCTCCTGTGGGTACCATGAGCCAAAATGGATTGCTGCAAGGAGGAAAAGGGGCCAGGGAAGAGCTGCTCTTTTGCCAAGTGGAGAAGGGCTGTGGCTCTCCCCAAAGCACCTGACCTGCAAAATTCAGATTGCAGCCCCACAAACCTTCAGCATAAGGGCCTGTGTTTCTTGCATTGAAATGCATTGAACTTAAATGCAGGCACGCGTATATATTGAAAAGACACAGACTTCAATATTTGCTCGTGTTCTGGTAGGCACAATCAGAAATTGCTCCTTATCTGAAGTCTGGATTTGTTCTAATCCCACAGTGAGGGAATGGAAACGGTCTAAAAGTTCACTCTTCAGGGGCTTTTTGAAACAAAACATTAGCTACTCACATCTCTTTTTTAATTGATCCTGCTGTATGTGGTCCAAATATTTGAAGTATTTTATCCAGAAACCATTAGTTGCTGTCCATTGCTGAAGAAGCAGTAATATGAAAAAGCTTAATAGTTGATTTTTTCCAGCTGCTTTTAGTGAATGGCAATTGGCACGCAAAAAAATAAAGGGATAAACCTTATGTTAGCTGAAAAGTTATGAAAAAGTTACGTTATGTAAGATAATGTTTGACACTGCAGTAGATCATTAAACTGAATTACAGGCGGATTGCCTTTTTTGTTTTAAATGCAACATCAAAGGTGATTTAAGGAACTTTTACTGCATTTCTGGGAGGGCTATTTCAGGTTGATTGCTGGATGTGCTCTTTGGAAATAGTCTGTGTATTATAGGTGTGTATGTAACTTTACAGCTATGTCAACATATTTTATATTGAAATTTTATATCCAAATTACAGCTATATAATTTAATGGGCTATTCTTTTTCTTCCTATTGCATCTCCAGCCATGCAGCCAAGGTATGCAAAGCAATTTCTTGGCTTACAAGACTTAAAACCATTAGACCACCAAAGATCTGTGAATTAAACACAGTGCAAGTAATGACAGCATTCGTTCTAGCATATCAAACCAGAAAGAAAATTGCACAGCCTCTCAAATATCAAACTTTGGGGTTGATTCATTCGGTGGGTCTGTGACCTGACAAGGCAGTATGATTAATTGCACACATATTCCCTCAGAGGTTTTCCCGCTCGAGCTTTCTGCAGCAAAGATTGTTAGCTTGACAGATCAGCGTAGCAACCTCTTAAGATGCCAGAAAGGGAAGGGGTTGGGTTCTGATTGAAAGTTAATGGAGGAATAGCAGCTGCTCCGTGCTGAGGGGAAAAAAAAAAAAAAAAGAAAAAAGAAAAAAAAGCAGCTTTTGATTCTCCAAGAAATCTCACACAGAAATAAGCTGATATTTCAATAACTCCAGCTATAGTATTTCTGTCAGGGACTGCAAGAAAATATTCTCATGACACAATAGGCTTAATAATTAGGAAATCTGCTGTGCTTCCTTTCATCTGATTGCCTAAATGCAGGCCATGGCCTGAGTTTTCTTCTTTTCTTATTAAACACTATTTTAGGTGTTTCCTCTTCCATGTGCTTATTCTTCCCTTTAAGATACTTTTGGCCATTTAGGCTAAAGTTTGCAGAAACACAGGTTCGGCAGGCAGCTCCCGTACTTGCAATGCTGAGCAAAGATGCTTGCATGGCATGTTCTTTCTGTTAACAGGCAATCCACACTGTCCCTCTGGCATACCAGACCCACACAGGTGTCGACTGCCACTTGAAAAGACCTTTAATTTCTCAAGTAAGGCCTAAACCCCTAGTGACCCACATTAGACACTTCCTCAAGGTTACTTAATTCCTACACCTTATCTATGAAAGGGTTTTAAACACTGACCAGTTTTTCCTCTTTCAGATTTCCCAGCTGGACTCTGACTGGATAACACATGCTCGCATAGCATGTGAAACGAGACAAGATGACCCCGTGTAGACATCCCTGCTCCTGTGGGGATGACACGGCAGCCCTGGCTCAGTGGCAGAGGGCTCCCGGAGGTGAACAGCAGCCAGGGAAACCCTGCAGGCAGCAGCACCAGGGCTGAGGCATGCAGTGATGGGCTGAGGCGGCAGATGCATGGAGACCTCTGCACTCTCATGCCTCACAGACACCTTTTCTCTGATCTAAGACAAATGTCTCAAAACACACCTGGAAGCTTAAGTTTGGAAACTGAGACCCCGCGCTCTCTCTCCACTACACCTCCCAGCTTGCACCCTGAGGTACTCACTGAAGAGACCAGCTGGTAAAAGCTCTTCAAATCCAGCAGACTGTGCTGGATCCTGTCAAAGGGCTATGTTTACACCAGAAATGGCAGGCAATGATCTTTAAAAATGCCCCTGGATACCCCCATGACATCCCTCATCTGCTCCAAGCATTGAAATAAGCACCTCATTCAGTAGTTAAATTTTCTAACGTGTTGTGAAATCTCATCTTTTACTGGGAACACAGAAACACACAAAGCAGGAAAAATGCAACAAAAAATGCTCCTATTACTTCAACTTTTACAATGAGCCTAAGAAGCTAACAAAGAAAGTTACCGTATAGACAAAACCATTTAATTGCACTATGTAAAAGAGAAGGCAGATTTACTGAAGCAGAGCAGCAGACAGCATGACAGAACAAAATTCCTCAAAGCGATAGCATATAAATATTAAATAAAATGCAAGAGTCAACTCTGCAGATGGCTCTGGAAAAAAGCAACCCCTCTGGCTGCAAATATGCTTCAGAGAATACACTGCAAAAACTGGAAATCCACAAAGCCAAGGGGGAAATCAGTGAATAATCCGCTAGAAGGAAATCCCCAGCTTCCACAATCAACTGTGGGGATTAGAAAGACATTTCTAAATCAGCAAGGTGCAGGCTGGGACAGAAGGGTGAATTTTAGGATGGTTTTTTTTCCCCTCAGAATCATATACTGCCAAGCCAGGGAGATACTTACTGCCTGTCTTTGCATGCCAATGTAGATGTTTAATTTGGGAAGTTAATCTCTCTACGAAATTATTTAATATCATCTTTGCAAACATTACTTACTTCAGTAATGTAAACATTACTGCCTTTGCAAATGGCATTTCTAACAGATTTAAAGGTTTGATTGCTGATCAAGCGAGCTGCATCAACTCAATTCGCTTCTTGCCTTTTGCTCAGGGAACCAGCTGCACAATTCAGTCACAACACTTCCGGAGCAAAGCTAGAGAGGATTTTGTTAATCTGGATTTGTGAGCCCCAAGATACTGGCTTAAAAATCCATGATGAATCTGTGTCACTGTGTATTTTCTTCTCCTTTGGGAAAACAAAGCATGTATATATGCAGAAAATCAGGGTTATTCCCCTCACCTGTAAGAAGTAACCAAGAGGAAATAGAGGAGGGGAACTTGCCACCACCTTACCCAGATAACCAAACCACCCTGCAGCAGCAGCTTTCTACGATTTGCAGAGTGTGAAAAAGTAACGTATTAAAAAAATATATCATAACTAACCCCCCTCCTTGCAAACCAGACACACCTGTGTAATGTTTCTGTGGGTCGCCAAGGCAAGGGAATTGTAGAGGACGCAAGCGAGGCCACGGCAGCAAGACACAAGCGAAAGGAAACGCCGTGTCCTTTGCAGGACAGCACTTCCAGAAGTCGGCAGGCTTTCATCTGACAGGCTGAGCACTCACAACCTCTCTTCATCCAGTATATCCAGTGCTATCCTTTTCAGCAGACTGAGACAGAGGGTACCTGTGCGAGCATGACAACAGCTACCTCCAAAGGGGTGATGTTTAAAACAGATAACTGGGATATTTTCATGGAAGCAGCACTCTTCATCCACAGAACTGGAAGTGCCTGAACATATGCAACCAATACTAATCAGATCCTTCATACAGACTAACTAGCCAAGAAGCATCAAGTCCCACTTCCACAGATTTCCTTAACTTCCTGCTAAGGAGCAGCTATCCTGGCGTGCACTGCGACCACAGGACTCTCCAAAAGTTATATAGCAAGTAAGCAGGGGAGCGGGGAATGACCCCCAGCACCCTGCTGCCCTCATCAGTGGGCACCATGACGCACAGCCTGTACAAGTTTACGAACTAAGAAGCTGTATGGAAATCAGTTCTTAAATGCACAATATGATTAATCTGAGATGGAGACTAGGCAATACAAGCAGGTTTGTCAACACACGTTGTGCCAACAAAGCTTTCAGGCTTTCATATCTAGCACTTTCTTCATCCTCAAGAAATACCTCTGCTATGTGTTGAAAGCACAATGAAACACAAGGTATTTAAAACTAATACTAAGATACCAGAGATTAGTACAATGAACAGTATGGTTAGAATTGCAGAATTGTTAATGTAGATTAAAATGCTTTGCCAGTAATCACTTTCCTGACTGAGCCACGTGACTTTTCTTCTACAATCTGTGCCAGCCCTGTAAAGCCACACAGCTGGTCCCAGGGGTGCACAGCCCTGCAGGGGAGAGGACGGGTGCCATGAAGCTACCTTGGTCGTAGATGTGCTCAGGGAAACTGCCAGACATACAGAAATCTCTGCACCTAGCAAGCGGGCAAGGGCCAGAACTGCCTCCATACACAGCATTTTGCAGGGACAAGCAGAGAGAGGCAACCAAGCGAGATGTCACAAGATGCCATGCCCAGCCTGCCTTGCATTTTCTGGAGCATCCCCTTTGAAGGACTCTTCCTGGGGATGGTGTGAAAGGGACAGGCAGTTCAGCAGCAAAGACCCACAGCCCTACAAAGGGTTAATATCCTTCTCTGGCCATCTCTGGAGCCCGGTGACGTGAGTGACACCACGGCTCACCAGCTCCCTTCAGCAAGTGCTCAGGCACTCCACTACAGTAAAAAGTATTCATGTAAAGCCACTCCAAATCCCTGCTCCTTATAGCCTAAGAGAATTTTGGTGAAGAGGGTAAATGAAAAAATGAAAGGGTACAAGAAAACCTGTAGGGACTGAATACCACCGAGGCAATAAAATTAGAATCCGTATTTAATCACCTTCTCCAATAATTATTTCATTTTTTGCAGAAGTATTTCTGAGAGATTTCTGCATTTCTTCACAATGAACAGGTGATGATGAAAGATTTTGTCTAGACAGAAGTCAAAGTTTGAATTGTAAAATGAAGTTCTACACAGTGAAAGAAACCTAAATCAGCACAGTGTTATTTTTGTCTTAAAGCTTTTTAAACAAAACAAAACAAAGGTTAAAAAAAAAAACCAAACAACTGAACTTTATTATTTTGGAAATACAGTCTATCATAAAGTAAATATTTTAAATATTTAATATTAAGCGATAGTAAAGAACACTTTGTGGAGATGAAATGAGCAACATCAGGGGTTTTTATAAACTGTCTCTCAATACCGCTAGGACATGGCTAGCTGCTGTTCGGGACTAAGAGCGCACAGCATATTTGGTGCAGTGTAGATTTTTTTTATTTTTGGTAGAGAATATTTATTTACTGTCATAGCAGAAGAAGCAATTAGCTGACATTTCATGGGGCAGTCTCCCAAGAGTAATCCTGAGGCAAGAGTAACTCCACTGTCAGATGAGACACTGGAAGGAGGTGCAGCTGGGTGCCCTGCAGACCTACAGGTGAGTCGAGTTGCCTCACTTGAGACCTTCTTGCAGGTTTTTCTTTTCCATGGGGAGCCTTGCCATTTACAAATGCTTCTTCTTTTTTATTGCCTCTGCCCTGACAGCCAAGCTTTTGGCACAGATGGTCAGGACCACGATGAGGACTCCGACCAGGAACGTAACGAGAGGCCAGAGGAAGCAGTGTAAGAGGACAGTCTCATCATGAGTGCGCTTCAGCATTACATCATCTGGCCTACAAAGAGGAAGAACAGAAGAGGGGGAAAATGTAAATCAACTTGACACCATCAATTCATCATAACTGGAAAGCATCTGCCATGGAAACAATAAAGGTATTTTATTTGCAACTGTGTTAGAAAATGATTAAGTGGACCATTTAATTTACTGCTTTTGTTTGCCCATCTACCACCTGCCCTGTGGCAGGCCACAGGGGCTTTCCTCTTGTAGTGTTTACAGGCTAAGAAGTTCATTTAGATTAAAAAAAATTTAAAAAGCATTGGTACTTTAGGTCTTCCAGGGGTCATGGTCATCTCAAACAGTTGTGAGAGATACAATTTCGCATTGTGGATTGAAAAACCACTCCAGTGAAAACATAATCCAAGGCAGCAGTTACACATATCTACCTTGAACGGCATCAGACACTGTGCAATGAATTTAAAGTGCAATTAAAGCTTCTTTTTTCACTTTGAGCCCTCATGGGGCTACTTGGAGGCTCCTGACCAAACCCTGGCTATGGTTTGGGTCTGGATGGAGAGCCAGTCCCTGTCCTCAGTGCTGCACCACTGGTGGCCCAGGCTTGCCCAGTCACACTGGCAGGCAGGGGTCTGCACAAAACCTACCCCCAGGGGGACTCCAGCCCAGCTCTGCAGTGCTGGAGGCTCCCAGCTCAGCTCCTTCCCAACAGAGGCTACTTCAGCAATAAGCTGCAATTTGTTTCTGCAAACACCAGCTGCTCAGTGGACCCATATATGCCCCTAGAGGGACACTCTGGGGAAGCCTCCCCTGAAGATCTGAACCCACATGCTTCCGCCAACAGCATCTAACACACAGTCATGGTTGGGTAGGTAATGGATTTATGCATTTCCAAAGGGAAATGGAGAGAGGAGGAGAACAGCAAGGAGGAGGCATCTCAGAAGGCTTGGAAATACAGCCGTGCCACATGTCTGAAAGATCAGATGTCCATCTGTCTCTTCCAAGTCTGAGAAGTTGGTTGGGAAATCTGATGGCAGGTTGTCCTCAGCTCTGGCTCTTTCTGCTCTCCCTGAAGTTTAACAGAGATATTACAGCAGTCTCGTGGCATTTGCATTTTGCTGTTGCTTTCCCATCTACAGCCAGAGACACACAGTCTGCTGGAAAACTATCTGCAAAGGAAGGAAAAAGAACTTTCTCTAATTAGGAAAATATACATAGTCCTGACTCATACTGGTTCTCACTTACATTGAACACTCCCATCCCACGTTGCTTCATCAACACTACCCAAAGCTCCTTGGAGCAACAAACCTCATAGCCTAAAATCCTGGCAACCAAGGCTCATTCAGCCAGGTCCTGGGAATTAAGCTCTCCTAATGCGGTGGCACAAGGGAACAGATAGCTGTGCAATGACTGTGCTGTCTCTCCCTCAACAGCTTCCTCCTGATCAGAAGGCAGCACTAAGAAAACATTCCCTGTAGGGGAAGTAAGAAGAAACTCTTTTTCCTTCACTGAGAAGTTAATTAATGGCGATGCCTCCAAATCTACAGGGTTTTATCCATCCTTAGGGAGTCGGCGGAGCCAGACGGCCAGGCTACACCTGATCCCCGGTTTAATCACGCCCACATTTGCATTTCGGGACTTCTCCCCCCCAGAATTACTGTGTGGAGGTTCCTCTGCACTGTGCCAGCCACAAGTCCCCAAGGCTGGCACCACACATCTCTCTTTATTTGTGTAGTAAGGAGCAGAATAAGACTCTGATTATGAGCAGCTCAGCTATATAAAAGTTGAAACTCAGCAACATAAAAAAGGATCAAAAGAAACACAGGTGCATTCAATAGTCGAACACATGAAGTCTGCCCAACTGAAATGCTCCAGACACATAATCAGCCCCATGTGGAGAACATAAGTTGAATAAAATAATATTAACTTTATGGGCACAAACTCACCAGTCTATGCCATATAAATGACAGCACCCAAACAGAAAAATCCTTTCACAGGAGGTATAATACTGCTTCCCTCATATTTACTGTATCATCATCTATGAATAACAGAGTGCTAACTGGCAAGGAGGCCATAAGTAGGCAGCACTCAATCCTTGCAGCTCTCAGCTTGCGAGTGACACTGAATTTTAAGTATTTTTTTTAAAGCAGATAGTACTTAAAGAGTTCGAAAATAAGGGGCAAGCAAATGAACTAGGAAATTGGATTCAGTTAAAGAGAAGAAAATGTGGTTGGAGAGAACAAGATATTCTTTTGACGAAATCTTGGATATTTTGGAAAACCTCTGTACCAAAGGTAGCAGCGATGGATGCCAAACACTCATTATAGGTGCAACTGTAACTCTTGCAACTTAGTAATTTAAAAGAGTTCCCCTTTTTCGAAAAGAGTCAAAGACTTAAGAGGTGTTTAATGAAGCCTCAGGATGAGGTTTGGGTTCAGGTGGATATTATTGCAATTCTTAGCTACAGCAAGAGTCCCTGTGCAACTCCTACATGGCAGAAGGTGTGCAGCTCACAGCATCTCTTCAGACAATGCATCAAGTCATGACTGGGTCCCCCAAAAATGCATCACTAAATTACTATTGGCACCATGTGTAAGACATTAAATGCCCTTCTTTAGTCAAGGGAAGGGACAAGCACTGCTGGAGGGTGACTCAGTGCATGGGCGAGCTCGGGGACCCTCCAAGGTGTAGCCTCTCATTACTGACTCTTGGAGCTAAAAAACGGTGGGACAAATCTCAGCCTTGCTCCTACTTGGTTTAATCTGCATGGCTGTTCTGGAAGAACTACCATGCTTTCAGCTGCTCTTTATCTTAGCCCAAATTAACTTTTCATTGCAGACCACTGGAGTGAGCGAGAAAAACTAATAAAAGCAGACAGCGGTGCCAGCAGATAAACTGCACGCTCCTGCACGGTGACGTCCCGGTTATCTGCCTGTAACAGCCCATGGAAACTTATCAAGATCAACTTTGGCAGCACGTAATGCCATTTCTTTGCATTCATATGATTCCCTCTCTCTCTCCCATCAGGACAAGTTCCTCTTTCCTACCTCTGCTGACCCGTGCAGAGATGTCGCAGGGCATAGGGGAGGGCACTGGGGAGCGCTAGGGTGGCAGGAGGAGGCAGCAGAGGACAGGAGGCTGGGCTCAGGGGTGCCCAGTTGAGAAGCCCTTCCCTGCAGATCCATCACCAGAGTTGACAGCAGTTATGGAAAGTGCTCTGGAAAACAGCTTAGAGGGGGTAATGGCAGCAGAGGGTCCCACTAAAACGCAGCTTTTACAGCAGAGGGAAATATCTGAAGAGGGGTTATTGAAAAAGAAAATGTATACTATTTTCCCTTACAAGATAACTCCTTTTGACTCTGCTTTTTAGTGCTGAGATTGCAAACAACAGCAAATAACATCTTCTGAAGCAAGGAGGGAAAATCAGCCCTGCTGCACCCTCACAACGCACTGCACTAGACCCCCAAGCCTGCTGCCCTGCTGCCGTAGCACAGGGCTGGTGCCAGCAGGGAGCCTATCCAGCCGAGCTGACCAACACAACCTGAGAAGGACCATCAGGCAGAGGAAGACATCCCTGATCAGGAAAAACACCTCAGTGGCACATGGGTTATGCTGGATTTGCTCACCTGAGGAGCAGGGGCTCTGCAGCCAGACGTCCTCTGCGGCAGGAGCACCGCAGCCCCGTGGCTCTGCAGGAGATGCGCAGAGGTAACCACAGGGGCTTGGGGGTTTGTCATGGCCCCACGTGCTGTACCCTGCGAACAAGGCCTCATCCCCAGGTTTTCAATTGCTCCTTGGAAAGAGGGGTAGGGAGGCACAAGGTGGGTGGCTTGCAAGCCGAATTTACAAGCCCCAGCTCAGCAGCCAGGGACTGGCGTGGAGAGTAGTGTGAGTGAGGGCATAAGAGGTCGCCTGCCTTAAAACCTGAAGAATAAGCATGTTTGTGCTTGTTTTCAGGTGATCCATGCCAGGCTAAAAGCCATAGGTATTTCATGTGAGATCTGTAAGGTCCGAAGCAAAGGACTGGGGAAAAATTAGGAGGAGATAGAGGGAGTCAGAATCAGAATTAATCAGATTAATTAAATATAGCAAAGTCATTAGTGATTAATTAAGAGGTTAGCCTACAGAGGCTGGATTTCTCTTCTTCCAGGCTGTTTGTTATCCTCACATGATGGCACCAGTTCAGGGCAAGAGCTGTCCTCCACCTTCTGAAGAAATGCATTCTGAGGCAGAGCAGAATGGCCACCACCACCCAGCAAACCTCTGAAGGAACCAGTGAGATGTGCAGAGCAGCTGTCCTCTGACACCCGAGTCTGCAGAGTGTTTGGGGACATCCCTGGGACAACTCCAAAGTGATCCTGCAACAAAAAACCCTGAGGGATAAGGAAGAAAATCTGCTTGTAGAAAGTACCCAGAGCAGCAGCCAAGACTGCAGAAGCCCTGCTTGACCTGCAGGACACAGCCACGTTGCTGGATGGCTCGCTGCGGCATCCTGCTCGGGGCTGAGCTCATTACCAGGGCACTGCACCAGCCCCCCTCAGGGATCAGCAAGAGCTGGATCCTGCTGCCCTGGTACAAAAAACTTTGGCTTTCGCTCCATGGCTTACACGGTGGTTAATACAAGAGAGAGGCTTTGCACGTTTTTGAATCAGAAATATGCACGCAGAGGTACTTGTCTTGCCAAGCACAGACGGAGAGTGTCACTGAGACAGCAAAGTTGCTGGCAGTGAGCTGTGGGTTTTATGCGGCCTGTCACAGTTCCTTTTGAGCCCCGAGATAATCACAACGGCTGTGCTGTGAGACGAGAGGAACGCGAGCCAGGCTGTGCTGGTGTGGGCAGACCCCCAGGACTGTGCTGCAACAAGACCAGAAGTTCAGAAACCAGAACCCCTATAAGGCCTTCAGGAGAATGAGCCTCTGGGAGGTCATCACCTGCCCATGAAACAGAAGCCCACAGGAGCAGGAAAATACTGCAGCCACCCAAGAATGCTAGATACAGGCCAAAGGAGCAGAAAGTTTTAGCTGAAATCTCTGGATTCCACCTCTAAAACAATAACTCTTATCAACAGCAGAAGCAAGGAAAGCAGGAGCCTGGAAAGGAGCCACAGAGCTGCCGTGGGATCGGGAGGAGCAGCAGAGAAGGCTAGCAGGGCTGGGCAGAGAAAACAGGGGGGAGGTGGTAGGGGGAAGGGAGAAAGCTGTATTTAACAGGCAAGCAGGGAAAAGAAGGGAAGACAGAGGGCTGTACTTCCACAGCAAACAACACCTTTCCTCAGAAAGAAAAATAAATAGCTACCAGGGCACCCAAAACACAATAACATAATTGTTTTGGTTTTGCATGGCAAGGCCAGCGTGCATTGAAACTGCGGTTTTGACTTTTTCTTGCTATTTTTGTAGAGGCGACCTGCCTGTTCCCATAATCTGAAGGTTTGTTGTTTGGCGTGGAAAGAGAAAAGGAAGTGTGCTCCCATCCCCGGGGGAAACCCTCTCATGACAAGGATGTGGCTTTGCTGGAAGCCCCCACAGCATCACTCCCCTGGTGCTGAGGCAGCAATGCCAAACCCAAAGGGTGTATGTCATGCCTGGAAACATGTTTCTTTTCCCTGTGAAAAAATCAGCAGATATAATTAAAGATACTGCCTTGTCCCTGCAAGTATAATGCATTTAATAAATTCGTCTTTGCTTTGTGACTTCCATATAATACTTCAGTTCGAAGATGTTGACCATATTCCCCCTAAGCTTGGTTATGGACCAGCTCTTGTTTCTGGTGATGCTGCCATTCAGTTCTCCAGTAAATGCAAAGCCTCTCAAGGGGATGTGCCCAAACTCCTAACACCAGTTACCAGTGCACAAAACAGTGGCAGGGGCAAGGCAGAGACCTAGTCAGACAAAACGGGGAGAAAACCCAAATACTTTCAGGCCCTGCTCAGGTATCGAGACCTGGTTGTTCTGCTGCGAATGGTGACGGCCACTGTGCAGCACCACCACCACTGCTCAGCAGCAACCCCAGGGTGAAAGAAGAATGAACAAACTGAAAAAAAACCCTAAAGTTGTCTCTACCTTAACTCTGAAAACTCACCTTTCCCTTTCACTGAGCAGACAAGGAGGGAAGAATTCTGTTTTTGTTGCTAAAAGGTGAGACCAGTACTTATTTTTAGCAGGACTTTGAGCTCAGGGCTGGAGCCTCGTGGGCTCTGACTCGGGGTAACTGGATTAGTTGTTGCATTATGCAACACATCCCTGTTAGGCTCTGCCAAGCAGTTCATAACAGACACTGGATAAAGCAGGCCTCCATCAGAGCCTTCAGAGCAATGACTGAACATCATCGAAGAACTGCAGTGCAGGGGTTCCCAAAAAGTCATGTAGGAGCAAAAAGTTACAGGCACATAAACGTTTCGGTCATCAGTTATGCACCACACTGTGCAACTTATGTGACACAGCGAAAGGTGACAGAGGCAGGGGCATGGGATAGGGAAACCTTACAAACCTTTTTGTATTCAAACAATCTGGATTTAAAGATGTTTGCAATCTGCACACCCTTACCTTGCCCATACTGATTCATATCCCTTCGCTATGGCAAGAACTTATCAGTATATTTTTTCCCCTGTTGTTGCAAGACGCAGAGCTCCTCAGCTGGATGGCTGCATGCAGGGGCAGTGCTATGTCTTACTAACAGTAAAGGCCTTTCCCTCTCAGGCCCAAGTACTGCTCTGCACATGACACAGTAAAGGAAAGGATAGGAAATAGCAATGCCATCTTCCTGACCGGAGGGAATTAATTTAGAAAACTTTGTGAAGTACCAAAGCAAACTGCGATTTCTGTTCCACCATTTATGAATGAGCAGCCTGACTACCTGAGGACCCATGGCTTCTGCAGATAACTATTCCCAGATAAATAGCCTGCAGCAAATCCCAATGCTATACAAGTTGTCGCTAATCACTAGACAGTGTTTGCTCTTCAAATCTCAGATGAATTTGTGTACAGCATCCAGCAGCAAACACAGAGAAGTATAAAGCACAGCTGACTCATCTGCTTTGCTGTGGCAAAGGAACCACAGAGCATTCTTGCCATACTGGACAAACCCAGAGCTAAAAAGCAATAATGCCACATAAATGAGCCGCTACTAAGAAATGGCTTGACACATGTTGCTCTACCTCTGCAGGGCATGAGACTGAGAGGTCGGAGCTAATGGAGATTTTTTTCTCTCTCTTTTTGTTCTTGTCGTGATGACAATGAAACCTGGAAGATGAAGAAATTAAGTGACAGGATCTCCCCCACCCCACCTGTTCCCACAGGCCTCCCACTTTAGGGCATGTGGTCATGACTACAGACCCCCTGGGACACTCGTGAGATGCATGAATACTGAAGCGCTAGAGCTCAGTGCCTTCTCAAACCTTTGGAAACAGCCTGAAAACTTTGTCTGAATTTGCCATTTATTTTGTGCTCTGAAACACTTGGGGTTGCTTTCTGCTGGGCAGGGCTCTCTTCATACCAGAGTATCATCGCACCAACAGACAGGCATCTTCACTGGAGGTCCAGAAGAACAACTTTCCCATGCAGCTTGCACCACTTGGCCCAAAGCTAGCCAGAGAAGAGCAGGACACTAAAGGTAAATGCCTACAGTGTCAAAGCAAAACCTTGCTTTTCCGTAAAATGTTGAGCTCCAAGCTAAGCTGCACTTTGGTTCCCTAAGGTAAAAGTCAGGCAGCTAGTTGTGCTGAGCATCTCTATTTATATTAACCAAGAATGACTGAAATTGCTAAGTCTGCTTCTCACCCCTTTTGTATAACTTTGACCTGTACAAATGGCATCACTTCCTTCTTCTTTTCAAAGCAGCCTGTTGAAATGTGCCCCACCAAACTGAAGGGAGGTGTTACCTAACAGTGTGCTCTGCATGCGGCAGCAACTCTGAGAATGATGCTAAATTAAGTTTGATGAAGAGGAGACGATGTTCATTCATTGCCTAGATATTTACCTAGAATGTTATTCTGCCATTTCAAAAGACACAGTATTAATATTGCAAATACTAGTCTCTCTAAGGAACCTACCACTATATTCTATATGTTTTATACAGACTGACACGGAAGAGTTAGCTAATCCACACAGCTAAAACAATTACTAACAGAAAATATGCACACTTCTATTTTGAAGTGAACAGATTTTTCCCTCATTTTGTATGTTTTTTGCTGCTTCACAAGCTGTTTAGTCATCGTAGCTCTAAAAGTATACCTAAGCAAGCACATTCCTAGTCAGCAAAACTTATCTCTCAAAGCTCATTCCTATCTCCAGAAGGAAATAGATGGTGTACACATTTCAGCTTAGACTATCTTCAAGTATCTCTGGCAGTAAGCCTCTCTTCTGCTGTATATAAACTGTTGTATGATCAGCAAAAGTCAGCATTTCAAGCCAGTTGTTGCATTTGGCAAGAACATTTAACATATAGGATGCAGCAACTATAAGGAAAAATCTTAGCCTGAGTGCTGCACAATTCCTCAGCATCAACCTACATAAATGGCAGACCCTAAGCAGCATGCAGCCTCAGAAAAATTTTGCCTTTGTTTCACCTACAGATTTGATGTGAGAACCAACTTGCCTAGCTCTGGACACCTACCACCTAGGTGCCTGCACCTGAGCAGATGACCCTAAGCTCCTTTACAGGAAAGAAATAAACATCTCTTGGCATCCAACATATATTAGGCATTTATTTTGGAGTGAGATGAAAGGCTCCTATTTCTCTCCACTGACTATAAAAGCTAACTTTCACAGCATCTTGTCCATACCAGCTCAGATGAATCCTAGCCATGATGTCTCCTACAGAAGATCCGAAGTTCCTGACTATCCTGCTGACTCAGGCAGTGGCTGCTGCAGGCCTCAGGTCTCAGCAGCACAGGGAACTGGCAGCACTTGCCTGCCCAGAGAAGCCAGCATCATCACTCGGCTCCGTGCTAGCAGACCCAAGCATTGGCACTTTGTGGACAAAAGCAGTTTCCAAGAAGGTCCCTGCCAGGTCTGATGTCATCACAAAGGATGACCTAAGTTTTAAACTCTGCTTGCAGTAGACAGTGCTGCTTTCCCCACTGTAAGGAGCAACTAGTTTTTGCCACAAAGCATTGGTAGCGTCCCTCTGCAAAGAGTTGCCCAGGGACACCAGACTGTCATCCTGGACATGCCGACTAGGTCTATGGTCTCTCCAGGGAGGGGACAACAATCATAGCCTGCCTAGGACAAACCTGAAGACCCCAAGGCACTCAGTGGCTCACCCACAGGAGAGTCAAGCATCTCTGTGCCTGCCACACTGCTTCAGCCCCATGGTTCCCCCAAGGTCCTAGCACACATTGGCATCCATTCTCCTCCTGTGTATCTTAATGAACTTAAATATCTGATGCCAACACTCCCACACTGAGCACTGAATTGCACCAGCAAGCACCGAGCTATTCCCACCTAGGTCTCCCTCATCTGTTTAACTTCCAAGTGCTGGTGAGGTAGGACCAACCTTCTCCTTCAGTCCCTGATGTGTCAGATATTTATCTGAGTGCTTAACTTAGCAGCCAAGAACAGCGTCCCCAGCTCTACCAAAATTGCTTATGCTGATCAAATCAAGCAAGTGTCATATGCCTCCAGAATTGGAGTCTAAACCCCATAAAACCTTGGCTGATCTGGAGGTCTTAAATACTCTCTTTCCAGCTCCCTGTCTACATGGACCTGTCATCCCAACCACTGCTGTTCTCCCAAGTCCTCCCTGGGAGCCTGCACACTGGGGTTAACAGGAAGTTGCTGCTGCCACATTACCTTTTATTTTCCAGCACATCATCATCAGAAAGAGACAGGCAAAAGGACTCGCTCCTCTTCCCATTTACTGAAGGAAGGAAACCACACGCTTACACCCTTTACTGCCCTTATACACATGTAAGTCACATCAACATCAGTGGTAAAAGTAAGAATTGAAATAGAAGAGGAGATGCTTTAAATTACAACTTTCTACTCTGCAAGCATGTATGAAAACTGGCAGTTCTGTGAAGGTTTATTACATGTGTCTAATTGATTAATCCTCTATGAACAAAATTCCTGAGGTGGTTTGTGCTATTTACCAATCTCCCCTTTTCTTCCAGCCCCACATGAACACAGAAGGATTTCTCTTCCACAGAGGGAAGGAACATTAATATCCAAGCCAGAAATTTGCAATCTGAGTGTTAAAAGCCAAGATGCTTTCTGCCATAAAATGATGTGTTTTGAGGGGAACTTTCCTCAGAGTTTTATATTTTTACTTCAAGTAGTAAAAAAGCTTTTCTGCTTCCTGTGTAGCTTTTCATCAATAGAGTTGTCTTGCAAAGTTCTGCACTAAACTCTGTGCGCTAAACCACATCACTATATGGGTGTGTGTGTATATACATATGCATGCATTTATATACGTTTTCAAAGAGAACCAATGGACAGCTGTTAAACAGATGCATAAGCACTTCTGCCTATGCAAATGTAGATTACTCACCTCAAGTGCTGGTTAAAATAGCATGTAAATGGTTGCGAACCCACTTTCTCCTTCCAGTATTTCTGCTTGTACGTGACATTCTCAGTGTTCTCCTGATCATCTCTTGCGCAGGGAGGGATGTACGAACACTGCCAACACACAGCGCACAACAGAGTTACTTTGGTGCTCAAGAACTCACTTTCTCTGCATTTTCATTATAATACCAGTGAGAGTGAAATGGGCAAAGAATAATAAGTACAAGCTCCAAAGAAACAGAAAAGTTAGCTGAACTTTGCTTCAATTGCTAGTTACTCCCTGCAGGTACTGGAAAAGAATATGCCAGCATTCAGACACAAAATAAAGGCTTTATCATGTTTTGCTCCATTATCAAACCAACCTGGCACATAACTCCTTGGGTTTTTGCATGATGAATCTAAAAATTATTGTTTCATTTTGATGTATTCCTAGCCAGCTGCATGGATTAGGTATGAATTAGTTCCTATTTTCAGTGAGGCATGTAATCTCAAGTTTTGTTTAGCACCATGCTAATAAATAACTAAAATATTCCAGCAAGCTTTCCCAGATGATGGGATACCTGATATCTGGCTGATATCCATTGGCAAAAGGCAGGTATTCTTCCACTGTTACAACACGGGGAAACAAGCACAGAAAGTTCAAAGCCCCACTTCAGCAGAAAGGTTTGAGCATCTGCTTCTGCTGTATAGAAGTCAACAAGAGTTGAGCGTGCATCTGAGCTATCTGCTGATCTCACCCTCAGACATCTGCTTCAAACCCCAAAGAGATCAAGGGGAGTTCCTCCCCCAGATCAAGTGCACTTGGGACTGGGCTTTCAGAGTCTCAGCTCTGGGCCATGCATAACCTACATACCTTGTTTCCAAGTCTCATCTTTGACACACCATCCTTTCATCCTAGCCACAGGGAGTTAAGCAAGAAAAAACCAAATAGTCCACTGAATCTTCTGTTGGCAGTACCAAGATCTCAATGTCCAAGCAAAATCCTTCCTGTTGTTACCAGGCATCCATATGGGAGATCATTACAGGAGACGTTGAAGCAAACTGAATAACACAGCTTAATTGATCCTTGGATAACATAAAGGCTTTTCACTCTGGAGGACACACGGACAGCAAGGCTACAGGTGCACACACAAATTTTTAATTCCTTTAAAGCTGGGAGCTGTAAGCAGAAAAAAAGCGACTGGGAAGGTAGATAAAAAGCCTCCTACTTAGGTAGGATGAGGAAGCAGGAGATGCAGGCTGTGGGAAGCCCCTAAAGGGATCCCCACATATGATCAGAACATGAGTCTCTTAACAGTATCCTGAAGGCAATAACAAGGAGAGAGATACCCTCTCTAACCTGAAAATAAAGATCAATGTGACTCACTGTGCCTACTGAGTACTTTCCTCTCCCTCTCCTTTGGTGAGGTTTCACAGGGGCCTACCATGCACCCAGCTGCACACTATATGCGATCTGTACAGACCTAGAAGCTCATCTCCACTGTACGACAGCTTGAATCTTTGTTATTCCAGTGAGATGGGAGAAATCTCAGGATTTTATTGGCCTGGTCACGTAAAATTTGGCCACTTCTGTCAGCACTTACAATTGCTGCCAGTAGTTTCCATGCTTCAAACTGGAAGGATCTGCAAGGTCTTTCTTGTTGCTTCCAAGCTGAGACTTGCCTTTTTCACATGCAAGGGCCTTTTCATTCACATGGGCCCACATCTGGTGTTGCCACAGCACAGCACTCCCTTTAGATCCCTGTTCAGATCACCCTAAGCAAGGATTCTCCCACCGCTGATGACAAAGGAATGAAACAAGCAGCAACACCACTCTGCTTCAGAAACAAGAACGCAGTATTTATCACACACAGTTATTTCCATCTTAAATAATATTCTTTGTCTGGCAATGCTTTTGGTTTGGTTGCATACTTTGGAAGTATCAACCCCACTCCCCTTTCCTCCACCCTTCTAGTGCACAAACACATCTGTGCAGCAGCTGGATGGAGTCAGCAGAGTTGGCACCAAGACACCCAAGGGCAATGCTGACTCTGTTAAGTCCACCTGACAGCCACTGACATGCCACACCTTCCCACCTGGTCCCCCACTGGTCCTCCCTGCTCAGCCCAGCATCCAGCACTCCCAACCTTCTCCAGTCCAGTGTTTTTCTTCATGATGTCTTTCATATACTGCTGTGGAAATGGTACCATATCCCACCAGCTGTACTCTCACTGCCTGTTTCTGACTGTAATCTATGCCCTGCTCTTCCCCAAGACCCCAGGCTTTTAAGGATACAAGGGAGCAGAAGTAAACAGGCTTTACTCAGCATCTCCTCGTCACAGAAGGAAATTAGGTTTGTTAAACAGGACTTTCTCCTTGTGAATCTGTGCTGGCTAGGATCAATGACTGTGTTGTCTTTGTTTTAGGTTTGCTTTCCTAAAATTCAGGGTTCTGACTTTGCCTGACCCATATCCTTCAGGGCAGCAAACTCTACCAGTGTGTGATCACTGTAGCCCAAGCTGCCTCCAATCTTGACATCACTGATAAGCTCACTTGCATTGGTGACGATTGGGTCCAGTATTGCATCCCCTCTGGTAGGACTGTTTATTATCTGGCTTAAGAAGTTACCCAGGGGTCTCCTGGGTTGCCTACAGCTCACCATGATACTTTTCCAGCAGATGTTGGGATGGTTGAAGTCCCCCAGCAGGACGAGATCCTGTGAGGGTGGTGCCTCCTGTAGCTAGAGTAAGAAGGCTTTGTCAGTAGGTTCCCCTTGATCGGGCAGCCTATAGTAAACACCAACCACAAGGTTCTCTTTATTGCCTTGGTCTCTAATTCCTACCCATAAGTTTTCAACCTGCTCGTGAGCTTTTCACACTCTATCCATTTCTTGATGTAGAGGGCAACGCCTCCGCCCCTTTTCCTCACCTGTCCCTTCTGAACAGCCTGTAGCCATCAATAGCAGCACTCCAGTCATGGGATTCATCCCACCACGTTTCAGTAATGGCAACTAGGTCATAGCTTTCTAGCAACACGGTGGCTTCCAGCTCCTCCTGTTTGTTGCCCATGTTGCGTGCATTGGTGTGGAGGCACTTCACACCACTCTTTGCACAAGTAATCCCAATGGCAGCTAACAGAAAACACACTGGGTTCATTCCCATCTATTTATCTTCATGTGAAAAACACAATAGACACCCAGGGTCTTGTGATAAATTGTTTGGACCTCGTTGCTTGAGCCTGTTGAGGATTAACAATCTCAAAGACAGGAGTGGTCACTGCCCAAGGCAAAATTGTCATCACATGGATGCCAGGGGTCACCCTGAAACATCTCAACCTGATGAAGGCCTTGAGCCACAGTGAACACCTGAGGTCCAACTCCAACATGGACTTACCACCTGCTGCAAAGAGCTGGTTTGCCTCCCCAGGATGTCAGCATGGTTCCTGCCAACATGCTGCTCATTTTGGCCCCTTCTGATCCATGTAGGTGGTGAATCTCTCTTTTCTCAGCCTCCCAAGCACACTTCTTGGGTGCTTTGCTTGATCAGCTCTATTGTACTCCAAAGCACAGTCAGTGCACAGATAAAAGGGAATCATAACCTGGCAACTTCTGCTGCCATAAGTTGGTGGATGAACCTGAAATGACCTCCTGCTTTGGCAACAGGCAGTTTCTGAAAGGTTAATTCCACAGTCCTCCCCCACAAGACACGGCATGAAATCCTACCATGAAAACATAAATAAATGCCAAGTGTTTGAAAGCAAGTTAGGACGCCTTGTGCTCAACTGCTGCTCATGCAGCGACATCCATTTTCAGTGGAAATGTCCCACTCTATATTACTTCGATGGTTTTTTTCTTAAACAAGTTACAATGAAGTTGGAGAACAGCACTTAAGATTAGACATTCAGAATAAATCTAACGGAGCAGAGGCCTTTTCAGTGGATCTATTGGTACATGGTGCTGTAATCGCACCTCCTACGCTATGTCATAGCAACGATAAAATTATTATGCAATTCAAATACAGTCTCAATTACACAGCTCAAAATCAGTAGCAGGCTAATAATATTCCCCCTTCAATCACAGCCAGTGTTTGGATAGATGACTCAGGATTCAATTCACTAAAAGCATCGGTGAGCAGCTAGTATACCTTTACACCAAGGTTTTGTAAGATTTGTATCTGTGTTGTTGCTGGATGCTCCCACTCCAGTGTGCCTGCAGATGCCTGGGAAGATTCCCAGTCCTTCTGAACACTTCACTAGAGCAGATATTCTTCCACATCACAGAGAAGCAACAGAGCTGTGAACTCTCTAACATGGTTTAGCTTCCAGGTTGCATTTCCTGCTTTCAAAGACTAATTCTTGCCTAATCCAGTCATATTTTTATGAAAAAGAAGCCAGGCTTGGTAGACTCTGAGAGAAGCTGTCTCAAGCCTGGAAGACACTGTCTGCAAGATGAGACCAAGAAAGTCTCAAATGCAAACAGGCATTAAGGGCCCAAAGTAGAAGCAAGTCAGCCCATCAGAAAACAAACCAACGGCACCAAGAATCAAGTCTCCAGCCTCAGTTTCCAAGCAGCTTGTTGAGAACCATCCCCCTGGCTGCTGGTGAACCACCGGACACAGCACGTGCCATTTGCTTGGTGCGGCAGAGAGCCCCCACATCATGTGCCGTGCAGGTTGGGAAGCCTGTGATGAAATGAAGGAGTGGAAAGGATGATCTAGATAAGCATGATTGCAAAAGTACAGTGCACCACTAAAGCCAACAATTTCCAACTCCTGATCTCCAAGTATATCGGCTTTGTGTGGCAACATTTTGGTAGTCGTGGAGGGGCTACAGGGATGGCTTCTAAAAGACACTTCCAGAAGCTTCTCCTATGTCTGACAGGGCCAATGCCAGCCAGCTCCAAGACAGACTCAACACTGGACAACAATAAGCCAGTCAGCAATGGTGATAGCGTCTCTGGGATGATATATTTCAGAAGGGGACAAAGCTGCTGCAAGACAGCAGCTGGAAGAGAGACGTGAGACCATGTGAGAGAAACAACCCTGCAAGACACCCAGGTCAGTGAAGGAGGCGGATGAGGTGCTCCAGGCGCTGGAGCGGAGATTCCTCTGCAGCCCCTCATGAAGACCATGGTGAGGCAGGCTGTCCACCTGCAGCCCAGGGAGGACCCCATGCCAAAGCAGGTAGATGTGCCTGAAGGAGGCTAGGCCTCATGGGAAGCCCATGCTACAGAAGGCTCCTGACAGGACCTGTGGGCCCGTGGAGAGAGGACCCTATGCTGGAGCAGGTTTCCTGGCAGGAGCAGGACTTGTGACCCTGTGTGTGGGTCCCCATACCGGAGCAGCCCGTTCCTGAAGGAATGCACCTCGTGAAAGGGACCCACGCTGGAGCAGTTTGTGAAGAACTGCAGCCCGTGGGGAGGACTCAGGTTGCAGAAGTTCATGGAGGACTGTTTCCCATGGGAAGGATCCCGTGCTGGAACAGGGGAAGAGTGTGAGGAGGAAGGAGTGGCAGAGACAACCTGTGATGACCTGACTGCAACCCCCATTCCCCATATCCCTGTGCTGCTGTGGGGAGGATGTAGAGAAAATTGGGAGTGAAATTGAGCCCAGGAAGAAGGGGTGGGTGGGGGAAGGTGTCTCTCATTGCCCTACTCTGATTTAATTGGTAAGAAATTAATTTCCCTGAGTTGAGTCTGTTTTGCCTGTGACAGTAATTGGTGGGTGACCTCTCCCTGTCCTTATCTTGTCACACGAGCCTTTTGCCATATTTTCTCTCCCCTGTCTGGCTGAGGAGAGGGTGTGATAGAGAGGCTTTGGTGGGCACTTGGTGTCCAGCCAAGGTCAACCCACCACACCAAGCGGTGTATGAGCTTCTCCCAACTTTGTGTGTGAGTATCCCCACGCATTACTGAGTTATCTTCATGCTCTAGAAGGGAGGAAGCACTGCCACACCATCCTGCTGTGGCAGAAGATGAGCAGGGGACTCACTCCATTGGCACAAAAAAATATCCCCCTCCCAGCTGACTGGAGGGAGCTGGAGCTGAGCATCACATCTGGTTTTCATCCACATCCATCAGCTCAAACAAACCCACCAGCAGTGACCAAACCCACAACGCTTCACAGAGGGTTGAGGCAGTGAGGGGCACCCCAGGTGAGACAGCAGGGCAGTGGGGTTTATCTGCAGCACCTGGGGCTGCTTCTGGAGGAACCACTAGACAGCATCTGCAGAGTTTGCCCATCACAGGCACCAGCCCGAACACAGATCTGGTGCTTCACCAGATGCACCAGACCCTCCCAAAATTAATGTAGAGTTGGGCATATTTTGGTATTAAACTTCCTCTGTTGTGGGTCATATTTAAGAGTCCAAAAACCAAAACCAATTCTATTTACAAGTACAATGAAGAGATAACTGTGTATCATCTCATCAGGCTGAGCAGTTACAGAAAGAAGCGTGACAGGAGCATGTGCAGGTGCGGAGCACAGACAAGGAGCAGCAGCTGGCTGCTCTGCTCTCCTGCCCAGGGATGGGGACGGGGACAGGGAGAACCAGGTCCTGCTGCACAGCTGCTAACATCAGGCTCGCCACTCGCTCCCCTAAAAGTTTCTTCAACAGAACAGTCAGCAAGTTCTTCTAGCACCAAGCTTAACTTTAGGCACAGAAAGGGAAAAGTCTAAAAAGCCAGAAAGCAGATCTTTTTAGCAGCTGACATAGTCCGTTGTTATTTCACCCAACCAAACCTACAGCCTGGCCCCCGTGTTGGCTGTATGTGCCGCCGACACACTTGATGGCCAGAACGATAGTGACAAATTGACTTTGGAATTAATCCTCCTTAAGCCTTATCTCAGAGATTATTATTGTTATCAAGGGAGCTGAAGAAAGGCTACTGTCTCTCCACTGAAATTTTTTCCTCTGAGGCAATAATTAAATAAAAGAAAAGAAAAAATAAAGAAATCCACAAATCACTCGGACTGAACACAAATGTCATTGTGCCCGGTGCTCTCTATATACGTTTCTGGATTAACTCTGACCCAGCTATATAAGCTTTTAAGACCTAAAATGAATCCTGGGCTGTACAATGATGTGATTATCCTAGGAAGCAAGAGAGAGAGAAAAAAGTAATTTCTTTTTTCTGCAGCTAGACCTCGCTAGAACAGACAGATTCATAGCTGCCGGTAGGTTTATACACCAGCCCACTCTACTACAGGAAGTAGAATATTTTTAGTCCAATACAGTGGGGATTTTTGGGGGGAAGCTACCAACTGCTTCAGTGTTGTTGCATAGTGTAAGGAGCCTGAACTGTGCCTTTTCCACACTAGTGATTTACCAGGAAGAATTGCTACCCCACCCAGAGAAGCAGCTAAACAATATAAAATTTTAAGACCATTCAAACCAAAATTATTCATTTTTTTTTCCTTCTAGGTAGTTGGCACAAATTAGTGTGTTGCACGTCTAATTGCGTGAACGCAAGCAAGTGTGCTCCAAGAAGCTGATGGAAACAGGAAGGGCTGAACGGCTCCGTAAGTGTTCATTCATAAATACATGCTGTATCCCAAGCATTAAATCTGGCAGATTCCTACTTTGTTGCTATGGCTAAGCCATTTCAGCACAAAATCCTGAAAGCTTTTAAAGACACTGGGACTTCAGGACAAAAATTAAAAGGGGAGTATAACGGGTCAGCTCCGCAGGCACTAAACTAGGGAAAAAAGGGGAAAACCAAAGTGACAGCTATACATATTTCATTCCCTTGTAAGGGTATGTTTTCCTAATGAAACCTAAACAACTTTTCTTCTTATTTTGGATTGGTTTCACATAAGCTTCTCAAGGTAATGAAAATAATTGAAGTAAATTTTTTTCTATTTTTTTTGCACTTAGTTAAATTCAATTACTACCGGAGAATGCGGTTACATCAAAAAATACATCCTTTCTGCTTGGTCTCATCTGGTAAATCAGATTTAATCCTCAGCAATCAATATCCCAGGGTGTCGCGGATGGAGTGAGAGTGCACTTCAGTCAGATGAGAGGAGTAAAAATATGCTTTATATGCTTTATTGATATAAAACCGTGAGTTAACAAAGTTCAATGGTAAATGCGACACTGGTTTAACAAGATTTGATAGCAAGGTACACTTGATTATTTACCTCATAGAGGACAGGGGCAGACAAAACCATCACGGAGACTCTCCTGTTGAGTCATGAGGTTCAGAAAGGACCCCCTTGCTTTCTAAACTCCTTCTCAGAGAGGATTCCAGGTGCTGGTGGATCCAATCCTAGTCCCAGACTTGATCACAGTTTATGTCTAAAGGATTATATACGTGCAATCAATCCTTTATATCACTTAGATAAGTTTTCGAAATTTAACACGCTATTAGTCACTTACCGAGGATCTGTTATGGCAAGGAATCTCTCAACCTCGAGGAGTAACCCTGAGAGGTGTCCCTACTCAAGGGGAGATCCTGGCATGCGACCAACGCACTGCCATGCAGGAAAGATCAACGGGTCCGGGGCTGTCCATTGTTTATAGAGTAAAATGATTGGCTTATAGTCAATAGCAAGACACTTGGGTCACTTTTGCAGGCAGCCCTTGGCCACTGTGTTGCCATCCATCCTCAAAGTCCAGCATAAGATGGATGAAGCCATCACCACCCCCACTGGCGGTTATTGCTCGCGGGAGGGGGGGAGCAGGCCACCACACAGGGCAAACAGCCCACACCTGGAGATGCGAGGTGCAAGCTAATGAAAACGCATTATATTTGTAAGAGCCTGCAAGTACAATGCGCTGCCAACACACAGCCCTGTGTTTCCTTATTAATTGATAAATAGGCTTCTGAGTGACATTTACAGGCATTCCTTCCGAAGCTCTGGGTGCCTCCCTGCAGAAACTGCAATCCAGCCCCTGGGCAGATGCAATCCTCTTCTTCCCACCAGACTTCCAGAAAGACAGGAGAAGATGAGATCAAGAAGTAAAGCCCAAATAAAACACTCAGACTACTCAGAGAGACCTTACGCTTGCAGCCCAGTTTGAATGCCTCTGCCAACGCTGAGGATGCTGCAGGAGTTGCTGAGGCCAGGGGTGCTGGTGGCACAGCTCCCCACCCACCTCCCACCCCTGCTGGAGGTGGCCACAACAGGGCCCTTGGGCTGTGCTCAGGGACAGCCACGCTGCACCCTCTGCAGCAAGACAGCATCTTCGCCCCGTGTCAACAGGGTGGTTTTTCTCCTGCATTTCACCAACTACCCCCCGTCCACCTGAAGATGGACAGAAGTTTAGGGAAGTCCCGGTGCTCGGACAGCTGGGACTGTCACAGTGTGCATCTCTGTAACCGCGACCTTCTCCGTGGGGAGCCTGCCAGCAGCATCCCCAGGGAAAGGAGAAGTTTGCAAAGCTCCCTGGCAGGCCAGCATTTCATCCGCTTTGCCATCAGGCACCACCCAGAGCTGCCGCTTCATTTTAATCCAAATCCTGTCAGACTTACCGTCCTGCTTCTCGCTCTGCTGATTTTTGCCCTGACCACCCTTCTGAGCCCATAAGCTGCCAAGGGGAAAAAAGCAATGCCTGGACCCTGAGCTTGCAACTTTATCCACCTTGCGAGAGACAGAGCCACAGCGGTGTAACTACGGCTGCGGAGATGTGAGGCTGCACATCCCAAACTGGACATGCAAGCCTGCTCCCCAGCCCCGGCACACATACCCCTGCACCACGCTTCGCACAACCCCCGGCACTGCGCTACAACCACATCTCGGTCGAAGAGCCAAAGCTTGCTTCTCCAATACACTCCTGATTTCAGGTTCTTTCGGGGGGAAGGGGAGGGGATTCCGCCACCTTTTTTATTTTCTGGAAACTACTTAACAAAATCTCCTCCACTCAGGCAGCGTGCTGGTAAGGTGATCTTTACTCAGCATGAAAAGTAAAAGGAGAAAGCAGAATAACTGCCTTTAAAGAAAGAAAAAGCACAAGCCACACATTACCTTCAGACTATCCTAGTTTGCTAGAAGAGGCAACTTTAAAGACGCTTCCATTCGGTCCTTTTTCATGTGGGTGATGGAGGAGCTTAGGAATGAAGACAGCACCGAGGAAACTTCTGTTTGCGTGCAGCCCTCTCCCCAGCACCCCGCCAGCAGCGGCTCCATTAAAATTTCTCTTTGCGCTCTGGGGAGCTGCTCTGGGAAGCCCCTCGCCCTCCGGGACGCGGAGCGCAGCAGCGTCGGTCACCGCTCGGGCAGACCTCCTCGCCGGCAGCAGGAGTTTCACCCCAGCTTCCCAGGGACCGGCAGCGGGGCTGCCCCACTGCTCCGCCGCCCGCGGGGTGCACTCGGGCTTCCCGGGGCCGGGACCCTGCCTGGGCCAGTGGCTGTTCGGGAACTAATATATATATACGCTATCTATATATAGCGTGTGTGTATATAGTATAGTACTATACTACATAGAGAGTATAGTGTTATACTGTGCTATAGATAGAGTGTATAAATATACACGCTTATATATATGGAATGCACACATACAGCATGTATAAATAAGTATCTATTTTTATACATTCATATATAAATATATAATAAGTAAAAGAAGTATCTATATACACACCCTTTATATGTGTATACCATATAGATACACACACGTACCACGTGTAGTATTTTTATAGATGTACTACACATACTTTTTGCGGAGTAACAGCACCGGGCCATTTCGGAGGGATGCTCCGTGACTCCATCCGCCCCCTCCATCAGAAGAAAAACCCGCACCCGAACGGAGGGCGGCGAGGAGGGACCCCAACGGGTGGGCACAAGGTGGGGGTGAAGGGGCACCCAGCACCGCGGCGGGGGTGGGCAGGATTTGCCCCCCACCCCCCACCCCCCACCGCCGCGTTTTGGGTCTTACCTTGGGGTTGGTGCGGAGCTGGCGCTCGTCTTCGTGGAGCAGGGCGGGTGCGGGGGAGCGGGAGGTGCGGACCAGGACCTGGAGGCAGGGGTAGCGGGCGGTGCCCCGGCAGGCGGCCCCGCAGGAGAAGGTGCAGGGGAAGCGCTCCGCCAGCTGCCGCACCGCCAGCACCGTGCAGTTGGCCGAGCCGCCGCCCCCCCGCTCCTGCAGCGCCGGGCGAAGCCAGCAGCAACCCAAACCCAACAGGGAAAGCAAGCCGGCGGCGATGAGGAGGAAACCCAGCCGCATGCTTTTGTCCTCCGCCTCCGTGTATTCGTAAATCGCCCGGCTCCGCGCCATCGCCCGGCTGCCGCTGGCATCCGCCGCCGGGCAGCCGCTGCCATCGGCTAAAGCTCCCGCCGCTCCCCGCCTCCCTCCCCGCCTCCTTCGGGACCCACGGGGGATGGGTGTGCGTGCTGCTTACACGCACACACACACACACACAAAAAAAATTAGATAAATAAATAAAATGGAAATGCAAACCCGGCTGACCTAATTCAAGCCCCTCCGCAGGTGGAAGGGACAGCTTGCAACGGGATTATCTGGCCCGGGAGATTTGCTGTGGGGAGGGCTAGTCCGGATTAATACCAGTTACTGTGCAAAATGCAATGTCTAGAGGGGGGCGGACCCCCCCACGCCTTCCCCCTTCTAAGCCAACATCCCCCAACAGGACAGGGTAGCAACCCTGCACGTAAATCCGAAAGAACAAAATAATGGCTTAAACCAGGCCATGAAAATAGTTTGTGCTTGCCAATTCTCGCCACCAGTTTGGTTAAGTCCCAGAGAGCCCACGTGAAGTCATGCTCAGTACCCCCCATGTGTCAAGATCCACAAGGTCTCTCTGTATACACGTGGAGACAGGACCAAAATTAAAGGAATCATAGAATAATTAAGGTTGGAAAAGACCTCTAAAATCATAAAGTCCAACCATCAACCCAATACTGGAAGCAAGGAAGCAGCTGCTCTTTTCACCTTATTAACTGGGAAGGGAAATAGTGAGACTTGGCAGAACATTATCCTGCCTCAACAGGACTTTTGGGAGATGCAGGGCAAGTGCTCTCTGTGCTCTGGCCAGCCCCAAATCCAGCATCCACACAGCAGAGACAGACCCAGCCTCCGAGTTGTTCAGCATTATTTGAAGATAATAGGTAAGCAAGATGATAGCTGTCCAAATGTTTTAGGAGGAGGGAGGTATTGACCTTTGAACAGTCACCTTAAGAAGCGCCTTCTTTGAAGCAGGTCTGCTGAAAGGCAGTCAATCCAAGAAAATCCACTTAATTTGCAGATAAAGTTTGGTTATTACCCAGCATTTCCCACCATGGCAACTCAACAGAACAAGCTCTTCAGTGCCAAAGTGCCATAAACGATAGTTATATTTTTATTCCATAGCCTTTATCATAGGCAATTAGGTAGAACAAAATGTGACAGTTTTGGAGCTGATAGCTGAACTTGAGGATACAGCAGACAACAAGGTACAAAAATAATAGAAAAATAAACATGGGAAATAGCACTTTTCCAATCACTTTCCCACTGCAGAGCGCAACGTCAAACTTTTAAAAATAAAGTTGATCTATAGGTTCTCCAAATGGACTATTGAGCAAGGTTTGGCAGGACGGCTATTAAGCATCCACACTGCGACATGAATATAAATGGATGCAAATATCGTCCTTAGTTGCACCAGTGCACTACCACGCTGCCCTCAGGCCAACTGCTCTGTAGTAGCTTTTCCTAATACCAAAGGGTTTCAGAAAAAGTACGCTGGCTCTTAGCTGGGGATTTTTTCTTTTTTCTGTTTAATTTTTTCTTAAACCTGCAATAGGTTTTTATACCAGAAACTGAACGCATCTTGGCTAGTCCTTGGTTCTGTTCATCCCTTCCCATCAGTCAGGCTTTGCTGCCTGTGCTTGTGGTGACAGCAGTCTTTAATGGTAGGGCTTGCTGGGTAGAGCTTTCATCTTATAAAAAAATAAATTTTTAATCAGGTAGATTAGTTGCCTGCCACCTGAAGCTGCCTTCCTGAAGAAAGCTCCAGCCCTGTTTTCCCTGTTTAGATGGACTGTGATCTCCTGTGTCTTTCTTACGTTCTGAACAGCTGGCATTCAGTCTCCCTGTGTTCGGTATTCGGTTCAATTCCTTGCTGTCCCCTGTACATAAAGTGCGATCAGCCGAGAACTAAGGCAACAGCTCACTGGGTAACACAGTAACCTTGAGAGTTAGTCCTCCTGCGTGCATCCAACCCCTACATCACTCACGGGCTGAGCTGCTGAAGCTGTATTTAACTGAGAAGGGCGTTTAACATATACCAGGTAGTCTCATAGGTTTCAAAGCTTTGCACAGATAACTCAGCAGTGAAAAATGATCATTAATGCCCAGTTTATAGGAGAGTAAAGTTGGGAACTATAGGCCTGTTACGAAGATTTTAGCTCTGCTGTCACCTGCTGAGGGCAGGAGTGGCGCGCTGGCTCCACAACCATCGGCTGCGTCAGGAGCGGCCAGGGCTGAGAAAGCCGGCATAGAAAGTGAAATGTCGGTACAAAATTTCCAAGGCACAAAACCAGGTTCCTACCTGCTCTTTCAGGCCCTTCCTTGCCCGGTGACCGTGAAGTGGGCTTACCTGTGGCCAACCGCTGATCACCCACCTGAGGGCAGCTCATACAGCTTGTGGCGAGGATGCCTCCACCTCGGTCGTGTACCTTGAGGCTGGACGGGCCACGGTGGGGCTCCATCAGCCACACGTCCGCAGAGGCCAGCTGAGGGGAATGGGTTCACATGCCCATTTGCTTGCAGAAGCCTAGCGGTGGTCCTCGTGACGTCGATCGTGGAGCTGCCTCACCCTGTCTTCCGTGGAAGTGCCAGTAATGAACCACCTTTCAGAACAGCAAACTTATATATACACAATAACAAAATGCCTTTTTGAAACCAATGCTGTGATGCCCACCAGAAAGTAGACAGGAATTCAAAGGGAGGGAGATCCCAGCCGGCTGGTTAAAACACACCTAGGGGTGGGGGAACAACCAAAACTGCCCTTTTGTCCAAAAAAAAAAGAGCTGTAGAAAAAGCTGAAGAGTTTCCACAGAATTTCATCAATGTCTGCATCAGGCAGAGCAGCCCCAGGATGCCTGCCTTCCCTTCGCTCTTCATCAGGACTTTTACAGGTGACGCAGGATAGTGCAATCATGAAAATCGGCTACTTCATTGGATTGTTTGCCTGTTAAACCAGAGGGAGTTCAGAGAAGTGATTTTGCAGAAAATTATTTTGGCAGCTTCAGCAGAAAAAATCTGATGTATTCCCATGTCCAATATTGGCATGTTAATACCGACAAGGGAATGTGAAATGTAAATGATAAACCGAAGGGAAGTAATAAACTAGAGGAAAAAAAAAAGAAAAAAACTAGGAAAATAATACGCAAGCCTGGTTAGCGCTGCTAATTCTGAAGTGGGTTAATCAGTAATATTCAAAGCTATTGTTCTATGTGCTTTAACATTACTTTCAAAAAAACAGAGTTTAACTCCAACAGTAAAGTGGTTTTAAGAGCTAACCCTACTGAAGTAATTCAAACCGCAATTTCAGAGTAAGTCATCCACCTGCATTTCCTCTGGCCTTTCAAACGTACAAGAAGCTTTGCGATTTCTGGAAATGAGAGCATGCGCGCTTATCAAAGGAGAAGAGAAATGAAAACAGCCACACCATTTTAATTCTTGTACTATGAGAATTTTTATATGAAAATAAAAGCAATCCAGCCCGCTTAGCCCCATCTGCATTCTTTACCAGAATTCAACATCCGCTAGCGTATGCTTAGGCAGCGGCAAATTTTGAGGAACGTGATAAAAGGGTAAAGTATTTGAAAGCTAAGCACACTCAGAAATTTTAATAGAAGCAATTGTTACATTTAGTATTTCAGATCAAATGCTCTGTCCAGCTACCTCACGGCAACCGCGCGTTATAAGCTCTTCTCCAGCATGGCAGCTGGCAACCAAACTTTCCTTTTTGTTTCACTCAATATCCAGCGTGGAAGTGCTTTCGATCAGAAGTTATGGGGAATTAATAAAAAAAAATGTAAAATGTGTTTCCTTTTAGGTGACAAATATCTTTAAAACAATGTTATTTAGAAAATGAACACCCTTCTGCAATAGCCACGGCCAACTACGAGCCACACAGGATCAAGCCAACAGGCTTCTATGCCTTCCAGCACTGCTTGGGTCCTGCCAGAGTTTCTCGTCTCTTTACGCTCAACAGGAGTCCCTCAGCACTCTGCAAGCAGTTTCATATATAACTACAATACACAAGTTCTTATTTTGCGTACATTCTCCGTATTTTTTTTCAATGGGAACTGTAAAATGAAAACAGAGAAGTACAAAAAATACTGGCTTAGGGATAGAGGATTTCAGATGTGACATGTGGCGACGTGATGTGATTCTCCACCTTTGTACCACGTGGCTGTTACACCTCCGAAAGAGCACCGTGGTCGGTCATGAATCCCAACCCACACGCAGCCGACACTTTAGCAGAGGTCACAGTCACGTGCAAAGTAAGTTTAACCCATGTGAGTATCTGCAGGCTTCCCTGGATTACTTGGGTCTTCAATTAGATTACTCAAGCCCGTGAAGGCTTTCACGTGTGGCACCAGGTACTAAGGCAGAGGAGATTGAGTCCTGGGTGGGGTTTTGTTCATTTTTAAACGTCCAGGTGGAGTGTCCTTACCTGCTTCCTCCACGACTCCCTGGTAACCACGGTCTTCCCACGAGCAGGGTGGCTTCACTGTTACAGTAACAACTGCAAGTGTCTTCTGCAATACTATGGATAATCAAGTGGGTGAAACCCATTTCAACTCTGGAAATTCAGGGTTAGTGGATTTCCAGAAAAACTGGAGCCAACTACTCAGTACTTATAAACAATATGCGACAAGGAGCAATGTGTTAAACAGGCCAGAAACAGGAATACTTCCACTTGTTTCCAAGAATGCTTGCTTTACTACCGAGAGCTTACCTTGCATGTTGTTGTACAGCACTATCATCATGGGGAAAAACCACCCACCTCAAATAGATGTATTTTTAAAATAGCATTCTACTTTCTCCCCTTATTCATGGTCTTAGTGGGATGTAAAAACATACTCAGTAAGCCTCAGACGTTGATTGTCAGTGTTAAAAATCTCCAGGCCAATTCAGTTGCCCTTTTGCCACGTGTGTAAAGGTGTAAGCGAGGGCTGAGGTTTTCTTCCCTTCAGAAAAAAGGCAGTATGGGTTTTCTTCAAATTTTTTTTTAAATTAATGTGATATCAGCTAAGAAGCGTTTCCTATTTTACACCTTGTTTTCTGTTTAAACCTGTTTCTCCTGCTTCAAGCCAGAGCGTAACATGAAATTAAGGCACAGACTTTGAAGTCTCCAAATACGCTTATCTAATCGCAAAACGAGAGCCAGACTGTTCTACCCCTTGGAAGGGGCAGAAGCACCAGCTCCTTGCTCACAGGTGAGAAGTGTGCTAAACTCAGGTGTCTCACATTTTTGAAATATCAGGCAGTTGAATACAACTGCATCATCAAAGTGACTTTTTGGAGAACTTCTGTTCCCAATTTCAGCTTGTTTTTAAAGTACTATAGGTATTTAGTGGTGTAAGATACCATTTTTATTGTAACTTATCTTACTCCCTTTACCATATCTGTTGTTCATTTCCATGATATTGGCTACGCAGATGAAAAATGACATTAAAAAAAACCCCAAGCCCATATAATAAGAAATAATCACATTTGATTTGAAGATGTAAACACTGTTTTTGGAGTCCTTAAAAAAAAGACACACCAAGGATCAAAGCAGACCTCTGACAGTAAAAAAAACGTAGCGTCAATTGTGGAGTGAGCGAGCAGCTTTTGGAAAATAATCCTTTTCAAAATGTATAAATTTATGTCTGGATAGCCAAATATATGTTTGTATCTGCTCTGATTTGAGAAAAAGAAAAAGCCACCACCTTTTTCAGCTGTGTCAGCCATCATCTGGGTTATAACCATCGCCCTCTTTCAAGTTGAGAAAGCAGTTTGCTGTGATAATTAAAAAAATTATAAGCCTATTGATTATATTTTTATGTCTGGTATTTTAAAAAGTGTAGAATTTAGAATTGCTATGCACCTGATACAGAGCCACAGCACCTGCCATCAATGGTCCAATTTCCAAGCATAGTTCAATACATGCCAACAAGCTGGTTTTGCACTATGCAGAAAAACAGGTCAAAACCTAAAAATAAAACCCCACAATTCACTGATGTGTTCTGCTGTCTTGTCCTGTTTTGGCAATGGCAGGTATTTTGATACGGCTTGCATCACCAGAGACAACGTGGTGAGAAGTGGCAGTCACATCAAGAAAAAGGGAACTATCTAAACAGTGCAGGTTTTTCTTCCTCTGCTCTAGAGATTGGTTACAATTTTCAGAAACGGTGTACATTCATGTTTGTCTGCATATGGAAGTTCAAGGAGCAGTGATCATCAAATGAAATGTATTTCTGTATTAAGTGGGAAAATTCCAACCTGGAACTAAGCTATGATGAGTTTTAAACCAAGCTTCTTCCAAGTGTTCCTTCCAAGTGACGAATTCTTGAAGCACCTTTCTATCATTTGAAGTGTTTGTTACCCACCCACCTTTCTAAAAAGGATGTGCCGTTTGCTGTTACAGAGAGGGGATCTGAAACCAAGGTTAACCAAACTTCTGGGTTGTGGAAAAGAATATCAAACTCTCTCATAAATTTACTTGTCAGCAGCAAAAAGACTCTTCAAGTGTCTTAACCACTGTACAGCTCGATAGTTTTAATACTTCAACTTTTTTGTTTTTCCATTTTTCATTGTTGAAGAAATAATGTCACAATCTCAAATCAAAGTCAACACTGCAGTGAGGAGAGCTTTTCTACTTTATTACAAAGAGAAGAAGCCTTTATGTGGTCAGAAAATACAAGATTGATCTTTTTTTTTTTTTTCTCTTCCTATGAAACGCTGCTGTTCAAACAGCCAGAGTGAATTGTCTCAGTTCACTTCTTTAAGTCCCATCACATTCACTTGGGTATGGATGTCCTTGGCTGCTGAAAATCTGGCCCTTTAGTGCACAGGGCGACAAAGTAGTCCCCTGACCAGCAGTTCCAGAATGTCCCGTTTTCATATATTGCATCCATGCACACCTCCTAAAAATGAGGTACAGCAGGGCAAACATTTTCCAAAATAGATGTCATATATATAATATATACACATTCGTACATACATACCTTTATTCATGTGATGTCCAAAAATTTAAAAAAAATGTACACATTTATTACAAAATCGTAACAAAGACTGGACAGTGTTTTGCTCATTCTGGAAAGATGAAGCTCAGTAATACACAACTCTGGAAACTAACCAGAGACTGTGGCAATATCTTTCTTCTAAACAGTCAGGTATTCTTGCATTAAGCTTGGCGAAAACTGCCTTTCAAAAACAGAAGGGGAAGTAAAATGAAGGAAGCAAACCTTGCTCATCTTTCCAAATGAAATACGAGAAGGATCTTCACATAAAAATGCACAAACATTTTTTATTACCAATAGTGCTACAATGAACAATGCAAATTTTGTTGTCTAATTTTTTGTCTTTTTTCTTTTTTTGTTTTTACATTTTGGAAAACTAAGTGGTAAACTTTTGTCAGTGTACTCGCTTGTCTTTACAGACCCAAGCTTGTCTGCTGGCAGAAAATAAAACAAAAACAAAAATTCAGACCCTGCTCAAACTAAAGAAAAACAATTACAAATTTAGTTGTTGGGCAGCACATAATTAGTAAGGCAGGACCTCAAATGGTGACCCTTCGCATGAGCCAATTGCCAGATCCTCAAGGAATTAAAACCAGGATGCCTGAGCCACATCAGTTCTGCAGTTATGCTGAGTATTGTGCTGAGACAGCCATACCCCAAGAAAAGGGAAGTCTTTAGAAGGCTTGCTGAGCAGGGTTGTAGTTGAAGGTTGATGGCAGATGAGGCCTTTCTTCTAATTTGTCATATTCCAGATGGAACTCCTACAATTGAGACAAAAAACAAGATAAAACCAAATAAAACAACTTATTTACCTGTTGAGAACCGTTCGTTCTACCAGCCATACTTGAAAAGCACAAATACGGAAGAGATCAAGTCCTAACTTATCTCAAGACAGAAACGCTTGATTTTGCTCTCTGGGATTCTGTATTTAGTTAGGCTAAAGTCAACATCCAAAGCCATCACACCTGCAACAGGTAGGCTCTCTTTTTTTAATGTTACATGACTCTCAGAACCCTAGTCACGATCTCAAATAATCTTTGTGTATATATTTATACACACACACACTCTCACAAACCAACTACAGAGTCACGGCATGAGCTGAATTATGAATAAAAGGTTCTGTCTTTCCACAGTTCAGATGCACAGAGACTTATTTTGGATGACGTGAAGCTACACGGTATTTTGTGCCACACTACCAGGCCCAACTGTAAGTTAAACTAGCTAGGTTTGTCCTTCTTCGTACAAAATTGGGAAACATTATCTAAAATGCTGGAGACAAACTACTGAAACCTACTTAAGCCAGAGTCTAACAAAATATTCCACCACACTTCATACTCAGATTTAAGCTATAGACTCACCCAACCCTCCCATACATCCTGAGCTTCTTGCTTCTATATCACACTTTGCCACTACCTTTCAGAACAATTTGTTCCAGTGCTTTATAAACAGCCACACAAAATAAAAACCTTTGCCTATGCACTCAGATGCCACACAAGCTACTGGTTCATAAATAAGCAGCTTTAGTGTCTCACTGGCACAACCACCTGACCTGAGGGCGTCTGGTTTGTGTAACTGTAGAACATTTCAGTGATCCTGTAGGAATTCTGACTATAGCAGCTACTACAAATCAGATTGTAGCCACTCCTGATGTCTAAATACATCCTGATTATTACACTGAAAAAAGCAGCTTCCTTCCCTGTGACCTTAATTTGTGCACACAACCCTAATTAGTGCACACTGACATTTGGTGCTTGTTACTTCATTCATGCAAAAACATACAAGGACTTACTTAAATCTTATATTTTTCAGATCCTCTCAGCAGTTTAACTGTGTCTCATCCCCAATTTGTCTTCGTTCAAGAAACAGAGTAAGTGGAAGTTTCAGAATTGTTCTTTAAGGGTACTTCTTGGTAATTCAACAACAGCTACCTTGGACACACACAGCAATTTATTTTGCCTAACTCAGTGGAGAACCTCAGCAGAACATCATCTGTATCTGCAGAGCAAACCTCCGCTATTTTTATATGTGGATGAAAACACTAGGAGTAGTGAATAGATTATTTTAGAACACTCCCGGAAGTGATTAAATAGTGTAATATTTCAGTTTTTACAGGTAGACAAACTAAATTAAAGACCAAGTCAATGCAAGACTAGAAATAAAATCTACGAAATCCAACTCACAGACCTCTCCCCTTTAAGGCAAAACACGGTCCATCTAGATAGAAAGAACGTTCAGCATGGTAAGGAAACAAAGAAAGGGAAAATGCTAAGCATTCAGTAAGCCTGTATTCCCCCGAGAATACTGTCCCCGAAACTGGAAAATCCTAGCAAAAGCTATGTGAGATTACAGCCATCTGCGCTGAAGTGCTGCATATCTGCTTCATTTCTGGTTCCTCGCCCTCTCCTCCAACCAAGGGTTTTTTTAGTTGGTTGGTTTGTTTGTTTTTTTTTTTTTACCTCATTCCAGTGGTGGGTTTGTTTCTTTGGGCTTTTTTAGGTTATATATATGAGTCAGTTACTTTTGGCATTCCTAATTAACACGGCGTGCTGGTTGGTGAACGTTCTCTCTCTGTGCAGATACAGAGACATGTGCTGATGCTGAAGAGACGCCTGCTCCCTCCTTTTGTCAGAAGCAAGATCAAGGTGTACAAATCTATTGCGGGTATTTTGGTGTCAAAGGCTGGTTTAGGTTGGGTAGATCTTCAGTAATTCTGAAGTAGTTTTGTAACGGAAAAAAAATACCACTCAATCGTCTCTCCCATTCCTGGCTTTCAAAGTTTCCATTTTGCACGTAATCATGGAAGGGTCTGTGGATTACTATCAATCTATGGTCTGCTGTTGGGAATTGCTTCCTTAACAAAACTGTAAACAAGGAGAAGGGTTAATAATAAAAGCTTTGATCAGTTACCTGAACCTCTAACAGGCTCTCAAATGCCTTCAAAATTACCCATGCAAATGGCTACTTAAGCTGGTGAGACAGCACCAGTAGCCTAAAAATTGCTTTCCAAATGTCGGGTGGTTGCACCCCTCTGTTGGCAGCAGTAGCTGCGAGCAAGGCTTGTGTCCGGAAGAAATTCTCAGGAGCTTGAGCAGCCCTTTGTGTGCCACAAATTGGAAGCCCCTCATTTAGAAGAAGGAATGTGATTCCCTACCAAAGCTTCTTAGAAGTACATTACTTAATATTTCAAAACTATCATTGATTTTTAAAATAAACAGGCTTAAAGCAGCCTTATATTTGGGGCCCAGCGTCAGCAATGCTCAAGTCCAGTGTCCAGTAGTGCATTAGAACACCTAAAATTATATCTGACAATACCAAAAAAAGAACTCATTGACCAAATATTTTTGAAAACTAAAAGGCAATTATTTATTACATATAGAAAAATACTTGTATTACAGGTATACTTTATGTTTTTGCTTTTGATTCCAGGGGCCACTGCGGTTTAGGATGTGAACAGCAGCACTGATATTTTTTTTAATATAAACAGATACAAATAAAAGTGTAAAACTGCCATTTATCCATTGACAAACATCTATTTTATTTTCCACATGGAAGAAATTATTAAAAATTAAATACCTTTTATTAACCAAGAATAACGAATACTAAATGTGTGTGGAAACTTATGGCACATGTTTGACACTAAATAAACTGTTCTACGCAAAGAAATCAATCGCTTCTCGTGTCATCCTGAAAACTTGTTTTGATGGTAAAGTTGCATCAGGCTGCACATGTAAAAACAATAACAGGTGAGAATACTAAAGATAGAAGAGAATTGCTTAAGGTGATCCACAGCATTAACAGACAAAACAAAACAAAAAGTTAGCCAAATAGAAGTGTCCTGAGGATAAAATATTCTGGACTGTTTAAGTCCACCGAAGGAGATGGTAGAAATCCCATGGCTGGCTCAAAAATTCCAAACGGGACTGAAAAGCCAGCATGCATACCGGCTTAAAGATGGATGCAAAGATCCAAATTTAAATTAGGGGCAAATAAAAATGCTATGGCACATGCCTATTAGAAGAACAAATTTAACTCTCTAGCAATTATAAAAGTATTTCAATTAATACTGATCTTAAAAGGATAGGGAGTAATTTAATATAAGCAACAACCCTTACAAGCAAATAAACACTCAGAAATTTAACCTTCTCTCCCATGAAGAATCCCATGTTTATAACTACAAAATCAAAGTGAAAGGTTTTCATGGTCCTGTTCCTTAAACAGGGTTAATTCTCCTTACTTCTCAAAGGAGAAATTCCAGACAGTTTACTTCAGATAATTTAAATCAAGGTTTCAGTAAATGTGCAATTGTAGAATGCAAATATGCATTTTTGGTCTCATATCCACTTCTTCCTCTCTCATGTCTCCTCATCAGCAGCAAACTATATAGACAAATCCTCAGGTAAAAAAAAAAAAAAAAAGAAAAAAATCAAAGCCTCTTTAACCATACTGTACTTTCCACATGCCCTAGGATGAAAAACCATATACACAGACATATCTGTAACCAGCATTTTCCTGCATTTTATTTTACGTTTTAGATGAATTTGAGGTTTATTGTCATTCATATTTTTTCACTATTTACTACCATGTATCAACATAGAATTAATTTGATTTTATTTCCTAACAGTTTAGAAATTGTCTCATTACTCAGCTGTTTTGCTGCATTTCCTTCTTTTGTCTACTATCTATTAGGAATATAAAAATAGAGCCTACAGCTTAATAAAAAAGATAATTATATTACATTTGATGTTTTCTTGAAAGAAGTCTACTTTACTGGGCTTTGTTAAAACCAGTCTAGGACACTATCAAAACATTTGTTAAAACCGTGTCTGGTTTATGTTTTTACAAACTTTGTCTTAAGATCTAGCAATGTTACCCAAAGTAAACGGTTATAGCTCACTGTATCTATCGTAATGCAGTATAATTTAAAAATCGGTAAAATAAATACATAAGCTCATAATGTACAATGCACCATGTCTGCAGAGCACAACACATTAAAATATGCGCTGCCCTGTATTTGAGCATACACACTAGAACAGACAAATTTACAAAGCACCTTGAAAAACAATTGAATTTGCACATATAGGAGTGTAGTTTACCAGAAATAATTCTTTTCTGACTGCTTCAAGAAAGGACTAATGAAACCGTTAAGCAACAATTACTATTGTGGCTTTCTAAGGAACTGATATTCCCGGCATTCGCTAATAATGACAGATTGTAGTCTCTGCTACAGAATTCTTTCTCCTTTTTTCAGCTTCTTATATTTTGTTATAGTTTGTTCCCAAAACATTAATTAATACTTCTGCATCTGTTAGACGAAAATGCTTGGCCATACTTTTCTGTGCATTAAAAGCAACATGGAGTTATCAAATACTGCCATTCTTGTTATAGTGAAGTCTACGTTAGTCTTCCTCCAAGGAGAAGTCAACCCCAGAAATTAATATCAGAAGTAACAACATCACCATACAATGCCAAGATCACACCTGACATACATCTAAGTTCTTATTTATTTATCAGAGATAGAAATGTAATGGAATTATTTCTAGCAAGTGATTCCTTTTCCATGTAACAAAATAGCATTTCTTCCCCAAAACCTTGTCTAGCTTCCTGTGATCAATACTCAGCTTGCCTGCTGTATTTTGCACCAAACTAAAATGAAACAAAAATTTCAAAATAATATTCCAGTTCCAATTTTTACGTTAACAAGCCTAAAAGAAAAGATATTATCTCTTCCTATGGACGCTGGTGGGGGGCAGGGAGGGGGAAAATCATGTTGCTTGTTAGCTTACCGCTGCAGGGGCGGAACTTTAGAAAATACTATCCCTCTCCTTATTAGCTACCAATTGCTTCTCATCTTTGGAGGAATTATTTTCACTATGCAAAGTTAAGAGAAGAGAATCTGTGTAGATCTTGGGCAAAATCATTGGCAAAACAGTAGTGATTTGTATCTCTCTCTCATACCATCTCCAGGAATGCCTACCAGATGAAGGCAGCTCTAGTTTTAAAAGAAAGATGCAGTATGCTAATTAAAAATTCAAGCACTGGATGCTGAATTTCAGGACAGCACTCAGGACTCCAGACAGAGATAACGCTGCCTTCAAAAGCAATGCTTAAGCATCAAGTAGCAGCTTAACACGTTTACTAGAGGTAGAAAAAGAAGAGACGCTAAAGAAGTTACTAAATCTTATACAATGGGCACGACTACCTCCTAGGAAAATAAATTATGTGTTTCCACATAGGGTAAAAACTCAATCTGATCCATCAGTACATGAACCTCTATATGAGGCTCTTATTGCTCATAAATAAATGGAACATATTCAGTTGACTCCAAAGAAGAAATCTATGCTTTCCAAAGGAAGTTACTCCTCCTCTGATGATCTTATGCAGTAATAAAATAGCTTTAAACAGTGTCTTGGGAAGCCTAAGAAAGTATACCAAGCAGCAAATAAATAATTCAAGTAGAAATTAAAACTTCCCTTTTGTTTAGGTTTTCTTTTGAAGCAAGTGATGCTTTTGCTTAAAAGTTCTGGCATTACCTTGCACATATGCAAAACCACAGAAATAGGGCTTGCCATTAAAACCTTCAGTTACAAAATCCTGGTTTTCTTATGGTCACAGGAAAGGCAACTGAGGCGGAAAGTCACACATGCAAATGGACTGAAGAGCCTCCCATATTGTTTGGGGCAACTAAAATGTTAATTTCTGAGGGGAGCTCGCACAGACTAAGCAAATTTACTGGGGTGACAGGGGAAGAAAGAATAAAGAGCATCACATCTAGTTAATCTCTAGGTGATGGCAAACTTCAATATACTGGCTAGGAAGAAAGACAACACACTCAGAGGGGAATACACTGAACTCTATTCCTTTTACTTTAAAGCTGATGGTTAAAAACACATCAGACGTAACTATTTAATGCACTATTTCATAATCTCCAAGTGCAGAGATGCAACTTGCTCACAGAAATGAAATGACTTTTCAGCAAACAATTCATAAGTTAAGCTTTAGGTGAAAAGATTTCTGATTAAATTAAATACCTAAGCACCCGGAACCACAAAACATAGTTCCACCATGCTGGAATCTCAGGAGTTCAAGGCTTCAAGATTAATCTGGTCTGATCTGTTAAGTGTTTTTTAGAGAAAGCAACAATGTGATACTGTACCTACAGAAGGTCTGACATGGAAGTTTTATGTTTGTTCTTTCGTCAATGAGTCCAATATGTTGGTTAAAACTTGAAGCAACATCATGCTACATCCACAAAATCTCATATAACCAAACGTAAGTGGCAAATAAGATTCTTAACAAACTAACTCAGGCTCTAGGTAGGTCTAACAGTTGTATGTATATTGTGAATTTATCTTTTATTCAGCTCCAGCTGAAGCTGAATGCATCACCCTGTAGGGCAGGCTATTTTCAAAAGAGCACACCTCTTGCCAGGTTAGTGAATGTTAGCACTCCTGATTTCTCAGGCAGTGTTTTGACACCTATCTGCTTTAGTGGAGAAATCACATAAATCAGGATCCAGCAAGGAAAAGGCATTGTACAAGATGGTCTTAAGAGCTGGATTTCAAAGTTGGATGGTCTTAGAAGTTGGAAGATACTGAAAATTAATTATCTTTGGGGGAAGGTGGAGAAAGTGTAGCACAGCTCTATGAATTTCTTCAGCTAACAAGTAAAGGGTGAACAGTAGTGACAGTATTCATGGACAGAAAGGAACAAATAGATTATCAGATGTGAGAAGGAAGATGACCGTAGCTTTCAGGTTTTTTTTTTTAATGCCTCTTGGCCTAGAATACAGAAAATAAGAACTATGAAAATATGCCTCCACCCTAAAAAGAACTGATTGTTTTCAAAGTACTCCGATGTTTAAACAGCAGAGCACAGAAGTCCTGTAGTGTGCTCAAGGAGAGACAATATCTGGAAAAAAAAACCAAACCAAACCCCAAAATCAAAAAAGAAACCCCAAAAACCCAAACACACCCCAAAACAAAACAAAAAAGCCAACCACCCCTAAAACACCCCACATAGCTTTTTTTGAATTCCAAAGTGCGATGCAGTAGCTCCCTATTGTATTTTCTAAAGCAAAACAATAAAATATCTGCTTGCACAATTTCTGAAGTGCCAAATAATGCTTTCTATTCTATAATTCCATACTTGAAAAAAGTTTTCAATCTAAACAAACCTTCTAAGTTCTACAACCTCATACCTTGCAAAGAACACATCAAGTAGAGACATCTCCTCCTTTTCCCCAAAGAAGCCAGTTTTAGGCAATCTCTATTCCGTCACACATCAGAAATGAACATAACGAACTTAAACAATAGGTTAAAAAGTTGCCGATTTTTCAGGAGGTGGCTGGGTTTTACTCTTGTCCTTTCAAAAATACATGGTTGACAGACTTAAAAAATCTGCACAAGGGAAAGGAGATACCTTAGCTACTTTCCTCCAGTTAAGACAGTCAAAGAAGTAATATGTTCCCCTCTCGTACGTATTGGTTTTCATTGTTGGCTCCATGCCGGGTGCCCTGGTGATCCATACTCGTTCTTCTTTGTGGTATCTCCAATCCCGGTTAAATCTTTAGTTTTTAATAGGAAGGAAAAATAATTTTTAGTGTTAGTTATCTGAATTTGACTTCATAAAATACAGTTTTATGGGTTTCGCTCAAAACTATACAATGCAATAAAAACCAAAAGAAAATTTCTAAGATATTGTTATACCTGTGATATCATACCTCTTCCATACAATTACTACACCTCAAACTAATCACATATGAAACATTAAGAAGTCTGGTAGGTTCAAACAACAAGTCCTTGTTATGGTTATTTACTGTTTTTCATTTTGCTGAAAATAAGTTAGATGTTTAATGATGACTGGCACTTGCCAGTTTTCCACAGTGCTTCATAATAATGCAAAGTCTATGAGAAAGTCTTGATTTCTGCTCTATGGATGAAAAAAAAAAGTACAAAATGGAACCAAGGTTGGAGGAGGTATTTTAAAAAAGGTTTCCAGCTTTCAATTGGCTAAGCTTCTATTTTCAGTGTCTAACTTGTTGGCGGTTGTTTTTTTTTTTCACATCTACTACTTCATTACTGCAATAGATTAAATCATACAAGACTGACAAAATAGTTTGAACGTACAGCTCTACTGCTGCTAATAGCTGTAATACATCTCCTCCATTCATGTAATAGAGATAAAACAGGAGATCTTCTCCATATCGGCCAAGTTTTATTGCAGCCAGCTGCAAAAGATTGAAGAAAATGAGGATGAAAAATCACAATAGATAAATGTTTTAAGACATACTATCCCACTTAAATAACACAAGGATACATCCAGAACGTGCTTCCATCCTAAGCGTGTTGCAAACGATACTCTAACATAACAAGTGTAATAATTATTAAACCAATCATTTTCCTTCACATCTACTTAACCTTTCCAAATTAAGATACAACAGAAAAATAAACAGAAGTAATTAATCAGCAAGACTTTTTTCCCTGCACTTGTGTCTATCCTCATGTATTTAATTAATTAAAAAAAACAAAACCCACAACATTTACATTTATTTGCTCACTTCACACTCTAAGTAATGTTATTATAACTTCTTACAATATTTCTCAGTGATCCCTCTTGCAGAACTACAATAGTTGAAAGATAATACAACTAAGAAAAAAAAAATCCCTATTCATGTAGATACGGAAAGCAATGGATAAATGTGAGAATATCTTGAACTGCAATTCTGAGCTTATCTCAAGAAGAAATATCCCTAATTTAGTATCGCATTTGAGTATTACAGTATATGGATTATAACAAACTTCTGCTTTGCATGAAGGGCATACTCTTAAAAAACATAGTATGTTCTTTAGCTAACCATGCCCATTCTCAGTTTTGTCTTCCCTCTCTTTTTCTAAGGTGGAATGGGCGCATGATGTGTCCAATTAGCCGGTTAATGCATCACTGTTCCTAAAAAGACTGAAAACATCCATAAAAGGTACAGATTTTGAACATTACCTATCTGAAAGAAAATGTAGATAATTACCAGTAATAAATTTACAAAAAATAAGCGCACACACATACACGTACTCACCTTATCCCTAATGTGAATGTTAGTTAAGTATTCAGATGGAACATGGAAGTCTAAAAAAGAATCGGAATTGATGCAACTATTAAGACATGTAAATGAATATAATTTGCAAATATTAATATTGAATTAAATAGTTATTTCTCTCTTACCTATGTCTTGAGGTCGACAAGGTGATGATGCCCAGGGTGATGCAAATTTGGGATAAAGATTTCTGAGGAAAAGAAAAAAAAAAGAAAGGGCACACAAATTTATCAAAATTAAAAACAAAAATCAAAACAAACAAAAAATCCCCACAACCGAACTCACAAACCTGAAAAACCAAACCACAAAACCAAAATCACTACCTACGGTAAGAAGGAAGGCAAAAAGGAAATTGCAAGCCCACTTTCCTAAAACAGTAACATTTATTAATTTTCTTTGTAATATGTGGAGTAAGATTATGTTTAAACTGCCATGGGAATCTACAAGGCCAAGATTTCCTTTTTAATCTACCATTCCTTTAACTGGGTGCCAGGGATCCCAGCCCTTTTTAGGGATCCAGTTCTACACAGGGTTTCAATTTCTGCAGGAACAGCTTTTTAAACAGATATAAAGGTGAGAAAAATCCTATATTGGCAGTTGTTGGTTGGGTTTTTTCTTTGTTAACTAACCAGTAAAGATTTTACTCTTCTTCTAAATTTCAGAGACGACAAATAAATGGAATCGCAGCACAACACAGATATAAAGTTTATTATGATTTAATATTTTCCTTTTATATAGGTTTTGCTAACATATACTAAAAAAATGGAGCTATTAGTTTAATAAAAGAGAAAATTATGAACCTTCCAACTCTACTACAATGACTGATGTACTGAGGAATGAATTTTCTAATTAACAGTTGAAGTGAAAGAAAGGACTGAGCAAAATGTACTTCTGGCAGGTAGCTACAGCCTGCTTTTAATTATCCATGATAGCATGCTATTACGGCAAGTTTTGTAAATGAAACTTGAGTACAGCACACCCTATCATATACTTGCTTCCTTCTTGTCAAGGGCCTAATAATTACTATTAGAAAAAAAATATCAGAAACCCACCCAAATTACCTGAACGCAACCAATTCCCAGCTGAGCTATATGGGCCAAAAACTGCACTGGATCAAGTGGTGTCCATCTTACTCTAGGCTAGTTAACCTTACTGTTAGCAAAAGCTTATGCTTTAGGGCCTGAAGGAAGATTTCAGAGGCAAAAATCAGCAGATGTTGAAAATAAATAAACCATTCTTTCTGCTGAAAGTATGGCTAGGCATTGCCCCAAGAAGAGGAGCATCCTGCAACTCCATCACCTCACGTGTGACCCAGAGGCTTGGTTTCCCAAGGCTAAGAATCCATGGTATTACAGATTTGGGACTGCACCTCTGTATGCAATAAACACTGAAGCATCTGTGCACAGTGTCCCCTCTATGATACACATAAAACTCTACTAATTTAACATTTTTCAAGGAGGTATTGGACAGCCTACAGTCTATTGGATGAATATTTCAGAAAGCTTCAGAACATGAACAAACAGCTACATAATCTCTAAAGAATTAAATGTAGTAATGCCATGTTTCTTATTTCTGTTCATGTAGAATTTTAAGTTACCCTAAGGAATTAGAAGCATATTTCTTAACAAAGAAATACAGGGCTGTACAGGCAATACATAATCATTCTTTCAACAACTGAAATAAATCTTAACCTACCTGCATGGAAAATCTATATAAAACCAGGAGTTAGAAGGGTTAATGCAAACGCTTAGAGATACACAGAATTCTAAAAATTCTTGCTGATGGCATGCTCATTCTGCTAATTGATTAAGTCAGACAGGTATCTTCACCATCAGAAGTACCTCACAAGGCATAAAATTTTTTTTGGCTTTCCACATGTGAAATGCTTTTAGTTTTTCAAACAACAATTCACAAAGGAAGGAAAGGATGTTTAACATAAGGCAAGATGGCAGGCCAGACACAGAAGACCGCACAGGCTGTTTGCAAATCTCTTCTGTAGTATAAAATAAAACCAGCTTGCTGATACAGAACTGTCTGGATAAAATATTAACCCTATCACCTCTGAGACTCTTAATACCCTATACACAAACATTAAATGTTAAAAGCTTTTAAAAATCCACCTATTTACAGTACACCTGCTAAGGAAAAGCAGCAGCATGACAGATGTGTGTATATATACTGCTTATGTACAAAGACACATTTATAATTTGCATGCTGTGTTCAGGAGCTGCATAACACAGCTACAAGCCATCACATCAAACCATGTTTAGTATTTCTCTGCAATGAGGTACTAGTTTTATGTAGACTTTCCAATAGGTATGTTAAGCTTAAGATTTATGTTGGTCATTAAAACAAACAACAACATTGAATAAAATATCAAGTAGTATCACCAAAAGTAATACCTCTGCTACTGTTCTGCATGCAAACATCTAGATAAAGTAGCTATATAACTGAACGACATCACTAGATTCACCTGTGTCTAGAACAGCTCAAGATTTCAGATACAGATTAAATTATTTTAGCAAGCAAAGGCATTCTACTTTCAGCTGATCATCCTCAAAACATGTTTCAGCAATCTGTACTGAGAACAGCAAATTACTTCAGTGTCACGTGGATCCAGGAGACCCACCTCCCATCTCTGTCATGAGGGTGCCAGAGCAGTGGCACAGGCTGCCCAGGGAGGTTGTGGAGTCTCCTTCCCTGGAGACATTCAAAACCCGCCTGAATGCATTCCTGTGCCCCCTGCTCTGGGTGTCCCTGCTCAAGCAGGGGGGTTGGACAAGGTGATCTCCAGAGGTCCCTTCCAACCCCTACCATTCTGTGATTCTGATCTCCCAGTCAGTGCTGTAAGCTCTGGGACTACCAAGGAAAAACCACCACCCATGGTCAGTATAACTGTTCTTTGTGCATTCTCTTCATATTACAGGAGGAGATGGGAGTGGGAAACTACTGGATTCAATGGAGGAGTGACCTGTGATATTAACAGTAAAAGTGAAGAAGATCCTATGTTAACATAACACATTCTGCAAATAACTACAGACAATTGTATTAGAAGGCTGACTTTGGATTATAATTTTGAAGTATTTTTGAAAGTGCCAATGGCGTAATGATTTGACTCAGTTTTGATGCAGGCTCTACAGAAAGAAATTCTAGAAGTGGTAATTTCTAAAAAGTTACACCTCTAGAAAGGAATACGTAAATTCACACCAATTATTTCCATTTGTCCTATGATTTCCCTCTCACCTTGATGTCCACATTTGTCAATGTTCCCTGGACCCGTGCATTCAGAGTGTAGCTCCATATAAATTTATGAAACATGGAAACTGCATGTGTATGCTGTTTGGTCTTTGTTTCGTTAATGTATTATGTATACTACTCTGTCAATAAGGCTAACGCTGTGTAAATCTCTGCTAAAACAAAACAATGGGAGATTCTCAGCTGAAAGTCAGAATACCAGAAATTGCTCTCACAATTACAGTCACCTAGAAGGTAAGCATTTTTGTCCAGGTTCCTTCTACAACTACTGGAAGAAGAGGGGCACCCAGGGTTGGTGATCCATCTCATCTGTCTTAAGTACTTATGACTCTTAGTGCAGTTGCTAACTGCTTTTCTCCCCACTGCCTCTACAGGAAGCCTAGATGACTAAGCTTAGGTGAACTGAATGACTAAAAGTTAACTATAAAACCACATTTTCATTTAAATTAATCTTTGGTGCAGGGTAACACTGCAGATACTCTGTTCATTATTACATTAATATAAATCGAATTTACCCCACAAACTGCTGAGAGTTAAGCGTAGATACCCTCAAGGAATAATATTATTTGAAAAATAACATATACTTGAAATTTATTAACAATACACTATCAATTCCTTGAAGAAAGTCCTAAAGAAGTTGAGAATAAGCAAAGCCACTAGGTTTAGTGAAAGCTTGCATAACAAGATCTCAGTATACCTTGAAGCACAATTCTCTTGTTTATGAAAATTTTATTTTACTGTCATTACATTTTCAAATTTTATTTGGAAAAATATCTTGTGGGTTTGATAACTGTGTGAGCTAAGTAAGCCTATTAGGAATGAGAGCATAATAAAACCAAAACTGAAGAGTACTAAAAACCAGAAACTTACTCAGGAGAGTTGAGATTGAGACCTAGTGTTGTTAAATCACTTCCTAATGCAAGATGTACCATTCCTGGATCTGTCTCTGCTGCCCTGATGAATGTTAACAAGCCAATCATTCCAAACTGGTCCGTCACCATCCCTTGAGGAATGTTGGTAACCCGACCTGGGCAAGAAGAACAAATTAATCTTCTCCTTTCAAGAAGTGGAGGAATCAACAAGGTGATCTAAATGACTGTCAAAACTTTTAAAGAAGAAAAAGTGGAATGACACTTACCATCAGGTAACACCTGGATCCCTTTTTTCTGCTGGTTGTTGTTTTGCGTAGTTGAACTTTTATCTCCAGGAAACTTGGGCCCATCTGTGCTGGATGATGTTTTGCCTGATGTACTCAAATTCTGTTAAAAACAGTTTGCAGAGTTGGTATGATGGAAACAAACAAAAATGGGAAAACTTGTTGACCATAGCTTTCAGTCAAGGGCTCTAAACCAGTATGCCAAGTCACTAACAAATTAGGGACTAAAATGGAACCAGGCTGAAGCTCTTGAGTTCCATTTGCAAACCTTATGTAATATTCACCATTTCCTAAAGTATACATGTCATACAATGAGTTATTAATGAGCCTACAGCTTGCAGTGTAAAAGGGTAAGAAAATATTTTACACCTGAGCTTGAATACACAATGGATATCCCAAGTGCCTGTGACTAAAGGATATTTTGGACTCATCACATCATATAGTTTTCCCATACAGTCTGGCTCCCACGTAACACTCCCTGAAGTAGAAACAGCCAATTTCAGGTGCAAGCAACATACAGATTTGCAACTATCAGGAAAGAGATGCAAACCCCTACGTCTGGCAAGAAAACCGTGTCTGTGCTCCCAGAGCCCATATACTGACAAAAGATATCTTCTGTAACTATTATCCCTTACTTTTTGTTGTTCTTTAAAACAAAATCTGCAGTAACATAATGTAATCACATTTACTCTCTCCTTCCTTGCTGTATTCAATGCTAACTGTATCAGAACACTTGGCACACAATAAAACTGGTCACAACATTGGGGGGCTAGGCCTCCCCACATCCCTTTTTAGAACAGCTCCATTTTTCAGTTTTCATATGAGTTTGTAGTCAGATACACTACTTGCTCACCAGTATTTATGCCACGCTGATTAACATATTGTTTGCAATTATAAGTAATAAAACAATCAGAAACTGGAACATTTTGTCAAATACTGTAAGCAACTGTCCTCTCCCATCCAAATTTTATTCCCCTTTCTTTGGCAATAAAAAAAGCAATTTTTATTGCAAATCCTTCAGAGTAAACAATGAAAAAAATCCTGTAATTTATTACCTAAGCTATATATGTAATGCATGATAATTAAAATACTTAAGATATAGTGTGTTCCACTCATCTACAGCATACCCATGAATGCAATCGTCTCTATTAAAAAGAGCTCGTTCCCCGTGATTTCATTTCCCCATCAAGAATTTTACCTTGAAGTGACTTTGTACCACCTAACTACTAAAGATTTGACAGCTTTGAAGAAAGATGTTATAATGTGTAAACTACTACTACTGATGAGACACACCAACAGCAAAAAATAAGTTGGAATTGGTAGGAAAAAACATTATGAATTGCAAAACTAGAAAAATACAATATCAGTTCTCAAAAGTAAGTTTTGAGGTGTTCTTGCAAGTTCCTCCCTGGCCCCTCCCCAGAATAGAAAAGGGTACATGAAGTCATATGAAATTAAGAAAGTAAGGTCTCAGTCACTGTTGGGACCGAAAAACTTCCTGAGAAATTCCATTTATGTAGTTACACACGAAATGTTGCTTATGAAAAGTTTCTCATTAATTTAGAGGGGAAAATTTGAAAATCTTGTATTACAAATAACCACTGCCCATTTTAAAACAATCATAAAAAGAAGTATGAATACTCAAAATAAAAGAAGATTTCAGGTTTACTTACAGATTTATTGTCATCATTACTCGATGTTGGGTCTTTGTAGCTGGAGCCTGGTAATGCTGGAAAATCTTCATTGTGTATTGAAAAGTCCTGGGACTGCTCACTTGCTGGTTTTGTTACCATTCCAACTATCATCAAAATGAAAGCAGGAATAACATTAAATTATTGTTAAGTAAAGCATTTTCTGCTGTTGATCTTGCTTACCGTCCATTTTCATTATGTGCAAGTTGTACAGCAGAAATGACTTTCAAAAAAAACCAGGTAAACCAAACCAAAGCATATTCATTTAAACATCCACACATATTAGACTAAAGCCTCTTAAGTGAAAGCTGAGAAACACTCCAGGTTAAATTCATAGACACATTCACTGCTTTAAGAATGAAGCCCAGTACTTTTACCAGGAACAGCACCTGTTTTGCACATCTAAATAATCTTTACAGGCATTATTAAAGCGGTATTTAAGGAAATCCACTGATGAAGGATGGATGTACTGCTTTTAAGATTATAATACATTTTTCCTCCATCCCCTAATTGCGTGAAGAATTTCTTAGCATAATCTCTCTAGAAGCACGTATTCTTAAAGGATGCCCAGCTAACTTGCAACAGAACATATCACCAATTAAATACTTGCCTGTGACATAAGAACGACTCCTACTTTCAGTAGGAAAACTGAAAGCATTTAGCCTGCAACTCTCAGTGCTCTGACCCTAATTTAAAAAAAGTAGGCCAGTCACATTGGAACATGGATTCTGACTACGGAAAAGCAACATTCTTTTTTTTTTTAATGCCAGTTAGAAAAAAAAAACCCAAACCAAAACAAACAAAAAACAACCAAAGAAAAGCCCCCACGCCACACACCCAAGGGCAAATATTCTTTGCTGAGAGACAGAGAAGTAACACAGTGATTTGGTTGCAAACAACACTGCACTAGAGGAAGAGAAGACAGAAGTAGTCTAGGGCCTATTTTTCAGAGGTTCTTAATAGATTTATAGGTTCTAAAATAGTTCAGTAGCTAACAATATAAATGGCTTTTTCTAGTATTCTGAAGTTAGAGATGAAAGTTTCTTTATTTTAAGAAAAAAAACCACTGAGTTAATCTTGTTTCTGCTTTTCATCCAGAGTTACTATGATTTCTTCCACTGGATGAATAAAACTCATGAATTAACTGTGTTGCATATTCTCATTCTATCTAAAAAGCTGTTTGAATTCTAATTTTCCTAACTAAGTTAAGCATGAAGAAAGTATGTCTCTGCTCAAACCTTTTTTTTTCTTGATCACAACCAAAAGTGGTCCTCACTTTTTGCTGCTGGAGACAGTGTCCAGTGCATCTCATATCCCTGTTTCTTGATTGTTTCCACCACCATACCCATCCCCTGCATTAAGCAGATGCTCAAGATAACTCTTCAGACAGCAAAATTTATTTCCCGGTTCACCACAGTCATGCGAACAGCTATACTAGCACCAAAATGGGGAAATGGTGTAAGCATGGGAGCAATTATAGATTTGTTTTATGCGGCAGTGCTGCTGAATATTGAACTTCAGCCCATGCTGGAACTCCAAATGTGTGGATCTCCTTTGTACCTTCTATCAGTTTTCCATGTGATGGCTTCTCTTTAAGATACATAAATCTCATGTAAACCACAAGCCGTATTAGCTCTCCACTGTGTGTGACTTTTCAGTGTCTTCATTTGGGGACTTTATTTGGGACTTTTCCCTGTGTTTAGGAGCACTTCAGTTTAACTCGTTTAGCTCTTTCTCACAGCTATCTTAAAGCAGAGGGCCCTGGTTACGCCCAATCCATGAGGCTACTTTCTCCTGATAATGTGGTATCTATTATTTCTCTCCAATTAAAGTTGGAGATACCTCTGAAAAACACTATCTTTTTACAGTTAGAAAACACTGGGTTATTTTTGGTTGGAAGTTTGACAAGTGTCACATAAATAAATTTAGGTTATAAAAGCAACTTTTCGGAGTAGCTGATGCAACATGCATGGCAAAAATCTACTAAAGCAGTAAGAAAAAAAGGAAGTATTGTGCCTCACACTAAGCTTACCTGAATTTTTTCCAGACCCAAATAATAAGATTTGTATCCACCTTAAAGCTTTTCTTTTTATTGTTTTTTTAAGCTCTTCAGCAAGAATTATATAAGACACAGACTTGGAATCTGACTGATAATAGTTGACGCTTACAGGTTATCTTTTGAACTCTGATGTTCATCGTAAGAGTGACAGTGAACAGTGCTACAGCAAGTTCTACCAATAAATAGAGAAAATACACAGTATGCTTACAGCTACTGACTTTACACAGTAAAACCTCTAGGAATCAAATATTATTTCTAAAACTTACTACTCACACCTCAACAGTTCTTGTATACATGCAGTTAGAAAACAACCTATTGCCTAAGGAATGTCTAGAGTGAGAAGCTTCAGAGTAATCATATTATACAGACTGAAAACCCCAACAACCTCTATTGACGGTGAATCTAAAGCAGGTGAGTTCTAATAGTTACAAAAGGCTGAGGGGAATTGCCAGTCACAGAGATATTGATTATTTGTTTTTAAAAATGAGACTTAGGAGCTCAAGTGTCTGGCATTTTTGAAAAGACTACCTATTGTCTTATGAACAGCAAAAGGTGAATCAAGCAAATACTGATTTCATTCAAAGAGCCTTCAAAAGTATAGTCTTACCATAGGGTGCCCTTCCAGCTAAAGGGTTTATTAATGGAGTTGGATTGCCACTTCCTTCCCTTCTGTTTCTGTCTGCTAGTGCTGGAAAATCTGAGAGGTCCAGTCCTGTCACATTTTCACTTCCATCTACAATAAAAACAGATATTTTAAATTCCCTTATGTTTTTTACTCAAAGATTTCATTATATACAAGATAAATGTCGGATATGTTTTCTTTCTTCAAGCTGATCTTTTTACTCCTACTATAATTATTACAAATAACTACAGCCTCTGTGTTATGAGACTAGCTTAAAGAGCATCAAGATGTTTGGGGTTTGTTTTTAAACAATACCTAGTCAACAGTATTTAGTAACAAGGTCTACTCATTTTGAATTAAAGACTAAGTGTAAAATACAGGCACACAATCAAATTTACAGCACTAGGATAGGTAGCCTGTTTAAAATTTAAGGACCTATCAAGAAGAAATTTCAGAGAAGATAATAACCCATATTAGCAGCAGCATCAAGGAGCTCTTTTGTCCTTATGTAAGGTAAGATAAAGCTGAAGCAGTTCAAGTAACACAGGAACATTTTTTGATTTGCAGCAGAAAATACTACAGAGGCAAGGCCAGAGCTGCAGCTCTATAAAGGTGCCACCAGGTCCTACAGGATGCCCAAACCATTCCACTCTGTGGTGCCACCAGCACCTCAAGTTGCTTCATATACACAGCCACCGACAGAAACGTCAGTACGGACAAACCTAAAGCACTTATGAACAAGGAGATTTTCCCCTCTCTATTTCATTAAATTCAGGTGAAGAAGTAATTCCCAGAGAAAAATCATGACTAAAACAATTGATTGAAAGGATCATGTTACAAACCAGCTGCTCAAAAGGAGTTTGAGATGTCAAAAAATGCCTTCCTACTGTTTTTACCCTATATAATGTTTTCATAGAAAATGGATAATCTTTTCTTCTCTGATCCTCTTTTCAATTCCATAAGCTATTTTGCATTTCTAACTGACAAGGTATAATCTATAGTCACGTGATGTACAGTGAGTTTTCTACAGAATACTTTCACTTTGTCTTAAAAAGTATTAAAATCCACTGTTACGAAGTAGTAACAGTTTCATAGCACTGCTCTTGGAGCAGCATTTCTATGGAACAACTGGAAATTATAAGGAAGTTGCACTACAACAGAACAAAGTATCTTCAATTAGTCTGATTTAGTAAAAAAAATTTCTACTGGACTTTAAGATCAACATTAATCAGAGTGAACTCACCTGTTCCATTAAAAATGTTACTTGATAAGGAGTTATTCATTCCAAACGCCTGATTTCTGTTCATCCCAAATCCAGACATACTGTGGAAAAAATCCAGGAAGTCAGACAAAAGGTTATACATACTTTGTAATTTCCAGTGGAAGGCATTAAGGGGAGGAAAAAACCTGTAAGACACTTAAATGATTTCAAGCTTAAGCAACCCAGACTAGCCTAAACTCAGTTTTAAATTATTTTCCTTTATACTTCTGAAAACTTTGAGCAGCAGCAGCAAGCACTGCTCAATCAAGACAACTGGAATGACTTTAAAATTTAACAGCCCAACAAGTTATGACAAGCATGATCATTACTCAGTAATTTCATATAGAAAAATGAAGCAGCAGTAAACACAATAATAAGAAGTCAGATTGCAATCCATTCATTTACAGGTGGGAAGCTGGATCATGGCAGTGATCAAGTTTGTCATGACTCAGTTATAAGCTGAACAGTTATGGTGTGGTGCACTCATCACCATGTACATATGGCACTATTAAGAGCACAGGGATGGTCTCTGCCACACAAGGACACCAGCTAAATTAAAATTTCACACAGGCAAGCAAAAATGTTTGAAGACATCTAAATATCATATAGGACTACTGTGGTCAGAAAGATACCCTCACAAATGATCCAATTCATTCTATCCAAGCTGGAGGTGTTGAGCAGCCCACAAACAGGCCCTAGCTAAGTGAAATTCTGAATTTCTGCCCTGTGGGAAATCACAACATTCATTTTTCCCCTGTAACAGGATGGAAGCTGATGTTTTAGAAGTTTTTCCGTAAATAAAAATGTCAAATGTTTTCCCTGTGGATTTTTTACCTACACGGACTTTTCCACAGTTAGAAATCTGAAGCATTTCATTCCAATTTTAAATAGCCCTACGTGTTTAATTTTGTACTAAGCCATCAAGAAAGGGAACAGTTAGCCAAGAATGGTCCTATCCCGTTCTGCTTCCCAAAGGTGGTGTATTTGGAAGACATCCAGATCTTTGGCACCTCATGCATCTGAAGAAACAAATTCCTGGGATCACCTGTGAATTCTAGACCTGATGAAAGCACCAACAGCAGACAAATCGATCTTTAGGATTATAATCTAGCCTGATGACTGACAGTATTTCTCATGCAAGGGGTTCTTGTTTGCTTGTCAAGTAATTAGAAATAACCATGTTAAGAATTTCAGGGATAAGAAAGGTATTAGGCCACAAAATGCATACTTCTCTACAATTATTTGTAACCTGTTTTACCAATGTAACTAAGAAAGGGGAAGTGAAGTATTTTTTATGTTCAAAAACCTAAAAACTTTCATTGCTCCAACTAGGACAACCATTCAGAAAACACTTCTTGGAAGTCACATAATTCATGCACCTGTCAAGGAAACACCATCTTCGCCCCCCCCCAATATAACTACAAAATTTTGTTAAATATATCAATTAACAATTGGGTATGTACTACTACCATACTTCTGTAGGCTAATAAGCTGTGGAATAAGAACTTGTCATTGTTCCTTCTCCACTTGTAAAAACTGTAGCTTCTTGAAAATGAGATATACAATGCAAACAGTGAAAGATGAGGATTTTAATTCAAATGCTCCTACAGACAGGGATTTCATTATCTACCCTACAGCTGAATGGTATTTGTATAGAAAGTCCTTGTTTAGGTATCAATCTCCAAAAAACTACATACAGAGGACAATGATTTAAGTATATTATTATTTCAACCTTTTGTGATGCTCAAGTTTAAAAAATACTTTAAAATATAAAATCATCTTTTTAAATGATCATCTCTCTTACTTCTTGCTGTACATCACAGGAAAGAGAAGGCAAATTCTACATAATCAGAGGCAAGATACAAAGTCTTCTCGTACTGCAAGAACATAAACCGCTATTACCAAATCCCTATTGCTCTGATTGAGAAAAGCATTTTTATGCCTATATCACTGCAAAACTACAGAATTAGTTTTCAAGTGACCAAGTGACTAGTGACCAAGTTTCAGATAACTGTGACATTAGTTTTCACCTTCCTTTGTCCATTTTGTAAAATATTAGATTGGGTTAGAGGTAGAACCTCACTGCCATGAGCTTCTTTGTGCTCCATATAAAAGTCCCCTAAGGAAGGGCCTGAAGGGAGAAAAAGGATGAAACTGGGAGCACAGAGATCATGAGGTTATGGAATGAAGCCTGGAAAGCAGTCAGCTGTGCAAAGCTGTGACCACACACATTAAATAATCAGAATAAATGCACTTTTTACTACAAGTTCATCAGAAAAAGCATAGCACCAACACACAGTTAAAGCCTAATTATTTATGATGTTACAATATTGCCCAGTTAGAAAAAGAGCAGAAGTGACTGAGAAGCTTTTGGCATCCAAATGAGCACCACATCCTTAAATGAATGGCAAACCACTGTTCTCTGCATTATTCCAGAATTTCAAGAAGTGAAATACTAGGTCCCTACTGCATCTCAATCAGTTAACTGTTCTTCCAGAATAACTACTGTGTTTTTAAAACTTGCCTTACTTCTTCCCAAACTCATAGAAGAATAGTCTTAAAATAGAAACATATACCCAAAAATCAATGTAAGTTTCAAAAAACAAACATGAGAAACATCACATATCTTAAAGAAGCAGCAGCAGAAATTCAGCGGTCGGAAACAGAATTTAGCTTAAAGGCCTCAAAAATCTTGTGTGAATATTAAAAGCAGCTTCAAAGTTTATTGCCAAGAGACAAGAACCCACGAACCAGTGTTTTTGAGCTTTATTCTATTTGCGCAGCATTTAAGCATGTCCATGACTGTATAGGGATGCTCTGACTAAGCAGCCTTACCTGTTCACAGTAAAAGGTTGTCGAGAGGGTTGCTGCTTTGGCATACATATTATGCTTGGAGAGCTTCTGTTGGGGCTGCCTAACCCTGAACTGCTCATACTGTTTGTCCTGCTGGGAATTCCAATGCCCTGACCAACCTGGGAGTGGTTCATCATATTCCTAGGATTCATAGGCAATATCCCCCTGAAAAAGAAAAACCATCCACAGAGATGAATCTGTATAGTAGTATTTGGTTACTCATTTAGATTACTAATGTTGGATGGACTCTGAGCTGCTGCAACTTAATTTGTGCTTAGCATCAAAACAGCCTGTTTGGATTACTCTCTATAATTAATGTAGTTTTGGATTTCTTCAGAAATAGCAGATGACCCATTACATACTGATCAAGTCCTTGGTCAGGTTTAAATACTTAAATATTATGCATTTGAAAAGGTCTTATAGCTCTTTTTTAAATGAGCACTTCAGACCTACTACCTTAATATTCTTGTACAGTGTATGACATCCACATAAAAATTTTAACTGTGCATTTACCAGAACAACCAAAAAATAGCCTCTTACATTCTGAAGCAGAATTTGCCAGCAATTTGTCCTTTACATACAAAAATCAAATACTGTCTCACAGTAAGTCCTGTCTCACTGTTTTACAGTATTATCTCCCTAACATAGGCAGCGGTCAATAGAAACTACTTTTCTTCTTTTTTTTAATTAATCAGACTGTAAAGTATTCAAGGCAAAATATGCAGAACATTTAACAAGTGCTCTGCAGAAAGACACAAATTGCAGAAATATTGGCTATCAATAAATACCTGCTCGGAGATGGAGGCGTGTGAAGTGACATTGTTGGTACCCCTGTTGTTGGCGTTACGTGGCTCGGTAACTGAGTGCCTTGTGATAAGCTGCGATTTAACTGAGGGGTATTGTTGCTCATTCCCCTCATTGGAAGGCCTAGTGCACCTATTGAAAAAAAATTCAGAGGGGTGGAGATACAGAGCAATCAGGAACAAGTTCTTCTCCATCAGGCGTAGATGGAAACAATTTATGCTGACAACCTCAAAAAAGTGTAAAGACTAAAGGAAAGTGCAGTGTAAAAACTAAGTCCTTGTTTGCATAGTAGAAGCCCAATTATCTCAAATTCAGCCCCATTGCTGTTAAACTTTAGGAAGGCTCTTTAAGGAATGTTTGTATTGGAGTCATTAACAAAATTTTGTTTCCTTTGAGATGAATAACGTTGAGAAAGGTTTTTGATGAGGGCATGGAAATCTACAAGTTATCCCCAAAAAGGCAGCATTTTGAGAAAATCAATAACTGCACTCAAGAAATGTGAATTACTTTTGAATAAACTGGCATAGGTTTGGCTAGTATTTAGAACACTGACCTGTCTTGCTTAATTTTTAACAAATCTTTAATAAAAAAATTATTAATATTTAGTTAACAATGACATTGCTTTTAGGACAACAAAAGCAACTTTTTAGGCCAGTTCTCTGTAAAGTTTAAGTTGCTTCTTTTTGATAACAGAACTTCAATGCCCATGATCCAGTCGATTTCAATCTTTTGAGATAGGAAAGCAAGCAGAATTTTAACTGCCCTTTATTAGCATTTAAAAATATACATTAGATTTTTAACAATGTGATCAAAAGTATTTTCTACACAAACAACTGGGTGTGACAGAATAAAGAAAGCACTTCAATGAGGTAAAAAAAAGAAAGCACTAACTCAGAACAGCAAAAGATAAGCAGGTGCCGCCTGTCTCAAAATGTCCAAAAACTTCATAAAGTTTCTCATCATTCTCACATCACTTCTCAGTGTTATAAAGTTTCAGAATGATGTCCAATGACAAAAAAAAGTCCTTTAGTGCAACATATCAATAGAAACAAACTTAGCATATAAAAAGGTGATAGCTCTAAGTAACGGTCCCTATTGCTTTGGCGCAAGGCTGCTGAGGTATACTTAGGGAACTTAAAACCTTATCTTGGGGACCAAACAAAAGAAAAGTGATGATCGATCAGTACTCTCCCATGGTAGACCATCCCTACAGAAGAGCTGAATATGCCAGCGCATAACATGATTAAATACGATGAATGCAAGGAACGGACACTGCATGCGCTCCGGTTATTATCATGGGCAAGGTCTGAAGAAACCTCCCAGTCGTTTAGCTCTCACACTTTAAGAACTGTTGCCTGTCTGTGTCCTACCCTACAATTTGCAATCCAGAAGTTTGCAGTAACACTCAAAGTTTGATAACACTCAAATTTATCTCTGTACATTCAGATTAAGAGGTAGTGTGACTTGCTATAACAAGCCTCCTAAGACTTAATCAAATGCTGTTATATCAAAGTGTTCACTGTAACTATTTTGGCAATTTGCTGCATCAGAATAATTTCACTGACCATAAATATGTATTATAAAGAATATTTCATGCTGATTAACAATTAGGTGGAATTTTAAAAATAAAATGGAAAAGAAAAAAATACATATACTTCCAAACTACATAAAGTACACTGAAAAACATTATTACAATATTCAGGTTAATTTTTTCGCAAGCATTTGTTTCAGCAAAGCCAGTTTTGCACTAATGGTTATTTCTTTTTATTGGCTTTATTTAAAGTAAAATTTTTAATAATTAGGCCTGTAACAATGAAGTAGAACTATATTCCTGTGGCTGGCAAGTAGGGGCAGTTGAAATATTTAGCATACGAAAAATAATTTTTTTTCTTATGCTTCCTTTTTTCCACTTATTTTTTTAATGGAAGCAATAGATCTGCATGGGCTATACTGGAGACTGATCAATGAAGTGGCCCATTTCTCAACCTAATAGTTAAGTTTAAGTTACATTAGCTCTATAAAATGACATCTTGCTAAATGACTGACAGCTACCAATCTAAAAGCACATAGGCATTATCAGACTTGTTTTTCCCAGAATTATTTTGGTCACAAGCATTGACTTCAACACAGAGGTTTCTCGTCCCTTTTTCTCAGTATTCAGTAGAAACTGAACCCTGATAATATTTACTTTCCAATTTTTAGCCTTGCATGTCTCCATGTTAGAGAGGTTATGTCCCAGGCACCAAAAGCAACTGAATTAACACCAAAGTTGATGAAAAGAAGTTAACCTTAAAAATTAGCAACAAATAACTGTGATAAACAGAATAAATTACTTCAATATCTTTTTACAGTTATGTCTGAAAGGTTATAGTGCCAGATTCAGGACCCAAAAAGCCAAGAGCCAAACATGACTGTCAGACTGGCCAGAAACTGCTCATATAAATCTCAGCAGCATAATCAAATGCTGGCTTATGTTACATGGTCACTCATCAACAGCCACTGGTATAGTTAAAAAAAAACAACAAAAACCAACCAAATTAAAATTAAAAAACCCAAACAAACAACAACAAAACAAACAAACTGCTATATTTTTAAAACTATCTGAAGAAAGCCAAAAGAATTTGTGAAGGCCATGCATCTAGCAAAGCTATCAGTTTGTCCAGACAAAAAAGTCCAGACTCTCTAAAATACTCTAAAGAAATTTTTTCTTAGAATCCCAGTCAGATGCACTTGGCAAGAAAGTTGCAAACATCCAAAAGCATACAGTGGTAAGAGCCAGATGTTCACAAGCCCGCTCTACTTGTGTAACTGTATCTAACTTGGATATTCTGAGTCACTTTCTGGACGCCCCTCTCAGCTGCGAGGAGGTTCAGTTCTCAATGCTGGCCCTGAAGTTAGGTAGCTAGTGTTACACACCATGATTGTTGCTCTCTAAGTCTTCCACTGCAACAGTATACACAAGACTGGCAGATACAGAAAAAAAATCTTCAAGGTATGGGAAAGGAAAGAAACAGTGGTGCAGAAGGCATTAATCCTACTGGCAAAGTTCTTTGCCAAATGTGAGTTGCCAAGCACGTACACAAGATTTAATTTGCTCCTGTAGAGCACGAAATATTAGTTATAATTTAAGGTATAAATTCCTTCTATTCCTTACATATTTTTCTGAACTAGGTTCATTTTGGCCCAGCTCACTTTCCTTAGTTTTTCCTTCAGAGAGTCACAGGTAAATCACAGACATTCTCTACAGGATGATTATATTTGGATATTTAATAACTATACAGTGTCAATATATGACACTGCATACTAACCACTGCAAAAATGCATACTAAGCAAAGCAAAAATATATCTTAAAAAGACAGTATGTCTCTTCATTTGTGTGATTTATTTTTTGACAAATCACCAGAAAACAAAGCCATATGCATGTTCTCTATCCAAAGAGCATAAAACTAGAACATTTTTAGCATAAAATAAACACACAATCAGTAAAAAGAATTCTTACTTTGTTGCCCGTATAAACTTGCCCCAAATTGAGACAGCTGACCTGATGGTGATGGTGATGCCAGCATCTAAAATATAAGAATAATAAAAGATTAAAGACACAAAGATATTGTGCTGTCTTGCTCTGAAAGCTTACAACAGTATATTATTTTGCCAAGAAAGCTGAAACAGCAACTGAAAACTCCTTTTAAGTCATCAAAAGTTTTAGAAACTCCCCAAAATATCTGCACAGTAACAACTCTAACAGTATATTACATGCCAATAAAAATTTATGACCTTACATGTATAAAACCAGACTTTCTTTTACTTGCAACAAATAGCATAGAGGAAGATGATCTAAAATCTTTCAGTTCTTTTACCTTGTAGCTAAGAGACCCATCTTTACAGAAGGACTACTCAGTTATTTAAATACGATATAGGGTTTTTTACCCCCTATGAAACATGCATCATACAAGGAGATCAATCCCTGTTCAATGGAATAACACCAAGTGCAAAGTTTCATATTATCAGGTATAATAGCAAAAGGTGGGAAATGAGTGGCTAGGTAGCAGCAGATATACAGAATCAGATATTAACTTCAAGATATTAAAGTTATAATGTACCCCCCTAACAGCTAGCTTCACACTTGTACACCCCATATGAATAGGTGAGATGTACAAATGTCAGAAGTAATCTTTCCTGCTCTATTATGCCCACTTTAGAGACATCACATATTACCAAATATGTCCATTAAAACCTTCTTTGTCAACTTTCCGACATCTCACAAGAAATGTGACAAGCTAAAGAGACTCTTGAGAAGGGTAAGAAAAAAACCAACAACCAAACAAAAAAAACCCAACAAAAAAAAAAAAAGATCTATGAAGAAAGATTGAGATTTGGGTTTGCATACTCCAAAAAGAAGGCAACTAAAGCAGGGACATGACACCAGACTTCCAGTCATTGCTGTAAAAGAATAAACTGCCCTCCATGCTGCTGCAGAAATACAAGGTATTAATAAATTTGAAAAAACAGGAGATTTAGCTTAAAATATCTGGAGGGAAAAAAAAGCCCTTTGCTAAAAAATCATAGGGACAGTTAAGCACTGGAGCATCCATCACTGGATGTTTTTAAAGAACAGATGACACGTTCATCAACATTAGATACAGCTGATTGTCCCTTGGAGCAAAAAGAGGTACTAGTTGACCTAACCCACCCAGCTCACAACAGAATATGCTACTCATATTTACTAACCCATGGGCAAATGTCTACTTGTTTACTGCAGCAGTCTGGACCTGGATTGAATTTTAGGATAGTTTCAAGGAAAGGAACGCCTGGATTCTTAAACATAAGGAGATTTCAAGCTTTTTCAACTTGAGAGTAAAGAATTCAAATCAAAATAACTTTTACTGTGATAAATTGCAAATTGCTTTGTTGACTTAATCTAGACAGATGTAAAACTCAAACAAACCTTATAAACTGAATCTGCTAGGAGTTTTCTATACTGAGGCCAAATCTAGATGACAGAAATGAGAAAGAAGACATGCAGGGTAGACACTAAATGTCAAAAGTAGCGTTCATATCTATAAATCACAAAGCATTTATGATTTTTTAATACATACAGAAGGCATGAGAAGAGAAATTACAGCAGGCAATTACTGTAGACCATCTGAAGGTGTATCAGAGATATCACCCCAAAATACTCACACATATTTTGAACAAAGTGCATATATTTGATAATAAGTAACTACAGCAATAAACATCTACACTTGCATACACAAGAGATTTGAAATACTAAGACAAAAACTTCCTACAGAAAAAAAAAATATAACTAAAATATATGCCAAGCTGGACCAAAATTCTCCTTTCTTAATGAAGAACTGGCTGTGAACAACAGAACATTTTAGATAACTACTGATGGCTTCAGCTCAGCACTCAGATAGCAAAGGTCACAGGCCACATTTGCATCAGCAAGTGATGCCGCCAGAGAGAAGTGCATTTGTAAAACAAAGAAAGTTGGTCCAGAGGGCCTAACACACATACTGTATGCATTTCTAACTGGTGTTAGCCATGACTATAACACCCGATGCCACAACACTGGTTGCCCTTTAGTGAGCGGAACGTGTCTGGCACACTCTTGAAGCAACTCTTCCAGCTTATTTTGATCCAGAAGGAATAAAATCCACTCATACCTAGACTGCTCTGCAACATGAAACAAAGCATGGAGAAGCAGGGACACTTGGGAGGCAGACTTCAAAAGCACACTTCTCACCCAAACAAACAAACTGACATTTGTTAAACACTGATAAAACAAGCTGATACAATAGTTCTAAGAAAGGAAAGAAAAAGTAATATCTTGAGGTAAAATAGACAAATATTCAAGTTTGACAAGTTGGAAAATCCCAAAACATGTTGTAAGGTGTGGCAAACTGTAGTTCCATGGAAAAAAAAAAAAAGATAGACAAAGTTATGACAAGAGCACACAAGCAAAACAACAAAAACAAAACCCCCAAAAAACCAACAAAAAAACCCCAAGCCAACCAGACATTGAGATAGAAACCGCAGTCATAAGGTACTACTAGCTTTGGGACGGGCAAACAAAACAGTTAAGCCAAAAAGAAGATCCCATAAGAACAGCTGCTCAGGGCATTCAAGAATTGCTGTGATAGCATGTAATATAATAAGCAGAAGTTGGTACAAATCTCAGCATAAAAACCTTTTATTTATGTTAACTTGGATTTAAAAAAAAAAAGGTAAAATAATTAAAAAAAACCCCACAGACCTAAGATGTACTAGATGACTTGAAAGAGAGGAAAAAGAATCTCACCTCTTCTGTACTGAGTACTACTTGACTTTTTAAATTCAGTTAAAAGAAAAGGAATGGCAAATAATATTTAATGAACACTGCTTATTAGAAATCGGATTTTCTTTTGAAACATTGCAAAGTAGGTCATATGTATTGTGCCATTTGCTTTTACATGAAAAGTTAATTGCAAAATGACTTGCAGAGAAAGCTTTATAGAAACCATAATAAAGGCCAAGTATTAAATTCAATAAGTCTAACAACTAGTCTTGAAGTCATAACATACTTAGAACATCAAACATAACAAGCCTGCAGAAGAAATAAATAAAAATGTCTGTGGATCTGTTCCAGGCTGATTAAATGCAACATTTCTCAGATCTCATGGAGGAGGATATGCCGTATCTCACCTATTCTCTCTCTAGCTTATTTTGTAATATGCCAAAAAACCCTCCTCAGTATTAAACACTTTTTCTGTCATAGGTAAATAAAGAGAAGTTTTAAATTTTGTCTTCTTTTTCTATTATTTCTATATAATTTAGGTCAACAATAAAACAACTGAGTTAGCCAAAACCTTAACCTATGTTACCAGGACCTTTATTTGCATTCACCACCTTTGAGTCACTATTATAGTCTACTCAAACTTGGTCTACCAGAGATAATGCAGATTCAAGATGAACACTATTAGTAATATTAAAAACATTCCTTCTGACATTCTGCAATCATTATTTTATATGAGGGGACCACTAGCCACACAACACACAAAATACAACAACTCTCCAAGAGCGTACTTGCAACAGTGGCTGGAAGTCACTCTTGAATTTCTTTTACTCTACACCAGCCAAAGGTCATGATAATCTTAATAAAAACTAAAGCAGTCTAACCCTTAAGGTCACTAAAGCCTCTTCCAGCTTGTAAGATCTTTTAAGCTTTACCTAATTATGTCAGTATTTTAGTAAAAAAAAAATAAAAAAATGTTCAGAATTATACCCGTAACAACCCTTGAGAAACAAAACATACCAAATTACTGAGATCACGTCTATGAACAGCATATTCTAGCAGTATATATACAATACCAACTTTTTAAAACAAGTGACTAATAATCATCTATCTAGTCAAGGCAATTTGTTTAACAAGCTTCTGATACCTATAGCTTCTGCTGCACGTATACAAAAAAAAAAACCCCTCCACTCTTCAAACTTTGGCATTTAGGTTTAAATCAATTTGTCAGTGGTTAACAACTACAAAACCCAGTCATGAAATAGCATGGGTTTTCTGCTTCCATTCCAACCTTGTATGACTGAACTAGAGAGTTTCAATTGGCTTTCCCTGTACACGTCAGGAGATGAAGAAGGCCTAAGACTAGCATCTCCCACAGGACAAGGAGACAACTGAGCTAACAAGACCTTGTGCAACATGAAGGGTGCACATTATTCTGCTAGTGCATGGAAAGACCGACACTCAGTACTGGCAGGCTGAAGGACTAAGCTGATGGTAGTTGACCAAGATGTGAACATCATTTTACAAGCCTCAAACAGTCACAGTGCAGTTCTGATCATGGAAGATTCTGCTTCTTAACTCAAACCAACTGATGATCCAGGCGGATGGCCTGATTTTTCTGGACTGGTCCACACTAGAAAAGTCAGTAAGCCATAACGTGCTATCAGGCAATTTCCTACCCCTCATGACGAACGAGATTTTACTGTAATTGCTTTCATTAACTTATGGGTTTACTGTAGTAAGTTCATTTAAGAGTGTCAACAATCTCAAAAAACAGCACCAGCAGTTGCTTAAATTTGCCAGAACTTAAAAAACTGCTGCATTTTACAACCGTCGAGAGAGAGTAGTGAACACAGGCCACAGCCTCCCTGAAAGCAGAGGGAGCCGGCGGGAGGAGGCCCAGCGGCAGAGCTGGCTGCCAGGGTTCCCGCCTTCCCCCTGCACTGCAGCACCCTGCTTCTTCCAAGCAAACCCCCACCTTACGGCGGGGACAGCTGCCTGTCACCATAACCGCCGCGGTTGCCCACCTCGGTGCAGCGGCACCAAGCAAACTCAGTAAAGCAAGAATTCTGCGAAGGCTGCTACATTATGCAGTTACAGCCTAAAGCTACTTTCTTAAGCACAAAGCAAGCTGCAGTTAAAATACATCAATCTAATGCTAGAAAGCCAACTAAAACCAAAACACATTAGAATAAGCAAGGAAGCCTGTGAGTAATAACTGGCCAGATAAACAACGGTTTTCTCACAGGTGCAAACATCAGCATCATTTTGTATTTGCGCTACTTTATTTCTGGTATCTGCCATCTGTGCTGCACTATTTAATAATAAAACAGCTGACCCACAGCCTCAAAAGCAGATAATGTTATACTGACGTAAAAATAATAATAAATCAAGCCAACCAATGAGAGATTAAAAGAATACAGGTTTTTCTATACTATGCCAGTTTAATGTTTAGTATTATTATTAGCCTTCCTTTAGATTACAAAACACTATTTAAAAATAGTGTCCACAAAATTCACACAAGAAAATATTTCCAAATCTCAAAATCAGAGACCAATGAGGAAATTCTGAAAGCCTTATATTTGATGGGTATTATCTGCAAGTGAAAATTGCTACTTATATATGTTATTTGTGAAATATAAAATCAAATGCAATATTAAAAAAAAGTATGAAATTTTATTCAATCTTTCAGATTTCATCACTTACGGTTGTGATCTCCTGCCTCCAGTGGCACTTGGGAAGCACACAGAGGTAGGACTGCACTGCAAGAATCCCCTTTTGCATAACATTTATCTGGAAATTTTTTGTTGTTGGCAGCAGTATCTCAGGATCATAAAGGCAAGATGTTGCCTTGGAATGACAATGACATTATTAACATGAGGTTAACATGGCTATTAAAGTAAAACTGTAAAAACAAATTCTCCCTGTGTAGAGACATTTGGTTTGATGGTGCAGTATATTAATGAGCAAAAAAATGACTGAAAACCTATTGAAATCTGCTACCAAAAGTGCCATAAGCAATTAAGAACTAGAACAACGAAGCAAATATTTAATTTTAATTAAATAACCAGTTGCGTATGAAAAGCTAAAAAAAAAAGCCACCCACACACTGAGCATGTAAACCACCAATATTACAATACAATATGTTCAGTGAACTGAATTTTTGTGTAAGAAACCATAACCTCCCCCTTCTAGAAAAGGCAGGGGATTTTATGCATGGAATTAATCTGGTCCGAGGAACCACTTCAAATACTGAAGCTGATGTACAAAAGCTATTATATATTGTTGATTTAAGTGGAGAAGCAGTAAAACATAGCTTTTAGATAAAGTGCAGAAAAAACACCTAGCACAGTCATTTAGTTCTTCTGCAAAAAAATCTAAATACAAACTCAACCGCAGTAAGTAGTAAATACTCCAGCCATCAATAGTGAAATTAATTTACTTGTGACATAATTTCAAATTGTAAAGTAAGCAATGTGAAATAACTTTGACTAATTCAGATATATATTTCCTGCAAGCTGTGTGACAGAGTATGAAAACTCATTTTCCTCTCCAAGTACAATTCGTTTATTGTTTTATTTGATAAACCCATTCAAGTACTGACTTGTAGGTAACACAGTAAAAGGGTACGTTTTGCATTCTAAACTTTTTGGGTTTTTTTTTCACACTGTATAACTTTATTATGAAAAGGCAAGCTGTAAGTAGAATGACAACAGGCTCTGAAAGGGTATACTGCATTAAAGCACAAAAGCTCCCTCAATTTGTTTCTAATCTCATCCCCTGCAAGTCCTTCCAACTGTTTTCAATTAATGGTACTGCAATTTTCAGTCATTTAAGGTTTGTTTTTGTTTACTTTTTTAAACATATTATGTGCTCACTAAAAGATACAAAGTATGTTTAATCACTCTCTGGGAAGGTAAAAAGCAACTTTATTGCTTTGCAACTCTCACTTCAAAGAAAAAAGCTTAAGCTATGTGTTTCACAATGCAAGCAGAGGAAACCAACCCACTATTCAGTCAAATCCACAAGAATGTTTTCATGCAAAGTAATGCATACGAAGATACTCATTCCCCATTTATAATTAAAGACATTAATTTTTTTCTCACAAAAATAAGCTTTACTTTTTTTCCCCCTCCACAAATGGATCAAAACTGTTCAGGCTATGAAAAGTTTCATTAATGTTAAGCAGCTCTATTCAACAAGCTAGCATTAGCAAGAATGCTGCGACTGTTTCTGATACAAGAGGATTCCATGGGAATTCTTAAATACTTACAACTCCATGTGCAGCATCTGAAGTTAAATTATGACTAAGCTAATAAACTCTCGAGCAATGACTAAAGCAAATAGCAAGCAAGATGCCTTGGGAAACAACATACCATAGGTTTCCTTAGAATCTTAAAAAATAGCATTAGAAAGTCATCAGTCCAGCTGGAACGATGTGGTGTTCAGCAATCCTAAAGCCAAAGCTGTCTCCAGAAGACTGATTAAACCCCTCCCACACTTAGTTTCCCAAGCTTAGCAAGATTCTGGATCTTTATCTCCATCATAAGCTAAGTCTTGTTTCAGGGTTTTCTCTCTTGAGAAAGCACCACGTCTTTGTAAGGCCATATATTTCAAAACATAGTAAGAGTTACATAAAGGTTCTACAAATTACTTGAATGGAAGTTTGTAGGAAAAGGCTTTGATAACAGCTTCTGACCACCCCTTTGTTGTACCACCACCATCGTGGGCATTACAAGACAAACCCAGTGATGTCTGCCTTCATGCAACGCTCATGACAGAGGAACACCTGAATTTCATCCATCACAGACATGCTTCAACTACACCAGGATGGAAGAAACCTCTAGAAAGCAGGCTCCCAGAATCAATAACCCATTTCACTGTGCTCAATATCCAAATCTGAGGACGTCCTACTTCAGGAAAGGTAGTGTCAGGGAGCTAGATTAATAGTTGCAACAAGCCAAATCTAATCTGCAGGCTAGATCTTACTTGCCCCAATTGTTAAAATGTATTTGACTTCAGAAGAAGCCACATTTTAAAAGAACTGAGCTGCAAAAGAACATCAGGTCTCAACTGAAGTCGTCCAGAATTAGTTAAAAAGTTAAGATTTTTCAGAGAGGAGAATAAGGTCAGCAAACTAACCCATTGGAAGTACAAATCAGATAATTATTACTGTGTTACTGTGAGCATTTTATCATCTCTTGAGCAACTGGGAGACAAAGTGAACAGCAAAGCACTGGCCCAAGAAATGGAAAAAGCATTCCTTGAAAAAATTATCCTAACTTTCCTCATAGTTTGGGCACATCTTCATTAAAAGGAATGCCTGTCTACTGTCAGATTTATGACTGCAGTTCATAACAAAAGCAGATGCCCTCATCTTATATTCTCACATAGGGCACCTTCAGTGGATCGGGCTAGACTGGTCAAACCGTGCAGAGCACTTCTTACATTCTTACACCTGAGAAATCAAAGAAGTTCAGACTGAACAGGTGCTGTCTTTTCTCAAAGCTCATTGCCTTTTTTTTTTGTTCTCATTTGAGGACAGTAGATTCAAAAGTAGATGAAGGCTTTGACTTACCCAATTTCTACCATTGTCACTCTATCCAAATAAAAATACATGTGCCCCATCCTCAAAATGATTTTGCTGAGGGCATGGACAGCTCAACTAAGTTGGTGAAACAGGCCACAAATAAGCTCTGTAATTGTTTTATGGGTACATTGTGCATCTTGTTATCAGTTTAAGTTACAGGATCACATTTGCTTCAAGCCAAATCTTAAACTATTTTCTTAAACTGTTCTAATTTCTGCAAGTTCTATAAAATAACTATTTTCTCTGCCAAAGGATTATTGACCTCTTTATCATGCACTGACCTTAAGTGCAGCAGAATTCAGAGAGAGCATTAATGGATATACTCTGTTCCACTTCCCTACTTAGTACAGCAAGGTTTGTGATGACTCAAGGCAAACCCACTCATTTAGTAAAAAGGAAGCATTAGATGACTTAAGATCTAATCTCATCTAAGGAACCATAATTTTGTGCCTAAAACAACAGACTCAAACAGCATCCATATTTTTGAAGCACTTGTGCACATGAATAACACTCCATTTTTCTACTTCAATTACCATATCAATCCTGTCTAGAACTGTATTCCCTAGTGAAAAGCAGGTAAATTAAAAGAAAGCTTTTCATTTTTAACTACACTGAGGCTCTGAAATAAAAATAACATGTCCTAAACCTTTTGCTGCTACTTCTTCCCACTTGCAAAAAGTCTTCAAAGTTTAAGACAGGACTTGAGCAGCCTTAGTTCACTTCACCTTTGTGTAAAGGAAATTCTTTTAAAAATCAGATTAACCAAAGCAACAAGCCACAAGAATACCATATCAGTAAGTGCTATGAAAATTGTTCATTAAAAGGCATAAAATATTTTTTCACATATTTTTCAGATCAGTTCTAAATTCCTTTTCACTTAATGAGTGAAAGACTATTTCCTAATATAATTTGGAAAAAAAAAATAAAACATCCACCTTCGGTGTTAAAACAAGGTAGAAAGCTGAAAAACTCCCAACAGAGTCAAACTGTACACAAGTCATCACTGTACCCCACCTGAAGACAATGCCTCTTCACAAGGACAGAACCCCTACTATAGAAGTAAGTGAAAAATAGGTTTCAAAGTTTATATAAAATAATATGCTTGCAGTAATAGTCCTTACTCCAACTTTTAGGAAGCTTCCACCATTCCGTATGTTCCTCTGCTTGGAGTGCACATACGCAGTAACAATTCATTGGAAACCAGCAACTTTTAAGGTTAGAATCAGTTAAGACTTCAAAAGTGAAAGACACCTAGTTATGCCCAGTACAAGCATGAATACTAAACAAGCTTTATCCCTTCCCAAAGAGCAGTATAAGGAGGTCATTCACAGAGGGCTTCCCTCAGAACCACTCTATTTCAGGTTGAAGAACTCTAGAGGATAAATGAAGCATAAATGAAGGACCTAGGATTCACATGTATATATTATACATCAGAGAAAAAAATTAACATTTAACTAATTTTCTACTGGTTTGTAGCTAAAACCTGCAATAGATTAATTTTACCTGCTCTTGGTAAAGACATGTAAGAAACTGAAAATTAAAAAAGAGCAATAATTTAAATTGCAGTAAAGCTGCACCCTATTTAGACAACTCTACTATAAAAAAAGGCATAAAGACTGTAAGCTTATGAAGAGATAGTGTATGCTACATTTTAGTCTTATTACCAGTTGGATTTTCTGAATATAAAAGCAATATATTCCTTACCCAAAAATTTCCTCTACCTTTATTTTTTCCCCACATTTACCTACTCCATTTCAATATAAACGTGAAGATAGAAAGATTCACAGTGGTTCAAGATCTAGAATGCTGGAAGATTTTCCCTACAGGTGTTCATAAAACTGGATCCAGGTTTTGAACATTAGTCTTTATTAGCTTACTCCGAGATAATTCTGAGCATATTTATTTTTGTCTGTCAGTACTAAGCGTTATCCAAACAACAACACAGTCAATACATTTATTGTGTTCTCATATACAGAACAACATCTTTAGTAGAATTCTGGTTGAAAGACTATTTGAAAACATAGTTATTTTCAATTGGAAAAGGTTTTCAAAGCTGCAAAATTGGTTGTAAACTGAAAGAATACAACCACCTTTGCAACCTTTCTCATCTACTGTGAGCCAAATGAGATATAAAACAGGAACATGTAATACAGAATATACATTTAGCTATACATGAGTGACCAAAGATGTACAATGTCAACATAACCACCATTATTTATTTTGATCAACTTTTAAAAAAATATTACAATAGCATATAATGATTTAAGATTCCATAAAACTCAGAAAATTGTAATGATCAATAGTGAAGCTACGGGGGGGGGGATCCCATAATAAGAATTTGGAAATAAAACTTTTAAAAACTTTTGCAAAACTCGCTCTTCCATTTCCTGTTGGAACGACATCACTCTTCTCCCAACTACAGCAGCTTCTACGCCCCATTTTGGTCACTTCTCCCACAAGCTTTCGCGATTTCTCATTTGTCATTCCTGGGGTCTGGAACACCCACCTTCCTTCTCCTGAAGTCCCATTCTAAGATCCACTTCTGCAACATTGCCTACAGAAAGAGTAGGCAACTAAAACACTCATTCACTGTGTCAACAATGTGCCAAGCAGCAGCTTTCACTGTGTATAATGTACAGCATAGCATTAATCTCACTTTACCTTTCTTACTACACCGTAATGATTTCTCTCCCTCAGTATATCAAATCTAAAAGTGGGGATTTAATATCTAAGAATCACTTTGGAGAAATATTGCCTACTGGTTTTGAGTGCTAGCTGCACCCTCTCAGTGCTCACAGAAAGGAAAGTATGTTCAAGATTATAAATATTCTGATGTGACTGTGTGCATCTGTGGTACATGCATGTGTTATGGACATGAACAGAAAAGAGCAGCCTATTTAATGTTCTTTACACTGTAGTATAATTTAATCCTTTGCTGCCTCACCTGAAAATTTCTTATCAAAATAACTTACGAAACTGAATTGCAAAGCTGCATTTAAGCGTTTTGTTTTGTTTTAAAAAGCCTTCTACTCTAAACCCATTTCCTTGTATCTTTGAAAATCTGGATGAAAATTCAACTAAGAGTCAACTTTTCAACTAAGAAATGTTTATGCTTACTTTGGTCAAAGTCTATGTTCACATCTACTATTAAACAACTATATTTCTTGGACAGTCATGGAGGTGGAATTGAAGCAAATTACACCCTTCTGAAAGTCTGAAGGGATTTTTTTTTTTTTTTAATTAAGAAGAAAATTTAGCATATATGTCGCTTACACATATTAAATGCAAGCCTGTCATGAGATGGTATTACTGACCTTCAGATGACATGAACCTCAAGTCATGCTTTCAGCCTTCCATATATTTCTACATGCCACTCCATATAAAAGTGAAATACTTCACTGGCTAACTTATTTATTTCAATAATAAGCAGAGCTTCAGTAATGCCAATGCAGGTCTAACATACAATAATGCATTAGGGAAACAATGTTTAGGAAGGGTTGGTTATGTAACTTTGTGTCATTACAAATGGGAAGTAAAATACTTGAGCAGACGAACAAGCTGCACAAGGCTTTTTCAGAAAAGTTAAAGATGTAAAATGCAAAACTACAAAACTACTTTAGGCTCAACATGTAAATACAAGATATAATCAATAACCCAATTTGAGTTACAAATACATTCTCAAAGATGAAAACATAAAACCCTGTGGCTGGAGTTAACATGTACAGACTCACTAAAATTAACGCACTTGCCACTGAAAACAACATCATTCACAGCTGGAAGCTAAAGGAGGCCCTTCCTCACATATATTTCACGTACTTGAAACTACCTTGCTATTGAAAGCGGAAAAAATAAGCTTATTCAACTTACATCTTTTTCTGACCGATGTGGGAACATCGATGATTGGCTGTAGTACATGTTTTCATCATGGTAGTCACCATCAACCCCCTCTACAAACTTCTTCCTTGAAGCACCAAACATGCTGTTTGTCACCTAAATAAGAAAAAAAGATTATATACCATATATGGTTTGCTACAAACTTATAATAGTATGTATCTTAAATGTATGTAAAGACTGTTAAAAAAGATGTTTCTAAGCAATTGAAAATTCCTCTTTAAAAATATTTTCTGTATATTGCCAACATAATGGTTCTTCCAAGTAGTATTTTCATCTGACAAACTCATATTTCAGGAAGGACTGAGTGGGGAGAGGGGATACACTTCGTTTTTTGGAGGTGTGTTCATTTGTTGGTTGTTTTTTTCTGAGTCTCACGACCTTTCACTCAGGTTTATTTAAAATTACTGAATGTCAGACAACAAAACAGCAAATTTCTCAAATTTTCTTTTCCTCAGGTAAACACTTTATCTAAGAGATGAAAATTAAGGAATGTTCTTTACAGTCAGCCACCTTATAAGAAAAAACAGTAATAAAAAAGGAAGAAAAAAATTCTGTAAAATCACTCCATGTCTCATCACCACAACTTAGGAAAAGCAGTTTTTTACTCAACCCTGCACACTCAGAGCCATGATTAAGAGAAGGTTGAGCTTAACCACACTCAACAACCTCATCACAGACTGGCAAAGTTACTGCAGACAGCCCATAAAAACCCACTAGATTTTATTTTGCCCTTACTCCCAGAGGCGCACACACACACACAGACAGAGCTGCTAAGTCAGGAACTGGAAACTGAAGAAACAGTAACCACACAGCTGGTCACAGAACCTTAATTCATTAGAAAATTTAAGCCTGCAGCAAGGTCATACAACATCGCTAAAGCATCTACCACATGCAGCGCATATTTGTACACCTGACTCTTATTTATGTAAAAATACATACACCTCTGTTCAGTTCCTGAGCTATCTGGCTAGGAAACACTATCACAGCGTAGTGTGGGCTAACCAAGCCCTGGTTTTACCTAAGAGGTTAATGTTCAAACCAGTGAAATGGCACATACTGGCCAGCACTGAGCAACTCACCCAGTTTCTTGTACCATACAGGAAGACTGGAGAGAGGGGAACCAACAGGATGGTAATCAACCCTCAGCTACTGCCCTTCATAACATACCTTCAAACAGATCTTTAACGTCTTGAAAGGGAAGGAATCTAAGTTACAGTTAGCTTATTAAATGCTCTGATCCCTAAGATTTACTATCTTCACTACTGACAGGACTAGCTAAACTTAAAAAACACATAGGACAATTTTTAATTCTTTTTTTTTAGGGAGTCATTTTGCACTACCTTACGCTCGTGCTTGAAACAAATTTCAAAACATTTATTCTGGTAGGCTGCAAGGAGTGTTAGTTTCAGCTTGAAATCCTCTTATCCCTACTGACACAAAATTACTCTGATATTCCTCACAATGTGGCTTATTCGAATTTCACCATTACTGATGAAGATTTCTAGGCAGTTTTTAATAACATGGGTGCTCCTATACTAGTAACAACCCCACGATTTCAGAGTCATTGGAGTTTTGAGTAAAAGACAATGCCTGGGATGCATTTAATACAGCTATGATCACAGAATTGCTCTAAAGCTTTCAGCTAACCAAAAGTCTATTCCACTACACCTACAAGAGGGTTTGAGATATTTAGACTGGATATAAGGAAAAAAAAGTTTTTACAGTGAGGGTGGTGAAACCCTGGCACAGGTTGCCCAGAGAGGCAGTGAAGGCCCCATCCCTAGAAACATTCAAGGTCAGGTTGGACAGGCACTGAGCAACCTGATCTAGTGGAAGATGTCCCTGCTCATTGCAGAGGGGTTGGACTAGATGACCTCTAAAGGTTCCTTCCAACACAAACCATTCTACGATGCTATGATGTCTCAAAACAAATTTATAATGTTACACACATGTGAAGGCATGTAAAGGTACTGCACCCCTCCTCCAGATGAAACTTATATTTTATGATATTTACAAAAATGTGCAAATATAAGGTCCCAAACTGCTCAAAAGCATTCAGCTGACTTTCACACTTGTAGTGAAGCTTTCATTACACTGTAAGCATATCCCATTGTGCTAATCCCCTTACAATGCAATTATCACCTACCAGATGGGATGGAGCATTTAACAGGCTAAAGGGATTATCTTGTCCTTTGCTCTGCCTGAGTAAAGTGGGGAGAGATGAGCAGTTGCCTTTAACGGCTGTAAAAAGCGTAGTGAAATGCTTTGGTGAAGCTATCCTGGGCAACAAGGAGAAGCTAAGTGTCCCAACCAACTACTGCTCTTGCAAAGGCAAAAGGCAGCTTCTCACAAGTCCTGAAGAATTATCTGGTGCTCCTTTAACAACACCTGGGATAAAAGACGACTTTTTTTTGGCCACATAACCTTCTCTCATGATACGTCATCAGAATAACAAAATTTAGTTGTTACAGAAAGCAAGTCACTGAAGCACACACCATACTGTACCTGATGTAATACCTAACCCTGAGCTACTGTACAGGAACTATACAAGGAGAAAAAATGACTCTGTCTTTGACCCTGTAGCTTTTAACCTTATTTCCACAAAGGTTTACACATGGCTGGCTACACACACACACACACACACACACACCCACCCCCCCCCCGTAAAGATTTCTGAGTCAGTGGGGTGAGGTCACAGCTTTCAGTCTCAAAATATATGTTTAAAGCTGCTGCAAGAAAGCAAGTATGTCCAAATATGAAGACATTATACTGAAAAGCTTAAAGATATTTTGAACACTCACCACTAAATTTGTCTGAAAGACTATTTTCTATATTGATAATTGTATATGACAGTGGCCCAAAAACTAATCAAGATTATGCCCTGAAGACTGATGAAGTGCACTGATATTAATATGGAGTCTTACAAGAGCATGGTTATTAAAAAAGAAATGAAGAAAACTTTTAATAATTAGATAGATTAAATATTGATATTTTTATTGGCAATCCATATTTCTACATGACACCTTACAGGACTGTGCTGATGAACTCCAGGGAGCAGAGCAGTGCATTGCAGGCTGCAGCTGCCGGGGAAAAGGGGAAGGCCAGAGGATCCCTGCCTGCAGCCCAGCTGCACCCCTGTGCCCAACTGCTCTGCAGACCTTCAAAAACTTTTTGCAGAGACTGACGCTTCTTCACAGCAGCATTTTTGTAAGCGATTCTGTGTCATTCAATGCTGCCAAGCGAAGCAGTTGCGTGCAGTGCTCAAGCTGTCCATGCTCCCACTGAGGGAAGCGGTATAGGCGCTGGAGGGCTTTCTGGCAGCTGCCTGCACCCCTAACAGGATTTCACTTCACTAGAAAGAACTGCCACTTGTTTTCAGGGTGAACCATAGCACAGATCACAACAGAGAAACGTGGTGTTGCAATTCATGCTGCTATCCAGCCCTGTTAGAAAACTAACAGCACGATAAAAATGAGGCAGCCGCTACAGACCAGTAACTGAAAGGGCAGGAACTGGGATTAGGGACTGAAGCTGCAGCTGCCATAGCCAGGCTGCTTGCTTCTTGCTTGTTCTTAGGCTAACACCGGCAGCCAATTTATCTACTTCCCAGTAGTTGCCAGTGACAGTAAACATCTGGCAAACTTCTGAATCAGAGCACTTATCCCCATGCAGACTTTTACATTACACCAGGTTTACGCAATGACAGTGTCAGATGGTCGCCAAATTAGCAGTAGGCACCTTCCTATCCACGTGAACTTATTCCAGTAGTCACTATCATATTCATTAGTCAGCCATGCTACAAGCATATGCACAGATACTGAAAACACACTGTTGCAGTACTATTTGTAAGAAGGTGTGAGAATAACTGGCTGTGCCAAAGGCCGGCAGATCTGCAGATGGAACTTTGTTGCTTATTTCTTAGGACAAGAAGGCACCAGGAAACCTCATACACAAAGGCTGCAGCTCTTTTTTCATAGACTGATAAATCAGTCTCCAATCAGCCACAAAAGTAAATACAGCACAGTTCATGCAACACTTAAGACATTTTAAATCCTTTGGAAAGTAACAGCGACTTGAGGTTTTGTACCTTCACAGGGTCTAGACCGATGAGGTGAAAGGTAGAAATCAGCTCTTGTATTTAAGCCCCTCATTCATATGTTATATGCCTATAAATATATACACACACAACACACTTATGCCAACACAATTTCACAGAAATGGTACTCCAGTTGCATGGCAATTTTATTAAGTAAAGAAATCCTGTCTACTCAGCCTAATTTCATACAGATCCCTCTCCTAATCCTGTTACTACTTTTCCTGTTCTACTGTGGGAACTCAGTCCTCTGTTGCACAAGACACATTGGCAGGGTAACCATTCATTAAAAATGTAAAAATGGTGCACTTCTGTCAGTTCATCCTTTAGCATAATATTGCAAAAGTACTTACAGCTCCCACTGGTAGACCCATGTACAAATATTATTAGAAAATATTCATGATAACAGAGGAAAGAAAGGGAAGGAGCTACATGTTAGGATGGAGTTCAGAGAACTAACCAGCCACAAATGGGTTGCTGCCACAAATCATGCCCAATTCCGATCGTATGAATAAGTGCTTCTTTCGATGCACAAGCACATAGTGTTTAAAAATCAGATTTGCCCATGACTTCAAGTTAACATTAACCAAGCAAAATGCAGTCCCAAACCTGACAAGACCTTTAAATATTTGTGTAGAATGTTTCCCATCAACAACCACTACAGAGGAACTAAAAGTACCGTACAAATGTTAGGTGCTTGAAGCATCTAATAAGCTGTTTATTTGCGGTCACTGACCTTTATCCTTCAGCTGAGTACATTACACATGACAACCAACAATACTTATTAAAAAATAAATTAAAAACCCCAAACCAACACAGATTTTAAAAAATCCATTTCATTACAAGATACAGTATACACCAATATAGCACTATAGCATACTTTAACACACAAAAATGTGTTTGTTAGCAATAACTAAAAATATGTTGTTGACACAGAATTTGTAACGAAAAACTAAAAATTTTGTCATCTTAAGCTGCAAAAAGATCTTCTCCATAATCACTTATAAAGTGATGCCATGATATTATACTAAATTAGTTTAACAGCCTGAAGCAAGTTATAGTATTAAAATACAAAAACTAATTACGTTTCTGTTTTGCAATATTACTACACATAGTGCCTAAGGAGAGCTCACTCTTAGCATTAACATAGCCAGCTCTAAACTAAGAGGATACTATAAAATCTCCCTGGAGAATTAATATTTTTAATTTTGCATAGAGCAGAAAAATCGATCATTGTATTACAACTGAGTAAACTCATCATCTTTATGAGACCTAAAAACTATATAGAGTAATATCTTCCTATTTCTGCTCCCCCAAGGACTATGGTATTTGTCAACATGCACACTATCACTACCTGAGAGCAATCAGAAGCTGTAAACTCAGTGTGATGTTACAGAGCTTCCACCCATCTATATACTAAGGCTTTTGATGTTGCTGTTTAGGTCTTACTAACCAAAGTTAATAATTTACTCTATTTTTCCCTTCTGTCATAAATCAGTGTTTTCATATAAGGTAACATACTTGCATACCCAAAGCATCTACAAAGGTACCCTTAATGAGCCTTTCAGTGAGAAATAAGTGTCTCAAAAACTGTCTACCGAAAGTCACACACTGGTAACCACCAAATCAGCCTGCAACTTAATTTCATTTCAGTCAAAATATAGAATTTGCAATTCCATCAGCTCGTAGAAGATAGCATAAATTCAATTTATAGTACCCAGTAGAAACTCCTCCTGTTTATGATCCTGTTTTTCAGTGTCAAAGATAATTCCTATTTGGCCCAAATTGGAACTGATACACAATAGAATATATACCACCAATTTGATAGATGCAAAAGATCTGTCAAATCCCAACCCTTTCGTGGTAAACTGTAGCTATTAAAAAACCACCATGAAATGTACACCAGTACAAATAGATACATTTTTTTTCAGGATAAAAGACAAACAAAACTAGAGTTGAGATCCTTTGTTCCCCCATTTCATTTTACAATCGCAGCCACTCCATTTCTCCAAGGTGACTGATAACCTCTAACAGTATACTATATGCTTATGCTGGGGTACCCCTTCAAATAACAACTTTATACTATCTACAGTATATAAACATGGAAAATAAATCATTTTAACAAAAAAGAGATCTAGTGAAAAGTGTGTTTCCTTTATGAGCTTAATACTGGTACAGATTTGTAATTGTAAGAATACAACAGTAAAATAGGCGTTTTGTCCATCTTGAACAATGGGCTTTATATTATTTTAAGATATGTAAGTATTTTTAAGTTAAAAACTCACAAATATGGAAGACTGAAATGAAGACCACCACAATATATGACAGAAATCTGCCAGAAACCTTGAAGGTTGGATAGCCTTTAGAATAATCTCATAGGACTTGTGTCATACGGTCCATAAATTGATTATTTTCCAAATTCACAGAGCATGGTAAAAAAATAACAGCCATAAAGCAAATACTTGATTTACAAATTTACTTAGGTCAAGTCTCAAATTAGTTTAAGATATAGCCAGTCTCCTTAAAGCACTACATGGTCTTTCCCTTCAAAAAGAAAATAACATGACAGATAAGATGTATAGCAACTTCTGTGCAGGAACTCCGGACAAAAAATTTGGGTATGAAAGAAATAAAGAACATTTAGCTATTATTTTAGACTACCCTCCACTCATTCTCAAGAACAGGCATCTACAAGTTAAAATTTTTCAAGTGTTCTGTAAAGTATAATAGTGCTTTCAAGAGCTATACTAAAACCATTACACTCTGCTGCATGCAAACTGTGTCAGGTAAGTGCAATCCCTAACATCAAAAAAGCCACAGAAAAGCCACAGAAATTCTCCTGACCAAGAGCTACATGTTAACTGTTTTAAACCTTTAACCATCCTTAACTATGACAAAATGACCATATTTTAAAACACTCCTGAAATAAAACAGCACAAGAGGAACATAAAAAAAACTATTGTACTTTAAAATAAAAATAAGACAACATGGAAATTACTAAAGCTGAACTTGAAACTTGAGATTACAAGAGGCTCCATTTGGTTTCATAATATGGTTGACACCGTGCCCACCCTGGGGCAGATTCCTGCAGGTTCTACTCCTACTTATCACAGACACGAGATTTGCAAGACGTGAGAAAACAACAGTGGTTGGGGACAGGACTTTGCGCTAAGCTGTGTGGAAACCTTTTATGGGTGCAATCAATGAGATGCACTCACTCAGGAAGTAATCTTCAGACATGCAATTCAACAGAATCCCAACACACACACACACGACATTTCAAAGACAAGAAACGCAGCAAGGGTTCTGCAAAAGTGACCAAAGAGCAAACTAGCACTCCATCTAGAGCAGCTGTGGGCAGAAACCAAGAACCCACCAGATGCGTTTCACCTTTAGTGATGTGACCTGAGAAGCACGAGCATGTTCTTTGTAGATACAGCAATGAAGTCACAAGCCCTGACTAACCACATGCATACGCATACCTGCACACATACTGTAAAACATGCAGCTGGATTATCTGTCAAAGACATGGGGTAAGGATTTTGTTGATCAGGAAGAACTATTACTTGTCTAATAATATTGTAAATAGTATTTGCTCAATAATAAGAAAACCACCCAAACCTAACAGATCACCTTCAAGAGCCTACCCAAAATGTGAGTATATTTACCCCCTTTCTCTCTTCTTCATGCTTCCAGTCATTTCTAGTATTTCCAGTCCATTCAAGACTAAGAGTGGCTCTAGATTTAATTTAACATAGCATTTCTGACTTACTATTGTAGAATGCAATATCTTTGGCTGTGCAATGCCCTTCAACTCTTAAGTTTTCACCATGAAAGATTATTGCATTTTAGAAAGAAGTGAAAATTGTGCCAGTAACTTTAGGGGCCAATATGTTGGCTCATACTTTAAAATTCAATACTATTTTAAGTACGCATGCAGTGAACAACAGCAAGAACCTTAAAAACAAGTGATGTACTGGCATACTGCTGTTACCTACTTAAGACACTCCTCAGCCATAATATTAAAAAAAAAAAAAACCACAACAAAAAACAACTAGTTTAACTTGTAAACAGAAGTAACTTACAGTAGGTTCTTATTTGATGACCCATCAAAACAATTAACAGCTAAATAAACACTGTGTATCACATTTATTTACTAATTGTCTTTTGGGGATACCATCAAAGAAGAAATCAATTACACTAACAAGCCAGACAACCAAAATTAATTTCAGAAACCAAACAAGCTTCTGAAGTACCTGCACTGTCATGGGAAACCAAAATAAAACCCAACAAAAGTGAAGAAGCACATAAAAACAGGTAAACTTGCAGTTCTAGTAACTATTACAGTAAACCTGTCTATGAAAATCGGTATTTGGTTAATATGGAAATGGGTCACTCTTAGAAAGGAGAAATTCAGCTGTCAAGTTTGTAAATACACAAGCAAAAAGCAAAATTCCACTCTGGAAAGATAATGAAATTCGCTTCAAATATTCCTATAATAAACTTATTACTATAGTAGCACTTTTGGCTTCTCAAAAGTTTAGTCTGTGAGTTTCTCTCAACCAATATTTTGCACCTTGACCATACAAAAAGCTGCCATTGAAAGATATCAGAATGACACTTCCTACCTTCTTGTTTGATAACCTTTGACTCACCCCATTAGGTAATTCAGAAAATGCAGTGGTTGAAAACTACTTGCAGTTTTAACTAAAAAGTGATTTGGCAGTTGAACAACATTTCAGTTTGCTACATGGACTGCATCCACACTTTTGAATATTTTGCTGTAGACAAAACATGTTTTGCTGTATTTCAGAAACTACCCTTTCAAAACAAATTAGAATAAAATATCCTCTAATTGAGCAAGTTAATCTATTTGAATGTTATCTCCAGATTCATGTCTTGGCTTGCCTTTTGTTGCTTTGTGGTGTGGTTTTTTTTATAAATAAAAATGCACTTCACCCAGTTCAAAATTCTAGATCTTGTCAGATGAACTCTATAGAGTTCCTTAGTAAGACATACAATGGTAAAGCCCAGCTTTAAAAGATTAGTAAATCAGTTACTGCACTAAGTTCTTCAGAAATAACAAAATCCTATCATTCCCTCCAGTCCCCAAAGAAAGCAGTTGGAATTCATCATTTTCTTAAATGAAGCAATACTCAGAACAAATTGATAAAAATGCAATTTCTGTGTTCAGCAGAATTCTGCTGCAGCAAATTGTGCTTATGGCCAAACTCACATCATGTATGTGCAGTCTGAAAGCTGGATCGTGTAACTGGAGGAATGAACCCATAAAATAAAATCATACTAAACACACACAAATTACTCTTCTCAAAGACTTGGAACTGTGAGATTCTATGCACTTCCCATGGAAGCAAAAAAAGAAAAGTAGTGACAAAAAAGCCAAAAGTTAAAAACTTTGCACTTCCTACTCTAAAAGTTCATTTCTGTATGAAATAAGTCATAGAACTAGTTATAATTCAAGTAACTTCAGCTGAAAACTCAAGGAGGGGTGGCAAGACAAGACGACAAAGCAGTTACAGGGAACAAGAAGTTTCAGCCTGAAAAAACTGCTGCAATTTGTATAAGCAACTGAAAACGGGATTTCAAGAAGGAAATGCCAGTCTGTTGTCAGAGCACTGGTACTGTCTGCTCTCCCTTTACTGTACTCCCCCTCTGCTAGAATGCACCAGATCAGGACAGTTGTTTTACATATTTATGTTCCATGGTTCATATATGAGCATATAGCAAAGAAAAGATCCTCAAGGGACATAAATGCACTCCTGTAAAGGGAATTAAGAAGGTTAAGTGACAATCAGACAGGAAGTAAAGCAGGTTTCTAATTCTAGCATCTTAATTTGTAGAATCCCCAGACAGGACAAATGTTAAAAAATGCAAAGAAATTAAGTATGATTTTTGATGAGAAGTTCAGAACAGCTTAAGGGAGAAAAAAAGAAAAAAAACTTTAACAGGTTTTTATTCTTCATTGGTATTCAGTAGTTATAACACACAAAACATTTTTAACAGCAATTAGAACAGGAATTTAACTAAGATTAAGTAGGTCGGACTTCAGCTTCACAATCAAGAGACTTGCTACGCTAAAATATTTCTTCTCTACCATGCATTACACCTTCAATACCAACATGACATACTTTGCCACCTCTGATGCTTGGTATCATTCCTATCCACTCAACACCTTTTCCCACAACTCAGGTGATGCACACATGGACCACCAGAGCTTAACCTGGAAAACAAACCAGGCCCTAATCTATTCCAAGCCAGCCAATTGCTCTCATGAAGGTCCCACTTGTGAAGCAGAGATAATTGCTCCAGTATTACAGAAATGATATAAAGGTTTCATTAATAAGGAGCATCTCAGAAACCTTTTATGTTGATGAGTCCCCCAGGAAGTTACAAAACCAAAAGAAAACCCTTAGCAAAGTAACACACAAACTTTTTTTTATACTGGAATAAGGTGGTAACCATTTTTCTGAATTACGCCCATTGTAACTAGTATGCTACTAGCTGATACTCCTCCTAAGGAAGAGTCCTCTACTGTTCTGCAATCCAACTCCCTGCTACCACTTACTGAAAGCGAGAAAAGCCATTCGCTCGTGTTGAGGACAGATATGTATTTGATTGCCAACATCGCTGCAAACAAAGGGTCTACTTCTTCCTACTTCAACAACGGACAACCATGTGTTACTCTACAAATTCATCTGCAAGCTTCATTATGCTCCCTCTTTCAAAAACATCTACACATTCAGTTACACATCAGCCTAGTGTGGCATTATACTTAAATGGTAAGACACAGTTAAAATAAAACAGCCTTCAATAAAAGTGGCACACTAAAACAGCTTGTATACTGATAGGAAAACATCTAAACATCTTACTCATTTTGTACAATTTAAACCCTTTTAATTCACACATAAAATGCATCCTACTACTTCCAAACTTTCAGAAGGAAAACTGGTGGTGAGCAAAGAGAAAACGACACTCCCAAAGATCTTAGGGAGGCTTTATCTGCCCAGGGGATGCAAAATTGAAGACCGCCAGCAGCAACAATACTGGCAGGGCAGGGGTGGTAGCATGGGGACGGGAGCAGATGAGTCAGAAACATGACGGTCATTTGGGTGTCACAGGCAAGGCAAGATGGTTGCTGATGGCACAGCTGAGAAGCCCCTCTCAAGCAGTGTTAGGAGGATGGCACCAATTGCTTGTCAGTGAGCAAGTAAGAAAACTATGTGCAAGCTCTATCGCTAGGAGAGTGTTTTTTCCCTTTCTCTTCATCTTGATGTGGTCCCTTATATCACATCTAAACCAAGCTGATACCGTTTCATCTGCTAAGTGTCCTCCAGCTTCCTCTGCAATTACCTTACATACTCTTCAAGCAATACTTGACAGTTCCTACACACCCAATTCAGTTGAAGACAAAAATGCCCATGGATAAGCTTTCTAGATCTGTACTTCTGTAAGATATTAAACCTTATTAAATGATGTATGTTGCAATAACTATTAGGTAGTCTGTATCTTCTCAGTGGACACTATCTTTTGCTAGTTTATTTATAATTTAAAAAAACAAAACAAAACACTTTTGCACTATACATCAGACAGGAAAGTAAAGCTTATAAACCAAGAGGGGAAAAACAAACTCGGAAGTAATTCAAATGTGGTCATGATCTCAGAATTTAGATGTTTTCATTACATCAAGTCTCTTCTATTCTGGGAGAAGAACAAAAGATTAAAAATTAAAGAATAGGACTCCTTTGGCTTTTTATTTGCTTTCAGCTGAGGCTCTCAGCCAGGAGGCCAGGTTCCTGCATCTGTGCTTCATCTAAAAGAAGGGTAACCATTGCTCCAGCCAGGACGTTTCCACATTGATTTTGAACAGCCTCCTCTTTCCAGGAGTATTACAGCTATCTTCCCTGCCCCCTCCCCCCCCAAAACAAAAAAAACACAACCCGATTCCACTAACTTTTTAAGACACCAGCACTGCCTATCTATTCCTTCCAGGCTACAGCCAAAACCTTCATGTTTGGTTGATCTAAAACATTGTATTTTAAATGAGCTCTGGTTTCCCAAGCACTTCCTGCAGTTAAGCACTACAGTCAGCTGTAGGTCATAATTAATGGAGTAACAACAGGCTTCTTTTTTTTTCATTAGTCAGATGGAGTTTGTTGACACGAAGTAAATCAGCACGAGACCCACTCCTACTCCAGCTTTTGCCAGGGTGAGGTATAGGGAGGTATGTTAGGGATTTTTTGTTTAGGGATCACAAGCTAGAGGACAACTGAGAAAGAACGCAACTATTTTTTTTAAAGGTTTATCGAAGAGTATATTCACACATGCGGTGCTGACCATTGTTTGAAGTATTCTCAAGAAAGAGGTAATAATGCTATTTTTACTTTATGTTGAACTTTAAGAAACACAGTTCCTTTTGGTTTGGGTTTCTTTTTTTTTCTTCCAGAGATATTCTAAAAATAGAAATAGCTGAGAATATTCTGGCCAAAAAATTCATTCTGCACACACAGCACATCAAACATCTTGTCTTACCTTAAAATACAACTGGAAAATTCAAAACATTAAGTATGTTTAATATATTGAATCCTTGAAGAGGGGAAAAAAATATTTACGAGCTGCCACAACTTCCTGGCAGCATACTTGCTTCCCAGTGACTCTCCTTCTCCAGACTAATGGTATGTTTTGCAAAAGCAGAAACATTTCCCAAGAGCACAGACAGGTTAAGTCAAATTCACGTATGGCTTTTTAGCATATCCTCCTAAAACATACTTAAGAGAATCTGTGACTCTTCAGGGCTAATGCAAAAATGCAAAGTTAAAGACCTCTATCCTTTGGTTATTTATTTATTACTTTTTTAAATGAAAGCTTTAAGACACTTTAGGAAACGTGTTTCTCAAAATATTCCAGGGCCTGTTTCTTGTAACCTTCTGACTATGCAGCCAGGCTGTATTGTGATTACAGCTGTACCAGGTTCAGCCATAAAATAAAGTATGACAAAACAACTTTGATGTTTTTACATCATATCTGAAGAACAAGGACACAAATAGCCTTTAAACAAAACAAAAATAATTACTGGATTTATTTTAAAGATAACTAAAAAGTACCAGAATTATTTAAGACTCTAAATTGCTGAACTGCAAATCTTTTTTTTTTTATTATTACTACTGTTTAAGTGTTAATTGATATTAGTAAAGAATTTTCAGAGTTAGATACTATTCCACACTGGAAAAGATCAATTACAGACTGAGATCCCTACCATACTATTACAAATACAATCACCAACTAAAATTAAGAAAGCAATAATGCACCTATCATGCCTTTTCACTGTACTGATCTTCTACACATCTAATTTAAACCTCCTCAATCATTCTGTTCTCCATAAACATTGTCAAAAAATGAAGTAATCTAGCTATGCACTCTTTCATTTAAGCAGGTGGACTTCAGTCATACTCCCATATTGTAGAACTTTGGCTCAGTATTATGTACTGTAAACTTTGTTAAAATATCAGAAACTGAAATAACGTGTCATTTTTAATTTTAAAGCAACTCCCCTTTGAAGCAACAGACTTTATGCCACAACATTTCAAAATAGGGCTACCTCAAATTGGCAGTCTGTGCTCAGTCCACAAATGTTGCTTAGACCTGGCCCAAGTCCCAGACATGGGATGGTCCCCTCCATCTCATACCTTCCTCAGTTTCTCTGAGAACAGTCACATGTATTTCGAGCTCCAAGACAGGACAGCAATGTTTAGTGCCTCAACAGCCTGGTAAAACAAGCAACAAGGCATTATTTCCTGTTATTCTGTTCTCATTAAAAAATAGAAGAGTATTTTTACTCAAAACGGGACTACTCAATCTCCAGCTAATGTATACAGTCTCGCTCACAATGAAAGCTCTGTAGTTGGCAAAGTGCTTGCAAATGCAAGACCTCCATTTTCACTTTCCTTTTCCTACGGCTGGTTTCATAAGGTTCAAAAGTTATCCTGACCAGCAGCATTACTATGCTTTCATTTAGAGTTGCAATAGCAAAACATTCAAATCAATATTAGCATCAATCCATTTTACCAGTACTGCAGATGGGAAAACACAAGTATTTAAATCGTTACACCACAATTTGATGCCAAATTCTTTCAAGTCTTCTCAGGGTCAGCCAGGTCCTGGAAGAAGTTCTTGCTTCTTGAGTGATACAATCCATTCCCCACCCTCCCCCATCCTACAGAGTCTTGAAGCAAGACTCTTAAAAGTTTTGCTTTTTAAAAGACGTATCGTTCCAGCATTAAATCTTGTTCAGGAAAGATAAGAGAAAGACTAATTTCTTTGCCACATTTTCAAAATGTAAAATAAATTTCAGAGAACTCAAAATCCAAATGAATACTTTGAAGGCATGGATAAGTCTTTCTCTGAGCATCAGGCTGGTGAGAATACAAAGGGTGATACATTTCATCATGAACCTATATAATGGATAACTGGAGGCAGTTATGTGCCACAAATTTGAAACAAAACATCACCCACATAGTACAGCTGTCTTTCAAAGACAGGAAGTGCATAATAATTAGCTCTCAAAAACTACAAATGGCAAAAGCATTTCCAAATACTGTAGTATTCTTTGTGTTTGATCTACTTCATTACTGTCATCATTTTGTAAAATGGTTTCTGAATCTGTGGTGCCATAAGCTTTTTACTGCACTATTTATTAAAAAAAAAGTATTCTTTACCACTCTTGTTAACCCTTCCCCCCTTTTTAAAAGGGAAGTTATCAAAATGCTTATCGCTACAAAGAAAAATGTTCCAGGAGGCAGTATACATAAACAGCCTATACAGCAGCACTGTGTACAATTCACAACTTCCAGAACCTAGCCACACACAAAAAAGTATGGTTTTCTAGCTCTGTCCAGAGTTTATCTTCAAAAATCTAGTTTAGAAACAGCAATATTTCTAATATATACAGCCACGAACACATACTCCTTATAGTGACTGGATATACATCACACATCAAGAGCTTTCTGCTTATTAACAAAAAAATCTTGCCGAGATGTGGCTCACCCATATTTAAGTGAAATGCAGAAAAAAAAAAATCAGTCACAAATAAATTTTTTCAGATCTGAACTTAAACAGTTATCAAGCAAGTTCTGTTGCAGACAAACCGTTTCCCTCCAAAATCCAAGATTGTTGGAAGGGAGGATCCATTAGCACTCACTGCTTCTGAAGTACTGACCAGAATTTTGGCAAGCAGCCACTAAGGAAGGTCTACATGACTCAAACTAAATATCTGATGAAAGCTTTGAAAGCAGAACAAGGGAAAACAGATATACTACTGATGGTTGGTAGAATGCAACCTCAAAGTGTTCTTTGGGAATAGGAACGTTGTTTAGGATACTCCGAAGTCAGTTTACAAGCAACAGCAAGTAAGTTATGGGGTAGGAAGAATACACATAACCACGATCCACTATGGGCTGCAGTTACAGAACTCTGATGATAGCAACGTTTCTGCATTTTGCAGTGACAGAGAGAAGCCTTCTACACATTCATTGGACAGTTCTTACAGTAAGGGGCTGCACAGCAAGACTTTATTATTATTATTATTAAAGATTCACTACAGCGTGAATCAGCACTGAGCAGGATTTTCACAAAACACAAGGTTTCACAGCAGCGAAGTCTACCATCACAGTCCTGCTCTTGGCTAGCCAGTTTTCAGCCAGCCGGCTCCTCCATGCACCTTTGCCACATGATTACAGCCATGACTACACTGCACCATAGAGGTAAGACAACATAATAGCCACAGCCCCAGTTACAGTTTCTTGCCTGTTAAGATACTGTTATCTGGAAGTCAAGGTACTAGGAAATGAAGAAAGGCAAGCACCCCGTTGTCCAAATTCACTTCACCAAAAGGATGAATCCTTTATGATGGGCAACACTATTAAGCAAATATAACATGTAACAGATCATATGCAGTGGTGGATTGATACAGCTGCCATCTTTTTTCCGTCATGCCCCCTCCCCAGGGGCTGCTGACAAGTTGCAGAACATGAACTGAGCTACCACCAATTTATTCCTGGTAGGTTATACCGAAATTCACACAGGATTTGCTACATACCCTAGCCAACCATCCCTACACCACCTCTGGGACAGAAGGGTGGTAATCACATCAGCCACCCCACCTTTCACTCGGCAGCGTGCACACTGACATGCAGCACCTGCCTGTACTGTTCTCCTTTATCTGCTCATTTGCCTTCCCATTGGGAAAGAATGACAACAAAAACCCCAATAAAGCCATACATCCTAAAAGATCTTAACTACAGTTACCTCCATGCTTCTCAATGAAGTGTTAACACTCAGTCTAAAATTTCAATCAGAAAAAGAAAATGTTGACCAATGTCAGTTAATCTGTGCTTCAGGTAATAAAATTAGTGTGCTATGAGAAAATAATGCTGAAGGAAAAGAATCTGTCAGCAAGCCATGAAGAACATACAGAGAAAAGATGAATGAATTGAAGCTTTTTTTCTTTAATAAAGGTAAACGTGCTAAATTTTAGATTAAAGCTGGTTTGAGCATGCATAGCCCTAGTTATGCAGATAAAACTGAGGAAACGTAAATTTTCTTTTAAAAGATAAACTTTAAAAGAACTTAAAAGTTTCTACTTTTCGGGTTATTTTGGAACTAAGTAACTCTACAATGTTTTTTTCATACATTATGGCTCTCTGAACTTTGAAAGTATTCTGCATCCTCTATGTATTCATTTTTCTGGGCTTCCTGTGAAGTCTATAGTCCAATTAATTCACAAAAAACAGAAATGAAACCATTTAGGCTTTTTAACTTTCTGGGAAGAAAGTACATCCATGGTCAGTTCTATTTTCCTCCTTTTATTACGTTTTTTCAGTTTAACAGCTTTCTTTCTTATCATGATTCTGATAAATTTTAGAGGAAAAATTTTTTCAAATATCAATTATTTATAGTGATCCAACAAACTTCTAAGGAAGAAAAGCTGGGGCTTAGCCTAATAAGGAGATAGACAGGAGTCCCTCTGAGAACTTACTAACTTGCAACTTTCCTTATCTGATCTTTTGCCCTGTCTCGATGCTTCCAAATGTCTTCTCATCAAAAGCAGAGCATGCGTGCTGTTCTCTACAAGGATTCTCCGGTTTCCTTCTGTAAAGACTACTAACTTTTACCATCAGTCTTACACTTCATATTAAAGCAGAATTTTACAGTTTGCTCCCTCTCCCCATATATGTTCATAGGGACTGACACATCCTCTAGTATCAGGGTCTCTGAAATATAACTACTTCATTCTTGTTCAAAACAACAAATCTGTTCTCAAGGATCTAATACAAACAAAAATCCACATCTGAAAACATTTTCACAAAAGCATCCTTCTGTTCTAACAAGCTAAATGTACATTAGGTACAATCTTCTGTGAGATGTTTCTGTAAAATTTCTTGGTATCAAAAGTGCTAAAGACTGGAAAAGAGAGACAACAGAGAGAAGAGTGGACAACCAAAGCAGGTTTATTTTAATACTTTGAAAAGAACAGAGCTGAAGATTACTCTCAATAAATGAATGACTTGTCATCTGTGAATCCATTATTACAAAACAGGTCTGTCTGGTACTACTTTACGAAGGATCAGATCTAGTCCAAATTTAAATAAGCAGGGCTGCACTGCCACTCCTGAATCACATGGCTAGGAGCACCCAAGCTATACCAGTCCTTACTCCCTATACCCTGGTATCTGCCTCTGTCTCAAGGACTTCTGGCTTTAAGAAGGGATCCTATTGCCTGGTTGAGAGCAGATAAATTAATAAACAAGGACAGACACCTGCCTTATCACAGTGATTAAGTCAGCACAGCTTTTTTCTTCCTGATACCAAGGATATCTGGAACTGCAACTTCTCAAACTCCCAAATTACCAGTCTGCATACTCCATTGCTGCACTTTAAATACTGGCTCTCAAAGCTGAGCCTTCACCTGTGTAGGGAACTCTTGATTCCACACTACAGGCCGCTCAGATCTCAGCTTCTTTCAAGCAGTACATGGGAGACTGATTTTTGTGGCAAACTGTTTCTCTTCAGTCTCAGAAACTACTAGTGAAACAGCACACTCTCTAATAGTAAACTACTTACCCAGCTTTGCTCTAGGAAAGCCAAAAGTGTCTTGAGACTGCCTTGGAAGCAAAAGCAACCCACTGATAAATTATTCTGAGGAATAAGAAACCGAACTGTGCCAAGCATAACTTTTTCCCAACCAATTTGGGATTCTGGGACAAGAACTAGGAGCACATAGGAGAAAAGTTCACATTCACATTTAAATCCTCAAACTGAAGCCTAACTGCATATAACAAACAATACATGACAAATGAAAGGAAAAAACTCTTCAAAATTACTTCTGGGACTTTCCACAGTCTATCATTAAATTGAAATATATTTTGCCAAAATGTAAAACAGAGTAATCACAAAAGCAAGCTATTCTTGAGGTTTACTGACTCTTCTGCTCATCTTAATGAGTCTTAAGCATGTCATGACATGTTCCTGGGAACACGTCCATGCTACTTTAACATACTATTTGGCAAAACCCCAAAGTTAATTCATATATTTTAACTTCATGTCTTCTTAACATGTTCAAATGTGGTTTTTTTCCAAAAATTTGTAGGCTTTAACTAACCCACAGTCTGCAGTCACTGAAATTCCTTCCTAACTCATAAGAATTTAACAAATTTTACTTTGAAAAGGGCATAATACCCCATTTAGAAATGTCACCTCATTCCTACTCTACTCTTAAGCCATAAAAACTGGCTACATTACATAGCACCATGGTTTGACTTGCAATACAAAATACAAAAGTTCTGAATTTTTACTTTAGTGATATAAAAGATAAAACAACACAGTCCTAAAATTGAACCTTCCATCTTCAAAGACTATTTTATTAAATTTAATGCACTGCTATCCTGAGATATCCTATATAATTATTAACAACATACATTTCTGTATGAACTAAACCAAGTTTTTTGGGGGGATTTGTTTAGCCTTTGTCATTTGAGGTAAAGGAATACTACAGATTCCAAAGAACGTTTATTTGCAGAGCACACTACGTTAATTTGAAAATTTTAATCAAGGATTTCTTTTGTATCTTTTCTTAAGGGGACAAATGTGATTGTTATTCACATTCCAAAATGCTGTACAGTACTACCATACAGTCCACCCACTGTACAGTAGTACTGCTGCAAAGTTACAATCTTTGAGCCTTGACTAACTTCTGTTATGATTAACAGAATATGGTAAAAGAAAATAATATACGGATGTGTAATAATTATTGCACTACATTTCAATGCATTGAATGTAGTAAAACACCAACAGTCAACAAAATAAAAGCCACCCATGCCCAATCCCTTTATAATTTACATTAGCAAGTTATGTTCAATTTGGGAAAAACTATAAGAACACTTTGTTTAGAAATCGTCAAGAAAAATATTTGCAAAATTTTTAAAAGTACATATAAAAGGTAATATACTTGTTTCAATTTGTCTCTACCATACAAACGCACATATGCATCATTCCAAGGCATTTTTAATAAAATGTCATAAAAGTAGAGAGCACATTAATATACTTCAAAGTTGCTCCCTTTAATACCTCATCATTGAATCTACTGGCTGAATATTTTAGAGAGCAAAATCTTACATTTTGATAGCTACCCCGCTCCCTTAGAATAAGGTTCTCCTCGAAGAACCTTAAGTGCACTGAAAATAGCTACCTACCTACACACTGTACTTTTGCCCATTAATTTTTTGTCTCTGCTGAGGTAAGCAAATTTTGACCGATGACCACTTCCTGTAAATGAAGTAGATTAATAAAACATTATTAGTAAAAATATATTATCTTCCAAGCTTCTTAAAATTCTTAATGTTCCATAAACAGAAAAATCCATTTCAAAGCATTTTGTGCACTGAAAATAATATAAAAATTAAAATAAAAAGCTTCTGAGTATTTTTAAAGCAAAAAGCAAATGCAATAAAAAGCAATAATCACACACAAACTAAGCACGAGTCATTAACTGTCAAAGTTTCATTTTAAAAACAAAGTTACTATTATTTTGGAGACTTAGGAAAAAGATGAATCAGTAATAAGCTTCCCCTCCCCCCCCAGAAATAGTCACAACATAAACCAAAAGGCTACAGAGATCTAACATATCTACAAATCCTTTTTCCAAACAGAAAGGCACAGATGCCTCGATCCTGTAAAGATGTTATTCTGAAAATAATACAGAATTAGTCTCATAAGAAAACCACATAAGAAGTCACAAATGCTCTCAAAATTATTTTTAGCTGCGTATATTTTATTCTTTGCTAAACCCAATAAAACTTGAGTACAGGCTCATTCTTTCTATTGTACACCTTAAAGAGAACTTTGCCTCCTTACATGAAATATAGGAACACTTCTGAACCAACCTTGGGACAGCAGGGGAACAAACACGGATTCATGCCCCAACAGTTTTCAGAAGTGACATAAGAAACACAACCAGAAGCTGGAAGCACAGAATCCATGTTTCTTTCACCTTTGGATTTGGAAACAAACAGAAACCACTCCTGACAGAAGAAATTGGGGATGGGGGTGGTGAAGAGGAGAACAGGAGAGGACAGAGACAAGGACAAACAAAAAACAAACCCAAAACAACAAAAAAAACCCCAGCAAACAAAAACACAAAAAAAACCCCACCACAAACACAAAAACAACCCACCCAAACAAAAAACCACACACCAAAAATCAATTGGGAAAGCTGAGGCTCTGATCTTTCAGGATCTCCAGAATCAGTAAGTTCTGGCTGTAACCAGTACAGGAAATGAACAGCTAGATCAGCGAAAAACCACATCACCTGAGCCTTGAACACACAGCAGTATTCTAGGACCCTAAGCTAGTGAAGGAATCAGCTGTTGCATGCAGTGATAAAGTTGAAATTTTCTTCCCACCAAAAAAACAAAAAGGCACATTCACAGTTAAGAGTGATGCCCAGAAGAGACACAGCATGACCAGTTGTAGGTACTGCAGCTACAGGATAAAACTCCACCAAGCATTTTGCAGCACCCCTTCTCACAATACTTTTCTAATGTTCCTCACCTCAAAAGAGCAGCAAAATTTCAAAGTACATGTTAAATAATTCATATATACTTATTCTGCAAAACTACTTCAGCTTTAAGCAATTCAACAAAAACACTTCCCTGAAAATATCACCAAAGCACTGATACACTAGGGGACCTATTCAAAGTGGTCACTACTGAACATGGACTTAGGTGTCTGAAGAAAGCAACTAAGTTCCCCAGGCCCACAGCAGTTACCCCTGTGGTCCCTCAGCAACTAAGTGTGGCCCCAGTGCCAGGGCTGACCACACAACCAAAAACATAGTTTGCCAACGGTGGGGCAATGGGAGGAAGCAAAGCAGGAGAGGCTGCCATCTCTTACGCAGCTATACTGCCCTGGTGCACACCCAGCCTCAGCATGTCCCACAAAGAAACCGTAAGACAGCAGGCAAGCTGCTGCCCTCCTCCTTCCACTTCCAAAGGTTGCTAAGTCAACACACACCACCAATAAAGTCAGCAGAAAGTTTCAGATTTGCCTGGTTCTGTGAAGAGACCAGGCTTCACAAGTCACATGCCTAAGCCAGACAGTCCAGAGAGACCCTCCCTTCGCCAGCACTAGCAAAGAGCAGTAGTGCTGCCCGAAGCAAGCAGGACTTGGCACCATTGGTATAAGATTGTGCCCGACAGCTGGTTCTTCACCTGACAAAATGGAAGTGGTACCAAATACTGTGGAAGACCCACACCTTTATTCTTTGAAAATGGATTTTTATAAGAACTACCTTTGCTGTAAAACACAAATTATATCACTTAAGTCTTACAAGCAGACTGATCCTTTCTGCCTGACAAGGGACTGGATCCTTAGAGAGCTCCAACACCATAAGACATGAAACTTTAGAGTTTCCAAGACTCCCTTCCAGGTAGGTTCTGAACTCAGAATGCATCACCCCACACTCAGTAATGCTGCTTTCTTTACTTGTCTTAAAATGTTGTTATTTCAGTTCTAGCATTCATACACTTGACAATATTAAGTATTTCTAACACTGTAATCATTCAGACTGTATTAAGTTTATTTCATTAACTTCAGACTTGCTACATGTGGAATGTGTAATAATTTCATAATTTCAGCACAAAATACTTTCCTTTTCCCTTGCAAGAAGGGAAAGGAGTTCAGTTACAAAGCTTCTCTAGGCAGTGCCACAGGAGTAGCTGGGTTTGAGCTCCTCCCTCTCATCTCTTTACAGCATCAACTACACCAAAGCAGCTTTGTTTTCAGTTCCAGCAGAAGAAAAAACATCATGACATTATAATGCAATCTTTACCAGGCCAATTCAAACAGCACTGATGAAATTCCACAATACTCCAGCCTTGTCATCCCTGGGACAGGGATTATGAAAGCATGAGTACCAAAATATGACTTGAGAGAGTTATAGTTAACACAAACTGAAAATTAATACATTTTGGATGAGAAAAATGCCTATCTTCATCATTTTGTTATGTATGTATATAATGTTATATTGGGAAGACAACATGTTAATACAAATATTAGCTTATTTCATATATACACACAGACTCTACACTGATTAAAAACCCTGTAATTCCACCTCATTACAGGGCTTTTGTTCTTCATGTTTTATGAGAAATGAGAATTCTTCGGTCCAAAGGCTGCACATCAAGCTGTATTCTTCTTTTCCAAATTGGATGTTTATTTGTTGATTAAGAATTTTGCAGAAAATAGGAAGTTCTCCCTAGCAAAGAGATAACTTATACTCACAAGAGGCTAGCAACTGCTATCATCTCCTGGATGGCAGTCCCTGGCTCCTGCTGAGCTTTCATTTCTGCAAAAGTCAGGAGCCATCATCTACTTGGTAACACCATTACTGCCTCTCAGACCCATGACAGACCTACCTTACACAACCTCCCTGAGGAACCTATGCCACTGTCTGTCCACATGTACCAAAAGTTCCTCCAACCTTCAAAAAATCCCTCTGTACGAACATCGTGAAAATCTTATCCCTTCCCAGACAGCAAAGAACAGCTTCCCCCTCCCCCCCTTTTGCATTTATGAGGCACAGCATTGTACTCATTCCCAAAGGAGAGCAGCTCCAGTTCTTCTGCCCTGCTCTTCTGGTCCATCTTTGCAAGGCCTGTGTTCTTTAGTTCTTTTAACAGTTAATGTTAACTTCTCTAAGTACAGTACTCTACATGTGATCCCAACGTCTTCAAACACGGCAACAGTACATCACTACAATTTGGATACAGGCACTCCTATGTACACATCCTGGAATGGCGACTGCCCCCCTCTCTCCCTCAGCAATATACCGCCAGTCTGAATGGCTTATTACACACTGCAAGTACTACATTCTTCCCTGCTAATTAATCAGTACTCCTCAGTATATGTTTGTACTGTTTGTCACCTCTGTATTTGCCTTTTCATGCAAAATGGGTACATTTACTTCCTCTTCTATCACCCAACAATCCAGGAACAATTCATTGACAAGTACTAGACTCAGGAAAATGCATACAAAACCTAATATCCCTACAGTTTCACAGTGAAGTACTTATGCTACCATTTTCCAGACAACTGGTCGTAGCTTCAATCCAAGACATACGTCCTCAGCTTAGATATGTAGACCATACCAGTGTGTGCCAAAACCTCTTCTTAAAATACACATATCTACTGCTTCTCCTCTACCCATGTCTTCTGCTCCACCACAAGATGATGCTGGATTGCTTTAGCCCAGTTTGCTTTTTTACTAAATCTCTTTCAGATTAAGCTTCAAGAGCAACACCCAAGCCAAATTCAATCTATAGCATAGGTTTAGGTTTTCCAAAACCTCAACCAAGTGACTGACCCTCCATTCTAACAAACTGAGAAAAAATGTAAACAAAAAACCCCCAACAACAATGAAAAAACCCACAAAGACGATACACTCTAAGAACTATCTTATTTTAAAAAAAAAGTTAGACACAGAGGAGTAAAGGTCACAGAAAAATAAGTAACAATCTTTTTTTTTTTTTTTAAGAGAAAACAGGTATTAACAATAAATTTGACAGAACCACAGAGAATTGAAACTTCTTCTCAAACATCTGCTTCCCTTGCCTCCCCCCCTACCCCCCCAGCTTTGATTTTCAGAAATACTATGCAGTATTCGTACAAACCCAGTCTCACTTTGAATTCCAGACTACACAGATAGGACAACTGTCCTCATACAAGCCAATTGTTGCAAAAAGAAAAATCATTAAGGGCCACGAAAACTGGAAAATACTTCTTCAAGCATGCCAAACTTTAACATGGATTAATGCAAAGCTAAAACAAAGACGCCTCTGATGTTAAGACCTTAGGTTACATACAGTAAGAACAACAGGAAGTATTTCACTATTGGGAAGGTTTCATTATTTAATTTACAAATACCAGTAAAAATGTCAAAACAGTGTTTATACTACAACACATTAAAATACGCATGTCATTTTGCATAACACTTCCTCTCCACCAAGTTCAGATAATATAGCCTCCTCTATTTGTGATACATTAGTTTAATATTTGCATTCTAAATACAGCAGAACTTTGCCTGCATTTTTCCCCATAGAAGAATTACTTTGAAAGATATTTTCTCTGTAGTCTCATACTCATTAGTCTTGACTGATGAACAGCTTCATTATTTTGAACTTTTATTTGCTGTTTTTGTAGTTGAAAATTAAACTTATTTCAGCATCTTCCTTCAAATTCAGATATTCCTATACTGCTTCAACTTTACATACGTGCAAAACCTTCCGCTGATCAGTGATCCTAATCCAAACCACTTTAGGTCATTTTCAGGAAACAAAGTGTTGATAGAATACCTTTTTTTAAACAGAGAAATAGCTCCCTCCTCCTGTCTGTACTAACACAAAAATATAAAGAAAAGGATTCTCTAGGTAGCGAGGCCCTTTTCATGCCTCACCAAACCAAGCAAATCTGCAGCACAAGGTCTTTGTCAGCAATGAGAGAGATCAGAAACAAACAGCTGCATGAAGAATCCTGCTTTCAAAAGCAACACTTAGGTTTGCTTTATAGTCAGCCAAGAGAAGTATCAGGGGAAGAATCACTCCCTAGAGTGACCTCTATCCACTGACTCTAAAGGAAAACTGAAAAGGTAAGTGAACCAGATTTCAAACCTGTTAGTAATTAAATACAAGCAAGGCAGACCTACTCACTGCATTTAGCTGAGCATACTTTACATTTCCTCTGATCTTACTGAATGGAACAAAACCAATATCCTAAGTTTGTCATGCCAAATTCTAATGGCTCGTGCTAAAGAAAATATCATTGTTTTATTTGTCACACAGAATACACCATCTAAAACGAATGATTAATTAACAACATGCAATAAACTAAAACAAATTTTACCACTTACTGTATTTATCTGCAGCTCATTTACCTATGCTCTCACATACTCTATTTCAACAGCATCTTACACTCATCTAAGATGGCTCTAAATTGCCATTAGTATCCCAGGATGCAGCACTTGAAGCCTGAGGTAGAACAGACACCAGTGATCTGCACTTAAAACAGTCAAAAATGATTTACAAACTGCTCAAACGTGCAGAACTTTGGCAGGAGCACAAAAGGACTACACAAAAGGTAGTTAACAGAAAACAAACATTAAACACAAAGGGCCCATAATCCTGAATTATCTTTTACCATAGACACTGCTGCTATTAACTTGAGTGGGAGACAGCTATCAAAGCAGAACCACCACTACTTTGCAGACAAGTTCACCTACGTGACCGAAGTGTCACACTTTGTAAGTACAGATGCACAGAAATATCCAAATAAGGCTTCTAAAATTTCCTATTATGCAGGTAAAATCAAGTAGGAATAAAGAAACACTTGAAGCTTGTTCTAGTATCAGTTTCCCCTTTAACCACTTCAGAAATTAAAACCAAAAAAAGATTATCTTTCTTTCCATATAAAAGTCCAAAATACAATAACAGCTTCCATTCAGAAAAAGTCACCACCTGACTATAATGAAGAAAAATAATGCAGGGAAGTTTTAATTAATAGCTTTAACATATTAATGGCGAGATAGATCATCCTAAAGTATTCATATTTCTGCATACTTTCCTGTCCAGTTTACTTGACAAAAAAATAAACTTCTCTACTTGGCACCTTACAACCACATTCTTGTTCTCTTGCATCACAGAAATGACCGAACAATCCTAGCAGAACAAGGATTTTCATTTCACCAAAGTTAGGGGGCAGGAGTATAACAACTCCATATATCAAGTGATACACACAAATACATGTGTACATAAGATTTCAAAAGCTTTATGAACTGGTAGCAGTTACATTTGGTTTTGTTGTTTTGTTTTCATTGCATTTTTTTATTTTTATTTTATAATATAAAACTCCTATAACATAAGCTTTTTTAACCACCCTAACCCGAAAAAGTTCACAAAAGAGTAATGGAAGCATATTCAAAGTCATAAAACCTAAGCGGTTATTCAGTTTCTGGCTAACAATATTCACATTCCATAACATTTTGCAACTTGCTCCTTTCAAATTTCTGCATTAGCCTGTATGATCTGACAACTCCTTTTCATCTTTCATTTTTAACTCCTCCTCACATTGCACCTCTGACAATATAATTTTAAATTCACATCTCTTATCTGTTCACAAACTGATGTCTTCCTCAGTATCTGGGATGGGTATATACACTGTCTTCAGTGAATATCCTATAGAAAGACAACTTTTAATAAAGATGACTTAAAATGATGAAGCATTTATTTAGTTAGATTTCAGATTGTCAAAGATCTAAACAGATAAAAAAGGGCAAGTAAATGTCACCACAAAAATGCATAAAAATCACAGCATTCCAAAGACACCGACTTGGTCCACATTGCACAGACGTAACACAGGCTCCTTAAGAATAAACAAAAAAGGAATTTCAAATGGGTATAAGGTCAAAAATGAATTAGAAAAAGTAACTATCTGGTTTGGGCCGGAATAGGTAAGTGTTTACAATGTCAAGGAAATTATACCATTTCCCATTGATACTACATGCTTTTATGGTCTCATATACTTGTTCCGTTACCTGGAACTTCCAGCTACCCAAACCATTCAAGCCTTTTTCAGTGGTCCTCCTATCAATAAAGGACATTTCAAAATATCCATTGTAGGCAATCATTACTTTAAGCCCAAATTTTAATTCAAGAAATATTAAGTGAATATTATCCTAAAGTCTGGAAAGAATTACTGCTGGAAAAGGCAAACTAAAAAGCACTTTCAGGTTCCCAACGAGATGCAGAAGTGGGTCCAAACAGGAGCACAGATAGTACTTAGAAGAGCAACCAACTTTCTCACTGGCCCGAGGCAAATTTTGACCCTACTGTGCTATGGTGTGCAAATAGCAACATACATCACTGCAACGCTAAAATTGACAGAATTGATATTTCAAGAATTTTTCTCTGAATGCGTAACAGATCTGACAGAGATCCACCTGTACATGTCCACCTCCAACATACCGGTCCAAGTCTCCCATTCAGACTCAAAGCCATGAAGCGACTCAGACTTTTGCTAAGGTACTCTAAACACTCAGAAAACAAACTAAAGACAAACTCAATACCTGACATGTTAATTTATTTGATCCTGGTAAACACCATGTGACTTCACAATATTTTCTTCAATAGCAATACACACCATCACTGTCACCCAAAGACAGTGTCCTGTCAGCCACTCTGCTTCACTGAAGAGCTGCAGAAAGCTGATGTGACATTTCTGCTTCACTCAGATGAGCAACTCTGAACTGCAGGACCTGCACATCCCATCTAGATTAAGTAAAACTAATTCAAGTTAAACTTTAAATTGGAAGTAGCCACCCATTATGAAGACAATCCTAAGGACCCTACTCTAGGTGGTAGGATAGGCACCTAGACCAAGAGTTAATGGTTCCAAATCCACCAAGGCAGAGAAGCCTTCGCAGATACTGTGTCCAGAATCAACCCAGTCAGCTGCATCCAACTGATAGAACAAAGCAAAATTTCTGGGCACTGGGCCTGAAGTTTAGTCTTCCACTGAGTAAGAAAAAGTTATTTCAAGTCAACAATAGTTTCTGAGTCTCTTAATTATGTGACCCCTAATTCATTACTATGAAGAGAAAGGAGACAAAGTCACCATACCTTAGCATCATAAAGAAGCCAATCAACTCAATATTCTACTGTTCACAGATTTGCATCACTAAAAAAATACAGATACTTCCTGTGTGACACTCACTTCCGTATTCCAGTATCATGAAATCAAGAGACAACCGATTTCTTTCCTGACCAAGAAAACGGGCAGTCCTGAAACCTTAAGGAAAAGGGAGGGGAGAAGATGAATGCTTAGTCTAAAACCACTCCATCTTTCTCCTCCTTTTTGATATTAGAAAAAACAGGCGGTAAAATCCTTTCCCTCTGCAGCACAATTAAACTTTTGCTAGTATACAGTGAAAGCCCACGCTCTGACTTCAGAAACAGAAAGGTAGCCATGAACTGTAGCATAACTGGTAAGACTTGTGGCCAGAGTATCAAGAACAGGGGAGAGTCTGCTGTGGGTTTGTGGGCGGTTTGTTTTATTTAGAGAAAGGAAACTGTAGGACAAAGCAGGTGGTATGAACCTGCTGGGACACCTGGAATGATACCAACAGAGGGAATCTAGATGGGTCATAGGTAGTGGACGTAAAGCTTGTAAAGCCTTCAACTCTGATGGTATTTTTCTTCAAGTGTGAACAGAGAGTAAGGAAAAGCAGAAGCTGAGGTCTTCCAGCAGTGTAAAAGCTGCCTTACGGGGCGGGGGGGGAAGGGGGGGGAAGAGGGAAGAGGCGAAAGAAAAGATGTTCAATGGATGTCACTGTCAGCTAGAAACCCTGACAAAATGAGAAATCATTTGTTTTCAGGCTGAAGGGCACTGTTTTATTAAAAGGCAGATCCCCTACAATAGATAGAAGTATTTTGGCAAGACACAGGTATAGTCTTGCATTTCCTGGACTTTCTTGGAACATCTATCCCTAAACTCTGACTATTAAAACTTCTCTGATAGTGTCAGGACAGCCAGACAGACGTGAAGACAAAACTAAAAATATCCTCCTGCGAACTTTGAACTTCTGACCATTCTTTCCAACAGCTGAGGAAGCAGAAGTCTGCAAAACACAGTTGTGCTCTGGCCGCACCAACAGGTATCAACAGCCTAGCTACTGCCAACTACTGCAGCACATCTGTGAGGTTGTGGGATGCTTCCCTTCCCTCTTCTGTTTCCAATACACAGGATATTGCAGTTAAATCCTAGAAGCACAAGCATTGCCCCACTAGCACCTAGGGGTAGTGGTAGTGCGCTCTCTGAAGCACAAAGATGGTGGAAGACCTATACTGTAAAGAGAAGTTATTTTACGCCTAGATGATGTGGGGAAGACAGAGATCAACTAACGTACTGCACAAATCCACAGCCTGGAGCACGTGCCCAGGCAGGTTAAGTTAATAAGCATCCATCTCATCTGTTGTTTAGAAAGAAGTAAACAGCAGCTTTTTCACCTAGCCACCATCTTTTGGCCCTACACCACACACAGCTTGAAAAGACCGTCAATCCACTACCACAGATACCAATGACAAGTAAGGCGAGTAGATTTGAAGGCCAGAAACTGAGTGAAACACTGCACAGCTCAGGGAAAAACAAAAATAGCAAAGTGTTGTCAGCAAAGAGGGGAGGGCACCGAGAATACGTCACCTAAACACCAACTGCAAAGGAGAAGAGGTCTGGTTCAAGTGGCTGTGGGCACTGAAGGATGTCTGTGCAAACACATGTGTGGCTCATGCCTCAAAGGTAAAACAATCCTCACATCTGTCAGAAACCTGCAGAAGTAACTTTTTTCTTTTTGAGTATAGTTAAAGGAGTATTACATTCAATGAGGAGTATGGGCAAAGACATGAAGAAGTTAACTAAATAGTTCTCAAACTGTTGGGTGCAGTATCCCAGCCCCAGCTTTACAGCACAAGCAGCATTTGGCACAGTGTCTGCAGAAACGGAACTGAGACAGTCCTGACAGAGACAACTCAGCTTCTGCACACTGGGAGTTCAGCGCAAATAAACCTCATTCATCTGAGCACACCTGTACTACTCCTGCTTTCTCATTTGAAGTTGGTCGGTATACACCATTGCAGCTAAATCAAATTTTACACTGAAAATTAATGTCATTCTACTTCATCTAATGGATTATATTTCTCCAAGTCTTATTCCCCTTAATTCTTCAATTAAGGGTGCACAATCTTTCCATTTGACTCAACACCACAGTACAATATCCCATGAATGTTTCAAGCATTTAACCCACTGCTATCTAAGTGGATATTGGACAACATCAAAATGCCCTTATTTTTAGGTTGCCAGTACAGCAGTTTTACAGTAATGCAGCAACAATAACAGAGCAAAATAAAAGTGCAATTCATGCTAATCAGCTATACAACTCCTAATTGTGACTTACTATTACAAAGATAAGGAGATATGCCTTCACCCCTTAATACACACACAATCCTTAGAGAGACTAGAGTACGTGACTTCAATAAATACCTCTTGCAGACTTTGTTAAAACCATGAAACAGTGTTTAATGCACTTGTGAGCTCTGCTTGCAAACGAATGTCTAATCATCAGTGAAAGTTACTCAAAATATTGTTAGAATTTTTGCTTATTTGGTTTGAGAGCACTTTGCAGATCACTGGTTTCACTCTTGCTAGCACTTCCTGGTTCATGCACCGACACTGTGCACTGCTCATGCACTCCCGTGCACCCAGACCAACTACAGCATCCAACAGCGACAAACAGCAGAAACAACCCTGCCCCTGAAGAGACAGTAGGAAGCAGAGGGTTCACAAGGAGGAGGAGGTGGCGAACAGGCTAGCAAGATACCTCTGCAGACATGTAAAAGAGTTGCTGCAGCAAAAAAGTAGATCAGCAACTGAGATATGGGGGGGGGGGGGGGGGGGGGGGGAGTGGAATTTGAATAAAAAGGCCTCATGGTAAAATACTTAACATGTTCTGTAATTTTGTTTTAAACTGTAATACTTCAAAATTATTAGAAAATGTCACCTTAAAACAACCAGCAGTGACCCTTCAATCACTCTTCTATTTTCTTTTTACACAACCTACTCCTCAAGCTGAAACACCATACACACAATTAGCCTCACTGAAGTCAAATCAGAAACTCATGTGTCTTAAATCAAGCTATGTTTAGTGTGGGATTGGGGCCAATCTCTCCCTGAATGCAGATGCTTTTACAGACAGGGAATCCTACCAATACCAACATGACCCAGTCTATTCCAAATTAAAATCTGAAAACTAAGTTACACACACCCCCCCTTTTTTTTTTTTCTTCACTTTGTAAGGAAGGAAAGAGGGTTGTAGAAGAGCTTTTTCCCTTTCCCTTCATTTTCCCCTCCTCCTGTTTTGAAGGGACACCAAGGAAAAAATCCAAGGAGAAAATGTAAGAAAAGCACAGTGATCTTAACTCCCCATGAATAATGTATCCTTCATATGGGAATTTTGAGAAAAGATGGTTTTCACATTAAATAATATAGCGTATTCCTTCCTAACTGAATGTTCACCTGCATAACAGTCTCCGGCCAGGTACACTAAAAATTTGGATTTTACTGCTAAAGTTGCAAAACCAGGAAACAACTTAGAACTCTTCAAAGATTCCAGTCTTAGCAGAGTACCTATAATTGTCAAGCAAAATTATAAAAGTCTAATTGCATTTCACATACAGAACTGTGGCTACAACTACTCCTTCTAAGGAACATCCAGGTTTTACATTCCCTTTATAGGAAGGAGGAAGATAGCACTGTCACTTAACCAATGTGCACAACTCTTCCAGCTGCTCAGTGTCCAGGTTATCTTGCCTTTGATTATTCCCAAAAGCTAAATCCAAAGTACCTAGGAAGAACATGTAGCTTATTTGTCTCCTCTCTCATAACATGCTCAGTTCTCAAGTTGCAAAACTGTTCAGCCATTTACTGTCTAAATCGCAAGAGCTAAATGGTAAACTTTTCTTTTGATATATTGCAGATGACAGTGCAAGAACTCATTAAGTCAAATTATTGTTTCAGTATTGTCTATGTCACTCCACACTCTTAATTTGTTGATGGACCAGAACAGTAATTCCACTCATCAGTTCCTAAGAGGCACTAGTAATATTTAGATGACAGCTGAAGAAAAAAAGCTCACTTTCTAAAGTAAGCACAGATATATCTGAAAACACAAGGATCTTGTAATTAAAAATGTGTCATTACACAGGCACTCTTATAAATAGAGCTGTAACAGAGCACTGCTTTGATTATTTTACAATATATTAAGAACCATTCTTTTAAGGGAAGGTACATTAGAACACTTACAGCTTTACATCAAGTTTCACTATTACAAATGTTGCTATGTATGCTAAACCCCTCTTCTGCAGTATTTAAAAATCAATTAAGCTTCTAGGAATGAGCACCCAGTGATCTTCTTGACTGACTATATGTAATTAAGATTAAAAGATATATATGCATAATGGAGCATTTTTTGGAATGTTTTAAAGGCAACGCCAATGATATTTACATATATTTAAATATAAAAATATATAATATTTTTAATAAGTTTTCCCAACAGTATCAGCCCCAGGCTGCCTCATATTCAAATTTTTCTTGCTACACATTTGCTGTCCTTTCATCCCTTAAAAATAGCTCCTGTTAACAATAAAATAATTAAAAAAGTATTTTAAAACCTTCCATGACAAATCAATTAAAAATAATGCTGGTATAATCTCTGCTCTTGTATATATCTGGACTTCTGAACATGCCTTAATTTAAAGTATCAATATGCAAGACAATTTTTTGGAAAGTTCAATATATTCTCATAATAAGTGATTTGGAAAAAAGCGTACTGGGACAGTTCATGTTTATCTAAGGAGATGACTAAATATTAGGTCTCTTTTAGAGTTTGCCTTGAGTGGAATTGGACATGCCCTATATCCATTTTCATTCTCTTCTGACAAGAACATGAAGAGCAACTAAGACAAGGGAAAAAAACCCAAAGGTCTCAGACAGCACCACTTAAACACAGAAAGCAACAGACAGGGAGAATGAAGCTGACAGTATTATCAAAGATTTACAATGAGAATTAATATGATAGGACTTACTCTACTTTTCCTTCTTTTCCATATTATCAATGAGTCTCTAAAGCTGAAATTTTTCACTGAATATTTGTTAGCACTGGATAGACCTTAACCAGCTGAGAGCAGTAACACAAACAGAAGTTATGGGGAATTGTTAGCATATTTTGCTACTACACAGAAAAGCAAATCCCAGGTTCACACTCTCTACTGAAAGGCAAAGGTTCCCTCCTTCATTCCCTCCCTATGGATAGAATGCAAGGAATGCAGCTTCTGTTTCTCTAGCTAAAGTTGGAGAAGTGAGACAAACAGAACTTATTATAAAAACTGTTATTCCTAGTGAAATAAATTCTATAAGCCTATTATAATGGATACTCAGCCTGCAGCAGCCAAGAGCCAGACTTAGGAGTCACTACTAGAAAGGCATACAGTCTGCCTCCTGGAAACACAAACAGTTGAAGAAGCTGAGAAGTAATTTGACTGTTAGGAAAATGTCAGACAACTACTTTTGGGTGAGACAGATATATAGATAAAAACAGAACAAAAACAAAACGAAGAAACCTGAGGAGTCTAGAGCAATGCAAGAGAACAGATTTGAAGTTGCTCCCCCGTTATTTTACCATAACTCATTTTGCAGATTTGTCCCAACAGACCTTTTATACCTTGGGTTAGTAGCTTATCAAGCAACTTTTGTAAAAAGGTAATACTGGCATGGAAAACAACAGGACCTTTCTACACATTTGATTAATGACATGACACTCACCTTTAAGTAGGCTTAATGAGACCTGGGCCAAGAGGAACCTCATGAAATTCAACAAAAGCAAGTGCAAAGTCCTGCACCTGGGGAGGAACAACCCCATGCACTGGTACAGGTTGGGGGCTGACCTGCTGGAAAAAGCAGCTCCACTGAGAAAGACCTGGGAGTCCTGGTGGACAGCAAGGTGACCATGAGGCATCAATGTGCCCTTGTGGCTGAGAAGGCCAACGGTTTCCTGCAGTGCATTAAAATGAGCGTGGCCAGCAGGTGGAAGGAGGTTATCCTCCCCCTCCACTCTGCCCTAGTGAGACCACATTTGGAGTACTGCACCCAGTTTTGGGCCCCTTATTTTAAGAAGGGCAGGGAACTGCTCAAGCAAGGCCAGCAGAGAGCCACCAAGATGATCAGGGGACTGGATCGTCTCCCTTAGGAGGAAAGGCTGAGAGACCTGGATTTGTTCAGCCTGGAGAAGACTGAGGGGATCTCATCAACACTTATAAATATCTAAAGAGTGGGTGTCAAGAGAATGGGGCCAGACTCTTTTCAGTAGTGCCCAATGACAGGACAAGGGGCAATGGGCACAAGTTGGAACACAGGAAGTTCCACTTAAACATGAGAAAAAACTTCTTTCCTGTGAGGGTGACAGAGCAGTGGAACAGGCTGCCCAGGGAGGTTGTGGAGTCACCTTCCCTGGAGGCATTCAAAACCCAGCTGGGGGCGGTCCCTTCCAACCCCTACCATTCTGTAGGCATCAAAGCAGAAAATGTTGTTCAAAAGAAGTATATTCTCTACTAACAGTTACCAAAAAAGGTATCCTATGCAGAAAAGGATCTTGGACTTCACCTCAACTTGCGCAATTTCTAATGGATACTCCATGGAGTATCATATCATGAATAGACATAGAACATCTTACTTCAATGACATGCCTAAATTAGTTGGCGAGCCAGGATTTTGCTCCGTCTATGAAATACTCCATCTACGACCTCCAAAATATAATTCTGTGAGGACCAAGAACAGCAATAGCTTCCTAGATGACGTTTAAGCTGGAAAAAAGCCCAGCAAACTACCTGAAATATCCCTTTAGAAACTTGTTCCTGTGTTTCCCTGATGTAGCAGTTCTCTTTAATTCAGCTGCCTTGCTGGAAATCAGAGATAATTGTTAGAGCCTGAGGCAGTGCTTGCAAGCCTGTCTAGCAATGAACAGTGAAAAAACGACTTCCAGATTTATCAGAGCAGGCTCTGCCAACCAACCTCTCCACGGGTTCTCACAGCAACTTTGTAGCCAGTTTATGGACTGGCAGGATCTCCTGAGTTTATGTTTATTTGCTGATTTCCCTGCCATACAGGTACCTGTGCTGGCAGGCCACTGTTTGCCAGGAAGCCTTATGAATGAAGGTGGGGGGGAAGGAAGAGCAAAGCTCTTTGTGGCAGTTACAATCGTGGATAGTCTGCTCAGACATGGATGTATCAAAGCTATTGCTCTTGCTTTGCAGTTGACATTTCACTCAGAAGGCTGACACCACAGAAGTAAAGCAGAAAAGGTTTAGATTGTTCTTCCCTAATCTCTCTCTAAGGGAAACCAGCACCTTGTATAAACGGTTTCTGTCTCTTGCTTCCAAGAGAGAAAAAACAGGACACCACCCTGAACAGCCCAGATTGTCCAAGACCGTCACTGCTTTTTACATTCCCATATTTTTTCTAAAATCTCTCCACCTAATGCTTTTCACTTCCAATACAAAACACCTTTTGCAGCTATGAATGGTAATGCTGGCATTTGCAAGAAAGGCAGAGAAGTAAAAATAATTCTAAGAGACAGAGCTTATTCCTCTATGCCCTTGGAATGGCGAGCTGCAAGGCCAGCTGCAAGGAATCAGAGAAATTATAAACAAAGAACAGTTTAATGACTTCAGCTTTATAAACCCTTAAACAGCATTTCAGGGGACACCCTCCTACAGTCTTTTATGGCACCTGCTTATCCAATACTAGTACCTTCCAAGACACTGATCTCCAAGACAGGAGATCCAGAACCAGCTGTCCTTCTCCTAACTCGGTCACAGGAGAGGAATCCCTGGATCTGGACATTTGCTTACCATAACAACCCTATGGGCAGGTCATTTGAGCTGAGGAAAGCTAGACTTAATTCCTAAGGTACATCTCTGTTAAGCCTTTAGCAGAGACATTTCCTTAAAGGGTTAACAGATACATTACTTAGGAAGTCCATCAGGTAGTTTTAAGCAGCCCAATAATCCAAACCATTTGCTTAACAAATGTGTGCTTTGAAACAAATAGAAGACAGTACTGTCAGTTTCCTATCTGGACACAAGCTAAAGATATTTTTAAGTGGATATCATGTTTTTAGTTTTTTTGTGTCCTTTACTCACCATTCTGTATCTGGAGGTCAGGATAGGAGTCCTCCGCAATAGCTAGTGATATCACAGGTACTTCTCTGCACTGTATGGGACTGCAGTGGTGTGATTTGCTGTTTCTCAGAAGGATAAAAACTTGAGCTATTAACTTGATTTAATGAAAGTGACACTGTTGGTTTGAGATGTTTTGAGGCACCCTTCAAAACGCAATCCTAAGTTTTACTTTTCCCATAACAAGGCTCTATAAGGAAGAAGTTCACTTGAGAACTGTTTACTAAATTCTGCAAGAATGCAAACTGTAGCAAAGCCACAAGGTTATATTATCCCTCAAAACAAATCTGCATGTAAAAAACATGATTGCCTAATTTTGTAATATATACCTGATGGTGTATCAGTTTGGAGACTGCAACTCATGTTTGCAAATCAAGACTAAACATATACTTTTCACTACAGAATTACAATTTTTAAAAAAATCCAGAAATCTCTAGACATCTCTGCAACAGGATGAAGAGCCAAAAGAATCATCTTCACTATTAAATCTACTATTTGCAATATTGAGGAACTACAGGTTTTAATACTGAAATGAAATCCAGCAAGTCCATTGCTTAACACACATGAAATTTCACTTTTTAAAAGAATTGGCCCTTCAAGAATCTTCAAAACCACATGAAACATTAAGTTAAAAGTTCTAACTAAAGTATGAAAGATCATCATCTTTTCTAATTGGCATAGTTACTATTTAATGCCATTTAGTATGGCTCCAGTGTAAAAAAATCCTTCAAGAAAAAGTTTTCAATTAAATGCAATTAACCCACTCATACTTGTCTTTGAGAGTCGAGGTTCTTAAATTATGACCAAACATCCCAAGATAAAAGCCTAAATGAAAGAAATTGTTTCAGAAGCTTACTCCTTTGAAGTGCATCATGATTAACATGTGTCAGTTACATGATGTATATGGGAGTAAAATACTTTTGCTGCCCTAACAGAGGCTACCTTAACCACTTCCACATCTGCCTCTTTTCTGAAAATTAGATTTTTACCATTACATTTCTTACTGATCCAGAACTCTTTTTTTAAAAGTTTTCACAGTAAATGTTTATAGTAAGTCCATCAGTATCAAGCACATTTCTATACTTGTAAAATCTAACAGCCAATTTAAAGAACAAACACATCATAAAGATGTTTTAATAGTGTTAAAATTTAGCAGTTCTTCAGTATGTTACATAGTTGACTTGACATAGAAGAATAAAACTTCCATTAAAAAAAACCTGAAAACTAAAAAACCAAAACCCAAAAACATTGCCTGAAAGGCAACACAGCCTGATTTAGAACTTTGTTAGGAAACAGAAATTGGTTACAAGAACTTCACCTCTTATTTTAAGTAGGTTTTTATAAGCAAGGTCAGTACCTTGGGCTAACTTCATACTGTTAGCGTGGTGGCCCAGTAAGGGCTTTCTCACAATAGATCTAAAGAGAGTGCAAAAATCAGAGGACACAGAGTCATTTACTGAGAAAAAATTACACAGCTCACAAACTTTAGTCTGCATATTCTACACCTAATCCAATTTATACTGTTCTGATTCTTTAAAAATAAGAACAAAAACTAACTTAAATGTATTTTTAGTCAAAACTGGCAATGATTTATATATTTATCTGGAGAGGCAAGCACACATTAAGAGTCTGCAAAATTAACTCTGCACTAACACTATGCATCATTATAAAATTACATATTAAAAAATTATGACACTTTTCAGCCAAAAGAATCTAAATAAAATGTATAAACTACAGACTCTGGTTTGCCAGACAAAGAAGGCTTAAGAGGGAAGATCCCAGAGGCGCTGTGCCTAAGGTCGGAAGAGCCAGTAAACAAACCATAATTCAATACAGGCCCTTCAGAGAAGGACGAGCACCATGACACAGGCCTGACAGAGGGGGGAGAAGAAAGTACGAGTCCAGAACTGATCCCTCACAGGAAAATATGCTAACCACATTCTCATTTGTAATCTCAATAAACACTACTCACACAGGCACACAGAAGCAGTCTTCAAAAAAATGCATAATCCCATAGGGATTCTACTCACTATGTGTTGTTGTATGCTTTTTTTTATAAAAAGATTATTCAAAGGCTTCACAATTGTTAATATATTATACCACAATTGCTATAGTGGTACAATACTTATTTAGGTTCTTATGCTTTAGCAGAAGTCTAGCATCGCTACTCCCTATTTATATAGGAAAATTTTTACCAAAATCCTGGGTTACAGGCAGAAAATGAGCCCTGCATAACAAGAAAAAAAATCTCTACCTGGAATTTGAAGCCTAAAGGGGTAAAGTTTTACTCCAGAAACTCATAATATCACAGTTACACAGTCCATCCTAGTGAAAATTACTGATTGTTCATTATCTGCAGCATATCTGCATAACAAAGATTTGGTGTATGTGTATTGCCACAAGTATAGTCTGAAAAGGAGGAAAAGGGTACTGCAGCACCTACACTGAATGTATGATCTGTTATACACATTACAGTAACATACATACTCTGTTCAGTTACACTTATACATCCAGAGAGCAAACAATCATTTCTGGTACCTGCATGTGTTTTCAAGGACGCATAAGGAAGTTCCTCCATTTCTTTCCCTGGACTTCTAGAGGCCTAGATGCCTACCTTTTAGCCAACTGAGGTCAGAAGAGAGAAATTTCACCTCAAGCATTAAAATTAAGTGGAGGAAGATATGTGGGATAAATCTGGATCTTAAACTGACACTCAAAGATTTATAGCTGAGTCTAGGTATTAACTGCCTCACTTATAAAATACAAAGAAGAGGAGAAAATGAGTCATATATTACTTGAATAGACATTTTTACTATTTTCATGATAGTTTTAATGTAGGTGAACACACCAAATAAAACTAAAACCTTCACTTCACCTGAGACCATTCACTCCTCTTGTAACAGATACTTTCTCTTTTAATTGCTTCACCCTTTTCCTCATTATGCAATCCTGATATATACACTATTACAGCTAAAGTATCTTCATTTACAGCACTTTTTTAAAATGTAGCAATGGTAGGCATTTCTTAACTACGAAGTTACAGCTAACCCCTGCTTTCCAACCCATTTTCATAAATGTCAGCAATATTTTTATGCATAGAACATTTCTCCTCAAGTGAAGCTTCTTTTTAGAAAACAAACAAAACAAAAAAAAACCCAACAACCAAACCACAAAGGAGTGAGCAAAAATACTTTTTCTAAGTGTTTAACGCAAGTGCCATTTTAAAAAGAAATCTTGGGCAGGTAACTCACTTTGAAAACTGTATAATTTTTTAAAGATAGGAATTCTGAAAACAATCCTGTACTTTGAGGTTTATCCAACACTTCTACACTACCGATTCTCCAGAAATTTTGTATAGCTTTTCTTATACTCCATATTCAGAGACCTGCACAATAAATTGCATACACAAGAAATGCACTTCAATCTGGGCATTGTTTAAAATTGCCTTCAAATGCACTATGTTGGAAGAACAAGCTATGAAAACGTACAGATTTGGATTTACTTTTAAGAGCAACTTACATTGCTACAGACAGCACAGGCAGTAATGCTATATTAGATAATCTTAGTCATTGCTTTTAAGACCCCATATTCATTCACTTGGCCAAATTACAGAACGTACAAATGCCCAAATACCTCCTTAACCATCTTTGAGGCTGAACTGATCAGATTTTTTGTTTTAAAAGTAGCTAAGATAGTTCAATCATTTCTGAATGTTTTTTTAACAGGAAAATATCCCCCCTCCAGCTGAAAACATTTAAAAATCTAGTCTGCTGGGATGCCCTAGCACTTGAACACTGCAAAACACTGACAAACAGGGCATGTTCTTGTCTTAAGAAGGCACTGCGTACCATCACAAGGAAGACCTGCTCAAGCTTGCTTGAGCCATAAGGTTCTGCAACACCACCCTGCTCACATGCTACACTGAAATCATATAGAATTTCACAACTTCTCTCTGCTGATCTACAACGCACGTTTCACGTTCTTGCATGAGACCTCTGTGCAACGGTGTGGATGTGAGCTTAGCTACAGGATAGCTAAGGACACTTAATCCTAGGACTGAGAAATACTTGAAACCTCTTAAAAATCAGTTGGGTGCTAGCAGGACAATAGCTAGGACACAGGGAAGGAGGAAACCAGAAGAGGAATTAGAGTTCAGAACAGGAACAGAAAGAAACTGCAGAGAAACAGACAGATGCGTAAGATGCTGATGCAAAAGCAGAGAGTCCCAAAGACCCAGCCATTACAGCAAGTGGAGCTTCAGACCCTGGACTTATACCCACCATTCCTGAATTTCCTCATTCCTTTGGTGTGCAGTCAATGTACCAGGGACCAGGGACCACTGTCAAGGTGTACCCCTAGCCTCTTCTAATTAATGGAGAAGAGGCTATAGAAAGAAAACGTGTCTAAGACGTTCAAATGTCACAAATGTAATCTGATCTTATGCCTGTCTCTTAGGGCTTGTCTCTTTTTTTTTGGTAGTTTTAATAATGTTGGGGAAGCCACAAAAAGATTTTCACAAGTGCCTTCTGCTTGAAATATTTCAAGAGTCTATGCAGAAGCATTAACTATGCATAGCTGCAAATTTAGTGAAAGGTATTTCCGTTATGAAATGTTAAGCCAATGCCTCAGTTTCTCTTCATAACGCATGGCTGTCACCTCAGTGAGGCAATATAAAAATATAACTTTTTCAAAAACATATTATAAAGCACTTCCATAACCTGTAATGAAGAAAAGGGGGAGAAAACATTAATCCAGAATTTACCTATAATTTTGGATAGCATAATCTGAACAATGGGACTGAAAAAGAAAAACTCCAGTGAGCTAACACCATGCATCCTGTACAGCAAAGGAGGAGAGAGTCCTATGGAAGAAACAGCATTTGATCAAAAAACTGTAACAGTGATACACAGATGGAGCCTGCATAGGTTGCATCGATAGGGAAGAAAACTATTCCAGCATTTCTTGAATTCAGATTCCCTCAAGTTCGCAATTTTAACATTAACTGAAGCAGGGGTTTACGTACTGACTGAGTGATGGGTTTGGTTGTAACAAAACTTCAAATGCTCATATAAATAGTGACCTACGTCTCTCTCAGTTTATGAACAGAAAGCGAGACAAGTTTATGACGTGGCAATACAAAGACTAATCATCAGGAAGAACAATGAGGTAATACAAAATTTCTCTTTTCAACCTTAAATTGCTAGGGAAGCAAAGAAACAGAGTGAAGAGTAGATAAAAAAAGAGAAAGAAAAGCACAGGGACAAAACATCAAACTGTAAGAATACATACGGTAGAAGAAGGAGGCACTCTGGGAGCACTGGAGACAAAAAAGACTAGCTAAAGTGTTCTGCATTTATCTAAAAGCCTGTCTTCAGGTAAAAATTAAGTTCAGTGGATCATGTGCCTATACTAATGCTGGGAATGCTTTCATCACTTGATGGGACATAGCTGCTCCTCTCTAGATTTATATAGTAACCCAATTCAAAGCTTCTTGCACTAAGTGAAAAATTAAACTTTTAATAGCTAAAACATCAGAGCATGTTTGATATTACAAAAAATGTAAAGGAAATATTACAAAACTAATATGTGAGGGATACAACCACCTCAGCAGTGTTACATAGATTTTTATCACTCACTTCATACATCAACCCCAAATTTCAATTAGCTCCTCATAACAGGTGTACAATTAGAAAGGATCATTAGGAGTCTCATTCTTACTCAAGGGACATATTTCCCATTAGAAATCTAGTAATTTGTAATTATGATTTTTTGCCGATTTTATTTTGCCAGTTTGACAGTGTCCACAGAGGCCAGACTGCTGACAGGAGCAAGAACTGGTGAGGTTTCCAGTGAATGACAAGACCTTGCTATGGAACCCCAACCGAACCTACTCTATCAGCAGCTGTCCATCTTGTCCCAAGATAGCCCCCTTACCCAGACACTGCTGGACTGTCACCTCAGAGAGGAACAGTGAGTGGTTCTTCAGAGGAGAGAGAAACAAGAGGACAGAAAAAAATGATGATGTGGGCAGAACCACAGTAGCTGCCTTCATAGGAAGAAACACACCACCAAAGGGAATTTTCTTTTGTTAACCAAGGCAAAACTTGGTACGTCTTCTGTGTTTGACACTACAAAGCATGAGGGCAACTGATTAGGCAAAACCATTTTCACTTTTTTTTTTCTTGTTTCAGTACTAGAGTTTAACACTGACAACTGGATTATTTTAAATGCTCTTCATGCATAACAATTTCAGAAGCTTACCTTCTAAGTGAAATCTGTCACTCTCTTGATGTTTTAGATGCTTTTTTCCTTTCCAGTAGATATTTTAAAGTGTCACTACAATTATTAGTGACTAACAGTTTTCACAGAAAACATGTTCACAACCAAAATATCCATACCTCAGAAAGATCAAAACATACCAGTACAATTTTAGAGAGTGCCATGGCAAGGGCAACGTTAGAGGAATGTGAGCTCATTCTGACCCTGCACTAGTCAATGAAAAGACTATTCATTCATTCTATATGTTGCAAGTCAAAACGGCAGACACTGAAGAAACCTGACAAAAAATTTCAGTTTTACTTAGAGAGGGAAGGGGGGGGTTTTACACCATCTTCCACAAAAAAACCTAAAACTTTTTATAAATAGCAAGTTATACAACGAGTGTAGGATAAACACACTAACTTCACAAAATTAAATTATATTAATAGGAAAATTAAGCACTTGAAGAGAATGTAATGTCCCTTTACACACAAATAAATAGGAAATTCTTTTCCTAGAACTCCCCTCTCCTAACAACCCCCATAAACCTACTGATACCAACAGCTTCCTGACACAGCCCTGCTTGAACCAGGCCAAGACGACTCAGTGATAAAATACCAACAAGCACCAGAACCTCCTCGATGTTAGCAGTCCTCTCTTCCCAGTGGACAGATGGACAACAGACAGATGTTGTGAGGAAACTCTGGGATACGCTCTTAAAAAAAGACTGGGCACATAAATACTGAAATACACAACCAATGTTTTACTCTTGCATTTGGCTCCCTGGATTACTACTCTAGAAGAATAGGAAATGATACCAAACAGAACAAAGTAACTTATTTACTATGAAAACATTGCATTTCTCTTCTCCAAACTCAGTATTAACTGACAGGCTAGGCCCAGGCTGACACACTGTGCACAGAAAAAACATGGCCTGGCCTGCACAGGCTCTTCCTCCCCGAGATGCTTTTCCTGCCCTTGCCCTCCTGCTCCTCACCTTGCCTACCAGAGGCACATGCCCGCTCCACCATGGCTAGGACACAGTCCTGGCCTTTCTACACAAGGAACATGTCACTCAGGAGTCCCTAAGCACCAGCAGACAAATTTCCTTCCTTCCCCCAGAGCCACAGTGCTCCAGCTGTGTCCCAGAGCTCTTTGGAGAGCCCAGAACTGAGAAAAATGCAAAATACTTGCTATTCACAACGCAAAGCCAAGTAACGATTTTGTTTTGGACATCCTGCTCCTTCCCCTCACAGACATACTCATCAGTTCCTCAAGAACAGGAGGGATTGTCTCCCCATCACCAGGGTAAGGAGATGGTGCCCACAGGCCTCCAAGAAGGGTGGTGCAATGATTTGTGGTTCCTCCCCTCCCCCAGTACACAAGCTGGGTCAAGAGGGTTTCTTAAGACCCACAGCCAAAGGGTGAAGGGACAGAATGACAGAACTTAGAGCACACCATCACCTACTGTCATTGCCCAGTCTCCCACTCAACAATCCAAGCCCAACCTAGAAACAAAACCTATCCATGTAGAAGTGGCACATATCTACCTAGCTGAATGTGTATGTGCACCATCTGGTCTCAGGAAGGACAAAGATAACCCATACTTTGCCAAGGATAACCCTCATTCTGAAGTGTGAGCTACCGCTGTCATAAATGCCAAGCTTTACAAATTTTTCAGTCTTTCAGGATGACCTCTATGGGCGACAAGGAAGTCTGAGGGCTGACAGTACTTCCCCATCCCCTAAGTTCTGGATAGATGACCTAGACACTGCTAGGAAATGAAATAATTTTGATTTTTTCATATAAAACAGTCATGAACAGCATCTACAAAATCTCGTTTATTCTTAAAGCTGTGACCTAATGAAAGTACTACCTGTTTGTTCAGGTACCTGTAACAAACTACCTGTTTTACAAGTATCTATTCCTTCAGACCTTAAATCCCTTTTGAATTCACTCTTCATTGAACTACAGGATCCCTCAGGGAAAGAGAAGGACCGTGTAAAATGAAGCACTTGGGATGTCAGTAAACACCACTATAGAAAATTAACTTTTATAAGGACAGTAATAGAAAAAACAATGTATGTCCCTGTTTTGACCTCAGATTTTGAGAGTCTCAATTTTTGATCCTCTATTCTGAAGTTTCAGCTGTAGTCTTAACATAAAGATATAGCACCTACTTCAAGAAGTGCTGAAAAATGAGAACCAAGTTACTTGCTAATAAAGCTACAACTCTTGATAAATCCACTTTCTGTCCCTTAAATTATTTACGGATTACAAGTTTGTTCTGGCCAAGCATCAACTTATCAGGAAGGTATGATGCATTCTATCATTTAATGTAACATGTTATTTGCACCCTGAATTCAAAAAGCATGAGAAAAGTCATATTAAAGAGATCAAAACATTGCTAAGACTACAGTGAGAGGTGTATAACAGCTAAGAGAATAGTATAATTTGATCATAAACGTCACCTAAAATACTGAAAAAAGTGAGGTTTATTTTCAAGCATATTTCAAGTTTGCCCTCAAAGTTGCATTAATGTGATTAACATCTCTTTTTCATGTCTGCAACATCCACAGACTTTCAGAGCTCTAACAGTTACAGCGCCAAGACAGATCATGTGAGAGGTGTCTGAGAAAGCGTAACATGAAGTGCACACACCTGCGAGCTGGAATCCACCAGGCTTCTTGACATTAGAAAGTGCTGTATAGTACAGTAGACATTTGTTTCTCTAACTGTTGTTTCACTCAGATATACCAAAATAATACTGTAAAACTCTGCAAATGCAGAGTAACATACTTAATAGTGAAAGCAAGATATTTGATATTCCTAAAACACAAGCAAAGTTACTGTTTGGCCACAGACACTGACAGGAAAAATACTTCCGATGTAAATACCCACAATCAAAAATTATGTATGATGTGTTCCGCTTCAAACCAGTGGGGATGAAGCCTCTAGGTGCTAACAATACAAGAAGTCTTACATAAGACTATGCACTTATTTTTAGAAGCACATTACAAAATTAAGTACTGCACTGGAATCTGTTGCAGAGCCATGGACACTTTCATCAATGTGCACAAAGAACAATTGCTCAGTTGGAGCAGAATATTAGATTTGATTCAGATTAGAGTTCTCTCCTGCCAACCCCCAAAATACTGAACCATCTGAGACTAAGAAAGTTAATTTGGGTTCATTTAAAATCAAACAAACAAACCCCCAAAACACCCAACAAAAAAACCACCACACACTGCTAATCATAAACGCAGACATTCTTTTCCATGAGCAGAATTAAAACTGGTTTCTTTTTGTTTTGTGATTTGTTCTTTTGTTTCTTAATGCTTCTCCCACACCACGATAACCCTCAACTTCCCTCTTTTCCACATCTCTTCACGGCTCTGTCTCCGCCTTGCTCCAGGGAAAAGAGAGTCGTGGTACAGACACTCTGGAAGTCTGCATGTGCTCACAGGCTGCCTGACCAGGTGCTGTCCTACAGAATACATACGAGATCAGGTTGGACTATCTCTTCCCCAAGCGGGTACACTAATTTGGACTTCCGTCTTCCACCTAGCCACGTTTATGAGGCTTGTAGGACCATAATTTGAGTCTTAATTCCTCTTTCTGATAAAAATTTCCACATATAAATATATTTATAACTATAAATTAAGTTAAATGCTTAACTTTGAGTTAACTCATATGCCAAGTACATATAGGTAACCCGACTACTATCTTAAGTGTTTATATATACACACATATATAGATATGTACACACACACTGGGGGGGAGGGACAGACAAACCAAATAATCTCATAAATCACATTTCCTGAGAAAAACTGAATCAAAGCTTCTAGGTGTTTGCTTTGTTTAAACAGTACTAGATACTGCAGAATGAACCTAGCATGCATTTGCCTAGATTGAAGCTCACTCTTCCCTCACCATCTCCGATTTTTACTGTTACTCTCATTCGTACCTGTTTTAAAGAATTTACAGTGAACTTAGTGGTCATACATCACACTGCTCTTCAAAACAACCCCACCTGAATTTATCAATAGTGATTCCCTTATTTCTTGAGATACAGACATAAAACAATCCATTCAGTGCATTCTACTATCAACAGATTTAATTACCACTGCTTATTCATTGGCAGCCTATGCTATTCCTCTTCAGGCTCTTTGCTAAGTACATTAACAGCATGGCCTGTGGACTACACTTAGTCTATCAGGTTTTAAAAATACACCTTACAAAATGTTTTTGTTTTCAGAATCAGGTTCTGCAGACGCTGGTATCCACTAGCATAGAAAAATCCAGCAGCTGTATGCTGGAATACACATGTGCTGCAGTCACAAGGTGCAGTTAAAGACACCTACTCTCAGCAAGTCACTCCTGGTTGCCAACTAGATCTACACTTGGCGATCCCAGTTTTCAAGACTTGTTGAGCTGTTCTTATAAAAACAAATTCAGTCTAGTAGCATATTTAAGAAAGGGAGGTCTGAAATTGAATCTATAGCTAGGAACCCAAAAGAACTGCCAGATGCTTTGAAAAAAACCAAAAGTTTATTTCAAATAAAGTTACATGTCTTTTGGAGACAAATAAAAGATTAAGATCACAGCTAATGTCAACAGTTTGCAAATTCCTAATTAAACTGTTACAAAAATACTACTTTCCATGAAGCATATACTGCTGGTAGTCACAATACACACCTACCTGAGATAAGGAAAACTCGGAAGAGCACCAATCTCTTGAAAGCTACATTTTATCCTTCCAAGAAATTGGAAATACTTCCTGTTTCATCACAGGTGTCTCATGACATACGTGTTCTTACATAAGTGAACTTCCATGAATTAGGGGGGAAACAAATCATGTATTTATTGCCCAAAACATATCATCCTGAAAGTGCCAAAAAGCTTCCTAAATAAAGAAAACAATTAATGTCATATCACAGGAACCTGAATTTACTTCAACTTCCACCATGAAATAAAAGGAGATACTGACATTATTGTGTATAATGCTGATCTTAATCATTTTGATGTTGAAGAATCAATTTACTCGAAATGTGCATCCACGTCCAGTAAATAAGCCAACAAATTAAGATTTCAGTGTAAGGTACCTTTCTACTTTGTGATGATGCTTTTGACACGTTGGAAAAGGTACACCACACAGCGCAGTTTCAAGAGAAGTACCAACATTGCAACAAATTAAATATCTCATCTAAAATTATTTTTTTACTGCAAAGTGTTCTAAAAGTGGACACAACATCGCAAGGTACTTTTAACAGTAAGAATTTCTCAACATCTCTTCAGTCTTTCAAAAGTCAGCGCTGTGTACAACTTAGATTTCTTTTTGGAAACCTTTCAGATTTCCACTTCTTCATACCACAAAGCATGGTACACACTCTGAAGAAGAGACACGGCCTTCTTCTATGCATTTTTTTAGCCTAGTCTTTACATAAAATACCTGCTTCGCAGCTGTTCTCCTACTTCATGCCTTTTTTTTTTTTAATATATTTATATGCAACAAGTAATTTCTCACAAATTGCATTACTACTCAATGGTGAAAGACCCCAAGCGTATATGTGAACAAGTCCCCTACACAGCAGAGGAACAGAAGGAAGGTTGGCAGACCTTTTTTTCCATCATTGTAATTCACTGGCAACACTTCCTTTGCAAGAACAGTTTTCACAATTAGAAGAAAAAAAAAAGCATTAAAAATAGTTACAAAGAATAATCAGTCTACCCCAAACAATGCAAGGTTTTAGTAGGCTGGAAGGGGAAAAGCGCTATTCTACTGAAGTCTGTGGAGAAGACTCAGAGTCATACAGACTGTATGAGAAGTACACGGTCCACCAACACAAGCATTAGTTACTTATTTTGCATTAGGATGGGCATCTTCCTACAATCCTTAGACAGGAATGATAATGCATGACATTACATTATCATTGTCTGTGTTATGAAAGCAGCCTTAGAAAAACTTGCTTGCCAAGAAGTTGCCTACAAATCTAAACATTAACAGTTTATAATATAAAATAGTTGCGGTTGTTTTAATCTAGTCAGTCATGCTGCTTCTTTTTGGTGCCTGGAATCTCCTTGCTATTGTTTTCAAATACCCACATCCTTAGACTGCAACGAAAATGTTGTGGACATATAATTCTGAAACACGTAAGGACAAACAATACAACTGGCACCTACTGAATTTGGTATAGGCCCATTTTGGGGTTTTTAACATTGTTTTCTCTAACTACGTATGTTAGCTACTACTGGTATCTAGTTCCATGGAAGCCTTGAACCATGCAAGTAAAACATGGGAAAGCGTTATCCTAATATTACAGGCTAGAGTTCAGCTATAAATTGGTTAAACGACTTACCCAGAGTCACTCATCACTTCAGTATGTAGCTCAGAAAGACAGAAAGCATGCTCCAACTCTTATGTTCATACTCAATCCATTGGATTATTGTCTGCTCAGTGAGAGTAACACAAAGTAGGAGTTTCCATTTTACCTCCCCCACAGCAGTGTTTTATATTTGTTTTAATTTTAGATAAACTATACTTTTTTACAAATAACTTGACCTCAGCCAACTATATTCATCTGTCTTTGATCTTCAAATACAAAATTTGAAGGCAGAACTTTGAAAATGCTTCAGAAGTTCAACAAACTACTCTCTACAACCAAAAAGAATCATGGGTGACATGAGGTACAAGATGATACTTAAAAAGACAAAAAACCTAAAACAAACAAAACCCCCCCACCATAACCCCAAAACAAAAGGAAAAGCAGAAGGAAACAATGGTCTACTTATTAATGAATTTCTGATCAACAACTCTTGCATTGCAATTCAACAAGAGAAGGATGTGCCTGAAAAAAGTCTCAATTATAATCAAGTTTTAATCTACCAGCATAATCTGAAAGTAATCCCCCTAGAAAACATAGAGAGTTGCAAAATTAAACATATTAGCAGTGTAAAAAGCGGTCAGATGGCAGAGCAAGCAAGTCAAGGGGAAAAAATAATGCCTGCTTTTCTGTAAGACTACTGATAACCAGCACTATCTCAAGACCAGTCGGGGGGGAGGTGGGGAGGGGGTGGGTCTCAGTAACCTCTTTGGGCAAGTATCATTTACACCTTGCTTTGGGGCCCATTACACAACCAGACCAGAACCTGGGCTAGTGCACACTACCACAATACAAATATTCAATTTTCAGCAGAGTATTATAAGTGAAGGATAAATTATAAGTGAAAAGCAATCTAATATTTTAGGTTTTTTGGTTTATTATTTTTGCTGATACAAACACAAAAAGATTTTAAGTCCTATGTAGAAATCTCTTACTGATTAGCACAGACCATGTTTGGTATACACACACCTTTTCTAAAAGCAAAATAATTCCATAAGGGCAATTTTAACCATTCTACTGTGCAATAATTTCATTTGACACAATTCTTCCTACACTGTTATAATGGTCAATATAAGCATAGTTAGCTGTCAACATACAGCATCCATCCGGAAAACTCTCATACATGAAGTTAACTGCCAACAATCAAGTAGATGCTTTTAAGTCAATAAGACTACCCACAGACTTTCGGTTGTTCATATGTTTTTAAAGGAACCTGGGTCAGGAGACCAACACAACACACAAAAAGAATGTATGTGCTAAAGCACATTTGGAAATAAACGAAAGGGGAATAAAAAAAAGGCTAAGCCTTTCCAGGAAACACAGCTGAAACGGGTTGTTTTGAATTGCTCAGTACAGCATACCTGAGACATCAGGATAAATTTCAAGCAAAAATATTAGCAGATCTTTGTTGTGTAGAAGAACGTCTACATGCCATTTTTTAATTTATTTACATCTCAAAAGCCCAGATGAAGCAAAGTTAAGCTAACCTGAACTTCTTGGCTTTTGTCAACAAGCACTGTAATTCATGTATACACTGTATTAACAAAAAAAAAAAAAAAAAAAGACTACCACTTAGAGAGCAATCATTTAAATCTGTGGCAAAAAAAAACCCTGTTTTGACTTACTATGGTACTGCACTTCTATGTAAACTGGCACAGAACTTTATCTAAGCTAACACTTAGAAACACACACAACAAATACAGCAAGTATTCTGCCAAGAATTTAAGAATTTTATATATATTTTATTAACACATTTTTAAGGTGCCCTTTAAATGTCTGTATTCAAGCACATTATAGCTTTAAGAGAAGACATAGTTAAAGAGTTAAATCCAAGGATCTACTTACTTTAGAACAAAATTCTGTACTTGGAGGCTTAGGCACACTTTCTATACTGCCTCATAACAAAACAAGCAATTCAATGTTTCCCTTAAGTTTCCAGATCAAGTCAGAAAGCCAGGTGCAAGAAACCTCTATTTTAATTCAACTATAGTGTATTTTTAAATTCTATTCACTTCTTGAGTCAATAGTAACAAAAAGGTGCAAGATATTTTTACATAAACAAAAAAGTTATGATACAAGACTGCTGTAATCCTATCATGAGGTTACAACTTTGCAACTACTACACAACAGACAGACCCTCGTACCAACACAAAAAGAAGTAAAATTTTTTAAAAAGCTACAGCAGAAGCTAAAAATGCAATAATGTCTGTAATTTCAGAGCTAATTTCTATCTAGACAGAAAGAAGTTTGGAAGTATAGCAAACAGCAGAAATACTTTCTGAGAACACACAGCTTTCCTGTGAAGGGGCTGAGGTACAGGCCAAGTCTTCCAGATGCCAACAGCCACTTATGGGACAGTTTTTAATTTCAAACTTCAGGACATGTTAACTGCCCTATTTTTTTCCACTGAATACCAATTCTCTAAAATTAAATTATTTCAAAGAGAATTCAAATCAATTATTTTATAAATTCCAGGGAATTTTTTTTTCAGTTCTTAGCCAAGGGCTTTGGCTTTTATTTGTTGGTAGAAGTGACACACAAATGGGTTACAATAACAATGACTACTTTGACAGCAATATTAAGTTTCTAGAGAGACATGCAGACAAGGTTTATCTACCACTACACTCTTAGCTTTATCAACAGCTTCGTGAAAGTGAAATGGAAATACACTTGCAAGTCAAGTCAGCTCATGATAGGAAGTATTCAAATCCCTTCCTAAAATCAGACACAGTCGACACCCTGAAGTTTAGCATGCCAGCTGGATTCTCAACATAAACAATAGTGGAAGTTGGTGGGGAGGGGGGCAGAGAAGGCACTGGACCCATAATAGTCTTCAAGATCATAAAACTGGATCTTGCAAGTTGTGTTCTGTTAACACACCACTGCTCTAAGAGAACTCAAAGTATATCAACAGACACACAACAGTTCTTCCAGGTCCAAGCAAAGATGCCTTTGCAACATAAACCTAAACAATTATTTTGTTCTTGCAGGTCTTTACAAGTTTTAACAGTCTGAAACATATCCAAGTTTCCAGAAACATAAAGGCTTCCACTAACTGATGTGACAGCAGGTTTGATCATCTCAAACTCCCTTCCCCCAGCTGAAGAGCTAAGACTAGCAGCCAGTCACCAACACCAGATGTTACTGCCGTGCAAGCGCACAGGAATGTCTCCTTCACACACTCAAGGCACACGCACGCACGTACATATACAAGAAGGAAACACAAAAAGTTCTTATCTTCCCCTGGGGATAAAGTAGTGCAAAGTTGGAAACAAGTTTTTCCCCTGATGAAACAGACTTACAGGAGAAAGGAAAACATGCTTGTGTTAGATGTGGATCTACAGCAAAGCTGCTGATCCACATCTAACACAAGCATGTTTTCCTTTTCTCATATTACAAAACCTCCAAAACAAAGTTAGCTGTAACTTCACAAAAAAAACCCATCACCCCAAAACAGAAATGCTAAACCCGGATACCTGTAAGCAAACCCGTTTCCGTCTGGAGCACATGTACCCAACTACAGCGTAAACACTGCCTCTCGCACCCTTCCCCAGGGCTCTGGTGTCCCCCTCTCACTCCTAACCTGTCACCCTCTGCCACCGGCCCGCTCCCCTCGGCTCGGGCTGACAGCAGAGCTGCTGACCCCGGCCCGGCGGGCAAGGCAAGGCGGCTGCCTCCTCCGGGAGCCGCGCTCAGGAGAGCGGCTCTCTCCCTTTCAAGTTTGTTTTACAAACGCGTCTGAAGGGAACACCAGAACCTGTTTACACACCGCCTTAACCGCCGCCAGGAGGAGAGTGCAAAAGGCGCAGGCTTAAAAAAAAAAAAAAAAAGAAAAAAATGTATATTTTTCGAAAGCAAAGCAGCCCGCAGTACCCCTGCCTTCCTCAGGCCGGGCCCTGCCGGGGGCCGGCGAAGCAGGCCGCAGGGCCACCCCGGAGAGGCGGGCAGCCCGGCGCCGCTCGGGAGCGGGGCCGCCGGTGGCTCCGGCCGCGGGCGGCCGGTTTCATTGCCCCGACGCCGGGCCCGGGGAGAGGCGGCGGGCGGGGACCGGGCGGCCGTACACCCTCCGCCGCGGCAGGGAGACGGGCCCGGCTGAGGAGGAAGAGAAGGCGGGCAGCGGGGTGGAGGTGGGCCGCGGAGGCGACGCTGCTAGGCCCGGGGCCGGGTGGCGAGGCGGCGACGGCGGGAAGGAGCCGTCCCGGGCGGGCCGAGCGAGCCGCGGGGCGGGCTGCCAGCGGCGGCCGCCGAGGATGCGGGGCCCAGGCAACGCTGGGCCGCGGCCTCGGCCGGCCCCGGAGCGGCGCCCGGCGGCCGCCGCCGCCCGCAGGCGCGGAGTAGGGCGGGGGGCGGCGAGCCGGGTCGGGCCTACGGCCGCGCTCCGGGCTCGGGCGCCGCGCGTCCCCCCCGCTCCCCCTCGGAGACAAAAGCAAACGGAAACCCGGCGGGACGGGCCCGGGCCCGCGGGGCCTCACCGCGGGCCGCGCCGCCGCCCGGCCCTCCTTCACCGGGCCGCGGCCGGGAGGGCGGCGGGGCCGGGGGTGGTGGCGGGGGCCGGGGGAGGGGGCGGCCGGGGCCGGACTCACCGCATGAATTTTCTTGTCCCGCGGATCCAAGATGGCTGAGTATCCAGCACGGAGGATGCTGGGGGAGCAACCTTTACCCTCTGACCCGGCCGCCGCCGTGACCCCGCCGCCGCCGCTCAGCGCCGGCAGCTAGCGGAGGGAGGCGGGGGCGGGTGCTGCAGCACGGCCCGGCGGGACGCGGAGCGGAGCGGCGACGCAGTGGGGACAGGGTGCAGGAGGAGGAGGAGGAGGAAGGAGCAGCGAGGCTCGCTCTGCTGCGCTCCCTCCGCCTCCCGCGGGAGAGGCGGCCCAACGCTCGGGCAGTGGGGCACTGCAGGCCGCGGGACGGCCGGGCCCTGCCGCGCTCCGCGGGGCCGGGCGAGGCGGAGGCGCTGCTGGCCAAGGGCGCGGGGTGGCGGTGCCTGGGACGGACCCCGTTTTGTGAGGGAAGAGGCTGGCCCGGCCCGGCCCAGCGCGGAGCCTGCGCGGGGCCCGACCTGGGCTGGGGGCGCAGCGGGGCACCTCGGCCCTTCTCTCACCCTGTGGAGGCAGGAGCCCCGGGGGTGCCGGGGTGCTGAGGAGACCTACCCCGGGCGGCCGTGCTCCCCCTGAGGAAGCACCCCAGCTTCCAGAGGGGGAATCCCATCGCCTGCGGCCCCGGTCTGCCAGCTCTCCCCGGTCTGCGGGAGGCACGGCCTGGCCCGCCTGTAGGCTGAGCACTAGCCTGCCCGGGATCCGGGTCGGGAGCTACCGTCTTGAGGAGATAAATTGTGTCAAAGTTCATATTTTCTCTGCCGGTGAGGTAGGGTTGGACGGGCAGGCCTTGCCATCCTCTTTGTATGTTATTAAAATGGAAAAGCGTTGCCAAGATGACACAACTGGACTTTTTTGTTCAACCCTGAAAACGTGTATGTTTTAACAATGGCTCAAGTATAGCAAATGCAGATGCACAAAACACTGATGATGCAAATAATCCCCTTGAATTCAATGGGACTGTCAATGGTACAAAAGCTAAGCCTGTACATGAGTGTTTACAGGCTGGAGGTCAACGTTATTTGTGAACTGGCTTCTCTGCCCCAGCAGGAACAACAGTGGTGCCTCTACCTTAACTTTTTAATGAAATGATAAAATAATTATGAAATAATTAATTTTGTTATGAAATTACGAGTTTAAAAAGTCAAACAAGAAGATGAGCGTATAATAATTCACCAGAAATAGCAGGTTTCTTCCAATAAATTCACAAGTGTGCTTTCTTCTCAGGTTTGATTTTGAAGCTCCAAACTGAATTTAAAAAACAAGTATTCAGTAGGTTACACAACACTAATATTTTATAGAAACATTAGTACCTACAGTAACATGTCTGTCAACGTAAGCATGTTTTGAAGATCACAGAATCACAGAATGAAAGATCAGAGTCTTTCATCTAAACTAGGAGACCAGTTCCTTAATGCCACCGCCTTTTTGTGCAGCACAATTGCGTGCTGAGCATGGTTACCATGTCATTGAAATGAATGTCTATACACTTTGGCCAGGAAAATACTGCATTTTATTATTCTGATATTTTAACCTTTCCTTTGTCACTCAAATATTCATGCATTTGCTATAAACAAATAGTTATAAAACACCATAAGCATTAAATAGAGCAATCTGTGAACTTCTGGAGTACTTTTGTTGTTCAGCCTCAAAAACTAAAGATTTCTTTACACCACATGACACATATAAAGGCAGTACTTTTACACTGTAAACAGTAATGATTCTTATTAATCTTTACTGTTAAATAAGCTTTTCTGTAGTCTGAGCCATTTACATCCATTTATAAGTATTTTGCTTCATTATGTTTCATTTTACACTTCAGTGGTTTGAGTTTCTTTTTCAAAAGCTGATTTTTGTTATATTTCCCCAAAGAGATGTAATTTAAGACATACAGTACCCAGTGATGTACCCAAGGATGCAAGCAAACCATGCACCTGACATTGTCATTGCATCTATGGGGGCTGATCTCTCTGTCCATTACAAAACTGCAGTTTACATGCAAATCAGTTAACATTTGTATGACAAGAAGCCTGTACGGTTCAACAGAGATAGGGAACGGAAAAAAAAAAAACAAAAAAAGGTTTTCTTGTCTTAGACTGGTTAACTTAGTATAACAACGTAACTAGCAATCACAATGTGTGCAAATTGTGATATAAATTTTGGTAATTAAAAAAAATAACCTAACCTGCCCTTCTGCCTAAAACTGTGTGTTTAGTTGAGGAACATCAACACTGTGGCTATAGTAGGTGTGTATGCGACTTCCTTGTTTGTTTTCTTAAAGAAAGTGAAAGCTGTTAGCATTTTAATGCTTCGAAATAACCTTTGAAGCTGCGAAAGAGGATGTGTTGTCATGTGTGTGCCGTGTTCATACATTTGCTACTTTTGGTCTCAGCTCGATACATTTTTCTACAGTGGTGAGTCCTGTTTTGCATAGTTGCACCTGCTTAATTAAAGAGGCATCCTGAGCTCATTTAATGCAATGGCTGCTAATCATGTGTGGACGCTCCTAATCCCTTTTGAATCTTGTGTGGTACAGTCTGACCTCCTTGTGTCTTTGTCTACAAACAGATATACATTTGTCGTTTCTAATCTCATTTAATTGATGGCACCTTTTTTTTCTTGACTTATTTCACAGACTGGGCTGATGCATATTAATTTTTAATCAATATAAGAAAATCTATAGGAGTCAATTTGCAAACCTTTGTCTATGAAAGCACAGGTGAAGGAGCTTTAATACATGATAGCAGCAATTACAGAAAGCCCATCCTGCAGCTGATTGCATGTGCAGGCCCATGCAGTCAACAATTCATGTGGTGCTGTTAAAGTCAATCAGCACAGTCTTCTACCTAATCTTTGTGAAGGCCGGGCCTTAATGTGCATGTTCTGAAGTAGGCATGACATTCATCTAGTAACCTTTTGCATTTCCAGCTGGCTATTGCTTCTGCTAATGCCCACAGAGGGCTAAAAGCCTACAGCATCTGGCTGGAAAACTTGGGAAGAGATCATCAAGAGAAATGAATGTGCTCAGAATCCCCAAACGCTTCATTCTCAGGGCTCTGGGTGTTCGCTGGAAATTCTCTGCAGTTTTTCTAAACCTTTGCTCCAGAGAGTTTGTGGATACTCTTTGGCCGCATTCAGAGTGTCACCAATAGATGTAGGCAATGCAATTGCAGAAGTGGGAGGAAGGCAAATTGCCCAGAGTTTGTGCAGGTCACATTTAGGGTGTTCCAAAACATAAAATTAAATTAGTCATAGTAAGATCATCCTCGATCACGCGTGGAGGCAGAACATAATGAATAGCCAACCTCATAAGTAACCTTTAAATAGGGCAAAAAGTGCATTGGAGCGCAGGAAGGGTTTTTCCTTCTCCCACCTACAGATTGTCCCAGTATTCCTCGGGAAAAACAAATACAGTGCAATCACCTAGAGCACGGGTTAGCAGCTTTTCAGTGGTGCTGAAACAGGCTGTATTTTTCTTTCTCAAATTAGGGCTTAAGTCCCTTGGAAGAAACAGCTTGAACCAGAAGACAGCGCCCCTCGATTGCAAGGTGCATTTGATTAACTAAAACAGTGAAACACCACTTCTGAAGGAGGCAGAAGTTTCTGATTTTTGCTGAACTCACAACTGTGTGAGGCTCATGAATTGTGAGTGGCAGCATCTCATGGATGTCTTTCTTGCTCCATGATGTTCAAAAGTCTGGCGGTTTGCTTTCTTTGGAAGAAAGTTGTAGGGTTACAATGCTGCTCTGTAAGAATCTTTGCTCTAGAAGAACGTAGCAGATTTTTTTTTCATAAATATAACCTATTTGATTTTTTTAAATATTTATAAAACACAAGGATAAAGGTGTGTTCAAAGTGTACACCAAATCTGATATTAAAGATGTCACCAAAAAGAGTTGTTAAAACATTTTTTCAAGAATAAAGGAACTAAGACCTTTCATTTTCTTAGTGTATTTTCTCATCATTCTTAATTATTACACTAACATAGAGCACAAAATACTTAGATTTGGCAGCATTTGGTTAGTTAGGTTGACTTTTGCAAGTTACTCTCCCATTTCTAGTTTACTTAGGAAAGGTAAGGGAAGGATCAGCTGTTTCCATGGCACTGTCCTTATCCATCCTTTCACTCCTACAGGGGATTTCCAGGGATGGCTGCTGGCAAGGGAAGCCCTAGAAGTGCAGCTCCATTACTGTTTTAGTGTTAAAACGCATCACAAGGTATCCACACAGATGGCCTCTCATCTGCTGGATTTGTAGTTTCCAGGAGGGAATACTGGGAGTGGAAGTATCTTTCTCTCAGTCTTTCATATATTTTTACTATCAGGAAACCCTATCTCAGCCTTCTGCTGTAGTGCCTTCAGTGTCTGATTTAGTGCTAATTATACCAGAGCATCAGGGAGAAAAAAATACCACGTTTAAAAAGAAATCTGCCAATTCTGGAAAATAATATGACCCCAAACAGGAGGTAAAATGTAAAATTTTCCAAAAATAAGATGCTTCACGCTGCCATATAGCAACTAAGAGGTCTGCCAGAGTGCTAGTAAATGAGAGGATAAATCAAGAACTAGAGATAGCAGCAGTTTCAAGTGTTTCTTAAGACAAAGAGAAGAATAAGGCTACAGACGGAAATATGTTTTCCAGAGGAGAGAAAGTACTAGAGAAACACAAGCCGGTGCCAGAGTAGGTGCTGACTGACATTCCCAAGCATGATTATCCCCGGAGAGATGGGAGTTACAGCAGTGGTGACGGGGGAACCTTTCCTATCTCAGTTCTCAAGATTGCAGTCACCGGTGCTCTTGCTGGTGGTCATTGGAGAACTGCCTGGTCAGACATGCATTTCTCATTTGACACTATTAAATCATGTCAAAAGACAATGTTTTATTTTGGGTGTTGTGGGCTTTTTGGCATGATTTTTCCTTGTGACTAACTGACGCAGGTACTATGAATATGCACTACATAGGACGGTCTGCATTAAGCTGCAGTCCCTATTGATAAAAACAGAGATTTGAGTGCTGGACTCTCATTCGTGCTTCTTGACAGCTTTTCCTGTTTGTCAGGCCTATTTCCAAAAGGGTGCTCTCCCCTAAATAAGTGTTAATAAGCATAGCAAATGAACTCTGGCTACAGCAGATGATTATATCCTGCCATCCTACCAGAAGCCAGAGGACTCCGGCATCATGGTCCCACTGGGTAGAGTGCTGGGTACATGGCCCCAGCCCTGTTCAAGCAAGTTGCCAGCGTGCAGCTACAAAAGTTAAGCCAACTCATGCCACTTGGCAGGAGTTTGATGGTGCCTGGAGAAGGGTGCCTGAGCTCCCCAGCAGTGCTGTTACCTACCTGTGTCTCATGCCGGACCCATAGCCTGCAGGTGGTTTCACATGTGGGCAAACTCTGGGAGTGCTTGATGACTGTGGAAGCATTTGTCTTGGCTTTGTGCACATCCTTTTGCTCTTGCCAACCTTGGTGTATCTGCCCGTTCATCCCAATGAAGGCTGAAACCCAAATCGTAAGTCCAAAACTGCTGCTTACCTCCTTAGCCAATTCAAGCAGTGGCATGTTGCTAGGCCAATGAGAGAGAGAACTTGCTGCATCAAAGCTAATCTGTGTCTGCAGCCAGTATCCTGCATTGAATTACTTTTCATTCTGGCTTGCATAGAACCAACTCCCAGCATGCCTGGGAATCTCCAATAGCCTTTATCGTCGCAGGGCTGAGACCGAGCCTTCCCAGCTAAGCAAGAACCCTGCTGTATCATGGAGTATAGTGTTCTGTAATGGAGCAATAGCAGCTACTTCTGAGCTCTTCTTTACCTTCACTACACTGCCCAGGCAACTACTGGAGACAGGGCACTACTGGAGGAGTCCAGCAGAGAGCTACAAACATGACCAGGGGACTGGTACATCTATCTCTCTTATGAAGGAAGGCTGAGAGACCTGGGTTTGTTCCGCCTGGAGAAGACTGAGGGGGGATCTCGTCAATGCTTATAAATATCTAAAGGCTGGGTGTCAAGAGAATGGGGCCAGACTCTTTTCAGTGGTGCCCAATAACAGGACAAGGGCAATGGGCACAAGTTGGAACACAGGAAGTTCCACTTAAACATGAGAAAAAACTTCTTTACTGTGAGGGTGACAGAGCAGTGGCACAGGCTGCCCAGGGAGGTTGTGGAGCCTCCTTCTCTGGAAATATTCAAGACCCGCCTGGACGTGGCCCTGTGCCCCCTGCTCTGGGTGTCCCTGCTCAAGCAGGGGGGTTGGATGAGATGATCTCCAGAGGTCCTTTGCAACCCCTACCATTCTGTGATTCTGTGCCTAGCAAGAGTTATAACTATGTGCACTTGCCAGCTCAAGACCCTCCAGAAGTTTCCTGGGTCTCAGCTTTGTTGCAGCCAATAGAATGCTGGTTTATTACAAAACTGTCCCCACTGCCGTGGATACTACTGATAGTGATGGTTCCCTACTCCTCTCCCAGTCAGGACCATAAATTCAGGCTTTTGTTAGGCATGCAGCCGAGCTATTTATGAAATCTCATGATGCAGAAATTTGACTGTAAATATTGCCTGCTCAAACGTTTGAACTTCTCCCACCTCTTCCCACACCCATCCTGCTCATTTTCAATACTCTTAGTGCAGGAGCTGCCCAGATCTGAGAGCAAGTGAGCCACTCTGCATGGGGAGACCAATGGACATAGGTAGTCTGCTTCTTCCCCAGTCAGACATGTCTCTCAGCAGAAATGAGATTAATTTTAAATTCCATGGTGTGCCATGCTCCCATCACCTCCAGCAAAGCCTGTGGTTCCTATTGCAGCCCTGCTCCTCATTTAGTTCTGCTTCTTACCTGACTTGGCATTGAGAAAAGTGGCAGCATCTTCAGAGAAAAAAAGTTAGATTTTCTTTATTTTCTCTCTCTCCCTCTTTCCCCCTCGCCCTTTCTCTCTTTCTTGTGTTCTCTCTCTTTTGATGTATCTGTTTTCCTCTTCTTTCTGTCTTTTTGAAATCACATGCACAGTGATATAAATATTCTGCCAGTAAGCAGCCAAATCTTTTTAGTACAAGAGGCTAACCCCACTCCTGCCATGGCTTCTGCACAAAGAAACTGCTGTGCCTGTTGGGGAGCCCCACAGATTTCAGCGAGGGCCTGAAACATGCAGGTCTTATTGTGCAAAACTTACGATTACGATTTCTACATGCAGGATGTTTCCTGTTTCATTACACGTTGTGATAGCTACAAATAAAAACACTTAAATCCCAAGTACTGCAGCAGGGCAGTACTCAGGCAGAAGCTGTGGCAGGTGGTGCCTGGGCTGAGCATGGCAGACCCAGGCAGACAACCCTGCACCTTTTAAAATCTTTTTTTCTTAGATACAGTCCCAGCAAGCTTATATTCACAGCAAGTCCATGGAGTATATGCACTTCCCCTTATAACTAAGCAATGGTGTAACACTGATTCCCAGTGGTATCTGAAATGATACAGTATCACGTACTGGCAGAAGTCATGTATCTCACGCGAATACATTTTATTTGTTATATTATTCTTTTGATGTTAAGTCAGATGAATTTGAAAGCTAAGCATATGATTCATCCCACCACTATACCTGTATGAAAAGGAGGCACCTAAAGTTTAGGCTAGGTGTTCATCTATCCAGTCTTTATCCAGTCTTCCTGCAAGTCAATGGAGAGAGAAGGGAATTTTTACTCCTGTTACCTCCCAAGGGTGGGTGTCCTGCTGGCTGCAGGTGACCAGTGTATTTGGAATGTGTGGCACTCAGATGGCTAGCACTAGCTGTGAGAAATTCTGCCTTACAGAGTCTGTGTACTCGGAAAGCCTGAATATTACTTGTTCTGCATATTTAGGAGGTGTTTAGTAAAAAGTAAGTTTGTGCACAAATGTAAGATTTTCCACTCAGGGCGTGTGTTTGGAAAGTATGCAAGAAGGTCTATCTTTTATGCACTGTATTGTAAACCTGGCCATGAAATATTATGTTGGCATAAGAGAACAGGAAGTATTCCCTTGATTGCAAGATTTAATTTAATAAGAAGCTCCAAGATATAAAACTATGTAATCCTAATGTATATTCCTAAAAACTTTCAGAAGGACCCTGCCTTTTTCAGGGCTGGAAAAATCATCTGCACGAAAACAATTTCTTAATGTGAAATTGTTACTAACTTCTGTGCTGGTTTTGACTGGGGTAGGGTTAATTTGCTTCATAGTAGCTAGTTTAGGGATAGTAGCTAGTTTTGAATCTGTGCTGAAAACAGAGTTGATAACACAGGGATGTTTTAGTTGCTGCTGAGCAGTGCTTACATACGGTCAAGGCTGTTTCTGCTTCTCACCCCACCCCACCAGCGAGTGGGCTGGGGGTGCACAAGGAGCTGGGAGGGGACACAGCTGGGACAGCTGACCCCGACTGACCAAAGGGATATTCCACACCATATGATGTCATGCTCAGCATATAAAGCTGGGGGAAGAAGAAGGAAGCGGAGGATGTTCATAGTGATGGCGTTTTGTCTTCCCAAGCAACCGTCACACGTGATGGAGCCCTGCTTTCCTGGAGATGGCTGAACATCTGCCTGCCCATGGGAAGTACTGAATGAATTATTTGTTTTGCTTTGCTTCCACGTGCAGCTTTTGCTTTACCTAGCAAGCTGTCTTTATCTCAATCCATGAGTTTTCTCACTTTTACTCTTCTGATTGCCTCCCCCATCCCACTGGAGGGAGAGTGAGAAAGTGGCTATGTGGTGCTTAGTTGCTGTTACACCATGGCAGCTTCTTAAAATGTAAGTAGTCATTCTAACATCCTCTGTTTTCATACCGATTAAGTTATGTGTTGTTTTTTAGTATGAAGGCAAATTTATTTCAAATTCACCAGCATAAAGAGCTGTTATGAGCTGCAGAGATCAAGGTTCTAGTGTTATAAATACAGAGCTGGAGACAGTCCTCTCCTGAGTGCTTACTGTCAAAACAGACAAGACAGAATGGAGGAAATGATGAAAAAGTGCTGAATTGACTGTGATAGTCTCCTCTCCCAAGCTCCAGTGCAGGGGTAAAGATGCTGACTAGGACTGCAGATGGACTAGCTTACCCTACAGTTAGCTTGGCCTTTCCAGTTCAAGAAAAGTGTTCCCCTAGGGAGAAAAACAATATAAGAAGTGATTTATATTCAGACATGGAATATCCTGAGTGAGACTTTAATGATTTTTAGCATTGTTAGCGTGGCAAAAGATTTTGTGATGAATAGTTTTGGCTTCCGCATCCTTGTTAGCAATCCATACCAGCACCCAAGTAAAATACTAGCTGAAGGCTGGCGAGTATGAGCTTTTCTGAAAAAGTGTACAAATATGAGATAATCTGAGACATCTTCTTCAGCAACCCAGGTACACTCTGACCCTGTCCCAACTTCCCCACTCAGCCTTTAGTGTTACTTTATTGAGAACATTTATGAAGATTTCTCATGCTCATCCAGTGAAAAGATAGTTCGTGCTCTGAGCCCTGAAACCACTTAGGGTTTGGTCAGAAAATAAATCTGACTTCAGAGTTCCCAATATTGACCCTAAAAATTGTGGGCCCTCTTCTGTTCATTCATACTTGTTTAAAAAAAAAAGTAAATGGATTAATTTTGTAGCGGCAGGCTTTGTGCCAAATCAAGAACCTAGCTTAATGCCAGACCATGTGTTGTCAATCCTTCAGAAGTTAACATAAAATCAGGAAAAGCTATGAACTAGCTCTGGCTGGGTCAGCAAGCCCTCACCAGGATGGACCAGAGTGTGCCGTGACTCAGAAGTGCGCATATCTGGCATGAGCCATCATGGCATTGTGGTCTAAGGGTAAAGAGCCATATTTTGGGCTGGGTTTTTTTAGTGTGACTAGTCACATTGCAAACTGACAAAAAGCTGCTTAGCCCAGGCTGTCCTAATAATTAGGCCTCTGTGCTCAGCTAACAAAGTTACGTTGTTTTCAGGGAGGATGAGCTGTGGGAGAGGCCTCACATCTGCCTGCAAAACATCGAATGGACCTACCCTGGGAGCACAGCCTGTGCATTGCTGTGCTGCATGGTGAAGCACTACGAAGTTTGGTCTTTGCACTTCTTCACCCTTCTCTGGGGTGAAGTGCCTAAGTCTGTCATTATCCATTGCCTTTGGATACCTGAGATGGCATTGCTATCTGCTCTGGTGCAGATAGGGATTTTACTGTCCTATCAACCATTAAAGCCATGTCTGTAGCCATCGCTTCTGGTTGTCAAAGCACTAAAGCAATAAAAAGGAGTACAGTGTACAACACTTGTTGCCAAAATCATCCAGGTCTAAGCTGAAACCGAAACACCAATCACTAGGCATTAACCACTGCTGGCTTAACTCTTCCTGAGCAAATTCACATTTACAGAAGTAGTTTTATATAGTCCCTTGTAATTCCCATAGATGTTCTTAAGCAGAACTTAGGTAGACAAGTTTCAGTGTTATCGATATTATTATTATAGTTGCTAATTGCCTGTAGAAGCCTTGTGTTTAACCAAGCCCAGGTTGCAATGTGTTAGGTCAGGACCTGCCCTGAAAGCCTCCCAGTGTGACAGCCAGCTGCTGTGGAGCAGGGGATATCGGTTTCCAGAGCAGCCTGAGGCAGAACGCTTGAGCCCTTTTCCCAGGCGGATCTAACAGCCAGAAGCAGACTGTTGTCTCTGTTTCTCCAGATGGTTGCTCTGTCCAAGTGTCCAGCCTCAACTTTTCCTTCCACTGTCTGTTGCCACTGTAAATAAAGAAATGCGTGATGCCAACCAAATTTTCACTATTTATCAGGAAAAATATACCCTAATTCAAGCCTATTGTGAAGTGGCTTCTGTGTATTGGCCTCATGGTAGTTTCAGTAGAAGATTTTCCTGATGCTAGATAAAAAATATGCTGGAGGGAAGGGAGTAACCCCATTGCTAAAACCTATATTTCTAAGCTCACTGTTGACCATTTTCAGAAGTTTAATCATATCTAATGCATTAAAGAATTTATCATTTGTAACATATAGTTAAAATCCCCGTAGTGTAATACAGCAGTAACTTGTACATATTCATCTGGAGAAGTGCAAGCAATTATTTTTTTGTTTACAGTATTATCAAATATTTTGCATTTTATGGTTGTTTAGGGAGAAGGAAAGCTGTTGAATTAGTTCAGAATAATTCCTTATTTGTATTCTCTAAACCGGGCAAACAGTCTCTCACTTCTCCTTTATAAGAGACATTCTATGAGCACTGGGGCTTCACCCACCCACAGCAAGGAAAATAACTAACGATTGTGTTTTAAGAGCTGTGTCACATGCATGTGTGTCGTGTGTGTGAATACTGTACTGTTACAGTTCTCTGGAGAGAAACAGAGCAGTTGTGGATCCTGCTTTCTAAACCCATCTCTTGGGATGAAAATAAAAGCTCACTAGTCATCCATGCCGCTACATATCAGATGACTTTCTTTTTCTTTGGGATTTCTTGGCAGAAGGAGATGCCCAGTTCTAATTTTCACACAATCATTCCCTCTCTTGAATCCTTGTATACCATATAACTGGATATATTAGCTAAAACCAAAATATTTTTAATATATTCTGATTTCCGCTATCTGTTGAATATAGCTGGCATTGGCATTCATCTGCCAACAGAATTACTTCTCAAGTCCTAATACTCGTTTATTTTAGACTGGGAACTTTTCCAGAGGGGATATACCCTGATTATTGCATGTTGGTGGCGGAAGTATTGAAACGCTGTTTCTACACCAAACCAAAATCACCAGAGAGGTGAAATTCACTTCATACACAAAAAGAACAAAAATGTCATAAGACAACAGAAATATCAGAGATATTCACCTCCCTACTTCATTTCTACTGTAGATACACTGCTACTTTGCTTATAGCTTGCACATAAGAATATCTGTTTACCTTCACAAAGGAGTGACCTGCAGTGATTTTTCTCTTCACATCTTATAAAAGGAACACCTTTCATCTGCTGATACTTTCTAAATCATGTAATCAGCCTTTAATTATTTTAGGTCTGCCTTCTGAAGTGAAATTCTGATCTTGTGTGAAATGCCCAGGGAGTGTCATAACCTAAGTCAGAAGTCCCTGCTGGACATTCACTGCATGGCCCTGTGCTGGGTGCCAGCACTGCCCTGTGTGGTTGCAAGCCTATCCTGGGCTGGGTAATGTGCAGCACTGCCTCTGTTGTCAGTCACTCCAGCTCACTCCCGGTATAGATAGTATAGGTCTATATATATATAGATATACATATGGGATGCTCCAGTACAGCTGTGGTGAACACTTCTGGACCAGTGACAACCACTGAATACATCGTATTAGTTTAACTTGTGTTGTCCCAGAATCCAAATCCTGTGGAAACCCTCATTCTGAATTAGACTCTTTTAACTGAATTTTATTTTAAGCAGCATATAAATTTAGCATATAAATCTCTGCTTGATTTCCCTACCATATTTTAGCATTATTTGGGATTTAGGTCAGTAATCCTCACCCTTCTTTGGGATTCCCTTCTAGGTTACTCTCTTAATCTAATCAGGGACTCTTTCTCTCTCTTTCTTTTCCTCTGACCTTTGAAGTACAGTTTCTTCAGCTCCATTTGGTCGATCAATGGAAAAGGGCATTCTTGCCCATAAAACCTGTGTCTTTTGAACTATTCTCAAAGTCTCAGCTTTTGGCAAGCACTTGGATAGCCTGGATACTTGTTTGGGCCTTTTTATTTGTTTCATGTTCCCTGCTTGGTATAGCTCTGCACTCTACGCTCACCTCCATCCAGCTCCCTGGGAAATAAGGATTCTTCCAGCTAATGCACACTCTTTAGCATCCCCTCTCTCCTCTCCGTGTGAAGTCTTAATGACTTCTTTCTCTCCTCTTTACTCTTTTGCATGACAGGATTCTTACAAGCCTTTAGCTATTTTGCTGCTCTCAGAGGGAAAGGATTGTACGCAGATTTCTTCAGCGCCATCAGAGCACACTGGTACATCGGGGATTGTACCAATCCCCCACTGAGCCAAAACAAGCTTTTGCATCTGGGAACCCTGCCTGGGCTGCAACTGCTTCTTTCCAACATCAATACATCACAGAGGATCACCTCCAAGGCCAAGGATGTGGCAACCATGACTATTCATCATGAAACCTCTCACCGTGGGAGGTAATGTTGGCTGGAGGGCAGCTACAGGCTCACCAGCACGCTGCCTGTCATACGGTCTGGCTCTGGCTCTCCTCAGCCTTGGCTGTGCTTGCAGTCATGCTTTGCTGTCACACGTGAAGTTGCATCCTGGCAGTGAGGAGAGTAGCTGAAAAACTGCTGGGATTAGACAAGTCTGGTGTTACTATTAGTAGCTACACACACACAAACACACGCACACACACACACACAAAATTCTGGCAACCCAGGACATGCAATACTTACAAGAACATGATTCTCTGCAAATTATGCCCCTCTTTAGCCACTCTTATTCCCTTCCTCCTGCAAAAGGAGACTGGAATAAAAGAGAAGACTGAAGATGCTGAGTCCGCTGCAGACGGCTCTTTCACATAGACATTTTGCTGCTCACACCTTCCTCTGTCTGAAAAATTATGACAGGAGGATTTTGTCTAAATACTGCAGTCTTGCTCAATAACACAGCACTCTCTTTCCTGGGAAATGCATTTTACAGACCTCAGCTTCAAACTGTAATAGCTCTCCTAACCAGCGAGAAACACGGTGTTCATGTTAAAAGGTAAAAAAAACGTTTTGCTTTCCTGAAACACCCTTCTAATCATGAACAATCCAGATGACATTTTTCCTTGAAAGATGCATTTACATAGATGTTTTGGTTTGAAAGCAGAAAAATGTTCAAGAACCTGGTCAAAATTCAGACACCAGTCATGCAAGTCATCCTCTAGTATGAAGAATTCAAACAGCATTTCTAATCTGATGACCCTGAAATGCAAAAATCCCAACAGCCTGAAAACCCCCCAAAAGACAAAACCCCCACCCAAACCTTGCAAATAATTGTTTCCTCTTTGCTTGTTTAAAAATTCAGTCCAACAGTTTCTCACATGCAGCCACTAAGTTCTTATTTAAAATTTTCAGGATAATCTACTTCTGGCCTGCAGTGACATGAACTTGCTCCTCTACCCATTCAGCCCAGCAGATACTAACCTCTGTCTAAAATTGTTAGCTGAGCACATTGGCACTAAGAGCTCGCAGGTGCAATGCTGCCCGCCCCAGTGCTGTTGCTCCTGAGGTGAAGTCGGCCAGATACCTGGCACGGCTGCACTGCTTTTCATCTGTTCACGTGGCACCCTGCCCACTGGCAAGGGCTTGTGCCAGGCTTAATGACTCACCAGTGCCAAACTAGGAAGGGTTTTGGTGAGCATCCCGTGACATAGGCGTAGATAGCTCTGTCCCAATAGCAGGCACCGCTGCATTTGGGTGGCTGGGGCAGGGGGCTGCATCAGCAGCAGCGGGGGGCTGCATCAGCAGGATATCTGTTATCCCACAACAAAGAGGACTTTTGGGGGTTACGAATGCCTTTGTTGACTCTTGTGGGTTTCTCTCCTGCAGTGTTACCTGGTCAGCGGCTATTGAGCCTCAAAGGGAGCAGCGGGGCAGCAATCGGAAAGGCACAATTCCCAGCCACAATTCCCAACTCCCAGCTTCTCAGCAGAGCCAGGGACACAACCCACCAGTACAGCAAGGCCCGTTGCTGCCACGGTGTGCCATGGCAAGCAGGTATGTCAGGCTGCTTTCTTAGGCACCTGCCAGCAGGAAATACAGAAAGCTTCTGCTAGGCTGATCCTCTGAAAGCAGCAGGAAGCATTGAGATGGTATAGGCAGAGAAGGTGCTATTATTGGGTGTAAAGTTGATTTTATAAAAGGAAAATGGGTTGTAGCCTTGCACTGCATGAAAATCCTGAAAAAGGCCACAAGGTCTTGACCATCATTTTGCAACCTGCAGCTGCTCAGGCCCACCTCTGCAGAAACATAAAATACAGTAGTAAATGCCACACTGTGCCCTGCCCCGTTTCTAATTGAAAATAAGTTCCTTTACAACTAAATATCTTTTAGCAAGATATAAAAAATGCATACATAAGCCCATGGTGCTGGATGGCATGTAAGATGTACCTATATATTTTTTCAGACATACAGCAAAACTTTGAAGACCGTCTAACTTTTCCAATCTTATCCATCTTATGTTGATGAGCAATCAACATAAGTGTCCATGTTTGTCTTCTGAAATGTTTTTGTCCTGTGTAGTCAATACTAGGAAATAACTTGCAAAATAGTTATGGGATTGAAAACGTTCGATTGTTTTTTGATCGGCTCAGGAGCAGGATAATGGCCAACTTGTCAGCTAATTTATTCGCAATGAATAATTTAGTCTTAATTATCATCAGCTGAAGTTTTGTTCCCTTATATCTTTCACTAATCAACCTCACTTAGTGTATGGGGAATCAAGATAAATTCACCCTTTTAATTAGAAAATCAAAAGCCTTTATATGCTTCTTGGCTGACAACAGGTCTCATAAAAGTATGTCACCGAACTGCTGATGTTTCAGAAATTCTGTCTTATACATTGCAACTCATTGATTACACGAGGTTATTAAATTTCAAAAGGATGCCTGATGCCAGCACAGTAGCACTTCTGATCATGCTCTTTGACACCAGCCATCTTTTAGACATCAGCGGTCATTGCTCTGTGGCACTCAGGATGGGGTTTGAAGTGACAAGGCAAAGGTCGCATGGCACCTTATGGCAGGCTCTCATTTTTCAGGTGCCCTTAATGGGCTTGGTGCCTTTCCAAACAAAGAGATTTAAGATGCGCAGGAGAATATGATCCCCTTCTGGTAAAAGATGCAAAAGAAAAAAGGTTTTATGATATTTTACTACCAGAAATACCAGTCTTGATGGTGTGCTACTGTATTTTCTTGTTTTCTGAGTAGCCAGACTAGAGAAGGTGGGGTGATTGTTAAAAATATTAGCACAGGATGGAAGAAAAGAGTGCTGGCTCTCAGGTGGTGAAAAAGCAAGAAAGGGAGTTGTGTGGTTATTCCAGAAAAACAGATTAAATCAGTATAAAAACACAAGACATTCCACATTTAAATGGACAATTTTGAAGTGTTTTCTTGTACTAAAGAAACCACCTGGAAAGATATATTGGAGTATAGTGGTCACAAAGGATCGTTTAGGGACTCTTGAAGACTAGGAGATTGAGAAGGGTTGGACAGCACCCAGACCTGCGACCACTGAAGGAAGTCCATCTCTTCACTCCTGCTGCTTGCCATCTTGTTGGTTTACAACATCTCCAGCTGCAACTATGCTGCTAAATAAGACAGGCCAGGGAGCGTTTCCATGCCTCTGATGCGGACCAGCATCCCCACAGCTCATCTTTACCAGCTTGAATTTTCAAAGCCGCAGAGCAGGCACACTCAGCATATATGCTGGGGACATGCTACCCTGAGACCGTGCCGAGGCATCTCTCAGAGTACCAGGTGTCACGGGCCAGGGACCACACAAATAATTGAGCGGTGTGGCTGGCTGACCCAGGGCTCAAGTCCCTACCTGCCTTGTTTGATTTACCAGTAGACATATAGCCTTAATCTCTGCTATGGCATTGTACTGCTCTTGCTAACAGACAAGATAATGAGATTATGGGAGAAGAGGGGAGAGGGCCATTTACAATCTCACCTAACCCTATAGAAAATAGCTCAAACATTGGGGAGGTAGGGAAGGAAACAGGTTTTGCAGATAGATTCTCTTTCCCATTGGAAAGGCACTTGTACAAATGAAAGTCCCTCCTCCTTTTTCCCCCCATTTCTCTTCCTCTTTTCCTATTCTAAATTAAGCAGAGCATGACAAAGGTTGCACTATGCGCACATATCTCTCCCTCCCCAAACTGTCCAGCAACCTTTGTTCCTTTTTCAGGTTTACAATGAAGACAATATTAATACAGAACAACCCTCTGCTGTCCCAGACTCACAGAGACATTTGGCTTCATTAAAACTCAAAACCCTTGTCCAAGTCAGAAATACTTATTTAGGAAATGGAAACAAAGTGAGGGATTTTTTATTGCTTTAGGTCCACCCCTATTTGAGGTGATATTATCTAGGAGCAGCTCCCTTCAGGCACTTCCTGTTTTCTTTGATGGCCCAACCTTCTTCATGTCCGGTTGTGTTTATAAGTGGTTCTTCCCTGTAGTAATATTTTTAATAGATTAAAAAAACAACAACAAAAAAAAAGACACATGATTTTCCAATTTTTCTCCAGCTGTGGATCATAGTTAGATCCCCATAGCCTACAATAATGCAGTGTTCATAAATATGAGTGGTCGTTGTCCTGATAATGGCACCAATGCACTGTAAATGCTCTCCTAGCTTTTCATTTCTTGAAAACCTAGGCAGTTGTCCATTCTTATCAAAAACAAAAATGAAGAGTACAAAGGGCTTTAGATGTCAAACTCCAGAGTAGTAGCTGAACAGTTTCTAGTGTATTTTTGCCTCATAGTGATAACATCCATTGCTTTCACTGTCCCCAGGAACTACAAGTAAGATGAGGTCACGGTCAACTCTCAGATGGGAGACCTAAACTGCTAGAGCAGAGGTGTTGGGCATGCAATGCTGGTGACTCATTATGTGACACATTTTCTTGTGAGTCATGGCTGAATCAGTGCCCTGTCAGGACGCCGAGAGGCATCAGTAGGAGCTGTCTCTGTCTCCTGAAACCAACAAGAAAGTCACTTATTGACAGTGAGGTTTTTCAGTGCTTGTTGGCTGACATGGAGAGAACCAGGGAGAAACTGGAAAACTTTTCTCTAACAGGAGTGTCTCTCTGGGAACATGCTGTTTTTATTCTCTGCACCGTGCTTAGGTTCCTGCAGGTCTCTGATCTTGGGAGCTCACAGCAGGGTCCCATAGTCGTCACCTGAATAGAACTCCTGACCTGAGGTTCTGATGTTGTGCAGTAGCTTCCAACTATGCAGTAGGCACCTTCCACCAGGATTAAATTGTGGCATGTGCTGAGTTTTAGTCTGAGATTTTTCAGCACTGACTGATGCTCTGAGAGTAAGTTATATTATGCCATAGATTTTTAGATCAAGCCACTTCAGTGAAATATTTCATAATGGGAAGGACAGTGTAATTCATTGGTGTGGACAGTAAGGGGCTATAACCCTGACTGCCATACAGAAGACTACTCTGCCCAGGTCTAAGAAATTAAAATTCCACAGCACACTGCTTTGAGGATATGAACACTAAAATAAATATTTCATGATAGTAAACCAAAATTAATCATTGATGCACAAAAATACATATTTTAAATAATACTTAAAGCCAATGACATCAAGCAACAAAGACTCAACGTTGCAGCAAATAACTGTCATAGCAGTGTTATAAGCATGATGTTCCAAAACCCAGAACAAGCAAATGCTTGTAGAAAGAGCTAATATTTTTGTTAGGACATCTGCAAAAACTAAAAAAACTTTTCAGCACACAGTATCTCCATCAGCTCTGACAAAGAGGTGACAAAAACCCGAGACTAGAAACATTGACTTTTGATATAATGTTGTTAGACTGAGATAAGAATTGTTTGCCTGACAGAGTGTTCATTTAAATCAACTGTATCAGCTGATTTAATAAGAAGTATTATGCCTACCTGCACACTTTATGCTTAGAAGTGAAATGCAAACCATCACGTGTCTCATTGTTTATTTTAAGGGCAGCACTATTAGATCACATTGCTTATGCTGGTAACCTTAGTTTCCTTGACATTCTTTCATTATATACCATCTTCAATATAAAATTACTTTTAGAAAACAAAATAAACTGTATTATGTTTAAAATAAAAATGAGCACAAGCACCCTGTCTGCAAAACTAAGCAATGATTTGATGATGCCTGGGCAATGCCTTGTTTTGTAGGTGGATAGCTGACAATGAGAAAATAAACTGTGAACTCTGACCTTAAAATTACAACTTAAGAAATCATAAATATAAAAAGGAGCACATCAGACTATGCAGTTTACTTTTGTGAGAGACTTTTAGCATTTTAGAGGTATATTACTTCCCATTATTATGTGTCAGAACTTGACAGGTTAGGACCCAGGAATTATCCCAGAAAAAGCAGGCACGTTATAGCAATTAGTTTTAGTTATTCAGTGGCAGATGTTCTGTTGGAGTCACTGGGCTAATAATCGGCATCAAAAATAAAAATTCAACATCATGAAATCTTATGTCAAGCTTTTATTTTGTCTCTTATTTTGTTGAAATCAAAATGTTCCTACAAAATCTTTATTTTAATGAAACTATTTTCTGACAGAACACAGTTCATCCAAAATGCTTCTGACCAGCTTTTCACATACTGCTTTAAAAAAAATGCAGGAATCGGTAATTTCAACATAAGCCACAGCTTGCCTTTTTATTCAGTACTCTAGAAACACAGATAAGCTGTTCACACTATAACCTGAATCTGTGACATGTTTCCCTATTAAATTACCTATGATGTATTCAGTATGTTGTTACCTCTTTTTTCAGTAAGATGAAAGTAAAAACATTTCCAAAACGGGAAATTCCCTGTAGGCGGCAATTTGGAATTCATTCAGTCCTTTAATAATTGCTTTCAACTTCTGGAGACTCAGTTTCAGTGATGATAAATGCCCTGCACTTGCACGTACGACTTGATGATGCTGAGATGCATCGCTGAGTAAAGAGACTGATGTGTCAAACCCACAGGAAGATATTTTGCAGATGTCGTTTACTCCTGTAATGGCCAATGAAGTAAACACCACGGTAAATCACACAGGTGCATGCTGCAGTGATGACGGAGTTGTAGTGCGTGGCAATACATAGGATTTGGGTATCTCCCCAGTAAGCGGTTTCTGAGCCCTCTAGTGGCCCTCCCTGCGTTTCACTAGCCACCAGGGACGCCACGAGTGTGCTGAGATGGACGTCTCACAGTACACAGGGCCAGGGAACCAGATCTACCAGTTACCCATTGATAAATTACCAAGTACCCATTACATGGTGTGAGTGTAGAGGGTGCTAACAGAGAGCGTATCCTTGCCTTTTGCTTCGTGTCCCTCCAAACGGCCTGAGAGCACACATGGTCACGCAGAAATGGGATGCTGCTGCTGCCTGTCACAGCCACCCCGTCTCCTACACGATATGCCTTCCAGGCATACCAGTAGCTACTGGAATGTTCAAATTATGGCAGGCATCCATGCTGAGCAGGCATCCAGGTGGCCTCACTGCCTCCATTCATGCTGCTTTCCCTCCCAGCAGGGAGCCAAGAGGGGTTTGCATTGGTGGTATGAGGAGATGAGGTTGGAAGTACAAGCTGACAAGACCAGGGCTGGTTTTGGGCTCTCCAGCTTGGTTCTAAATCTGAGAGCACACGGCCACTGCCTCTAGCTGCTGTATCACGTCAACTGCCTCAGAACAACTCATTTGTCAGTCCTTAATTGTTTATGGCCAAATGATTAGTTCTTTTTCATGTTCCCTGAGAGTCTCAAAACCAGAAACAGCCGGAGTACTTCTACCCATGTGCGTAAAACAATTTCTGCAACTCCCCACCCACTTGGCTATAAATAACCCCAGTCCCCTGTGATTACCACATTATAGTGAGAAGCATTAGTGAGATAATTTCAGGCGCCCAGCCAGCTCGTAACAGCACTTTACATCCTGTCACATGGATCTCTTCTAGTATCTCCTCATGTAAGTTACCACCACAAAATAAATGCTCGCTTTGCTAATGCTGTGACAGCACATGTTACAGCATGGGACTGACAAATATACACCCCCCATTGTGCAGCACACTAGATAAACACAGCTAAATTTGGCCATCCCCGACACAGTCTACAGGCACCAGAGCTTGGTGGCAATCCCTTGGTGCTAGCACGAAAGACCGTTGACGAGCCCATGTTCAGGGCATCAGTGAAGGTTCAGCAAAGACGAAGCAGAGCTTAGAAGTATGAAAATGAAAAATGTCATCTGTCATGTTCAATTTAAGGGTCCATTTGCCAAGTGAGAACACAAAGCACGGCTGACTGAGCTGCGGTGTGGCATCCTGGGAGGACATGAGATGAAATTATTGGGCGCTGCCTTCTCCACTCGCTGCTACCTGACCCCACCAGGTCCAGGCACACGTGGTGGGGAGGAGGCACCATCATCCCATGCTGAGTCCTGGGACAAAATGCCCATCCACATCTGGCCCAGGACATCCTCCCTGGTCCTGAAATAGAGGCAGACCCTCCATGGTTCAGCACCTGCATGGCACAGATGAAGCTGAGCTTTCCATCTCTTCTCCAGTTCTGCACATCAGCCAGGACTTTTCTTTTTTCTGTTAAAGTTTGTAAAAGTGAACATTACATACACACAGCATTTCCAGCAAAAAGTATATAGTTAAGCTCTTTGCCTTCACACAGTCCCTGGCATTTTCACTTTATCCTGCCCTTTTCTGTATTTTTAAAAGGGAAAAAGAAAGAAAATAGATGTTTTACTCTCTTCCTCTCCACTTTAGTTCCTAATTTTTTTCCAATAAAAATCTGGTAAATAAAAATTCAACCAATCTCTTCTTAATTTTGTTGAAGTGCTTCACCAGAAGACTAATGATTCTGCTGTTGTCATGTAGTTTAGAGAAAGTAGTTCATCTCACAAACAAAATACTAAACAAAAGTTAATGCATTGTAACAGATATGACATATAGTGACATATTTTGTTGACAAATTAAAAGACCCTTGAAATACCAGATTAAAAAAATCATAGGATTTTGGTGAAAGCTTCTCACTCAGACACACAAAAGCTTGTTAAAAGCAAAGAAAGAGTTAGACTAAAATATGCATATCTTCAAAACATGATTACATTTTTTGGCTGTGTTGATGTTAGTATTTTGTAAACTGTAGAAAATTACTTGACTAAGTCACATAAAACTTAGGCAAATTTAAAAATCCAGACTATCACTCAAGGGATTTTATTTGATCATGCCTTGCTTAGCTTCAAAATTATTTTCTGCTTCAGTGGACTTTGTGGAAGCAAGAGCTTTACGGTGCATATCTGTATCTGCATTTTGAATTTCACACTACACACTGCAATTATATACTGTGATATTAACATCATAATCTGCTCTCTCCATGGTGAGCATACTCAAAGTAAATTTCTCCAATAAGTGACCTGGTAAAACTCATGTACAGGAGAACTGGCTTTTTGGGGTGTCTGGAGCAGTATGTGATTGAGTGCAGCAGATGGGATTATAGCAAAACTAATACAGGCCTAGGAAATTTCCTTGCAGAAGAAAGTGGTGGAGCAGTGATGGAGTTGGGATGAGTGGGGAGACTGAGAGTGTGGGATCCAACAAAATAAATAATCTTTGAAATCATAAAGGCAGCTGAGACTCAGGGATTTTGTCTGCAAAAATCTGGGCAGACAGTACACATTTATTATAATTAGTCTGACCTGCTGAATATATTATACAAGGAATTACCTGTCAACATTTTATACTTTGTAGACCCTTTTTGTTAAAAACATAGATTTTAGCTGGTTCATAAAGACTGAAAAAAGTCTTTAAAAATGTTAAGTACATGATTAGTATTGCTTTTAGAAAAAAAAAAACTGTAAATGCAGTTTTGCATCTTCACTTTAGATGTGGCTGGTTTTACAAACAAATTTGATTTAATAAACTCTAGGCAGGAATGGCAGCAAACACTTACGGAATATAAAAAAATAATTCTCCCTCTGAATTATGCATTCAAGTCACACCACAGTACATAGTGTTCTTGCAGGTTTAATGAAAATAAAAGTTTCAACAAGTTCCAGATACCACTGGTGAATTAAATATAAGTATTTTCACAGATTCATCTACTCAGATTCATGGATGCTATAGGCTACATGTATAGAGCACCTGCAGCTATACTGTTGTTGAATGGGCAAGGTGAGTACAGCAGAGACAGGCTTTTCCAACCCATTACATACAGTACTCAGCATATGACAGTGGAGATGTTCCTTTGAATAGGAATACATTAGCTTAAGTGGTCTGACTGAAGCACATCATTACCAAAGTGGCTTTCCACATATGTGTTCTGCAGCAGTGCAGGTATGGAGCTCTGCCACAATGAGGAAATCCCCATGCCTCTGCAAAACTATGAGGACCTGACAAGGCAAAGCATCTGCTGCTCACCCTCTACTTCCTTCTTCTCTTCTGGAGAGGAACAGGCGCCACCAGAGGGTAGTTTGTCTTACCTGGTCACATCAGATAAATTGACTTCTGTAGGCATTTACTTCATTGCGTTGGCTAGAAGAGGGACTCAGATGCCTTAGACTGGACACCTAATTTTTAGGTCACTAAAGCGGGGTGAGACGGATCCCACTTTCTGTTACTTCTGGAAGGATTGATACAGCCAGGCCATTTCTAGACCTCCAAAATCTGGGATCTGAGGTTAAACTGGTTGTCTGAGGTTCCTTCACGAGGACTGGGGAAACGGAGATGCCCAGGAAGATGGAGATGCTCTACAGCATTGGGCTAAACCACCTTTGGACGCCTGGGTTGCTCCCCATCATCCCGAGCAGCAAGTGTAGACTATTGCATATTTCTCATCCTAAAAAGCTCAAGTGAGAGGAAATCTAGCCATAGCTGCAGATTTGAGAAAGTATAAGATGACTGTTAGGAAGTACCCAAGAGATCACTTGAGTTTGCTGAGTGAATCATAGTATTTACCTGCCTGTGGCAAAGCCTGATCAGCGAGGTATCCGCATACCCATGGTTCATTTTGCCATGAAAGTGGTCCCCTCCAGATTTCATTCAACTCAAAACACCTTTGGTTTTTGCTACAGATCATTTTGTGCCCTGTGATCCTCCAGGCCTGTTCCAAACTCCATGAAGTTAAAAAACTTGACACCTCCAAATCTGAGCTTTGCATTCTTTATTGATTAGGTTCTCAGGTATGACATGGCAGAACAGATGCTGCAGAGAGGCTAACCTGCAGGAGCAAGCAAGAGCGTGTTTAATCCACATCACTTTTTTTTCCTACGCTCATATAAAATCTCACATATTCTGCTCTATTATTAGCACATTTGTATAATCTTCCCTGGCTACATTCTGAAATGCAGTATAAAAAAGCGTTTCCACAACAGTAGCAAAATGCTCATTTCGCAACCGTGAAGCTCTTTGTCGTTCCACAGATGGAGCTTTATTGTTGTATACTAATCCTTTTTTATTCCAATAACTTCTCAGTACTTGTATGTTTCACATATTTTTCCTAGAACTCTTCCAAAAAGGGCAAAATAAAAGAAAAAGTAAAACCCAGCTTCCTAGAGATCTTCCACAAATTGTCTTTCCAAGATTATCGCATTAGCACAGCAGATTAGCTTGATAGATTGAATATAATACCCTCTCATTTTAGCTAATGCTGCTTTACTGAGGGGGCTAACAAAATTAATTCTAACCAGGACAGGATTACCTGACAGAGTAACTGAGAAATTTTGTGTGCTTACAGATAGGATGAAGCAGATTGACTCATTTCTTTGCTCTGTTTGCATTACTTTGTTGGAAATTACTTATCCCTGGACTGTTGTTGGCAAGAGGCTGTGGTGATCTCTCACCTCCCAGAGGGGTTTCACTGACAGGTCCTGCAGCTGAAGGCTCACCCTCAAGCAAAATATGTGTTTTAACAACATCTCTGGCCTCAGTCCCTCGTTGCCGGCACTTGCCTGCCCTTGCACAGAGTGGGGCAGCCACTGGCGGGATGCTGGTCCAAGAAGCTGAATCGCTTGCCCAGCAGCCTGCCCAGATGACAGGCTTTTGCCCTCCCCACTCTGGGCTCATCCTATGGCTTCCAGGGCATATTTTTAGCTTTTACCTTCTTCACTGAATGATGGCAACCCCCACAGGGCCAGGGCCAAACCACCTCTCGGTTTATCCTGTCGCTGTCGGACTCTAAGATCAGTGGGCAGCCTGCCAGCCCGGACATCCTGCGGCTGCTCTGGGAGGTTTCGCACTGTCTGGGTAACCTCACATTTACTCTGCAGTGGACAGTCACAGGTTAGCAGGCACGTACAGAGGCTGTGCCAAGGCACAAGAGCCAAATACATCTGGGCAGCAATAACAAGGCAGTCACTGGGTGAGTGGCAGGGCTATAGTTGGCCCAACCTGTAGTAAAGCAGAAGCCAGTGCGTGGGTAACCTTCCTCTAAAAGACAAACAAACTCCAGACCTTCTCATCTCTTTAATTATATGGTTGCTACCAACAGTTTAAGCAAACAGCTTTTTTTTTTTCTTTAATGCTCATCGTTGCTGTGACCATGCTGTGGAGCCTCATGCATTTCAAAGGCTTTCTCTGCTAGCAGAGACTGGGTGGCCATAGCAAGGCATCTTTGAAGAAGAAATGCTAGCAGTGAAAAACTTTTGTAGCTTGCTGCTGGCTTCAGACAATCTCCACAGTGTTAAAAAGCAAGAGAGGACGTGAAAGAGGGAAGATTCAAGCCACAAGAAAAGACTAATGGGAGATCAGATTACATATCCTAAGAAAGTCCTGTATGTGGGGATGAGGATAAGTGACAAAAGGGCTCTCATTCTCAGGGAGTTTAAATTATTAATATCCTTGTAGAGAAGCCACTGTAAGGTTTTTTTCTACTCTCAGATATAGTGAAAAACATGTCAAATGCAAGCAAGTATTGAAGAACAAAATAATGATAGCAATCTACATGGGAAGGCATAGCAATCTCACTGGGAAGGAAGAAAATCCTTTATTGAGAGCTAAGCCTTATAACACGTAAACCTTGTTCTCTGGTACTTTTTTCCATGGACTTTAAATCACTTTAGCAAGGAGCCTAGGTTCCCCTATTTTACAAAGGAGGGAGCTGAAAGAAGTTAGACACAAGTCTTTTAACAGGTGATCACTCATTTTCTTTGCCCAGGTTGACATCTCTGCAGCCTGGCTTTTAAAAATTGTGGAGGACCACAGACTCCATCTGATTAATTTGCTTTGGAAGAGCTTGAGCAGGATTGGCATGACCAAATTCACCCCAAGTCACAGTAGGAGAGTGTGAAATGACAAGTGTATTTCACAGTTCAGCTTGGCACCCCTCTCTAGGGAATATGTGCTAGACATTAGTTCTAGTCAAGCCATTTTGACAAAAACCAAGAGCTAACATATGCAACGGCAAAACTAAGAATATAAATAAATGTTGCAATCCAACTCTGTTAGTCTGTCTTAAAATAGCCTGCCCTATAATAATAACGCTGCTACATATATATAACTGACAGCAGGACGGACTGTCAAGCAGATTTGAAGCATAACCATTGTTGAGACTGTTTGGTGTTCCTATACTTTGGCCGCTCTCCCTTTCCAAGCTGCCTGACAGCTCTTTGGGAAGTGGGATGCACAACCTGTGCAAGCAAACCTCAGGCTGTGGCTGGGCCATGCAGTAAGGGTGTTTGTCAGGTTCCTGGAGCCAGAACAAAACAACACTAGGTACCAGCATGTGTCCTGTTTAACACACTCATGAGTTCAACCTTGCTCAAAAAGTATTAACAAGTTAACTCCGCACCAGAGTGCTTAGGTCTGATCATGTACTCTCTCTCTGGGCTACTTCCAGTTTCTATCAGATCAGGTAATGCCTGTGTTCCCACAGCTGGGCTGGAAGCATGAAGTTTCTGTCATGTGGGTGAGTTAGCCCATCTCCAGCCTGTGGACATGCCTGGACAAGGCTGGAGTTGTGCTCCTCCAGGCTTCAACATTAATCTGGAATTAATGAATGAGGGATGCCAGGCTCACTGACTTCTGCAGGACAGCATAAAGGACTAAGCACTAGTGAAAGAGTTGTGTCCAAGCCTGAGAGGTTGTCTCTGTAAGCCTTTGGTTTGACTTAAACACACATACTTCCTTTTTCAAATGACATTTTGTCCTCGTGAATGTTGTGGTACTGACAACCAACTTCACTCAGCAATAAACCTCCCGTTAAGAGTGCAAAATACACTGCCCTGGCAGTCTGCCCGCAGCCTGTTTTGCTAAGGTTTGCCTTAAATGGAAGTCCGCATTCCCTCCATGATGAGCCTGCGATGGAGATGCCTCTGGCACACAGACCACGAGACCTGCCCAGGAGCAGGGTGGACGCAGAGGTAGGGAGCCAGGTGCCTGGGTGCAGGGAGAGGGACTCTGGGAGCAGAGCTACAGGAGCAGCTGGAGGCTGAGGAAAGAGGTACTGTTTCCAGCATCTTATTGGAAACTTCAAAATGAATACGGCAAAGCCTATCCTAGACTAGCCCAGACAGTGTACAGATCACACATGTCACAGAATCACAGAATGGTAGGGACTGGGAGCAGGAGGCACAGGAACACATCCAGGCGGGTTTTGAATGTCTCCAGGGAAGGAGACTCCACAGCCTCCCTGGGCAGCCTGTGCCACTGCTCTGTCACCCTCACAGTAAGGAAGTTTCTCCTCATATTCAGTCAAACAGTTCTACTTCTTTACGTCAACACTGTAAACCAGTAAACAAATATATGTTTTGCTTTTCAGAATTTTAATCTCTGCGTTGCTCTATGTTGATTTTTCCTGTTGGAAGAAACTACCGCAGGTCCTGTGAGTCTCCTCTCACAAGTGTCCCTTTAAAAAAGCAGAGAAAGCTTATGCACAGAAATATATTTCAACTTTATGTATGGAGGCTTATATATGGAGGCTTATTATTATCATCAAGAATTTCCTGGCGCTATTAATAAATGGAATAGTTTCTATGCTCTTATGAATGTACACAAATTTACCTTCTTGGTGTCTTCTTGGTGTACTATATGTGGTGGCAGGGAGTTTCCACGATCAAAGTCCAGCCAGTTCAAAGACATTATCTGATCAGCTCCATGCTGCTAGTGATTGAAATAGAAATTTAATACTACAGGAAAAGAATGCAGGAGTTCCTGCTGTAAAACTTATTTCATAACACTGGCCGACATATATGGTGTTTTAAATGCTGGTTAGCATTCCATCATATACTAGTTGATTCCAGCTGCTGCAAGTAACCCAATACGTCATGGTCAGGAGCAGCTCCAAGAATAATGTAAATATTGCCAGATGCTGGAAGCCTGTATTAGGAGAAGCATTGCTCTGTCCTTCCGCATCAGCTGGGTTTATGTCTCTTCCATCTAAAGGAACCTTTCTTTCCTTCATCTGTTCATAAGTCAGTCTGTTGTGGATTTCTGATTCACTTGTCCAGGGGAATGCTCTGGTCTCCTACTTTTTGGGAAGAAAGTGAACCTCACTTTCAAATTACCTAAGGTGAAAATGTATTACCTTCATCTATAAATGTAGCTCCTATTGACAGCAAGGAATACATTTCCACATAGTAGAGTGTTCCGTTATTATTCCTGAAAAGGTGTATGCACCTATGCAAAAATATAGTCGGGGAGGGCTTTTCTTTGTAAATGTAACAGACTCCCATGTACCATCAATATGAAGGAAATAGGCTTTTTAAATTTAGCTTAGAGAAAACTCTGCCTTTCTTCTGGTATTTACCATCAGTTTTGGGGATACCTGTTTTATCAAAGGTGTTTTCACTGATTTTCATATTTGGGGATTTTCACTTATATAATATTGCTTTTTTTTTAGGGAAAAAAAAAGGCAGTTGACCTCTGCAAATGACACTGTTAAATTTTATGAACTTGACCTATTCTGTAAGCATTAAGTGAAAGAAATATTACATGCAATACTCAGACAGGGACTTTTGAGGACTGTACCATGAAACTCTGCCAGTCAGGAAATTTATAAAACAACAGGCTCAGCCATATGAATTAACTTCACTCCAAACCTGAGACCAGTTTATTTAGAGATGTTAGACTAACATAGATCTGTTCTCTTCTGGATTGCCAAACATAACCCACCCCAGAGAGGAAATGGCAGAAGGCACTTGAAAACACGGTGAGTGGAAGTTTCTACTTGTGACTGCAACCCAGCTTTTCATCAAGACAAGCCTACACCAAAAAACACAAGCAACACTATATATTAATTTACATCCTGTCAATCACAAGAAAGGACAAGAAGCAGAGAGCACCAGAACACTACACCCATGAAATGCAAAAGTCCTATTTATCAATCAGTTAAGCATTAATTTTGTTCACCTGCAATATCACCCTTTGCGTGGTATCTGCTTTCCATGGAAGATTGTAACACAAGCTGAATTTCTTTTATTCCTGCTGGTTTTGATCTTCCCTGTCCATTAGGTTTCAGTTCAAAATACTACTTTTAGATGTACTATCAAGTGACTGTTGACACAATGCAAACATCTTGCCTTGAAGGAGGATGCTCAAGTTTTTCATACTAAGACCTGGTTCCTGATGTTTCTTTCTGAGATAAAATAGTATGTGTTCTCCCCTCACAAGTGAAAAGAATCTACAATTTATTTTAACATTTTATTTAGATTTATAAGAAGTAAAAAGAAGAAAGAAGTATCTGTATACCAAGCTGTGACCACCACCACCAGTGTTGGGAGCAACAGGAGAAAAAAATAAACCCTAAATTTGATCTATCATTATGGGCTTTTTTCTTTTTGCACAAGAAAGATACTATATTTTTTATAGTTTTATTGAATATTCTGTGAGTTAATTTGTTGCATATATGAATATTCTGCAAATGAACAGTTAAAAATATTAAGGGCTCAGGTCTATCTTAAGACATATAAAGGATGTGTTAGGTCAATGGCCCAGATTCATCTCACCTATTTCAGGGTCTGGGCATGCTGGGTGTGCTCTGTCATCAATAAGGGACATAGGCATCTTCCAGTTGGCTAATTAGTCCAGTGGAATCTCTCCACTGACTGGAAAGGAAATCAGGTTGAATACCTGCCTCACCTAATTAGATGTTTCATTTCAGCAAGATGCAGTAGGTGCCAGCAAGCTTGAAGTCATAAACCCAAGAGCAGAATTTGGCACTGTATGTGTATGTTATTAAAACATAAGACAGGCATCTAAATTCATTCAGCAGAAAACCTCACATTACTTAAAGTGTTAATTAAATTACATATTGAAGTAACATTTCTTTACCACTACAAGGGAGAGGTTTATAATGTTGTTCAATGAGGACTGGTAAGAATGCGCATGCCTAAGTATAGACAGCCCCATGTATGTGATTTGTTGATAATCATAAATAATAAATGACACTAAAAAGCAGTAACTTTTTGTTGCAACAATGGACTTAGTAAAGCTATAAAACCACTCACTACATTGAAAGGCCATGTCTTACTGCAGCAGCAGTATATTTGGATACAGATCAAACAGCTCTGCAAGTAGCACAGTTAGAAGCTTCAATTTACAAGTCTTAATTCTCAAGAAGTCATAATTATAACCAGTCCTTATCAATGATCTGTCCAGTCATTGCTTAAAATTAAAATAATCTTTTGTGCACCTAATTAAATACTAAGAACTATAGATTACTGATCTTTTTACTGCTACATGCCTCTTTTTTTTTTCTTGTTCTAATCTCCTTATCCTTACATTCTTCTGTCATAGCTCTTGTGAGGAGACCCATAATAATTTGGGCTAAGGAGCTATTTGCATCAGATTTACATCAATGTGCTTTCACTCTCTTCCATCTTACCTAGGCAATAGAGAGCCCTACATAGTGCTTAGGGCCAGATGGTTATATCACTTTAACTAGGTGCTCTGTATCACCTTAACTCTTGGAGCACATCAAAAAAGTCAGTAGAATCACCCCTACAGGAAAGCTGTATTTGTTGTTTGAAAGTATGCAAGAACTTTGCCTCCGCGATTATACAAGATGGGCACGTAAAGCCAATTTTGATGTAAAGATGATTTGACAAATGTAGACTCCTGCTGATAGAGCTACTAATTACATTCTGCAACTGTGCTATTAGATCAGAGGGATTAATATATGACATTCATGAAAATTCCTCTTTTGGTGGATAACACGTGCATTAATTTAGTAATTCTTCATATATCTCTGTAGTCCAGTAAAACAAGGAATTACTGGCTCACCAAGGACATATAAAATAACACCAGTGCTTAGAAGGATTTATCCCTCTGAGTTCCTGCCATCTTTGCTGCTGCTTCTTTTTTTTCCTTTGGTATTTATATTTTCAGTGCAACAGTAGGATTTCAAATCTTGTGCTGTGAAAATTGATAAAGTGTTTATTACAGGCAAATAGGTGGCAAGAACTGATGTAAATACAACACCTGAACTGAGAATTCAAGCAATTTTCCACCAAGCCATTCCTTAACTGCAAGAACCAGCTCTGAAAGGAACAGGATAATCCAGGCCACACATCCATTTACTACTTAGTCTTTCAAATTGGGTTACAGGCAAGGATGCAGTTCTTGATCCTTTTTGTGATGCATCCAAATATTCCTGGGAAATTATGCTGCCAGAATCACTTACAATCATCAATTAATAAAGACCTGGGTGAATTTTGGTCAACTGCCCACAGGATGCTGAATGATCCTGTAAATATCAGAAATCCCCAAGACATCCAGACTGTGAGGAACTTGGTTTAAGAAATCCTTAAAAGTTTCCAAGTGTTTAAGCTTATGGAATGTATACTTCAACTTCCTTGCTGTTGTACTTTTAACACAAGCTAGTTATCTGTCTGGTCGAGACTCCAGGCTCTGACATTCCTTTGAGAAGACTTCTCATTTTTCTGAAAACCAGCTTCTAGTCCTATAAGGAAAATTTAAGCCATAGAAGGTGCTGCTGGCTCCAGGATGAGAGTGTTTTTATAGGATAGAGACATGTCCTGATTCTCCTTTCCTCCAAGATCACCGTGTAGACAGTGAGTAGTTTCACCAGAGTTAAAGGAAACCTGTAAGCACAGGGCTGATGCAAGTCAGTGGGGAAAGCAAGGCTCTGCAGATGAGTCATTTTTAGCATTAATTGTGATGGTTTTGACTCTGAAAGTTGCCTCCCTGATGTCATGCACCACTCAGCAGGCTCAGGCAGGGACCCTGCCGATGTGGAGGCAGATGTTTCATAATGACAGCTTCACTAAATCACAGTCTCCTTAAAGAAAAACGATCCTTAAAGAATGAATATTGAACTTCTATATAAATTATCTTTCTTATTTATTGGCCAGCTTTTCAATTTTCCCAGGTCCCTCCAATTCGAAAGCTTTCTGTCCAAGGAAACAGAGAGCTTCATAGTATAGGACAGCCTCAGGGACAGACAGTCTTAGCTAGATGCTAAATTGGGCATAGTGGACATATGGACATAGTTGGACACTATGGACATAGTTTAAGCTAAGATATTTGGAAGTGACCATAAGGGACACATGAAGGGATAGGCCCTCAGTTTTTCCTAAGAGATTGTTTGGCAAGGCTCCAACAGGACAGTGGCAGCCAGGCAGGCAGCCTGTGGGCAGCAAACATGACATATTAGGGAAATAATTCATCTTCATTCCAAATTATCTGCCATTAGTCAGTGTGTATGTGTACACAGTAATTAATCCCCTTTCTTGCTGAAGGGCTAGTTCACTGCGATGTAACACAAATTTCTCCATCTGCCTTTGCTGCCATCAGCAGCTTTGCTTGGGCTTTCTCCTGATCACATTCTCCCTTCTCTCCTGATGCAAGCTGCAAAACAGTAGTGGAAATTCAAACACTATCCCAGAGGGAAATCGCTTGGATAAGGTAAATTTATAATCACCCAGTTGCAAAAATCTGTTAAAGATGATGTAATTTGTTTCTGTATCCCATGGTATATTGATAAGTCAGACAAAAATATCATCTATGCAGGTACCTTTTGTTACAAGAGGAGCCTTTTAAAAAAAAATTGAGTTAGAGATCAAAGTACAGGACTTTCTCCCTGTTTTCGTTCAGATGAGCAATTCTTTTTTAAGTTCTGGCTTATGTGCTGGTGGGTGGTGAGTTTAGACCAAACACTCCACCTAAACACCTCAGAGTAATGAAGACTTAAATTGTTATTGCTTATATTTTGAATGACAGGTAAGCCATCTCCCCCCCAGTTGTGAGATACAAAGACAGTTTTTACAATGTGTGGGGTTCTTTACACTTAATGCTATTCTAGCTAGCATATTATTAATAATGTAGGATTGGGGATTTGTTGCCTTGACATTTTTTATTTAGTTGCTACTTTGTAAACTGAGGTAGGAAACATTTTTTGAATGAAAATTTATGAAAAAAATTGTGTTTGGTCCACAGGGTTATTTAATTCCTACTATTTTTAAGTCAACATTTTAAGTTTTGTTTCTACACATTTTAAAAGAAATCTTTCTGGTTATTTAATTAAAAATTAATTTTTCCTTCAAAAAATATAATTTCTTTTTGATATTTTAAAAACTGTTAGAACTAATGTTTGATTAAATACTTATCTATGGACTAATTATATATGTAGTCATTAGTTCAAACTATGATTGCCAAACATGGGATAGTTTTTTTCAAAATTAGCAAGACTCAGTAATTCCTGTGTGCAGAATACAATTAGCACAACATTACTGCTACAGCAAATAGCCTTAAAAACGTTACAGCAGGCAGTTGCATATATCTGGAATGTAGACAAGGAGGTCCATGCAATTAGAGATTCCAGCTTTTCCTTTAATACTCTCAGGTAGCATTTGCATAATTAAACAAAGTGATTGCAATATTAAGGAATGATACCTGGGGAGGGACCTCTCTGAAATTATACCCTCCCCTATTCATGCCACAAGATTCCATTTTACACACACCAGCTTAGATGTAGTCAACCCAAAGAACAGCTTTATGATGATGTCTACCACTATCACTTGGTTAATTATAAAGCTAATATAGAGGTATGTAGTCATTACCTTAGGGTCTGCAATGTCAGTGAGACATACTTTTGCAGTTCAACTGTTCAGGGAAGTGCACACTGCGGTTTCACATTTTGTAGTCTTATTTTCCCAGAACACACCTTTTCTGAAAACTTCCATCTTCTTTTTTCTCTAAATACTATCTTATGCTTCGGCTAAATAATGATCCTAAATTAACTGTTGTTAAGCTTTTCAGCCTCACCATTCTCCTTCTGTTGTTATGCAAGCATAAACCTATGAGTCAATTTCATCTGTCCTCAAACTTTTATTTTTTCAAACACTTTCATCTTTGTAAAAAAGGGAAAACAGTTTGAGACATCTTTAAAATGAATGGGGGCTGAGGGTTCCTGCATTTTTTTGAATGGTTTTGCCAGTAAACTGGAAAACCTGTAATACAACAATTGCCATAAGTCACAAAAGAAGGAATAATTTTACCATTTGTTACTACAACTCAAGGGAGGGAAAGCAAAATATTTAAAGCATTGAAAGAAGCCTAACCTTTCTTCTATTTATCTGTAGTTCAGTCAGGTGGATTATTTGGAATCGTGCTGAAGATGCTCAGATAGCTGGGGTTTAGCTGGTATTGGATTTAGCAGAAACCTCCCTCATGCTTCTTTCCCTGTCTAGGAGATGCTCACTGTAAACATCCACAGAGTGTGGGTAAAATAATGTTTAAACTGAGCCACCTTTGTAGAGCAACACAAAGCAACTGCACAAAGCAAGACACAGTGAGAACAGCCAAGCGTAAGTCAGCCTCTGCGTCTGAAGCTTGCAGATCATATGGTGCGTGACCCAATTATCCACCCTTGAACTCAGATTTGCTCCACTGCCACTAAAAAGTCTTCGGCTATGTTACTATTGTTTTCTTCTGGCTGGAGTGTGGAAGGAAAACATTTTAGTGCAAGATTAGATTGAGTCCAGATGGCTAAGCTGGACTCTCGGATGAAACTCCTGTTTGAGTTCTCATCGTCCCAGACCTCTGTCTCCATAGCATGCCCCTCTTGGGCTTCAGCAAACCCAGTCTGATACCCAGGCAGAGCAGGACTGCAGAGAGCACTCTCCTTGCCAGTCTCCTCAGTGTCATCCCCCTTCCCTCCCTCTTCCCCATCACAGGGTGCTTGTCCTCTCTGGTGCTGCTCCTCAGTGGTTATTCTCCTTCCATATCTCTACCCCCATATCCCCACCCCCTGACAAACTTTCATCTCTCACTAGGTATCAGGAGGGGACCTTCTGCTTAATCTTGGCCCATGATGTTAACCCCTGTCACTAATTTTCAAACCAGGTCCTTCACACGTGCTTCCCTGCTTGGAGGGTGCTCCCTGTAACCACCTGCAGAGCTACCTACCTTGCTGTCCTTTTTTGGTCCCTTCCTTAATCCGCCCTTGCTTTGATCACAGTAAGAGACTTAGTGGCAGCCAGGTTGCAGATATTCTGTAGCTCACCGCTTCTCTGCAGAAGAAAATCAGAAGAAACCTTCTGCAGAAGAAACCTTTCTCACAGAGAAAGGTATCAGGGAATGTGTATTTTTCACCTGGAGCTGCATCAAGATTTACAGTATATCCAGTGATGATGGCTCCATTCAGAGTCAGGAACATCCTGACTAAACATAGCAGGGATTAGCAAATTTCCACTGCTTCTCAGAAATGGCCAGGGACCCTTTCTTCCATCTCCTGAGGTCAGCCAGACCTTCATGAGGTTCCCAGCACGCAGGCATGCCACCTGGGCATCACATGAGCTCTCTGAAGCCATCACACACCTTTCTTGGATGATAACTACTTGTGAATAATGGATCGCCACAGCAAGGTATGCTGATGATCTATTATTCAAATGACAGCAATACCCAAAAAAGAAAAAGCCATGCTTGGATTCTATATAATCACAGGACAGCAATCAACCTCTGAACGCATGGGTGGCTGCTTTCCTGGCACCACACATCTGGTAGAAGAATGCCAGGCTTGCAACCCTTAATTAGTACTTAATAAACTGAAAAGGTGTAATTTACACTTCTCATTTACCTCTAGGAGAGAGACATATTCTTCTTGCTGCCTCTGTGCATCTCCAGGTTTCAGGCCTTCCTGTTTTCCCTCTGCTCTCAACGGCAATGGAGAGAAAATACAATGGCATCTTTAAGCTGAGACAGTTCATTTATTATGATTGGTGGCACTGTTCTTGCAGCTAGCTAGCAAAGCCAAAATCAAATGTCTTTTTACATATAACACTCAGCTAAATTGATTCAGGAGCTGTATTTCAGCGTAATGTGCAGTGCAGCAGAGGCATTATCCTCTGATGGCACAGACGCAGAGACCCCACTGGAATGAGTCTCCATTTGACTGCATTTAACCTGATGAGAACACGGTCATTATACTTTATGTAATTATTTCAAGTTGTTACATCTATCCAGAGAAATACAGCCCCATCACTATGGGACAGGTTATATTTATATTAGTATTCATATTCTTATTCATATTCATATTCATATTTACAATGAGGGTGGTGAAATACTGGAAGAGGTTCCCCAGAGAGGTCATAGGTGCCCCATCCCTGGAATGTTCAAGGTCAGGCTGGACGGGGCTCTGAGCAACCTGATCTAGTTGAAGGTGTCCCTGCTCACTGCAGGGGGGTTGGACTAGATGACCTTTAAGGGTCCCTTCCAACCCAAAGTATTCTATGATTCTATGATTCTGTGATATTCTAGTTTTTAAGTAAAGACTGAGGACGTGGGACTTTCAGCCTGATGCTGGCTGTGCCAGTTGCCCTTTGTATAGTTTTAGCAGATCCGGCAACATGTGTGTCTCCACTCCTTAAAAGGGAGGTTGTGCATACGAAAGGAGGCCATGCATGCATATAAATCTCTGCAGTCCCTCATCAATTCATGAAACTCAGTTATTTCCATTTGCTGTGCAAAGGCAGTACGTGGGATGATAAATAGTAGTTCACAACTCTCCTGTACAATGGGACACCAGTCACTGAGCAAGTGGCATTTAAAAAATATGTCTTCAGCCACAGACAGCAAAAAGGCTTTAAACTGTGTCTTTATGTCCAGCGAAAGAATGAAGAATATTCAGAGGGTTTATTATTCATTACACAAAAAAGAGAAGTCACTAAACGTAATTGCAAGAAAATGAATGTGGAGAGCAGGTTTATAATATAAACATATAAAAGCTTAAGAGCAACATATAAATGTTCTTTTTGTCCCAGAGCAGACACTTTCTGGACAACTATTTCAAAATACACCTATTCTGATACTGTAATTATTCTACCTCTTTGAAGAAATTAATCCATCCACTTATATCTCTAAATACTGTCTTTTACTTGCCTTCCAAGGGCTCTTAACTATCATTAAGCTTTTCAGCCTTGTCATTCTACTTGTGTAACCATGTAAACATAAAACTGCCAGACCATTCCAGCTGACCTCAGACAAGTGAAGCATTATTGTGGATAAAACCTGAGAAAATCACAATTAAAGCTCTCGACTTCAGCAATGCCAAGGTTTCATCCAGATATTCTTTCCTGATACAGAACCTTTCTGAAGCTACAAAGGCACTTGATTATAGGTAGCAAAGTACATGCTGATGACCTCCAGCTGAGGTGCCGATCCTTGCACAGTGGATTTCAGCCTACTAGCAATAGATTTGCGTTTCTTCGTTGCCTTTTAAGCCATACAAACCTGTGGACAGAAGACTGAAAGCCTGGTCCCCGCTAGAATGGCACGCACCCATATCTGAACAGCAGGTTCAGCAAACGGCAAGAACTGGTGGTGTGCAGCTGCAGAGCTCTGCAGGGCAGTCTTTGTGCACCACAGAAAGTGATCTGGAGCTATCTTTTTACTAATTTTTAATTACTATTTGCCAGCGTGACTGTGGCATCTTCAGAAGCCATGATGAGATTTAAGAGTGTAAGTCTCCTTCGGTTTCACTCCTGAAAGTCTTGAAACATACCCAAGCATTGCGCAGGGGTTCTTCCCCATTAGTTGCCAGAATTTGGTGCATCAAAGGAATGTTGAAGTTGAGATTATTCACATATTCAGAGATGTCTGAGCTGATACCTGCCCTTCCTTAGTTGAGGCTGATGCTTTTGCAATGCCTCCTGGATCTGAGTGCTGGCTGATGCAGATAGACTTATTTTTCTGGGAGCACAGCCATCCTGTCTGAGCCTGTGAAACACAAAAACATAGGCAGTTTTGTACAAAAGCAAAACAAAAGAAAACAAAAATTTGCTAGGTTGTCTTTCAAAGAGCTTTGCACAGTTCTGTGGTGTCCAGATACTGTACCCTGCAGGGTCCCCTGTGAATCCTGCTGTGCCCACAGAAGCGAGTCAACAGGGCCCTGAGGGCCCAATGCTGGCTGACGAATGTAGAGGTTTTATGCTGGGTCTACTGATGGGAAAGTTTCTCCCTTCTCCAATGGCCATAGAAGGTGTAGTGGCTAATGCAGCAGAGGAGAAGGGTTTGCAAAACACAACTGTTTGGTGATCACAAAAGGAAATCTTTAATATGGACCTTTTACTTCAATGGGGTGAAAGAAAAATCCAGTTCTGAGCTTCCAAATACTGAACTGAGATAAAAGAAAGAGGGCTTCAGGGAAGTAAGTATTAATCAATTTGCAATACATTTCATTATTTAAAAAATTAATTCTCTTTCTGCTAAATTAAGCTGAATCAGTAGCTCATTTTAATTCTGTCTACCATAGTAAAATCCATCCTCGTTTTCTGATCCTTCTCCTGCCCTGCAATGGGAACCATTCTGTGAGGCAAATCTTTGGTCTAAAAAAATTAAGTAAACATAAATATTTTAGGTATGGCCATTTTATTTAGAAACCAGGTGCTTTCAGGAAAATAATGCTGAGTTTTGATCTGCAATACATTTGAAGAATAGGCTAATATATTCATGCTAATATTTTGCATCTATGGAATAACTTACACAGACATATTGATTTTTAGATAATTTGACTTTGGAGATAGTTTTCTCTTTTTTACACCTAAATTTTTGTTGTGTTTTTTTTTTCCTTTTTTTTAAACAGAGCTGTCATTCCACATCTTCCAGGATTTTTTAACATATATTATAGCTTTTTTTGTTGTTCCAGAATTACCTTTTAGTTAACGGACAAAGTTTAACAATACCAGTTCAGCTCATCTCAGCCCGTTAAAATTTGAAAGTAATGAAGTATAAAGCTGTGATACAAATTAAATAAACACCTGAGAGATTGTTTTCAGTGAATGCCAAGATATTTATTCTAAATAAATAATGACACCATTTGATTTATATTTTTAATGCTTCCAGCTTCAAAAAAATGTTATTGCTCTAGATCAGGCAAGTAGTTACTAGTTTAGAATGTAAAAGCAATCAGTAAAAAGTGAAAAAAATATATTTTCATTTATGTAGAATAACAGAAAATGTTGTTTCTCCTAAGACTGTCTTTGGAAATTTTATATTTCATTAAATATTCCTAGTTTTGAACATTCAGCTGCTTTTGACAGGCAACATTACTGACTCCCACCTGGGATGTTTCACACAGTAGTCCCCTCAGGATGTTGTGAGGAGCAGGCTGCCTTTATGGAACCTGTACAAAGCAAACAGATTTCAACACAAATCAAAAAATAACGATGAGGAGGACTCAAGAAGGGAAATGATTGCAGTAGTAACTGTTCTTGGCAAATCAGATCTGTTTGTGCAGCTGATCCTCTTTACACCCAGAGAAAGTGGAGGGTGGTATTAGGAAGGCCCTTCCCTTCCCTTCCCTTCCCTTCCCTTCCCTTCCCTTCCCTTCCCTTCCCTTCCCTTCCCTTCCCTTCCCTTCCCTTCCCTTCCCTTCCTTTCCCTTCCCTTCCCTTCTTCCCTTCCCTTCCCTTCTTCCCTTCCCTTCTTCCCTTCCCTTCCCTTCCCTTCCCCGGAATTTCCACATTAAAAACAAAAAAGGAAGTTTTTCTGGTGGTTCTGCAAGCTGTAGTTATGAGAAGGCATCAAGGCTGTTGCTTCTGTGTATGTTCCTCACTGCATAAATTAGGTCCCATGTCCATACTAGGAAAGTATCTGAGCATTCTGGCATCGTCAAAGCACAGATCATCCCAAAGCCACTCTGAGGGAGAAGATGCTAACAGGCAAGTGATGGCCAAGTGCCAGAGTTTTACTTCTGTGGCAATACTGGCTCAAATGTTTCCATCAGACTTCAGCCACCCACTCCTGCTCCCCATCAACTTCTTAGCTGTGCCTCCCCAGTTGCTTTTGGGGCCACATGGTAAAATTATATCAGTTAATTTCTCTGGGATAAAAATAAGCCTGCGTGAAAAGGGAGAAGGCTTTGTGTTCCACCCAGAGCAGCTCCCTGATGGGACTCATTGCTCAGCCCCGTGAACAGCGGTGGCAGCGTGTCATCAGGACATGTCAGGGCAGGAGAGCCTGGAGCTGACATTGCGGCTGAGGAATGTGAAGGGGGAATCAAGCACCACGCTTGATATCTGCGCTTACCGGACTGCACTGAAACTCTCCTGGCTGGAAGTGAAATAGCCTTTATTTGGTTCATTGAAAGTCTAATGAACATCTGTGCACTGCAGTCTGCTGTGGTTTAATGAGGTATTTTACACACTTACCTCTAGTTAATGCAGATTAATTTCCTGAGGATGTGCCTATACATAAAGTTATTTTGGAAAGGCAGCCCCTGAGTGCTCTTACATGTGCAGTCCTGCTCCTGAAGATTCCCCAAAGCCCTGCAGCAGGGCAGGAGCTACCCCCAGCCTCTCCCCTAACCCCAGGGTGCTCTTCATTCTCCTGCCATGGGGCCTAAGGGCATGGGAGCCAGGAAAGCAATCCCAGGGGATTGCTGGTGGATGGGGTTTCCACACCTTCAGCTCAGTTTGTTCTCCCTCTGGCACCCCATCTGTCCCCACTGGGGGCAGGGAGCCTGGCAGAGCCAAAAGACAAGTTTCTGGCCAGGGTACAACCAGGCCCATTGCAATTTATAATGGAGCTTCCATGAAATTACCTCATTGTAACTTTGTCAGTACCAAATGAATTCACCATAATTAGTGCATTCACTGTGAATCCCAGTGGAAGCAATAATGATTTCCAGTTTATTCAAAAAGGTTGCTATTTTCCCTGACTAAAAAAATGATGACCTAAAAATATCTGATGTATTTCTCATTACTTTAGTGACTGTAATGATATGTTTGGAAGAAACACCAATTTTCCTGTCTACTGCTTTTGACACAACAACAATTAGTCATAAGCAATGAAAAAAATACTTGCATTACTTAAGAAGTGGTGAGAAATACACAAATGTTTCTGTATTCATAGCTGCTGCAATATCTTTTGGTTACATTAGCCTAACTCGATTTGTAAGATCAGGGATTTGGAAAACACACTGTGTAAAAATTCAAACCTGTTGACAGTAAAGAGGTAAAAGAGTTGTATTTCATCAGGATAGTCCTCCCAGAGATAAAAAATACTTCAGTAGTATCCAGGTATCACATCACGTGACAAAAATAACAATGCAGTTGTCAGGAAATCACAGCTAGCCTTAGGATAGTAGTGCCTGTCTCCTTATAGAGAGAGAATGTAATCACATCATATGATGTCTGTGTCTTGTCACTAAGTTTGGTTGGTATATCTCTAGTTATTCAAGTAAATATATGGAAAAATACACTTGTAAATGTTGTCTTTAATCATTTACATTATCAATCCTTATTGGCGTGCTTATTGGTCACTTCTTTTATTCATCTATTTAATAAACATAAAAAGCTATTATGAAAATGGTCACTATTAATATTAGAGAAATTTAAGAACACTTCACTAGCACAACTTTACTGTATCAATTTTAGCCTTTACTTTCCCCTTCTTTACTCTTTCCAAGTCTTTTTCCCTCCCGACATTGCTCTTTCAGCTATTCTCTTCACACGTGGTACCTTACACTTGCTTCCCAGTCTTGCAGCATTTTCTGCACATCCATCTTTATAAATAATACCTGGGGGAAGAATCTACAATTTCTCTGTCAATCTTCATCTGGAGGGTAGGTTTGTTCTCCCAGCACCAACAGGCGAGTCACTGAAACACATCACCCTTGTCATACAGGTTGGTTCTCTCGGAGTGAGCTGCATCTTTCTCTCAGCTTTTCCTAGCACTTTGTTCTCATTATACTATTACTAATTTACTGCCTGTTAAACATAAATCTAATGTGGTTTCAAAGCCTAGATTCCCAAGGTCACCATCTATACTCTTAATGGAGGGACAGTGGCTGAGGTTCTGGGCTCTGTGGAGGTCCAAGCCTGTTTTATTCCTCCATGTGGACTTGAAGCCTTCCCATGTAATGATGGGATGTGGATTAGGCTACACATGCTATCTCCCACTCTGATGAGAGAAATCCTAAGCCTGGCAGCTCCCGAGCAGAATATTAACCTGAGCGTGAGCTACAGCTACGTGGGAGGAGGACACATGGTCACAGTCCCACCACATGCAACTCTGATAAGAAGTAAGATTTGGTTCCTGTAAAAGTCAAAAGGAAATTTGCCTCTTGCTCAATGCAAAACCAGGTCCTACCACAGCATGAGGCTATTTCTCCATTTGTTTCTTTTTCTTTTGAAGTTAGATAGTTTCCCTCCCCTACTTCTTCATTTCTTACTATTTCTGGTAGACAGAAATCTCATTCTGCTAATTTTTATATCTTGAACACTGAAGAAAATGTTTTTGTTTCATTACTGCTCACCCTGCAGAATTTGGGTTTCCACTGTGCATTTTGCCTTCCAGCTTCCAATTACACACAAAGATACACTATCATAATGCAGAATAACTTGCACTGCTTGCACTTTTCTAAACCCTACTGCTATGGGAGTGATTTAAGCAGCACACACTGCATGGAGTAGACAACTTGGTCTTATTACTTTCTACAAATAATGGGAATGGTCTGTTATTAATGAAGCACCTCGATTTCCTTGTTGAGTTCCCCCAGCAGCAGATCCCGAACAACAAGCAAACGAGGATGGAAACATTTTTTAAAGGATTCGGCATTAGCAGGGCCCGAGCTGTCCAAGACAGAGGCTACACGAATCCTGCCATGGCAAGACAAGCCCTCTTTGAGGCTTCTTCTTTACAAAAGCCCCTCTGAGAGTGTCTTGCCTCTGATGTGTGTGGGGCCAATGAATCCCACCAGAGCCAACGTTCAGCAGTGCTGCAGCTTTACCCACTGACTCTCTCCTATGAAAATGGGGAGAGAGTATCAGACACACTGGTGCCCTTTCTCTGAGGGTCCTGGGGTGGGGCATAGGATTTAAATAACACCAGAGTTAGGAAAAATCACTAAAGTGGAGAAATGCCTGCACATCTCCTCCCTGGAGTAGGGTTTGAAGTGCTTTATGAGATAAGCATCGTACCTGGTTGCTGGTGAAGAGCTGAGTTCAAAACTCATTTTGTTTTACTCACAGAATTGCTAGTTTCTCATATGGAGCAGATACATCTGATTACAGATCATGAAATGAATGTATATGAATGTTTCCAGGTCTCCTGAGTCTTTCCCTCAGCTTATAAAGTCCTTTGAAGTTAAAACAAAAACAAACCTCTAATTATCTTAAGAAAATCCTTGTGAACAAGGGGCCTTACCATCAGAGGGGAAACTTCAGCCATCATCTGTTCTGTGCTGGTATTCCCATGTAAAATCTTTATCTGCACACTTTCTAAGGGCTTCTTCCCTCTGCGTGACTTCTGAAGGTCTTCAAGTGAAGGTTCATCAGTACCAGGAGCCCAGGAGAATATTTCTCTGCAAGTTCCTTATTTTTACTGTGGTCCCTATTGAAAATTTGCATTGTTGTGATATTCTCTAGTAATACAACAAGTCACGAAATATTTGTTGTAAGAAATGTGATGAGAATATCTTCTATCTATTAAGTTCATCAACAGTTCAAACTATAAGGGAGGATGGCCTGGGTTCAAACAGTAAAGGGGTACACCAAATTCAGGCGGCACACTGAGAGAAACAGAAGTGTTTCAGCAAGAGATCTCTGTTGGCACTGCTAACTTAAGGTCTGATGCAAACAGTGCAAATATTTATCAGGTGCTAAGTAAGTTCCAGGTGCTCAGAGGTATCCCTGAGCAAAGGAAGAGCAATTGTTGTATCTCAGTGTGTAAGCAAGTGATCTTGAGTACATAAGCTGCCACTGCTGCAGACACTAATGTTAATTTTCACTAATTCGGAAAATCAGGTCAGCTGTGTAAATTCTTCACAATCAGTGCGTCCAAATTTGAAAATCATAGATGTAAGTAACAAGGCATGCAGACTCTATGGGGGTCACCAGCTGTGCTCAGGAAGCCCACTGGGCATCAAAAGGCAGTAGTAGAATGAGCTGCCCTCCTTAAGGAGGACGGGGTAGAGCTGTCCCATTCCCTGTTTGTCAGAGCATATTAGGCTAATTTTGAAATTTTACACTGGCTGCACCCACTCCTGATCCTGCGGGCAGCACAGTGGACCCCAGGGACACAGATGGTGAGTGACAGGAGGTGAGGGGCAACACGGTTCAGCTGCCTGTGCTGCTCCCCATGCTGCTGCAGCGCCATGCTGGCCACGTCTTAGCTGTAAATTAGGGAACTTGTTGGTTGCTGTAAACTACATTGCCAGTCCTGGGGGCTGTTCCAGTGGTGCTGAGTTGCTGCCACCTCGGAGTGAATGCCATGATGCCAGCCCCCAGCCGGAGGGGCTACGCTCAGGCAGATGTAGTAGCTGTGTGTCCCCTGGGGGCTTCCCGATGCTGGAGAAATCCTCAGAGGTGGATGAACTGTGTTAAGGGCTGATTTGCATGTCAGTCACTCATACCACTACTTCAGAGCTAATGATCTGGTTCTTAGCATCTTTGAAAATATCAGTTGCTACTTAAAATGATAAACGGAAGTTGTGTACATCCCAAGCAGCTAATGCCCATAAAAAGATCATATAGCATAAAAGGGATTGCCAAGGAAAAAGATGCACCCATTTAAAGCTCTTGGCAACAGCTAAACTCTGGACTGATTGGCTTAAAATTAGCCCCAAAGGCAGTTGAAAGCAGTTCCATACATCCCATGTCACATGTCAAAATTTCATTGTCTGAAATGGAAATGGCTCATAAACTGCAAAGCAGTGCAAGAGCACGCCAAGCAGAGGACCATTAATCGCCTGCTAGAAAAAATAACCTTTTTAACAAGCAAGTTCACAGGGGCTACTGTAACCAAAAGGGGGGGAAAAAAAAGAAACTCTCTTTTTTCTGTTCTCAGAACTATTTGCCTTCATCTGTCCTGCCCTCAGAAATCTCTGTTTCCTTCGCAGTGTAATCTTTAATTCTCTTTAGCAGCTGAAAATCCAGTGTTCAGTTTGATAATGCAGAAGGAACGGACTTCGTCACTTTACTGAATAAAGCACTAGCAACTGAGTCTGCATCTGACCAAGGGCCCTGGCGTAAGCAGGCATATGCTATATAAAGCATGTGTCACTTGCTAAGGCAACAGCATTTTGCTTTTCTTCCAGCCTTTCATTATTGGGCCTCAAGATAACCATATCCGTTGGGCTTGCTGTACCAAGGATGTGTTGAGGATTATGTGCAGGTCAGATGTCTCTCTAGGAAAATATGGGTTAGTTGTGAATGATGAAAAGCAATAGATTGTCCTCTGTGTGTGTGTATGCATACATTTGTCTGTATATCATGTATAATAATATAATACCTGCTTTTTGCAGATGGAGGTGTTGACTCTGTGAGTGCCTGTGCATCTACGTGGGAGGAGGACAACTGATGTAACTGTGACTAACTTACATGTCAAAAGTGAGGCGTGTGCATACTTGTAAACTTGAAATACAGAAGAATAATCTACACACACGCTCTCTGGCAGGAGTAAAAGCCTGCGGACATTTCAGAATTGACAGCATGCCAGACCCACTGGAGAGCTGGTTGGTGGAGGGTTTGTTTTTTTAAAACTTGTAAAACAAGAATTCCCAGAAGGCAGCCAGTCTGCAGGCAATTTGGAGGAACCCTCAGTATATCTATGTGGGGTGCTTCACTTGTACCGAGGCAGCATGTAGCTGGGTGGGCATGGGTGTTGTCACACATGCCGGTGCAAGTGGGACAGTAAGATCACACCGAATCACTGCCTGAGTTTCTGTTGCATTGCCCCACTGGAGGGTTGTCAGTATCATTTTTATGTGTAGACTAGCCAAGGGGCTCCACACCTCCACACAGTGCCTGGGAGGAGCATGTTGTTATACTTGGAAAAAAGAAACCTCTGTCTTCCAGCAGCCTATCAAATTTCCCCCACCCCTCCCCCCACCCCAGTCATTAAGACCCAGTAAAACTGTTAGCACCTCCTCAGATATCCTATATTCTTATACCATCTTTCAGGTGCACTATGTGTGCTTCCCTGTTTAGTACATGCAGGATACAGTTTAAGAGCCTCATGAATTATTTTGGGTAAAGCAAAAGGAAGCAAACCCCTGGCTTCTGAGGGATGTTAATGTGCAGCAGCTCCACAATGGGTATCCTGGACCTCAGCCCCATCCTCTGTCCTTCCGAGTCTCCTTTCCAGTTAGGTATGATTTCCAGGCAGGCTGCTGCAAAAGCGGCTGCCCCGAGGCAGGGAGATGCCTGGGGTGGCTGTGGAGGATCCTGTGCTGAGTGCTTGCCTTGTGGCTGGAGACAGTCCTGGCCGTCTCCCACCCTACTTGGTGCAGAGTTTGGGTATGACTGGAAACAGAAAATGGAGACACCAGGGAATATTTAGAAACATGAACAAAGGATGCAAGAAAAATTGCAGCATGCACAGACAGAACATCCATCCAACAGGCAAAAGAAGGTCCTGTAAATGTGAGCTCATCAGCTTTATCAGATTACACGGCTGTATTCCTTGGGGTTTGTTTCACTTCTGCAAATTCTGGGTTTTGTTTTGAGCTTTGTTGCTCAAAAGGGATAAAAATTAGAGCGCGAGCTTTTTACAAAACTAATTACAGCATTGTTCCAATAGAACAACTTTTTCCTTTCTTTCCTTGGCACTGCAGAAACCTGCATAAACTTAATTACAACTATTTACTTGGTATTAGCATATCCCTTCTCCCTTGTCAAATCACCGTGCAGGGAGGAAAAGGCATGAGACCTACCTTACATAAAATGAGTTTCTCACAAAAACATGTTTTTGCAGATATTATTCTCTTTTGGAAAACTTTCTGTTTTTTTTGACTTGAAAAGGAAATGTTTCCATTAACAAGTATGGATTTAGATGGTTTTCTTAAAAAAAGAAAAAAAAAGTTATATAGTTTTTTTATTCCTTTTCCCCAAACCTGTTGAAACAATTGGCATAATAAGCTACCTAGGCACTCAGTTTGCATCAGTCCCAATGGGAATAAGATCTCTAAGAGTTAGACATTTAAATAGCCTAACTAATTGCCTTCTGACAAAGAGACTTTATGGAATAAGCCATTCAGCCCACACGATTTTCTTCCTTACCTTTAAAGACTAGCATTACAGCTGTCAAAGGGCGCCTAGGCTTGGTAGAAGCTAAGGGTTAATTGAGGATAGAGGGATTGCTAAATATCTTGAATTGCATGGATAGATCTAATGTGAATCTCTGCTTTCCACAAGCTTTTATGTACAGAATTAATCAGCTTAAAGATGGAACAGCAGATGCAATATTGGTACTTTCCACAGGGCCAGCGTAACTGTGATGATGTGTACTTTCTCCTCTTTCCTCACTGATAGAATAATATCAGCATGGTAAAACTGCTACAAATAACGGCACATATTCTGGCTGGGTATAAAAGCCCCCTGTCTAAAGAGGTTGCCTTGCCTCAGCAGCTAACCCAGGATCCCATTTAACCCAGTTAATCCAGTGTTCATCCTCAGAAGCCGTCCGGGAGGTGAAAATGGGGGCAGGCATCATGTCCCCATACAGCGCAGAAGTCCTTATTGAAGGCAGGCACCAGGGGATGGTGACAGCAAGGTCTGAGGAGACCCCAGAGCTCCACTGCAACATAAAACCTCTGCATCATTATCTCCAGGGGAGAGGGAGCTCAGGGCTGGAGGGGTCACAGTCTGTGGTTGCCAGGGGTTGCTGGGGAACCACATATGTGGGCTGAGATCCCCTGCCTGCTGGGGATGTTTTGTTTCTGCCAGGATGTCCCAGTCTTTAGAGCAATGCTGGGCTCATGCCTGAGACTTGGGACAGTGTGCTACAGTGGGGCAACCAAAGTCACTGCAAAAGCTGCACTGAGTTAGAGGTATGAGCAAGAGACGTGGTTAGGAGCTGGACAAGAGGAACAGAGACCACACCGTACCAGAGGACAAGTCAAGAGCATGATCAGACATCAGAGGTAGAGAAGACAAGGAGCTCACACTGGACCAGATGCTGGAGCAAAGCAAGGTCAGAAGCAGGAACCAAGGTAAAACAGGAAGAAACAAGGCTTCAAGTTTAGCCAGAAAGAGCTGCAGTGATTCTCTCCTCCGGTGTCTGGGTGGGGACAAACCTGGGGCTTCAGGTGGATATGAGGTTTATTGGGCCCTCAGGTCCACTACGATAAAGTGGGGCCAGGCAGTCACTGGAGGCAGGGACTGACTTGACCCATCACCGCCAGGGAAAAATAAAAGGGTAACACAATCCCACTGGAGGCATATTTAAAAATATGAAATGGCTCTGAAAACCACAGTTAAATAATGTGTTGTTTTAGCTAATTATGTATTAAGAACCTTATTCCCAGAGACAAGTAGAGCCTTGTTCAAATTAGCACATTGCCTGATAATTAAGAAATTTGCTACAATAACAACAGCACAACTACCCAAAACCAACATTGTAAAAATAACTTTGTGAAAAATCTTTCACTGTTTGTTAAGGTCATTAATTAGAGGAATTACGTTACAAAAATTCTGTTAAGCCAGTGGTGGTGTAAACCGAGGTATAGAGAGTGCTGGTGAGCAGATACAATGGAGACTTTACATCGTATGAAAGGAGGGAATATTACATGCAGACTGTAAAACCACATCAACATATTAATCATCGTGCACCTCATGTATTTTCAGTATTCTTAAACTAATAAAGCTAGAATTGCTATTGACTCCAATAATTTCAAATGAGAGGCATCCTGCAGCTAAATCCTATATGGACATGGAGTGGAGGAATTAACTTTCAGCAAATTGAGTCCGTTTACCACAACCTTCCATTTCATTCCATTTGGCCTCCCATCCTGGAATATACTAACACCTTTTTTTTCAGTCTATGAAGCCATGGGCATGACAGGCCCTAAAGGCCATTCCAGGGCTGCTTTCCATTCCTCTTTGGCTTATTTCTGGACCCCTTTTGGGGAGGGGGAGGGTCACAACAGTGCTGTCTGAGAACACATTACCTGTTCTTTCTATGTGATGCACATTTGTTTAAATACTGCCCCACTGCCTGCTTGGATGATCTCTTCCAGCACTGACCACCACAAACTTACTGTGGGTAAGTCCTTTTACTGCTTACAATTTTACTGCCCTTTCATGTAAGCATCATTCTGTTCCTTTATTATAAAATACAGTCGAGAGAATGGATTGATCTGTGTTATACCATCATAATAAATCAAGGTCTCACTACATCACCTTTCTCCCAAAGATAACCATTCCTTGGTTTTGTATTCTCCTCATTAAATGTTAAGTCTCAACAAATCTCTAACTTTGTTATTATTTCCTGGATCTTTTCTAAGTTATGTTCTTCCTTGAAATGAGGAACAGTATTGAAAAAAACATTCCAGATTGATTATTTATATATATACACACATGCATTCTTTCTACTACTTAGTTCGGCAGTTTCTATCTCTGTTTAGTTAGTTTTTATCAGTATTTAATCAGCATTAATGTTTGATGTTCACTGCTGCTGTACACTTCACTGATACGCAGAAATTCTTACAGTGTTCTTCATAGACCAGCAACATATGAATATATGATTTTTTTTTCTAACCTTCACACTGGTTATATCTAATCAACTAAAAACCTTCTGACTTCAGTTACATACATATTGCCCAATATAGAAATCTACTTGAGTTATTTAAACAAGTTTCTTACAATTTCCCTTGCCTTTTCTAATCAATATTACTTAGAATCAAAGTTCCTCAGTTCCTATAACAGGCACATCAGGAGGGTGCGAGTGTAAGATCTGCTCAGCATGGGACCCTAAGTTGTTACCTCCATAGTAATGAAGGGCTATATGCAGTATGCACGATATTTCTAATCCTCTAATGCTGATTTACTTCAGTATTTTAAATGGGAGTATATGTGTGAGAAGGAAAACGTAGGACTTTTAGGGGAAAAGAGCTGTCAGAGCTTCCTGTAAGGGTGAACAAGAGAGAGGATTTGAGAAGCAGGAAATGTGTAGGAAGAAAAGTAGGCAGTGGCTTTTTCAGATGAGGGAGCCACTCACCGTAACACCGTAATATCCTCAGGAGATGTGTTCACACAGGCAGTGGTCAGGACAGTCAGTCTGCTGGGCCAGCGCTGCTCGGAGCAGCGAGCCGTGACACTGCCGCTTCCTGCAGTGTGACCTGCAAGGCAGGCAGGCTTTGTGTTGGGGCTGATTCATTCTGAGCACTGCACATGAGTAATTGCCACAACCGCAGACAGGCTGGTGGGTGGCTGGTTACAGTGACGGGGCAAAAAAAGCCATGAGAGATGCTTAGCTCTTGGACGTGAACCACCAGCTTGGTCCCCTCCGTGCATTCCTTAAAGTGACTTTGGATGCATGCACTCAGTAGCATACGCTTTCAATCTGCACCCTGTGCCTTTGGGGAGACACACACATAAACTGACTATAGCCACCTAAAATGTGGCCATCTGAGTCCTACCCTTCAGGGCTCCTCACAGACCCCCATGGGATGCACAGACAGACCATGCCCTGCAGGATGTGTTGCTTTTGCAGCAACATCAGAAGAGGCCAACAGAAGCAGCAAATATTCTTGTTAAGCAGCAAGGCAAGGATTACAGAGGTCAGCTGGTCTGAGGCCCTTAGGTCCTCCCAGGAGCTTCTCAGGGTGACAGTTTAGGTCTCAGAATGGGCCATTTCTTGAGCGCCCTCAACAGTCAATAGGGAAGGAGGCATATCCATCCTTCCCCATGGCTATGTGGGAAGCATCTCTGGTGCAGTCTCCATACTGATATTAGGTAATGTGAATACACTCCTTCATGACCATCCTAAAGAGACACGTGCCTGCTTATTGTATACAAATTGTCCTCTCCTTCTGCTGTTTGAGCTGTGTCCCATTCTTTCTTTTTTGCTTTTACTTGTGACTTTTACTTCAAGTCCTTCAGATGTATCTTCTTTGAAGAGCATAGTCTTTGTGGCTTTTGCAACTCGCTTGGGGCATGCTTATAGGTTTTGAATATATACACCCAAAAGCTCCCCAGGAAGCTAACAATATTCAAAAATGAATTACTTTGTACAGGAAGGAATTCTGCACCTCAGGGATCCTCGTCAGGATGGATGGACCAGAAGATTCTTTTCAGAGGAGAGACATAACCTGGGGCTCTCAATGCAGTTCCTACAGATGCGCCGCTCAAACACAGGTTTGCCAAACCCACTTCCTTGTGTAAACACCAACTTCATCATATTAATTACACTGTAAAATTCATATGCACTCACTCAATATTTGCAAATGATCTGCTTGCAGCTGAATCCTTCTCTTTTTTTCTTTCTGAATTGCACATGGACACTTTGTGGCCCATAAAAAAGTGTATGATAAAAAGAAGTTTAAATATTAGCTGACCCAAGCCTATACACATTTGGAGGGAGCTGCAATTTACTCAGCGGAATTCATTTCCCAACAGTATATTTAAGGGTAGAATGTCATTTCAAGGTCTGATGGCTGATAAAGTTAAACATGTGCACTGGAGAAACAAAAGGTGCTGTCACTGCTGCAGTTTTCCAGTGCAGACCCGTTCACATACATTCCTGTGCTGAAATGGTTCTCCCCAAAAACATGACATACTCAGCCACATTCCCTGGGGAGTGCAGGGAGTGCAGGGGGAGCTGGGGCATGCAGTGGGGCACAGGGAGGACTGCAGTGAGGAGATGAGGGGTTGAAGGCACTGGGAGCTGGTGGTGGAGAGATGAGGGGGTGAAGGGAAGAGGGTGTTCAGGCAGAGGGTCAGGGTGAAGAAAACACCCTTTTCTCCATGGCTCGGAAGAGAAAAGAGACAAAGAGCAGGAGCAAGGTGGTGTGGGAAGACAGGGATTAACTACTAGACATAGCCTTTGGGTGCTCCTCCAGCGAGGACAACCCCCATATGACACACGGTTGGCTCTGCTCAGCCTGGAAAGGCACCATCGCTTCGTGGCCTCACTGCACTAAAGCCCTTTTCCCTTCTGAGGGTACCAGCTCGCTCCTTATTGCCAAAACCTGGCTGAAGATCAGTTTGAAAGCTAAGCTCTGCTTTTTTTGTTTTTCCCTTGTGAGAACTCATGTTCTCACTTGTGACTAAAGCTGGGACCTGAGCAAATGCTGAGACAAAAGGAAGGTGTTGTTTAAAGTATTCCCTGCAAGAGAGCTGGAAAAGTACATTTTGGGCTGTTCTAGCCCCAAAAATCCTCATTTTGCTAAGATGAACTGTGAGAGCTTTTAGTACCAAGGGCCGAAGCAAATCTCTTATCTTTGTGTAATTGTCAAGAATGGGAATTTAGTTTATAAAGAGTAGTTCAATTTGGATTTTATAAAGAAAATAAAACCATCATTGAAACACCAGGGAAAGCTGCACTTCAGTTTTGAAGAGGCCACAAATGCAAAGGGCCAAATCCATGATGGGGTGTCGGGACAGATCTGAAAGGAGATCCTGGTGCCTGAAGGGGAATGTGGCACCTTAACCCCAAACCCTGGTATGCTCAGCTGAACTCCACAGCACCTTGTCTGCTACTAGAAAGCTCTCCTGCTCTCACCATTTATCCCACTGAAACTATTTCCCCTACAAAAAAGAATCTGGGGTTCCTTATGCCCAATGGCACAGCATATGGAAGTGAAAGGAGCTGCCTCATCACCTGGCTCACCCTCCCTGGTGTCCTCAGCAGACATACTGGCCCCTCTCCCCTGTCCCTCCCGCAGCCCTGTGTGCGCAGTGCCTGGGGGGAGCTGGTAAAGAGACAGAGGTTCCGACCCTTTTGGGAGCATGGTCAGAGCATGGTGTCATAGGAGAAGATGCCACCCCAGGAGGGCAGAGGCAATCCTCATGTACAAAGAGGGACGACCCCGCCTTGAGGGAGTAGCTGCTGTGAATGCAGCACCACAGACCCACGCTTTGCTGGAAATATTAGGTGCCAAGCCTGCAACAGCCTCAGCCAGAGCTCAGTGATGTACAGATGCCATGCTGTGCACCATGTCCTCTGCACAGCTCCCTGGTGGAAAGGTCTCTGAGACCTGTAAAAGTTGTGTCGTACATGCCCCGAGCCAGAGCTGCTGTGGCTGCGCAAAGAGCCCATCAGAGCTATGAACCATCATGTCAAAGAAATGAATATTAATCTGTGCCCAGAGAGGGTTTCAGATGCTATCGCACAGGGCTGTAGGTGTCAGAGCTCCTGTTTAACCTCAGCAGAGAGCAGCCAAGGGGTGGGCTGCCAAGCAAAGCAGCAGATGCCAGTTCAACAGCAGATAAAATAACAAAACCAGCAAATTCATGGTAAAACCCTGACTGTTTTCTGTGCTAAGCCAGCCACAAATTAAAGAAACAGTTCAGACCTAGAAAAAAGAAGTAAAATCCAGGAAGGAAAAGCTATTGATTCAAAAAGAAAAGCCTGGGGCTGGAAGTGAAAGGTTTGAAGCATGTTCACTCTAGGGCGGTGGTGCATCGGCACAGGGCTGCTGCCACCAGGTGCCTTGCACCCTGCAGGAGGGATGGGGCTGCCCCAGGCTGAACAGCTGGGGCTGTGGCCAGGAGGGCCCCTTTTCCCTGCTCTCCTGGAAGCCCACAGGGAGATGTTGTTTCTAAGTAATTGCATATGCCACCAAAAACCAGAGCTTAAGCACTGTTACTCAGCCTCTCCATGAATCCGGGCTAGCGCAGCGAGGCACCAATAGCCTGCGATGCCTGGAAACCATCACCAAAATTGTGACCTGAGGTCTTACTCTGAGCACAGGCGTTCGGGTAGAGGTGGTGAGACAGACACAAGCTGAAGGAAAACTGGCAAAAATTCATTTTGCAGAGAAGGTTGTACAAAACAAGGATTTTAAGCCGGTTCTCCCTCCACACAGAAGTATTTAACATTCGTACAAAAAAGGCAATCGCCTGATTGTGGTAAAAAAATCACATTCATAAATGGAAGGGGACAACTGCTAATCCTCACTCTGAAATGGAGGGGATGCAATTGCAATGAAAAAAAGAAAATATGCAAGGTATAAAAGAGGAAACTGGAAGCTGGTGACAGCTTAGGACGATATACCGGTTCATAAACTCAAAATAAAACCCTTTTGAGTAACGGAGATGTCTGGCCCCAGCATCCTGGCCTTGATGCTGCACTCAGAGTCACAGGCTGGGTGACAGCGGGGAACCTTTGTTGCTTGCCTCCCGTCGTTTGCCAGAGGTCTGTCTGCTACAGAGGTAAAGTCCTTTGCAATGGGCAAGGTATTGGCTTATTTTTTGAACTGTCCCTTGCACAACTCTGCCTTTTTCCTCCATGGGGTTTCTAAGTGCTAAACCAGGTACCCAGAGAAAGAGGGGAGGCACTTAATCTCTGCTGTTGAGATTCACAATTAGACATTGTAACACTGCAAACAGTCTAACAGTCTGGGGAGACTGTCTGATTATGCCATAAAAAACATCATTAAAATGTTGGATTTAAAAGAAAAACCCTTAGTGCTGGAAAAACTCATTAAAAAGTCATTATTAGGTGGAACCGCCATAGCAGAAGGAGGTGGGTGTTTGTGTAATGGACCTTGCATATGCACAGAAGGACCACCTGGTGATGCCATTACAATGCAAGATTACAATGGCTAAACAATTTCAGTGCCAATCTACAGGGGCCCCATTGAGTTACAGAAATGAAGCAAGGTTCTGCTGTGCAGACGTCCCACTACTGATTACGAAAACAAGAAAAAAAATACATATTGTCTCTACTTTTATTTTGCTCCAGAGGTAGTCTCATAAAGCAAACCTCCCACCTTTTCCAGGGTTCCTACACACCAGCAGTCAGAGGGTCCTGCAAATCAGCATGCGTGACCAGTACAGAGCACACACCAGCAGGGCACCCTGGGCAGGAGGGCTGGTTTCGGTTCAAAATGTCTCAATAAGGTATAATATACCTAAGTGCACCTAGGCACTTCTAATCTACCATCAGCAAACAGATAGGTGCATAGCAAAGAAATGTACAGCATCATATTTAGCTAAGAAAAAATGTTTACCCTGTCCTCATTAAATCCTGAGCTGGCTACAAATGTTTATATATCTTCACTGGAAAACAGTTTTTCTGAGCATTTGGCCTGGCCTTTGCCCTGCCCTCATGGGTACACCTGGTGCACTGCGACGGACCCAACTGTTACGGTGGTTTGCTCGGAGAGCGGGGAGGCCACAAAACCCCATGTTTCATTAGATTTCCCACAGTAGCTTCCATCCACCAGGGCCCTGATGCCAAAGAATACGCTAAAACCTGGTAACTTTTTTTTTTTAACTGAATTGTTTGTTGCAGAGAAACTCACAGTTGTATTTACTGCTCTTAAAAGACTTTTGATTTCTCAGCTGAACCCTGTTCAGCTGTGGAGGTTGCTCGAGGGAACTGAGGGCCCTGGAGACCTGCTGTTATGAGGATGGAGCCTGAACCTGTGTGTGATGCTCTCTGCTGTGACCCTGCTACCAGTTCTGAAAATGCTCTGCTTTAAATGGAATAAAACATCTTTCAGGAAGGAGTGCAAGCGCTTGGTCTCAAAAATTCCTGAATCAGTAAAAAATAAGGTAACACATAATCCTTTTCTTTCCCACACTGTGACCACGCATGTCCCACTCCCTGCAGATGCAGCAGCCCTGCACAGCAGCGGGAAGCCTGGTGTAGTATGCTGTGCGCACCAGGGTTTTTTTCTGGAAAACATCTGTTTCCCATTAGCCTGTAACTGACAGTTGACATCTATTTTACAGAAAACCAGTAACCATACCATTGTGATAGCTGGAATAGAGTCTGGTAAATAATATCCACTGTCATGACAAACAAACTGGGGTTTCTTTTGTTTTCTATTTCCATCCATCTGTGGTCATCAGGAAAAAAACTATGCAAAAGCTCAGGCATGTTTAGTATTACATCCAGAGGAACCCCTGAAGCCATCCATCAGTTCACATTGATATATTCCTACTCATTTCTAAACCCTCTGACTTATTCACAGGAAAGGTTGCCATGAACTGGTTGCTCACCCACCTGGGTTGCAGCGACCTGAATCCCTACACCTGCTGGCAGCCAAGCTGCCTGCGCTTCTGTGTACACCAGCAACAATTTAGGAGAGAGGACCTCACTTCTTGCTGTGCCTGTATGGGAGGGGCTCCCTCTGGGTTTCAGAAGTGTTTCTTGTGCTCACAGAGGTAAACACTGGCTGAGGTAGGAGCTACCAAACTGCACATAAAGTGCAGGCTGTTGTTCCACTTTTAAACATATTTATAATATTTCAATAATGGTGTAACTAAATATGTAATTAGAGTGGAGCCAAGTTTCTTGGAGCAGAACTTCCCAATTTAGCTTTGACTATTGCCTGAAATAGCTACATGCAGGCAAAGCACTGTTTGAGGAGAAAACCTTTGCTAAGGGGGTTTGCCTGGGAACCTCCCTAACCCAGGTGGCTCAAAGGCAGGGCTGGCCACTTGCCAGGACTTGTCCTATTCTTCACATTAATTCCCAGAGCAGCTTCAGGAAACTTCCTGGCCCTTCTGCATAAAAAAAACCACCTTTCCCTATAAAAGGTTAAGCCTTAAAATGCCCACTGGGGAACAGACCTTGGAAGCAGGCTAGCAGTCAGTGGCCTGAGGAGAGAGGACTGGATGTCGGTAAGAAATAAAACCTCTCCTTGCATTTCCTTGGGCCTCTTTCTTTCCGCTTACAATAAATGAACTCTTAGTGCTAAGCTAAGACAGATCACTTGGACTTCCTCTGCAATATCCAGGTTATTTCAGTGAGGTCGTAAGCAAAGGTGTGAATTCAGCCAAGGTTATCAGTCTGGATGAGCTGCTGACTGACAGCTATCCAGCCAAGCTGTGCTTGGATCCGCATGAAAGCTAGCCGTCTACCACATCTGCAAAGTAAAGCAGGTTGTGTGGACCTGACTGCTGTGCCCAGGACAAAAGTACCAGTGACTTGAAGTTTTCACCCTGATTTCTTCAGAGAGAAGGAGAGCATTACTGCAGGAAGGCTCTCGCTGAGTTTGCTGAGACCAGGGTCCATCTGTCCGATGATTCCTCACCAAAGGGTGTAATAACCCAATCAAATTATGTGTATACCACAGCACTTAGAAACCTCAATTACAGCTCCCACTGTAATATTTAGCTGCATTAGCTTTTGTTGCCATTAAATGTTAAGAAAAACGGGAATAAATGGGAACTGCCTTCATGCCCTTAGGGGTGCAGGTGTGGAATGGACATGATTAGTATGTGAAGGGGACTCTAGATGGAAATGCAGGCCTGTATTTATTTACTGCTATTGTGGAACCATATGCCATATGCTATACTTAAAATTGCTAAGTTTAAGCATTCAGAAAATCATGCTAGGCATAAAAGTATCAGGACGCTGTCCTAGAAGTGAATACATTATTACCGAAATTATTTAGTTGCATTCTAATTTTAAGGTTTTGGTTATTCTCAACTCATGTTTCTAGGGCTTTTTGTGCCTTAAGGAAGAAATCTGGATAAAGCAATGTAAGCACAGATCACAGAACTAGGGCTGGAAGAGATGTCAAGGATCATGTAGTCAACCCTTCACCCTGGTGGCTGGATTCAGTGCTCCCTAAACCCGTTTTGTCAGATGTTGGTTTGGCTCATTCTTAAAGATCTCCAGAGACCTCTGCAGAGATTCCATAAATGCAGTTTATTCCCGTTTGTGACAGAAATGCTAAGTATGAATGGAGAACAGATGGGAAAGTCCAAGTGTGGAAGGTTGAGGAGAAACAGCGGAAGAATGGCAGGGTTAATAACACCTTGCTTAGCAGGTCATCAGCATCCCATCACATCTACAAGGAGCTTCTCCAGACACCCAGACTAAGAAAACAAGGAACTACCTGAAACAGAGGACAGCCTACGAACAGACTAAGAAAAGTCATTAAGAAGTGATGGTGGGAAGATAAAAAAGGCAAAGACAAAGAACAAGGTTGGAACCTTGCTATGCCCAGATAAGGACCAAGGACAGTAGGTGAATCCTGCACAAAGAGCTGGGACAGGGTGGAGAAACAGAAGATCCTAATTACTGTCTGCTCCCAAGGGGCGCAAAAAGCATGACCAAAACGAGCACAGGGTCACGAAGCTGGTTTCAGGAATCCATGAGAGGTGTTGAGGACTCAAGCTAGTGTCACTTGTGCTTCTTGTAATTGCAAGAATCCTGACCAGACCACCTGGATACTTGGACACCACTTTCCAGTGGGTTACCAGGAAGGTTACTGAGAAGGCAAAACCAGGCTCTTTACAAAGGTGCAGAGTGGGAGGATAAAAAAAAGTGGTTATAAATTAAAGTTGTGGAGCTTCTGCCTTGACCAAGGAAAAAGGTTTCCCAGAAAAGTTTTGAAATCACAACCTCTGGGTCTGCATTGCACTAATGCAGAAGTTGTACTAGAGAACTTCAGGGTCCCTTCTGATGTGGACCACCCTACGGTCCTGTGATACACACATTTTTGATGCATGTGAGTATGTATCTATGAAATGTGTGAATGAGTGAAATCAATTTTATATTAAATAAATAAAATATATTAAATTTATATAAATTTAAAATTATATAAACACATTCCCCATAAGGTCTTTCATAGAGATGTGCTGCTACACATTGCTGCTACATTTTGCAAAATTATTTTTCTAACATCAAAGCCAAAATCTTCCCTGCAGAAACATATGCCCCTTACTTGTCTGATCCACAGTGAGTGGGACAAGATTTCCTTCCTCCTTCCAGTTGCCTTTTACATGTTACATGACTCCCCAGTTTCTCTGTGGTTCTTTCCTCTCCAGATAAAACAAAATCTCTCTGTAAACCTTCCCTTGTTAGAGATGTTTTCTAGACTTCTGCACATGCTGTTCTAGGCTCTGTGCTTTGCATCTTTCTTAAGAGCAAAGCCCAAAACTGGTCCCAGCATTCAGTCTGGAGACTTTTTGGTACAAAAATAATAAAAAATAATAACTTCTGATGCCTACTAGGCCATACCACTGCTCATACTTTTATATCACCTTTGCCTTTGCTCCTAACTGCACAGCATCTACTTCTGCCCATTTGTGATTCATTACTCACCCTCCATCCCCTTCTGGGGGGCAGCTGCTTTGACTGCCATCCAGATATTGGCACCCCATATTGATGCATGTGGTTATTCCTACCTGAATGCAACCACTCTCTTGTCTCCTTGAATCATATCTCCTTGTTCCCAACACTGTTTCCAACTTCTTGAGACCAGTTGAAAGTCCAAACTTCATTGCAGCTCTTCACTGCTTAATGTTGTCTGCTTTTTTCATGGACATACACCCATTTCCATCACCCAAATCATTAAAACATAGCCTAGAACCAGACCAGAACAGATCCCTGAAAGGCAGAGAGAAGAAGAAAGAGAAATTATTCTTTTAACTTCATCAACTAACTTCTGAATAATATGTAATATATACTAACAGCATGAGAGTTTGCATTACTGTTTGGGTGAGGAGCAAGTTGCAATCCAAGCTGGAGGTCAGGGTGGTGGCTGCAGAGGATGGGTCCTGCAGAAACATCCCAGTTATCAGGGGAGTGAAAAATACCAAATGAGGGAGTGGGCTAAGCTTGTGTGTTCAGCACTTCCCACCCAGCACCACTTTCTCACGCTCAGGGCAAGATTTGAGGGCCTGTAAAGAGTTTCCGTCATAGCAAAGCAAAGAAAATACCTTTACATGTATGCTAAACAAATGCAGATTTAGCACTTGAAGCCACTCTGCTGTGTCCACACAACGAGGTCCCTGTGACGGCAAGGTAGATATAGCTGCTGTGAAATAAAATTCCAGCGGCACAAAACAACTATACTAGTGGCAACTGAATCTCTGGCATATGCACATCCTTAATCAGACACTACCCAGGAAATATGCAGTTTAACCAGCATTAATGAGTTTATCAAGACAACCATAACCTGAAGAAAAATATTTCCTTTATTCTGTTATTCCCTTAAGACTATACATACAATGGGAATGAGTCCCCAGTTAACACATATTCTATCAGTCTACAAGCAGAGGCTCCTGCAGTGCACTCAGCCTCCTTCCTTGCAAAGGCGCCTTTTCCATTTCAGGATAATTTCACTAACCTGGTGTTGAAAGTGGAACTGTGGTGCTATAAAATATCTTCTCTCCTTAGCACTAGGCACTAATCCATCTCTGAGTGCCAAAATCACAGTGATGGGCACTTAATTTTCTACTGCTGTGAGTAAATATAGATGTTCAGAAAAATGTTCCTAATTGCAGATTGCTTTTGCTGCATTTGTGGGTTTTGTACCTCTGCTGAAAATTAAAGTCCAGCCTCTCAAATACAGTCAACTCCATTGTCATCAACATCAGACTTAATGCCTGCAAGTTTACAAACAAACTAGGGTAATGGCAGACTGGAGAATAATACCTTGGTATCTCATTTACCATTGCTTGGTTCTTACAGGCCACAAGTGCCTGTGTTATTAGTCCAACAGTTTTATGGGATTCACGGTCCTTTTTGAGCTGCTAATCACTTGATCGTGCTGAATTATTGCAGGCTATGATATTCTGTATAGTGCTGCATGGCAGCACACTGCTGTGAGTTTTGCAGCGCAGTCAGGTGCCCAGCCCCAGCTCGGAGGCACTGCCCAGCAGAGCTGCTTGACCAGGTGGCTGCAGCATAAGGTCATCCCTGGACGCATGCTTTCCACGCAGGGCTGCTAGGTACAGCCCAGTGCACCCCCAGGAAGCATGGTTATCTATCATGTCCCTCCTCCAGCATTCATCCATTGCAGCCTTCCCTAATGCAGTCAGAGCAGAGACCTGGCAACTTGCTCTGCCTGGCATGGAGGATCAGGAGAGAGGTTGTGGTGGTTCTGGTGTGCGTGACATGGCTCTTGCACATGCAGGCAATGCAGGTGGCACATATGGTTTCCTCAATGGTGGATGTGCTGCTGGATATGTGCTGAGGACACAGAAAATGATGTGTGGCTGGGCCAGGGCAAGGAGATAGCCAGGGTGGGCAGGATGGGTCCTGGGAGAGGAATGGATCCCTGGGAGAGGCGGGTAAGAGAAGTCACAGCGCTTGGGAGAGGGTATCCCACCTCCCACTGTCACTGTGTCCTTGCACAGCACTGCATTGTTTTGCAAGGTGTTGATGCTATTTCTTTCTGGCAGGTTGCACCAATACAGGTAACATCCAAAAGCTATTTCTTATGTATATAGTGCTGATCACTCCAGAGCATGTCACACATACAGAGCCCAGTCTGCCAAATTCAGCATCACTTCCATGACTGGAAATACCTCACCTCCACAGGGATAGGGCAGTGGAGAGCCCAGCCCTTCATATGGTATAAAAGGTGCATGGGAAATTATGATTTTTGATTACTGTTTTCTTCAACCACATGGACTACTATGCAAAAAAAAGTTTGTATTAATGTTACTACTGACTTTTGGAAAGTGGAAGGCAGGGGTATATTATCTATGCACTAAACTCAGGATTGCTGCTGCAACCCAGCAGCAGGGATAACACCAATAAGCTTTGTGCCACCAAGCAAAGCAAAATCAAGGAGGCCGTCCCATAGGGCAGCTAATGGAATAGATGGAGTGACAGCCCCGTCACTTCTTGGTACCCTGCATGCAACCCGTGGCCCTGCAGGTGGTAGTTTTCAACTCTGCCCTCCAAAATGTTGGCAGAGAATTTGGGTTTTTAACAGTATTCCTGGTTTTGTTCTTAGTTGTCCTCCATGGACCTGGTAGACACCCCTGCCCTGAGTGCCACCAGATCACGGGCTGAGCTGCTGCTTAGAGGCACCACTGGGAGGATTTTACCAGCAACAGCCCTCAGGTGAGCAGGGAGGAGGAAGGTTGTTCCTCACTAAGAGGTTCCTTCCCTTCCTCACCCTCTTGGCAGGATTAACCATAAGTTAAGGGTTTAATTTCTAGAACTGGTTCCACAATCCTGTATTTTGAGCTCTGGGGAAAAAGGGGAAAAAGGGGAAAAAGGGGAAAAAGAAATTATCAGGAGAAAGGTAATCTATTTTTCTCAGCTGACAGTGGGAATTCACCCTCTGTCCCTGCATATAAGTACTGATGTGGGCCACAGGAGGGGTCACTTTAGTGAGAGGTGCCCCTATAGGTGCTGCTGTTAAGTTCTTACAGCTCCCATAAGCAAGCAAAATTAACAGCAACTGAAGGTCTTCCAGTGCAGAGCTTCTACAAGGGCCAAAGGCTTTCAGTTAAGATGATCACATCATTTATTCTGAGGGCTGGTTTTTAACATCAGTGCATTTATTATAATCCACCATATGGATTTGACTTGTATTGAATAATTAGGAAAAAGTTTTTTAAGTATGGAAAGAGAGCTTAGGAAATCCAGGACTTCGGCGACCAGACACGAGATGAGATGATTTGCAATCTGTGTAGGATATATCTATTTCTCTCAGCCTGTCTTTCATTTCAGAAATGGGTATTAGCATGTGGAAAGGGCTCAGTATCACCTCCTTTTCTTTAAAGAGGAAACATTTCCGTTCCTGCTTTAAATTGTTCCTGCACATTCTTGGCTGTCATGTCAGCTCTGCCATCGTCAAACCATATTCAGGTGTGCAGCTGGAGCAACCCTGCAGGAGCCAGTGGCTTTGTCCCAGCTTTCCAGGAGTGTTAATGAAATCCAAAGCTGGGCCTGGAGATTCTCCTTGCTCCAAGTAAGGGTAGAGGCAACTGAGAATAAGTTATATGAGAAGGGGAAGACACAATTTCTGCGGCAGAAGTTAATTCTAATAAGTAATTGTTATTTCCACCTCTCAACAGTGGTTTGATCTTTCTGGCAGCGCTCAGCACAGAGAAACAAGATTTGGCACGACTCCACGATTAGCAGACACCTGGAGATTTTGCCTTCTGTACATCCTCAGAGCAACAAAGCTCTGACCTCAGGCAGAGCAGTGGGGAGTCGCTTCTGCCTCTGCAGAGTCGGGAGCTTCCAGGGCATTGGGACCCTCACTGGAACTGGGGAGGAAGAGGAGAATCTTCCCTCCATGAGCAACAGGCTCTCCCAGCTCCAGGGGGGACCCAGACCCTCCTGTTCCTGCCAGAGGCAAGGTATGAAAAGAATCTTGCCCAGGGAGAGGCAGTAAGTCCTACACTAGTCTTCTCCAGAGTGCCTGAGGATACCGAGCAGACACACAGTCTCACTGAATATCTCATCCCAAATGCAACCCAAATGACCTGACAGTATATTCGCTTTCTAGTTTTAAGATAAAGCATCATCACACTCTGCCACATGCAACACTCCCTGGAGCAGTGAACCCCATTCCCACGAACGCTGCCCCGATTCATACGGACACCAATATCTTACAGAAGTCAGTTTGCAGAAGTTGCATTCTGCGAGGGATGTCACAATGAAGCAAAACATGCCTAAAAGGAACTGATCTTCTCGGTGTCAGATCTCTGGCCTGCAACCTGACCAAAGATGGTTGGTAAACCCCTAGGACAAGAAGAAAAACTCCATTATTTGGGTGCCTTTTTCTGAAGGAAACTTGCCTTTTTAGGACATGCTTATGATGTTTGTTTGGCTTTGGACTCTTGAGAATTTGTGATAGGATGCCAAGATACCATGTTCATATGCTGGCTGTTCATGCCCCACAATACAGAACCACAAATGAAAAGCAGCAAAACAGCAAACAAAAAGGGTGTTTGGCCCACCATATCCAAGCCTTTGTGCAAACCACTGCTTTTCAGGAACATCCTCAAAATAAGGAGAGGATCCATCCATATCTCCGATGTTAGCGTGAAATTATATTCCAGGAGTTACACAAAAATAACCTAGTCCTACAAAGTTCAAATCTCAAATCTAAGTGAGATGCACTTTTAATCTATGATTAGTACTTTCATATTTGCCAGCAAGACCCCAGTAGCATTGGTTCCCATTGGAAAACTCCATATAAAATCCTTACAAACAGCCCAGTAATATTGTTGTGTTTGCTGTTATTCATCTCCAGCTTGGACACATCAGTGGTTGTATCAGGCTGCACTGAGGCAGCATGCTGTTGCAACATGAAAAGCATAAAACAGCACCAAATGTTTCACTCAAAGGCAGCCATTTATACTATTCTCCTGGAGACAGACAGCTATTTTCTCATTATTTAAATAGGACCCAAACCCTGAAAGAGACACTGCGAGTAACGGTCTCCTTATGTCTCTACAAAGGAGGCTTCCCTAGCTGCTGGCACTAAACCAGCTCTTATTTGACAGCCATGCTATAATTACATCTAGGTCAGGAGGCATAAACTGACAAATTTTGTTTGGAAACAATAATTGGGAAAAGAAGTAATATCCAGGCAGAGTTAGTAATTTGGGATCCATTTTGCCCTCCTGAAAAGGCTTTTCGCAGGTTCTTATTAGCATAGGAATTAACATGAAATGCACGCCCTGAAGAGTGCATGAGAGAAACCATGCTAAAAAATAAGGTATAACTAGAAAAATATGTAATGAAATGAGCTCTGAACTCTCAGATGAATGCTCTGGAGTGGGGCAGTGAAGCAGTAGCTTGAGAGCTATTGTAACAGCTGGGCTAGTCAGGTAGGAAAGACAAAGTTCCCTTTTCCAGATCTCTGGGAGACAAGACACCAACTGGGTCATCCATTTTTTTGCTGCACTCAGTGCTAATTTCTGAACTCTTATTAATTACACTGACTAAATGATTATACCTTTAAAGCAGCCTACTGCGAATGGCAGCAAGGTGTCTAAGTGCTGGGCACTGTACCCTAGAACCACAAGATACTTGCAGAAGGCAATTTTACTTCCATATTTTTGGAGCTTCTGGTAATTCAGGCAGATGCCTGACTGAATGAGATTATCAGTGACTGAGCAGCAGCTGTGACATACGTTTATAAAAGCAGTGCCAAAAGGCCTGGAAGGATCAAGAAAGATGGTTATAATTGTATTACCAACCATTTGGCTTGACTGTGTGAGGGATGCCAGCTGGTCATTTCAGTGTACAAGCTATTTCTGATACTTGTGCTGCAATACATAAGTTTGGTCTAATGAGTGCCAAACATACATGGAAATGAGACCTTCCAGGGAAGAGCTTCAGACTGTCAAGCTTCTCACTCATCACCTACGCTGGCCATCTGAGCTCTGCACGTACCTGCTGCAGACCGAGTGCCCCTCCGGGGTTTTCAGTGCACCTACCTCTCCTTCAGCTTCAGCGGCAACAACATGGGGAGAGTGGGTGGTCAAATCAGATGTGTAAAGCTGAGCAGTGTGACACCTCCTGTGTGACCCTGCAGAAACAAGTACATGCCCCAAATAAGCAGATGTGAAGATGATGCCATTCTGAGTGTGCCACAGAGACGAAGTGCTTCAGTAGGCTGTATCCAGGAGAAGTCATTCACTGTTTGATGCACTGCTGAAAGGTCATGGCAAGCACAGTCTGGGCCCTGCCCCAGGAGCGAAGTGGAGAAGTCCTTCAAATCCCAGGATAGGGAGAGAGCATTTACAGCAGAAATTCTGAGCTCTACCATTTCTGAGGCAGGTTAGCTTCAGATGCATTTTGAGAAAGTTTTCTTTACCTGGAGGGGATTTATAATACCAGGCATAAGCTGCTCTCCCCTCTTTGCCAGGGAGGTAGACATGACATAGGCTGATCAAGAGAGAAGTGGTTGCTCTGTTTCACTTCACTGTGGATGTAAAGCAACATGGTATAGGTCATGTCTGTGAGATGGCGAGAGGGGTAGCAGCAACTTGCCCATGCTGGCTCCTGGCCTGGAAGTAGGTCAAACACCATCACAACAGAGAGTCAGTAGGGATCAGACAGTGAGGAGCAGAGGAGACTCTTCTACCTCATTCTTTCACAAGCCCAAGGATCAGCCTCAGCTGGGGACAGGCTGTCTGGGAATGTGTCCGGGTTTTGGCTGGGATAGAGCTAATTTTCCTCCTAGTAACTGGCATAATGCTGTGTTTTGGCTTTAGCATGAGAATAATGTGATTACTCACTAATGTTTTAGTTGTTGCTGTGTAGCGCTTACACTAAGTCGAGGGCTTTTCAACTTCCCATGCTCTGCCAGATGCACAAGAAGCTGGAAGTGGGCACAGCCAGGACAGCTGACCCAAACTGGCCAAAGGGATATTCCACACCATACGACGTCATGCTCAGCATATAAACTAAGGGGAGCTGGCCAAGGGGCAGTGACCACTGCTCAGGGACTGGCTGGACATCGGCTGGTGGGTGGTGAGCAGTTGCATCATTTGTTTTTCCTGAGTTTTTTCCTCTCTCTCTCTCTCATTATTTTCATTACAATTTATTGTTATTAGTAGTAGCATTAGTATTGCTGTTATTATTATATTTTTTATAATATTTTATTTCAATCATTAAACTGTTCATATCTCAACCCATGAATTCTCTGACTTTTGCTCTTCCTCTTCTCTCCCCCATCTCACTGGTGTGGGGAGGGTGAGCAAGTGGCTTGGTTGCCGACTGGGCGTTAAACCATGACATGAAGGAATAACAGGAGAGAGGAGATGGGGCAGAGAGGAGAGGAATGAACTTTTCTAGGGATGGGGGAGAAGCCCTAAATATGTAAAATGTGGGAGGTCGTGGAAAGGAAAAGAGCAAGCAGTAAAAGCCTGCGCATGGGTGGTCCTGGGGAAGTCAGTCAGGGAGAAGGAAGATTTAAGAGCACAAAACAAGTTTTGTTCCTAGTACAGACAATTAGGGACAGGTGCGTTCTTCTTTAATGGATTTTAGGTTAAACAAGGTATATCTAAAACACATTGAGCACATTGCGTCACTTGAGCAAACTGCTCTTATACTCCACCAAAGGTTTAATGTCTTTTTAGCATTTGGTTTTGTTGACTACCTCTCCCCACAAGCAGTTCCCTGGTCTGTTCAATTCTCTGTCTCTGCACAGGGCAGGCAGAACCCGCAGCACAGGCATATTTACGTGACAACGTGGCCACAAGGTGCCATTGGGGTCTTTCAGAGGGGCCATGCCCACTGCAAAGATGTGCTGCACTTTCAGCTGCTGCTCTTTGGATGCAGCTGCCTATGAAATACAATAAAGGTGTATATGTGCATACCCAAATACCCACATCATGGATATGTGGTGTCCTTCAAAACCCCTCCCAGAGGAGGAGGACAGCACTTCAAACCATTCATGATCATTAAAAGAAAACATTCATTGATGACCTCTACAGTTGGGATTATGAAGCAATTAACCAGATAGAGTTATTTAAAACCAGTAAGCTGAACTTGACATCTTTCTCCCACTTTTTACAAGGGTTCACAGAGCTCTGTGCTTACACCAAAGCTCTGATGGAGGCAAAACACCCAGATGCTTCTGAAGAAAGAATGATACTTCTCGTGGTCACTGGTGTGAGGTGAGATCCTGGTACGTTGCAGTCTCTTTCACACTTCCCAGTGTTCATTTCAAAATACTGATACCTCTGTGTTCCTAGAAAATATCAAAAGATCAACACAGAGATGCTGCAACAAACAACAATTCTTGTTCCCACGCAGTTCTTCCTCCCAGGGCTACAGATCATTTAATGGGAGAATTGGTTATTTTGAAATGAACTGTTCATTACGGTATTTTCATTGACAGTTCAGTGAAACTGTCAGCTCTTCTCTCTCTAATTGCTTTTGATCAACAAAAGAAGAACATGCGCCCTTAAAAGAAAATTATTTTGACGCAGCTGGAGTGGCTCTCTCTTTAAAAAGACTGATGTGTAAAAGAGCAAGCAATAGACAATAATGAGAAGAGAAAGAAAGAGGGGAAAAAAAATCTAACACATTTTCCCAAACAACTGTTTGTTACTTCAGTATTTCTGCAGACAAATACAGTTACTCCAGAGGAAAACTTTTGGTGCCCTTCAGCAACCTCTGCCAGAAGAAGAATTTGTTTGGATCAGCTCCTGCTAGCACTCAAAAAAAAGCCAGTTCTCAAGTATTTATAGAGAAGCAAGTTGTTAGCTTGTGTTACATGAGTCAGGTTTCTTGTTGGTGCCATTCAATCAAGCTACAGAGATTAACTTGGTATACAGTCTAGTAAAATCTGCCCTGGAATACCCATAACTGAATTTAGGCTACAACTCTAGTCATAATATAAGTAGCAGCCACGTAATCCTAAACTCTAGTGAAAAGCATTATCTGTCAGCACTTGGGTTTTAACAAATTTCTGTAAAGCACCTTGCATAAAAATCCTTGGCCCCTTCCTAGTTGGTAATTCATTAAGCACTAGTACCCCACATGGAAATCCAATTAATAACATGGTCCTTTAAAAATTAAATAGAAATTAATGTACATTTTCAGCCCACTTCTTCTCCCAGATCCTGAAATCTGAAGGAAAGAACCCCTCCAGTTATATTTTGGGATCAGAATAAAAGGAAGGCCTTGCACATTCAGAAAAAGCACAGGAAAGCCCCCAGATGCTGGAAAGCCACCAGCTTACACCTTCATCAGACCCTGGGGTGGTCAGGGCTCCGATGGGGATTTGAAGACGGATCTTGCCCCTCCTGCTCGGCTTCACCATTCACCACCTGAACTTCAGCACTTCTTCCCTTCTCCCCTTCCAGTGCTGCAGACCCCACCATTCGCAGCAGCACTCTGCAGGACCCCCATCTCAGCCAGCAGCCCTGTCCTCCCTTCTGGCTCAAGGCACCAGCTCCCTTTCCAGGGCCAGGAGCACTGGGCTTCACCTCCAGGAAAAGCCCCTGCCAGAGAGCTGGAGGGAAATTTCCCAAAGGGTGATGCTGGTGAGAGTCACTAGTCAGTCCCTAGCCAGAAAAGTTAGATCTGGTGTATGAGATCAGGGAAAAAGAACGCAGCGACACGACACGAATTGCCAGGCACATCTGGTTCAGGTGACAGTGTGTTCTCTGGGAAGGACGTGGCTGTGGGTTACTCATCATTACATTCCATTCTTCTAAAAAGGCCCTTGATTTCTGAACATCTAAAGATTTGATTTGGTTTGTTTTTAAAAAATCTTAGTATAGAGCATACATTGTCTGCTAGCTGATAGAGTCACCCTTGGGATTTCAGCAGTATATGTGAATGCTCGGCTTTTCCAGGAAACAAATCGCTCAGATTTATGTACCTAATTATGGATTTAAAAGCTTAACTTCTGACATGCTGGTTTGAAATATACGGCCACCTCCTTCCTGGTTATACATAACAGCTGTGAAAAAACCAAAAATGACAGAGAATGTCCCTTAGCCTGAAAGAGCTTGTTTTGGCAGCTAAAACAGTGTCTCTTGGGAGTGCATGGAAGATATCTGTGTTTAGCTGCAGGAGATAAACTGACCAGACATGAGACAGAGAGGATGGGAAGATACCTTGATTTGTCATGTCAAATCCAAGCATCGTGTGAAATTCCAGTCCCAATTTAACCCACTATTTCACATAGCTGGTACTCAGGCACACCAAAGCCTTTGAAGCTGAACTGCAGACTCCACAACAGCAGAAGGAAAACAGGGACACCCGACACCTCCCAGATGGCCTCTGTGAGCTCCATCTACCCACTTTCCCAATATATGTCCTCCTACTGGAGAAACAGTGCAATTTAGAAAAGTCACACTGGGCTTCACGTGATCACATTTTCCTCATGGACTTGAAGAAGACAAGATGAAGACACAGAGTTTACACTGTACCTTTGCAACATTGCCTTTGCCCAGCCTGTAAATGATCAAGTGTAAGACCCGCAGGAAACTGCAGAGCCCACAGGCAATATCTAACCCTGCAACAATGGCAAACTTTCTTGCTTTCTGATGGTTTTATTTTTTTTCCCTCCTTGGTCTATAACTCCCCCAGACCCTCTCAGTCAGATTTCTTCTCATTTTCCCTTTTTTTTCTATCTATCAGACTTCAGTTATTTTTACTCCTCTGTTCCTAATGTAGCTTGAAATTAATGCAGCTTTTTTATTTATGTATCAGCCTCCTCAATGATGTATGCACAGTTTGAGGAGAGAAATAATTACAGGCTGTTGCGGAAGAGCACAACAGGCTGGTGTCATTACGTCCCAGACAAACTCCAGCTTTGTTCAGAATTCGCGGCATATGGGATTTTTTTTTTTAAAGATGTTTGATCTGAATGTCAATTCTCTAGACAACATAATAATTTAAATCAGATCAGGATGCAGGCAGTTTTGTGCTGTTCCTAAGTGATGCATGCAGTTTCTTGTGCAGCCTCAGAAATCACAGAAAAAAAGGGCTGAGAGGACATGTCCCTGCTGCCTGCTGGATAGAACAGCCCCTTGTCCAGGGATTTTTGAGCCAAATAAGGAATAGGAATGTTTTGACTAATATTTTAATTAAAAGCACTCCAGATGAACACATCTGAAACCAAGAAATGAAGATACAAAGTTCAGAAGAGAAAAACTATGCCCCCTTTGCAATGACACCACTCTTGGACCTACAAAGTGTCTTGAAACTGTGGATAACTTGCTTCTTGCCAGAAAAAGCTGGTAAACCTTGCATTGCTATTTGAGAGAAGAGGCTCAGCTGTCACCCACTGGGGCCAGCCATGGCTGTGGATTTCATATGCTAAGGACTGCAAATGAAGAAAAAAACCAAGGGAGGTCTGACCTGAGGCAGCTGCTAAACAACAATAAAAAGAGAAAAAAGTAAAAGGATTAAAACTTTCCAGTGTCTTTCTAATGGCTTTCAGTGGGGTATCTTGCTGTGGTCCTTGAATATTTGAATAGAAAATGTAGCTCTAATAAAATGAATATGCTTTTTATTTAAAAAAGTAATAAACTCAGCTCACCTCATCAATTCCTCTGAGGGTGCTGTGGTTGAGATTAACTGTGGCTGGGAAATGGCTTTCCCCTGCTATGAAGCCTCAGAGTTGCTATAACTTCTGGGTCTTTCCACCAAAAAAGAGAAGGTGGGTTGAAGCCCAGAGCAGATACCAGATGACAAGGCAGAAGAGCAAAAAAACCCCCCGACCTTTCAAAACATATAAAGCCTACTTTCTGTAGAGCCCCATCCAGAGATGCTATGTATGGTTGCTTTACAGGAAGGATTTTAATGTACTTCTTGAAGCAACTGGGGTTTAACCTTTTGATTTGTCATTTCTATTCATAGCTAAATTCAGTTTCCATTTAAGAATATTTGTGGAATCTTCTTAATTTGCTTATTGTACAAATGCCATATGAAATAGGAATAACGGCAGGAGATAAAGAAACAATTGCTTATGAAAATGAGACATTTCAACACAATTTAAATACTATGGCACTTAGTACTATTTAAATAAGGCAGCACTTTTTGTTTAACATTGTTATGAGGGTTTTTTTCCTAAAATAAATTTTTTGTTACAGCCCAAGTACCAAACCAGGACTGTTCTGAGCATTCTCAGTGCACACCCTGGCCAGTGAGATATTGCACAACTCCATTGTCTAAAGATTTTGTATGTAAGTTGGTAATGTGGGATGGGACTTGTCTTACCTAAGCGTAGGCTAGATTAGTCTAAACTAGTCCTCTAGGGTCCCTCCCCTGTCAAAGGGGAAAGCAAGCATCTCCAAATGGCAGATCATCTCCTTAAGCGTTTAAGATTTGCAGGTTAAATAGCCTCCCATGGGTGCCTCTCTCTCTGCTCTGAGCATGGTGCAGGAGCTAGAAGAGTACTTTTGGCAACACTGCTTACTATTAGATGAATAAAATAGAGAGATGAGCTTGTGCTTTAGTAACCTGATGCAATTAAAGCCAAGTCTTTAATTTGTTAGCTTTGGCACGAAGAGTTGCGCTAATTACTAGGAAAAACTCACGCCGTATTTCAGGAAAAAAAACAACCAAACAAACATGGAAATAGTAGAACACGCAGCACTTAAAAAATGGCTGTTCCAGATAAGCAGTTTTATATACAGTGGTAGATCAGAAACCAATTTAAAAAGAAAGAGAGGGGGAAAAAAATAATCTCCATAGTCTGTAAAATCTCAGTCTGATAAGACACATTAAAACTGTAGCTGGAGGTATTGGAGAGAAATCTCATTACAGTACGACAACAACAATATAAACAATTTTTAGTTGACCAGCAGAGCAATTCTAGAGACATACCTATGAAGGTACTGAGCAGAAAAAAGTGGATGGATTTTGCTTCCTTTTATACAAAAAACTCACTGGATAAATTGAGTCAGAAACCTAGGGAGCCTCAACTCTGCAGACCTCTCCATTTAGTAGGAGTTATGACCTCACTGTGTGCTCTCCCACATGTTCCTCAGTCATCAATTAAAAACAAAGATTGGAGACAGGCTGTGCTGAATGGCACTGAGAGGCACTGGAAACCACATGATAACCTACTGGACACATAGTAAAGTGCTTGAGACAAAAAAACCAAGGCATGAGGGACCTCTGATTGGGCCCAGGAGAGCTGTTCTGATGACACCAAAGTAAGTGCTCCTCAGCTCTGAAGCAAGACTTAGTCCCTGTCTGTGACTGCAAGGTTCAAAAAGACTTCTCCTGGGAGTATTAAGAAGAAATAGGCACTGCTAATCAGCCACAGAAACAGGACCACTGTACTCCTACCCCACAGCATGGCCTGGCCAGGCTGGTGGTGTGCCCCACAGCCCCTTGCACAAAGCCCCTTTGTTTCTTGAGAAGTAAGTGTTGGACTTCAGCCACATCTCAACACGGAATCTCTCTGCCATGTTTTATTTCTTTTCACTTACAAGGCAGGACAAAAAAATCTCCAGTACGCTTACCCCAAGCTAGCTATCAAACAACTGCACAATTACATATTTAAAGAGGAGATGCTGAATATTAAGATTATTCTGATTGTAAAAACACCCTACTCTTTACTGAAACCAGTATTCATAAGAAAAAAATGCTGTATTTCGATGTGATATTTTGTAAAATGGAATTACTGTGATGGCCACTGCAAAGATTGTGTAATTGGATGATTTAGGATATTCAGAGCTTTTGAAATACACTGAGTTTGTTCCTTTCAGTAAGATTGCTAACACTTTCTTTGAAGTATTTCGTTTTGTATTAATGCATTCAGTTTACAAAATCCCCTCTTATTCTGGTACTAGAAAGAAATTCAGTTGGGCCAATTTGCTTTCTCTTTAGTGTTTGTTATTGTACATCTTTCCACCATGTCTCTGCATTCATCTCATCTCCTTTCTAGATGAAAAAGATCTGGTTTTTTTTCTGGTGAATTTCCCAGAGATCTTTTCCTGCTCTCATTAATTTTTATTGCCCGGTTCAGAGCACTCTCTGCTCTGTTAAACAGCAGGCAAACAGAACAGGAGCTGCATTTCTGGTAAGGTGAACAGCAAATTCCTTGAAAGGAAAAATAATAATCCCATGTAATTTTTTCCCCACTCTGTCCCTTACACAATCTGGCACTTGGGTTGTTATTTTTAAATTACGAAGAACATCAGCTAGAGGTTTTCTGTGATCTGTCAACAGTCACATCTAGCTTTTTCCTTCCATCCCGCCTGCAAATTAATCCAGCATCCCCTGGGGTAAATACATCGTTCAAATCATTCCTGTCAGCAGCTGGTGAAGGTCTTGGCCAGCTCACTAGTGCAAGCACTGATCCTGCACCTCATCACCTCGGTGGGGACACAGCTGCTTGGTGCCATGCCGGGCTGGGTCCTGTCCCCCAGTGAGGGCTGGGCCACCCCAAGGCACGAAGCCACTGTGAATTCTGTCTATCAGCAGGAGGCACACTCGGGGCTTGCTCTCATTCATCATCCAGGAGCGGCAGAAGTACTTTTTGCCTCCACCACATGCTCTAACTCAAATGGGTTGTGCTCCCCCTCGCACACACCAAAACACACGACTGTTAATTGCTCTTCCCAATTTGCCTGTTCTAACAGGAAATAGCTACCACCAATGACAAATAAAGTATACATTTGCATATTATCTTGTTTTCTTTCCTAACTTAAATGTTTTATGTCATTGGCAAACTATGCATCCAAAATTTTTTTCCATCCCTTCTTTAGATAGTTAATACATCAAGCAAATTACTCCATGGCTCACCTACAGAAGGCAGAAGTGCTGGTCTGCTGAACAGTGCCAGTTTCAAAACCAATTATTTTCTTTCCCTCTTGATTAGGAGGAAAAGGTCACAAGAAAGTCTGTTTGCTTTGCCTACTGTCTGCTTCCTTTATTTGAGCCAACTCATTTCCACAAGATGTTGGAGGCATCAGAGCTATTCTATCCAACGGAGATCCTTCCTTCCGAGCTCATGGAAAGGGCACAGCTATGTCCTGAGAAGCCCCTCCTCTTGGGATAGCTGGGATGGGGCGACCACTGAGAGATGGAGATCAAACTCTCTTCAAGCCTCAAAGCATTGACTTTGGGTGACACAGCCTCAACGAGGCTAAAGAGCATCCTCACGGGGATAGCAAATCCTGCCTGGGTGGCTGAGTGCAAAACCTGATGGAAACAACAGACTGATCAATATAGTTTTTACCTGAATACCAGTCAGGCAAGGTTCAGCTAAACAATATATAGACTTGGCCTCAAGTAACTACAGTAGGATAAGAAAAATTGCGTTCACTGGGATTTTTAGGTTACAGGAGCTATCTCAGTGCTTTTACAAGGCTGTAAAATACTCCCATCCCACTAGAGACAATTACCCTTCCTTGCAGGGCTTACAAATTTTTTTTTTTCTCTCTTAAAAAGCTTACTAAAGGATACTATCTGAGAGTAATTAATTTTCTAGTTTATCTGCAGAGGGCTTGAGTAAAGATAATGGTGTTTTATGGTGCTTGAGAGAATCCAGAAAGCAGTTCAATGTCAACTTTTCTGCTGAGGGGATCCAACATTGCAGATTAAATACCAGTAAACATACTGAAGATGCACAACTCTTGGTAAACGCTGAAGCTCATCATATTGTAAGTGTAATTTCAATCATGACTACTTTGCCACTGATTCAAAACACTTGTCACTGTGTTTGAAGTAGGCAAAGTGCTGAACTGACAGTGCTGGAAGTTGGAAGTTGTACTTCTTTATTCAGAGATGCCTTACGGAGACACAAGTGCAGCATCAGCTCCTGCAAACTAGCTCATCTCCACATTTCCATGTCTATCTGGAGAGACTGTGGCTTTCAGAGCATGAAAAAATCCGTCCTTTGCTCGTCTGTGGTCTCTCTGCCAAAATAGGGAGCAACAGAGTGCTTCTGCATTACAAGCTTCTGCAGTGGGTTCCCTTGACTGGTGGTTGAATTAACACGCAGAATAATATCCATGACCCTATAACCCATGATTGTAACAGCTATGGGTGAAAACTTAGAGGGGCAGCAACCTTTGCCCCTAACGTATCCACAGGAAAGTCCATTCGGAGTCCTCTTGTGCTCTGCCTCTCCAAAATCCTGCTGCTGGACATCCCTGTATCACCTGATACCTTTCTTACTGATATAACTCATTTCTCTATTCCTGTTTATCATGCATCAGACACTGTATACCTTTCATATTCTTCTCATAATAGACCAATGAGAAGAAAACCTAAAAGTCAACTCTTAACTTGCCTGACTAAGAAAGACATGTCATAAGACACATACCAAGGAACAGCAGGATATGGCACCAGCTTCCACTGTTTTTCCATCCACACCAGGTCAGCCCCCGGTTTGCCACATGCCTCACCACTGAAACATGTCCTCCTCATGGCCCTGGAAGGAGAATGGGGTGCCCTGGCAGGGTGGGCGCAGGAGGGGTTCCCATCTCACACTCACAACCTGAGCATCTGTCCCAGACAGGGCTGGCAGAGCTGCATGCACCCTCAGCCACCAGCCAGGAGCACTGGCAAAGCGCTCCAGAGTTTTCATCATTCATGTGACCAACACTAATTTATTGCTTAATTACATCTTAGTGAGAAGTGTTCTTTTTCCCAACAGCAAATATTACTGATATCAGATGGGGCCAGCACTGGCAGGGGCACAGGGAGGGCAGCAGAAATCTACCCTTCGAGCAAGACATTACCAGAGCAGATTGTTTTCCCTTCTTCTATTTTAAGTAATCAATAGTTATTTAATTAGAATTTAGCAATTGCAATACATGTTTAAATACAATGCAACAATTGTAGATTAATTAAAAGCCACCTGATTAAAAACATTTGAAGGTTGATAACTTTGCAACTAATTTTATGTTTCATAATTGGTGTTCTCCAATATTTTTTGCAAAAATCAATTAGGACTTAATTAACTTCATACCATTGTCCCATTCAATAAAAACTAAAAGAATTTCAGACATTTGATCCCATCTGTTAACAAACCTGTTAAACAAAATAGCCAAAGCCCCAACTACACTTCATAATGAAATTTCTTGAGAACAGTTTCTGTCCCCAACTTCTAAAATGAGAATGAATCAGAAGTCAGGTTTATCCTGAGGGGCAAAGGAGGGCACCTCTCCCTCATGAAACTGCTCCAAGGTAGTGTGAGGAGGTGCTGGTTTTCTGTGCTGGCCTTCACGTGGTCACAATCTCTCCAGAGGTGAACAATGCTCCCCCAACTTCTGCTGCAGAAAATTAATGGGCCATCTCACTCTGTGAACTCAGGATCAAACCCAAACAAGTCCAGATTCCATCTTTAAAACTGAAAAATAAAATAAAAAAAGAAATCTGAACTCCCACAGGAGAGCAGAAGTAAGAAGTTACAATCATGAAAAGCATATTGCAGCTAAGACTGTCCCACTTATGGGACTTTGAAATAGCAAATTAAAAACATCTCTGCAACACAAGCAGACAAACGTGATGCCAGCTAAGAATAATGAAAGATGCAGCACCTCAGGAATAATCTCAGCATACAAGATCTGGCAGCCATCTGACCTCATACTTATGTTTGTCTGCCAAAGGAGTTGATGGGCAATTTGAGGTGGCTGGGGGGAGGGTCATGACTGAGCTGCTGGGCTTCAGACCACCTGCAAGGCATACCTCATGCTTTTTCCTTTCACAGCAGCTAGGACTGCAGCCCCACCAGGCACATTTGAAGAAGATGATGACCATGTGCCCACCCAGTCAGAAACTGCTCCTCACCCACACATGAAGGATATTTGGAGTACCGAGGACCACGTACCAAGCAATAACCCTAGTAACAGATGTAGGTGGGACAACAGCTGTAAAAAGCGCAATAGGATTAAGAGTCTTTCCCAACAAAACGCTGGCTGTTAGCCTCAGTCGATTAGCATTACAACAGAAACATGTTTATAAATATGTGATATTTTTGTAGCCCACAGAAAACTTGGGAGCATTAGAGAGTCCTTAGGACACTTTCCTTAAAATGCAGCCTGCAAAAATGTTCTCCTTTTCCTTAACACACTGGAGGAAAAGATAAGTTTTATTAGTACTCAGTCATCACACATAAGGTCAAGGGAAATGCATGGGCAACATGTTATTATAGAGCCTATGGGCATTTTTCCCAGTGACATTGGCCAGTATCAACCACAGGACACTGACTTAGGTGTGGACTGGGGGTTATCCCGGAAGGCAGTTCCTATACCCATAAAACAGTGATTACAACCCATTACTGACAATCCCTCACAGAAGTTTGTTAATTATTTTCTGACACACGAAGCCAAAAGAGAACAAAGACCAGGGAAAGAGCTCCCCCAGCAGCAATTTATGGCCCCATGTAACCCCACCTAGGTACCTGCAGGCAGAGAGACAACCACTTTGTGCTCATAACAACCAGAACCTCTGGGCAATGAGTCTTCAGTGTTGCTGTGAGCTAAAATGTAGCTCAACTTCCCCAGCTTTCAAAGGTGCTGGAATTTGGGGTGTTCTTTCTTGGTGCCACTTTCTGCCTAGGAAAAAACCAACATGTCCTTTCAGAGCAGACCTTGCACCTCACTCATGCCAGAAATCCACTAAAATTAGGAAGATTTGGAATCACTCCTGTCAGTGATACTGCAGGATGGCAACTGGAGAGCTGTGCTTGCAACTTATTTTCTAACCTTCTCTGGCTTTGGTTAATTAACAGGAAAAAGAATTGCACTGGTGACGTTGAGCATTGCATGGAGGTTTTACGCTCTTACAACCAGTGATATATGGAGCAACACACAATATGTATTTGGAGGAGCTGGACAGAAGCGCTTCAAGCTTGGCATGCCAGACTGATGAAAGTCCCATGACATTTTCAGGCACCAGCAGCACCGGACAGAGACCCAAGTCTTTGAACTGGGGGGCAATCTGGCTGCTGTCTGCAAGAAGATAAAGTTAAATGGTGAATTGCTTCCTCTCTTGCTAAAACAACATTCAAAGCATAGATGGGAGTCCCTGAGTAGGAGGAAAGTCTATGCCTCGGAGGTGCAAAAGCCTAAGATACAACCTTGGCTCTGTCTGATGGCTGGTCATAAAAACACGCATAGACAAGAGCACTGCTAGGACCTGTCATGGTTTTAGCTGGGATAGAGTTAATTTTCTTCACTCTAGCTGGCATAGTGCTGTGCCTTGAACAGTCCATTTTGGCCCCCAACATGGGGCACGAAGGGTTTGAGATAATAACAGTTGCTGGTCACAGCATTGATTCACCTGTTCTTAATATTAGTTTGTCCAGTCTCTACCATGCTGATTGTAAAGTACATGTTAAAAATTGCTGTTGGTTTTTGTAGTTTGCTGTGCTCTGCAGTGATTAGAGATGTTCTGCCTAGGAGATTTGTTATTAAAACACTGGCCTTGACGGTTATCAGTTATTTAGGTCTTGCATGGAAGCTGTTACTGTACTTCAGCTCCCACCTCATGGAGACAATTAGCAATTTTACCTCCTCTTCTGAGAGGTTTTTTATGGAGGAAATACAGAATGGCACATTAGCTACCATCTTATATAATGTCTCCTCCTTCATTACAACAACTTTTCAGTATCTTGAACATCCTTGGGTAGTTAAGATACATCTGTTGGTATTGCTTTGGCAGACGGTGTCAGTTCTGTCTAAGGTTAATAAGCAAGTTAAGAATATAATCCAGAGATCTGTCCCAAGGCTTGATAGCTATGCGTGGCAGGGTATGTGGGATAGTATGGGCAAATGCCTAAGACAGTGGGCACCCCCATGATGTGGGACTTCACCCCTGAACAAGTGAAGAATCCTGAAAAATTAGTAGAATATTTGGAGGAAGTATGTTGTCACCCTGGCAATTCCAGAGAGATACAAATCACTGCAACGTGCTGGGGCCTGGCTCATGCCTATCGAGCCCTATTTAACACTATTCAGTACCCTCAAGGGGAAGAGAAGGTCTCTGGATCTAAAAAGACAAAGACAAGGAAAGCAACAAGCACTGCAGCCACTCAAACCCCCACGACAGACACTGCAGCTACTAAAACCCTAGTGACAAGCGTTGCAGCTAAACCAGAGGACCAACCCATGCCAATATCAGCCGCCCCTATACTCAAGAAGAAATCTTGGAAGAGAAAGTCAACTCATTTAGAAAGAGATTATGAAGAACCAGGGCCATCACAAGAAGAGGAGGAGGAAGAGGAAGGATGTGTACAAGAAACAGAAACTAGCCGATCCCTATCCTTGAGTGAGTTGCAGGATATACAGAAAGATTTTGGTCATCATTCAGGTGAGCACATTATCACCTGGCTGCTCCAATGCTGGGATAATGGGGCCAGTAGTCTGGAATTAGATGGGAAGGAAGCCAAGCAACTGGGATCCCTCTCTAGGGAAGGGGGCATTGATAAAGCAATTGGAAAAGGAACACAAGCCCTCAGCCTCTGGAGGCGACTCCTGTTAGGTGTGAGAGAAAGGTACCCCTTCAAAGAAGATATTGTATTTCGCCTAAGAGAATGGATGACCATGGAGAAAGGTATCTGGTACCTGAGGGAACTAGCCATGCTTGAGGTGATTTATGGTGACCTGGATGATCAACGGTCATCCAAAGATCCAGATGAAGCTGAGTGTACACGACCCATGTGGCAGAAGTTTGTATGGAGCACACCATCCTCGTATGCAAACTCATTGGCAGTAATGTCCTGGAGAGAGGATGAGGCACCAACAGTGGCAGAGGTGATTGATAAACTCTGGGAGTATGAAGCAAATATCTCTTCCTCGCTCATCTCTGCTGTGGAGAAACTGTCCTGAGAGGTCCAGCAACTCAAAGAAGATAGGTCCTACTCCCCACCAGTATGGACCAGTATCTCAGCCATTAGGAGTAAGCATCCCTTTGCTCAAGAGAAAGGATACACACAACAGGGCACCCTATGGTTTTACCTGCATGACCACAGAGAGGACATGAAGAAGTGGGATGGAAAACCTACCTCGACCCTAGAGGCACAGGTACGTGATCTGCAAGGGAAAACAATCACTATGGGGAATTTCTCCAGGCGAGCTGCTGCTCCAGTTTGCAGGAAGCAATTCCCCAGACAGAGCAGAAGCACTGATTTTCTGCCTGTTCTAATAGAGACACTTGTGATTCATATTTACAGGAAGTGAGTGATGAATACTATGATCAGGCCTAGAGAGGCCCTGCCTCCAGCCAGGTGGAGGAAAGGGATAAGCAGGTTTACTGGACTGTGTGGATCCGATGGCCTGGCACATCTGACCCAAAGGAGTATAAAGCTTTAGTTGACACCGGTGCAGAGTGCACCTTAATGCCATTTAACTGTATAGGGCAGAACCCATCAGCATTGCTGGAGTGACCGGGGGATCCCAAGAGCTAACTGTGTTGGAGGCCGAAGTGAGCCTAACAGGGAATGAGTGGCAAAAGCACCCCATTGTGACTGGCCCAGAGGCTCCATGCATCCTTGGCACGAACTACCTCAGGAGAGGGTATTTCAAGGACCCAAAAGGTTACAAGTGGGCTTTTGGTGTAGCCGCCTTGGAGACAGAGGAAATTAAACAGCTGTCTACCTTGCCTGGCCTCTCGAAGGACTCTTCTGTTGTGGGATTGCTGAAGGTCAAAGAACAACAGGTGCCAATCGCCACCACAACAGTGCACCAGCAGCAATATTGCACCAACTGAGACTCTCTGATTCGCATCCATAAACTCATTCACCAACTGAGGAGCCAAGGAGTCATCAGTAAGACCCACTCACCCTTTAACAGTCCCATATGGCCAGTGTGGAAGTCTAATGGAGAGTGGAGGCTAACAGTAGACTATTGTGGCCTGAATGAAGTCACTCCACCGTTGAGTGCTGCTGTGCCAGACATGCTAGAGCTTCAATACAAACTGGTGTCAAAGGCGGCCAAGTGATATCGCTAATGCATTCTTCTCAATCCCTCTGGCAGCAGAGTGCAGGCCACAGTTTTCTTTCACTTGGAGGGGTGTCCAGTACACCTGGAATCGACTGCCCCAGGGGTGGAAACACAGTCCTACCATTTGCCATGGACTGATCCATAATGCTTTGGAACAAGGTGGAGCTCCCAAACACCTATAATACATTGACAACACCATCGAGTGGGGCAATACAGCAGAAGAAGTTTTTGAGAAAGGAGAGAAAATAGTCCAAATCCTCCTGAAAGCTGGTTTTGCCATAAAACAAAGTAAAGTTAAGGGACCCGCACAAGAAATCCAGTTCTTAGGAATCAAATGGCAAGATGGTTGTCATCAGATCCCCATGGATGTGACCAACAAAATGGCAGCCATGTCTCTACCAACTAGCAAAAAGGAAACACAAGCTTTCTTGGGCGTTGTGGGTTTTTGGAGAATGCATATTCCACACTACAGTCTGATCGTAAGCCCTCTCTATCAAGTGACCCAGAAGAAGAATGATTTCAAATGGGGCCCTGAGCAACAACAAGCCTTTGAACAAATTAAACAGGAGATAGTTCATGCAGTAGGCCTTGGGCCAGTCTGGGCAGGACAAGATGTAAAAAATGAGCTCTACACCGCAGCCAGGGAGAATGGCCCTACTTGAAGCCTCTGGCAGAGAGCACCAGGGGAGACCCAAGGCTGACCCCTAGGGTTTTCGAGTCATTGATACAGAGGGTCCGAAGCCCGCTATACTCCGAGAAAGAGATATTGGCAGCATATGAAGGGGTCCGAGCTGCATCAGAAGTGGTTGGTACTGAAGCACAGCTGCTCCTGGCACCCCGACTGCCGGCGCTGGGCTGGATGTTCAGAGGAAACATCCCCTCTACACATCATGCAACTGATGCTACATGATGTAAATGGGTTGCACTGATCACCCAGTGGGCTCGAGTAGGAAACCCCAGTCGCCCAGGAATCTTGGAAATGATCATGGACTGGCCAGAAGGCAAAGATTTTGGAATATCACCAGAGGAGGAGGTGACACGTGCTGAAGAAGCCCCACTGTATAACAAACTGCCAGAAGATGAGAAGCAATATGCCCTGTTCACTGATGGGTCCTGTCGCCTTGTGGGAAAGCATCGGAGATGGAAGGCTGCTGTATGGAGTCCTACACGACAAGTAGCAGAAACTGCTGAAGGAGAAGCTGAATTGAGCTAGTTTGCAGAGGTGAAGGCCATCCAGCTGGCCTTAGACATCGCTGAACGGGAAAAGTGGCCAGTGCTCTATCTCTATACTGACTCCTGGATGGTGGCAAATGCCCTGTGGGGCTGGCTACAGCAATGGAAGCAAAACAACTGGCAGCGCAGAGGCAAATCCATCTGGGCTGCCACACTGTGGCAAGCTATTGCTGCCTGGGTAGAGAACCTGGTTGTAAAGGTACGGCATGTGGATACTCACGTCCCCAAAAGCCGGGCCACTGAAAAACATCGAAACAACCAGCAGGTAGATCAGGCTGTCAAGTAGCTGAGGTGGATCTGGACTGGCAGCATAAGGGTGAACTATTTTTAGCTCAGTGGCCCCATGACACCTCAGGCCATCAAGGGAGAGATGCAACATACAGGTGGGCTCGTGATCAAGGGGTGGACTTGACCATGGATGCTATTGCACAGGTTATCCACGAATGTGCCACATGCGCTGCAATCAAGCAAGCAAAGTGGGTAAAGCCTCTGTGGTATGGGGGATGATGGCTGAACTATAAATATGGGGAGGCCTGGCAAATTGACTATATCACACTCCCACAAACCCATCAAGGCAAATGCCATGTGCTTACAATGGTAGAAAAACGACCGGCTGGCTGGAAACATATCCCGTGCCCCACACCACTGCCTGGGACACTATCCTGGGTCTCGAAAAACAAGTCCTGTGGCAACATGGCACCCCAGAGAGAATTGAGTCAGACAACGGGACTGATTTCCGAAACAACCTCATAGACACCTGGGCCAAAGAACACGGCATTGAGTGGGTGTATCACATCCCCTATCATGCACCAGCCTCTGGGAAAATTGTATGGTACAATGGAATATTAAAGACTACACTGAGAGCAATGTGGGCTGGAACATTTAAACACTGGGATACAAATTTAGCAAAGGCCACCTGGTTAGTCAACACGAGGGGATCTGCCAATCAAGCTGTCTCTGCCCAGTCAGAACCCCTATGTACTGTGGAAGGGGATAGAGACCCTGTAGTGCATGTAAAAAATACGTTGGGCAAAACAGTCTGGGTTATTCCTGCCTCAGGCAAAGGCAAACCCATTCATGGGATTGCGTTTGCTCGAGGACCTGGGTGCACTTGGTGGGTGATGCGGGAGGATGGAGAAGTCCAATGTGTGCCTCAAGGGGATTTGATTTTGGGTGAAAACTGCCAATGAACTGAATAATATGCTGTTAATTGCTATATAATGTTGTATGTCATCACTACTATGGTTGCTATATGCCATATCAATGGTATCATGGTGGGAATCTCCCAAATTAATAATAATAAAAAATGAACTTTCAATTGAACCAAGAAAAGTGCAGCAGTGAGAGAACAAGAACTAACAGTGCAGTGGTGATGGAACAAGGACTGACTTCAGCATGCAACAATCCAACACCACGCACAGCACCTCTCTGAAAGACTCTTACAATAGATGAAACCCAAAGTCATGGACTAAATGAACTCAATGGACATTTCACAGACATTTTACAGGGATGGTCCATAGACTAGGGGAATGATAAATGAAATCTGTATATTCTGTTAAAGGATGAGAAGGTGGGTAGGGATTATTGAAATTGTATTGGATAGTATGGGACCTGAGCATGATGTAAATGATATGGAATAAGGGGTGGATACTGTCATGGTTTTAGCTGGGATAGAGTTAATTTTCTTCACTCTAGCTGGCACAGTGCTGTGCTTTGAACTTAGCATGAAAAAACTGTTGAGATAACACACAGATGTTTTGGCTGTTGCTGGGTAGTGCTTGTACTAGTCAAGGACATTTCTAGCTTCCCATGCTCTGCCGGGTGCACAAGAAGCCGGGAGGGGAGGGGGCACAGCCAAGAGAGCGTATTCAAACTGATCAAAGGGATATTCCATATCATGTAATGTCATGCCCAGTATGTTACCTGGGAGGGGCTGGCCGGGGATGGGAGGGAGCAATTGCAGCTCGGGGACAGGCAGCATCGGTCGGCGGGTGGTGAGCGGCTGTAGCATTTGTGTTTCTGTGAGGTTTTTTCTTTTTTTTCCCCTCCCTTTTCCATTTTATTATATTAACATTATTGTCATTATTATCATAATCATTATTATAATTATTATTTTATTGTAATTATTAAACTGTGCTTATCTCAACCCACAAGTTCTTTTGCTCTTCCGATTCTCTTCCCCATTGCACAGGGTGGGGGGGAGCGAGCGAGCGGCTGCGTGGTGTTTAGTTGCCAACTGAGGCTGAACCACGACAGACCTGTGCTAAAGCGTACTGAATTAAAAAATTAGCAGGACTAAAAGAGCAGCTGTAAATATGAAAATGAAAATCTCTACTCTGATCTGCCACTTAACTGGAAGATAACTCCAAGAGGGCGTTTCATCCATAAGCTACTGAGCGTAAGGCCTTGGACATTACAGGTCAGCCTGTCAAAAAGTCATGCAACCAGCTTTGAGAGAAAGGAATTTTAAAACTGAAGGGCTTATTCTTTTTATTTGATTCCTGGGTTTAGACAGAGTGATTTATCTTTAAAGGAAGAATTTAAAACTTCTACTAAATTTCTGCTTTTGTCTATAAATTCAGTCATGTGGGCTAAGGAAAGGCATTACAGGCATCTTAAGCCAGTGCAAGACGATGTTGTGGCTGAAAGGCATGAGCCAGTCCCTGGCTACATGTTCTCACGGCTGCTCCTGGGACAGGGCTGGGGATGCTGCTGCCACGTGTCCTGTCAGATCAGTTCATGGGTCCGACCAGGCATTAACCTCAGCTTATACATTTGCTGTATTAGTTTTCGGTGTGTTCCTCAACCTGAACCCGTTGTACCACGCAGTGGCACAGTAGTACAGCTACTGACACCAACACAGGGAGGAGATGGGAGCAGCAGGGTAGAAAGGGCAGACCTGGCCCTCCCAGGGCAGCATGGTCTTGCATCTGCCTAAGCACATCAGGGTAGACTCAGGCAATATCAGAGAAGACTTTGGATGTAAAGGAAAACCAGTACCATTCTCCACACTGAACCAAGCAACTGACTGAATGTGACCCCATGGCTTTTGCAGTGAAAACTCATTGTTACATGGGCTTGAAACACAACAGAAATACCAGAGGAAGGTCCACTAAGGACAAGCACCACACAAGTGCAGCTGGCTGAGAATTAAATGTATTGGCTGCCAGAGACTCTAATGTGTGTTTATGTATACATATTTTCATGCTTTTGTGTATAAAGTATGAAGGGTACCTGGAGGCAATATTTTAAGTGGAGAGCACAAGGCATGCTCAAAAGCCAGACCTGAAAATAGGATTTAAATGTATTTTTCAACTCATTTGATTATGTCAGCATCAGAGGCTGAGATGAGGATAGGTCTGGATTAACTGACCTAAACCTTTTCCTCAGTGCGACTCTGTATTTTAAGGACATATTAAGGAGGAACCATCATTAGCCAAGGTTTAGGTAATATACATGATCTAAATCTTTATTGAGCTGAAATACACCTTAAATAATGGTGATTAAGATGTCATTTCCAAGTCTTGTTTTCTCTCACCCACAAAATTGATATAAACACATATCTGTGTGTCTCATCCCTCGGGGAAGATACACCTTAATAATTCTCATGCGATATTTACCTTTTGGAAGATGTCTAGGTCACTATTTTCATTATTATTTCTGATCTGATTCTTCCTTATTATTTCAAAGTTATCATACTCTGCCTGGACGCATGTTTGGTAGTCTCCCTTTTCAAGGGTATACAGATGATCCCAAGTTTATTTTCACAGAATATGCGGAGTGGTTATCTCTGCTAAATACGAAAACAGTATTCAATCCAGAGAATTAAGCTTATGAAAGAGATGTTAAGCCAATGTCAAAGATCTTTTAGGAAGACAGAACTTCTATGCAATAACAACATGGTTGGATTAACTTTACAACAAAAGGAAATTAGTCTGGATTTCTACAGAGTCAGTTTTGTTATTCTAGCTAACAATATGATTAACATTGAATGAATGGTAAAGGCCTCATTCATGCTTCGCTTAGCCCAAATTAATGTGACTGATTACCCAGCCTCTCTGTTCTGGCAGAAATTCCCATGCCTCCTGGGCACGTTTATCCAGAGAGTCTCACTTTCCAGGGGTTTGACCCCAGGCAGAAGGAAACAGTAGCTGAAGCCTTTGAAGCTTTTGCACTTCATTGCCCTTTCCTCTGGACAACCAGCTCCAACTTCATGTTTAAGGGGGTAAAAGTCTACGGCCCCAGCTACTGTAGAAGAGCCAGCTGGGCTCCCTCGTGGGCACCCAGGTGTTTGACACATGATTACAGCAACTTCAGGAACCATTCCTTCCTCAGAGTGGTTCATTTTTTTTCTTAAGTTATTCCCATGCTCCACATTGCCAATTATTAGACCATCGTAGATGGAGGCCAGTGCTAGGCTTGGGATTAGCTGCTCGCCCTCCTTGAGGAGCATCCCTGACTCCCCAGGGAGCTGTAAATTAAGATGCTGATGACTAACCCATTTCTGCCAAGCACCTGAGGAACCTGAGAAGACCATATGGGCTGTGAAAATGACAATATGCACATCAAGTGCTGTTTGCGTTCACTGTGAGAAAACAAGTCGGCACAGGCTGACATCAATGTCAGTGTGATGAAGGCTGCAGAAAAAAATGCAAGCTGTAGATTTATCCCAAGAGGCAGGAAACCAGCCAGGGGTGGGTAACTCCTGTCCCTTTCACTCCCCCTGCCCCATCGCATCAGTAATGCTCTTTCACTAGAGCAACCCACTGCCAAAATGTAATCAACTTTTGCAAAATCAAACAATTTTTTAATCAACTAATCAACCTTAACTTTTCATTCTCCTCATCCTCACCTATGTACAATACAGATAAAAACTAGAGACAGTGGAAACAGTCCATGTACATGCAGAAGCAGGCAGACAGCTTCCCGTGGTGCTCATACCAGGGGTAGGCAGATGTGTTTCCACAGAACCAAGACAAGCATCTTTCCCATGCTTACAACAACTGGTTGTGGTGCTACACAAAAAGCCACTCCTTTACCACCAATCCTCCTCACCAGGAGCTCAGATACTCCTTACAGTATCCCTCAAAACCCTTACATGTTCAGCCAGAGGAGCCTGCCTTTCATAAAGTGCACAGGAGGCACCGCAAGGCTGAGTGCCTTCTGTGGTTTCAAGATCTGGTGAATCCAACACCCAGCCCCCACCAAAAAATCTTCAGCCGGATTTCCAGAACAGGACATCAGTAAACTGACTCCTTGCTTCATCCTTGCATATTGATGGCTGACTTGAAGGAATCCACTAAGGATGTAGTTACTTTGCACTGCCAAGGTGGTTGCCAGGGTATTGGCATTGACCAGTGGGGATCTCATCAGTCACCCTTCATCTTCTGTCTCTTCAACCACCAGAAAAATGACCATACAATCTTAAATGACACTGATTCTCCAGCTGGACCAAGTGCAGATCAGCCCTGGGCTCCACTTTTATGAGCACTTTGGGCTTATGCATTTAAATGACAGCCAGTGCATAAATATGGGGAGGACCAGCAGTGCTGTGTTTGGGGCAAAGCAAGGGAGGCAGCTGACCCAAGCACAAACTGGAGAGCACAAAATAGGAGCAAATGCACTGAATCACACTAGATGCAGCTTACCTCTTTTCTGCTATCACCCAGCAAGATACTGGGAGGGGTCTCCTGGAGATATTTTTCAGGAGCTGTAGGAAGCCAAAGAGACATGGAGGAGGAGGACTAAAGAAGTATCTGATGGTCTGTGGGTGGGACAGGAAGAGAGCAGGCCACTGAGATATCCGGAGTGAACACCAAACACAGCTAAGGAAGTCCAAACATCATCAAGTTACTTCCATTTTTAAAGGCACACAAAGAAATTGAATGCCCTACATACTACAGGGAGGCTTATCCAAGCTAGAGAATAGGGAATGGATCCTATCTTTGGGAGAGTGAAGGCAGCATCTCCATTTTCAGTGGATTTGCCCAGGAGGAGTGGCTGGAGGAAACAGTTCAGATATTAGTCATTAGGTAAATTACTTCTAACACAATTCTTAACACTGTAAGCTAGGTAAATCTTAACTGCTGTGTTACTTCAGATGGACAAAATCCGAAACTGATCTTGTAGTGGAGCTCAACATAAAATCAATTACTGCTGACTGTGAAACATGTGCACATCTTAGAGGTCTTTGATCTTTCAGAATGGGTGACAGAAGCTTCTCCTTGCAACATGCTTCATACTGAAATGATCTGGCTATGGGGTCATGACTCTGAACACTGGCAGATGCTACAGAAAAAAAGCTCTATTCCTTCACAATGGTCACTGGTTTGAGCACTGGAAATCACCATTTCAGTCTGTTTTCACCAACTCATGTCAGCAGGACAAAGGAATTAGTGATTGTCTTCTCTCAGTTGCATGCAGTCATCACTACCAGTAGCTCCTGCACGACAGTGTTCAAGTCTCCCAAAGGTCTTTCTGGCATCTGCAACGCACATGTCTGTGGCAACCAGAACCAAACCAAATCCCCCCCGAGTCCTCTAAGATGAACGAGAGAAGAATGGGAAAGCATCCTAATATTCTTCCTGGCAAAAAGCTACTGAAGCTTAATTTTTATTACCATTGTGTAGATTATGTCTGCAAAAAAAAAACAAAAAAGGAAGGAAAAATAAGATGTTTCTCCAAGGATATGCATATAATTTTCGTATCAGAATAAGTCCTTGAGTCATGCCAAGGACAAAGCTGTGATAAAGCTGAAGTAGTATCACTAAATTTTTCAGACCTACAAGCTGTAAACATTTCATATCTAGCAATGTTTGTGTGCATTTTAAAATGTGAAAATAATGAATTCTTACAGAAATAAGTGCTCATACATATATATAATATATGTTTGGCTCTTGTCTGGGAAAGAAAGAAGTTAGTGCATTAAATTGGAAAGCCCTGTAGCACAGAATACAGTTCCAGAATAAAAACAGAAAAGAAAAGAAAACTCCATTCCAATAAACACAAACTGTATTAGACACAGTTTCGCCTTCACTAAAAGTGAATCCATGATTAATTTTTAAGATTTGTCATTGGGAAAAATATATGTAGTAATCTGAGCAAGAAACAGGAAAGGTGTTCTGTTGTTTCAGTTTTTTCATCATAGTTAATTAGTCTATAAACTTAACTACTTGTACAAAAGGTTTTGTAGAGCTTAATGAATTTATGCTTTTGAAGACTATCCTTTTGTACAAAGAAGGGCATCCCAAAACTGCCAGTACTGCACGCCATTGTTTTAATGATGGTGGTGGTGTTGAAAGCCAGTGAGACAGCTACCCACCTTCCTGGAAAAGTACAAGTACATAGCTTTTATGAGCATTTCTAGAAACAAAATAATAATAATAATATGGCACTCAAACATCAAAAGGGTGGACATAAAAGAACAATGCATTTTCTTACACATTAACCCTAAAGGATTTGGGTTTGGGGAGGACAAAGAAAGGACTCAGCTCCTAAGGACATAAACATGATGTCAGAATCCTGGACAGGATACATAAGGGATTGATTTCACAACAGGACAAGCATCTACAATCATTGATGTTGATGAAATAATATATATACAAACATACATAAAACATATGCGCACTACGTTATGTATTACTTTTTTCTAAATCTAGCAGGCTTTCCTGCTCTGTCACACACATACAGTTTTCCAGGCTGGCTGTTATGAGGACAGAAGCCATTTACCCAAGGTGACCCTGCCAGCAAACCCCTCAGGACGGATGAGAAGCAGGAGGTCTCTGGGGCCTCCTGCTCAGAGCCCTTTGATCCCAGCCGCATGTCCCCCCTTGGCAGCGGGCAGGTACAGCGCATGATGGCCCTGCGCCAGCCACACTGTGTGTCCGTGGCTCCTGGCAGAGAAAGCATGTCATTCACGGGGAGGAAAACTCCTCTGGATGCCAGAGGAACAAAATGAAATGACTCCTGGCAGGATGCAGAACAGGGATTTTCATGCACGGCGGATCTAGGTATCAGTTTGCAGAGTCAGGGATTGAACAGCTGACAAGGCAAACATAACTGGGAGGAGGAGGAGGGACAGATGGACACTGAAACATCTCCCCACTTGGGAGCCAAACATACTGCTTTTGGTAAAAACATGATTAAGATTTAATTACTAGGTAAGAACAATCTTAGGAACCCCAAAGGAAAATCTTGTATTTTTCATGGCAGGAATAAAACACCAAATTAATTTTTGGCAGCACATATATAATCCAGGCTGAGGCAGAACTAACATTTGACTTAAAATTCCTTGTAGAGCAAATCTTTGTCTTATCCTGACAGGGATCAAAAATCCATGAACACACTCAATTGTGGTATGACAAACCAATAATATTTCTGGTAAAATAAACATATGGAATAGGTTTTACAGAGCTCGTCTCATAAACCAGACCAGGCAGCAAACTCAGAAGGGTGGCCAGTGAACCCAGTTTTCCAGCTTCACTCTGAGATGGACAGGGGGACACACTGAATTCCAGGTGGGAACATGTGGCTGCCACGATCAGCCAGCTCTTCTCCCCACAGCCTCAATTTCTCCTCCAGGAAGACCCACCATAGTATGTTTTCCATATTTTTGCAGGGGACAGAACAACAGAGTAAGGCAAGTTTCACAGCTGAACATCTGCTTTGACAACATCACCCAAAATCACTGCATGCACAATAAGCCCTGGGGTGCGATCACTGAACTTGGGTCAAGTGCTACCACCAGCTGACTTCAAGCTCAGTACTGCTTGAACCTTCAGTACCAAGCTGAATGACTAGTCAGACATCTTTTGTAACATCCTTGGCTGATTTCTACACAGCAGATAGTTTACCATGCTTGATGTGTTCAGCTAAGTGGCAGGAAGACAACTCCTTCTTCCTTTAAACTTGTGGGGTTTTTTCTCAACCTCCACTCTTCTACTGCAAAACCAGAAGTTATTGCCAGTTTACAAACTGATTTTGAGAAATCTGGGTGCTTTCATACAATACACATGGACAGCTAAAAGTCTAGTGGAAACTTTCACTCTAGTCCAGTTAAAATATTGTTATGAATAATGTTGTCAGTGGTAGCATACTTTCTCAGCATATAGGGTGGAGGGCTGGTTTTTAATGCTCTGCTCTTTCTTTCCCTTATCAAGAAAAACTGAAGTCAGTATAAGAGCAGTAAGCTCATCACTCTGGTGAAAACCAATGTGTGAAGGATCCAAAGAAACTAATATCTGGTTAAGGGTTGGGAAATTGATTGCAGAAAAATTCCATTATCTTAGTTAGGGAAGAGGATGCTTGGGAACTCTGGAAGGGTGCCTTTGCCTAGAAAATTAGAGCTAGTCAAAGTAACTCCTCTGAAAAATGTATTTTCTTCAGTAATAGCACAATGAGCTTTGGTGGTCTTCATGTTGGCAGAAAAGGTCTCATAAAGTTTTAAGCCTTTTTCTTTTTTTCATTCACAAGCAAGCCTCTAGGCCTTCCCTGCAGGCAAATTTTAAGGACAAGTCAGCTGGTAGAGAGAATCAAGGGAAATAATGCATTCACTGGAAGTTTGGGAATTGGGTGTTTCTTTTTGGTCTCAGGAGAGGAACATGAAGAAAGCTGTAGGCAACAGCTTGAGGTGTTCCTGTCACAGGATGCATAGAGGTCTCAGTTCTTCGTTAATGAGAACTTCCAGTCAGCACCCCACAGCATGGCCTTGACAGAATAACAAATTAAATAGAAAATATTAGAAAGAAAGCTATGAAAGGCTTCCTTTACCAAGACACTGTCCCCAGCTGATTGTAACAGCAGGTGGTTCAACCCAAAAACCTCCAACACTCTTGAAAGGCAGCCAGACTCCCAGCCAAGCTGCATGGGCCTTCCAAACTCAGTCAAACAGGGACAAAACTTCCAGTGACTCGATATTTCAGTAGGATGTTTCAGTAGGCTCTGTTGTTGAACAGAAATTTCCTAGCAAGTCCGTGAGAAAATTAATGAAATTTTTAAAAAATTTTAAAAGACAACTGAGTCTTTTAGTTCTCCTAAGACCTCAAAAACACAGTGGAATTATGTTGACATTCAAACAAATGCCAGCAGCAAAGAATGAAGACATTTTTACAAGATGCTGCACATGGACGTAATCAGGAAGGGACCAAGAAACTGGGGAGACCTCACACTAGGAAGCCATAAATATTCCACCAGTTGATGCAAGTGAAGCTGCACAATTTTGGATTGCTTATAAGCAAAACTGGCTGCTACTTCTTCAGGCCTTGAAAAAAGGCTTCTGGGCCCAAAATCACATCTGTTAGAACAGTTGATACAGCTGAAGAACACAGGCAGTATCTGCTCCAGCCTCCAAGACTCACCTTCCTCAAATTGTCAGTGACCAAGCCCAATGCAGCTCTGAGAACCAGGCACATAGTCCTGCCAGGATTCCCAGGGAAGCCACAGGTCCCAGGTGCATACGTCCTATAGCCCTGTGCCACAGATACCCCACTCCAGAGCCAAAATAGCCATGCCAGCCTGAGGGCAGCTCTAGACTAAAACACCGTAGCCATTTCTGAGGGCCAGGCTCACACGGTGTGTGTTGGTACACTATTCCCCAGGCACAAACCAGGCTGCTTGGCGGCAGCAGCTTGGCTAGCTTGAGCCTGTCGTCTGCACCTTGTGCCCTTTGCAGCTGTGCAACCCCTCTGGATGTTTCACTGACCTATATTCCCCTATGTACACCTCGCAGAGCAGCACCAGTGCTGTGCAGGTGCCATTTCTTCTGCTCATCACAGCAGCTTTCCACTGTGCCCGACAATCACCTTGCACACTGCAAACAGGACCACTTCCAGCACATTCTCAAGCCTCAAATGAAAGCACAAGCCTCTGACTGAGTATTTCCACATCACCTTGGCTCCAACACACTCACCAAAGGGGCGCGAGAGATGGAGCGGCAAAGCTCGCATCACCAGATGTACAACTGTATCTGAACAGCAGCGAGCAAGTATGTTGGATGCGGCAGAAGCTCATGAAAAGAGGCCTAGCCAGAAATCTAGGGCACTCTGCCAATTAAACTATTAACCTCCAGGCATATTTAAATGCATTGAACATATTCAGCTTTTCCAGTTTTACTCCTTTTGCTACACTCAGTAATACATATGTGTCACAGCACTGTCCATTTCTAAAGAGCAAGGTGCTTTATGCGGCTACAAAAACGTCTTTATATCATTTGTGAATGAAGAGCAGTAAAGACTAAGTCCTGCAGAAGATCATACAGCAAGTCAAGGGACGACCCAGAAACAGAGGATATGGTTCCTGACTCCCTATCCAATGCTGTATACAACACATCACATTTCAGTGTAGGGACTTTACCATATCTGCCACATGCTGATAAAATTGTATGAGTTCAGAGAAAGGTTCTAAGTGTGCAGACTAAAGCACATGTGGGATTTTTACCCAAATGAACAGCCTTTTTGCTTGCAGTTGGACTGCTTACATGGATAAAGTTATATACAGCTTAAGTCTTCATAGGCCATGCTTTTATAAGTGTACAGATCTTGCATTTTAAAATCTGTAAGAGTAATTTTTTTTACAAAAAGGGTGACTTGTTTAACTTGCACAGTCCATTTCCTCTTTCTCTATGCTCTGAAGCAAATGCACACTTCCATCCAACAGCACTCTGGGCTCTGCCGAGTGGGCTACACTGCCCTGAAGGACCCATCAAAACACACAGCAGCAGCACAGGATCTGCAGCTGGCCAGGCCCCAGAGGGGTTGGATCCTCCAACTACATTTATAGTACAAATTTTTGACTGGAGTTAAAGCTAAAAGTGTGACATTATTTCATTTCTCTGGTCAAACTAATTCATTTTTAAGCAAGCCAAAACTTCCAAAAACCACTTAATCATTTAAATCGCTCACAACCAAGGGTGCTTTTTTCCCTTAGTCCGAACAGGGGAAGTACCAACGAAAGCATGCTGGAGGAAGTTCTGCAGCATAGAAAACTCCAAAGTACAGCTCCCACTGGTTTTCAAAGGGTATTATGCCCTTTGGTCCCACAAATACTTTTGAACACTTACTCCATTAATGCATGTCCCTCTTTGTAAGCTCCACGCTGAGTGGCACTGCCCTTTGGTTTGGGGAATGTCTGACTGCTCTCCTGATGTAAGCAAACAAAGAAGTGAAGGAGAGAGACAAAAACGACCTTACTTCAAGTCATGGAACAGGGTTGTCTGTATTAATCAGTTCAATATAAGAATATCAAAGAGAGATTTCAGTAAGTTAATATATCTGACAGGGCATTTTGAGAGGATAGGGAATAGAAACTACTTTTATACAATCAGAACAAAAGTAACAGGCAAAACCAGGTGTTAAAAATCCTGTAATGCTGAAGAGGTTCCCTTATTATAGCGTATTTTGACCATCATATTTTTATTGCACACAGCTGTTAGGTGAACACCATCTTACTCGTATGCTCTAGCACCATCTAGCTTGTGTCTAAGGTACTAAGCTCCATTATTTTCTCCTCAAGGAGGGGAATCCTTAATCATGTCATTTCCTTTAAGTACAACTGTCTGTACTTTCATTATTTTAGTTACTTTGACATTATAAGCCAAATAACAGTAAAAATAGCAAGCACAAAGCAGGCACAGAGGTTAAAGAGGCTACTTCACCAAGGAATTCCTTCAGCTGCATCCTTCTCCATCTGTCGGTTTCTCTCGTCCCTCTCTTCTGGGCTTGAATCCTGCCAAAGATACATATGCTTATTAAGTATGTCTAAAGTTTAAATTTCAATTTTTGTTTGGTTAAATAAGGTTCCTTAGAGGAACTCATTGTCGTGGTTTAACCCCAGTCGTCAACCAAGCACCACCCAGCTGCTCACTCGCCCTCCCCTCCCCAGTTGGATGGGGGAGAGAATAGGAAGAATAAAAGTTTAAAAACTCGTGGGTTGATATAAGAACAGTTTAATGATTGAAATAAAATATTAAAAAATAATAATAGTAATGAAAAGGAAAACAATGAGAGAAAGAGAGAGGAACAAAACTCAGGAAAAACAAATGATGCAACTGCTCACCACCCACCAGCTGATGCCCAGCCAGTCCCTGAGCAGCTAACTCCCCCAGTTTATATACAGAGCAGGACATCGTATGGTGTGGAATATCCCTTTGGCCAGTTTGGGTCAGCTGTCCTGCCTGTGCCCCCTTCCAGCTTCTTGTGCATCTGGCAGAGCATGGGAAGTTGAAAAGCCCTCGACTTAGTGTAAGCGCTACACAGCAACAACTAAAACATTAGTGAGTAATCACATTATTCTCATGCTAAAGCCAAAACACAGCATTATGCCAGTTACTAGGAGGAAAATTAGCTCTATCCCAGCTGAAACCAGGACACTCATTAAGAAAAACAACAAATGATGGGACAAAATACCACAATACCAATTCTTATTCCAAAGGAAAAAGTATTAAACAATAGGAAAACCTGAGAAGCACTGCTGCTTATCACAAGCAAGGCTAATGATCGGTACTGGGAATGGGTTTGCTTATGGAGGATTTGTGGTGGCACCTGGTGGCCTTCGTGCCCCACAGAAGCCACCTCGTCGCACCCTCCGGCTCTATGTATAGCAGCTGCAACCAGCAGGCAGGGCTCAGATACACACAAGGCAGGTGAGAAGAAAAACCTCCAGTGACCCACCCAGTGTTCTGGGAGCTGATGCTTAATCTGGATAACCCAGCAAATTATACGATACATAACCATTCAATACTTCAGCTGACATAAACTTTCCTGCCCAGATTCCCAAAAGTGAAATTCATAGTCAGGACAAATATCTGCAGTTATGCAAACTGTGATAAGAACAACCATTACCCTGCAGCGGATGTCAGAAGATATCTCCTGAGGAGGCAAGAGGTCTGTTCCTCATTGCCTGATACCTGACACAAATGCCAGGAGAGCTTTTGCAAGTTGTGAGGGCTGTCTTGTCATGCCTCTGCAGGGCTCATCAGCAATACTTGTGGAGACCTCGCTTACAATTTGGGGTGGGGTTCTAGTTGGCTTGCCAACTTCTCCCTGAAAAGCATTGTGTAGATGAACTCTCAATGGCACTGGCTTACATGGCAGCACCAAGGAGTGGAGGAAGCCAACTTAATAAGTAAAATTCTCCTTCTCCAAGTCACTAATGGACATGGATGAATGACAGCATCTTGGTCTCAGGGTGCCCACTGCAGAGCTCCAGGAACCGTGTCACCTGCTCGAGATGGCTACTGACTATTTCTTGCACATGGAACAGCCACAGGCTTTCTGTTTGAGTGGCTTATTTAGGTCCACTGAAAAAAAATAAAGAAGAAAGAAAAAAAGCAAGGCCTCCAGGATGAAGCACAGCACATGTTTTGTTTGCAGTGCATTGCACCAGCTCCGTTACAAAAATGGCTATCTCCATGCTCAGACATGTGGCATGCTCCCTGCAAAGGCAACCATGGAAAGAGGGGAATATTTTCTCCAGAGACATAAAAAGGTGGATGCCTGACCCCCTTCTGGAGCTCCATCTGAAACAGAGCATCTTAGCATGATGCAGCATTCAGTAGAAGCAAATTCACACAGTTATTGCTCCATACTGGCTATTTTCCTGCATGTGTTGCCAAAAACACAGGCTTATCTATTGAAGAGAAAGGATTAATGTTCCAGGATATGTTGAACGAGACGTTTTGAAAACAAACTCTGGCATGGCTACGCTGAAGCAGGGCGATGCCCTGACCCTGTGTCCTGGGAGTCTCCAGAGCATGGGGTGGGAGCTCTGTTAGCACTGTTAAAGTAGATGTGGGAAATGTCCTTTTCAGAACATTTTGAAATGTAAAATCTTCCCAGAGGGGAGGCAGTAATTGAAGAGAGAACAGCACAGGAGCCTCTGAAGGTATTATCAAAATCCAGCTGGGCATATACCTGGAGAAGAGAACTGACACAAGTCTGATTAAAACCTGTAAGAAGAGGAAACAAAGACAAGACACACAGGTGCCAGGATTTTGTAACTCCATAATCCACAGCAATGCTGCAAGTCCAAGATGAGTTGTAAGGGAACTGACCTTGGCTCTCTCTTCCCATCCTATGTAGAGCTTGTGCTCCCAGATACCCCATACAACAGTGGCCGCTTTTCCTCCCTCCCCAGAAGACAAGCTAACAACTCCACGCAGCCAAGGGAGAAATTCACTTCTGACATAATCACATTTTTGTACTAGCCTTTTTGGAGAAAGATAAATTTAATCCCACTGCCAGTGAGATTTCACCCAACATGAAAATGTCTGTCACACCATCAGTGTGATGCCTGCTGTTTTGAGAAATGTTATTGGATTACAAAATTCCTTGCAAGCCTACATGAGCTGGCTCTTTGCCACCTACTGAAAGGCAGGCACACAGCAGAGCTTATGAAGAGGGGTTAGGAGATGTTTGTGAGAGAGCAACAATGAGCCATTGGCTTGGAGGCTGTTTTGCAATTTGGAAGGGGCAGTTTCTCCTCCTTGCTCTGCTAGAGCTCTCTTGGGTAACCTCAGGTATAGTAGCCTCAGTCTCTGCTGTCCCTACCTCAGCTTGACAACTTTTCACCTTGTCCCCACTTCATGGACATCTGAGATGCCTGTCAGTCTAACTGCCATTGATGTATTGATATTTTAAGGTACACCACCACCAGTACTGGTTCGCCCTAGGCATTGTTCTGTTCAGGGCTGAACCACCTTCATATTCTGGGTATTTATATCTTTACAACCACTGTGAGCGAAAACTTGCAATTGCCTCAAAAGCGTAAATTACAACCTTTGTTGACAAGTGTAATGTCTTTCTGTTAAGCAAATATTATGTTGCTTTCCTCTTTGCTGTGATGCATAGGTGAAAGCATGCAACTCATTTGTTTCAGGTTTGATGCTGTTCAGTTTGTCTGAGGCAAGAGCTTGAATACAAAAACTCAATTCTTGATCTAACACTTAAGTCTGAAAGCTTCATTTTAAGGTTCCACAAATGTCCTTGGTCTTCATGAGGCAAGCAAGCCCAGCAAATGACTTCTAGAAATTCCCCATGCTGGGAAAATGTGCAACCCAGGTTAGACACAGTTGAAAAGAGTGGACTCATAAGCAGCAATAACTGAGCAAAGCTCTACTGTTTTCTAAGGATTTTGCTAAAATACTAAACTTTATATAATTTATTGGTGGTGACAGTTCCTCTCACAAGTTGCTTGAACTACGTTTGCCCAGGTCATCACCAAAATGCATGAGGTAGCACTGAGGCAATGACACCACCACCACTTCACCAGAGCTTTAGAACACCAAAGACAGGAGATCAGAGCTTTAGGTTTTCTTTGCCTCCTCTGTTAGTGCAGTGAGAACAGCTCTCTTCAATGCGTGAGGCAGAGGATGAGGCTTGCAGACCAACTGTGTGTAAGGTCACTGGGGTAGGTTACATCGAACTAGCGCTCGTGTTATGTCCCTCCTGAACGAGAGCAGACAGGCCCTAAGGCCAGTGTCTGCAACGCTGGCTCTGGCAGTCCTGGGGAACAGCCTTAGCTTCTCCACCAGAAAGAACTTTGGCAAAAAGGAGCTGGGGCAGACATTGATTTGGGGATCATTCCTATTTTTGCTGTGCCAAAGCTTTAGGGAGGAACTTGACTGGTTTGTTTTCCTGTCGGCAACTTCATCACTAAATTAGCTGGAGAGTTATGAAGTGGTGATGCCAAAAGCACAGCAACATAGGGAGCCTGGTCACAAACAGGTGTATCGAGACACCAAGAAAAACCTACCCTTCTGTCTAAGGTGCAGTATAGCTTTATGTGTTTACGGGAAAAGCCCTGAGGGCTGTGAGTCAGGAGCTTTCAACTTAATTTTGCAAACATGGTAAGTCTCCAAGACGAGTCTCTTTCATAGAAGGTAATGAAAAACACAGGAACCAGGCTCAGCAGGGACAGTGCCCTTCAGAGCAATTTAGAAATCCTCGGCTCAGTGCTACGCCAGGACAAACCATTTTCAAAAACTGCATTTTCCTGCCTGCAGGTTACAGTACGCTCACAGAGGCAGAAAGCTCATTACTGGCCCTAATCTAAAGCTCATCCTTCCTGATTCAGTGTCTGCATGACATGCCCGCGCCGGCATTTTCCTGCATGGGGGGCCAGGTTCCTCATAGCACTCCCACCCCTGGGCAGAGATCTCACGGGGTGCACGGCCAGAGCACGTGCATGGCGACAGACAGCTTGTCTACCAACAGCGTTTGGCAACACAGGATGATTTCACAGAGGACGCTCCATCTGTCACTGTGTTCTGTGGCAGAGCCTGACCTCGCTAGCACTAAGGAAGCCCCAGCAGATTAACATTTAATGATGCTTTCAGCTGCAGCCCTTGTAATTTTTCATGTTTCAGAGGGCAGACATAGAAGAGGAAGAAAGTCATATATAATGTACAGCATATGGATCATCATTTTGCAACCATCTCCTTTAATATTCTTGACTTTGACAGGTTTGGATTTTTTTTCCCTTTTCTGCATTGAAAAAAAATTCTTTACATATATTTTACTCTAGAAACAGAATATCAGCTGCTTCTTGTATACACAGACTGGTTTTGTTTTGAGTTTTGTAACCATGATACCTAATTTAGTTTAAATAAGTAAACACAGGGGGTATGGTTCTTGGTAGCTGTCTGAGCAGAAGCAAGGAGACTAAACCCCTTCCTCACCTAGACAGATGGACCGAGTGAGATCCTTCATATCAGTTTTTTTGCTGCCTTGGAAAATACACTTAACCACATAGCAATGGAAAAAGAAATCCTTAAGGGACGACAGTAAAATGACCCAGAAATGCAGAGTTTGTTAAGTAGTTCTGTGCATTTTTGTATTTTCTGCTTGTGAAGGATTCAACTTGTGCCCTGTGCTGAGGAGCGTGTGTAGACAGAGTGCCCGGGGGCCTGCTACGTGTACCCAGATGACAACCAGTGCTCCATGGAGCACCAGCTGAAGTCAATAAGACCATCCACAAGCACAGAAGCCCACTGAAGAAAGAACACTACTGTATGAAAGATCATTAATTATATATTTGGTCACGTGGCTGACTCTCTGATTATTTGCATTGGTATTTGTAGGAAATAGTGAACTGGAAGAGGGATTTACATCAGAAAGCACAGGGACAAAAGTGACGGCCCAAAAGGAGGGAGAAACACAAAAGTCAGCAGAGAGATCCCAAGTTGTTGAACATTTCTGGAAGATAAGGGCATGAATTTCTAATTTAGCATGATACTTACCAAGAGATGAGGCAAAAGACTGAACCTTAAAGCAAGGAGATCATAAAAGAAAGCAATAAGACAAGTGCCAAGAGGGTAATCTGAGCTGCTTCGACCATGATGCTGTAGGTGGTAACAAGATGAGAACACAGGAGGCTACAGAGGAAGAACATCAACTGAATGCTGCTTCCAGTCAGTTCTGCAGCTGCAGTCCAGCTGCTGTGTGCACGATATTAAAGAAAATGCCTGAGATGGCAAAAGTCCAGTGAAAGTAAGAACTGCGCAGTCATAAGGAGAAAAACAAGGTGATTAACTTGCCCCACCCAGTAGCCTTTTGGGGTTTGTTTTTTTGAGTGGTGCTCATGAACCTTCAGCAGCCCGCCAAGCAATGCTCAGCAGCACCCTATCAGCAATGAGGTTACCACAGCAAGCTGCTAGTGCAAATTTCTATGCTTGAAGAAATCAGAGCTTCAAAAAGTATTATCAAGGCCTGGAAAACTGACAAAAAGTAAATTGGAAAGAAGGAAAGTCGGAACTGACTTTTTTTTGCAACTGAGACCCTCCAAAGTAAGAAAAAGGAATTGCTTTTTGAAGGTAAAAAATGCAACTTTGTGAGAAATGTGACTTTGAGGAAAGGGCACCCTACAAAAGCTTAAGACAACCACAAGAAAATGGAGCAAGAACAGCTCCATTCACAAAAAAACTTATTCCCAAATAATCAGAGCTTGTGTTCAACAGTGCAAGTCATAGAAGAGCTGGTTCATAGGAAAATTCCTTCTTCTTGGTGTCACTGGAAGCCATGTTTTTAACACTGCAGGTACTTCACATCTTCATGGCTTATCTCTGTCCTACTCTGCTATAGGCTGGCTACCCCTGCAGTGGTGAGAGACATGCTGAGGTAAGGCATATCATTCCTTAGAGTGAGAGAAAAACTTCAGAAAACTTTGGAGCCCTGACTCTTCAACCTGCAGATCTTACAGCCCCTTGCTAAAGCTCAAACCAGATAGCAATGGCATGAATTTGAAAGGCAATTTATTTTGAAGGATGAAAGTGGGTATTAGTCGTTAAATGCAACCATGGAAGCAAAAGAGTAAACCCTAAGACCAAACTTCACTCCCTGTAGAAAAATTCTGTGGCATTAGCATGCATTATTTATAAGCATCCATCATCATTTGGTGCTTTCTTTGACCCAGATGTATGCATTGACAAAGTCACCAACATCAACATAGAGTAGGGAAGGGAAGAGTGCAGCAAAGACCTGTAAGCAGATCTCTCTATGTATGCAACATTTTTTCTGGGTAACATCTTTAAGAGTAGGATCTTGGCCAAAGTATAGGAGGCCTAACTACAGAATATAACCATGTTAACCATCCCTACATTCAAACCCCTCAGCAAGAATATCTGCAGTCTTAATTAACCTTGTGAGAAATCAGGAAAAGATAGATTATGCTTAGTTACTGCCTCATTTTGTTAACGAGAGATAATTGAAAAAACACATGCTAAAGTGATTGCCTAATCATCACATCAGATTAGTTAAAAAAAAAATAAATTCATCATGGTCAAATAATTATTTACAAAAAAAGCAACAACACACAGAGCACATTACTTGTTTGGGGTGAATCTCATCCAGTCTGGACAAACAACATTTGGGCAAGGAGCTTTGCAAAGCAAGGAAGACCAAGGCTGTGCCCAAGCAGCTTTTGGATGAATTTTGGGAATCAGAGAATCCTTCCCACTGCTCCATCACCTTCAATTTGAGAATGTTTCCCATCCCTTTGCTGTGCATCCCAAGGAACTCCTGACTCCTGGATCAGTGCTCTGCCTTGCAGCAATACCCTGACCCTGACCATTCTTCCTCTGCCATCAAGGTAAAGGCAATGAGGGCCCACATGAAGAGCTTGCATGACTCTACACCTCTGAAAGGCAGGATTAGACCTATTGACAAGAAAAGTCATCTGTCACCCCTATCCCCTAATGACATTCTCTTAATCTAGGTTTTCAGTGAGGTAATGTGTCAGCCAAATGCATAATGAATTATTTGTAAGTAATTTAATCTGAAAAGCTTTGTTCCAAACTCCTGTAAGGCTCTGTGGATATAACAAAGCATTCAGGACACAACTTATTTTAGGAATCATCAATATGCTTTAGGCAGAAATCTCAATTTGTAAATACTGCATTCTGGCCCAGCAGATTTCCTTCCTGATAGACCATGACCACTTCATAATTCTAGGGCAGAACCATGAAGATTAATAAAAAGCAGAAAGAGGATTTTAATCAACACAGCCAGCTGGTCTGTGGTTTAGATTATGTTGTGGAAGGGAAAGTGTAACATTAAGATTGAATGAAAAATGCAAAGTACTGATTACCCTGTGGAGTATTTCTACCAGCTAAATTAACATTAAACTCAAATTTGCAAATCCTGTCCTTATATTACTGCATGTAGGAAATTGCAATATATTTAATATTGACTAGAAATTAAAACATCCGCCCTTTAAAATAATATGCTTTGTCTTAAATCCTGTTCATAAAAGTTACTTTCCTTTGTAACGATTATCAAGAAGATGACCTATTTTAAATCTCATCCTTTAAAAGCATCGTAACGTGTTCTTTTTTTTGGAAGGAGGTAAAGTAGGGGACAGGACGGCTGGAAAGCAAAAAGCAACTAGTGAGGGAAGAGGAGAGAGAGCCTGCTCAAAGCCCAGGAGCAGGAATATGAAGTCTTTTCCAATACAGGGGCATGCAGCCAAAGGATGGGAGCTGCGGTCTGCAGGGGAACGGCTCTGGATGCATGGGAGAAGGCGGCTCCTCTGGGAGACCGACCCAGAAAGTCGGCAGAGGCCGCAGCCTGGCTGCTGCTCCTGGCTGGCAGATGTAGGCTGCTGCCAGCTGCTGCAGGGTGGAGAGAGAAGGGGGGAAACAAGCTTGCTGGACCCAGGCCAAGGAGCAACAAAAGGCTTGTGTGCCACCACCACATCACCCTGCCCTGCCAACTGCCCAGCCTGCAGAGTGCCATAGTAACCAAGGTTAAAATTGGGTCAGGATTGCCTGTGTGAGACCTGTTATTTTGAATATAGAGCTTGGGCTTGCACTAAAAACGTTCAATCTGCTATTTTGACAGAAAACATGCTATTTGGGGAAGCTGGAGCAGGGAAAGGAGACTATATGAGGACTTCAGTGCCTGAAGTGCCATGAGTGAATTTTTCTGGTTTTTAACCTACACTGGATCAGGACAAGACATACTAGGACTAACTAAAGTGCCTTAACAGTGTTGAACCTCACTGCCACTCTAGTAGTGCTCAAGTTCCAGGTCCTGAGCCTCACTGGGGAGTGCTGAGACTGGGCCAGGCAGATACCTGAGCCAGTCCCCTCCCAGCAGCACCCACCGTGCCCCACACAGCATCAGCCAGGCTGCTGGAGCTGCTACCGGGACGTGACCACTGCTTGGCACTCCCCAAACCTCAGAGGGGCAACAAGTCAGTGGACAAAATATATGTCGTCTAGGACAGGGACATGCTTATGCCTTGGCCTTTCCTTAGAAAGCACTCTCCTTTCAACCAAATGAGTTTAAGAGTGTGGGACATAGCCAGCAGCTGCCACTCCAGGTACTGTTTAGTGGCTTGCAGGTGCTAATTAAAATTACTCATTCCATAGTCAGCAAACACCCCCATGTCAGATTAGGAAAAGGTAACAAATACTATGCATGCATAAAAGCAAGGGAGGGGGTATGGAAATGTAACAGTGAAAACTGTTTCTTACAACCACTTGATCAATGTTGTCCAGAAAAAAAAAATTTTCATGCTTTTTTCCAGAGAAACATTTCTATAACCTAACAAGGATTTTGAGTTAACATGCCAAATCAAAGCATTTGAACTGAAAAGCTGAAGTTAGTCCTATATGCTCCTCACTGAGCCTGATTTTTCAAAAGTGCTGAGCACGTTGTTTTACTAAAAGAGGGTCTGTTTGATTAGTCCCAAACATATATCATGCTGACACAAATGAGCATCTCAGCATGTTTAATACGTTTACTCTTACAACACTGCCCCACTTCCTCTTCCCCTTCAAAATACTATTAGCACAGGTTTATTAGCGAGCAATGGAGGCATGAAGGCTTCATCATTGGCCCTAGGTCTGCAGAGGAGCAGGACTGAATCCCAGCTTCCCTAGTGTCAAAGACAAAGCTCTGGATCTACAAACTAAGATTTCCCAAACATTCTGTTTCAAAAAGCACTATCTCCCCTTAGAAACCTCAGAGCCATGACTCACAATTCCTCTGCTGGGAATTAACTAAATCCTGGCTTTAAAAAGAACATCAGATTTCCAAGCTGATATGATCAACCTCCCTGTCCTGCTTACTAATAATTCTTAATGCATTGACCAATTACATTCAAATCCAGTAGAGGCTCAGCCCTATTATGTTTCTACAAGACTAAGGAGAATCTGAAGCCAAGAAGAGAAAAAGGCTCAAACTGGCACCCACACAAAGAAACAGACAAGCATAATTTAATATTTCCGAAGGCAGGTAGGAATTACCTGTGTGAGGGAGCAGCCAGCTTTCCCCATCAGTATGAGAACCGCTCAAATCAGAGCTGGTCCTGCCTTTTGCCTCATCCAACAGGTAAGGAATGTGGGAGGAAGCAAACATCATGTGGCAGAGCGACCCACAGAAGCCAACAGAGCAGCTGGGATTTCTGCAGTGGAAGGCTGTCAGAGATACAGGACACAAATCTGCAGGAAATTGTTTCTCTGTAGCACAGTTTAGCTGGGACATTATGTAGAATTATTCCAAGATGAAGGTAAGATCTGTAAACAATTCCTATAATGAGTTTGCATCGGTTGTGTTCAATGCTTTGAAGCATACTATAATTGCCATATGTAAAAGCCATGTCTTCATATAAAGCAACATATCATACAAAAATCTCAAAGCACTGCAACTAGTTTATAAATTATGATTCATTTTCTGTGTATCCTGAAACTAGTTTCTATACCTACAATGATTTGGGTTTTTTTTAAACATACTCCTCCACTCAGATAAACAGAAAGAGTAAACCTGATATAAATCAGGTTTTCATTTTGTAGCTGGATTGTCTCAGGTTCCATGCAATGGATTTGTAATTTAAGAAGTGAATGACTCCTGAGTGAGCACCTTCATGCACTGTGGGCAGAATTTAACCTGCTAACAATTCTTAATGCAAGTATTTTTCTGATGCTAGAAAGCAAGCTATGATCCTAGGAAAATATAGATAAGCAGGACTTGATCAAAAGCTCACCTCCAGGTCTCCCTTCAGACCCGTGCTGTGCAGGACTCCAGACTCAGCTTTGGCAATGCTAGCTTCTCACAGTAGGCTCACATCATCTCACCAGATAGCCTCCTCACTACCTGCTAGGCCTCTCCTGACCTAAAGAGTCATTTGAACTGATCGGCAACCAGAAAGCAAAATGCCCTTTTGCTCCTAGCTGTCTACAGCTTCGGCTGGGGTTGTGCCTGAAGGCTATCGCCTATTCCAGCTGCAGGCTTACACCCCAGAACCACTTGTTCTCCTCTTCTGCCTTGTACTGGGTTTCCATGGTGTGACCGTACAGGATTTGCCCTCTGTAGCCTCCCTGCTTAGTGCACCAAGCTTTCAAGTGATCTCAGGTCCTCACTTAAAATGCTGCTGCCACCACTAGGTCAAACTTACTGAAAGCAAGGCTACGTAATTTGTGTTACAGTCAAGTAAAAATGTGAATTGCCGTATCATGTCCTTGGTATCAACAGCTGGTTTGAAACCCAGATCAGATTGTACCAGATCACCCTTTTCTAGCTCTAGCTTTGCCCCCTGCAATTTACAGCTGTGTGTATCACTCCCACTGGAAGTTTGCTTTGCCTCAGGTCCCTTTCAAATTAGGGAAAAACAGTCCAGTGATGGATGGCTGGACGTCTCCACAATTCATCCACATTCTATTAAAAAGAGGTAAGGGAAGGGGTTTTCCTGTTCCAAGTGCAATGTACATAACACATTAATAGTTCATTATTAGGTATCACAAAATGTGTTTCAAATTGTAATGATCACTATTAAAAATTGTTGCAACTTTATCACTGAGCACACAGAGCTGGCAGAAAAACAACCGGGACACTTGAACTTTTTAGAACCATGTTTTTCATTTGGTAAAAATCAATCCATACTTCCTTTAGTTGTTCAGGACGGAAAATGAGGCTGTCCAAGTTTTCCCTATTCTTCTATGGGAGTCCTAGTTCAGTGTTGTACAAGGGAGAAGGACCGCACGAGGTAGAGAATGTCACCAGTCCAGTGGTGTCAAGATGAAATCCACCGCCCCAAATGCAGGAAGGTGAAGAGTCAGCAGATATAGAAGTGAGAATCATTCCAAGAGCTTCTGTATTTCACAGCCAAAATGGGCCAAAATCTGGGCGTGTGCATTACCCACTGTGCATCTGGTGGCGCTGTGTCATGGTTTAACCCCAGTAGGCAGCTAAACACAACCCAGCTACTCACTCATTCTCTCCCAGTGAGGTAGGGGAGAGAATCAAAAGTGAGAAAACTCATGGGTTGAAATAAAGACAGTTTAATAGGTAAAGCAAAAGCCGTGCACACAAGCAAAGCAAAACAAGGAATTAATTCAGTACTTCCCATCAGCAGGCAGGTGTTCAGCCATCTCCAGGAAAGCAGGGCTCCGTCACGCGTAACCGTTACTTGGGAAGAAAAAACGCCATCACTCCGATCACACCTTCTTTTTCTTCCCCCAGCTTTATATACTGAGCGTGATGTCATATGGTGTGGAATATCCCTTGCGTCAGTTGGGGTCAGCTGTCCCAGCTGTGTCCCCTCCCAGCTCCTTGTGCACCCCCAGCCCACTCGCTGGTGGGGTGGGGTGAGAAGCAGAAAAGGCCTTGGTTCTGGGTAAGCACTGCTCAGCAGTAACTAAAACATCCCTGTATTATCAACACTGTTTCCAGCACAAATCCAAAACATAGCCCCACATGAGCTACTATGAAGAAAATTAACTCTATCCCTGCCAAAACCAGCACAGGCTGATGCTCGTGGTCTTGCTGAACCCGCTGTAAATGCACTGTGAAGCCAGCAAGCACATGCCTGGCAAGCCAATGTATTCTGAAGATATTATGTGCAAGTATAGGCTGAATCATTACATTGGGTATCTGCTTTTGCACTTCTGGACATGGTATATGTGAAATCCCAGGCAAATAGGAAAGCTTTTATTTTTTAACTAGAGTAAACTTCTAGATGGAAAAACAGGACATGCTCAGGGTTCTGTTACACTACTAGTATTTTCTCCTGGCCCCAAGATGTACTAATTCATTCAGTGGTAAACCCAATATAATTAGTGTCACAACGGGACAGAAGTAATCTGATCAACATTTAAAATGGTTGAAACACTACTGTTAATATGTCATTCCATTTAAAAAGTCTTTCATATCACTGTCATTCACAGCAGGAGCCTGAAGACTATTTATCACAGTTTTTTCAATGCCAAGTATTTAATTTCTGCCAGTTCCTCCCTAGCTTTTGCCAAGGTGGATTTTTGTTACCTCGGACATTGTTAGAACACAACCTTCATACAGCAACTTGTCATCTTAAATCTGAATAAAATCTTCAAGAGTACCTTACTAAAAGCATATGACATGAGTAAAGAACTAGTTGAAAATTCTTGAATGAGCGAAGTAATGTGTAATAAAATCACCACAAGCATTTTCACAAAGAAAATGTTTGCGATCCCACATGCATCTCACCCCAGACTCTAAACACAGGAAGTTTTTTGATGACAGGAAACAGTGGGAGCTAATAGGCTCCTACTGCAGCACTCTGTGCCACTGGGAAGAGTATTTCAACCCAGAACAAAGTGACAAAAACCAGGTGGGTCTAGAAATGTACTATTTTTGTTCAAAATGCACATGCATTATCATCTGTGACTGGGTGACACTTCTTAGGAATTACTCTCAAGTATGGACCATAAAAAAACTAAAGGCACAAACTTCTGATGCTTTTGGATCCATAGTTCCAAGCCCATTTAGTCTCTGGGATATTACAGAACATGTGGTCTGCACCATAAACACTTCCCGGGGCGGGGGGGGAGGGGGAACAAAACCCACAATAAAAAAACCCACACCCAACCAAAAGAACCCACCCCAAAAATAAACCCTTATACATTTAAGGTCAAAGTAGTGAGTCTTTTAAGGCAAAAAAACCCCACCATAGACATTGCAGTTAATTCCACCTGAACTTAAAAAAAAAATCAGTGAGAACAGGTCACCCTTAAAGGAAATCCCAAAATAGAGACAAAAGAAATGCCAAATGAAGGCACAGAAACAAATTAAACTCTCCCATCGCATCATCAGGCAATAAATATACAGTTAAGACACATTGGTTTTCACAAAGGCTGTGGTCAGCTCTTTTTTAGAGATTAATTTTGCTTCCTAATGTTTCCCTTTCACAGCTAAATAAAGAATTTCATTCAGAGTAAGGTTGTTCTCATGTAGCTTTTACATTATAAATCCTTAAAAGCCTACAGTCTCTCCATTATATTTACTTTCTCTTCTCTACAAAATGAATTATTGTTCTAAACATACCCCACAACACCATTTATACAGTACTTGGTTATTACATGTGTTTTCCTTCTGTCTGAGCAACTATTGTGAAATTTCATTCAAATAGCTTTACCTTAAAAATATCTTTCCTAAATATAAAAGGAAGTAGTTCTCCCATGCAAGTGTGTATCCACATCCATCTTAGAAAGCCATGCAGGCAAGACATTATTCTTCTCAAATATTTCTGTTCTTTCATCACACTAGCACAATTCACAAACACCAAGAAAAAAATAACCTGAATTTAAGAGTAAATAGTTCATTCCTGCCATATAGTTTAAAAAAAAAAAAAAAAAAAGGTAGCTGAAACACACCTCATTCAAACAGCAGTAGCATCGTTAAAGCACACAATTATAGTGGTAATGATGGTACTGCTTTTTGAAATGGAAATACTTAACCATACCATAGAATTGACCTGTTGTTCCCTAACATAAAAGCACTTCTTTTAGAGGGCATTTGCAGTGTTACATTTCTATCTCAAAGTTTAGTTTGGTTTTGGTAGGAAAAAAGTAGTTTTATACATAAATAAAGAGCAGCTGATACTACGAGAAGGTAAGGACCCGTAGGACAGAAGCAGGTCTCCTGACTGCAAATAACATTTTATTGTCTTACTATCTTCTGAGGACTGGTGTGTATCCCAGTCAGCAGAGCTTCTACCCATTTGTTCTTGTTTGCTATATGTACAATATCATTTAACTTTACTACGATCAATAGGATTATTCATTTACACATAATTTACTCTATTGCCTCACGTCCTTTTAGAAACCGTTCCTGGAAGTGCAGAGCTATGGTCATTGTCAAACACCGTATTTTTCTCCTTTTTGTTAAATTTAAAAGTGAAGCAAATAAGAAAGTGCCATACAACTCAGCAAGAATTTTAAAAAAATATCCAAGGCCATTCATAAGTCCTTTTTTCACATCATTGTCTTTCCCCAAAGAAGAGAATGATCAGCGACATTTTAGTTACACTGCCGATAAAAATAGAAGTAGTAATCAGTAAAAAACACGCCAGCAAAATAAGGATCTGTCGAGCAGCCTGCAAAACCCTGCAGAAGAAAAATAAAGGAGATTCATATAGGATCTTCTCTCAGTTCAGATGCTATTTGTCTTTTACTGTGTTGCCATTAGAAAAGCCTTACCGGTGCAGCTACACGGAAATAGTATGCACTGTCATACAATTTAGCTACAGGGAGAGTCCAAATATGCTGACGTCCCTAGATGATAAATGAGAAAGAGAGATTAGATAACCTTATTTCACATTAAATTGGAGAGAAGGTTAGGCTCTGGAAACATTTCACTGACAAATGCAGTGCAAAGCAATTATGATAATAAGACTTGATAGCTGTAGTCAGAGTATTTAAAGACAAAGTGCTGACTTTAAACCCTGCAAACATGGGTTTGCTCTGATCAGCTCTGCCAAGGAACTGACAGACATCTGGCTCCCAGTGACACTCAGCTGGCTCTGAATAACTGAATTTTCTCTCTGGTTTTCCAAGCAAATCACACAGTAAATAGGGATTGTTCCCAATATGCCAGGTGGCTCAATAGCTTTAAAGTGTAATAGTAGCAAATGACAATTCTGCTGATTTTGAAACAGCAACTTTAGTAGTCCTCAGAAGGCAGTGAAAGTTCCTCTATATATTCTAAAGATATGAGAAGCATCCTCTGTCAGTATTTCAAAAACAGACGTGGGCAAGATTTCATGCTATTTTTGATTGCAGTGTCCTGCTACATACAAATGAAAACATATTCTGTACCTGAAATATTCATGCGGCACTGAATAAAATAAAATTCAATCCTCGCCTCTTTTTAACCTATGATCCATGGTAACTTTTATTTCATCAGTTTCTAGTGTCTCAACTCTCTTATCTTTCCCTCCTCCCTTCACTTTCTGACACATTCTCTGTTGGAGATGATACGTTCACATGACACAACTTATGTGAGACTGCTGAGTCCAAATGATTGCTGTCCTGCCCTTTGGTAGGGAATAAGCCTATGAGTTGCTATAAAAATCCTCTTGAAAAAACTTCTTCAACTAGCCAGCATTTTTATTCTGAGTCACATCAAAACCTGAATGCTCACTGCTGCTGGAGGCTAGTTAGCTTTATTCTTTTGATGTGGGTTTCAGGTTGACACAGGAAATCACTTTGACCAGTTTTGGCAGTAAGCTTCGAGGATATTTCTGCATTGCAAAACTCTCTGGGTCCAACTTAATTTCAGTTCTCTTGCAATTATGGCAGACAGGTCAAAACTTGGACAATTTTGGCTTTCTGATGGCATTGCAGCAGTTTGCAGAGAAGCCTGTAACTTTTTGCAAAGGCATTTGAAAAGCTGATCAGAAAGTCAGCTTAAGGGTGAGAGTATCCCAACTGTTCTAATTTGACAAATCACCAAAAAAGTAATTTAAAATCAATTAAGAATATATCAAGTATGGCACCATAGATCAGAAATCTAAAGACGACTCTGAAATGGCTTGCAACTTCAGGGAGGTTTCTCCCACAATGTGTTCAGAAATGCTACTATCCTTGCTTCTGCCTTTCCTACTGTTTTAGCCAGAATAAACATTTCCAAGCTATGCGGACAAATTGAGGCTTTGAAAGAGTCTTCTATTTCTGGCTAATTTGAAGGGAGTTTAAGGCCTTTATCAATTTACTGGAGCTGATCAAAAGTTTGCAAGATCCAGTTTCTAAATATTTTTTAATGGGAAAAGCTAACATGTTTTAACAACAACATGTAAACAACTCTTGTTTTTACAACAAAGAACTTCCCCTGGAGAGATTTATTGGTTCAACTCCTGTTCAAACAGAAATAAAGGGGAATACTACCATTGTTTCCAGTGAATTCAAGACTTTAAAACTGTAATTCACTACCCACAAGACAACAATGGAAACAGCAGAGTAGTTGAGAGTTTGGAGGATTGTCTCCTAAGGCCCTGGGAGAAAAGTACTCCTGTTTCTTCAGTGTCTCTGGAGATACACAGAGTTATAGTGGTGAGTTAGGCTGAAGCAAACTCAAAACTGGCCTTGTAGAGACCCACTAGACAGATTTTTATAATATTCAGCAGAAAACCGACTCCTACAGAAAGGTTGCGTCTCATTATGGTCATGCCAAACCCAGCTATGGCTGGCAGACTCAAAGTACCATTTGGATTTCTACTACCTTATCCAAAAGCAGAATTTTGCCATTAGTTTTATAAGTCAGGTTCTAATGGACTATTTCTTTTTTCCAAGTGCCCAAAAATACACTATTAACAAGGCCAAGGTGACTAGCTGGCATGAGCTACCCTCCTTTCCGTACTCTGGAGCCGACCTTCATGGTCTTTTCTATCTATTCATTCGTTCCTTACAAACAGTGATCTATAAGGTTGTTCAGCAGAACTAGGTATTATAACAAGTTTTTTCTACCTTCTGTATCTCCCTCTACTCCAGAATGCATCCACACAACATTGCTTGAATTAAGAGCGTCATTCGAGGGATCGTGACATCTTATGAGACTCTGATGCTTTTATGAAAAGCAAAGAGAGCTAATAGAAGGGAACACCATTCTGGAGAAAAAGGGGAGTTTAAGGCTAATCACAAATTATTTCAGCACTGTGTGGCTTCAGCTGCCAAAACTATCAGAAGAATGAACACTTTTTTCCTACACAGAGCTCAATTTTATTTTCAGCTTTGCACAATACATCTAACGCAAGAGATGAAAAAAGAACCATGTGCTGGGCAGTATGTGAAGATGATCCCCACATGCCACAGCACTGCTGCAAGAATCTTACCTGTGTGGTGTCTAGGAAATCCTTCCTACTGTTTTGACTTGAAGAATAACGGGAGCAATAATTTCCAAATGTGACTTTGCAGAGAAATATGATTAATGGCTCTGTGGTGCTTCAAGAAACAGAGAAAAATAAGGATCTATCAAATTGCTCTTAAATAGGAGAATTTTACATATAAATACAAAACACTACAAGGCAAAAAATCCAAAGAATTCAGTTGTGGAGAAATAAAGCATATTCACTGATTGATATGAAGGAGATAAACCTAAGCCACCAACCTCTAATCTTGTCCCATTCCCTCCCATGAATGGAGGGTGTTTTGCATTTGGAAACCTGGGTGATCTTTACACTTATTGAGATAAATCTAGAAATGCACACTACACTTCCTCAAACTTCAAGCATATTCATACCAGAAGCTACTGAATATGACTTTTTATACAAATTAACAGCATGACATGCCGGAGTTGCATGACTTACATCATGCATAGGCATACGATACCTGTGCCAGGGGGTACCTGGGCATCTAAACAAAAAAATCAATTTTATAAAAGACAAACCCATAATAAGACTTAAAACAGGGACCTATATAAATAACTCCCATTTGCTACTTCACACATGCAAATATATTATTAAAAAGAAGTAGAAACGTCCCAGACTTTGTCCGGGAAAGCAGTGATAAACAGAATTTCGTTCAGAATTCTTCAACAGGAAAGACCCCTTGGTCATATCTTCTTCAAACTATCCCTAGAGAGTTTCCAGCACCTCCTAGCCCACCAGATGGCTTTTCTGGGAAGACAACAAACAAACAGAAATGCCTTGGATACCCAAAGGAACACAGATAGGGCAGTGGCTAGCATAAAAAATGAAAGCAGAAGGTGGGGGAAAGGTGACGTCAATATTTACAGTTTATGCTGTGGGGAACAATGAAGCAGGCCCAGCAAAATGTGCTTTCACAACCTTAATGAGGTATTTAAGGAACATCAGTTTTAAAGCATCTAATTCATATATGGCAGATTCTCTGTCCTGCACAGGCTGTCAGTACTGTGTGTTGTTTCATTTGTTTTTATTCAGCAGGCATAAAAGTTTTCCAACTCTTTTAAGTAGTTACAGGGTCTTACAATATTTGGACACAGCAATAATCCAAATATGTTTGCGTTTTCTTAAGCATTCTGGGTTTTGTTAAGTTTGCAGCTTTCTTAGTGAGAGTTTATAGCAAAAGTACATACGGAAAATTCCCCCTCCCACCTAACCACAAACCAATATCCAAAATTCAGCACCTGCTACAGTGAAACTTTGAGTTTGATATGTTAAACCCTACATGGGAGGGTTGCATTATTAGTTTGTAATGGCATACACTGAAAAGACAGATTTTCAGTTGCTGTAGAAAACAAGCAGGCACTTCAGGAGTACTGTTATATTTCATCTTCTCTGCAAAAGGCAGATGCTTACAAGGATAATATTCAAGATCAAAAGATTAGATAAAGACTGTAACTTCACAGAACCCTTTCTTGGAGAGACAGAGTCATGAAGTGTCATCAGGCCCAGTTTTTGGCAGCTGTTCTTTTTATTGCTGGCCTTTCTTGGAGAAGAACCCCAAAAGAAAGGACTTGTTACTTCTTGGAGAACACAATGGAGCTAAGCTTTTATTTGAGGAGAAAATATCTGCTGAGAGGAATAAGTTTGCTGCTTATTCCTGCCATAAGTCACAATTCTATGTATTGCCAGAGGTTTGTGCACAAAAATCCCCTTTTACAGTGGCACAACAGGCCAAAAATTTGTTTTCTGGAGTTATGTGTATTCATATGTTCCTGATAATATTTCTCTACACCAAAAAAACCTCAAATTCATAGTCTATGGGCCACAATCCTGGTCATATATGCATACATGTCTACTCAAACGATTATTAAACTGAACCTTAAGACTACTGGGTTTTAATAGCTGCATTAATGGGTGAAATTGTCATTGGGCTGAGAGCAGTATTGGGCCTATGCTACAGCAAAGGATCTACCCAAAGCTCTATATTAAGAACTTATTTGTGCATAGATTTGTCCCACTCCTCTGAAGAAGGACAAATTAGTGTCACAACAGAAATCAGGAAAGAATTACTATTAAAAAAAATGAACCACTGTTTTTTTACATATATATTATCTTTAATTGTACTTACTTTATTTCCAGTGAGATTTCTACATCCATGGGTGTATATTTGTTAACAGGAATAACATAGCTGTAATTTCCAGACCTGAAAAAGGTGGCATAATGCACATAAAATTTTGAGCTAGGTAGTATCTTTGCAAAAACTTGGAAATTGCATTTAAATATAAAAATAAAAAAATATGAAAAGGTAGAAGAAACTCCTGCACACTAGAAGAAACAACTGTGAGAAGGAGCCAGCCAAGTAGCCATGCCACATTAATGGTATTCTATTCCATCATAATAAAGCATAATAAAACAATTTACCTACCTGCACTGTAGATTTTTACTACAATACCGATTGTCAATGCTTTGCTGAGTTTCCAAAATCTGTATTGAACTGATTGTTGTATCAATCCCTAAAAATATTAAGAATAATGTTTTCTTCTTGATTATTTCAGAAGTCTTAGATAAAAGCAAGATAAAATTGCAGTTAATACAGTGGCATCTACTCCCTTGCTTGCCACTACAGGAGTTGTTACAGGTCTAAATTAGCACTCAGTAAAAAGCCTCTGGTTGATTACATTCATTCTGCCATTAAAGGGGCAATAATATCCTTGTTCGACTTACAAGGACAAATATCCTGGGCAGGGACATTATATTGTAACATTTTAATTTGAGCAGATATTGAAGGCTATTTCGATGGCAGTCTGAGTAGGATACAAATGTGCCAATGTTCATTTTGAGGTACTAGAAGCCACACTCACGCAAATGACCATTAATTTGAAAAACATTATCTTTGCTGAGACAAATAATTTGGAACGCAACAAAACTTGTTTCTAATCCTATGCACAGGAAAACTACCTAACTCTAATGAATATTGTAATTTCTTCATAAAACGATGCCTTGAACTTGCAAGAACTTAGAGTTTTGTAATATTCTACATATATGAATATCAGCAAATATGAATCAAAATATGCTTAGCTAACCAAAAATATATATGCACTTTGATCTTAACTGTAGCAATAGGAACAACTGAAAACAGCTGTAGCAGGATACTATATTGATATCTCCCAAACACTTACATCCTGAACCTGGAGCAAGTTTACAGCCTAAAGAATGGGAATATGGAATAAAAACTCCACAAAAATTTGTATTTAAGAATTAGCTCAACATCCTATGTATAAACAGATGCATATATATTCTATTTATAAATACGCACATGTAAAATACGTTTCAGGGCAGCACACAATGCAGTTGGGTAACTAGACACTAGTAACTGAAAAACTAGTTTCTGAGGAAAAAAAAACAACCTCAAACCATGGTGGTGTACTGATTACCAGGAAAGATGATGAAAGTAACTGGTTACCAGAGTGATTATGATCCTAACCAGGCTGGATTAACTTCCCCCGTTTGCCACAGGCTTCCTGTGACATCTTGGGCCAGCATATCTCTGCCATGCAGGTGTTCTCTAAGGTGGCCAGTTATGGTGAGATGAAGGTTACAGCCACGATGACATGGCTCTTCCCTGAGGCAGATTAACTCTGCAGAGAGTTAGGTGACAAGAACTAGTGTGCTAACACAGCAGCACAGCTTCTGCTTTCACAGCTGGCCTAGCAATCACTGCACTCAGCTGCATCCTGAAAAAGCTTATTTCTTCTGGATACATCTACAGCATCTGATCAGTGCAGGTCCATATTTAGGACCTGCAGCATCTCAGACTCCTAAACCAGCCCACTTCAGTCTGACCTGTAGAGGGCCCTCAAATAGAAGGGGCCAAACAGGTTTAATCCTCCTGAGAGGATTTAAGCTCACACTGACAATGGTTTGGGGAAGGCCCAGGTGTGAAGGGACCATGTGAGCCACCAGCAGATAGCCAGACTCCAGCTGTTGGCTCCAGCATCAAGATGCTGATTTTAAGTCTTGCCATGTGGTACCGAAAGCATGAGGAGGACTTGGTTCAGGAGGCCCAAGCCTGCTCTTCACATCGCACTGTGAGCACTGGTCTTGTGTTTCTGTTCCTCTGTTCTACAGCAACTGTTCCCTACTTTGCAAAGGAATGTGATGATTATAGGCTCACCTGTGCTCTGATTATGAAACATCTGTGTGGTAGTATACACTTAACTTTCAGCATGCAAATATCCACATGCAGTCTTAAGCGACAGAGGGAAATTGAATATGTTCATCTCAAAGAACTAGCACAGATGAACGTTTCCCTGACACAGCACCTCATTACAACATGTATCATAGTAATGCCACAGAGGCTCTTTTCTGAGGCGTGTAGCCATGTAAAAAATCAGAAGGTGACTGATTTTTCCCAGATCATCCCACAGGGCATACCTAGGCAACAAGCAGAACCTGTGTTCTATTCCTCACGTGGCCCCAGGTAACAACTAGCTTTAAGTGCCTGCCAGTGTATGGGTGTTTTATTATCCAAATATTGCCTAATCTTTAATAAAACATTTATAAAAAACACAAACCTTAAAACAGAGCATCCACATTGACAGAAAAGACAAGGCATAATCCTGCTCATATTGAATGAATGTCAGAGCATGCCATTTTAACACACATAATCAACAGTTACTCATCTTCACAGAAAAAAATCAGTATTTTTAGCCCAGACTGGCTCTGACAGCAGCACACAGTCACTGAAAGGGGAGCCTGAAATCAAGCCAAATATCCTGTGTTGAAGAACTTCATTGCATCTCCACAGATGCAGGCAGTGACAGGATCCTAAGGTAGAGATGGCCCCTTTCAGCAGCTGACGCTTTTAATCCGTTAGGTCAACCGGGCCAAACCCTGAACGCTTCCTTTACACTGTATCATGCATTTCCTGCACACAAATACCACGCTCATATGCTTAATCATTTTGCTCTACAAGGGTTAGCAGTGTTGAGCACCTTACAAGTTTTCAGTCCCCGTCAAGGAAAATGTCACTTGTCATTTTATTGCACCTGAAACCAAGACTAAGAACTCTCTAGAGAGAGCAGCCAGAATGTCTATAAAAATCTAATGAAGATGTAAGAATAAATTGCAATGACAAGAAAATTATAGTGAATCATAGGTATTTAATAGATTCCTAAGTGCTAATTCTCTATAATGACCAGTTCTAAATGAAACTTCTTTAAATTCCAGCAGCAAAATTCCAAGCCTAAAGGTTATAGAATTACACATTTTAACAGTGTTTAAAAAAATATGGGACTTACAATCATTTCCAAGATCAGGTCTTCCGTTAGATTTTTTGACTGGATCTCGTTCAGGTAACATGTTACTTTTGTTGCCTGCGAAAGGATGTATGTACAAATGTCCTCAGGTTAGCCTTGTACAGTTGTAACAGCAAAATATGAATACAATACCAGAAAATTAACTATCTCTTGGAGGAAGGCATGCATAACCAACAAGAGAAACCTTGAAAACACAAAGCACCTCTATTGAGAAGAAGATTTATACATTCAAAAGAAGTCTGTAGCTAACAAGAAACAAGCTATCTAAAACATTTCAAAAAATAGCCTAATAGAAGATTTCATCCCACACACAGAATATCACCAATTGTTATAATAGAGAGGCAAAGCGAAAGTCAACATCCAGTCAGGCACTTCAGCACAAATCTGATCATAAAGCCACATCTTTCTTATTAGTGAGAAAATTAATAAATAGGCATCTCCCACACAAGCACAGGCCGGGGGAATAACTTAGCTTTTTGAATGTGAGTTGTAAGGCAATGAGGACTGACCCAAGTGAGACACAGTACTTCAGAGAGAGAAGGATGAGTCACCGAATTAAAGAAACTAATACACAGCTCCAACATCATGATCACCATGTTCACTGATGTCACCTCTGTAATTTCAAACATTGAACTAGACTGAGAAATGTAAGCTGATTTTTTTTTTTAACTCTATCCATTTTCTCTTTAAAAGACCTTCACAAGATCTTTTGAATAATCATCATATTGTACAACCTGGGGAAGGCAAAGGACCCTTCAAGCCTATGGGAAATGGTTTAAAGCTATTCCTGTCTTTTTACACTAATTGTCAGCCAAGAATCTGTCCAGAGACATGTTACCAATAAAATGGCACTAAGAAATGTTGATCGTGCCTAAACTAACATGCTTATCAAATACCATTTCATGTGGGAAAAAATGGAATCATGTATTTCTAGAATACCAAAATGCTCCATTCCCACATTTTCCAAAGGAAACATTCTGATTTCAAAATGACTGTTTAGAACAGAAATCACTCCTTCATTGTATAAAAATTTATTTTATGAAAGGAAGGATCAATAGGCATTATTTCACTGAGACTGAAACAGGAAAGCTGGATTGACCTGACTCTTTTATTACTCATTCCAGATTTTGGTTTTCATTTCAGCATTGGGAAATACGAAAATTCAGACTTTCCTCACGCTAGTAGGTGACTGAGAGCATGAACAACATTAACAACTGGAATCTGAGGACCCAGAGGCAATGTAATACAAAATAATCTCTGGGTTTTCCATCATTTTTGTGTTTTGATATGAGTCTGTGATACTGCTGCTAGTTATTCCTTGAATCCATTTTTTATTTACTTGCTTGTCATACAGATTTGCCAGTTCTGCCAACTTCGGTGGTAACTGTTGCATTTAGTAGTCATCTGCTGTCCCATTTCTTTACATTGTGATCTGCTGCCACACACCTAGAAAAATTACTGCTGAACATGTGCAATGTTATACATGTACAGGAGGTCTTGAGGCAGATCTAAAAAAGACCTATTCATTCTCTCATTTTTCTTTTTAGTTTACAAACTAGTTGCCACATCTTCCTTTCACATTCTTCCGTTTTCTCTTAATAGTCTAGATACGTTAGCAATACATTAAACATTCTCTGCTTTTTTACAATTTCATTAGAGAACTATTTTGTAAAGGTAAAAGATTGTTCACTGAAAAAAAAAATGTTCTCCCTGTAGATACAATAATTCAGCTGTGCAAGTGTTGGCAGGAATATTTATTAGATACTCTGAATTACTAAACATTGAATGCTGTGATTCTCTGACAGATGATGGAAGAAAGCATTAAGTGGGTATCAGAAATTTGTACAAAAACTAGGATGAAGACAGATCTACTTCACTAAGATTTCAACTATTTAAAGTGAGTCAGTAACCAGTATAGAAAATTATTTTTATTTGGTTTTTTACTCCTCATAAAATTACTATTCCATTGTCCTTTAAGCTTATGCAATCCAAATGAAATGCAGAAAACAGGACCCTGAAGTTGTTTTTATTTGGAGCTCAAGTTGCCAAAAGAGAGCACCAGGAAGCACCAAAACACTCTGTAGCAGCCTTCAATAAACTGTGGTAAACTTCCACTCTGTCACATATGGTAACTCTGCAGGCTCTCTCAAAGGCCCATGTGGGGTGCGAAGATCCAATTCAATAACAAATATAAAAGTATGAGCAGGATCAGAACGTAATGCGGACAACCATTATCTTCAGATAAGATTCAGATAAACTAATCCAATAGATCTGGTATCCTTTTTTTACCTCATACACTTTCTGGTTTTCATTTACATGAGTTGTAATATGCTATAAGCAGTATGGAAAAAAAAAACCTGCTGATAAATTCTTGTGGTAGTACCCTGCTATGAATCCATTAACTACCATCTGAAGACAATAAATGAAAATCCATGAAGTTGACCAAAATCCAGCAGGAGCCCTCACCAAACTTCTATTGTAAAGGGAGAGATACCAGGGAGAAACAAGTCTCTAAGAAGTACAGGCAGCCCCTGGTTACCAGTGACACTTAACACAAAGGGGTGAGAAATGAGAACTAATGGCAAAGAGCAGAAAAGGCCCAGATGCTGAAGGGTATGCACGGTCCTCCTTTCCACTGAAATCAATAGGAGTTTGAAAGTCTAAATCCTTCAGAGAAACTACTTCTTAAACCAAATAAAGTATGAGGAAAAAGGCCACACTAAGCTAGACTACATAAAGATGTGCTGAATTTGTTTAATAAATGTTCTCTTGTTTATGAGTGCTTTTGTTTCTACTTCAACACTCCTAACAGCCTTCTCCTCAATAAATCTGAGATGCAAGGGATTAGGATCTGCACTGGACATACTCAGTAGTAGCCTGCACTCACAGAATTCTGATATCGCATGGTGGAACACTAAAAGGTCTGTTAAGTATGAACTCCTAAATTCACATTTAATTCAACTGTAATGTCAAATAGTTTTATCTTTCCATGAATCAGACTAATCAGCTGATTCTAAAAATATCCACTGTTTATCTTGATTATTCCCCATATTTATCTCTCATCTTTTTGTTCTGAAAACATTTTCCTTTTCATTCATCTTGGCTACAGCTACATTAAGGAGCTTTTTGGTTTTCCTTCTGTTTGGATTTCATATTGACATTGTTACCTTCTGTCTGGGGATACATTCAGCTTCATTAAACTTGTGCAGATCTGAAATCTTTCAGTAGCTTGTGTACTGTGCTGATTTTTCACCCTTGGATCCACACTTAATGCTATTTGGAGCATAAGACCTTGAGAAGGTAATGCTTTGTGTTTATTCTTATCTTCTCTTTCCACCTAATATCAAAAGCAGCCAGCTGGGGATAGAAGGTTTTCATATTTCATTTTCATCCTTCTACAGTTCCCTCATTTGCAAAAGAGATTAATGTCTTTTTAATTAATCGACACTTTTTCAGGCTTCAGAGGAATACAAATCACTTAGGTATTACCTCTTGAAAGTACTGTATTGACCTATATCTGCTACAGGGTTTACTGTACCACTAATCACAAGAATCGCAAGGACCACTTACATGCAGCTTGTCTGCAGACAACAGCACTTTACAGTATAAAGAATGGCCAGTGGGTGAATCCTACTGAAACAGTTTGTGTGGCAGGAGTGTCACAGCAATGGGCGATGCCTGCCCTGGTAGGCGTTTGTACTTCAGAGGCTGACCTGCAGTCATCCCCCCAGTTTCATCTCAACTTGTCAGCTGTGGTTGGTGCAAGAATTGTTCCCAAGGCCAAGAAAGGATGAGGATGAATGCTGGGTTTAGTAATACTAACGCTTGCTTCTAGACACTGACAATGTTAAGGTCTGGGAAAGAGCAATACAGATTCCAACATCTTGTACATACCTTTATGTATAAAATCTCTTTTATAAACATCATAAAAGTTGTAAACAATACACTTAACTCATATATTTCACATGTAACATCTGGCAGTCAGTATCTGAAAAGGATTTCATTCCAGTAAAAGTAATTTATTTCACACAGCTCTGCCTTCAAATAACATTTCTCTACTCCAAAACCCTGCCTGAATGAGCAGAATTTTAATTCTACGTTTTCTGTTTTCTGGCAATTAAATTTCTGTCTCTGCCCAGAGGAAAGATGTAGTACCACCACACTGTGACACCATTTTGGTTTTTTTTACATCTGTTAATTCACCCTCCACTACTCCTAATCAACTCCTGACCAACTGTAGCCAGAGGTTAATTAAAAGCATTAGTGACTTTCTGGTTCACATTAAATCATTTACCATGAAAGGCCAGGAAGAACAGTGACACCTGACAAACATCTCTAGGACCCAGAACTCTTAAAGGTAACCAGGCCAGAATTTTCAAAAGCATATTGACTGCAGTGATGATGAGTTATATCAGGATTTTTAAAATCCTCTGGACTAGGCATTTCTGTTGGAAGGTAACTACCTTTAAAGGTTCTTGGCCCTTCCCCCACATTCTTCATATGGTGTTTATTCAAATGGTAAATAACAGAAATTAATGTTTCAACTTACGTTTCTCCTTTACATTGGTTTTATCGTAACTTAGATATTTGACTTTTTGTTGATGAATTGGACAACAATAGACCTTGTCACAAGGCAAAATGTCACAGAAATTCACTTCAGGGATCCTGCTGATGGGTTCTGTGATCTCAGAAATTGTGCTTTCCCCCTGCAATGCTAAAGGGAAAAAAAAAAAACCAACATAATTCTCATGAGTGCTGTGTGTCAATTAGCAATTTATAATAGCACAGAAACTGAAAGCCTATTACATGTATGCAGACCAGCAGAGATACAGTACCTGCTGTAGTGGTAGAGGGAGAGAGTACAACAGAACTTGAAGTGCTGCTGATGAAGAAAAACAATTCATTAAGAAATGGGGATCAGACTTGTGGTCCAAAATAGATTGGTCCACAATCTATCACTACTTCTAATTCACTAACACTATTCAACTACTTGCCTGTACATCGGATGTTTCTCAAAACGTCTGTCATGGACGCTAAGTAAATATAGGGTCGATATTGTCAAAGCACTGTAGAAAGAGAGTTATTATGTACATTTACATCTCTTATGTAACACAGTGTGAATAATACCTTGACAGCACCTTGTTTAAATGCAGTAATGTAAGAGTTAACTATCTGATCACTTGCCTTTTAGTGGGAAAAATTTTGACTGAATTTAATGGGTTTTAAGTCAGATAGTGATATACAGCAAAATTCAACATAAAAATACAGTCAGTTTTTCATTGTAAATAGAATCACAACACCAGTTCAAAGTATTCACTTCACAGAGAGATTGTAAGCCACAGGGGTTTGGACTGAAAATAGAAAATGGCAATCTCAAAAGCCCAGAGCATACTTTCCTTTCCATGAGTCCAATGTCACAAGCTGCACTTTCAGAGCCACAGGACTGCCCACCACATTGGGAACAAGTCCAGCTTCATTTCACACAACAGAATCACTCTGTACATCAGGAATTGCACTTAGGCACAGAATGACTGCATAAAACATGCAGAGTCTCAGAAGTCCAGCTTGTGACCTGCAGCGTGAGCCACCAAGATGCATTCAAGGTGCACCATACATTGTAACATGGACAGAGATTATTTGTGTGTGCGTCACGTTAGTATCTCACTTTTCTAAAACTATTTCAACTTTACAATATTACCAGGCATGTTCACTGTTAATTTTAATACATTGTGTTCTTTGCGTAGGAAGGGTGAGAAGAAGAAAAAAAATGCTATCTTCTTTCTGATGAGATAAGTTGAAAGGGGAAGGGAGAAACAAGTCAACTTGTTGATAATTAATTGTTACCATAGTGCCATAATAGCAATCAAAGCTATTATAGTCACCCAGAAAATCTTCATGGAGCAAGACTCTTTCCTCTTTGACAAACAAACCTAGAAAAAAACAAATGTTTGGTTAATTTAAGTGGCGCATAACTAAGCAACTACTAGTAAATACTACACTAGTCTGACTAAGTTAACCTTGTTACTTTCAGAGGAACCATACACATCATCCTTATACTGGGGTCAACGTCTAAGGAGAAAAACTTAAGGAAAGGCTCCCTAAAACTGTGAGTGCACTGCACACTGTTGATAGTCTGGGAACACAAACACTACACAGGAAGAAAGAGTGTGTAAAAATAACAGCTCCTTCTCTTTTCTTCCTGCCATTTTTCATACTTTTAAGGTATTTCAAAATCAAATAAAGAACTCAGTAAACAGTGGCCAGAACTAAAAGATGAGCAGCTTTCCGTATGTGCTCAGACCATGTTAAACCAGGGCTGGTGTAAATACAGAAGAAAGACACTTTCTAAACAAGTAGGAGGATCTTAGATGATGGAGCATTTGATTGTCATTATGGAATAAAGAGTATCTGACCTATTATTTTCTCTTGCTTTGTGGCACTGGCAAAAGCAAGGTAGGCAAATGAGCATTGGTTCATCTTAAAGAACAGGACTTAGCAGGCCAGGAAGACTGTCTTGAAAAAGATCAACATATATTCCCTAATTCATTCAATCCCTGTGAAAAGGAGTCTCCTCTTTCTATACCAGGATATGGGCAAGAGGAAGTCATTCAGCAATAGCAATGACATCCTATCCAGGTCTTAACCACCTGAAAGACAGCATTATTCAGTACAAAACAGGAGATGATAACTGCAAACCACAGTGAAAGACTCATCCAAGAGAAAAAGCTAAGGAAGAATTATCACTGTGCAGACTTCCAAACCGAAATGAGCATTTCTGTGTAAGGCTGCAGTGCACCATGTGAGCACACCTACAGGCTCAACAATTGTCTCCTGTTGAGGTCTCCTCCTTCACACCATCACACAGCATGGATCTACTCTCACACACACAATGCATAGGCAAGAAGTGGAAGTGTCTTATATGTATTCTCTACCTCAGTACTGTCAGTTTTTAAGATTCTAGCATGGCACTAAATTCTGGCTAATGAATTTGATTTTGTATTTAGAAACATGAAAGCTTTCACCAGTATTTCAGCACTTACAAAAACTCTCTCGTAGGCATATTTCATATATGTAATTTCACTCACCTTGCTGGATTTTAACAGAACTGATTTTTTTGATGGCAAAAGACTAGTAGCTCGACTATACCTGCTGTAAGAGACAAAATCTCTTTAACATTCAAATGCTTCAGCAGCTAACAAATGAAAAAGAGACATTTTCAACAAGATATTAATGTCACTTGCTTTTGCAATTTTATAATTTAAAAAGAGAAAGGCACAAGTGTAATCAGATTCATTTTCAAGAACAAAGGCCTCCAGTTAACTCCTTCAGGTGAATGCTATTAAACACTACATTCGATTTCAAAGAAAACTTGGGGAAATTGTTTAGAAATAGGAAATGTTCATCAGTGCCACTGAAGCACTAATGAAGATTGATTCTTGCAGAAGCAGCTCTGCAGATTTCTCTTAGCAGCAATTTCCAAGCTCCAGGGCTGGAACTGGACATAATCTGCCCTTGCTTCATGCAACTGAAGCAATTACAAAGATGACTGCAATTTAACAGACATTTCAAATATTAATTTTGTCAGTGAGTTAAAAAATATGAGGCATTTGCATTTTTTGCACAACTTAAATGCTGGAAATAAGCTGAACTCCACTGTCAAGCAAAGCTTTCACTTCTACCACAGAGACCACTTTACCAATTTCTGTGATAACTATCAGAGAACATTCCAGACAGAGGTACCTGACTTTACTCTCTTCACTGACTGTTGACTTTAAACTGCTCATCCGTTTCAGCCTGGCCAGTTTCCTATTCCACTGTTCCAATTCTTCTATTCTGACTTCAAGATTGTTGGTTAGTTTACAAAGCTGCTTTACAGCACCAACATTCTCCATGAAGATCTGATCCTGAAAAGAAAAGCAATGACAAAAGTATACACAGTGTATTCATCAATCAGATCTAATGAGCAGTAATGAGTACAGAACTCACCTATATTCTTCACTGACTGTTTAAAATGCAAACACAAGTAAATGCAAATGCAAGTAAATGGGATGCACTTATGACTATAAAACCCTTTTGCTAGATTGTAAAAATTGCCTATGTTCAATTGGGAGTAAATTGAAAATGGGGACTTGCGGAAAAATTTGAAGAAGCTAAAGGGCTTTGTAGACCAGAAGTCTCAACTATATTTTAGCTTCATATTGTGTTGCATTTTAAACCTTAGCACTGTCACAACAGAAATCTAGTATTTGATGTGTAGTGCTGCAGCTGAACACAGGTTTCAGAATCCATTAGCAAAACGTACATCCAACCATCCACCTACAGGATTGACTAACCTGGCTCAGACAAGCCAGAATTTCTATCCTTGTTGTACACATAGCGTGACTCACATAGGAATCACTGAGACAGCAAAGGATCCAAACCAGAGGTCAAGCTGTGATGGCATTATATTTTGTTCTCCCCTTCCACATCTCCAGCCTCTTAGAGGAGTCCTTGAAGTTCAAATACCATGATCAGCTCTGCAACTAACACAGTTCAGACACCTTCCATTTACTCCTTCTGAATATTTTACCCAGGAAAAGCCTTCTCTTCTTCTACTTCCTGCTTATCATCTAGGTATCAATCTGCTACTGGAGAAGACCCTCAGTACAACCATCCAGGTAATAAATTTTACCCATTTCTGAGCCAAAAATTGTTACTGATCCACTGCAGGAGCATGGTAACAGCATATTTTCTTTGCTGTATTTGGAGGAACGGCTTTCTCATATTTATGTACAACCAGACTGATGCCATTAAACCTTGGATGAAGCTATTACTGCAGTTAATGTTGCTAAATGTTCCAGTCTAATCAAGTCATGCAGAAGTAAGGCAAAAGCAGGGTTTTGCCTTTTACATTGTAAATGCCACACACACTTTTCTTTTAAAGGTGACTGCATTCCACAAAAAAACAGACAGTATTTTGTATAAACAGAACCAGAGCACAGGTATCGGTGGTAAATTGCAAATTTGTCTATGGCCAGAAGACCAACAGCCTGTTTAACTAAAAAGTGACTTCAAAATAACCTCCTGTGCCTAGAACTGTGAAATGGTTTATACAGTCACTTGCCTTCATATCAATGATATGAGGCAGCTGCCCTTCCCATTCTTTTCAAATCATGCATGAATCTCTTCTAGGCGACTACAACTAGCTGAGAAAATGACTCATCTGGCAAAATGAAAGGATACTTTCTTCGGGAAAAAAGGGCTGATTAGAGTTTTACTGCCTCACTGATGACAAAGTACTAAGCACAGTGTGACTGAAAAGAGAAGAGAGATTCTTGTCCCAAAATAGCATATTTCCACAAGGTTCAGACATTTCTCTAGAAAGGAGCAGAGCCTGGCTCAAATGTGTAATGCAATCAATTAATTTTACAGAGTTCGACAGCTCCAAACAGGTAACTGAAAAAGAAACACAACAAAACCAGCCAGTATCCTGCTTATCTGGAACTAAACTTGGAATATGAGAACAAAGTTCAAGGCCTCATCACAGGCCTAACTGAAAGCAGAGAAATGAAGCACTGTCCATTTACCACTCAAGGTGCTAAGCTATTCCGGAGTTTGGAGCTCCAGACATTTAAAGCAGATGTTCCACCTGGACATCAGATGTTCCAAATCTCTGAATTCAATATACATCTTAAACTGTTAGACACAGCTCTCTCCTGTCCTTGTCACCTCAAAGGTGACAGAATTGACATTCACATGCTCTGCCACAGGTGTTAGGAGAAAGAGGAGAAAGCACAGATTTACCTAACTGTATTAAAACAATGTCAAAGCGTTTGTGAAGTGATCCCAGACCTAGCTAAATAGTCAAGAAAATGCTAAGCATCAGATAAGCCATTACTGTAACAACTTCCTTGGGCCACATCCATGGCAGAATCATGCCCTGCAGGGTGCAACAGGCTTTGTCCGTTTGCTAGGTCAGATCCCTGGGAGACACCCTGGCAAGCGTTGTCTAGAGACCCAAGCGACGGAGGAGAAAGGGAACATGATGGGCCCAGACAGCAGTGCTGTGAGGCACTGTTACAGGTGGGTTTTGTGTGATATTTCAAGCAGAGAGAGATATAAATCAAAAGATCCATTGTCCAACCTAAAAGCTTTGCCAGAAAGAAACCTGACTAGCCCAAAGCAGTTTTGTGGGGCTCAAAAATGCAAATGATGCTGCAGCCATCACACAACATAAACTAGTGTCAGTCTTTAACACCACTGCTCTTCTATGAGCTTCTAGAAATCAGCTAAAGGCTGGAACCCTGACCAAATACAGTGAATTTTCTAAAGGTCTCCTTTTCCACAGTACCTGTAGAAAGTGCTCTTTCCACAGCTTTATTCAAAATGTCTAATTCATGCTTCCTTTATATGGACTACAGACTAGCAGATTTAACCTATGCATTTAACTTATTGTAGCCTAGCAAAGGAAGACAAGTGAAATGCAATATGTTTTATTGTTACTTTCTCCAAGTTTGGTGGTGTAAACTTGTGGGGTTTTTATAGAATAATGAAAGAATGCAGGATTATAATGAATATGGGATTGTGTTCATGACATCATCCAGACAAGACAAGGTTACCAATCTCTAAAACCTCTCTCTTCCCGTAATCAGCTGTAAGCCAGAAAAAGCTGGGAAGTGGTGCTTGACCTGCAGTGAATGACCGCACAACAGAGGGGCTGCTCTCAGCTACGTTGTGGACAAGCGCTGTCTGCAGTCATGCATGACTGGACTGCGTGACTGACAGTCCCTTACAGTCCTATTCCTACAGGAAAAGTAGGGGAAGAGAGGACAATAGACTAAGGCATTGTTTCCAACCTATGAGCATGGTAATTACTTTGTGTGCCATAAAGATTTTATAGTATATGATTCTGAAGTCATAATAAGGACTTCAGATGGCCAAAAAAACCTTCCCACAGAGCACAGAGAGTTAGCATTTGTACTTGGTAAGGAGTGATTACACCAGGATTAGAATAAGGAAGCTTTTATTTAACAAATAGAATGCCATCATCGCTTCATTCACTTCTGGAACACTTAATTAACTTAAACAGTTAAACAAAAAGGAATGTTTTGGAGTCCCACTTGTTGGACCAATGCTATGAAATCGCTATCCACCTTTATTCAGCAAAGTTAGTTTTTTTCCTGTTCTCTTTTATTTTATGTTTAATTATTATTATAATGAGATTTTAATGTAAATACTTTTTGTCATTAAAAGATTCAGCCATTTACTAATACCTGGTGGTTCAGTTTTTCTCAATGATTTGCCAAACACTGTTTTTGTAAATACATGTGGAGGCCTACAGCTTTGTATAAAGCATAATGTGTGTTTATAGCTTTATATAAGAAAGGAACAGTCTAAATACACACCTCTACTTTCTCTCTCAAGACCATACCTTGTCAACCATGAGGAAGTTTTCTATTTTTTCTCCATCATTACAAGAAACATCTCCAACTCCTCTAACGGCTTGAGGTAAAAGCTCCTTCACTTCCTGGGCTATTATTCCTGTTCACAAGATAACATAAACTGAAGTTAGGAAACACAGTGGCATACCATTGACCATGGTTGCATGCTTTGAGTTGACCACCCTAAAAGCTACAGGTAGGGACAAACATGATCTAGAATTTTTCTGTGGTAGGAAAATCCAGGATTTAACAACTTCTTTTTTCCATTCCACAGAAAACAAACAGAAACCTTTAGAATTCCCATTTCTCTGCAATTAGAGCAAAATTGTTTGTGATCATGCACTTCATTTTCACTAAACCTCTGGAAGAATAAGCTACTATCTTTAAAAATTTAAACAGAAGTTGGAAAATTACTAGAAGTACTTAATTATGGCATTTTTGTGTCACAAAAGAAACACAGGAAAGTGTAAAATTGTAGTATCCTAAGAAATGAGGATGAAATAGCAGGGTATTAAAAGGCACTACGGCACAGTGAACAACAGTGGAAGTTAATGGAAAATGGGAACGGAGCTGACAGAATACCTGTTTCATGGGTATTTTTTATTCCCATAACAGATGCAAATTCCGGCTTGTAGTCATATTCCACCAGCCTCATTTGTGTTATTCTTCTCAATTGTGCATTCGTATCAACCTAGTTGGACCGACACCAAGATTCATATGTTGAAATATTAAGAATGGTCACGGCACCTAGGAGTTCATTGAGATAGCAACATGCCTGACATGGCCTCTTGGCCGACCTTTGCATCAAAAAATATGAACAATCCCCGTTAGCAGAGTGCTATTTGTATTTGCATTGCCAGTTACCCTTCCGTCTCACAACTCCCATTTACACAGATATGCCCAGCTTCTATGGTCAGCCTCTTCCAAAGTCCATAGGCGATGGCTCTACAGAGCACAGAGGTACACCCAATTTCTTTAGGCCAGCATTTCAACACACCCAGGATAAAGAAGCTGCCTCACATGTCAGAACAATGATCCACACATGCTGTGGTTGAAACATAAATGCCCTAAATACTCCACAGCCCTCACCTCCCGGATATTCTGTTTTGCTCGGCTGTCAGATGGGTGCATGATTCTGCCCATAACTTTTGCATTTCCGCAGACAACCAGTGCTTCGTCTGGTGCATCTGTGTTAATTCCTACTCGACCGTGACAGACTATTGTCTCTGGAACATGTCCTCGCTGCCATAGTACATCACTGTCATTCTCAAACTGCCCTGGGTTAGACGCCTGGAAGAAAAAATTATGTTTAAAGATATAGTATAGCATAGATACACTATTGCTTATTCCATCAGGAATTCAGGAAAAATGAAATGCCAAATCTTTAATATTTAAATTGTATTCAAGAGCTTTTCTAACACATCAACAGAAAAAAAAAAAAAAAAGAGTGGAGTCACTTCTAAGCGTTTCTACTCATACAACATTGGCCTCATTGATGTTTCCCTTGAATTCTACTTTATTATTGCCTTGAGCTGAATTATCAACGTCCAAAGCTTTCCCAATTTTAATTTTTACATTATGCCACATAACCATTTATTTACCAGCAAACTTTAGCTAAGGCTGGAAATCAGAAAAGAGCAAACTATGCAGAGATTAAACACAGTACAATTCAGAGGTTCATAAGATCCTCTGTAATGTTTAAAATTAAGTCATATTAGAAATATCATGTCAGGGAAACAGAGTCTTTCAAAGAACACAAAAAAACCAATGGAGTGTGTGTAATTAGAAAAGGCATTTGATTTCACTGATTAATTTTGTTAAATTTTTTTTACATTTTGAATCAAGGCTTTAAAATTTGAGTCTGAACAAAAGTATGATCACTATAAGAAGTTTGCACTCATTTAAAGAAGCCAGGCTTTCACAAACCTTTGCAATCTACAAGGCATGGTGCTGTGCACTTACCACTGTTTGCCACAATTAGAGCATGACCTGATATGCCTGATAACCACTACTCGGCTGGTACTTTTGTTATGTTACATTTGAGTGTATAAAGAGCCAGAACGTGCGTTGCTTTCTCTGGCAGTGCATTTGCATAGCTTTGCCACTTTAAGGTAGCCAGTGGCTGGCTCACTGTACCCTGCCACTGAAGCCCTGTCAGACATCTGGAAAATGACTTTTTTATTCCCCAGCTTTTCTGTTGGAAAAACACAGCCTCAAAAGCAGTTTCTTCTGCCTTTCTGCCTTTTGTCTGGAATAGTGGCCAGGTTTGCAAAATCTCATTCCCCTGATTCCTGTTAAAAAACTGTCTCACACACAAAAAAGGAGCTCTCTTCATTGAAATTTCAAAAGAATCTAACATTAAAAATGGTAGAAAAGTGTAAATTTCTAAATCTTACGTAAAAACATATATCTTATAAGGTAACAATAATCCCAAGGATGAATCACACATGAAAATTCAACAGCTTTCCAAAATTAGTAATGAGATGATATTTGTAACACTGCTAGATGCAGAAAGAAATTCAGACAAAAGCAGTATCATGGAAATTAATGGACAAAAACGGAAAAGAAATAAATATGCAGGAATGATACAAACACGTTTCAGTGTCGTGAAATAAAAGAACTCACAGCAACGGCCAGGTTGATAAAACTTCTCAGCAGGGCAGAAAACTACTGAACTCCAAACATTGCTTTCAAAACCCTTTTGCAGCTCCACCCAGAAAGTAGGTCTTGGCCGTATTGCCCTCCAAATACCTAACCATGACTGCAGGAAAAGCCTTTATGACACAAGAGAACAAAAAGTTATGGCCCAGACAAAAAAGGAGCCAGGACTGAAACCATCTGAAAGCCCTCATCTTCCTTTGGAAACCCCTGTGCAACACAACACATATTGGGGATTTGCACTTTTGCTCTCTCCAAACCCAAATGCCAAACCAAGCTGTAATCAAAAGCCTAAGCAGATGATGTGCCACCAAAAAGGACCCCAGAAATGGCCTACAAAAAATGATGCCAGGACTAAAAGCTTTTGACAGCCCTCACCTTTCTTCAGGAACCCCTTCCCAGCCCCACTTAATACACTGGAGCTCTTGGTCTTATTTGACTCTAAAACAAAATGTCAAGCCTATTCCTCATCATAAGCCAAGGACTAGAAATACTCCATGCAAACAAGAAGCAGCTCCTCGGTTGGCCCACACAAAAAAATTCACTGGACTGCAAGCTTCTGGAGGCCCTCACCACCCTTTGCAGCCCCACCACACAGCACCTATGCATTTCCTATCTCTCTAAGCCCTCAACATAATCTTCACCCTAGAAATAACCATATCCCTAGACTATGCCCAGCTGAAGTGTCAACCACCAGCTACTGCTCACACAAAAAATGGGCCAGGACTGAATGCTTTTGGCAGCCCACACCTTTCCTTAGCAGCCCCGTCACAACCCCACTCATGCTGGGGCTCCGTGTTTTCTCTCTCTCTCCTAACCCTAACCCTCCATAGCTCCTGTTACAATAGAGCTCTGGGGCTTTTCTCTCTTCCAAGTCTAACTCTAACTGTAGGCTAAAACTGAGCACTAAAAGGAAAACTTTATGTGGATCAGAGGAGAGAAGAGTAATGGTCATGAGGAAGAGAGACCAATTCTTCCTTTTTCTATTTTGAAACCTGTATTACAACCACCAAATTAAGTGCTGGGACACTCTGGAAACACACTGGAAATGGGCCACTATGGGTCTTAATCTTCCTAGAGCTGCTTGACCTTCTTTCCCTGCATTGTTTTTCATTCTCATCCTCCTTTGAAAATGAAGTGTCTAGACAATGAAAACATTTACCAAATTCCTGGCATGTGCAGGAAATTGTTTCACCTCAAAGAAAAAACAATCTGGAAAAATCAACTTATTTTGTATTGGAATTCACAACAAGCTTTCTTTTTAAACTCTTCTATAGCTCTACTTTTAATGTTTTAAAATCCCAATAATTAAAAGATAAACATACTCATACAATATGCAACTGTAATTTTTTTTCCTCAATCTTTTTGATTCAATGGTAATTTTAATGCCCAAGGATCACACCCCAGTCTCCTGTGAATATCAAAATGGTTTTGTAAATACTCTTCACATCAAAGCAATATAAATTTCTACCTACCCTCACAATGATCTTTTCAGAGACACTTGCAGACAGTAGGTAGAATTGGTCTTGAGAGACAGCATAGAGTCCAACTACCAGCATGAAGTATCTAATTTGAAATTGATTTAATCAAGATAATAATTGAAGTAATGTTGTCTCACAGAAAAAAAAAAAATGTTTTAAATGCAACTGCTATTAGTGATACATAAAAAAATAGCCAGAACATTTTAAAAATATATTCATGTTACAATATGAAAGAAAAAAAATCTTTCCTTCATTCTCAGTATGCTCTTTCAAGAGCCACAGTCACTGAAAATGAACAACGAGTACACTAATTTTGACAAATTTAAGTAACAAAGACTCAGAGATGAAGATCCTTCCTTCCCCAGAAAAAAAATTACCATTATTTGGTTTTTTTGGCTGCCTGATTTCGTCAGCCAACATTCTGGCTGTGATTTCCTGAAACAGTCTCTAACCATGAGGATGAGATATTTTATTTTATTCTGCCATCATTCTGTGACTCTAGGAGAAAGGCCTTTAAGCAGATACCAAGTGTCACAGAATTTTAAATTAAAAAAAAAAAATAATCACAGGATTTGGCCACACTGAAGTTTTTCACAAATGTCAGCTCATTATAAGTAGACCTTGTCTTTTGCACTTCACACACACAGGCCAACTAGCTACAGCAATACCTCTGGTCAGGATTAGGTTTTCCTTTTTTTCTCATATTATTTGCTGTTGTTTCACTGAAATGCAACCTTCCCAGTGTTACTTTAGTTATCTGGTCCCCTGGCAGATCAACTCTGAAATAGAAAAGGAAACAAGATCAGGGAAATAAGCATTTGGAGATCTCCCTGGCTCAAGCCGGATTTCCTCAAACTCATTAGAACAGTTTTGAGAAAAACCGACAAATAAAAAACAGAGGCACACCACTAAAAATGCAGTAACCCTGATTTATAAAAACGCATTAAAAACACAGTAACTATGTCAAGGAGATACACAAACAGCATGAAGCACCAGCGCGGGGAAACTGTTCTTAGTAATAGGAATCTTGTGTTTCTTGGTCTGTTTGTACATACTCTTGAATGTAATAAAACCGTATGTGTTCCATACGATGGGTATTTTTTTGCTTGCCAAGGGTAACATTCTTATTACTGGATCTGAATTTCCACACTAAAATAAATACATTTTACTGCTTGTCTCTTCACCTAATTTTTGTGTCTGGAAATATAGAATATAGACCTATGTAATACATAGTGGCACTGCTCCTGTAAGTGATAAATAATATAAATAAAGAGTTTGCATGGAGAAAAGAACAGTCCACCAACTGCGTCCTCATCTGGTATAAATGAAAACTACACCATCATCACCCATGAAACAATTTACACCCAGAAACTATTCTTCAGTATGCAAAAGGAAGAAAAATACCTTGATAGAGGTATTTCAGCAAAAACCGAGCTCTTCTCCCAAACTCAAAGTTAATTTTTGCAGACTATATATTGCAGCCTTTATCTCAGCAGTGTCCTGTCAAACTTGACTCTGTCTTATCTTTTTCTGTTTTAAGGTTTATTTAATTATTTATAAAGAACAGCAGAATTATTTATAGAGAACAGCACAGCTCCAGCAGAAGACACTTATGCCAGAAGAACAAACATTGCCTCTGCCAGTGAGTTAAGATGCAGAAGAATGGCAGAGAGTTCCAGGGAGAAGCTGCATGTATGTTTCTAGCAGAGGCACACTCCCCCTTAAAACCACTGCAAATACATCTCACGCCCGTGTAGAACAGGAACATTACTGACATTTCTTAAGACAGGAAATGCATCTGCCATACAGCTCTGAGCACCATACAATAGTGTTGCTGGCTGAATATAAATAGTTTGGATAGGCATACTTAATGCATTTGTAAAGCTGCTATAAATATTTCTTAACGAAGGAAGACCAGGTATATATTACTACTGTCATTCTATGTACACACCCAGAATGGTATGTGGATAAAGATCAGAAGACTGGCTTAGAGCTACTCTAATTTTCCAGAAACAAGTGGTCACATTTCTGACCAATCAAGTATTAAAAAAAGCAGAATAAATTTCTCAAAATTCTTACTTAACAGGATGGAAAGTTTTTTTGCTTCGATCTGACTGAGACTGTTCAATAGCAATTGTTTGATTTGGAGCTTCCACCTATAAAGAAAAAAGAATTGTCAAAAATAACAAGAATATTGAATCTTCAATTACATACAATTTGCAACAGAAATTAATAGGCAAACTGTGTCTGAAACAGTTACATCTCTCATTTTTCATGGAACTGAATGGAAAGTAACATGGGAATTGATTCCTGATCAATTGACACCTGGCAGTTCCAGCTAGTCTGAAGTCCCAAATGATTCTGTGGATATAATTTGAAAGGAAAAGGGGGGTGGGGGGAAACCAAACAGGAAAAGTCATGCATTAATTCGCAAAAGAAAAATTGCTTTCTGAATCTATACTGTTATTGGGTCATTCTATCCCAAAGTACAAATGTAGGTATTTAACATGAGAACTGAACCTATGCAAGGTAGTTCTGTAAGTTATTTTACTGTAAATTTCCATACCATTCTGGACTGGTACCAAGCAGCACTTTGCTTTAGATGGGAATAGATGACAGCTAATGATCAGCTAATTTCTTCTGCATTAGAATGCAGTAAGCAAAACTGGTAGTAACTGCCTTGTAAAACAGCTACATGGGTTTTTTTTAATCACTGAATTTTGGTAGTAAGTATAAAACCTGGTAAAATCTTTCAGAAAGATTGAAATCGCTTACTACTTTTGCATATGGAAGCTTGTGGACCGATATTGGCTGGGAAGAATTTGGTTCTTAAAATTAAAATGGAAAGCATGGCAAGAAGAAATAGGGACATTTTGTTGGCATGTGAATTGTTCAGGGAAAACAGATTTTATTCTTTTTCTTTGCTTTGTGAATTGCTTTCTTCAACACATCTTTTTCACCAATGCGTGGACTGGCCACTTACACACCAGATGATGCCCCTGCACTGCCCGCAGAGGGAACAAAATTTCAGCCGAAGAGAGGGAAGTCAGTGAAACCAGGGCAAAGAGGCAAACATGATGTCTTTCAGCATATATCAGCACAAGCATCCATAAAACATCACTTTTTTTTTGCACAAGAGTTCCACACAGAAGATCCTGGTAACTTAAAAGAGTCAAAAATGACTAAGAAAAGACTTAATTTCAACTAATATGAATTGGTATGGATAATCACAAAGTAACTTGTTAAAAGTAATAATCACAAAGATGAGAAATGCTTGCCTTTATTCCAAAAGTTTTCAAATAATACTTTTCTATTGGTTTCCCCCCCAGATGACTTTTGACATATTTTGGATGACCAGCGATTCCAATATGGACTGTGATTTGGAAATGATTCTTCTTCTGGCATACGAAGGCATCATCTGTTGCTGAAAAATTAAATCCTTTATCTGTGACAATGTGATATCCTACAGCAGGTCTACAAAAAAAAATAAAAAGAATAGCAACATTAAGTAAAGGCATATTTGAGTGACATCTTGAGTTCCTATTTTTTATGTGGTCTGAAAATCCATGTGATTTTTACTGGCAAAATGGGAGCCAAAATACAACTTTACAATCACCGCTTCTACCAGTACTTTCCTCTTAGCCTCTTAGAGGTGTAAAAATGAAAATGCATATAAAGTCTACTCTAATTCTACTCTGACTCATGAAATGTTTGGAAACCAGAGGTGGAGAAGCTTACATAATCCTCACTCACAAATCTGGTATAAAGGAACTCTGTTCGCCTAAAAGCACAACCAAACTTTTGAGTGTATTCAAGCACTCATTATAACATTTTTACAAACAACAGAGCTGAACTAGTGCTGCAGACAACGTGCTAATGAGCCAGCAAGATTCCCTGTTTTGTTCCCAAATTCCCACACCAAGTGCTTGTCCAGAAGCTGCTGGGATTCCTATAAGGCTTTACTCAGGCTAAAAGAAAAGCTATGGATACTGACCCTCTGGCCAGGTAACTATAAAACTCTTCTTTATAATGTCCAACCTACCCCAACTAAGGAACCCCTATTCTCTTTACTCAAGGGGCTAATTTGTCACCCAAAGAGAAAGAGTATTCTGTCCTTATGATTCACAGCAAACGCAGAAAGGTATCAAAAGTTCTTTCTAAAAGAGCCAGTGAACTCACTATCCCAACAATGTTTCTATTCCTCTGATTTAAGTGATGGATAATTCTGAAATAATAGGACTACACGGCAAAGTTCTCTTACACGGGCATTGGCTTTTCTTGCTAATGAAATTTTGATAATTATGACCTCGTCTGATGCTACTGAGAACCTCTCATTAACACAATTACTGAAGATGGCTTTTCAGAACTTATCCATTCATTTTCACATTATTATTTGGAAAAATCAAAATGTACAGACTTTACAAGAAATGTACAGACTTTATCATCTTTTCATAAATTATGAACAAAAGGCCCCTTTCAAACAATCACTGATTATACATAACAGGAAATAAAGAGAAAACTACTTAGTAACTACTTCAAAATTACTAAATCATGTGCTAATTTATATTTAAAATTTTAATGAAGTGTCTACCATCTCCTCAAACCAAAGAAGCAAAACTTCTTCAGTTTCTTCCTGCAACTGGTAATTCTTTTTACTTACATAGGAAATGTGTGTATTTCATTGTCGGGAAAGGAATAGTTTTTCCAATTTAGGAGTGAAGCAAGTTCATTGGCTGATATTCTTAAAGCAATTTCAGAGTATTTGCTTAAACACAGGCAAGCAGATTGAGAAGCAAAAGGAAAAATCTCCATTTCTCCAAGTTGAATTGTTTGGAACAATGACTCCCAAAGAGGAATTTAATGTTTATCATCTTTTGAGTACACCATTTCGAGTAATTAAGAGCAAATACATATTTTGATCTGACTGCACACAGAATGGTCAGTCTTACCAAACAGTACAGTAAAACTTGGAAGAACTTCTAGGTAGCAAGGAATATCCCTGTCACGCAAGCATCCCTACTAGAAATACACTTCGAATTCATCTTTCTATTCAGAATTTGAGTCTTCAGACAGCATCTCTGGAATAAAGTCCTACCACTCACAATAGTAATGGGGCAAGGGGCTAAGAAAGTGCCAGGTAGACACAACATAGGGCATAATTAATAGTAGAGTAACCTTTTCTAATGAATCTACTTCAGATAACAGCATTTTGTTTTGAAAATGAAATAATCAAAAGGTTAAAATACTGGATTAATAAAATGGAAAATAATAGTTAACCTTAGAAATGCCCTTAAAGTGGGTGCAGCAATTTCAAGGTACAGGACCAATCCATCTACACTAAGCAGTGATAAGCACAAGGTTCTTCTGAGGCTAACAGAATAAAGGATCACTACTCAGAAAATCTGTGCACTGTGCCGTAATTACAGTCCATCTTGGAACAAAGGCACTGCCATTGACCTCACTTAAAAGTAGCACTGACTTCCTCTGCAAATAAGATCTCAATCTCCTTCCATGGTAACGGTAACAGTATGTGTATTTGGATGCTTTAATGCTCAGCATCACACTGTCTTTGTTGAAACAACCCACCAAGAAATACAAGTCTGGAAGTTAAATTTTAAATGTATGGGAACCAACAAGTAATTGGGTTGTGGCAGGAAAGCAATCTCCCACCGTCAGCTCACAGCTCTAATGTAGTCTTTGACTGAAAGCGTAACAGGAGTTGGAAACCACTTTCATTTAGAGTGACAACTCACATGACAAACACAGCTGGAGGTTTCTTGGCCCATCCAGCTCCCAAGGAATAGAAAGATATGGGCGCTCAGCTGTCTGCTCTCTTGTCATGTCAATACCTTCTGAGAAGGGTTGCGTGGGGCACAGTAAGATGTGTATTGCCCCTGTCACGCTGTGCACAGACAGGGAACGTCAGTGTCCAGCAATGACATTGATACACTCCAAACTCCCATGAGTGCTTTTAGCAGGTTAGGCTAGAGGGAAATTAAAATTTACTATGCTATTTAAGCCCTGTGGAGACAGTGACAAATTGTTTGCACCAGTCCTGGGGAATAAACCAGACACTGTACAAGGGCTTTTGCTAAAAGGGATCATTCACTAAATGCTAGAACGGAGAAAACCAGGGACATAAAGTGAACTTGGAATAACCTTTGCCAGATCACGTGGCAAATAAATTGTTCACAGTTCTGATTTATACAGGAAAACTCTAAATCTTTGACTAATCAGTTGCACATCATATATATGTCTATAGTTATTAAGACTTAGGTTATATGAGCCCAGAAGTAATACAGGTATCTTCTATTTCCATTTTTCTTGAACGTTTTAGGCCATTAGCGGGAAAGGTGCCATATGCTCAATGTGACAAAAGAAATCAAAATTAACAGGTATTTTAAGTTAAACTCACTTTTCTTTTGCCCCTAAATCCCTGAAGGGAAATCAGAAAACCTGGCATGAAGTTCTGCTTATCTCATACATCTGCAGATTCATATTCCATCATGCCTCCTATACCTCCTTCTCCAGTCTTTTTTTCAGGAAGAGCAAGGGATGCCAAAAAAGCCTACAAAACTACAGTACCGGGGAGGGAAAGACGACCAAGAAACCACTTTTTCCAAGTGCAAACATCAGTGCTTACAGTTTTTCATAATTAGAGTTAAATAAGCTGTTCCACTGAGAAGTTTGATATGGTTGCCATGTTAGAGCTTGACAGCGTTTCTCCAAAGCTGCGTTTTGCCCATCACTGTCATATTCTTGCACTTCAGCAGCACAATCCTTAACAGTTGCTGTAGAGAGATAGTGACAATTCAGTTATTACTTTTGTGACTGGCCAAAAATCCCGCATAAACATTTTTATAAATGTATTTACATATATATACATACATGTAAAACACAAATATATTGCATATATATTTAAATCTGATTGTCCTTTGCAGTTATTCCAAAATATTTTGTTATATTCTTTTGCCCTAGACAACAAATTTTTCAGCTTTCTTGATTTGCAAAATATTATACAAGTGCCCTTCCTATTTTTATTCTCTCTAAGAGGATGGGTAGTTCCCCTTGGGGGGAGGGGGGGGGAGGGGTGGGGAGATCTAAGCATTTTACCATAAATCTGCAACACTGCAAGAAGGAATTAAGCAAAATAATTACATATGCTTCCCATTCTCTTTACTACAGGTTTAAACTGAATATACTCCAACTCACTTTGAGAGGTACTTCATTCCAGAGCAGGCGGCACAGTTTTCCAATAGCAAGCACATTCACCGCTATATCTGTTTGACTGGTTAATGCTTCCTGACTATACATTATAGCATTCTGAGATAGACAGGCTTAACCATAATTCTCTGAGATATTATACATTTTATGAAGATAGAGGAGAATGTGATAAGAGAGACAGATAAATGGAATGCAGTAAGGACAGGAAAAAATATGTCATTGAGCATATAAACTAAGATCCATCCACAGCCAGCAGTAGCACAGTAAGAGCCTACAGAACCATTTCAGGCCCAAGCTTCATCTGCAAATCCCCCCTTCTGACACACAACAAAGGGAAAATATATAAAAGGGGGAAAAAAAAACACAGTAAAGAAATTCACACCTCATTTCTAAATGATCCCCATGCCATTTTTACCAACAGTTGTGTTCTTTTTCCAACAGTATGCGTGTCTCAGATTTTTTTTAACAGTGACTCCCAAGGAAATCATATTTCAACCTGTGTCTTTCGGTATTAAAAACAGAAATAGCAATTTTAGACACAGAAGTGTCTGCTCATCTTCTCTTTACAGCAGTGGTAGACTTAGAGGACTAGTCATAATTGAGCACCACTGATCAAATGAAAGATACCAAAGGATAAGTCACCTGTTAAATCCTGTTGCTACTCATTAAAAGTGATCTAAAAGATGGATTTAATGCTTAAAAATAACTTACTCTGAAGAAATAACAAGCAACTCAGATTTTCCACTAACAGACAAGGGTGAAATTCCTCAGATAAACTGTTCATTACAAACTTCGTTCACAGACAGCCTCATGCTTCATAGAAGATGATCCATTTCTGTACGTGCCTGATAAGCTTTTTTGTATCAATTGGTATAAGCTTAGCATTTTCACCTTGATAGAACAATGAACCAAATTAATTTGGGGAAGGGGAGGGGAAGAACACACAGCTTTTACAAAGCTTGCGCATGGATACACTTTGTAGAAAAAAATATGGAATTGAGATGATAAAGGGAAACTGCAATCTGTTTGCTCATCCACCACATTAATTCCCTGTTAAGCTGACCCAAGATGGTTTCTTTGCCCAGTCAATTTAGCGCCAAGCAGAGTCAGCAGAGTATGGTATCATCTGTGTGCTGCAGGCTCGCACACGGAGAAAGGCAGAATATTTTGCCCAGAGAATCCTCAGGAAATACAAACCTCTAATGTTTCTTTGCTCTTTGCCAAATATAAATAGGTTTTAAAAAACACTGAAAAGGTAAATTTCTCCAAACCTGGTAGTGGAGTACAGACTGTTAATATCACTACCTTCTCAGAGCCAGCAGGAGCTCTGCTCTTGAAGTATTTACTTCTCTATGGTATGAAACATGAAATTTCATCTTCACACAGTTGCTTACCTTGTCTGGAGTCCTGGGACTGGACTGAAGAATCAGTGGCATCTCCTAGTAATTGTGAGAGCTTCCTTTTTTTTCCTGATGCTGCAGAAATACTTTTTTAAAAACACACGTTGCATTACTCATTTATACAGATATTGCAGAATCATAACAAGAAATACCCAGGTATCTCATTCTAACTCTATTGTCACCCAAATTCTGATTTGCTGGGGAAGGGGGATGGAATTGCTGTTGGCTTTTTAAAAATGTATTACACAATTTTTCCTTCCAAAACATAAATTAGTTTATTTTCTTTTTATTTCATATGAATAGAGAATTTTATCTCTTTTTAAAAATTTACACAGTGCATACGTGGCATGGTTTTATTGTCTCCTGGCATTTGCATTAAAATCACAGCTTTGTCTTAAATAATTATCTTAAATCATGCTTTATCTTAATTACCTTAATTATCTTAAATCACGCTTTATCTTAAATAAAGCGTGAACTCACTTTCCTTCTTATACTGAAAACACTAGTAACAGTTAAACTACTGTGTTAATGAAGAGGTCTCAAGGGGCAGTCGATGGGTAAGAGTTTTCCCCTTTTACAGAAACTGAGGTTTCAAAAAATGCTCCTTTGTGCAACAGGGAAAAAAACCTTATTCCAAAGTTTTGATATTCTAAAATGTAAGACAGAACATTCTGACAGATGCTCACTCCTTCTGGATGTGGGTAAAAAACAAGCCAAACTCTAGGTCTCAGTCAGGCCTGGTAAGTACTCAAACTATGGTTTCTCCATGAGCAGAAGAAAAGCGTGCCCACCACATTGTTATTCTTTTTCTGGGTTTGTTCAAAAGTTCCACATTTAGTTAAGAAGTATTTTGTATCTTAAGTTCCAATAACTAAAGTATTACCTCAAAAAATAATATGACTTTGACTAACTGGCACTTTCTACTGGAAAACAAACAAACAAAGAACACAAATAGCTTCACTGAGAAACCCAGGCGCAGCTTCCTTCCCCCACATCACACATAACACATAATTGAGCTCTGTACAGAAGAGGAGACGGGGACAGAGCATCTGCAAGCCCAGGCTTCACACTGACGAATTCACGTTTCTCTCCCCACAGCCAGGGAGGTCCCCCTCTGGTACGCGTCAGTCAATTCACTCTTACTAGGTATCATGGTTGGATGCTTGCACTAGCCAGTGTATTTTAAATAATTAAGCAACCACAACATGCTGGAGGGTGAATATGGCAGACGGCATATGAACGGCTTCAAACACACAAAAACAATTCACTTGTGTACACACATATGACAATATATTTTTTTCTCTCATGCCACTTGTCAGAACACTTAACAGATCCTTACGGGCAAATCCCTGCAATAGGTATTGCAAAATGCCTGAATGTTTTTATAATCCAGTTATAAAGCACCTGTTGATCCCTCTTTCACCTTCTAATGTTTTTCAATTTTTAAACCATTTCTACTTCCAACCTGAACTTCAATCAACATGTTTAAAGCACCCTCAATCACAAGTGTCTCAAAAATGTCTAAACACTGCCATCCTGTGGAAAACCCTACACCCACCGGGATTTTACACCAGTCTTAGACCATGTCTTCCACCAGCTCTACTTTTTCTTTTTTGTATCTGTTTCATCCTTTGTATAAAAGCTTTATCATTTACCCAGAAATCTGAGATGCATTTGGCTGAAAATATGAATAATTAAAACCCAAACAGCTGGAGGATGTAGAATTATTCCAAGGAGTCACAGCATTTCCTGTATTCAGACGGCAGCCTTGGGGGATGCTGCAGGGATGCCCGCTGGCGCTGGGGTCAGAGGAAGTCTCCAGGAACCTGCAGGGAAGCTTGCTGGGTGCCACAGCAGATGGGCATGGGAGCGGAGGCTGCAGCCCACTGGGCCATGTAGCATCATACCATGTGGCTGCAAGAAGCAAACAGACAAGAGAGTAAGGAGAAAGAAGAGGAGCTGGAAACCTTCCTATGAGTTTGGGAGAGGCAGGATTCAAGTGACCTACTCTGGAGCTGTGGCGGAGAATACGGTTCCGATCCAGAGTCTGGTGGGGAGTCTGGCAACTGGCTTTGCCTAGAGATAAAAAGAAGATATTTTAATTTTTACTGGGAGGAGACATGGAGGACAACCACAAGGCAATGCTGAAAGCAGCAGAGGACCACCAAGCTATTGGCAAGGGTCTTCAGGATGCATTGCTCATTGTGGTTGCTGCCCCTTCTCACAGGGCCAACATCACTTGTGCTTGGTCAGACCATCTCCTATGGCCCTCCACCTCTCCCCCATGCAGGGAGGTACCAGCTCTTGCCCAAACCCCCCTCCAGGACCCACTGACTTCAATCCTCCTTCTTTCCCATTAGCCATTCTTCAGTTACCTCCAGGCACACCAGCAACTCTGAATACACAGAACTCACACAGGCCTAGAACTCATTCTTTCTAGGGCATATATTAAAGATCTAAAGCATCTTTGTCCACTAACTGTAGCCAATTTCTTAAGACTTCAGTTTGGCCAAAGCACTCTCAGCCACCATCAGATGTCAGCAGGTCCCATTTTAGCCCTAACATACCAGAGAGGCAGCCCAAGTGCGGAGGGGAGCAGGAGCTGCTGCACAGATGGGAAGGGCATTTGCCCAGTTTGAAACAAGAGCTTTTACAAGCTGACCAAAAAGATTTGGAAATGTAAGCTGGAGCTTAACCCCGCCACCACCACCGACAGTGGGAGGGACCAAGTGTGAGGAGCGGAGGAGTCAAGGTGGGTAGGAAGGAGGGAGAAGTGCTCAGTTTAAATTGAGTCTCCAAAAGGCAGAAACTGGGGGAAGGAAGGATGTTTTCCTAAATGTGTAATTGTTTATCTTCTCTTTTCTTAATACAGGAGTAACAAATTAAAAAATTAAATTGGTAACAAAGTAAAAATTTCTTGACTCTAAGCTCTCTTGCCCAAAACAAAGGGTGCTCACAAAGTGCAGATCCATGCAGCGCCCCATGTAGTACCTTCATCTGACAGCTTCCATGTCACCTGCCATGAAAACACCTGCTGAGTAACACTGTGCTGTGCCAAATTCAGGCAGAGCTGGGTTGCTTTCCAGGTGGAGCTAAATAAGCAAGAGGTCTTCTCCCAGTTCACATCTTATGTACTGGAAAGGAGGGCCACCTCCACACACCTCCACAACAACTCCTCAGGATTGTTGGCAATCAGCACTGCACAGGAGGAATGCCCTTGGCACCCTCGTGAGGCAAGGTCCCAGCACAGCTCGGCGCCTTCAGCCCCCGGTGGGAACATCACAGGGAGCAAGTGCAGAAGCATAGGGACTACAAGATGGGAAGGCGGTTACGCTCACACAGTCATTACAAGAGCCAGAGACTGGAGGCATGACAGAGGAATCCTGGATGGGAACCAAGAAATTCCACGTGATCCATAGCCACCTCTTTGCCAAACCCCATAGCCAAGCAGGAGAGATTTATGTTTTAACACCCCTGCTCGGAGAGGTCATTGTTGAAGGCCAAACAACTTAAGCGTGCTCTGTGATTTTTAGTGCTTGCCATTTTTTTGTTACTCGAACAGGTAAATCTCTGAAAATACAACCTCTTCTGATTCCTTTCTAAAGAATGTCACACACACTGCTCTGTACAAGAACATGCCAGCCTGTATTTTACTGTGCAGTTTTCTCCTGATTTTCAGGCAGGAAGTGAATGTTTCCTTGTGTGCAGCTGATGCTAGGAGCTTTGGTCTCAGCTTGTCTCCAACAGCTCAGCCCATTTTCATGCCTGAGGTTTGAAAGAAGGTTCTTGGTTATTTACTCTTGGGTATATATGCTTGATTATATTGTATGATATCTGCCTGTGACACTCTGTTTTGCTTTCACACTTACAGCGTGTGTCCTACCAGACATTGTGTAAAGGATTACTCTCAGAGCGAGAGCTGGAACTACACCACAGTTTAAGCCAGACCAAGTCCTCCATGAGTAGGTCTCAGCAACAAGCAGGTGTTCCCATGCTATGTAGCAAAACCACTTCATTCCTTCTGCATTGAAAATAGGAGCATCCTAAGTCTACAGCAGACCACTACAGAGAGGCTATGCTTCTGTCTCCTGTCAGTTGAGGGTACAGGCCTGTCACGTCTCCTGCTTTATTTCAAGTTTTCCAGTCCTTCATGATGGTGTTTTCAAAGTGGCTTAAGGGAGAGAAAATGCTATGCCATCTCACTGCCATTTAAAGAAACTACAAAAGGTTCCTCCAATAGATTAGGACACCTTCAGATGCACCCAAGACCTTGGTGGTTACAGCACCCTTCTCACTGCATTCTGTATTGCACGTGCCATTATGTTGATCTGCATTTTTCATATATATATATATATATGGAAGCTTTTAATATTTTTCTCCTTTGACACATTCTGGCAATTTCCTTTAGGAGATTCTATTCTGTTTATGCACAAATAGTTTGCAATACAGACCAATACTTCATAGTTTTACTTTCAGAGATCTAATGTTCAGTAAATATTCTTCTTAATCCCATAATTAATGAAGTATTACTGTAGTATCAGTGTAAAATCCTGTTGAGCCTCCAAGATCATTTTCTTGCATGTAAATACTTAGTAGCACTGCAACTAGAATATCTAACATACCTGAGGTACATTACAGCACATATACACATTTACATTTCTGCTAAGCTTTGTGTACAAAAGCAAAAGAACAACATTTTAAAGTCATCATACAGGAGTTCAGTAATCTATTTAACCTGATACATGTTTAGTTACTCCAAAAATAAAGGTTACGTATATTTATATACAACAACCTTTTCATTCTTCTTTACTTTTATAGCATGGGCAGAGAATCAATGCATTATTCATGATTTAGAGCAGGTAGAAGCCTATTTAGCCCACTGTAAGTAAGTGTGTACTGCTGAGTATGTCTGAAATGAAAAATCACGTTTAATTATTTTTAAAGCATCCCCTCTTGCTCTGCTTCTTGGCAAGTGCAAATGTCAGCCCATTAATAATATTTTGCATTGAACAACAGTCATGTGATAGTTTTCTAGATGAAAGATTTGGGTTTGAAGTCTTTGATAGATCTGTGCTGTATAACTTTCCACCCTTAAGCATGACCCTTTGCATTATGTATCCTTTGTCTCTCTGAAAGTTAGTCTCAGAAGAGATTAATGGACAGTTTCTCTGTTCTGAGTGAAGCATTAGGATGAAGACAGTAGCCCTGCTTCTCTCCAACTGGGAGGTTTACATTATTCTCTCAATTTATTATACATTAGTCTCACTTATATCACTTATTTTGTACACAAACACTGAAGTAGCACTTACAGGAATATTAAAATAACAGCTTTGCATTTAATGCCACAATTAGCATAATATTCGTGAACTATCCCAGACTTCATCATTATTCATTCTGTTTACCTACAAGACAACCATATTTCCATTACTGTCTCTAACTGATTTTTCCAAGTCTTCTTATACAGCTTCAAAAAACAATATCAAGAGAGCCACAATCCTCTTGAAACTCAGATTTCAGATCTGACTGTTGCATTCAGATTTTATCATGGCACTAATGAAAACAGTTTAAGAGATATTGATAAGGGGGGAGGGTGGGGAGGCGGAGTCATGATGCTGTAATACTTACAAAGTTCCAAATTCTACATCACTGCTGATGAATTCTTCCAACATACTTGTATCCACCATGGGATTTTCCAAGGCTCCATGGACATCTTGCCCTAAAATTAAAAATGCAAAAAGACAGAGATTGCAAGAGTGGAATTTGGAGGGACTCGTCAGTACCTCAAACTAAGTAACACTGCCCATTCTCGGACACAAAGAAAAAACAAATCCATCCTGTCTTGTGTGTAATGGATGGGTTACGCTTCTGGCTTTAGTCACTCTGGGAGAAAGGATGACAGGAAACACAGAGCAAATAAGATGTGCAGGGGAAAATGAAGACGACACAGCAGCACCAGGCAAACACCAGCTCATGCATAGCATTAAGGCTTCACTAAATTACCACAGCAAGAGGACGAAGGGCCCCAGTCTGCAACTGGAAAAAGGGGGGTTGAACATCACACTCTCTTACACTGGGATCAAGACAGGTGATTGGGTCAAAGCTCAGACATTGTCTCACACAGGCCCACTTTCTGCATTGGTACTGCAAGTGAGTTCCTGAAACAGTTTAAAAATCCACCATCCCAACTTAAAGAAAGCAAACATAAAGCTTTAGAAATGTTTGATCGGTGGCTTCCTTTTATTTTCACCCCAAAACCAGCCCACTAACATGTTAAATGTATTAGTGAACGTAAAGGTTCGGTACTTTGTCCTTTGTTGCTTGGTAACTGAAGGCTATAAACAGATTTTATGATTATAAAGTCTCCGGAATCCATTACAACTTTTGTAGAAAGTCAGCCGGAACTCTCTGCAAATACCAGACAAACAGAACCACTTTGTAGGCTCCCCACCTCTCCAGCAAGCCTTCCATAAATACAGGTGTGGCCAGTCAGAAAGCAAACAAGATAAGGACCTTGAAATTGCTGCTTCCTCCAGCAAGGCTGAGGAGCTGTGCATGGCTCTGTCCCACTGCTACACAAGGCAAAAGCCTATAAATCCAGAGCTGCGGGGCTCAGACCTGAGCAGCTGGCGCCAACCATTTCGCCTCAGCTCTGCAGCAGAGTGGGAGAATAAGAAAGGTTAACCACTGTCACTGAGCACAGAAGCAGTAACTGCCTTTGGTGCTTTTACTGTCTAGATTCCCACTGTATATTTGCAGACATGTGCATGGTAAGATGTCATATCGTAAAATTTCTCCTGTTTTTTTTCCCTGATGTGTCTAACATGGTTCCTTCTTGATCCAGTGTTTAGACATTACTTAACTGCAAGCAGCATCTAAGAATCCACTTCCTCCACCTTGCACAAGAATTCCCTTGTGTGTCTGTCACAATACATAAATTCACATTACTAATAAACTTTTCCTAAATTGCTTTATGATCACAGATTAATCTAGGCATCATTTGCTTATCACTAATGCAGACTTAATTTTGGTTGCCTTTACTGTGAGATAGCAACTTGCAGTTGAGCTACTGAAGGATCCTTGCATCCCAGTGTACTGGCATTGTGTACAAACCTGTCCTCCGCACAGCGGAGAACAGATTCAACAGGTGCAGCATACTTACTCGCCTCGGCAAAACTGTAACGCGGAAAGTCCTGAAGTAGCACTGAACAAAGTACTTTGCAAAACCAGCTTGAGAGTACAGAAAAGCCTGGTTTCTTCACGAGCCTTCCTCAAACTTGTGGGATTCTCGTCTTTTCATTTTCATTTCTGAATTTAGGATAAACCCTGCTTGAACCTCAAACACTTCTCCTTTTGCTAATGTGGTCCACAGGAAAATGATTCAATCACCTTCTCCTTTCACCTACCTGTTGCTCCTGTTCAGCTTGCCTGGCCCTCACGAAGAGTGATATAATTCTATTATTAATGTGAGGCTGGAGGTCGGATACAAAGTTTTTTTCCTGTACCACAAAACCAAGAATTCCTTATTTTGACCAAGGTCAGAGACAAGCTCTTCTGTAGTACAGCTATGAATCAAACAAGGACCAGGCCTTTAATACACAGTCCAGAGACTGGCTCTCTTGCTGAGTGATGACAACAGTAATATGTATTATATCCCCTCTTAATCTCTCTGCTTTCAATAAACAGTTAAATGGGTGGGAGGAGAAGGAAGGAATAAGTAATTCTGTGCTGGGAGAGGAAGGAAGCACACCAGGAAGGAGATAGGCCACCACTGATGTGATACAGGTGCACAGAAGAGCCACTACATTTGGTTGCCCTGCAGAACTTTATTCTTTTTTTCTGAATGTGCTTTCCAGGTCAGTAGCATCACATGGTGTTTCAGCAGAGGAGGAGCTGTTGGATCACATGCAAATTTATGTTTAATGGTGGCATCCATTTCACAGGCATTTGATCACAGTAAGTACTTGATAAATACAGGTAGCATGCAAGCCAGCCACTCATTGGACATGAGGTGGCTGCAAGAGCAGAGAACTGCGTGCATGTAGCAGGACAAGCCCTGCTGAGAGGCTCCTGCAAACACACAGCTTCTTGTGCAGAACCACGTGCCTGGCTAAGGGCTGCCAGAGGACATGTGGAGTCAGCAGCCTTTATCAGCTTGCACTCAGAGATCTCTGTTCCCAGTCCACACTCCACACCACAATGGGCAGTCTCCCCTGGGAAGAGTCTGCACGGGGTGACACATTCAACTTTAGTGTCACAGCACAGAGGATCACCAGCTACCTGAGAAACTGCTGAAGATGAAAGGCCAAGAAAGTGACTGGGGTTTCATACGCGGCTGTTTGCAGAACAGAGACTGCAGTCCCAGGCAGTATATGACGCTATTTTTCCCATTTATCCATAGGGTGATATTCTGTTGTTATCTCTCCTTCAATCTGAAGCCTAAAACCTGTCAATTCTACCACTAGCTTCTGTCTCCCCATCTGTTCTCACTTAAGCCTGTCCCTATTCCCAGCCACTGGCCCCAAAGGAATAGTCCAAACTCCAGCCTCCTAAGCTGACCGTTGCTTGCTTCGGTCAGCAGCTTGCTTCGGATGCAGACATCCCTTCCCTTCCTGCAGCCATGAGGCTGGTCACCTGGCTCCTCAGCTTCACTTTACACACCTGTAGCCATCAGCCCCAATCCCTGAATTACCTGCCTCGATTAACTCTCCCAACATTTCCATGTAGTGCCTTACACATGACCATATTTAAATCAGCTGCCTCCTTTACACTAGTGTTTATTATGTAAAGTGAAGGAGGGGACACAGAGAACCAGAAATTCCTTGCAATAAGTTTTACGTCTTTCCTAGAGCAGCTATTTCAGAAAGTCATACACTGTTCTGAATTTGGCTTGAGCCACAGCCATCGCCCTCCAAAGGAGTACCCAAGTAACCAGGTTATCAGGGTGCTCTTTCTGCCAACATAAATTCAGCCCACAACCAATGAAGTATTCTGTCAAATCTCTAGTACTGTCTAAAAATCAATACTAAACTGATAATTTCCTGACATTAAAAGAGGATACCAGGAAGTTCCAAGCCAAGTCCAGCTATCTGTAGTAAGATTCGTGTTAAAACATCAGCTACTGTATGCAGGGAACAATTCTTAAACACAGCTTGAGGTGTAAAAATGGCACACAGAATACGGTCAGTGCTCAATAGTACCTGCTTGCTTAAAGAACAAATTCATAATGTTTGCTACAAACCCTTGCAACTTGAGGGAGTTGTTTCTGCTTGAGAATTACTGATTTTCATCTGAAGATACTTACCACTAAAACAAGTCTCAGAACTTTGAGCTTCGCTATATGGGCTCGCTGAAAAGTCCAGCTGAACCTCATGGACTTACACTAAGGTAAGTGTTACTTATGGGGCTGAAAGTTCCTTAACTTCTTTCATGCTAACAGACTCTGAGTACTGGTCATTATTTAAATTGTTCAAGACAGTCCAGTTCATTTTGACTGGAACAGACCTGGAGTCATGGTTAAAAGCTGCTGGGCCAGCAGAGCTACGGGCATGAACATTGGGCACATGCAACAAACAGGAAAGGGTTGAGGACAAAACAGCTGCAGCTGGCAGAACTGCAGCCAGCCAGGAGCAATCACAGTCTAGGTCATTCAACATCAGGAAGACCTGTAACTCCGAGTGGTAAGGAGTGAGCTTGTGTCAAGATAGATGGCTTTTCCCAATGTAACATTTTCCAGAGAAACAAATCTTATTGTTAATATTTTAAATTTCTCGTTTCCTCTCTTATTCCTGTTTCAATCTCTCATCCTTAAAAGGCTACGAGAGACTTTTTGGTTTGGTTGTTTCATGCTTAATGGCAGGTGTGTACTGGGGCTTAATTTATTTACCAAGAGCCCTAAACTATATTCAGTGTTGCCCTTGCAGGAGCATGGGTGTACAGAGAGGTGGGCAGAGCCACCTCCACATGACCTGGGGAGCAGGTCTTATGAGGAGAGGTTGATAGAACTGGGGTTGTTTAGCCTGGAGAAGAGGAGGCTGAGGGGAGACCTTCTTGCTCTCTGCAACTATCTGAAAGGAGGTTGTAGTGAGGTGGGTGTTGGTCTCTTCTCCCAAACTAGTGATAGGACAAGAGGAAATGGCCTCAAGTTGCATCAGGGGAGGTTTAGATTGGATATTGGGAAAAATTTCCTTACTGAAAGAGTGGTCAGGCATTGGAACAGGCTGCCCAGAGAGGTGGTGGAGTCACCATCCCTGGAGGCATTCAAAAAACGTATAGATGTGGCACTTCAGGGCATGGTTTAGGAGGCATGGTGGTGTTGGGTTGACGGTTGGACTCAATGATCTAAGAGGTCTTTTCTAACCTTAATGATTCTGCGATTCTTCTAAGAGACTTCTTTCGATCACACAGAGCACTGAGACCAAACACATGCATTTCTGACACCTCAGTGCACCTTCCAAAAAAAAGTTTAACAGCATAACCAGGTCAGCCTTCATTCAGTTTCTCTGTGACCCACTGATAATGTCAGAAAGAACAGATTGCTCTGCTACACACGGGCAGGCACAAGACCTAATCAGGAGCTCTGACCTTACCCTGACAAATAGGAAGTTACTGATTAAAAAATGCAAGTATTTTAAATAGAAAGTATTAATTTCAATAGAAATCATAGGAAAAACTCTTCAAAGATGAAATCTCTAGTGTGGGAGGAGTGAAATGAGTCAGAAAAAAAAGAGAAGAACTTCTCAGAACAGCCACATGACAAGAGAAAAGCCACTTACTATTGAGAAAAAGCCAAGGTCTAATCCCAGTCAGAGTCGTATCTAATCTAAGAGGTCTATTGACTATTGAACATAGTGATCAACAGGAAAATAAACGTTATCTTGTTTTCCTTGAAAAAATACTCCTTTTTCAGACTGTTCCCTCTCAATATTGCAAATGTGAGTTTATCTTACTAAAGAGTGTCAAAACAAATATGCACTGTAAGGAACTAAAGCACCAGGGAAAATGGGATCCTTTTTGCTCATGAATTTCAAATAATCTTACAGAACAGATCTATAAATGTGCCAGGTTGCCAGCTGATGCATTTGGAAGCCAAAACTGAACAAGTGACAAAGCAGAGAGACTTCCTCAGTAGTGGCATTCTCCACTTGATATTGCAGGACTCAGCTTTTCTGTAGCCTTGAAAGACAACATTCTAGCAGCGCTATGACTAATCTCAAAGGCCACCAACTTAGAACTAGCAGTTTATTGCTCTTGCTTCGTAAGATGCCATAATAAAGCCAACCCACAAGCCATAGTGCTAAGATGGAGAGGGGTCATCGGTTAAAGTTGGCCTTACATTCAGTGAAGCTAACCCCTGCTTGAAGAGTGCAAACCCTGCTTTAAATCAGCTTGCTCTCTTTCCAGATTTACCTATGGTTTAACAGCAAGAGGAGCCTAGCTACTACATGCTGAATAAAAGAATGATTAGCTCTGGTAGCCTTAACGCATATCTAATCTCAGTATTGAGCTAGCGAAATTCAGCCACCTAACAGCATCCCTGCATGCTGCATTGCACTAGCAGACCTTTCTCATTATCTAGCATTACACAGCAGAACCACACGACATTACTGAAGGAACATAACCTCCCAAGATGTTTCTTTTCCTGCAATTAAGTGGAATTGACAGGGCTTCTCACCCTCGCTTGCCCTGACAGATGTTCTACCAAACTACCTTCTAAAAAGTTAAATTAGTAATTCCAGAATTACAAATAGTAATTCTACTTAAAGAGCTCACACAGCTAAAACATCTGAGATACGTTCTATCACCAAAGCATCGATGTCTCAAAAGCCAACAGGACCTAGCCCAAACTCCCCAGAGAGTCCTGTTTTCTGTCAGTTCCTAACAGTTTTTCTGATTATGAGGGTTTTTTTTAATATATAATTCATGTTCAACGCTATTTTGAGTATTTAACAGCTGTACAGTGCAGTACTTGAACAAATAGCTTGATAAAAACAAACACCTTGCTGAAAGCAAAGCCAAGGAAGTTCCTTAGCTTTTGATCTCCGTGACTTAAAATGAACTTAAGAAACATGGCTTGAATTCCCTAACATCTATCAACACCACATTTGCTGGCTAACAGTCCTAAATTGTTGTTCACCGCTTTAAATTTCTTGGCTTAAACACATTTTCTTGATAAATGCTAGAGAATCTTTAATTTCCAAGTTTGAAATTAAAACTCAAAAGTTGCCACCTCACCTAGGCCAACAGAATGCCAGGAAAAAAAAAAAAGTCATTTCTTTGGCAGAATGGAAATTAAATGCAGCAAACAAAAATTGTCCACGTTATCCAAAACAGAAAAGGTAGTTCTCCAAGTTAGTCTGAGATCAGTATCACATGAACACCTGCACAAGTGACAGAAGGAAAACAAATACAGAAGGAGAAATTTGGAACTGAAAGCTTAGTATTAAAAAAAAGAAAATTGGAGAAAGATTTAGTAAAACAATAATACATAAGCCTTTGAACAGCCATTTTGAATCATGTTATGGCAGGGTTTGAGTTAATCCAGTTTGATTATGGCATCTATTAGCGGTAAGAGACAGGCAGGCGACTAATGGGACTTTGCTTGACTGTAAAATATCTCTGGGAAAAAGACAGGACAGATCCCAGCCAAAAGACAAAAAAATCCCAGTTTAACTTCTCAGAAGGATCCCGAGGATACTGCCACGATTGCCCTTTTACCAGTCATAATCAAGCCATTTCAGAAGAATGGCATTAGTGGGAAGAAAACCCTCTTTAACCTGACATGGTATGACAGAGCAGGGAGGGAGCTCTCCAACCTCATGAAAATCAATAGTTTCAGAAGTGATAAATTGCAAGGAGACCTCAGCCACTTCCCGGTTTTTCTCCCTGGCAGTTACCAGGGCGGTACCGCAGGCTCTGCGGAGCCCACCTTCCCATTGGTCTTCTGGCCAAAGTACAAAGAAAAAGGCACCGCAGCGCATCTGTACCATTTGTATTATTTCATTCTGGTGCTGCCTTACACGACAGCTTTGTGTAAATAGAACTTTGGGTCTGGGGGCTCTTTTTCTACTTCAATTAACCTCAAACCATTACCATATTCTTTGCTGCCAGCAGAAATTGTTAAGACTCTTAAAACTTGACTCTTACCTTCAAAGAACTGCTGCAACGCCTCATTTTCTCCCACCACATCCATGAAAATCAGTAGAATTGTTCTGCTCTCCTACTGCTTGAAGAGCCCCACTGAAAAAAATGCACCGTCTCTCTTCCAGGGGATTATGAACATGCCAAGGAACATGTCATGTTTCTGTCGGAGGTTTCAGTGACTTTGTCCCAGCTGATTTCATTCCTTCGTAACTAGAGCCTGGGCTATACTTAAACTCTGCTACACATAAAGGAGAGTCTGACAAGGCTTTCGAAGCAAGATGATGTGCATTCTTCCGTTCAGTATGTCTAATGTTAAGGACCTTTGGTCCCAGTACTAACCACAATTACACATGCGCAAAATATGCGGCAATAAAAATTACTTATCTTGTCTCTGTACTTTCACACAGGTGATATAATGAATACCACTCATGAAAGCAATAGTAACCCAAAAAGGCAAGAGCAAAGCCATCACCAGTGTCACCATATGCACTATCCCACTTTCAAGCAGCTGAGTGTCAGACTATCCAACGGTTTGGTTATAGGGAAGCAGAACTTCTCTATTATTATTAACAAAACAAAATTACGGATTAACCTGTTTGTCTAAGGTAACATTGAAAAACATATGGGAAAGCTGAACATTGAACAAAGGTCTCTTAAGGCTAGTAGCAAACCGTATTTGGCTTTAAGTTGATCTCTGTGAACTGAAAATTGCCCCTGTTCTGTCACCCCTAAGCAAACAGGAGAAAAGGTTTCAGACTTTTTGAGCAGGCTTCTATAAGAGGCATTTGGTTGTGAACAAAAGCTTCAGTGAAGTCAAGAAGTCTAGAATAAGGCCATTTTCTGAAGTAGTTACAGTCATCGGACAATTAATTGTTGTGTAGTTTTTACAAGCCCCAAACGCTCAGTGACGCCGGTTTCTCACAATAGGCAGCTTATATTAAAAATAAGAACTTCAAGGAAGGGACTTGAAGATAGGAGCAAGCCGATCAGTGTTTACAAGATGTTGATGTGATCAAGCCAAACAGTCATTACCCCTGATACACGTTGGACACATCTGTGTAATCTCTAGTACAAGAAAATCACATCACCATAAAAACCTTTAGATACCATTTATGTCTTGATGCTATCATGTATAGAAAGGACCCCTTCCCTCTGCTTGAATGAGCAACACTTGTAAAGGATTATTAAGTCATAATAGCAGCAGCTACCAGCTATCATTTAACTACCGTTAGCTAATCCTGGGAAAGGTTTGAGATTTAATCATGTCAACTAAGGATTAAGAATCATTTAGGAAGCATTTACGAGCCTAACATAAAACACAGCACCAATAAATACAGCTTGTTTTCTAAGAGCGAGTAAAACATTACTGAAAGAATAAACATCCCTTTAACAATTTAAGGTAGAATTCTCCCAGGTTTCTACAATAGGAAGTAGTACCCAGGAGACTGATAAAAATATTTCATCAGTACTGAAATAGCCCAGGCTGGACATAAGCCTTACTAGTAAAAAATTTAGGTTCAGTTGTTTATTCTACTCTCTACATTGACTTGCCTGGTCAAAGCCAATGCTTGCCAAGTGTTTTCAGGCACACACACATGCAAGCAACACAAGCGCGGTGTGAAATTTCACTGCTCATTCTAGCTACTTTTATAAAAAGAAAACACTCCAGCAGGACAGTGATGAATAGAGCTGGTTTTGTTTGGTGTCTGAAAGAAATCCATATCCACTGAGATGCTTCTTGTTAAAGGACCAACTATCTAAACTTACTTTTACTTCTAATGTTTGCCAGTTTACCTGCCAATGCTTTAATCTTATCTGTAATTGATAAATGGCTGTCATGAGCAGGACCTAGTGTTTTTCCAAAAGGGCTTTTACAGAGCAGGTCTACCACATACCTAACAACTATGTTCCTTGTAGCCTTATCAACTGCTTTCAGCTTAGACCATGGCCAGGGAAAAGGAACCACTTGAAGTGCAAAAGTAGCACGTGAACAGAAAAAGCACCTTCCTTAAGAAACCATGATCCTTTTTGGGGTTCTCTTTGTAGCAAATTTTGTGTGAAATGGAAGTTATCAGCAGCATGTTAAAGACATCATATAATGAGTATTTTCCAATTTCAAGGACAGCTGTGGGAAATTGATGTATAAAACACTGGAAATCCCCAAAAAGCAGGAGATTTAAAAAAATCATTTAAAGGAACGAAAAAATTCTGATGAAAGAAAATTAGAGGGGAGAAGAAAGTTTTTAACAGCCAGGGGTCAGGACCGATTTCTAACCAAAGACTGACCAAGGTAATTTTATTGTTCCTTGATGCTTGAAAAGCACCCTACTTTAAAGAGAAGATAGCCAGATATACTATGCCTCTGACTCTTCACAATATATGTTCCTCTTCTTACACTGTTGTAAAAAGGAAAAATACAGGAAAGCAGCACTTCAAAGAATTACAAGTTCCCCTAATCGTTTACTGTGTTGGCATACATACACAGGGAGATACATGTATGTATCTAAACACTCCAATGAAGAAAATGTCAGGCATTTATTCCCTCTTCATAACATCACCTCAGTTTTGCATTTTGGAATGACTCATCTGGGAGGTTCACATCACCCTGCATCACAAAGAACACAAGACAGACACTGCTTCAGACTAACACTTTAATCAGAAGTTTTGTTTTTAAATGTAAATTACAATCACTAATACACCTGCAAGTGCTTACCACATTTGTTCAACTAAGTATTATATGTACGCATATACAGCATAGGTCAGTTTAAAACAATCACAGTACTTCTTAGTGCAATCTGCAAAAGGAGAAAGATCTTGGACCCACTTTGTGGAAATAAATATCAAGTGACAAAAAAAATTCAGCAATTTTAGTTATGTATATTCAATGAAGTTAATGCATGCGCAAGAGTAAAAAGATTTAGAGCTCCTCCTTGTAATAGCCAAGTTTTGCCAGTGACATCTCTCTTCTCAGCTGCATAACTTCCCAGAACATCTGATCCACTAAAAAAAGACAGAAATGTAATTAAACATACTGAATTCATATTTTATTTCAACTGATGTATACAGGCTGCCTCACTGTATGACAGTTTAGCAGAACTTCAGAAGTAACAAAATCTAGTAAAAACAGAATTAATGAATGTGAGGGCTATTTGTGCTTGGCTGTGACAAAATTTCTTAAAGTATTCATTTTAAAAATTCTAAAATCTGGGGAATTTCTTATAGGACTATCATTCAGATTATTTTTTTAAAATCAGGGAACAAAAAATACATCAATACTAGTCAGCTTCAATTAATTGCAGTTTCTTATTTTAATTGCCCCGCCTCTTGACTCATTTTCTGTAAAATTAAAAGACTACAAGAAGAAAAAAGTAGAACTTCTTGGGTAAGAATTGTTTCATCACAGAATCTGTAATTTTGTTATAATTTTTCCATTTGTAATCTTTCTTCCTCTCTCTTTTTTTCTACCAGTACTCTGCCAGCAATGATAAACGGGAGGAAAAAAGACCTTTTCTTTTAATTTCACCTGTATTTTGCTGAACTTGATGAGCCTAGTGCATACCTTGAGTTTCTAGATGCCACAGCAATACAAATCAGAATTACTATTCAAGACAAAAATTATTTCCACGCAGTCAAGATCATGATGTAGAGTGACTACAAAGATTATTAACTTGAGCAACAAGTACAAGGTCTTCCCTACCGTATTTCAGAAACCACTTTTATAAAAGTGACGTCTGTCTCCAAAACTGTATGGTGCATGAGTAGAACTACATACAATGCATTACGCATACAATTATCATTCTTGTTGACATTCTTGTAAAGGTACTGGTGAAATATTTACATAAAGCTATGAAGTTTATGTTTTTAATGGTAAAGTTGACAACTGAGCTGAAGCAGCACAGAAGTTTTTTCAAAACTTCTTGTGAAGAATAAGTAATTCTGATAATGCTGAAAATATTTCATTATTTGATGGAAAAAATATTAATTCCTTTACTTCAATAGCAAAGTGAACAATTTTTAGCTGAAACTATATAGATCCTTTTGGTCAAAGTAAAAGCCTTTTAACTATAAACCAAGTTAAAACTTAATTAACACATTCCCAAGATCATCTGCAATGCTAGTAAATCAGTAAGAATTATTACAATCTGCAGGGTTTTTTTTTTAAAACATAACATATGAAATTGGTGAATTTCCGGTGAGTTCCATGAAAATAATTCCCTTTGACAAGGAAAGTTAACAGTATTATTTTTTGTAAGGACCATTCTCTCTATTTATCACCTCAAGAGTACTTCAGGGTTAGAAATGGAAACAAAAGATTTGGGTGTAGCTAAAATACCGAGCTCTTGAAACTGGAAAACACAAGGAGTGATGACTATAGGTGAGGTAGATCAAAGCGGGGCTAATTCTAGCCAAATTCTGGATGAAGCCAGTCTGCACATACTCAAAGACTAGAAGAACGAAAAGCACAGACATCCATAAAAACATTACCATGCTGGTTTACTTTCAAAAACACAACTAAAAGAAGAGAAAAGATTAAAAGTGGAAGTGAAAGCAATTTTTTTAATTAACTATTGACACAGGGCTAATGACACTTTTTCCATTATCTGTGCTTAGCAAATCCAGGAGCCTAAGTGATATGGTCTGTTTCAAAAAAAACCTTGGACTGAAGGCTGTTGGGCAATATTCTTTGACCTGGACACAAAATATAATTAAATCATTGTACAGTTTAAACACAACCAAATAATCATAATTTTCTTTTATAGTGATAAACACGTAAAATAGTCTTGCAAATGACGACCAATAACTACAACTCCAACACACAATGTTTTTTAAATTCCAGAATTAAGTAACGAGGCGTACAGCACATACGTTTTCATAACCATCTTCTTTTATAGGGACATACTGAAACTGAATAGCACAGTTAAGCAAATTTCCAAATTACTGCACAGAGTTTAAAAAGGCAGTTGTTGGATATACTATTCTGACAGGAACAAAGTGACTGGGTAACTCAGGGGTGCAGGGGAAGAAAAAACAGCCTGAAGCAGTGGCAGTTAAAAAAAACCCCACACACATATTTCCCTTTTGGGATGGGGGGTAATCAAGCCTTACACTGTCAGAAACATTTATAACCAGAGCCCTAATCAAGAGACACTGCCATGCCACGGCAATGGCCAAGACCTCATTTCTCAGCTGCACTCAGGTGAGCAATTACAGTATGGTTTCCTGTTTATATTCTACAATTTAATCCAAAATACTGTCATCCTTGCCAGTTCTCCCTGAAAGATACTCTGACAAGAAGGGCTGACTGAATTCTCAATGCATGAAATGAGAAGACACACCAAAATACCAAGTGAGAGAAGAAAAAAATGGCCCAGATCAAACCAAACTGAAGGTTTTTTTGTCTAAAACATCTCCATATTCTGTGAAAGAGCCTTGATTTTTGAATACAGTATTGAAAAACTGTGACTAACTTCTCTTGTTACAGAATTTTTTTGTAACATTGCTTAAGGGGGTTTAGACAGACTAAAAATCACTACTTTTTAATTTGTTGTTCTTAAAGAAAAACAAACCCACAAAACAACCTTTAGCCACCCTCAGGGTGGGCTATCACCACGTTCTCATAATTACAACAATGACTACCAACAGATAGCTTTCCTGTAGTGACAGGTCACTGCTATTGTGCACAGATAGAAATTTACATAATGTACATGCCTACAACTTGCTACTCATATATGCCAAACAATTTCCTACTTACCATCTTGCTGCTTCAACAGTCCTTGCTGGATGTATCGAATATATGTAAAGAAGTTGCACACAGAAGTGATCTGAACACATATAAAAAAGATGGTGGTTAAAATAATTTTGTACGATGGCATGGAAAAATAACTAAATAACTACTACTCAAAATGAAATCACAGTAGATCTACTCACCCTGTAACGACAGAAAGGAGAAATGTAGTAATAACTGCTTGAATCTCCTAATTTGATTCTATGCTTACATGACTTACTTTGTCCACTGAGAGCACATTTCCTACAAAATATAAAGTTTGCATGATTTAATAAACAAGTCTGACATTAATGTCTAAACATTAACACCATAAACACGTGCAGGTGTTAACTGCTTCATATTGGCACAGATACCCCAGTCTCTGCCTTCATTTCACAAGTTGCAATTATTACATTATGTTGTCAATTATTTTAGTTCCACACAGACTAATTTGTTTTAATACCAGTGCATCACGATAAATTTCTTATTTTTAAAACTTTCTTCAGCTCTGGTCATGTACTTCCACATTCACTAATTCAAGCTGGCTTGACAACTCTCAACCAGTGGGATTTCTTTAATTAACTCTTCATGTGCGAAATAAACATTGTTTAAATCACCGTTTGATGCCAACATTTAAACAGTTTTTTAAAAAATTCTGCTTGATGTTGCATTTCATCATAAAAAATATCAGCCCTACAGAACAGCAGTCAATACTCTGAAGCCATTCTCAGATGCATTCTAAGACCAGCTTTGCATTTATGCCCAAACTGAAATCATTATTTTATACTCAGAATATAAAATAATTTGAGACAAAAGGAAAATGGGCTATTTGGCAATAATTTTTTCCATTACCATTATAATAAGCAATGGTAAAATAACGACATTTGCTACTTCTGGTGTATTACAAGTATGTCTTATTCAGGAACAAGGAAATGTCAGTAGTCACCACAAATTCTTCCCGATAAACAATTCAGGAAAAGACAAAGAATTTTAAGAAATTTCTTCCAACATTCTATAGAAAAAGAAGGTTTGAATCTTTTGAAGAAACTGCTATTAATACAATCTTAAATGTAAATAAAATGGGAATTGGATTTATTTGGGATTTCTATATTGCAGCTTCTCAGATGAACTGGGTTGTCATGGCATCCACTGTTTCATCGATTTTAAAAGCTGCTGGCTCTCCTCTCTTCCATTTCTACCTCACAAAATTAGGGAGTCTAAGAACAAGCAGCCTTTCAAGAGTGGAACAAAAATTACTAAGCTTCTGTCGTTCTGAACAGTGACTTGGAGGCCCTTTTAAATAGCCTGCAGCTGGCCCACAGAACCATGTAAGACAGGAGAAAAATGAAGAGTGTATATGATTTTCCATAGCAATTTATGAGGACTGACAGCAGTCCATTGATCCAAGAAATCCCACAATAGCTGAAGCAAGCTGATCATAACTTCAGTCAAGCTTTTGTGAGCAGACAGACAGACTTACAATGCTAGGAAAATAAAGCCTTTTTTTTTTTCCCCTTCTGGCTATAGAATTACCTTCTGTATGTTATCTTCCATCACACCAGGTTAAATACTGGCATGGCAGTTACTACTGACGACTCAGTTCAGCACTGTAGAGCACACATGCAGCTTAGTGCTTTGTTCCCCATGGGGACAATTATTCAAATCCTGTGGGGAAGCCCAGCTGTCTTTCATTAAAGCAGCACTTACTACAGACCATCACAGGCACCATTCAATAACTTCTGTACGTCAAGAACTATTCACTATTATCACAGCTCTCTGCCCTCCGCTCCTTATTTTGCTGTTGGGCTATTACCCATTATTTTATGCAACCCTGTTCCCCCATCCTCCAGGCTATCATACAATGAAATCATTCCTTTAAAAACACTACTCTAGTTTTTCTTATTATTTATGTGCAGTTTGTCTGTATTTTGTTACCTATTTAAGAACATGGTTTCAATAAAAATAGTGCTTTGCACCACATAAAAATAAAAAATGTGAAACTGCTACTCTGATTCAGTGAAAACTGGAACACATGTTTCCCATTCAGTGTTGGTAATCAAAAATAAGGCAAAGCATATTTGCTGTCAAATTACACTTAAATACTTCATATTCCTTACCTATTGCTTATCTACAAGCAATACCACAAAAGTTTTTGTCACTACCTGACAGCAGGAAAAGGGAGAACAACGTACACCTGGCCTTTTGATACATCTAAAGTAACTAAAACAAAATTCATGCATAGCCATCTCAAAACATTAATCTATACCTAGCCAACTATTTAAGGATTACAGAAGTTCTAATTAAAAATTTATCTTACGCTGAAGAAAATGGGTTAAAAATCTCATGAAACTTCTGAATGATGCAACTGAGTCTCCTGTTTTTGAGTAAATATTTAATCATGTCAAGACATAGGGAAGGTTGCTTGAACCACAATGACTTGAAATCTATTTTCCAATTGCTCTTTAATGACACATGACTCGCTTCAGTAGCTGCTGGCTGTCCAGATTCTCTACTGCATTCATAGAGCGCAGCTCACAGTGGTGTATCTTGGACTTGAAATCACCACCCCTTGAGTAACTCCATTATTGGTGGTGGGTCCTTCCGATGAGGGGCTGTTACAGCTCAAAGAGCGTGTTTTCTGGTGACAGGATAAGCTGAAGAGTATGAATGCCTGAATTCTGTAGGCTAGAAAGGATCAATATTTTCATAAAACACAACTTCCATTTTATACAGATTCTTTAAAGAGAAAGTAAAAAAAATTGAATTATGTTAAATGTGTTTTCTCTTCCACTCAAAACCAGAGGAAAAACAAGAACTAAAAACCAATTCCAATGAGAAAGACAAAATAAAAATCTTAAGAGCCAGATTAAAACATTTTGATGCAAGTTTTCCATCAGAAACTTGAGCTCTGTCAAAACAAGTTATTACAGAGAGAATTGTCAACTTGTCCAAAAGATCTCCAACAGAAGTGTCAAGGCTTTCTCAAGATTTGGAAGGCTCCAGATTAACACTGACCTTGCTTGCTTAACCCTGACAGACACTAAAGCACACTACAAATCCCTTCACCACCACATCCATCAAAGCCCCAGTGCCTTGGGCAAACCCCTCCCACCTAACTTTAATGCCTGTATCAGTACCTGACAAGTCTTGCTTCAGATTCCTCCAGGACCATTCCAAAATTTCTAAAACAACTATCCTGTCATTCAAGCACAATTCCTGCTTTAGGTTCAAACCCACCTTGACCTTCATTCCCGCTTCATTACATTTCTCCTGCTCAAAAATCAGGAGATTTTCTCTATATATCTCCTGAAATTCTTCAGCTACCTTTGTCATGTGCTATGTATGTCCTAAATTTCTTATGCCACAAATACTCCAGATATCCAACATTAAGCCTGTATTACTCCAATACCTATTTCTTTCATGATGCTTTCCAGGTGATAGCCCCTAGTTCAAAAGCATCTGTTCTTACTACCAAGATGGTCTTCTACAGAGAAGTGAATGTTACTTTTGTGGTCAATGCATAGTAAGTGAAGTAAACAGCTCTCCCAAAAAGTGAATTTGTCTTAAAGGGTTGTTCAGTATTAGTCTTTGTTAAAGTTTAATTTATTAGTTGCTTACTTTCCCCATAAAATTTTGTAACAGCAATCTCAAAGTCTTAGATATTAGGAAACAAAGTTTAAGATACAAGAATTTGACTGATATGATTAGCTGACAGCAGTTTTCTCAATCCAAGAGTTCTCAGATGAGTCAAGATTCCCCCTCTGTCTGTTAGCTTAACGTACTTTGGTCCCCCACATTCAACTGCAGAAGCTTTCACAAATCGAACAGGTTGCAAGCCAACAGGTTCAATGCTCAGAGTGTTGTTTTCAACAGCTTCCAGAACAGCTGAGGCCAACTGCAAGAGAAATTTAGAAAGCAGTTAAAAACAGCTCTGCGTTATCCATTGCCTCAAAGCAGTAATGTATTTCTTCTGTAAAGCTAGGAACACAGGGGGGGGGGGGGGGGGGGCGCAAATCAACTCACCAAACAGAAATTCAAATACAAATTAGATTTTGCTTTCATCGTGAGCAAGAGGTCCCATTTCCAGGCTCCTGTTTAAATTCTGCCCTCCAAATAACCCTGCCCTCCCTGAGGCAAGATAACTGCCTTTACAGCCAGGAACGCAGTCAAGCATGTTTAAAACGCTAACTATATTTTCAGTCATTCCTCATAAGCCCAAATAGCACATACATTTGTACATGCAGTGGTCTTGTCGGAGACTGGATACAGCACAAACTTTGTTAATTTAAAAAAATTGCTCTAATTTTATTGTGTTCTGTGGAAACACAAAACGATGCAGCATGCTTCCTTATCTTGCAAAAAAACCAAGTAAATATTATGTCACTGTTTTTCAGCCAAAGGTATCTTTAGAAAGGTGTTCAAATGAGTAAGACTGAACAATATATAGAAAAGCTATAATATACTGAAAAGTCAGTTGCAACTTTCAAGCACTAGCCAAGTTAAAACATCATCTTCATGAAACAAAGTGCAATTTTGCTCAGGCTTTTTATGTTAATTCTTTATAAACACACAATCATAAGACATTAGAAAGATTCTCATTTTGCTTGATTAGACTCAACATTTGCCCACGGCTACTGTTTAAGTATGAGCAAGTAATAGCCATTACTTGATTTAAAAGAAGGTGCAATTTATGTCAACAGTGAAATAATTCTGAGCCAAGGTTGCTTCCTACTGAGTAATATACCTTTCTATTGTAGTTCGAATATTTTAAAACAATGTTACTGTTAAAGTAGTTCATATGAAATACTTTCTCCACCATCGCCCAAAAGCAAAACGCTACACGTATACACAAGAGGATACTGAGAGTTACTGTAATACTTCAACCATTTAGATAACTGCATTGCCAAATTATTCAAAAACACAATATGTGTATAGTTTGTTTGGTTTAATTGCACATTAGTTTATCGATACTCAAGTGAAAACAGAAGTTGGTCACTATGCACAGCATCTGGAAACAATAACTGATTTAACTGACAAGTGCTAGAAACCTCATTCTTTCCTTAAGAGGAGATACAAATCTATAGTAATTATATCACCGCACAAGCAGAAAAAACCAAAATGAAGTTGCTGGAAAAGAAAACAGGATGGCCTACTTACACATACTGCAGAAGCAATTTAATTCCCATAGCAACCAAATAAACTTTTTAGTGGGAGAGGTTCGTATGATGCAGTACACCAGCCATAATGAACCAGTATACAATTAACTGAAAGACTGTGCATGCTTATGGCCAGCAAGAAACAGGAGATGAAAAGCATGAGAAAAGAACATACCACATGAAAACAACAGATAAACATGAAGAAAATACAGGATTTTCCATGTGAGCTGATTATTTTTTCCCAATAAAATTAAACAAGTCTGAGGGCTTTAAAATTTATTATTATTTTAATAACGATCTAAGCATATGGTCCCTTTCCCCTGGAGGCTGATATCCCAACTACAGCCTGTAAACGCTGCTTAAGAACAAAAACTAAGTAAAGCAGAGGAGCTGGAATCAGTTCCACGTTATTTCCAGGGTGGGTAAAACTCCAGTCTTTCCTCTGTACAGTAGAGTGTGTGGGAATAACACAAAGAAGAAAAAAGTCTCATAATTTGTTTCATCTAAAACCATATTCCCAAAGTGCCCCTGTTGAATCACATCAAATCCCAAAGTCTAATTCTTATAACTAAAACCTCTCCAAGAAAATCCCCAGACTGTGCTTGTAGCCTGATATCTGATATGAGAGAAAACTGATCCACAAAATTAAATATATTGGCCTCTACTGCCCCCTATATAAAAAAGAGGCAGTGACAGGACACTATTTCTACAAAACACTATATTTGAAATATCAGGAAAAAACCCACCATCCATTCCTACACACATCAGATTCTGCCAGATAGGAGTAACATCTGAAGTAGACCCTAAAAGGCCATATCTGGAATAGCATAAATGAAATAGTGAAGAAAAAAATTATCATTGCATTACTCCAAACTAAACTTCAGCACTTCACTGTAAACTGTCACACTCTAATGAAACAAAACTGGTTAAACTTCGTATGAAAACATTTTTAACACAGTCTATCAGCTTCATGTAACATTTTAAGGGAAAAGTGTCAGTGCCCACATTTAGACTATTTCCATTACCTCACTTTTTGAGAAGGTTAAACATGGAAAAATATCTTCCCGATAAATTTTGTCCAAGAAAGGACATGTTCTGTCCATAGTAGGCTCATCCTTCCAAGATCTGAATTCATTGTACAAAGATAGGTCAGCCTAGAACACACACAAAGATTCACATATTTTAGTACTGCAATTAACACACTACTGCCTATCATTTGCAAATACCCACAGGTAAATAATGAGCATTAAACCTAAATGTTTTCCATTGCACTGTGAAAGAATGCTACTGTGCTCCAGCTATGAACACCTTCTAAAATCCACTTTCCTAAGACTGTAAATATAAGCAAATCAAAACATATCATCTGCAAGACAGAGGCAATGCATTCACTGGTCACCACAACACCAGGCACAAGTTATTTACCTCTCCCCCATTTCCTAAGCTTCCAGGATAGCTTTGAAAAACTTAACTGATTAATAGAAAAAAAAGTCAAAAAATAATTTTCTTCTTGATGCATCTTCATTACAGTATTTTAGATCATCTCCATTTCTGCAAGTTACAGTACAGCACAGAAATCTAAAGGAAACAACTGCAATCCTAGACATCTTATACATTCACCCAGCATCTGACTATAACACACTGCTACCCAAACACTAAAAGAAAAGACATTTAACGCACTAAATATACTGACACAGGAAAACAGTAATTCAATATACAAATCAATTAAAACTATACTCTTATTCTTCATTTTTCATCTTTAGGCCCAAACTGTCTCCTACACCATGCTACAACAGGAAGGCAAGGACATTCACAGGGCACGATTTACGAGCCTGCTCCCCCACAGCTTCTCTAGTCAATGGAGAGATAATAAAACAACCCATTAAATCATGCTGGGAGTAAGCACTCTCTGTGTCAGGAAGAGATTCTTTTACCTGCTTTGAAAGCACCTCATTTTGTCATCTGTATGTTGAGATCAGTTTAGCAGCAGGAAGGCACCTATCCAGTCTGGCATTCAGGGGACTAGTACTACGTTGCTATTAAAATCCACCTTTGTATTATGGGACAGCCTGACCCATGGGCTGGCTACCCACTAACTGCTGGAGCACGCTGAGGTACTCCCAGAGCACATCCATCTGTTTTAGCGTTACTTGAGAAAGATCCTGTCATGGGCACCAACACTGCTCCAAGAGGTGAATCAAGCAGAGTGGGGTTGAGTGCTTCTGATGCATACTCCCAAATCCCACATAACAGACTAACAGCAGTCCCCAGTGGGATATGCAACACCATCTTGCTCCTCAGATGCAACAAAACCCTCAGACTGGTTTTGACATTCTGCTGACACAGATTTCAGCACCTTTCCCCTCCAACTGGTTGTTAAATCCCTTTCTTGTACCATAGCAGGCCTATAATCCTAAAACCCAAACCTAAAGCTATAGGAAGGGATGCACACTGCAGGCCAAAGATAAGCCGGGATGTGATTTTAAAATTTCATAATATTACAAATAAATAATATAGATGGGATAATGAAAGATGGGGAAAGCATAGGCTAAAAATTAAAATAATTTCTTATTAATCCTATTAAAAATATCAGCACACTGCTTTGAACCAACCTTTCCAGTCTTTTGTTCTTAACCCATGCATTACTCCTTCCCTGAGCTCCCAGCGTTTCGTCACTCCTTTACATATAAGTTTTGGGGACTTCTTTTGTCATTATGGATTTTATTTTTTCTTGAATCTACAAAAATTAGACTAGCAAATTTGTTTTCCATTAGAGCTACTTACCTTACACTCAGGTACATCAGGAACAACCATCTTAATTAAGCTAGTCCATAAATGTTCTGGTTGCTAAGCCACCCACCTCATTGTACAAACGAAATTCAATAGCCATAATTTGCTCCCTAAAGAAACATTTCCCATTCCTTAAAACCCATCTCAGATATGGTTTTAAAACAAATACAATCAAGAGATATCAGCAGAAAAAAAGCCATTTTGGATTTGCACTATATGTTTCTAAAAATTAGCATGCATTTCTTATTAACTCGATTTTCTAGATTTAACTCAATTTCACCCAAACCTGCAATTTATAAAGAAGCTGCCTTGAAAAAACTGCTCAGTAAATACAGCTTGATGCTCTTCCTTTCTCAAGTGCACTGTGTGCTACACGTGTACCTAAAGGTACATGCCTTTACTTGCGCTTTCACTAGATCAAAGTTTTGATTACCTGCAATTAAATATACAGCCAATTGTAATAATTCTAGTTAAATTTTTAACGCTTTCATTTTACAGTAAAATAGATGAGAGAAACATGTCAGCTCTTTGAACAACACTGACACCATTTATCAGCATTTACTCTGAGTGGATACTACCTGTCTGCCTAAGACCTAGGCAGCTACTCAGCTGCCTAAATCCTGTTAATACCTAAACTAATTAGACGTGTCTACTTATCCTAGAAGTTACTCCCACATGCTAGGAGTTATTTCTCTGGGATGCTGGCACCTTTCTGGTCTACTGCAATTTAGGGCAGGCACGCAGCCACTCTGACTCTGTACATTCCACAAAGAAACCCTGAGAGTCGACATGTACTTACACCCAGCTCCATCCAACATCTCTGGGTGGTAGGCTCTCTCCATAAGGGTCCAAAGCTATATTCCACACACAACAGGGCCACTGCATACCCCTGAGCACGGGTACTCTCAGGCCCTCTTTTGAAGCAGAGTCACTCAAAATCAGAAGAACACCACGCAAAGGGTAGCCTAACTCAGTGACAAGAGCATTTAGCAAGAAAGGGCAGAACTAGAATTTCAGACCCAGATCCCAGAAATGTGAAAACATTTACCTTAGACCAGCAATAAACAGTAAACAAAGCCACAAAGCATTGGATAATGAAAGCAGGTCTCCCCTGCTTAAAACAATGATCTAACTACCTTGCCAGAGGTAGTCTTGCTTTCTTCACCCTATGTTGCACTCCATTAAATATTCCTACTCAAAAGACACATGAGACTCAAGTCCCAGTGGGTGGAAAAATCAGTGTTTCTTACTGATTCCCAGGACTGTCACTGGCCATGAAGGCCAACAGCATCCTGGCTTGTTTCAGGAATAGCGTGGCCAGCAGCAGTAGGGAAGCTGCATCAGTGGAGGTTTAGATTGGGTATTAGGAAAAATTTCTTTACTGAAAGAGTGGTCAGGGATTGGACCAGGCTGCCCAGGGAGGTGGTGGAGTCACCATCCCTGGAGGTGTTCAACAAACATGTACACATGGCACTTCAGGGCATGGTTTAGGAGGCATGGTGCTGTTGGGTTGACAGTTGGACTTGACGATCCTAGAGGTCTTTTCCAACCTTAATGACTCTGTGATTCTATTCTATGGAAGAAAGTCACCTGTTTTGATCAGCCTCGAAGTGTCTCCTTACACAGCCAACAGAAAGGAGACCAAACTAAAGAAAAATTCCAGGCAGAGCAGACCTTCTGCAGCGTGTCCTTCACATTTACCACTTTGCCTCCATAAGAAACTGAGGAAGAACAGATTTCTCCCCTCTCCTGCTCTTGCCTGACAAAATTTTCATTCAGTCATCACCTCAGTGTGATGCTTACAAAGTAATGGGATTCCATCCCAGCTCTCCCCTTTTGTTTACATCTTTCTGAAGAGCCATAGGATTCAAATTTAATATGGAAAACATCCTGGACACCACTGAAAGTGGGCAGGATGTAAAGTTCTTTTGGTTTTGTTTTGTTTCTTTTTTTTTTTTTTTAAGCCCAAGTATGAAACAGAAACTGGAAAATTCCCTTATTTTTCAGATTTATAGTAAAAAGGTGTATATCCTAATTGCACTTAATGATGACTGGCAAAACAAAGTATAAAAATGGCCAGTGTGAATCACATTAAAGTTCCAGTTAGCCTGTTGCCCCTCTGACGATGGCCAGCGGTCACAGAGCTGGCTGCAGAGCAGTACGAGGGCAGGCAGTGATATGCCTTCACTTTACAGCCTCCCAGCTTCTAGCAATCTGTAGTTAAAGAAGCTTCCTAAGCCAAATGTCACATCTATCTTCTATATACCTTGACAGGCTTTTCTTTTGTCACTTTGCATGACTACATTTTGAACACATTTATGTATGTTAATCTTGCTACCTCATGACAATGACTTGTAAAGTTTCATTGTGTACTGACTGAAAATTATTTTACTTTTAGCTTCCAGCGTTTTCTTATTACAAGAAATCATTAAAATTCATTCACTATTCATCTTCCCCATGTCACCCGTGATTGTATAGATTTTTGTTCTGCCTCAGGTGTCCCTCTACACAAAAATACTTCCATAGGTTTGACCATCAATGTCACACCTCCTCATGTTTTCATTATGTCCTTTCTGAGATGAAGATATCATAGCTGCATGCATAGACACACACGTTTACTACATGTTCATACAGCAGTATAATGCTTTTTATTTTGCTATTTATTCCTTTCCTAACAACTTCTAAGGCTCTCTGGGTCTTTGAGCATGACTGAGCACTGAGATGGTGTTTTCAGAGAATGATCCACAAGTGTACTACTTTTTTTTTTTCTCCAGCAAAATGTAGCTATTTCTAAGTCCACAACTGCATGTCTGCTATATTTGCATTTTTTCCTAGGTGCCTCACTTCTCATTTATTGATTTTGAATTTCATCTGCTGTTCTACAAACCAGTCAGTATCATAAGATCCTTCTCAACTCTTTGGTCACTTTTCGCTACTACCATTCCAAGGACTCAAACACCAACCTGCCACCTCATTACTTCCCCTTTATCAATTACATGAGTAACTAAAATATAATTTAAAAAAAGAATCACAGGCCCCTCTGGGTCCCCAGAGGCAACTTTCCTCCTGTTCTCTAATAAATCATTGATTCCATGTTTTCCCTGGCCTCTTTCTCCCATTATCCATCTATAAAATGACTCTTCCTCTCTTCTACAAAAGTTTACAAACATTCCATGACAAACTTTGTAAAAAGTCACCAGGACTTATCATTCAGTTATACTGTATTTTTCTTCTCTCTCTTTTAATTCCCATCTTTAAATTATTTGTTCTAATTTTTCAAGTCCTATCTCATCTTCCCCTAATGATTTAAAAGGTAAACAAGGCCACCTATTGGTACAATGAAAAAAAATTTTCTTTCATTAACGAAAAAATATATCTAAAATAGTATTACATGAAGATTTAATATACAATAGATTTACTATAAGCAAAACAATAAAGCCAGCTTATCAGCAAAAAGAGGACAATCCTTGCACTGTTACCTCTTTACAGTCTTTTACAATTGGCTGCATCATGGTAAGGTCCTGATGACTGCCACCCATAGCGCTGCTTGTACTCTTGTTTCTTGCATGACCTTTCTTAAAAGGAGTTTTTCCAGTAGACTGAAACTCCTTAGTTGGAGATGTTGGTGAAGTAGACAGTACTAATGTTTTCAATGCTGCTACTTCAGCCTGGAGGACATCGATCTTGGGGGGAGGGAAAATAAAGTCATTAACAAATGAAAATATATTAGGCTATGAATATGTTAAATCATTTAACAAAATTTCCAGTTATGGCTCAAATCAAGACTTCATCTTCCAACAGTACTAACACAGAGATGCCCATGCAATTCTATGCTGTAGTAACAGTGGCTTCCTATGCACCTCTATAGCTATCTGATACAACGCTGAAACACCAGCTCCGTGCCCATAGGTGTTAGCTAAGAATATGCCAAGGTGACAAAAAAAACTTAGTACATAGTTTAATAATGCATAATAATGCTCTATTTACATCTTCATGATTCACACTTTAGATTTATAGCCATGTGAAAAGACAAAGCAAGCAAGTCAGAAAAAACCCACCTTTCCCTGTGCTTCTTTTAACTGTTTTTCTGCTGCAGCTTGTTTGACATTAGCTTCTTTGACCATTTTATGTGCTTCCTATAAAAAATGTTTAGCTAGTGTAAACAATTAATAGAAATTTACAAGATCCAGTGAAAACAAAAACAAAAAACCACCACCAAAAAAACCACCTAGGGACACACTTTTGCTTCACAGAGACTACTTGTGAATAGCATAGCAAGCTGCGCAACAATCTGAAATTAAATAGTTATGTACCAAAAAAACACCTATAAATTTATCATTTGGATCCATCACTGGCCCACCAAGTTTCTTCTCCTTGGTCCTGAGTCCAGATTCAGAAATTCAGCAATTCCACCCACCCACCTCCAGCAGGAACAATACCTGTCACAGACACCAGGCTCCAGTCACGCTTCGGTGGCTGACAAGTCCAGTCCCTTGAACCCCAAGAGAAAGACTCAACCAGTAGCAACAAAAGCAACGTGAGCACTGTAGCACATTCAGAAGAACTTCTCCCTCCTTCTAGCCAGAATAACCAGTTATAGGCAACTGTAAATTTCTGCATGAAGGAACCTGTCAAACAACTATGAAGTCTAAATTCTTACCATCACTAAAACAAAGTAATAGCTTAAAATAAAATAGTTTATGGATTAATAAACACTTAAGTAGAACAGAAAAAGCACTAAAAACCAATCCAAGAAATACGGCTGAGCCAATAGAGAAGAAAGCGTAAAAGGACTGGGAATTTTTTACACATCCTTTTACCTCATACCCCTAAGCCTTTTGTCTGCATAATGTATTTGTTTAGGCTCTGATCCAGGAATTTGCACCTGTGATCAAATTACTATTCTTACTTGGTACTTACTGAAGGCAACAAAGATTGAGAGATCAGGACCACTGACTAAATTACTTGGAATAGGATCCTTCTCATATCTGTAAAGCGCCTAGCACGTATCTGGACGCTATATAAATAAAACAAAAAAAGTTCATACATCATCATACTGAAAGATCTGGCTCCCACTGGCATACAACACAGCTGTATAGTATGGGTTTGTAAAATTCTAAGTAACAACAGACACATGCAGGAATGGGAACATACACATTTATACAATGTGTACAAATACATTTAACATTGACCATGCAGTTTCTGCTTAGTGATGCACCTTTGAAAGCAACGCATGTTACAGTGCTATTGCAATGTAATATATACACCCAGCTGTGTAAAACAAGTCTCTATCCTCCATCGGGATGCATTAATATAAGCTCCAGCATATCCACTTATATGGTCACTGAAGTCAGTGAGATTCAGAATAAAAAGTGAATTCAAGGGCTATAGATCCCAGTGAAAAAAAAAATATCAAGAAACCTCAACACAGTTTTGTTAGGGCCTCTTAGTGAAATCAAATCACACACACAAAAAAAAAAAAAAATAAAGTGACATGCCCACAACAGTTGGGAGTTCTGAATAATTAAAACTCATACAATTACTACTAATAAACTATATTTCAAACAGTTTTAAACTGATAACATTGTTCTAAGTTAAAGTGTCACCAATATAAAATTTCACTGATAATTTTATTTTTATTCCTCTACAGTTAAAATACCTGGCCCCACATTTTCCTCCCTCTCCAACATACACAAGTATTTATGCTAAAAAGTACCTTTCCAGTCTCCTATTTATTCTCTACACACAGGAGATAATGCTGTAAGTAACTTTGTCCTACTGGGTTGAAGAAGTAAAATGCATTGCCAACCCCCAGAGGAGTCTGTGATTTGATTTTTGAATGTCAGTATTTTCAAGGTTTTAATAGCACTTCTATACCAATACAGCATCATTGGTTTAAATAGTTTCTAAGACATACCTAACGTATCTTTATGCATATGCTGAAAATCAATACTTACGATTTGGTAAACATATAAATCATCTCCGGATTATGATATTTATTCTGACAGTTATGGGTATCACAATTTAGCCTCTAAGCATTCCTATAAATATTCCTATGATGAAATGAGAACTGATCCTGCTTCAAGTATGGATTTAGTATTTTCTTCTGTGTAATACAAACGCACAATCTTTGTTGGCACTACTGTCTTTTTCTCGAATGAAAAGGTCCCACTTAAAGTTCAGGATTCTCACTTGGTAACCAGGTTCCACCCTGGTGCATCACTCAGTATTAATGTTTCTGCTCAAGTCTGTGGGAGTAGCGTGCTACCAGACCCAAAATTCAAAAGCTGAAAGCGTGGTTATGTACTTGCTACCTCCACTGATCTGGAACTATGTTGGTTTTTTTATTTAGTCACCATGGCAACCCCAAATTTAGCTCTTATCTAGATAGCCTTGTTGTCAGACAGAGAAGCTGTCTCAAAATAGTTATGCCAAAAAATAAGCCTAAATAGTTTTAAGCTTTCCGATATATTTTCCTCATCTCGTGTCTAGGCAGACTGACAAGCTTAACAAGGTCTCTTTCATCTAAACGAAGTCTACTGCTTGCTCTTAAGCCTCTACTTCAACACACCCGGGCCTTCAGGACACAAATCCCTTTATAAGCTTATTGCAGAAAAATTCAGCATACAATATACTGATTCTACATAAAACATCTGGCTCAGCTTCCTTTAAGTATATCACATCGAAGACTCCAACAAACCTCAAACAGACTAGCTGTAAGTTCTTCCAATTCCTGTCCAAGTTGATCTCGCACTTTAGAAAGCCTTTCACATTCTTCATCTTTTAACTTCAGCTCCTATGGAAAATTGAAAGTTATTTATTCTGACTTAGAGTAGCAATTTGGCCTTTTAAAGCTAATACCACAGAGAGGGGGGAGAAAAAAAATAATCAGAGGCACATAAAACCTTTGCTAAACAAAGCCTTTCAAAATATTAATCTTAACACTAGAAGTTATTAAATTAATGCTGCACATACATATTCCTATTCTTCCTGCTAAAAAGCAATATACCAGGCCAATCTAAAGTATCTCTAACCTAGACATCAGCATTTCCAAAATCCTCTTAATTAAAAAAAACCCTTTTTTTCCCTGAAAGTTTAGAAGACTAAAGTCACTTAAAATATAGCTCAGAAATTATTGGGACAAACAGAATACCCGTTCTGTTTACCCATTTCTTAATAGACACTTAAAGAAAGTAACCCTTTTTTTTTAAACGAAAAAAAAAAAATTTTAAAAGCTTTGTCTCAAGACAACCCCCAATTCTAAAAGAAACTTGAAGTATATTTTATCATAAATACTGTCTCCTGCACATCTCCTTACAACTAATACAATTCCAAAATCCTCCTGTAATTATATCCTTGCTCATTTATGCAGATATAAAAATCAAATTAAAACAACTTAATTAAATTCAAGATGTAATTTGTCTACATCACTAAAATTTGAGTAAGGCCTGACCATACCACTTTTACTGTAAGATCTTACCACAGATTTGGCAGTGTGTTACACTTGCCCAATCTCATCTGTATTGTCCCAAGTCTGCGGGAAAAGTGAGGTAATTTGCAGATAAGTATAAAAAGTTAGACAAGGAATTTGAATTAAAAGTTCTTCTCCCCTTTGCCAACCATTAAACCCAGGAATCTCTTGCAAGAAAGAGCATGATGGAGGGAAAAAGTAAGGGAAAGAAAAGCAGCAGACAGACCACTCTGACCTTTCAAGCATTTTTTTCCAGCTGTAACTCCTCCATCCCCATCTAGTTCTTCCTTCTCTCCTTTTCCCCCTGCCAAGGTGGGTAAAACTATTACGCTACCATTACTCCTGAAATGCATGACCCAGGCCTGTCATGTTAAAGACTCCAAACACGATCTAGCAATGATTTGCTTTGAAACCCTCCAGAAACCAATAAAGAAAACTGCTGCCTTCAGAAAACTCTGAGACATTAGTCATGACAGAGTCATAAAAAGGCCCAAATGGCAGCTTCCCTGTGTTTCTGAGAGGTGGCTGGTATTTCTCCAAAAGTGTTCATGATTGAGTAACGTTGTACACAACGATGAGGGAAACTACATCTTGCCTTGTCGCATGCTAATATTAGGCCTTGCTCTCAATTTCTGCAGTGTCACTGGCAATAGATTTTCCTCTAAGATGAAGGGTCCTGTTTGACTTCAGCTCCTAAATTCAACAAGTGTTTAAGGACTGTTCTAGACTCATCTAGTGTCAAAGGCATTATTTCTCCCTTCTTTTATTTGGTTTGAACTTTGGACATTTTGATTTTTAGTCTAGTTCATTTGCTATTTTGATTTTTTGCTTTCCATATGCAACCTTTTAACTATTTTGAAAGGTACCACTGAAATTATGGTTTTTTTCCAAACACAATATTTCTCAAATAGTACTCAACTCTTACTTACTAGATACTGTTCAGCACACATTGACCTATCTCTCTCCCAAAAAAATAAAAGGCAGCAAAATATCTACAGATGGATGGAAGATAAGGAAAAAAATACAAAAAGCCAAAGAAAAAAAAAATATACTGGAAGAAAGAAGAAGAGGTTAAAGAAAGGGGAAATAGAATTTCATTAATTAATTTTGTATTGGTTTGAAGTATTTCCCATATGAAGTATGGTTCTTAAGGAAAAGAAAGATTCTGATACAAAATGCTTAAAGCTCATGTTTCTTGTGTTCCTATAAACGCAGGGAATATATCAACACATGTCCTTTGGTTTACTTCATTGATTTGTAAGGAAAATGCTACTTACTTATCAATATATCTTAAAAGGAGGTTATATTAATAGTCGGGTCAGGAGTTATTAAACTTTCATTCTAAGTAGAACTACCCCAGGTTCACTTTTGGGCTACCACTATCAATATACTATTGAGTAAGGTGGTCACAGTTTCGCCCGCAAGTGGAAAGATTGAGGGGGGTTAGATTAAAATTTAGGTAGACAAATCCAGCTACTTAATGAAAACAAAAAGGAGATACCACCAGGCATTCTACTACGCATGGCTGCTTAGCTAGATTTGTCAAACACTGGGGAAGTCTCCATGACATGATTCAGGAAGAGCATAATATGACATTATTTTGCCAAGCAAATTTAATAACCCTGGTGTTTTAAGCAGGGCAGAAATAAAGAGCACCGCAAGTAAAAAGCTTAGCAGTTATTAGAAGCATTACTACTGCCTCTATCTTAAAGGTATTACCAGAGACTTCCCAGCCATACACAACACAGAGGCAGAAAAGACAGGTGCATGTGCTAGACTAGTCATCCATGCTGCAGTCCTTCCCACATTACTGGTCTGAAAAAGTAACTACACAAAGATGAGCTATTATAAAGCGCGCACACAGTTACCAAAGTAGGTAATAAAAATTTAACTTGCAAGGAAAAAAACCCCAAAACTTCAAGTTAAAAAAATCCTCTATCAAAAGGGTGGTGTTATTCCTTATTTCACTTTGATCTTCACAGACTACAAGGTGCGTCCTTAGAAAGAACCAGTGAGATAAGGAATACAAATTACTACTTCAAAACCATTCATATTTTAAATTCTAAGAAGAAAATCATCCTGCATCTAGTTCAGCAATTTAACCAAGTCAGAACTAGATGAGGAAGATCAAGGAAAGAGCGAAGATTGTCTATGGATCTCAGCTAAAATGTGGCGTACTGCTGAATTCTGAAGTTGTCAAAAAAGTTTGTATTTATATTAGAATACATTTCTACTTGACTGGTCTTCAGTCAGCACCCAAGTTAAACAAGCTACCTAAAAATTAGTCCATTACAACCACATTTAGTAAAGTGTTTAATGTAAGAGAAAGTGCAGAATATCTCTTCAGAGGTAAGAGGATTTCACCAACTACTGAATTATCATCTTACAGTGTGGGTGAAGATGCTTCTGCGTAGTCTTTACTTGCCTGAGACAATTTCTATGCCTACAGTAGACTACAACAGCATCAGTCAGAGGTGTAGAAACTGTAAACTTTCATCACTCAAAGACAGCAAGGAACAGTTAAACACCTTCAGAGAACCAACCTATCTTTAACAATCACAAGCCAGTTGCCTTACAATTCAACTGCAATTTTGTTTTAGAAAAGCTTGAAAGCATACTGTTTAGTGGAGTTCTGGGATGGTATGTTGTTTGGGAGCATCCTAATTTTTATTGTTCGTTAACTTATACGCAAATGACAACAGAAATTTAAAAATGCTGAAGGTACTGTATAGTATCATTGGAATTATTGGATAGTTATTGTGAATCTATTTAGTCATTAATCCATGGCAAGTTTTAAAATATCATGTTTTACTGTGGAAAAATAAAGATATTTAACCTCCAGTGTTAGCCTGTGCAGAAACACTGTAAGGCAATAGCCTCTGTTACATAGCATTCTCTAATGACTCCGGCAGAATAATGGGGCGGGGGAAGAAAATCTACTTCAAATCATGTTTCAATACGCAAGATCTGAAGACAAGAGATCAAATTGTAACACTCAGTTTATGCATTCTTCATCTCAGAAGCCTTTGAAAGAAAAATCTAAATCTCAGGATTAGGTTCTTAAACTATATTGAAATTTACAATACCACGTTCTATACTGCCACCTCTTTCAAAAGAATCACTGTATCAGTGTGGAAAAAACTCAAACTCTCCATTTCTCTCTACTAGGGCAATATAAGTAATTCAGATTTCTACTACAAAAAAGTAAAACATGGCTTTACTCTAAAGACTGTGGGAAGCATGGGATTCGTTCTGAAACTGAATACAGTATTTGCAACCCACATCTCTGGTAGACTCCTCTTTCATCATTTGAGAGGGGGGCTAACCATGAGTGACTGCTGATAATTTCAACACTTCAAGAGAAAACATATCAACACAGAAACCTAAGTTTCCCTCTGCAGTCATGGATGACATTATTATGTTGACAGTCTGATTGATGAGGAAATAAGTTCAGGTACAAACCACACAAAAATTCAAGGAAAACGTGACTGTGAACTGCTACAGCTCAGAAACTACAAGCGAGCTATCCAAAATACGTGCAACATGCTGGTTACTTAAGATGAAAAGCAAACAAAAGGTGTTCCTTTTCAAGGACTCCACTAAACTTGCACATCAAGAAATACCACATATCAAAATACCATCACTATTCTCTCATGTTATCTACATGTAGTTGATCTACCTTCAGTAACCAGTGACACAGCTCAATCGAAACATGGCAGAAAAAAATGCAGAGACATGTGAAGTCCCAAGCACTGAATCACTAAGCCTTTTAACACCTTCTCAGTTTTCTTGATGCTGCTTTAAAAGGGTAGCAAAACAAGGAGAACAGTTCAGATCATCTAAAGCAAGTGGTCTTTAGCTCCACTTTAGAGAATATAGCCAAAAATTAAGTCTTCAGTGGAAAATAAGAAAAATTAACCTGAATGCTCTCAACAGAGAAAAAGCCTACGTAATTTTAACGAAGGGAGCATTTTAAGGCAAAAGTACATCCAATCTTATATGCTTCATTAGTATAGAACGCTGCCCTGTTGTTACCTCTGACCCAACCTTTCGACACGATTTGGTGCTGCAACTGATCTAGACTGAAGTATATTTCTTCTCATCAAGAAAAAAAATTTTTGAAGGTTTTTTTTAAAACAATTTTGCCAGCAATGGTGTTCATTTTGAGAAGTGAAGCCTGTAGTCTTAGGAAATACAAGGCATACACAAAGGAGAAAAAACCCAAGCCTTTATCCTATTCCTGAATAATTTCTTCAAGAACCATACTTAAATGTCTCACAATTACATACCATACATATATTCTCTAGTATAAAGAGCATATTAAGAAAAAAGTTGCACTCCAAGCTGAGACATCAAAAAAAATTAGATAGTGGACCCCTAAGCTTCAGAATTCTTATTTCCTTTCTACTTCCTTTTCTGATCACAACTGCAACAAATTAAAATCAATCTTTAATACATATTACAATAGCATACCATTTGGGTAAGAAATTTGGAAGAAATGAAAAATGCAAGATAGCAAATTTGTGTTTACTTTGTTCACTCCTGCAAAGCCTGTAGTCTTTAAGGTTTCCAGGCTCAATGAGCTCGTAAAATTCAAGCGTAAATTGTAATTCTCATTTTTCTCACTGTTCCTAATAAACAGCACAGACTTACAGAGAAATTAAAACCCTTATGCAAAAAACACCAGTTATTTACAGGCACTACCTATTAATTATATCTCTACAGATTTTTAAACAGAGTACTCATCAACAAAAGTGAATGTACTCGCCAACAAAAGTTTAAAGACTGCACGACATACTGAATACCACAGAGGGCACAGCCCTGTGTGAACAGCCATGATTTTTGGAAAAAAGCAATCAAAGATTAACTAGGGATAGAAAAAATTAAGTCCTTATACAGGAAGTGGAAGAAAGAAGGTATTACAGAAAGAATAGGATTTTTATGTTGCACAGTCTGTAAAGACTCCCGCCATGACTTCCATGCTACTTAGCAATTCTGAAACAGGGCAAGTTTAGGAAGACAAGCAGACAAAATAAGTTATCCATCCAGTATAACACTGGTAAGAATCAACATGATGGGTTGAGAATTAGCAAGAACTTTGACATCAATAGTCTCAAGTTAGTGCTGAACTGCTTTTGTTAAGAAGACCCAAAGCGTTTAAAAATACATAATACACAGCATGTCCTAGTGGCCTTAATGTAATTTCCTTAAACACTTTTATCTTTAAGAGACAAAGTGGTATACACTGGAATAAGATTTTCAGATAATTCCAAGGTAGCAGTAGCAGATGTGAGTCGTGGTTTTCAAGTACGCTATCTATACTTTGGTATATTGTCAGGAGCTGGAAGAGCTTTTCTAAAGTTTAAACTTTAATTTGTTCTTATTTCTAAGGTTCCTAGTTCAATTGCTAGGATTATATATTCACATGCAAGGTCCTCAAACTTAGCTCAGGTTAATGTTTCCTTTCAGTGATCAAATGCTAAGCAAACAAGCAAAGGAAGCAACTACTCAGCAATAAAACAGTCAACAGAAGTGATTCAGAATCCATATTGAAGATTCACATCAACAAGAGCAAATGCAACTATCACAGAAATTATGACTACATTCAACAACAAGGTGAGGTAACAAACAGAGGAAAACGAGTTCAAACACAAGATAAGATGAGCTTAAATCTAAACAAGAATGGTATCATGTAGAAGAAAGGGCACAGATACAAACAGCACAAAATCTACTTCAAAGTTTAAGCACAGAGGGATGTTAAAATGATAAATAATGGCTTTGCATTTATATAGCACCATCCATCCAAACAAGACAAAGCGCTTTACAAATATTAATGAATTGACCCACAGTGTCTTCAAAGGTATCCATATTCAATTTGAACAGTATCTAAAGATGACCAGTAATATCTTTATTGCTTCTTTCCTATGCAGGCATTCCCCCACAAAACAACATTCTAAAGCATTTCTATGTTCCGTGACACATGCTATGCTTTTATACTCTAGAAGAAAGAATACTCAAGAGCATCTATAAATACTTATACTGTAACAATGGAATGACAGAAAATTACTCTTATTCTCAAATGTCAGAATGAAGGAGTGGTCTACATTTCAAAGAAAAAGGGTGCTTAACCAGATATTGCAGCAAAAGCTTTCCATGGTTAAGTAGCAGCGGCACTAGAAAAATCCACTATCAAGGAAGAATTCTAAGACATTAGCATTAGCACTGCACACATTCAGAATAACTTTAAATAATTACATCATAGTTCTATAAGAAATAAGTAGGCTCAGACTGCACCTTCTGGCCCAGCCACCATTCTGCAACATTAGAACCACTTTGAAGAGAGAAAAAGCAGAAAGAGACAAGACAAAGAGCCTTACCCTCTGAGCTTTTGCAAGTTCTTCTTTCAATCTTTCATAGCCCTTTTCTCTTACTTCCAGTACAGATGGGCTCCGTAAGTGAGATAAACTGTCTGTACTCAACCCAAAAATATCTTCATTTCCTTCAGCAACATCTGCTAGTGTAGCACCCTGCAAAAACTCTCTCTCTGCGTTATTGCTCTCCTTTCTGGAATTATTGTGATTGAATGACCCTCCCTGGGGTCCAGAGGTAGAACAAAGTACTGCGTCGGTAACATTGATGCTGTAAAGAAAGCGATATATTTTTTTTATTCGTGTAATACATTAAGAAGAAATATTTTAGAAATGGCAGTAGTGGTTTTGAATGCACCATTAGGGACACAATTTAATATTACAACATTGGAAGTAGTATTAAAATGATATCTTTAGTAAAGCAAGCAGTTTATATGCAACAAACACCAGTAATTTAAATAAAAAGATACATAGAATTTACCTGACACCTGATGCTTCTCCACAATTCAGTTGCCTGGGAGATGAATAAACAGGTTGTGTGGGAAGGTCAGAAACATTTAATGCATTGGGTTGGATTGGTGCAGAGGACACAACAGAAGGATGTGGTCGGTAGATAACACTAGGTGAGGTAGTTTGTTCCTGAGTCCCTGGCTCGTTTACTCCAAGAAGATCTGGTGTAGTAGGCGAAGCGAGGTTCACTTCATGAAAGCCTTCCAAGGGATCACTGGCCATAATAAAAGCCTCATCATATGAAACCCTGAATTAAATAATCACATAATCAGAATGTAAACAGGAAATATTTAATTATATCTGACAACTATTTGAATTTAAAAAAAAAACACCCAGAGAAATATGTTCAGAATACTTCATGATATAATGGAAACTGTGGACTAATCTTGCAAAAGTATCAACTTCAACCATCAAAACACATTTTTCCATACATTGGACTGTTGAATCCAGAAGATCTAATAGCAGACTCCACATCTAAATGGGATGATGAAATCAAGAATACAGTCTGTATAATAAAGTAATCTTTAATATCACCTGGAGCTGTTTTGCATCAGAACATAAATATATTATATTCATAAAAGACAGGGAGACCCAGGAACCAGTAGGAAAAAAAAAAAAAACAAAACCTAAAGCTTCGCCTTTCAATCTCAAAAAAGCAAATAATGTAGAGACAGAAATCAGTGAACCTGTAAATAAATTACAGTCCATAGCAGTTTTGGTTAAATTACACATCTGATTTTGTCACAGTTCACTGAAATAACAGAACTAGCCAATAAGACTTCTCATGAAGTATGACGATATGTGTTTAATACATCACATGATTAAGTGATAATGACAATTGTGAATAAGTATCATACCAAAAATATATTACAGGTAAAAGTGTACTATGAACTGGTAATTTAACTGACAGTATTTTTTTTTTTTCATTCCATGTGTTTTTCATAAGATCAACAGAAAACAAGTACAACACATGAATTTTACAAGCCCCAATAGAAAGCTCCTATTTTTCAGCAGCTTATCAGAGATCACAAAAATCTTTGCATGATTCGAAACTATAAATTGGAAGTAGTATGGAGAAATTTGTGAAGGAATTACTTAGCAGTGATTATTCATTGCAAAAGAGCATTTTCCATGCTATATGAATTAAGAATAGAGAAAATTAAGGCTTCACAAAGGTACTTAGCATACAAAAAAGAACAGTAGCATCTAAATGAAATAAGACATTGCATTTTACAGAGAAATCTGCTTGGATCTTAGAGCTGAAGAGACAAGGCAGAGAGATCTAGAAAGATGATGGCCATAGTAGTGAAGATACGATGCCATCTACTTACATACACGTCAAGTTCATTAGCTACTTCATAATACACACGGGAAACACCAAAAATGGAATACCCAAATCAGTATATGCAGTAATGCTTTAGTTACATCAACACTATTTGGTCATCTTAAACTCAAAGAACACTGTTCAAAGATGTTTCGCATATCAAGTATTGTACTGTGTATATATCCGTGTTAAAAAAGTTGCTTTACCACATTATCACGTACATGAGGAAGGAATTCCATTTGTTCAGACAGCAAGAATGTTATTTTTTTCCTCTGTGTCTGTTAACTGCTCTCACAAAAAAAAAAAATGCTCCCAACCACCACTAAGAAAATTCCCAGACTTAAGGGACAAAAAGGACCTTACAGGAATAAAAAGGGATGCTTTTTGGTTTGGGTTTTTTTTTTCATGTTTTATACAGAAATTTGTTTTATTTTGAACTATCAACAGCAGTTGCACAAACATGATTTACACAGAAACACACTGTCACAGTTTTGTGCTTCGGAGCTTGTCTACCCAAACACAGAGACGAGCAGCTTATTTTTGAGTTTAAGTTCGAAAAATACTCTTGTTTGTTTTCCCTACAGTTCTTAACTATTATAGGCATTCTAATCACATGCTCTATGCGATGATAAAGTCTGTTGAGTCAACAAATTTAAATGGAGGGACTGCCAGAACTAAGTGACTCTTTCTTCAAGGTTACACTTCAAAAATGTTTTCAGCTCTACAGTGCAACTATTACACATCATTCTTCTACATTTAATAAGCTAAAATATTACCATCTTGAAAAAATAAAATTGCAGAACAGTCCTTTAAAGGTCAATGGGCCAGCTGAAAAAGATCCTTCTCGCCAGTCAGGCTCATATCTACTCAAACACATTCACTTTCGTTGTTCCCCCCACCTTCTTTTTTCGACCAAGTCAGCCATGCCCAATACTACTATACTGGCAACACTGCCAAGACGTCTTTTCACATTCCTGATTCTTTGGATTCCAGTATTCATAATTAACAGAAGATGCAGGCTTCTGACAAGGGATATAGAAAGGCTGCCCAGATGCCTTGCCTTTTCTATGCCTACAGCACCTCAGAAAGTGCACCAGAAACTACCCAACAGAAGCAAAGACTGAGAACGTAGCTGAGAGCAAAACAGGAACAACTCTTCTGCCACATCCTCCCTTCTGTTGACTAGTTTCCTTTCAAGTTTGAAAGACACATTCATGGTTCCACTGAATATTCACAATTTGACTTGATGCTCAATACTGGTACCATAGCGTCTTGCACCACCAGTACCACTGGTTGCTTTCAGTTGCATACCCCATTGGGCTGAAATTCTCTATGAAAGTTTTTTTCCTCCCCCCAAACTAATTTTTAAAAAATACTATTTAGCCATTTCCAAGAAAAAAAGGCTCAGGAAATACTTATCTGTCAGTTTTTAATGTATTTTACTACTTCTGTACAAATCTTCGGTCTATCTGTTTGGAGAAAATATTTTAAGTACATCAAGCAAGCGACAGGCTCAAAGAAGCGCCATTCCATATTTTTATGATAATTTATGCAAATTCAGCTACGTTATGAAGTGCAGAAAGTCACACTGGCTCACAGAGAGAAAAAAAGATTAGAACCCTGCTTATTATCTTCCAAACGTTCAAATGCATTTCTAGCTCCCCCTCCAGACCATCACATCAATATATGATAAGCAAAGTAGTATGTTTGTTTAAAAAAAAATTAAACGAAAATCTATGCTACCTATATACTCCTACGCCTATGAGAAATGTTCCACTTCACACCCTTCCTACAGCTCTTCCACCTAATCTGCCTATATCCTGCAGTGTTTTTAAGAGTCAAAAAAAAACCAAAAAGATTACGGAATTTTATTTACAAGACTATCACTCTACTTATACATTAAATACTAATCTCAGCCTAAACAGATGAGAGATTTGAGCAAATAAATCCACGCATGTCTTCTCACTTATCAAAAATCAAGCTCTTTCTGATACAGTAAGTTAAAAAGTTATACAAGTTATTCCTGGAAGAGCTGAAAATAAAGTCCCTCAGCTGAACTTTTCCCATACCCTGTCAAATGGGCACTCGTAAGCATACCATCTGTGTAAAACACTTTCCATTCACAACTTTTTTCTTTCCTAGCATTACTTCTCACCTAGCAGTGAGCAGGCAGAAGCTGGGTACACCACCCATACAGACAAAGAAGCCCATATTAAATATCTCAGCTTCAAGACTCACCAACACCATTACGTTGTTACCAGGATGTCAGCTGAACACATTATGCACCGATGAAACAAAACATACATGCAAAAAGCTGGGTGGTCCTAAAAATAAAAGCTCTCTTTTGGGAAAGAACTGTTCAAAGTAATGGTAAACAAAAGGAGGGGAAAAAAACCCCATGTTAAACTTGGTTAAGGCTGTGGGAGGGTTCATATTATTGACTAAGGCATCAGTGAATAGCCTTGCTGCCAAGGAACATGAAGCGCATGATAAGCTCAGAGCTTTACTAGGAACCAAGCTGACAGCGTGTAAAAAAACCACAGTGTTGACACAGCACTCTTCAGTAGTAATTCTGCTACTGCGAACAAAAGCTGATATTCTGACATTTCAGGGCAACACACTTATTAAACAAAATCATTAATTTTCTCAATACTTTTTCTACCACACTAATATATGGTGAAAGCTTGGACTAGCATTAGTGCTTACTAAACATCATATTATTTTTGTCTTAGTTGATAGCATGCAATTTGGATGACATACAAAATTCAAGTTCTGTAATAAATCAGGATGAAACAACAAAATAAATTAATTTCCTTGTACTTTCACCTGGAAATAACACATATGTGGTGGAAGCTGCCAAAATGTTGCAGCTTTTTATTACCTCTCCACTGCCACACTTGCACTGCCAACTACCCACATAACTTCATGAGAAAACTACACTCAAATCTTATTTTATCTAATATTAAAAACCTACTACAAAGAAATCAGTTTAACAATGGTCAAAGAACTTTCTATAGCTTTTAAGAGGAATCAAGAACTGCAAACATTTTCAACAGTAGTCAAATCAAAACACTTCATCTAATTTTCCTGTTATTACTCTAAGAGGGGTTCAGCTACTTGTCTGAATCAAAGCAGTCAATAACTAAATACTAAAAAGCTCCCTCAAAAGCAGTATTTTATTGTGACTTTGTTGCTTTTGAAAAATAAAAAAAAAGTATTGTTGAAAACCAGCTACTATGAACTCTGGAGTTTGTCTTTTTCAGATTGCCTTTAAATACAAGACAGGTTGAAAATGAGAACTTTGAGCGGTTTCCTAATTATTATAGCCCATGTAAAAGTAAAAGCAACACCAGCACCAAACATTTCACACACCAAAGATCTTATTTTTAGCTTTAAAAGTAAAGGGCACCATCACAACAGAACAGTTACCTGCTGAAGTGAAAAAAAAAAAATCCCATATGGAAGAAGTCACTGTTTCCAAACATTTTGATGAAAAATTCTAGTTAGCATTTACCCAAAAAAGGTGCGTATTAGCTCTAGTGTTTTAATCTTCACACAGCAGGCCTTTCAAAATGTAATGAAGTCTTAAGGACTTCATTTATGAGACTCCAACATCTGCTTCAGTTAATCTAGGAGGGGATTGAAAAGTGGATTTTTTTTGTAGCAGTTTCTCAAAAGACCTGACATTAGCCCACCACTGGGCTTGCAATCTTCTCAGTGGGTTTTAAAAAAAAAAGTTTTAAAATATTTGGCATTAGAGTCTAGAATGTAATATGTTTTAAGCTCTAAAGAACTCCATAGGGAATTAGAGTAGCAGACTAATAAATACCTTGTAAAGAAGCAGTCTGATTAAGTACTGCTACTCCATGCCTATATCTATCAGATGCAACAGGCAGTTCAAAAAGTAAAATTGTTGTAAGTCATATATGGACATTAATTTAAAGTTCAAAAGCAATAAAATTACACCTATCCAGTATGAGATATTCATCAGCTGTTGGCACAGAACAAAGAAATTGAGTGGATTTTTTTTTTCCCCTAACCTGTTTTAGCCACAGAATTCAACCCAGTTTAAACACTGTTATCGATGCCAGTTCATTGCACAAACACAATTCAAGATTTGGCACAGGAATTCCTTTAAGATTTGCCAAAACCAATTCCCATCTTTACAATTTTGCAATTATGACAGAACTTTCTACTTCAGGAGCCCAAATACGCAACGATTTTTTTGTTTTGAGGCAGTAAGATATGACAGAAAAGAAAGCATTGAACCACTTCAGTCTTTACATATTCTACTTTTATTTGTGAGTGACCTTACACTACATATTTACAAACAGATGGTAAATTAGGCAAGACAGTAGACAGAAGGTAAGTTGTAAGTTAGGCAAGACTACAGAATTTAAGAGCTAGCAAAACCACACTTGGTTCAGCATGAGACTATTTTTCTATTGCATTCCCACTAGTGTTGTCATATGCTGCTATGATGTCAGTCTTTTTCTGTTCTTTAATGTTGAAGTTAGGCATCCAAAACACTATTTCACACTGTTTTAAAAGGAACATGTAGTTTATTTGATAGCAAGATTTTATAAAGTTAAAAGAATTTTTGTTTTGCTGAACTGATGATAAAAAAAATCTCTTTTGAAAACTTTATTATAGCAATACCTTCAACTAGAAAAATACAGGTACAGACAGCAAGTCTCTTACAAAAACAAGCTGCACACAAACTCAAACTATATTTATGAAGTGCTCACAAAACCTATAAATACACATGGTTTAGAGTCTCGTAGACAGTATACCTCTTACGAGAGAGAAAAATCAGTGCAGTGTAGAATACTGCAAACTTTTATTGTAAACAATCATTCGAAGAGTGCTGTTCTGTTCACAAATACTCCCTAAACCAAGCTAATTTAACTGCAAGTATGATTCTCTTTGCAGACGCTGTTCTTTTTAAGACAAGTATTGTTCTGCCTTGTCTTGGAAACAACTTCACAGTCCCATCTGAGGTTTAAGCCTGATCACAGTGACTGTAGTCTCATTCTTGCCAAGACTTGGACCTGAAGACCCTCTCATTTTCAGTTAACATTGAAAATACTAAATTAGTAAACTTAAGGAAGCAATCACAATTTTTACAGTATGTAAAGCTTTCTAAATGTATCTGCAAATGCATTTAAAGAAACATTTTCTCGATTTCTGAAAAAAATTTGTTACCATATTATTAAGCGCAATTCAACTGGCTACTACAAGTTTCTAGTCAAGTTACAGTGGACAAGATTTTAAATGTCATATTAAAAAGGGTCTTAAAATCCAAAGCACACATTCTTTTTTTCCTGGGGAAAATCCATAAATGTAAGTGGAACAGTGAGAGACCAGCTCATTTGGCATTTTACATGAATTTTAAATCAAGTCAATAACAGCTATGAAGATAGCTGCAGTCTATAATCAAAAGACTTATCGTGACTGTTTTCCTACAGAAAAAAAGCCCTCCTTTTAAATATAGTGTAACAAGAAGGATATTTCAGTCACAGCTGTGAGGTGCACTCCCATTTGTTATTTATTAAAAGCTTAATGAGAATGGTAAATTATTTATCCTTCTTTGCTCACTAGGTAACATTAACCAAGCACAGCAGAATGACTGCCAAGACACAAATACAGAAGGCCTGACTTTAACCCTCCCCAGAACTCATTAAACAGATGTACAATAAAAACAATACAAATATTAAAGCAACAGGACCTCAGGTTTTGCCCTATATTTTACCGAAGAATACAAATATTTGAACAGATGGTAGCTGCCAGTACATGCTTCTAGACTGAATAACCTTACATCTGCTTCAAAAGAGAAGCTGATAATTTCAGTTACGGCAAGCCTGTGGAAGATTAATTATTTTAGCTCTCTAGATCACTGGGTTTGAGACTCCCTAAGAACACGCTTACAAATGAACACGGCGAACAAATCGAGCAATATAAAGCTTAATACGCTATCTGCAAACGAGGCAGGCAACGCTCTCCGCGAAAACACTGCTGGTTTTGTCAGCAAGAGGAACGCTGAGGGTATCACTAAGGATTTGGCCACTCGGCGTTCTCCCGCCTCCAGCGCCCTGCGACTCTCGGGGAACTAGGGGAGCATCAGCACTTCGGCAGCACAAATTTCTGCGCAGCTCATCACTTGCAATCAACTTATAACCAGGATTTCCTTTCTGTGCCTTATGCTCTAACGTAACTGCATTATGAAATTAAGGTTAATTGAAATCCCTACCGCTTAACTACTACAGCTTACAAGGCTACTTATCGGCGACCAGGTATTAACCTCAACACCACTCGAAGACCTAAAGGTAACCAGAAACACCACGGGCGAGCGCAGCTCCACTGTCCCACAGAGCAAAACTCCCCTCCGGTCTCCACCGCTCTGCTTCTGGCACCCCCCGGCACCGCCACCCCGGCCTAGGCGAAGCGGGACCAAGCCTGCGAGCCGGGCCTCGCCAGGCCGGGCCGGGGCTCCCCTTCCCCCCGCCGCCCTCCCCTTCCGCCCCACCGGCCGAGAGCTTTGGGAGCGGAGGAGATTTCAGCACCTGCTCAGCCCCGTCTCGCACCACCCCCTCTCCCCACGCGAGTCGCTCCCGCCCGGGCGCCCGTCCCTGCCGCCCCTGAGGGCGGGACGGCTGCCCCGAGCCGCCGGCTCCGGCACCGCGACGGCTCTTTGTCCGCCGCCGGCCCTCCTGGGGCAGGTACGCCCGGCACTCGCCGCGGTGACCCTCGAGAACTACTTTTACCCAGTTTCGGCTCGGAGCGCGGCTGGATTCGGGGCCAAGCGCGGCCCTGCCGCCGACTGCACCCACGCAGCGGGAAGCCCGCCCGCCCCCGGCCACCGCGCCCCGGCCAGGGGCAGCGCTCCCAGGCGGCACCGGCTCCGCCCGCCCGGGCACAAGCTCCCGGCAGCGCGGCGGCGGGCAGGTACGGCGGCGCTACCGGGAACCCGCGTTCCTCCCTCCCTCCCTCCCTCTTGCGGGGCCGGGGCCGCGCAGCCCCGCCACCACGTACCTGCCGATCCCAGCGAGAGCAGCCGCCGCACCGCGTCCCCTCAGCCAGCCCGGGGGGGCGGGGCACGGGCAGCCGCCGCGCATGCGCGCAGAGATCGGGAGGGGGCAGGTGTGAGCGACCCCTGCCGCCCCCTAGCGGGGGTGGGGGGAACCGCCCTCGTGCAGCGGCGGCCCGGGCTGGACATGAGGGGGCGGCGGAGGGGGGAGCGTGAGGGAGATTGGGGATCCCCGGGCACGGCAGCCACCCCGTGGCTGGGGCAGGGGCTGCCCCCCTCCGGAGGCCAGGTCCTACCCCAGGAGCTGGGGTGCGAGGCCAGCCGGAGCGGCCTCCTGTCAGCAGTGGTGTCTGGGCCTCGCAGATTGCCCTTGGAAAACCTGCCAGCGACCCAAAATCCTTCTGAGGGACAGTCTCGGGGAGGCTCTTCCTACACACTCCTGGCAGCCAGCCACGCTGCCAACAGAGAATTGGGTGTCAGGGGCCAGAACGCCTGGCAAGCGGAGGCTGGAGGCCAAGGGCCGGCTGGCAGATACATTACACAGCCGGGACATGTGGGCCAGGGGCAGCCTCCTGTCCCACAAGCAGCACCAGGGCAGCCATGGTGAACACCCTGCCCACAAAATGCTGTTATATCGTTTCCTTCAGGCCTGGCCAGAAAGGTACCGGAGGCTCAGGGCTGGCCCAGTGCAGGGCACGAGTGCTGTCAGGCACTACATTTCACAAGAAGGGAGACTGCAGATGGACAGGCTGCAAATGCTTGTGGCTTCAGGAGAGATCAGCCAACATCTCTGTGCCTCTGCTCACAACCTGGAAGAAAGGGTTAAAAACATTTCAAGGACAGGTGAGGACAGGGATATTAAAGTCTGAATGTTTTGTTACTGTGAAAAAATACAAGGAAGTTAATAATTCTGTATTTAATGGTGTACAGTACAGGATTACACAATTAAAGAATGAGAAAATGAGACTTATGCCAGATCATTATGCAGTGATTTTCACTCATGGGGCATGCACTGCCCCAAATCAGGTGCTGAGCCTGCCTAATGTATGTAATAATTAAAGACTGAGCTGTAATTTATATGCACAAGACTTGTGAAATAAGGCCACATAGCTAAAACAGGGCTCACCTGCTAAAAAGATGTGTTTTTCCAGCTCCACTTGTTTGTCTGATATAGAGATACTACTGCTACTACCACCTCTCATCTTGGCTTGCCTATGTCCTTAAGCCATCATTACTGCCACCCTGACACAACCAGGGTAGTTCAGGCAATTTTCCAGTTTTTCAGAGATTAACATGCAGCCTTCACTTTTCTCCTTTTGAAGTCCTGGTGTGTACTGTCTTTTTTATTTTCTATGTTTTTAAAAGCAGTAGGCAAAACGTTGGAAAGCCACTATAAGCAAGTCTCCATTTTACCACTGGTCTGATTAGATCGCCAAAAAAATATTCTTAACATGGCAGCAGTCTTGGCTGGACGATGTTCTTTCACCACTGTTAGTGCAGCTGAACTGCACTAACCTGTGCTGCAGCAGTGAGGAACTTCAGCAAAAGACTACTGTAAACAAGATCTTGTCCCATTCATCAGTTAAGGAATCTAGGCCACATTCCAGTCAATAATTGAAATGTTAATTATCTTGACAGCTTTCCACCGAATGTGGAAGAATCCTGTTTGGCTGGTCCTGCAGTAAATAGCCACAGACAATGTTCTCTATGGCATATTTACCATAGCATGCACCAGGCAAGAAGTTCATTTAGGGCAAATAAATATGGCAAAGAGAATGTCAAAAGGTGAATGTATCGATGCCATTCATCATAAAGTAAATATATTACCTATAAATAGTAATATCTTCTAAATTCCTTTCACTATGTAAATCTACACTGACCGTAAGGAGGCTTGAGCAGCAAAAATGGCTACAGAAAATCATCATCCACAGCTTTTCTGGAAGAAATCTGAAAGCAAAGAAACCAAGCAGTACAAGATGTGGAACATTCAAATAGCAGTATAATTTGAAGTTTGTTGTGAAAAGCCTCACAGAGCAAAGATGTTCAGTTTGAAGAGCTTTAAAGTTATTTAAATTGCTAATATTGACATGCAGTAGAACCCAGGCAGTGGTATCAGTGTACAGGTTTGCCAAATTAGGAGATGCATCAGAAAGTTCGTTAAAAAGATGACTGCAAAAGAGACATGACAAGTGGAATCTGAAGTTGAAAACAATGTATTAAGACATAGTAAACTGACAAGAGTCTATAATTAGGATCTGTAATCCTATAGTTCTTAATCCTGTATAACAACTGTACTTGGCATGACAATCTGCTGCCTTAACCAGATTAGACATCTTGCATTTCAAGAAATAAAGCAATACAGTTCCAAAGACATTTGAATGTGCTAAAATGAATCACCAGCAGATTTATTTTGTCAAATTACTCCTGTATTTTGCTGTATGTAATACTTTAGAAGTCAGGCAGTAACAAACCACAGAAAATACAACTTGGTTAAAATTAAGAGTTGAAACAATTTGGATTAAATCCAGAGACATAAATATGAGAAGTAAGCTTTTTTTTTAAAATCTCTTTTAAAAATAATACTTGTATCCAACCCATGGTTCCTTCCTGAGCTGCACATCAGAGCAGGACTGTTCTTCCAGGCATCATGAGCTGGGAGCCAAGGGTAACCGCACCAGTGAAGGTACGGTCAAGAGCAGGGCTAGGCTGCTGATAGCAACAGGCTATATCATATACTTCACAACCATCACACAAGGTGAGATGTCAAAACAAGTCCAGGATCCATCCAGGAAGTCTTGTCAGAAACAGCAAGAGACAGAACTAGAAACCTATATGTAGGCCTACACCTATAATGTAGGTCTAAGGCTCATCCAAGGAGACAGGAATCAAGACAGGCTCATGTAAGACACAGCACAGGCAAATCCTGGTGTCCTGGGCCTGGGCTTAAATGGACCCCTGGGGTCCCTTCCCACAAAGGGAAGAAGTGCCTGAGTAGAGGTCCCAGATGGGGCTGATCAGGGCAATTAAGGCCTTTCAGTGCACTTAAGTCCCTAGTAATCAGGACAACTGATGTCATTTTAGAAATAAAACCATGCATCACTGTTGTTCTAAATGAGCAAAGTCACTCTTGCCAGTGGAAGGTGATGTACAGTTTACAGCTGTGGTGGAATAACATTTGCCATGGGTCACAACAACCCCATGCAACACTACAGGCTTGGGGAGGGGTGGCTGGAGAGCTGTCCTGGTAGAGAAGGACCTGGGGGTGGTGGTTGACAGTCAGCTGAACATGAGCCAGCAGTGTGCCCAGGTGGCCAAGGCCAACAGCATCCGGGCTTGTATCAGGAACAGTGTGGCCAGCAGGAGTAGGGAAGTGATCGTGCCCCTGTACTTGGCACTGGTGAGGCTGCACATTGAATACTGTGTTCAGTTTTGGGCCCCTCACTACAAGAAGGACATCAAGGTGCTGGAGCGTGTCCAGAGAAGGGCAACAAAGCTGGTGAAGGGTCTGGAGAGCAGGTCTTGTGAGGAGCGGCTGAGGGAACTGGGTTGTTTAGTCTGGAGAAGAGGAGGCTGAGGGGAGACCTTCTCGCTCTCTGCAACTACCTGAAAGGAGGTTGTAGTGAGGTGGGTGTTGGTCTCTTCTCCCAGGTAACAGGACAAAAGGAAATAACCAGGGAAGGTTTAGATTGGATACTGGGAAAAATTTCTTTACTGAAAGAGTGGTCAGGCGTTGGAACAGGCTGCCAAGAGAGGTGGTGGAGTCACCATCCCTGGAAGTGTTGAAAAAACTTGTAGACATGGGTCTTTGGGACATGGTTTAGGAGACATGGTGGTGGTAGGTGGATGGTTGGACTTGATCCTAGAGTTCTTTTCCAACCTTATTGATTCTATGATTCTATGAACAAACCTGCACAATGTACAAAATCTGGAGGACAGACTTTGCTGAAACTGCTCCCATCAAATCTATTCATTCAGCTTGTTAAATCAGTTCAGCTGTTCCTTTTGAATTCCTCAGTGCGGTTAAATGCCCCAAATCAGAAACTGATGTTCTCTAGCTAGATAGTAGGCTGGATAGGTATCTTGGCACAGGCTTGGCCACAGCAATCTATATACTAACAACTGACAGTCTCACTCGCATAGCTTCTTTCCAGCCATACCAGTGCAAAATGTGGTAAACATCACTGCAGACAGTTCCCTCACTGTCCAGAGTCACCCTGCAGCTGCATCTCTGTCTGTCCAGGTCTTCTATTGCATTTGAACCTTGGGGATGTCTCAACAATTTCACAGATAAATAAAGTAGATAAACTTCAAAATCTTATTTTCTGCTTGCCTGTGGTACTTCCTACTTGTTTCTTTTATTGTTTTTTTTCTTAATATTGAATAAACTGTAATTACCTCCCTTTCAATGAAGATGTTACAAAACAATAAACTCAAGCAAACCAAAGGATGAATCTATTAACAGAATTCACACGTGCATTGCAACCCCATAGCACAGTGAAAAGAACCAAAGAATGATGTACTGTGTACAGAAAAGGTACAGAGACTATAAATCTTACCTATTTTTGAGATTTTTTTCCCCCCTTCTACTAGCTCAGCTGAACCAGCTATTTTGGGAACCATAGTATACACAAGAATTCACCACCAGTCAGGCATATTTCTTCAACATTTAGCTAAGCCTTTGGAAAGTGAACTAATTGGTACATTGGCATAAATAAGCATCCAGCTTATGGGAGTCCTAAAACTACAGCTCTTATCCTTTTGCTGTTTGCCCTGATGCAACTGATATAACATTAAAACCAGCAAGGTGTGAGTTTTTCTTCAAATCTACCCGCTTAAAAAAAAAAAACCCACAAGTATAGCAAATAGGCAGGATTTTTATTAACTGCTCCTGAAGCTCTTTCTCAAAATTTCCAGTGGTGGGAGTCAGAACAGCCTCCCTAAGCAGTGCATCCCACTGCTGAACTAACCTTGGAGTTAGAAATACTTTCCAAAGTCTAATCTAATCTCCTTTGCTGCCGTGCAGGACAAGAGGTAATGAGCTTATCTCAGTGGATGCAGAAAGCAACAATCTTCAGGGTATTTGATGTCATCCCCTATCCGCTCCTTTTTCTCAAAGAATAAGCACACTTATATTAATCTTTCCTCACAGGTGACGGTTTTTAGATGTCCAGTTGTTTTTATCGTTCTCTCTGGGCTCCTTTCTGTGGGTCTTCATCTTTGTAGAAGAACAATGCTCAAGTCTGGGCACAGCACTCCAGCTGAAGTCTGCAGAGCACTGGCTTTAACATATCACACACCTGCTTACAAATCCCAGCAAAGATCCCTTGCTTTTTTTCTGATGGCAGCAGAACACTGCTTAACCAGTCTTCCTCCAGCATGTGTGTGACTTCACCTGTGAACTTTCTTCTATGTCCATGAATCCTATCTTGTTCTGAAAAAAAATGTTTATGGCCCTTCATATCTGGCAAATTTGATAAGCACACACCCTATTCCATCAGCCAAGTCATTAACTAAAGTACTGCACATTATCAGAACCAGAAAGATCCTCTGAGATGAGATGCTTTAACAATTAGCCGTCCAAAACCACCGTTTGAGCACCGTTTTCATATCAGACTTGTATTGTCTTTGCAGTAGCTTATGCCAGGCAGCGTGTCCTTCCCTTTTTTATGAGATGTCATAGGAGGGGATTTCAAAAGCCTTACCAAACTCTATCTATATCACATACATTGACTCTTTCCTGTTTGTCTTGGAGTGGCTCAAATGATGTGCTCAAATCACACAATAGATCTGTTGCAGCCTCAAAACCTCTAACCACTTTATAGTCCTCTCCTGTTAGACTTGTCAACTTGTCAGTCAGCGTCAGAAATAAGAGCTTAAAATTATGTCTAAAAAGTGAATGCTCATTAAAGCCCTGTATTCCTCAATTAGAAGTCAAGGCTTGAATACCAAAAAATTTAAATTTGGGGAATAAATTGCTTTTATACACAGTAGATATCTATATACAACCTGCAGAACTCATTAACACAATGTAACGAGAATGGCAAATTCTTTATCGTGTTTTAAAAAAACCCTTTCTATGACTACACAGAACACAGTCTAATCAGGGAAGGTACACTCGAATAAAGAATATAAATTCTCTATTAACTGTTAAATGGCAACTATTAAATGACAAGGACTAAAAAGAAATTTTCCCTTCGAGCACATTAGTTTACAACTGTCCACTTAGACCGTAAGACTGATTCTGCAAACAAGCTGCCCAACTAGGCAGATTTCTGCTGTTGCATATAAAATAAATGCTTCTAGGTTCTTTGAAGGTTCTTGTAAATGTAACTTAATACTAAATGGAAGAAACAAAAAAAACCACAGCCCCATACCAGTTACTATGAAGAAAATCAACTCTATCCCAGCCAAAACCAGCACATCTTACCAACTTATGTAAGGACTGACATGTGGTTTTGTTTATGTTTAGAAGCAAGGCAGGGATGCATCCAGAGTGTGAACAAAAATAGTACAACATGTTCATCCCTAGATGGAAGACAGCAGAGATGCCAAACCTGAACTCAGAAATCAGAAAATAAAAATACAAAATATATTTTCACCTGAAAATTAACCCCCTGAAAGCTAAATAAACTTCGTAGCCCTGTAGTAAAAACTCAAGAATCCTTTTACCTGATAAGACTCCGAAAATAACTCCACCAAATACTCCAAATAATAACAGCGAAAAGCATAGGATTCAGGAATCCTGTGTTTTATTTACAGTTCTGCTTTGGACTTGGATACCCCCCCTGTGCCTTAATTTATCCATCTCTAAACTGAAATTCATGAGACTTCTTCCTCCTTCCCTATAACGTGGCCACATGATAAAGTTTAAATAATGGATTTTTAAAAGTTCTTCATTCTTTCAGACCAAAGTTGCTATAAAAACGGAAGATGTGGCTTTAACTGACTTATTTTTCTTTATTTTTGCTCAGTGACACAGAGATTCAAAACCAGACTTTCATCAAGGCTGCCTGTTATTGCTATGTTCTGCTCTGTGGGGTGAAGCTGGTCTTATGGAAAAGTTTTTGCAGGTATGAACCATTTTCCTATCTGATAGAAATACTGCTTTATTCATCTTCTGTCCAGCGTTACCTAGCTGCTATGGACTTCACTCCAGTGGGCATAGGAATGCCTCCCAATTTAGAGCAGCCTTTTCTTTTCCTTGTCTCCTTCTGTCTTCTCCAGCTTGGCACACTTACGGTGGCAATGCGTTATAAGTTCAGCAGGTATTTCTGAAAAGTAATCTGAATCCTTTACTCAGTTGCATAGATGGTAGAAAATGCTGAGGTAGTAGCAAAACCAGAGCAGTTCCAGTTCCACAGAAGAAAGGGATTACTCTGTTACACCTCCCAAAGTGACCTTAAAAGTGCCAGGCCCCCCAGGAGTCTTGTCTTCACTAGCATTTACATCTGTGTTACCTTGGTTGGAAATGTGCCTACACCCACCATGGCAGGAAAAGTTTTCCCTCATGTCACTAAAATAGTCAAAGCATGGATTTGCCCAGAGGAGTGTGAAGGATAAACTCCCCGACTTGCACTGTTCAATGCCTATGTGTGTTCTGTGCCGTGTGCTGACTCAGCAGCAACATGATGAGTGCAGGGTTTGTTTCATCCACTCTTGGCTCACAGACTAAACCTTGTGTCTGGGGAGCAATGAGGCTTTTGATTTTGAACCAAGGTAAACAAACACAGTGTAGTGCGTGTTTTGCAAAAGCTACTGAGGCTGTTTAGGCATTTTTTAAGTGAAAAGTTGCAGACAGCAGAGAATGAGAGGGTTTGTTGATGTTCAGGTGGAGATTATTGGCCTTGTCCGTAGGAAAAGGAAAAGCTGGGGTTTTTGATCGGTTGGTTCACTAAGCTCACTATTCTTTTTCCTGGATGCTACTTTCTCTTTTTATACTGGGGTTTCCCTCCCCCCCCGCTTAATCGATATCTGCAAAGTGAACAAATGAAGTTCTGAGGAAAATGTTTAACGTTGAAGTATGCAAGGGAGGAAAGCCAGAGCTAGCTTTAAGACAGGACTGCTAGGACCACCTGGGTCACAGAGTGAAGTCCTCGGTTTTATCCTTTTCATGTGTGTATCAAGTACTATTTTTAATAGCAGTAAGTATTATTAGGTTTTTCTGAATTTAAACCAGCTAAATAAGAAAAAGGACTAATGTTTGTTGTTCCCTTTACAAAAAGAAATTGATGGGGGTCAGCCACCCTGATGATGGCTAATCCTTTTTTATGCACAAATACCAATAATCCTGTTCTCACAAATGCTGCAACAACTGTTCCAAGTCCTTTCCAGACAATACCTAACTCAAAAGAACTTCCCTTTTCTAAACACTTTTCCCTGCAAATGTTTTTCTGCCTGTTCTTAGTCTCCAGCTTGTTCTTTGAATCTCATCTGTCTTATTTTTCCCTTTGTCTCTCACACAAGCAGATAGTCCCACAAATCTCTCTGCCCAAGACACAGCTCAAGAAAATCCTCCATCCTTACAGTCCCAGTTGCATTCAGTGGTAACATGTCTCTACATTTTGGTTTGAGGCCCCCTTTAATTTGAATACAGATAGTGAAGGGTCTAGTTTCTTCCACCAGTTGCAGCACGGTTTAATCACCCCTCTAACAGTGTCATATATGGCAAACTGCATCACAGCTTTGCATCAGTCATTACTGCACAGTGTTAATCTCTTAATGTCACGCACTAATCTGGACAACCATTCTTAGAGGTGATTTTTCATATTCACAAAGCAAAATACATTCATACAGAGAGTTTCTTCAAGGAGTAAGCAAAGTTGTCCTTGTTATATATTAAATGGGAAAAACAGAATTATTCGGCTGTACTGTTGTGTGTAGTGTCCACTATTCTGTTGTATTATTATCACCACTACTATTCTATTTCTATGCAGGGAACAAGAGTTAACATCTGCCACTCTCAGAGAAGTAACACCACCCACTGAAAACGTAGCCTCATAAGCCATAAGGAACACGAGTTTATGATGTGTCCATTGGTACCTCAAAAGTCTTGACTGAGAGCACAAACATGCCTGTTGTACAAACAAAGCGTTATTAACTCTAATGCAAAAAATGCTTTTGGTGTTCTTAGAAACATTATGATGTGAGAAAAGATGGCTCTTTCTCAAATGTAACTCCCTAAGAGGTGCAGGAGACATTAATATACAATATAAAGCACAGGCTATCAACCATCAATATTCTTTAATGTCCACTACAATACAAAATTCTGTTAACACAATTTCTTCATTAAAAAATAAAAGAAATTAGAGGTTTGCAAGATCCCACAGGTACAAAAGGGTGATTATGCAAATGGCTGTGCAATCAGTGGCATTTTCAGGCAAGCAAGGAAATTATCTAATATCGAATGCTTGACATTGTGCAAGAAGTTTTGAAACCCTGGCCATCTTGTGAAGCAGAATGACACTAACTTCAGAAGAGCCAGTCCTGAGAGCAAAACCAAGCACCTCTCCTGTCATTGCCCTTTTCACCATTTAGCTTCCACTTACGCTGAAGCTGTGTTAGCATATATTAACTAACCCACCTAGCCTGTTTCAGATGAACAAGTAGCACTTTGGAGAGGCAGGTCTTAAGTCAAGAGAAAGCTGTTCCTGTCAATGCGGGTGCTGGGTTTTGAGCCCGGATCCTGGTCACCTTATTCCTGGTTGCTTTGTTGATCCTGTCTTCCCTCTGACAAGTCCCACACCATGACATCGGTTTGCTTTTGTGTGTCTGTGCCTTCTGGCAATAAAAGGATCGTTGAGGCTGATAACAGTCACAGTAATAATAATATTTCTAATACAAAACTCAGCACTACCATGTAACAAATTATGTTTATTTCATTACAAGGAAGTTGCAAAGCAAAATGTTTCTGAATACAGTTTTACAGTACTTGGAGAATTAATCTGTTGGGGCAGCAAGCTTTATCCTGCAGACAAATTCGTCTGTAATCCTCTGAAGTATTCTACCATGTGACTTCCAGAGATAAAAGAGCCTGCTTTAAAGTATATTTCCACAACACACACTGAGTGATGCTAAGTACAGTGGTATCTCTCTCACTAGATTAACTTTTAATTATTGCAATTTTTCTCATGAAAGAGACTGTGAGATATCACAGCAGCTCTCTACATGTTCATTCTATGGGCAGAGGACATTTTGTGTTAATTTACCCATTTATTTAATACAGGAATTCCAGCAGCAAGAGACAGTAAGTAGAAAAATAAAGCAAAACTCAATATATTCTCGCCTGAGAAAATCTGACAGCAGCTTCTTTAATACTGCCCTCTTCCCCACATTTTAATTATTCACTTCTTTTCAATAAGAAAATTCTTTCATGTTGTCCAGACCACATGGTAGCCTAGTTTTTATGGCATTCGTTTGGATATTGGCATTATGAGATGTTGTTACAGATACTGAAGTGTTTGCCTGGAGCTTCACTAGCACACAATACGAATTAGTATCTCTTCCAGTATAAATGGGCACAAAAATCAAGAGGAAAGAGGAGCAGGAAGCACAAATAAATTAAATAACTTGGATTTGATGGATTTCTACCATCTGTTGCACCACACTGTCTTGTTAAACACCCGTGGATGATATTAGCAGAAACCTGTCTAGTTACATTGTGCTAAAATGTTTTTGTCTCTGTGTGATTTGTATGTGTCCAAAGCACATCAGGAGAACATGAATGCAAAATACACCATTAGCAGTGATCACTAGTAGAGCTGCATATACAGGGGAATTTCTGAAAACTATTTTTGTAGATAAGACCTCTCAAATTCTTGTCTACCATATACACTTGTAAAACAAAAGAACCTCTTTAGCTCCTATTTGATTATAATGCTAAGGATGTCCATTAGGAAAGGTCAGAAAAAAGACAAGAAGTGATATTAAACTATTTATTGCCGATGTGAAATACTATTTTACACACATCACAAATCCATCCTTTTTTGGTAACCTTTTAGGAACATAGCGTATACAAACAGAATTTCTGCATGCCATCTGCAATATGACGCCTGTTAAAGATAACTGCATATGATAGCAAGGACGTTAATATCTTAACAAAGTATTACTTACTTACCATGTCTTGAAGAGATCTTAATTTAGATTAATAGTCTGTAATAACACTCCACATAGATTTTAAATAAATAATTTCTGGAAAAATTAGTAGTTTGTAATATCAAGAGCACCGGAATTCTAGCTCATTATTATGAGATTTTAAGAATTTTCTATGAAACCTCATTTGCTGCAGTGGACTCAGCTATGTTTAAAAATCTAATAAATGGTCATAACTACCCATGCATCTTATTGTAGAGACAGTTACATAGCAGAGGGGAGGCAATACAAAAACAAATCCTTAGAGAAATCTGTCTTTTTTTCCTTTAAAAAATATTTATTTGTTTATTTCCTGTTTTACGTTGTACACATCAGCTGCCTATTAGCCAGTTAAATTAGTTGGCGTCCTTTTTGAATGTGCTTCTTCACTAAATAGTGTCTTAAAGTGCTAGGAGATAACTCAGATTGCCCAAATGGCTCTTTGTAGCATAGGTTTCCTCATTCAACAAATTCAGCAGAAAGAGAGGACTATGAGAAAGTATGAGAGAGTAGTACCAGTTCTTAATAACAGGTCACAGACTGCAGGTCTCTCTGTTCTGAAGAGTCTGTTCCCAAGCTCAGTCTTTGATGGAGTAGTCTTTACTGTACCAGCTTGGAAGAAATCATCAGAATTATTTAAAAAATTCTCTCTCTTGAATCTCTGGGAACTAGTCCAGGCTTGTTCCTTGATAACTCCTGGCAGATAAGGCTCCAGAAAACCCATGTCCCCTTTCCTGTCAAATTGCCCAAGGCTGCCTTGCCTGGCTAATGCCTACCAGCCCAACACAGCGTGTCTGTCCCAACCTTGTTGTAGGACCATCAGCAATGAGCATCACACAGCAACGGGGGTTTATTGCTAGGCATAGGAGGCTGCATGAGAGCGCCCTGCTCTGGAGGGTGATTTGCCATAAGGGAGTGACCCCACCCAACCCCGACTGGTCACTGCTGCTACCCAGGAGGAGGCTGGGCAATCAGCAGTGTGCATAAAGCTGCTCCCTGTGTCCCTCTGTCTGCCAGCTCCATCTCTTCTCCCCAAAGAGTCTGTTGGGCACCCTACTTCCACTGCCACCATGGCCATGTTTTCTCTGACCACTGGCATGTGGTGGCAAATAGCGTGAGGGAGGAGGAGGAGGACGTGGGACAATTATGCCCAGTGTCTCTCCATCCCCAGTACTGTAACACCCCTGTGAGACTGCAGCCCAATGGTGGAGGGGTAGAGGAACAGATGCCACAGGCCTCCCTTTACCCCGACGCCTCTCTACAGCTCTGCTTAACTGTGTGCTTATAGCACACAGCTTCCTTGCCATCAGCCTTCTCAAAGCTCCAGCAGCCATTTCTTATACAGTAAGACTGTCACAGCCATGTCAACATCACCCAGAAGCAAAGGAGTGTGACTGTCATTAACCAATATTTTCTCAGTCCTTAGCCTTAGCTGGCACCCTTGTCAGAGACTGGGAAAAGCATTTGCTGCTGTTTTCTTCCTCCAGAGTCCACGACTTTATCCTCTTCCTCTAAAGCAGAAGGCAGCTTCTAATGTGTTGAAAAAAAGGATTTTTGCAGAGCTCTGTAGCTAGTCCTTACTGAACCACAGACATTATTGCAATGGCTTTCATAGCCCTTCTGTAATAAATGAGCTTTTGGAGCCCACCACCAATGTCTTGTTAATGTTCTGGATTCAAAATGTCAATATAAAGCTAAACTGAAGAGCTGAATCAAAATGTAAGACTGCTTAAAATTTACAGTAAATGTCTCCACTCACTCATGCTAACACAGGTATTGGCGTCAGCTATAAAAGGTAGTATGCTCATTAACTGAGGACATTGCAGTAGTAGTTACAAGCTATCACACTCTCCTCCTTCTGCCCACATTCAGGTGAACCTAAGCAGCCTATGGGCCTGGACAGCTTAAAATGGGAGGACCATTAGCTGGGAAAGGACGTGCTCAGCCAAGTCAGAGGGTGCAGTACAACCGTGCAGCAACCTCTGCTAGCAAGGGCTCTACACCAGTTGAGTCTGCTTCTCGTGAGGAGGGGGGGGATGGACGAGAGGTGAAAACATCACCTGTCTGGGAGAAATCCAGCAAGGACTTAGGGGAACCTTAGTGATAAAAAGAGGAGTATTTCCTACAGAACCAGTCACAATAGAGCTACATGGCTGGAAACCTGTATTTATTTCTGCCTCTGAACACACAGGAGCTCTAAATCTCATGTCTTCTGCAAAACAGCTCAGAGCCAGTGGAGCGATCTCAGCTGCTTCAATCTGCAGGAAGACCGAAGAGCCTCCAGGAAAACCACCTGATACCCCGTGTCTGACACACAGAGGTGCTATTATTTACCGCTCAGCAAGAGCAGCAAATTATTATACTCAGCAAAGAAAAATGTTTTAGGTCTAAGTAATTATTTTACAAGTGACCTTAAAATATCCCTGTTGTTAGGAGCTTTCCTTGCAGAGGGCAGTGACTGTAATAGGATCAGGCAGTATGTTTCTTCATGCCAAGTCACCGAATGCTAAAATGATTTGTCATCTTTTGCCACAGGTCACCGCCTGACACACACATGCCACAGTCTAATGTCTCCCCTGCTTTGACATCAAAGTGTCTTCCTTCTGCCTTTGCCAACAAGAAGAAAGGCAAATAGTGGCAGCAACTGATTTTATTTCCAGGAGGGTTTTAATTAAATAAGTGGTCTCAAACAGCTTAATGGTACTAAGGCAGGGGGAAAAAAACCTTTCATCATAAAATGTATTAAATCTATAAATCTTGCTTACCCTCTCCCCCTGTAATTTTTTTTTATTTACTTTACTGTTGCATTATTTCATTGTCCCTAGAGATTTATGGCAACATTATATGACATCTCCTGGGCTTTCACAGTCTGTCAGCTTTTACAGCTCCCTCTTAATGCCGTGGGTCATAAAAGACAGGGTTCATCTCATTTTACAAAGGGGAAATGGGGAAGAAGTCCTGTGCAGATCCTCCAGTCGCAGAAAGGCTTTCACATGCTGAAATGCACCGTCATGAATAGGTTCATTGAGTCTGATGGGACTTTTGGTAACAGCAACTCTGCCTATTTGGAGGGATGGGTGATTTTTACAGCATACCCTAAGTCCTGATTTCCCATTTTAAATCAGCAATGCAGCAAAGGTGTGCTCCAGGGTGGGATCAAGGTACAGCTGAGGCGCATTCCCAAGTTTGGTGGGGTTGTCTCCGGTCTTCCCGTTCAGTTGTAGTCAGTGCTACTCATTGATGTGTCTTCGAAAGGGCTGGCTCAAATGGGTCACTCTTTTCAGCAGAAGTCTCAGAGAAGAAGGCTCCCTTCTTGTCCGTCCCAGTTTGGGGACGGGAAATAAAATGTAGAAAGCCAGAGATGCCAGCCAAACCATGGCAAGAGTCTCCATTCAAATGAAAGGGGTCTTTCCGATGGCAAGTGGTGTTATAATTATAGACTAGAAAAGAGCAAGATCAGCAGCTGCTGCTGCTGCTGCTGCTTGCGTTTGTTCCCTCTGTAACTGACAGGACAGAGTACTTGGCAAAAACAGACTTCCAGAAGTGGAAAGACATTTTAACCCCTGTTCTTGTCAGTCCGCTCCTCCTGGGGCTCAGCAGCAGCAACGTCTTGCTTCAGGTTAGGGAAAGAGCAAGGTGACTACTGCAGACCCAAAGGGGACTTTGGGACGTCTGAGGAAGAGGAAGAGTCTGGGATTTGCCTTTGGGCTTGGATTGCTGAACCAAAATAGCAGGTCAGTGGATATAACGTGAGCTTGATATGTTTTTATAGTTGGCTTAACTCAAATCTCTCTCACTCACTTTCTCTACTGTGCCATAAACCAAGAAATAAGGTGATACAATGACAAGAGGTAGGGCTGCGCAGAGGCAATATTTATTTATACATTCTGTAATGTTCCTTTCATGGTCAGTTAGGAAAAACTGATGGCTGTTATTTTTTACTGTGGTTTCTCTCTGAATCCTAATGCATCCTGAAATTCTCAGCCAGGCAAAAATCCCATTTAGAGTTAGGCTCAATATTAGTAGGGGGGGAAAAATTATTTTATTTTTAGGTATTTATGCCCAAAGGCTTCTGATGATCTGAGCAAAAGTGGAATAATGTATAACTCACAGTTCAGCCTGTGCTTGAGAAAGTTTCAGAGAGGGAACAAACACTGAACAGAAGGAAAAGTAGTGTTGTAGATATGAGCCAAAGTCTCTGCAGGCATAACATGGACATAATTTGTGTTATGTCCTCAAAACTCACAAATCCACACTAGTGGAAAGCCTAGCCCTATATCTGTTAATGAAGTTAAGGGCAACACAATTAATAGGAAAGTCTTTCATGGCACCAGTGTCTGTGGTATCTAATCTAACGCTCACTGTCCTTCTGTGGCGCCAGTGAAAGCAGCGCTCAGGCAAGAATGTGCTGGGGGGCATCGTTATGCTTAGCTCTTCCTGTCCATCTCAGTTTTAGCTTTTTAATTTCCTGTGACCATGAGTAATGTTGGAAGGACTCTCAGTCAACATGCTGCCTGCGAACCAAATGCTTGGGACCACTGTTCAAGAACCAGACCCAGCGCAAGGCTTTATGCCAAAACTTCTTGCTGGTGGGTGGGCTGTACCCAAGTGGTTGTAGTTGTTCCCAGAGGAAAAATCACAAGTGCAGATTTAAATCTGTGTTTGCTACGCTGTGAAATCTAATCAGACAGACACATAGCTGTCTTTCATAGCTTCATATAGTCTAAAGGGATCTTAGATCACCTAATCTGACCTGATGTATATTTTAGGACATTACATTATATTACCCTGAAGTCCCTATATGAACCAGCAATAAATGTTCAATAAAGCATTTGCTTAGCAGGAAACTGAAATATACTGCATTGCAGGCAAGGCAAGGCAAGGAAACCAAGGCAACAAAACCTGAAACTCCTGTAACAGTCCCACTTTTCTTTGCCCCGTTTCAGAAGCAGAAAGAAAAAGCTGCGGGCACCCAGTGCCTCCCAAGCCAATGTGAGGAGTTTCTGTTCAGAGCCAAGGACATCGAGTAAAGTGCTAGGAGAGATGGCTGGAATCTGATTAAGTAAAATATAGTTGCTTGAATCAAGCAGGCAAATTGCACTTCATGGAGAAAACTTTCCCAGTCTAATGGGGGCGTAATATTCTTAATCCTGAATCCTATTATCATTACAGCTCTGCAGTTGTGGCCAAAACCCATCCACTAGGCATTGCAAGACAGGTTTTGCTGCAGCTCCATAGAGGAGGTGGACCCATTTTGTCCAGCTCGGCTACTGGCCAGTTTCTGGCACTGTCCAGTCACTGATGCATGGGAGGATGCCTCTTTCCTGAACCGCATTTGCAGAAACTGAAAGCCATGGATTTGACACTAATCACTGCCTTCCTGCAGAGCTGCAGATGCTGTAAGGGTGCTGCAAGCAATCTTATTCCCTCCACGGCCCATGACAGAAGGGACTGTACAGATGCCCAGATACAAAGGGAGACCAGCAGAGCCACTCAGCCCCAACTCTGTGTGTCCTAGCTATGGGATTTCTTCCTGACAATCATCTTTTGTCCAACTATCTGCTGTCATCTTAAAGATCGTAAACCACAGGGTGTCTGTCCAGTCCCCTGTTCTGATATTTGGTTGCCCCTACGGTTAGAAATTTATGTTTTACTTCAGACTGAATTTGTCTAACTTCATCTTCTAATCGTTGCACTGTGTTACTCTGGGGGTCTGGGTTCCCACCAGGCTATGAGCCCTCACATTATCAGATATCTTTTCAAGATCTAAGTCCCTACATGCAGGCAGTCCCACTGGAGGTTTCCATGACAAATTGGATATTAGTGGGGAGATAGAGACACACTTCTTGACCATATGACTTGAACACACATACTCCCCAGCATCAATGGGCAAGGACTAAAGCCTCCTACAGTGATCCCAGGAAGCTCAGTGTATTGTTAAGAGTATTTTTTTACTCCATCCCCCCCCCCCCGATAGCCTAGCCACAGACATCTCCCATTGTTTATAAAGCCCTGTTTTTGCTGGAGAATGGAAATCTCTGCTTCCATTTTCTTAAGCATTGCATAATGACCACAGGCTTTTTAGCAGACAGGACTGCATTTCTGCATGCCAGTCAGCCAGTTTGGCTCCTAAATTGAACTTTTTTGAGTTCAACAACGACAACAAAAAATGTAAAGGCCTATGCCAAGTCTCAGAAACAGGAAAACTATCATTTGGATGCTAAAGAATAAACCCCATGCATCTTAAAAAACAATAACACAAGAAAAAATCTTCCAAGCTCACACAGGCAAACCTCGAACAGCCATTCTGCAGATGAGAAGAGGCAGTTTGTCAGCAATAGAAGGCTTATGTTGTCTTTTTCCTGCTGATTCCCTTGGTGACTAAAAGAAAAAGTGGCACTTTTACAGCTGAATTTTAATGGCTTGCTTTATGCTCTGCATCAGAGACACAGCCAAGTTGCATAAAATACCATCAGGCCATCTATTAACTAGGGGTTCAGATTATTTTTTTTTTTCTGAGAGTAAATGACCTACAGTAGCATCAGGAAAATATAGACAAGAATCATATTTATGATACACACTGTCTTGAGGCTTTGTGCTTTCTTAGTTACTCCCTCTCTTGTATGCTGTACCAAACTGCTTTCATCCACATTTGGAGTTATGGGGTTTTTTTAAGTTCCTATAGCATCTCCCTACACTGGGTAAGCAAGTAACAAACCCCGAGTCAAATATTTACCTGTATACTTTTAGTACTGCCTTAATTACACTGTCGCACACTGCATACCTGCCCAACCCTATGGCTTTTTTTGCATGGCCGTGCACTGCTGAAGTGTTGATGAGTATGCCTAGCTGCCAAGCTGAGAAATAACAGGGTTCCCCAGCTGATCTCAGCTGCTATCGTAACTGTTAATGAAAGAAGCAGTCTCCAAATCTCATTTGGTTTTAGATGAGTGTAGTTACCAAAGCCAGCTAAAAATACTGGATGGGGAGGAAGGTGCATGTGTGAAATTTAGCTTTACTTTTCTTGCTGGAGTGCTGGCGAAGTTTTGAAAACAATTTCAATCAAATTTACTTCCTTTTCTTTCCTCACACTGGACTGGAGCAAACTGAGAATAAGCAGAGGCTTCAAAGGTGTAATGTGTCCCTGCCGCTGCCACCCAGGCAGGTGGCCATATTCAGTGCGAGCTGTTGCTTTTGGGTGGTCTTTGAGGCAAAGTCCAAATACAGCCTTGCATCAGTCAATCTTCAGGTCTCACTGGGGCTTGTAACTTTTTATTTCTCTCTCCCTTTCTATATATATAAATACACACAGCATGTATTTATGCATTTATGTATACATAAACTATTTTATGCGTATATGTGTGTATATCTCTGTATCTGTCTATACAAGGGTGCATTCAGGTTAGGATACGCTGTCTAAAATGTTGTTGGTTTCCTGCTTCTCTTCTACTGTTTCTAGGCGCAGCCTGCCAAGAGGATGACAGTCACTTATTCCAGCAAAGTAGCAAATGCCACTTTCTTTGGATTTCACAGATTACTCCTAAAGTGGAAAGGCAGCATCTACAAATTGCTGTACAGAGAATTTATTGTTTTTGCTACTCTTTACACAGCGATAAGTGTATTATACAGGTACACTCTTTCCAATTCACATCTCATTACATGTTATACCAAAGTTTAACACTTCATAGTGTTAGGCTGATGAATGATGGTTGGGGGGGATGTTACTACGTAATTATTGTCTTTTCCTTGGACATTTTCTAATGTTCTTTCCTTTCCATGTTTACTTTAATGTTCCAGAGAACGCAGGTAGGGTATAAATAACATACAGCCTGTCATATTCAGCTGATTCTACTTTCAGCCCAGTGTTAAGCAATGGGCCTACTGAAGCTAGCCGTAGCTAGCCTGTGTTATACAGCTTCCATCGTTCTGAGGTTGAGTTGGCACCAGCAAGTGTGTCTCTCTCCTTTGAATAAGTATAGCCCTTTCGTTCTACTTGCAGAACTATGTCTTCAGTTGCTCAGTGGTAATTTCTTTAACAACCCTGAAAGGTAATAATTTGTGAGCCAGGTTATATAGTCAGGAAAAGCAGTTTTGCTTAAAGCTAGGATGGCACAGCAAACCTTATTTTTAAGCAAGCAGAGGGCCAAGCAAAACTGCATTGAAACCAGATGGGTTATTATCTGGGTTATTACTTGGGTGGGGGGATTACGTTAGAAGAGCTGCTTCTTCCACCAGGGTGTGAATTAAACACTGGTGTGACAGATGCAATGCATCAGTTAGTACAGTGAAGCTTTTAATTGTTGAACTACACTACACGAAAGTATCAAAATCATGATTCAGCTCTTACCTCGATCTGTAATTAGACCTCAGTGTTTGCTTTTTATGTGGCACAAGGAGAAAATGAGCTTCGGTTTGTCTGTTATTAATCACTGATTTTCCAAAATGTTCAGTAATCTATATCTGTAATCTCAGAAAGAAAATTATAGTATTAATAGGTAAAGAAACACCAGAGTCTCACATTTATTTAAATTGATCTAGTTTTACTGAAATGTTAGGCAATTAAAGACCATGGTAAATACACCATGGAAAGCTTTCTATATGCGCTCCAGGTGTCATTGCACAATTGTAAGCAAAACCCACCAAATATTTGTCATGTGTTCCTTTTATATGATATCAAATAACTGTAATACTTATTTATATAAATAAAAAAAAAATTTACATTTAAGCTTGTTGTATTTCATTAGATATCTTTTTCCATGGGCAGAAGTTGCCATGCTCCACTCATTTTCTATCCTTTGGTGAATATTTGCCTCGCTGCAAAATAAATACAGTTGTTGTGGTTTTAATCTTGTGGAAAAGAAGAAATTTTGTAGGAGTAAGAGTAAAAAACCTGCTGCAACAACATAACATTTTCAAATAAGAGTAATTAGAGATTGGTAACTTTTGCAATTCAAGCAGACATGAGCATTTTTGTTAAGTAGCCCTCTGAAAAAGGAGGGCAGGCTCTACTTGCAGACTTATGGCTTGCTGTTATCATTGGTCTGCCTGAGATAGCAAGCTAATTCTGCAGGTGTATTGATCCTAATTAGTAGTACCAGTCAAATTAGTCATGAGGAACCTGAAGAGACCAGGGAATAATATTGTCCTCTCCTCCAGCTTCTCTATTACATGCCAAAAGTGTTCAGCACTTTACCTTTAAGAATTTGCTTGAAGACATTAGCCAAGGTTGTTCCCAATTGCACATACCTGATTATTTATACATATTTGCATTTTGTAGCTAGTGCCAGAATATTATGAAAGGACAGATACATTTTATTTTTGCTGCAGATTTTTTCTTACAGGTAGCCAAAAACGGTTCTTTGAAAAATTATCAATTTACTGTGACAAATACGCTGAACAAATCCCAGTAACTTTTGTGCTTGGTAAGTACTAGTTACATGTGAAATTATTCTCCAATGCTGTCTTTGTTCAGGCATTTGTGAATGTCCATGCATGGAAGCATTTCAGAGCTGAGGGGCTTATGGGAGGTTAGAGGCTCACAATAAAGTCATCAGCTTCCAACAGGTCTCCTTAAATTCGAGTCGCTTTTGTGACATCAACGTTTATGCTCGTGTTCTTAATATATCAAAAAAAGAGTAGTTTCCATATACGTTATATGTATAATATATATATAATATGTATATAAAAATATATATCATTTCCATATACACTAAATATAAATATATATCTTAAAAATATATAAATATATATATTGTGCCCACTAACACTGATACATTGTGCCTGATCTTTCAAAGCATTAAATCCACTCAAGGTTTACTACAGAAGAGGAAATCTGGAAGTTCATGAGTATGAGATACTCAGCTGGAACAGCCATTAAGTTGCAGTGTCTATTAAGTAATTAGCACTGATCGCATCCTGGGTTTTGATGTGACTGCATTTATTCTAGGAAATGTAGCATCTTAGTGATATGAATAACACTCTGCAAATTAAATCAAAGTAACCTAACCAGAAATCCTGACAGGCACTGGACTTCTTTTTTTCCTTCTAACCCCCAGGTTTCTACGTTACTTTGGTGGTGAATCGCTGGTGGAACCAGTTTGTGAACTTGCCATGGCCAGATCGTCTGATGTTCCTCATCTCCAGCTGTGTCCAGGGCAGAGATGAATATGGGCGCTTGTTAAGGAGGACTCTCATGCGTTACGTGAATTTAACATCTTTGCTGATCTTTCGCTCTGTGAGCACAGCCGTGTACAAAAGGTTCCCCACCATGGACCACGTGGTAGGAGCAGGTACTGGAGTCCTCCTCCCCAAAATTTCTTTCATTTTCCTCAGAGGTGGGGACACAGGGAGGGAAGGAGCCAGGTCATTTTTTCTTTCCTCTTTGGCCCCATGTGTGCCTTGTACAAACCCGTGTCAAAGCTACCACCTTTTTGTCAGTGTCTTAAATGATGTTCCCTTAAGTGTGCATCTTTAATGCTCTTAAAGTCATCATCTAGTGACACTATAGAAATCAAAGGAGTTTGAGACTCTCATGTGGACCTGCTTTCAGACATCATGGAGGCAATAGGCCTGCCCCAAACACACAGGCATATGCAGCAGGGGCAACATTCTCCAAAGTGTGAAAAATAATGCAGTTGCGATATAGTATGATGTAGTAGGAATGGTGACTTGTTGTATGGCATTGCCTCGATGACTAGGGTATAACTTTGCCTCATGTGTCTGAGGCTGATCTCTGCAGGCACTTCACAAGTACAGCTTTATCTAAATTTATTTTAAGCAGATTGCACATTTTAAGTGTCGTTATGTACTTAATCCCAACCCCAAGGTTTTTTTTCTTTATATTTACAACCTCACCTTAAGTGTGGGTTTTTCAGGGATAAATACACTAAGTATTAAGCACTTCTTTATTTTCTGTTTGTTTTGATAACACAGTGAGTGTGGTGATGGTGAAGAGAAGTTCAATCATGTAAGACTTTGCTTGTCTATGGAGGACTGACCTCTGAGTATTTAAAGGCAATGTGTCATGCCGTGGCTTCTGACTGGTGTGGTCAGTGTCAGGGGTAGAACACCAGCGCAGAGATGTGGGGATCTACTCCAAACAGGAGAAGTCATATGTTTTTTACTGAACATCTTCATTTCTTGAAATTATTCCTTTGGCAGAGATTAGTGAGCAAAGTTGTAGCAAGTTAAAATATGCAGTGTGTATATACATATACACATTTCAAATATGTGTGAGAAGCTTTGGATATTAAAAAAAAATGCAGGCAGAATGCACTGATCTCACTGGAAAAAAAAATCATTTATGTTGGATTCAGTTGGATTGTGAGGTTCTCTTCCTTGTGCTGTTCAACAAAACTGTTTACCTGAGCCTGTGAGAGGTCAAGGAAGCTTCTGTCACTCTCCCCAGCAATCTGTTTCTAGTATGCACTGGAAAATTACAACATTTCCAGCAGGCTAATCCAGCTCTGCCTCCCTATTGCTAAAGACAATCTGTTCCTAAAGAGACAAAATGTTGCAGCATTGTACAAAATTTGTAGACTGGAAAACAAGTTTTGGTTGGTGCCTTTTTTTTTGAACAGTGGAAAATATGCTACTATAAACTGTATAACTAAGTATTGATTGTGTAGTCAGCTCTGTGGATTTCAGTACTTATTCTGTAGGTTTTAATGCATATTGTGCCACCGAATTTTTGTTGATGCACTTGAGGGTATATTTTGCTCCTATTATCATCCAGTGATTAAGACAGTACTCTGCAATTCTCCCCTCCCTAGCTCCCTATGGCATTACATATCAGACTGCATGGGAGTGCAGCATTTAATATGAATGTGAGTAGCAGAATCTGATGCTTACAGCACAGTCATCATTGAAACAACTCGTGCCGACTTTGCATTTCACTATCAAACTGAGAATTGGCACAGCGTAACTATCGCTACACATTTCTCAGCAAATGAACTGCTTAAATTAATAGATTTTAAATCTGAGAACAGTATCATGATAATCTAGTCTGACTCACCCGTAACACAAGGCATAAAAGCTTACTCACAACATCCTTTATCATGTTGCAGTTTCTGATTGAGCTATAATACCTTCTAGACATATATCCAACCCTGATGTAAAATTCAGCTGGGTATACTGGAGACTACTGCATCCTAGGTGAACTGACATTCACAACGGTGAACTCACTGTTGAAGAGCAAAATTTTATTCTCAGTCTGAACTTGCATGGAGTCATCTTCTAGTCACTTGATTTTTTAATGGGTTTGGGCTGTTCTTTTTCTAATTAGATCAAAACACCATTTTTCTCTCAATAGTTACCTGTTAGCAGAGTGCATAAAGGTTTGAATAGACTTAGGAGCTTCACTACCTGTAGTCTCTCCCTACAAGATACAGTCTTCAGTGCTGGATCTTCCTCGTAACTCTTTTCTGAACCCTTTCTCATTTTTTAGCATTCTTTATACAGCTGTAGACAGTAGATGCATGTAGATTCATGACATTATGATGCTGACTACTGCAGCACATATGCTGTAAGCATCCGGCCTAGCAGCAGTCCTGAGCATACCAATCCTGTTGGCTGCAAGGTGCAAGAGGGAAGTTGGATGCTCAAGAACACAAGTTTTAAAACACATGAGTAATGAGGTAGCGGCTGGGCAGAGAGCAGCCCAAAACAGTTGAGAGGAAATGCTGAAGAGAAACATGAGGTGTGAGCCCACCTACATGAATACCTACCAGCGGGTGAAGTTTGCAGTCCCAAACCCTCTACTGGAGTGAAGTACCTAAATTCTTTCCCACATAACACAGTAGCAGAAAGTGAAACTTTTATCTACTTGACCGTTGTTAGTGCATTCTGGAGATGTGGGAGATTACCTTATTTCAGTTCCTTCTTCTCTAACCACTGGGCTTCAGGGTATTTGGCATGGGTGCCCTGAACCAGTATTGCCTCAAACCATTCAGTTTTGACAGGAGAACTGAATACTCCTTGAATCACTTGAGGGAGAGCATGAGTGACTTTTTCTAGCCAAGCTTGTGTTCTCATCAATAATTTTCCCGTAAGACCACTTTGGCTAACACTGTTTACATTAGTGTCCTTTGATTCTTTATTGATTGCATCCCATGTCGAGCTTTTTGTACTTTCACAAGGATTCAGTGCCCTGTCATTCCTTAGATCATCCTTTTCAAGATCTTGGCACAGTATTTGCCAAACATTTCCAGTTCTCTGGAACTGCTCCAGTCTTCCAGTGCTTTTCAAAACCAGTGTTCTTGTTCAGAGAGTTCCTCAGTTAATTCTTTGAACACTCTTGAATAAAAATAGTATGACCATATTTAGAAACAATTTGATTTTAATAACTGAGGTTTGATATCCTCCCCTCTATTTAATGGAATATAAAGTGTTTCTTTACCACTGCAATAACAGCAAGCAGTTCTGAACTGCATATTGTTTGTATTGCCCTAACCTTCACCAGTAGTAAGAGCAATCCAGAATTGTTTCATATATTCTGTGATAGGAATACTAGGCATTATTAATATCCACCAAAAAGAAGATTTAATTAACATAAACACTAACACCTTAAGTTTAAAAATAATGACAATGTGAATGATACTGTTAAAAGAACAAGGCTTTTTTTGAGCTTTTCTGAACAAAAATGTACCCAGTTTAGTGGAGCACTGAACTGATCCTTGGAGCTTTGCTGTTCTTTGTGACCCCCTCAGGCTGTGTCCTTCCAGGTAATGACTTCCCAGAGCCTCTCAAGTGACTTGCATCCAGCCTTCATTCCAGACCGTCAATTTTCTGATATCCTGTCTGTCTGTTTCAGCCTGATAGAAACATCTTTTCCTGTCCCATAATAAGGAGATTGGCCAGCCAAAAATCAAAGGCAGCCTGAAAGACTGACTTTTAGGAGTCAGAATTCGTAACTAGCAGGTCAATTTGTCCGGTTGCCTGATTATTTCTGTGCAGTTTATTTGGAGAGCTGGCTGCAAACTGCCTAGGGATGTTATAAAGCTGTATCTTACTCTGCACTCAAATTCCAGGATACTCCAGGAGTACTGTGTCTTGCTGCTGAACTTTTCCTCTCCTTTTACCTTATTCACATTTTTATACTAAACACAATTGAGTTTGTGGTCTGGGTTTCTTTTTCTTGTTTTTTTTTTTTGCTACTTCGTGTATCATTAGCAATGTTAGTAACAATGGGCTAACTCTTCATTACTAGTCGGAGACTAGAAAAATTTTTCTGTCTATTCTCAATCCTCTTATTGAATTTTCAGCACTCAAACTTGTAATTAATTGGCTGAGCCCCTTGCTTTGGGGCTGCCATGTTATTAACTTTGTCCTGTTTCAGACCTAATGTCAGCATGACAAAAGAAGCCTTATACCCACTCTGGTAGCTGACACGCACATCTGAGGAAAAACTAAGATCCCCCAAACCTGAAAATTGCTCCAATCCCAGAAAATCCAGGATTTGGACTAAGGAAAATGTGAAGTTCCCCCTTATGAATTTTCTGAGGTTGTTTTTCTCAAAGGCTGAGTGGTAGGAGGACAGCAGAGCAGCGCAGAGTTTTCTTACCCACAAAACCCAAGGGGGTGGAGGTGCTTCTCCAAAAACCAGCTGCTCCTGTGCCAGTCCCAGGCAGTGAGCTGCTCTGGTGCAGGTTTTGTCCCACACAGCCCTGGCTCCCCTCCTATCTGACCTTGGACTTGCTCGCAGCAGGGGGAAGCAGCACTTCACAAGGCCAGGAGAACTCTGCAGGAAACTTAATACCTTCCCAGCACCCCGGTGAGGCAAACTGCCAGGCAGAGAGCAGCTTCAGCCTGCAGCCACACAGCACGTCATCTGGCCCAGTGTCCTGCTAGCAGCAGGACCTCTGTGCATGATTCCTTTTCTATCTCCTTGCACACCTTCGTAACCCCAAAGAAAACATGAAACGCAATCTGGCAGGGAAGTATTTCGCTGGCAGAAGGCACGCTCTCTGTTGAGCTCTGTTTCATGCATGCACTTGTATCCTCTGTTGCTTGCTCACTGCTTTGCAGATCTACCAAAAAATTAGCAGAATCAGAAGGTCACGTAACTGCTCTTACAACATATGTTGAGATGCTGCTAAAAGCCATCATTGCTGAAAAGCGATAGTTTCTTCATTGATATATCTAGTTCTGTATTTTTTCTGAAAGTAGAATATGAAACTAGAGACTAATCTGTACAATTCTTAGTATTATATGTATCTACAATATGTCAGTGGTCAGATATGAGAACACAGTAATAGCAAATTATTGCACGTATTGATCGAGAGGTATTTTGCGTAGGTAGTTATTGCAAAAAGAAGTTGTTTCAAGCAAGATATATCTTGGCAAAAAAAAGCTCAAAAACAAGGTGGCTACTAGTTAGAATTATAGTGTTTTGCATAGTTCTATGCAAATATCACATAAACAGATTCAAACATATGCAAAATTTATAATAGCAGTAGCACTGAAAGCACAGAATAAATGAAGTCTCTTTTTTTTTTTTTTTTGGTAAACAGGTTTTATGACAAGATATGAAAGAAAAGTTTTTGATGACCTTAAGTCTCCTCACCTGAAATATTGGGTTCCATTTGTCTGGTTTGGAAACTTAGCATCAAAGGCACGAAAAGAGGGAAGAATTCGAGACAGTGTAGATCTGCAGACACTGATGAACGTAAGTAGAAAAAGTAAATCTACAGAAAACTAATCTGAAATTGCTATGTGGTGGCTTTTCACTTACGTAATTTGATTTAATGCTCAGAGCTCTCCAGTGTCATCTAAATGATCTTATTTATACCACTTTTCTCTGTGTACCCCCGTACACTCAAGCACACACAGCAGCAGTTCACAGGAATTGTGCTTATATGACTAAGAAGGTATTAACTGAAGCAACAAATTGATGAGTAAAAAATTATTGTAACATCGCTGTAAACTCATACTGGTTCCATTGCTGCAGGGAAAAAAAATGAGAATAATTTGACATTTTGAAGATTTTAATATCAGTTTCAGGGAAGATAATCTCCCTGAATATTTCATTAAGTGGTCAAACATCCTTTTTATGATATAATATATTCTCTTTCATGTATCACTAGACTGTGGATAAGATAGAAGCAAAAGATAATTTGTGAAGAAATACGTAATATACTAAGCATTCCAACTCCATAAACTAAAATATACTAAGCACTCCAGCTTCTGCTAGTGTGGCCAGCAGGAGCAGGGCAGTGATCGTGCCCCTGTACCCAGCACTGGTGGGGCCGCACCTCAAATCCTGTGTTCAGTTTTGGGCCTCTCAGTACAAGAAGGACATTGAGGTGCCAGAGCATGTCCAGAGAAGAGCAACAAAGCTGGTGAAGGGTCTGGAGTGCAAATCTTACACGGAGAGGCTGAGGGAGCTGGGGTTGTTTAGCCTGGAGAAGAGGAGGCTGAGGGGAGACCTTCTCACTCTCTACAGCTACCTGAAAGGAGGTTGTAGCGAGGTTGGCATTGGTCTCTTCTCCCAAGTTACTAGCAATAGGACGAGAGGAAATGTCCTCAAGTTGCATCAGGGGAGGTTTAGATTGGATATTGGGAAAACTTTCTTTACTGAAAGAGTGGTCAGGTGTTGGAACAGGCTGCCCAGAGAGGTGGTGGAATTGCCATCCGTGGAGGTGTTCAAAAAACATGTAGATGTGGCACTTAGGGGCATAGTCCAGGAGACGTGGTGGTGGTAGGTTGACGGTTGGACTTGATGATCTTAGAGGTCTTTTCTAACCTTAATGATTCTATGATTCTGTGATTCTCAGTAAATATTCAAATGTGACAATGAGGTGCTGGATAGACTTATGGTATCAATTTATATATACTACACTTTCATATTTCTGTCATTTTATATGTGCAAAAATTAACTGTAACAAAATATTTATAATTTAGAATTGAACCCCATGCAATTTTAGTTTGTTGAGGTTTGTTTATTCTGGGTTTGGTTTTTTTTTTTCTTTTAGGAAATGAATAAGTACCGGTCTTGGTGTAGTCTTTTGTTTGGTTATGACTGGGTTGGAATTCCACTGGTCTATACCCAGGTACTGAGCTATTACCCTTTACAAAATTCGAAACACAATTTCTCTAAAAGGGGAGCTTGGTGCAAAACATCCATAGACTCAACCAGATTCTCCTAGCTGTTGAGCACTCGTTGACTCCCACGTGATTGTGGACGCCTGGCTAACTATTAAAGTCATATTTAATGCGGCCATGTTTTGAAGTCCTTGCATAATTTGGGAGAGGGGAGGGAAGCACTGAGATGTTTTTATGTTTCTTGGGTCTTCTTCCTGGCTATAATTATTCCTGCAGCCTCTCTATTTGTAATACCTCCCTACAGAATTGTAAATTATATGGCAAAAGGCAGTCAGAAGCCTTTGGGTATGTGTTGCCTTATGCATAAGATTGCATTTTTGCATGATTTCAATTAAATTTTGTTCTTTGCAGGTTGTTACTCTCGCAGTCTATACTTTTTTCTTTGCCTGCCTGATAGGGCGCCAATTTTTGGATACTGACCAAGGGTATCAGGGGCATGACTTAGATCTTTACATTCCAATCTTCACACTGTTACAGTTCTTCTTCTACGCAGGATGGCTCAAGGTAAACTCACTTTCTGGAAAGGTCATAGAGGAACCCTCCCTAGGGGAGCTGGTGAAGGTGACAGAGCTAAACTCAAGGTGTCCAGTTTGTGGCACACTGTAAAATCACTGAAGATTAATGGAGTTACACCAAAGCTGAATTCAGCCCAAAGTGTCCTGTGGTCATAAAGAAAAATCATGCAATACATTTTTAATTCCTCTTGACAGATCTTACAGTTAAAAAACTGTTGGGAACATGAAAGAGCTCATTTTAGTAGGACCAGTGCAGCCACGACTCCCTAAAGGAGTATTGCTCCAGCAAAATCAGGTCCCAGGACTTGGACTATAAAATGACACATGAAAGATATTTAAAAAAAAAAACAACAACACCTTTCTCCCACTCTGCTGTGCAGTGGGGAAAGACTGCTGCAGACCTGACATGGGCTGAAAGGGCAGAATCATACTTTCCTCTTATGATCAAAGCCAGACTTTAGTATCTGCTGTTAACTTAATCAGATGCAGGCAATTAAAAGTCTCCAGTTCCAGAGGGCTATCAAACAGTGACAGCCAATATTGGCTACAACCCCACTGCATAAAAATGTTCATTAAAAAGAAAAGTTATAGAAGGAATTAGATGCTACCCATGAGCCCACTGATGCCTGCTCAGTTAACATATCGTCATTGATCTGATAGTTGAGTAATTAAGCCACATACCTCATGGCAGTTCTCTCCTCTGCAGTGAGTATGAAGATAGACTAACTGGAAAAAAGTTTCAAACAAAAAGTAAAATGGTACTTTAGGGTCAATGTGCATTAAGATTTCCTTTTGGGATTATTAACGATGGCTGGACACTTAGAGCTAACTTTTTTGTTATAATATAAATTGCAAAAAATTGACCAGTTTTAGAGCCCCCTTCCCACAGCCAATTCCAAAGGGCAAAGTAGAGAAGGCAGCACATCGAGCTGGTGGATTGTGGGGGAAAGTAAAGTGCCTGCATGGCAAGCTCCTCTAGTCCTGTGTCCTAGGAAATTGGTGGTGGGGAAAGGGGTTTGCTGCATAGGGACCAACCTGGAGGGGAGCGGGAGAGAGAGGAAGGGAGGCTGGTGCAGCACGTTGCTCCTGCAGAAATATGAGGCTTTGTTTCCAGGCAATGTCTTCCAGGGTTTTACCAGAAGGTTACAAAACTGTAAGTTGTTTCTCTTGACCACCCTGCTGGTGCTCCTGAGGGAGGAATGGTTTCCCTTTCGTCGGCACCCAAGGCTGTCAGTAGCATCTCTTCCAGTTAGGCTCAGGGCTTCCAGCCAGCTCCTGGCTAAGGCAGCTATAAGATGCCATTGTAACTGAAAAATCTTCTGCATAAGGAAATGAAAGGGAGGAGAAGCATTTTTTAAAAGTTAATTCAATATAGGCAGTGCTCCCTCAGACCGGAGGTTTGTCCAAACCTGCAGTGCCCCTGCATCAGGATATTTCTGTCTTGAAGGTTATAGCGGGTTTCTTGCTGAGTGTATTGGGCTTTGGCTGCCAGGGTGCAGAAAGGGGCCCAAGCTATTGACTTCCAGTAACTTGGCAATTCCTCAGAAATGATGGCTAAACTGAGCTCACTGCTTGGCCTTGGGCCTGGTTTGTTATACCTACAATACAGAGGCAAAGTTTGCCATCACATGAGGCACTTCTAAGTCCCCATTTTCATTACAGGGATAGACGGACCATCCAAATACAGGGCTTAGCTGTCCAGCACTACATTCCTTTCTGGAGAATAAAGTCAACCAGGTCAACCAAGCAAAAGGCCAGCACTGCTGTTCCCTCTGTCACAGCCCTGCTCGCTTTTTTTAGGTCAGGTGACAGGATTTGCAGTGGATTTTTGGGCAGTGATCCCCCTGTTTACACTGAACTGATCCAGTGTCTTCCCTGGGGAGCTGCAACACAGGCTGTGTTCTGGCTCATTCCTATTGCAGCACTTCCATAGCTATACCCAAAATTTCATGCCATGGGCCAGGCCAACGAGTGTGAGCAGAGGTGTCTCCTGTCTCTTTTTTGTTCCTCCTGCCTTGCAGGTGTTTTTGTTGTGTTAGTCTGATCAGCAGTTCATTTGTTGTCTTCCACTGCTGGCCTGGGAAGTGATGGCCTAGGAGAGTCAGCAAGTGCTTACCTACTGGTACAGCCTAGAGACACATAGGAATAAATAGCCAGGGAGTGGCTGCCTTACTATTATAAGTTATTTAGATCATAGCTGTCCATAGTGAGGTTCATGAGCAGGGCAGTTTAATCATACAGTTGCTTCACCCATATCCGTGTTAAACCAAGGATCCAGCCACTGCTCCTGTGCATGGCCCTGGTGACCACCAGGAAGGCTTGGGAGGGTCAGCAAGAATGTGACTGGCTTCAAAACCGGGGCCTAAAAAGACAAGCAGGAGAAAAGCATCAAGGGGAGAGGATATTTAACCTCAGTGTACCAAGAAACAGAAATAGAGAAGCAGTCTGAATTTCCTAAATTTTTTTGTTTTCTTCTTTTTTTCCCCCAGCAGCTATGAGTTTTCTCCCAACAATGTTCTTTGGGGTCATGGGGACAGAGGGGCAGTCTCTGGTTGTTTTTCTATTTATTTATTCCTTTGTGGGGTACAGAACTGGATAAGGCAATGGGCAGCCAGAGAGGTTTCCTTTCCCAGCCTAGTTTCCAGACTAAAGCACTTCACCACAAAGTGCCTGGGCTCACTGTATGGTTGACTCCTGCACAGGATGGGCTTCTCCCCTGCAGTTTTAATCACTTAATGTACAGAAACCCAAAACAGCAGGCTGAATTAAAGAACAAACTCAGATCCTGTCTCTTGTCTTTGGCTAGCATGATGCACGATGTCCACTTGACTCAAGTCTTTTGGTGGGCCGCTTTTCCTGAAAAGCTTCAGAGGGATGCCATCAGCATCACCCCCGATAAAGAAGCAGGGGCTAAGGGCCGAGGTGGAGAGATGAGCTGTACTCCCTCCAGCAGACTTCAGCTGCAGGGCTCAGGAATACTGACCCAATGGGCTGGCAGAGTATCGTAGACCGTAATGCAATAACACAGCCTCTAGCTGCTAAACTGTTCATCTAAATCAGCCAAATAAAACAGTAAGGAAAGTTAATGGCTATCTTATGTGACAATTACTGTGGCCCAGACATGTCTCAATTCCCAGTATGCCAGCATTGACAATCATGATTGACAGCACCAACGAGGCACGGATGTATGAATCTATAGGGAAAGCAAGATGTTCCTTCGCTAGTCTGGCAAAACCATCACACAGGAGCTCAAGCTATGATTGCAAGTGACAGGCAGGGAGAGGGAGAAAAATCTGATCCTATTTTCTCTGCGGCAGCAGTCCTGACGTGGTATGCCAACCTCTATTCACTGTCTCATTTTCCTTTCAGGTTGCTGAACAACTTATTAATCCATTTGGAGAAGATGATGATGATTTTGAAACTAACTGGTGCATCGATAGAAATTTACAGGTTGCTGTTGTTATTTCTACTTCCAGTTTTACTGTACCATAAGTTATCATTACATGTAGTCCTACTTCTTATATTGAGGTGCAAATTAAGGGCAAGAAGTGTCAGCAAAACAAATTCTTTCCCTGAAGGAGTACCTATAGCTGTGATCTTCAGATTTTCCTTTTACAAGCTAATGCATCTTGACTTTGGTATTTGGCATTTATGATGCCTGACTAAACAGGCAAACAGCTGACCTCAAACTATAAGCTCATGTTATGCCTGCAAAAACACATAATGTAGGTCAATCCTGCAAAATCCAAAAGCCATCTATTCCCACATGGATAAGAATACATTTTGCTAATCTGAATGTCTAGAGATTTCATTATTGTGTATGAACCTTCCTTTAAAAAAACCAAAAATGGCAGTGAAGATACCAAAAAGACCAAGTAGGGCTCTGAACTAATAAGCAGGGCTCGTACCATGATTCATGTCATGATGCTGCTGCCCATGGCAGCATCTGTGGTCAGCACAGGAGCCAGTGTCCTCAGTGGCGGGAGCTGTGAGATGGCCAGGGTACAGATTTATTGCAGTTACCCCCAGATCCCAAACAGCCCCTCTCCGTCGTGGCTTGAAGGAGCCCGAAGACATGAAGAGGTCCCATGGCACCCACTGCTCCCCTTGCAGGTAGAGCCAAGCATGGGGCTAGGCTGCTCTCAGACCCCACGTTTTCTGGGGACTACTAAGACTGCGAAGCAGAGCCCAGGTGTTAGAGGGACCAAGGGCAGGACAAGCAATTTGCAAGTAGCATATTAAGCAAGCAAGCAATGCAGGTACACGCAGGAGTGGGAAGGGCCTCCCTGCAGCCAAAGATGCTCTCTGGCTTAACGCTACTTCAGGCTACTCATGCTGTGGTGCCTCAGAGCCCTTTCTTTAAAATATATTGGAAGGCCCTAGAACATTATGGTCACATACTTAGTTTTGAATGTCTTAAAATGTGGACGAAGCCTATCAGAAAACTTCTCAACCTCTGGACATTTTAAGGAGCACAACTAATACGCTACATAGACTTCCCATAGCACGTGGAGAATCACATATCCATTTAACTACATCATGCATGAGGAAAGGACTTCAATCTGACACAGATATCTTTGCAGCATAGAAGACTCAAGATACACTAAAATTTATGCTTTCATGACTATAGGAGGGTATAAAGGGTATGTTTTGTAATATTGAGTATCTTCCCAATGCCTAGGCCAGCTTACGCATCTTACTTTAAAGGGTTTCTGAAAGAAATGTTGACCCAGGAAGTACAAAGCATATTATTTTGTATACTGTACTATGTTGAAAGTGACATGATTTATACCAAAAAAAATCTAAGGTCTCACTCCTGGCGGTGGATGAGATGCACATGAATTTACCAAGGATGGAGAAAGATATTTACTGGAACGATTCCTCTGCCCGGCCACCCTACACAAAAGCAGCTGCTGATTACTGTATTCCTTCATTTCTTGGCTCAACAATTGAAATGGGGTGAGTGGCACGAAGGGTCCTTAATGCCATCAGGAGATCATCACCCCTAAAGCCCACGCTGACTGACGGACAGTCAGTGCAGGGCTGCAGGCTATGACGATACTGTGAACGGGAAAGGCAGAAATGGAAGATGATGTTAGGAGGGAGTGGACAGGCTGGTGTTGGTGGAATGATGTCTCCAGTGGTCTACGTGCTCATACGAACTGTGCACCCATAGCTTAAATTGTGTAATTAATAAATAGGTTATGTTTTCAGGGAGGGTTTGTTGATAGTTTCTGAGCACAGGATGCCGCCTGAAGATAATGACTGACTTTTATTAATATTTTTTTATTTACTACAGCTTCTTCATACACCCCCAGTTAGGAGAATAGTTACTTCTTTGCTTGCTTTATTAGCAGATGATGGCCAAAATCAGCCCAGATTTCTGTGAAGATAAGCAAGAAATTATTTTAATCATTGTATGACTTTCATTGGCTAATAATCTAGGCATGGAAGTTGGAGTCATCAGCTTTTGTGAAGAGGTAAAGAAGAGTTATTTGCAGAGATCAACACAAGAACCATCCTTATAAAGAAACATATAGAGGATATAGGATTGTCCCGTGTCATCAGAACCTACATGAGAAACCAGTGATAAGCCAGTCAGCTTAGAAGCTGTTGCGTTTAAACAGTCATTACTTGCTGTAATATAGAATAGGACAGTAAGTGTAAATACCACCATGCCTGAACAAATATCAGGGCAAGTATACATTTTTATCTGAAAACCTTTTTAAAAAATTTATAGTAGCCATTTTTTAAATACTTACCTCAAGAATTTTTCATTTTTCCAAAATTTTCCAGCCTCTATCAAAATAAAATGTACTTAATTTTTTGCTTCATTTGGCAAAATGAAATCGGTGTTTTCTCATTTTTATTCCTCTTATTTTTCCATTTTTGCATGCATTCTAGTACAAAGAACAATGGTTTATATGAGTTCCTTCTATCACATGCAGCCTTTCCAGAATATATTTCCTTCTGGAAAAGCTATAAAATGGCCAAAAGAAAAGTAAAGAAGAAAGTAAAACAGTAAAGAAAAAACCCATAGAATATAATCTATTTTACTGCAATTGCTAGGGAAGAAAAGTGGCAAAGAAAAGAAGAAACATTAAGTGTGCAAACAATTTTTTAGTAAGAAGCACTTCACCCAAAAAATGAAGGGGGGAATGAATGAAAAATAGCTCCATGTTAGCCCCCATGAAATGCAAACAGCTCTGATGTGTTTTTTTAATTAATTATTTTCTCCTCTGAACTGTTTTGTTGTTCATGTCTCTAAAAAAACTGGGTAGTTCTCATGCAGATTTCAAAAACAAGGTCTAAAGAGTCAACCAATATATAAAACTGAGCCCAAATCCAAAGCCTTCTCCAGTCCCCTCAAGTCAACATCTTCCCAAATGCTGGATGAAATTCCTCTGTCCCTCCAGGTTAGTGTCACTTCCATGTGCTCCTCACCTTAAATTTGGCCCAAGCCCCTTTGCCACCCTTGCAATTAGGACAGGTAACTGGGTCAATTTGACTTGTCTTCTGGGGTGGACTGAGTCAGTAATACCTACTGAATTGCCTGGCAGATGAAACAATAGTTGTTCTCATGAACCACCGAGGCCGGGCAGAAGAGTACCAGGTACACGTGGGACTTTCAGACACACTGTCATGACCCAGAAGTAAGTGAGATTTGGCCATCTGAGTAATTCCATCATTTTTTGAAACTGTCACACTCCACTTCCCAGAGTAGCTTTTTCACTGTTGTTACTTTTGCCCGAAGGATTCTCCTGAAAATAGTATCTACAGCACTGAGCAGGGTTTCCTTCTTTTCTTTCCATCACCCTAAGCACAACACTAACCATGTGGAGCTGCCTTAGAGGGGCTACAGCCCAAATATGAAATGGGGCCAGGTACCTGGCTGGATGCCCTCCCAGACTGGTCCTCAGGATAAGAGACATCTGGACATGGAGAGGTTTCTGGGTGATCCAGCTGGTCCAAAGGCACAGGCACTATTTCCTGGTGCTCTCACCCCTTTTCCACCCCTTCCATGCTCCTCCTTGGGGACACACTAGGTCCTTGGTTCCTATGTCTTCTTGCTGAGACAGAGGGATATATGTGCATGTAGGCCATGTATTTCGTATACATAAGTGACACATACTAACCTGGCTTTATTTGGCAGGCTGGCCGATACTGAATTCCTCTATGGAGAAGAGTGGCCCTGGGAAGAGGAGAAACACCGAAGACAACATTCAGTGCTGAGAAGAGTCAAGAGATTTCTCAGTGTCCATGAGGGCCCTTCGTCCCCAGCTCACCGGCGCTACAGCCGGCAGACAAGTGAGAATTCAGTGTTTTTCCCAGCAGATGAAAAAGGGCACATCAGACGGTTGCAAGAAATGCACACAAGAGGGAGACACTCTACCTCAAGCTTCAAGAAGAAACATGAAGCAGTTGACAGAAGTAACAGATTCCATAGCAGCAGAGATCTAGGACCCATAACTGAAACCTCAAGGAATGAGGCACAGTTTGACGAGAGTGACACGTCATCCGAGACAAACAAGCCAGTTCCTGAGGTCGTAATCTCTGAAGCTGAGGAGAAAGCGCCTGATGTGCTGGGCAAACCAGATCTGCAAACAGAGCACACTGCAGGCATGCCAGAAGAGGAGTTCCAAAGGAGCCTAATTGAGGCAAAAGTGTCTCTTCTGGACCATCCTTTTCCCCACCCAGAAATTACTACGTACCTCCCAGGCTCTGAGGTGCACCAGTCACTTCCTACTGTGATAGGGGAGCCCAAACATGAGCCCCACGGTAGTAACATAGCTGGTTTCATAACAGATCGTGAGAGAAACCTTCAGCGATGGAGTTTACCAAGCTTCCATAGTCATAGTACAGCGTCAAATGCCAACACTGCACCACCTTTAACAGATTCTGGGACAACTTCCCAGCAAAGGACCTTCAGTGATGGAAAAAATGTTAGTTCTGCTGCTGCTCCAGAGGCGTTTGAGATGCAGCACTTATGGGAAAACCTGGATAGTAAAGAAACAGCGATAGTAGAATTTTCTAATGAGAAAAGTGAAAGAAAACTTTGACCATGCTTCCCCTGGGTCTAACAGAACTTCCTGTCTTCTCTTGAAAGTGGTTCTCACACAGGTTTGCTAAAAGTGCAGAAAGGCAGACAGGATGCTCAGACAAGTCCTGAGCAAGATGGAAGTCCTGAGCAATGGAAGATTTGGGTGCCTAAATAGGAGGCATTGTGGTGACATGCTTTAAGCCACTTGGTCGCTGGCCTGAAATTATGACCCTGTGGGGAAAACATTTATGGGGAGAACTGGGAGCCTCAGGAGTGGATGCAAACCAGCCAGTGCACGCAGCAGTGAGCTGTGCAGGCTCACCTAGAGGAAACACTAAGAAGAGTGGAGGTGGCTCTGTCCACTATGGATCCACCCCAGGCAATGCTACAGTTGGCCAGTCCTTCAGATTAAGGTCCATGTCATCCTTGCAAGACCCACCAACAGTTTTGGTTTCTACTCAGGTGGCTAGGAGGAGAGGTGTGGGCTCAGTTCCTTTGTCAGCCTGGAGAGGTTCAGCCCACCATCTCTTACTGCCTGGAGGAACCCTTGAAAAATCAGGCTCCTCGCCTGTGTCGGTCAAGAGCCTGCCCTGTTCCTGCTGAAGCTATGCCACTACAGAGTGGAAAAATAAAAGGATTAAATGCTTAACTTCGTTACGAATAATAGAAAAGTCAAAACTGCTGATGAACTGAGCATGGGAGGTGTGAGTCTTGGTCTCGACTCCTTGGAGCACGTATGTGGCGTACCCAGTGGCTGTTTATTGTAAAATGGTGTTCCCATGTGGCCTCCGTAGTGATGAAAGGACTGTGGCACTCTCTCAAGAGGTGATGGAGCTGCAGGGACAACTGAGCTTAGGGGTCCACTCTTGCAGAGATCTTCAGCTGGAAGCACACAAGCTGCAGTCACCCTAAGGAAACAACCAAATGGCCCAGGGCTGCTAGCAAAAATTGCTCTGCACTTCCTTCCCCCCTACGTGTTCCCATGCTGCCCAGGCATACCACACACACATTCTCCATTAACCCAAACCTGAGCCAGCATTAGGTGGCTCCTGCAGCTCCAGGAGTGGCCAAGCTACCTCCCTACACCTTCTGGTAGCAACCCGGCCTTTCAGCTGCCACTCCTGCAAAAAGTCTCCAAGCAGGCCCTGGAAGCAGCAGCAGCTCTTTGTTTTTAGCTCTCACCCACATCTACATGAATGCAGTCCAGAGCGTGATGCCAGCATTCCCCCACAAGTGAGTATCCAAGTAGATGGTCTTCCTAGACAAGGGAGAGGCCAGGTGTCTCAGGGACTGGGAAGAACAGAGAGAGGGGGAGACAGAAAATGATGGGGCTGCAACAGCCAGCAGGCAATGTGGATAGCAAGTACACCCAGCTCTTTTGCTCAGAAGGTTGCACTTCAGACAACAAACCAGCGTCTCTGCCAGGGTAACTGGTAGCACCAGTAGCATCTGGGAGTCTTCAGGGTCCCCTGATGCTGGGAAGGGAATGAATGGACCTGCCTGCTCCTGCTCCTCTGGCCAACAGCTGTGGTAAGGAGCCCTTCCAGTAGGCTATCACATACAGCAGGACTCTGCTATCTCATCTGGGTAGGCTTTGAAAAAAAATCAACCACACTTCCCAATTCTACTTCTTCCAGCTTTGTTTCAGTCTGGGAACTGGCTCCTGTTGTGGTGCATTAGCCATCGTCTGAGCGGCGCCACCCTTTCAAATCCTTCAAAGACACTAGACAAAAGCACGTGTATCCCCATCAGTTTAGGAAGCAGACAACACTTAACCCAGGGAAGAGCTGCTTGAACTCATGGGAATTTCAGGTATGCAGAAAAGTCAAGCACAGATTTCCCAGGCACTTATGGAGGCATTTCTTCACACTGTGAGAGGAGGTGATGCGGGTGTCTGACAGCAGCTGAGCAGCGAGGTTTGATCACAGTTTTGGAGTAAGGTGTTCTGGTGCACCTTCACTCTTGCTACTTCTTAAGTCCTCACGCAAATCAAGTTGCTATGTTCAGGTTTGACAACACAATGAGGACCCCAACCAAGGGATATTATATTGAAATAAACAGCACCTTAGCTTAGCAGTCCTCTTTTCTGGCTGGCCCTTACTAGGCAATACCCAGCTTCTGGCAGCATCCTCTAGCTTTTCAGTCATCAGAGCCCCAGAATGCTGACTGTCCCTAGGGAAAAGGACTCTCTTGGCCTGTGATAATGCTGGAAACACATAGTTATCCCTTCCCTACATCAATAGAGAAAAAAAAAATATTTTCCTCCAGCATTTCCTCTTTCTTCCCTATTCCCTATTTCTTCTTTTAGCTGAAGCCACACTTTTCAATTCAATATTGTCTCAATTTAATTGCATCTGCAACTGTCAAGGAACTTCATTTACCGATGAGCTTAACTTTAACAAATGGCGAATTTATAGTGTAAATGAGAAATTTTAAGGCTACCCAGGCAGCTAGACCCAAAGATAAAGTAACTGCTGCTCTCCCTGGGAGCCTGAAGCACTCCTCCATAGCACTTCATTAAAGACAGGAGAGGACTACAGGTTTCAGGGCAGTTTGGCTGTACCCCTCCCAGCTGCACATGTACAGGAAGGGTTTTCAGCAGCTATGCAGGAACTCTGCCTATTAGCTAGTTCTCTCTTCTCACAGTACATAAGGTTGAGGAACTGTGCTTCTCTCTGTAAAGGAATTTAAGCCAGAAATGAGAGATGACTGTAAAGTGGCCACTACGACTCTGCACTGAGGGTCCCATCCCATCCCATCTCCTCACTCATCCTTCACACAGCTTGCACCAGGGCTTAAGGTGTTGGAGCCAAGTGCTCACCCTGTCCCCCCAACCCAAGCATCAGCATGTTTCATCCCAGCCTGAAGAAGCCTTCCCAGCTTCTCATCATCCAACTCTGCTCATCTTCCATCATCTTCTCAGCCTGGCTGCTACCTAAGGTGCACACTGGTGCTTTCCAGTGGGACATTACGCATCTCATGAGCCATGATTTTGTTACCTCTCCCACTCACTCTGCAAGCACTCTGTGGCCCAGCAACTGTCTTCATTCTTCGATGGAGGCTAAGGGTGGCCACACAGTAGCCATTAGGTAGATAAAAGCTTCAGTTAAGTCCTATGGAGGTGTCTATTAGGCATGTAGACACATGTTAAATTAGGAATGACAGCTCTGAAGTCCCACAATGTAATCTCCAATACACAAATAGCATTTCACACATAGCAGGCCAGTTCCAGGTTAGCTATAATATTCTCTTAACAAAGAGAATATTTGTAAAGGAGCTAGCACAGGGATGAGTTATCAGAAAAATTCCGTCTCCACATTTAGTCTGTTATCTCACTTTTGCAAACATCTGTGGGCTCTGATTTGTATTAAATTATCTTTTTGGATTATGTGCTCTCTTAGGCACTTCTCTCAGTTAACTATTTGCCTTAGCCTGGTAAAGGGACTATTTTAGCAAATCCAACAATTTATAATTCATGTTCACTGGTATAAACAATGTCAAATTATTGCATGAATAAAGGCATTTTGAGAAACACAGCCATCTTGACTGTATTGAACTGTCAAGAAGCACTTCTGGCAAAGGTTTGACCTACCACACAAGTCAACTTGATGTCTGGCAGGAATAGCAGGGCAGACCTACAGAAGTTGGTAAAGCTGGAAAAGACTGAGGAGAGAATAGGGCTAGGACAGACAAATAGGTCAGAGCAAGAGCTTGCTCCCATCACATGGTGTTAATCGTGAGCAGGATGAGATATATCAGAATAAACAGAAGGCCAGTCCCTGCACGCACTGCCTGACTTTCTACCTATTTGTAGGATGCTGGAATTCATAGAACTGAGATGTCAGGGCAGGGACCGACCAGGTGCAGGGACACATCCTACCACCCTTAAAACCCTCTGTCATAAGTAAGAGATCTCTAACTCTGACTGCAAGTTCATGTTTGAGCAATATATATGTATTTTAGAAATAATGGAAATGTACCAGAGTGTTAAGTCTTCTGCATAGTAGAGAAAACAAAAACACCCCACTGCTGTTAAGTGAGTGGTAGGGCTTTATAGATGTTTATCTGTCTTGGTTTACGACCAAACAAATTACATTTTCTAGGCAAATAAGTTAGCCCGTGGTCACTCTGTTCTTTAAGAGTGATATGGACAAAGGGAAAATAAGGCAAGATTGGCCTGAAATACACGGTAATGTCGTACAGCTCAATCTTGTCTGCAAAAAGAGACAACTGGTCACAGACTCCCCGTTGCTAGAGGTTGATAGCTTGGATGCCAAACGTGTAACACAATGGGGCTGCAAATAGAGAGTCATGAAAATGTGCACCGGAGAGAGGGAGTATTTCCTGGCAGGCAAGATCAGTATTTCAGAGATACCTACAGACAAACCTTCTAGCTTTAGTAATACTTATTGAGTCTTTCAGCTGAAGCCTCAAAATCTAAGAGGCCATGATTGTAATGCTGCCAAGGCCAGTAATGGATGTTGTGTTTGGTCTGTGTTAAGCACATCCAGACAGGCAGCAGCAGCAAGTCCCCCAGGGCCACCAGCCCCTGCCCCAGTGATGCTGCAGGAGGGGCCGGTCTCCAGCTCCCCACAGCCCTGTCCTGCTTGGGAGGTGTCTGGTGCTCCAGGGCTGGGGTTGCAGACATTTTTTGGCTTTAGGGAGACACAAGCAGCCCCAGCACCCCAACATGTCTCATCTCTCCCCTCCAGGCCACAAAGCAACCTGGATTTTCAATCATTGTTGCACCGCTCCTTCCCCCTCCGCTCCGGCCTCACCACACAGAAACTGCTGTAAGAAAACATAAATCAAAACTGTAACAGTGCTAAGTCCAAAGCAGATTTTTCTTGGTTAAGTTTTATTCATGTGTATGGGGGCAGTATGAGTGTGAAGCGAGAATGAACCCAAGGGAAAAAGCAGTTTTGAGAGATGGTGTAAGGAGCAGGAAATTGTGTGCAAGGAACAGTAGTGGAAATCAGTGGTCACACAGGTATCAGTCAAATTCTTCTTTATATAAACCAGTTGGAGCAAGCCCATATAAAGAAAATTTACGTGGCACTAAGGAAACGAGGGTGGACAAAACCCCAACCGTGGAAAATGGTGAGGAAAAGGAAAGCGGTAGGAAATGAGGTGGAAACTAGGACATGAGAAGAAAAACGGGTACACAGACTAGACCAGACTGGGATTAGTTTCCCCCACTCATAACTGCTGTCTTGTCAGCCTGGCAGTGTTCAGCATTTTTATCCTTCCTGCTCTTTTGCAAATCTGAGTGCTGAGATGTTTTCACTTCATCCTGAGAGCTGTGGTGTCCATCAGTTACTCTGGAAATACTGTTTCTCCATTGTAAACATACAGAGATTAAATGAAACTATATAATCGGACAGGGATCACTCCAAAGCCCAAACAAGACTGCATTTAGATCCAGAGTTTTGGTTAAAGTCCTTCTTCACACATGTGTTGAAGATCATTTCATTAATGTTTGGGTTACCGCAGTATAAATGCTATTACGACTCAGTAGTAATCCTTCCTATGAACAGCTTTTGCAAATCCCACTCTGTCATTCCCACGGTCAAAAATGCAATAAAACGCAGACATAAAGACATCTCCTAAAATCCAGAGCGGGCTGGTGCGAGTGGCGATGTCAAGAGCCTGAAAGCCGCTCACGCAGAAGGTTTCGTCTTCAGTAGATTCCTGGAAGAGAAAGCACGTGTCCTTGCAGCTACCTGCTCCAGCCCCAGCTCAGGGACAGGGGAGCGGGGAGCCCACGGATACGCACCTTTACAATGTATTGCTCCGCTGTCAGCTTGTATTCATGGTGGCCGATAGTGAAGCTTATGTGAGGCAAGCTGGACAGTCTTCTGCAGTCTACGAGAAACTGTATGCGACGTACTGATTGGGATGGGATTGGTGTGCCTTTTTTTAAGTATTGCCCTATGAATTCAAGACTTTTGTGGCAGGTAGTAGTGAATTTACTACGGAGAAACTGCATCAAGCTGACTTATGGCTCAACACTGCCCTCCAGCAGGGCTGATGAAAATCCTCAAGAGCCCCAAAAGGGACAAGGTGAAGGAGCACTCTGATGTCCTCCCTGTACAGCTCAGAAGCAGAACTGAGTGCATGAACCCGTGTTAGCAAGGTTTGCTGAGCAAAAGCTTTCCGATGCTCTGGCTAGGACTGGGTGGAGGGAGCTGCCTCCAGCCCATGCAGGGAGCACCCTACAGTTGCAGCTCACCTCCCTCCCTCCCGTAACTTCATAGTTTCAGGGAAAAAATTGTCAGTGAGGAATATGGTGCTTTGTACTCTGCCCTGGAGTGGGATGTAAAGAGCAGAAGAAGGACTAAACTCTGGCATGGCCATTAATTTCCATAAATAATACATTCACTTACAGTAACAGAAGATCATTTCCTGGCCTTTCTAGTTATTTCATGAAACAACTGGTGTGTTAAATGGCCCTGCAGAATGCTCCAAGCTCCAGAGGGATCTTTGCTGCAAACCGTAGTGTTTAAGGTAATTGTTGTAGAGGCTTCCTATAAGGAAGACTCTACTGCTGTTGTTGTTGTTAAATCTTCTCAGGTGCCATACCATTAGAACAAAACAAACCATGGGATACAGAGGACAAGGGTAAAAAAGACAGTATAATGGTTTGTAGGATATGAGAAGCAAGACATAATTCATTTACATAGCTAGTACATCCAGAACAAATTAATCCTTGCTGGAAATAGATAAAAGTTCTGGTAAAATCACTGATGGATGCACCCACTTATACTGGGATAAATTGGAGCCAATATACTCTGCCTGTCTCTGGCTGCTACAAAAACAGTCATAGAAAGTCTTATTTTCAGGATTCTTTTTTGCAGCCTGACATGCTAGCTGAGTGCTCTTATGTCAGCATTGGAGTTTATAAATTTATACCGCAATGACCTGTTTCTTGTTTATAATACACTAATATAAATGCATTGGAAAACATATTTTATCTATATTCATTCATATATACCATTATAAAACCAACTTGTTATTAAAGCATACTGTTTGACATGTAGCTGAAAATTTGAATAAAAACAAAATTTAAGGTTTAACTGGAAAAGAATCAGAAGCTTCACAAGTTACACAGATGCAACGCCAAGTCCTTCTCTTACAAAAGGAGGCAGATTAAAAGTTCACTTTTGTCTTTGATCTTTGCCCAGTGCTCTGCCCAACCATAACATGCTTAACTTTCTTCCAAGTGCAGTTTTGTGTCAGGATCAAGACAACTGCGAAGTTAACAGCAACCATATGTGGCAGCTTTACTTGGGGCACTGGAACTGTGGTGACAGGGTAATTACCCATGGGAGTCAGCCAAGGGCCAGCAAGAAGGCACAGTAAAAATAAGCTGCTCTCTTCCTGGAGGTGGGTGGGTTTAGCTGTCTCGGGCTCGTTATCTCAATGCTTTAGGTGTTACAAAGGTTCAGTCATGCCATCTGAAAATTGCCAGTGGAGCAATGCGAAGGGTGGCAGAGAAACATCCTAGCCCGGCCCGCAGGCAAGGCAGTGGGAAAGCCTAACCTACCTTGAGCAACCTCAGCTCATGCAAGCCCCCCAGAGAGGCACAGGGGGCTGGGGACTGCAGGTGTGGGGCCAGAGAGGCCATGAAGTGATACACCAAGGCCGTTACGGCCTGCTGGAGGAGGTGGTGGCGCTTTTCAGTGGGCAGGCAGGGACGGGGAGGACCGGTGGGGAGCGCCAGAAAGGGGGACACAGGAGAGAGGAAAAACAGTGAGGAGACAGGAATAAAGTTCAGGAGGGAGAATAAGAGACAGTGAGGTCTGTCCTGCAACCCACGGCTCATCTGCCAGGAGGCAGCATTGCGAGCATCATGGATACGCGTCCCTGCTGGGAGCCCCAGCACGACACCACCTGCTCTGCTGCAAGCAGACAGTGAGAGGTCCTGTCAGTGGAACCACTGCGGGGCTGCAATGACAATACCTTTCCCTTTCCATTCAGTGCTGACAGGGCTAGCCATCAGCACTAACCCCTCCTGGCTTGAGCGAGCTAAAGGCTATAGCCAGGGACTTTGAAAGGAACTGCTCCTCTGATTTGCCAAAAGAAAATTATCTCTGATGTAGAGTATGGATCGATGCAAAGTGGTGCCCCCATTATTTCCTTACACACCAGTACTGATGAGTACAGGAGAGGAAGTGGACACCTAGAAGGAGGGCTGGGGCAGTAAGGCAGACAGGTCAAAACCAGCATGGCTTTGAGTTCAGTGCTGTCCTGGAAACAAGGCTTTCGCTGAGACCTTTCTGAGCAATTATTTCAGTTATTTTCCCACCCTATAAGCTCTTTGGACCAAATACCAGTTCCTCTTCCTCTCTGGCTGTTTTCTGGCTGTATAGTTTTTACCTCTCCAGTATGTGATGGGCTTGCCCCAATATACTCCTGTAATCGCCTGATTTGTGAAGAGGGGCCGGTGATAAGAGAAGTGCCTGAGTCAACGATGGCTTCGCAGCCGTGGGAGCAAAATGCCACCCGGCCCTGGATCTTTATGCTGCAAGTGAAAAACAAAGCATCTTTAAGCAAATGGCATATACACTGTGACTGAAGAAGCATATTACTGCTAGCTAAAGTACCAGAGTATGGTCTGAAGTTAAAACTAGTTGCCAAGCTTTCCCAGTCTTAGAAGAAAAGAGCGTCTTTAAAAGACAAGAAAGTAATGAAAGGAAACAGTATGAGGAAGACTTATCATTTGTTGAGCCACTTTTCTCTCTCAGGACTCCTACAACCCTAACCCTTTGTTGCCTGCTGATGAATTTGTCCTCACTCACAGGTGTGTGTCCTCAACAATTTGTGGAGCAGGAGGACCAAAGGCACGCTGACCACTTTGACCAAGGTTAGCAGGAAAGATGAGAGCAGGACCTGGAGCTGGGCTCAGTCCCTGGCTGCCTTAACCTCTTAACTGAATAGTCTACCAAGAATCAACTTGACAACTGGTGTATCATATTAAAACATATTAATGTGCTCTTCCAGAAACCAGCTACCCATGTACAGTAGATTTAGAGAGCTAATAAACCCCGGTCTCATCCTGGTGAACCTTCTCTTTGAAAAGCAGAAGGGTAAAACACTGCAGCCAAGTCCTCCTGCATCTGTATCACTAGGCGTTTCTGTCTCTGCAGGTTTTACCTGGCGAGATTAATTCCACCAGGTATTTCATACATACATACATACTTGTTCAGGTGTATTTGCCAGTAGCTTTTCTCGGTGACTGGGACCCAGTGGATTGAACCTTTGTAGAGGGAATGATCTATCCCCCCCAGGATCAACTCACCACCATTCTCGGTATCATCTCCTCTGAAAGCAGAAGACAGGTTAACACAGATGTGGGAGTGTGCCAGCACGTGCTGATGAGATTACAGTTAAAAAGCAAAAGACAAGTCACATCCCTTTCTAAATTCAGATATGGGTGGCTTAAAGAGATTATTTCTAAATTATAACTGCAGATGACCCAACCCAGAGCCTCTGAGCAACCGCTGAGAAGACTTACTGTAGGCTGCCAAGGGCTAAGATAGGCATAATGAGCAGGTTAAGCCAGTTGCTATTCTCACCTCAGAGTAAACACTAGATAAATTGGTGGAGTTACAGCTAGGTCCAGATGAGGTAACAATATTTCCTTTCTGAACTGTGGCTACTTGGGTGTAGCACAGCATTTCTGTTCATCTCCACTGGCCAGAAGGAAACCTCTGCCAACTCAGAAATGGTGAGTCTGAGCTGGGAGCTTCTCTTTTGTTTATAACCATCTCCAACAAGAATAACTCTCTGTCCAAAAATTGATGGTCCTCCCCAGCATGTTATTCCTTTTCACTCCATATTTTTCAGCGTCAAATTGAAAAAAAAAAAAAAGAAATCGGGGAAACTACTTTCTAGAATTGAAGATTTATACAAATACACAGTTGCCTCAACAATTAAAATAGATTTGCTTCTTTTTGGCAGTGTCACTTTAAAGACTGACCTTCTCAGATAGAAAGAGAAGACCGGCTCCTCTACCAGCTGCTGGTTCATGATGCTGTCAAACACAGGCAGAGCATTGCCCACTACTAAGGAGGGATAGCCCAAGCCCAACACACCATCAAAGTGAGCAAAGGCAAAGGTTGTTCCTGGCTCAAACACCGACTCGCCAAAGTCCTGTCCCTTGATGGAGATGTTACTTATCTGTTTGGTGCAAGTGAAAGTAAAGACACCATCAGTTACAAGAAATTAGTCACATTCAGATCCATATCAATGGATTCATTCCATTTATAAAGCCTGGATATCCTGCTGTGACTTGCATCAACATAGCAGGTGCCCATTTGTTGGGTAGGATGCACCAATTCCTTTTAATATCTTAATTCTGTGGATGTTTTTTCATAAACCCAGGACAGGACCCAAGGAGAGAAGCAGAAATGCAAAATCAAATTTTAGGGATTTGTCAGGATAGCCCAAAGCCGGAGCAGCACCCACACCTCTCAGCACCCAGCTTGGTGGGGCCTCGCACTGCCCTTGCCTGAACCAGGCAAGGTCTTCCAGGGCAAGGCCAGTATCTGAACTGCCCTGAAAAGAGTTATCTGGAGGCTGACGCCCATTTTAGGTGGAGGCTCACCTGCAGCGTGTCTTTGCCAGCAACGCCCAGAAGCTGTCCAGTGCCGTACTGCAAGGAGAAAGCTTCCCCTCCATGCTCATATGAATCCGACAGAAAGGACTTAAATTTCTGGTGCACCCCTACACAAAACAAATGACACCTGTGCACTATGGGGAGTTCCCAGCACCGCGCCGGCTCCCTGATGCAGAGCCAGCCAAGATGCAGGCAAGGCCGATTTTCCCTTGTCTTACAAGGAAGGTGTCGATGGAGGTGCTTGTTCCCCCACAGGCACCCCTGTCTTTCTGTACCTCAGAGGGGTTTTTTGGGGTTTTAAAGACAAATCAAAACCAAAATGGGCATTTCCACTGCTATTTGTAGCTCTCCCAGGTTTATTTTCATGCCTTTTATATCAGGCACCTTGTGGTGCAGAGGGATGTTTGGCAGCTGCAGCCGGCGCCTGCCCTGGCTGCAGGGCAGCGCAGAGGAGCAGAGATGGAGAAGCAAGCCTGGGAGGGTAGCAAGGCCCTTTGGGATGCTCCAGATCCTGCCCTCCCAAATACCTGCTGCAGACAAGCTCCTTGGGAAAGGAGAAATGGTCAAGGTACCCGAGTCACAAGGAGCTTAAGGGAGGGTAATGTTTCTTACTGCACGCTTCACTGATACAATAAGCAGAAGGGACCCAAAAATTGGAGGAGCCGGTGTCAAACACAACGGTGAACCTCTGTGGTGGTGTGCCAACGCTCACAACTCCGTAGTACTGCGCCTGGGAGAGAAACAACCTGGTCAGCCCTGACCTGCCTCCTGGTGAGCTATTCCTAAGGGAAAAGCAGACTCAGGAGCATCATGCAATGCTTTCTCAGGGGGTTTGGTGCAATTTCAGCTAAACATAAATGCACACCATAGGGAAGTGTGCCTGGCTCCACAAGTGGCTGTGGGCAGCAGATTTCCCTCCAGCTGCCTGCATAACAGTACAGCATTTTTAAAGCCTTTTAAACAAATGCTCAGTCACGTTCGCCATGAAGTCAACGAGCCATCTTGCACCGATTTCAGTGGTGACAAAGTCAGCTCCAAGATGAAGCTCTTACATGACCACACAGGCTTTCAGGCAGCTCCCTGCTGATGTCAGTATGATATCATAGGATCATAGAATTATTTAGGTTGGAAAAGACCTTTAAGATCATTGAGTCCAACCATTAACCTAGCACTGCCAAGTCCACCACTAAACCACGTCCCCAAGTGCCACATCTACAAGTCTTTTAAATACCTCCAGGGATGGTGACTCCACCACCTCTCTGGGCAGCCTGTTCCGATGACTGACCACTCTTTCAGTAAAGAAAGTTTTCCCAATATCCAATCTAAACCTCCCCTGATGCAACTTGAGGACATTTCCTCTCATCTTATTACTTGGGAGAAGAGACCAACACCCACCTCACTACAACCTCCTTTCAGGTAGTTGCAGAGAGCGAGAAGGTCTCCCCTCAGCCTTCTCTTCTCCAGGCTAAACAACCCCAGCTCCCTCAACCTCTCCTTGTAAGACCTGCTCTCCAGACCCTTCACCAGCTTTGTTGCCCTTCTCTGGACATGTTCCAGCACCACAGTTTTCCTCTTGCACTGAGGGGCCCAAAACTGAACACAGTATTCAATGTGCGGCCCCACCAGTGCCAAGTACAGGGGCACAGTCACTTCCCTGCTCCTGCTGGCCACACTATTCCTGATACAAGCCAGGATGCTGTTGGCCTTCTTGGCCACCTGGGCACACTGCTGGCTCATGTTCAGCCAGCTGTTGAACAACACCCCCAGGTCCTTTTCTGCAGGACAGCTTTCCAGCCACTCCTCCCCAAGCCTGTAGCATTGCATGGGGTTGTTGTGACCCAAGTGGAGGACCCTGCACCAAGCCTTGTTGAACCTCATACAACTGGCCTCAGCCCAATGATCCAGCCTGTCCAGATCCCTCTGTAGAACCTTCCTACCCTCAAGCAGATCAACACTCCTGCCCAACTTGGTGTCTTCTGCAAACTTACTGAAGGTGCACTTGATCCCCTCATCCAGATCATTGATAAAGATGTTAAACAAGTCTGGCCACAACGCTGAGCCCTGGGGAACACCTCTTGTGACTGGCCACCAACCAAATTTACTTCCATTCCCCACAACAGGTGATTTCACATTAGTGATGCAAAGACAGCACAGCCCACCTCTGCCAGCACCAGAGGGCTTTGATCGGCTGCACAAATGCTGGCACAGGTGGCTGGGCTTTTTCCTTTGCAATTGTCATCTATTAGCAAGTTAAAAAATTAATTCTGTTGCAGAGACTGTATCTGATGTACTGAACAAAGTTCATCCAGTGGATAAAGAAACCACTGACTGTCCTTGGATACCAATTGAAGCTAGAGATAATCTGTGAACACGTGAATGCTGGAGTGAAGAGCTTATCCACATCCTGAATGCAAGTGTCTAAGTGCCCCTATCTGGCCCTGAAAGAGCACTTCAGCATTGAGAGACCTATTTTTAGGAAGTGGCATTTCTGGAATTCAAATGCAGATAGAAAAGCAATAGCCAGTGCCAAGACTTTTGTAGCAATACAAATATTTTAATATGTATCTTCAAGTGCATACTTGTTAATTAATACAGTGAATATAGTTTCTGACCCTGGAGTTTACGGTCTGAATGAGATAATTATGACAAGGCAAGCAATATTCTCTAAGAGAAGATCCAGCTATACAGTAGGATTTTAGTCCTTCCTGTATTAAGCAAACCTTTATGGATTAATCTGTAAAGTGAGGCAGGTCTAACTCATGTTGGTTCAAAAAAAAAAAGACAAACCCCAAAACCCCCATAAACACACCACACTGAAACCGCCACAAAGCTGTTCCTGGTGCTACCTGTCTTTGCTGAGGAAGTGGATTTTCATTTGTTATTTTGATATTTATCCCTCTTTGATATAGTTTAGAGCAGGCTGAAATTTTTCGGTCTCCTTTGTTCTTCTTCACACACATCTCTAGCTCCTCTTGACTTATTCCTTTATGGCCCTCAAGTGTTAGAAAGTCCTTGCTGAATTAATTCGGCTTTCCCTTCCCTGTTCAGATGCAGCCTCTGCAACATTTCTGCAACTTAGCTTTCCTTTAGATAAACATAACAGAAAAACTGAAGAAAACAGAGACCAACCAAATGGACAAAATGCTAGGCCCAAGAAAGACAATTTACAAAATGGTTGGTCCGGTGACTTGCCTCTGTGAGATCCAGTGAAACTCATATTTTTCCTTTCTCAGGTTAAAGGGTAAATTCCGCCAGGTGAGTGTGAGACCCAGGTCAGTCTCAAATATTTAACAGACATTAAGCTCAGGAGATAAAAGAAATAAAATAAAAACTCTTCTTGGGTCTTTGTTATCACCAATTTATGACCCCACTCCAAATAAATGAGATTTGGGGGATTTTTTATAACATGCAAACATCCAAGCTTCTGAAAATGGAATATAGCTAAATGAAGTAATCCAATTCTGCTACTAAAAACCCAATCCTGAACCAAGATTGATACAGACAAACCCTCCATATTTGCTTGGAGACCCAACCAAGTCCAACACACATCTCTACAAAAATAAAACTTGTCACAGGACTACCACTGCTAGATTACACCAGCTTTCCACTCAGGTCCCACCCATGCTAACCTAGATCCATACATGCTTTACTTTGCAGACCAGCAAACTAATTTTTTATGATTTAGTATTTATAGAGTAGAGCAACGAGCCATCTCAAGCCCTGTAACTTCATTGAGAGACTAGATTTCAAATGTGCTGGGAAAAAAATCTGCCTTCAAGAGAACAGCGAGTCCTTATGATTGCATTACCAGGACTGTACTTACATTCATGTAATCATACAGCATTTCTGAAGTGGTTCCTACAGATAAAGCAATATCTGCAGGGAAGCAATGCAGGTACCTCCGGGCAAAAATGTCAGGATGGTGATTCCTCCAGAATTCCTCTAATTCTCCCTTTTCCTTCAGCTGTTTCTTGATAGATTTGAATCGAATGAGAGGGATTCTACACAAATAAAGTAAACACATAAAAATTAACTGGCTCTCCTTTCTAGAGTTCTCATACACTCTTTTAAAAAGATCTGTTTCTTTTGTGAGACCTCAGGTAGCAACAAGCACGGGTCACCCCAGGAAGCCAGCTGAGACACACGTCAGTGATGCTAGACATGTTTTCTTACCGTTCCACGGCCACAGTGAAGGGGATGTAAACCATAGCCAACAGTATCACCCTCATGGCTCCAAGCGGTTCAGAGTCTAATGACACTCATTTACTCTGAAGTCCCTTTTTTATACCCCGTTGTCAGTAGAGGGTCATCCACCAGGTTGATCAATCACAGGTCAGTGCTTTGGCAGGAAACCAATTAATTTGCTCTCAGAGTAACCGCTGGATTGTGCAAATATCAGTGTCCAGTGAAGCTACTAAGGCATAGATAACCAGGGCACAGTCTAGACCAAATAGACATTTTACTAACAATCCTTAATGTCTTCTACATAAATATAATAAATGGGGTGAGCTTGGCTCCTGTTAGCATGAGAAAGAGGAGGCAGTCCAAGGACTTGCCTGGTTCCCTCTGAGTAAGTTGCTTTCCAAGCTTGCTTTAGTGACAAGTGGCCCAGAAGTGTCCAATGCAGAGAAAGAGGACATAATATATAACCATTTCCCTCTTACATGGAGACATTTCAGCAGGGCTGAGCAGACAGACGTTTGATAGGGTTGTGACAAGTCATCCCCTAACGACTGAAGTTTAATTCCCTATTTATGGGCAAGCTCCAGTCTAAAAATAGGTGTGATTGCCACCCCAAAAAAATGGGTCTTAAAAGTAAAAAGCATGACAGGCTGCAGCATACGGTAATAAACAGCCAGTGGTTTTGTACACATTTCAGCAAGACATGTGGAAGCTCTCGCTTGGATTTATTTTCCTGCAAGTTTCCTGAGGTTAGCGGTTCCCACCCCTGCCTGACACTTAGGTTGCCAGTTAAGCTGGCAGGAAAATAATGGTGTCAAAAAGAGACTCTGATCTGACAGAGAGCAACCCCAAATCCATTAGCTGCCTGGGAGGAAGATTAGCACTGAGTCTGCAATTTACTTACGAGACTTTTTGAATCTTTCCTCTGCATGAGAAAGTGCAGTGAGCAATTACATACTGCAGCCTAGCATACATTAAGGCTAAATTTGAATAATAGGCCATTTTTGTTCAAAAGACCCAGCTAGGATGCTGGGAAAAGAGCAATAACGATTATTGCCTTGCAATACATTGCTTTAGTTTAAATCAGACTGCTAACCACGTGAAGGTGAGCTGGAACTAAGTAAGCCCTCCAAAAGAAAGCAAATGTGTGACAGCGTGTCGCAAAGAATGAATGTCAAGAACATGGAGGAGGCAGGAGTCATCATCTGCTCTAGCGGCAATGCTCCCATCCAGAAAGAAACAGAAGAAAAAAACCAAACACATGGCATTTGTGAGTGAAGCAGGGGTCTAAATGCCTGTCACTGGATTTAAATAAATGTAAAGTAAATCATTACAAGCACATGCTAAAGACATTGTTAAAAACTATTCCTTTAAGCCTCTGTCCTTGTTATGTCAGGCTGATTGAGGAGGGGCATGACAGGCTTAAAATCAACAATTTTAGAGCTCTCTTCATTAGTCCCCTGGTTTTTGAAAAACATTACTTGCTTTTTCAAACTTATCTCCAGAATTGTGAGGGCTACACAACCTGCTCTCAGCAAAGGCTGAGCCTGGTGTCATCACACAGCTGCGTGCAGAGCTTTGGATCTGAAAAAGCACCGGTATCTCTATTCTAATGGGGCTTTTCTTAAAAAAAAGAAGTCCCAAAAAATACAGGAATAATAACACATAGCTTTTCAATTGATTTCTGGTTTACTGTGATTTTTTATTTTTTTTTTTTTAATTTTCTAGCCCTGAGCAGTGTTCCCTGTTTCTTCTGGACTCAGAGGTTTTACACCTGTTCTCAGCAAGCAACCACATTTTCTGTCCCGCAGCTGTCGCAGCCACCGAGCTGCAGGAGCTGGGTGCTGGAAATGGGAAGCAAAAGCTGTGGTCATTGTGAACTTTCAGAAAGCAGAGGCATTTCTCAAGGAGCCTCCACGCGCCGCTTGACGCGCAGCAGAGCAGATGTCATGCCCTCTGGTAGGGCAGTGTCGCTTTGACAAGAGCAAGACAATGTCTGTGCTGAGCGCCTTTATCGCTTGAACTTTTCCTCAAATGCCACAAATGGTTCTGGGAAGTCATGAATGCTCCTGTTGGAGGGCATCAGGATAACTTTGAAGATGTGAAGTGGCTTTCAAAACACCACCCTAGGTCTACTGAGGAGACTGCCGTTGCCTCAGAGCCTCCACTGAGTCACTGATTCTCAGAGGATGAAGTTTGTTTTCATTTTATTGCAAATGTATCCCTTTATTATCCCACCACACAAAGGTTATTTTTTTCCTAAATACCCTGATCTCACCGTGTGTTCCAAGCAGACATTCATTTAGCCAACAGAGGTACAAAATGCAGCAACAAAAGGTCATCGTGACTTTTTTTGATAAGCTGGAATAATGATTAAACTACAATGCAGAGGATCCCTAAGAAATAGTTGTCTGCAGCTTAAAGGTTTCATGAAGAAGAAATAATTCAAGTAGAAAAAAATATATACGTGTCTGTGTCTATAGACATAAGGTATATTGCAAATATGTTTGTCTCCATCTGGATTATAAAGAAAAATGTACCTAAACTATGTTATTAATATATTCTTACTCAGGCTTTTATGTTGTTCTGATCAGCAGGTTATCTGAAGGGATTTGCTTAAGGGACATATCTTTGCCAATGATGTAAATTCATTATTATCTACACCAAATGCATTTGCTTTTCCACACCTAAAACATACAGTGTCTCGACGCGGCGGGGAGCCTTGCCTTTAGGTGTGCCGCAGGTGCTTAGAAATGGAAACAAATACAAAAACCTGCTGAGGGCCATGGGAATGTTTTCTTAAAAGTCAGATCTCATTCCAGTGTAACTGCTTGGAAAAGGACGCCCTGCAAAATCCAGGAATGACACGTTCCCCACGGCAGTCCTCTGACAGGGCACGTAGTGTTAAAGCAATAAAGAAGTGGCTACTCTGAGATGCTTATTTAGCGTGAACCGGCTCTTGCTGCTGGCATGCTGTGCCCAGCATGTCCCGCCTTCTGTCGTGAGAGAGAGTATTTTCAGCACCTCTCTTCCACAGCACGGCCACAGATGACTGCGACATAGCTTTGTTCTCCAGGCTTGATATTCTGCCCAGCTTCTCCGTCCAAAACCTCTTTTATGGCACTCAGGTCACAGCACTTGCTGTTCTCCATCCTGCTGCAATATTGGCCCCCAGATGCCCTCTCGGGTGTTCTCCTCCCCCAGGAAACCCTCCATACAGCCTTCATACCATCGCTGCTGCAAGGCAAAGCCATTTGTCTTGCAGTGAAAGACTAGTAAACATCCTAGAGCCAATACAAAATTGATAGCTAAGGGCTGCTTTACCTTTGAAATCATGCAATGGTAATACAAATCTGTGTTACCAGATTTGACCAGAGGCCACCTTAACTGTTCGATATTGCCTTTTTCTCAATCTTCTGTTTGTTCTGCCTTTTGTTTTTCCAAGAATATGTGGCTCTCGGCAATCACATATTTTGGTTATGTAGCAGCTAATGCCGAGAAACCAACTGCAGATTGTTTGAATAAAGTATCCTCCCTAAATGGGAGGGTAAGTGCGGAAAATGACAGCAATGAGATGTAAATATCAAAGCAGAGCCAGCTACTGGAAAGGCTGTTTCACCTTAAAACACTCTGCCAGCTTTCCACACGCAGGTGGGACAATCCCCAAGAAAACTTAAACCAGCAGCAGCTCCAGAAGCCAAAGTACGCAGAGGTGCCTAGACACGGGAAGGCTCCTCCTAGAAATCAGAGGTGCTCCTGACCTGAATGGCAACGGGTCTTGCTGAGAGAGGAGTGAAACGGTTTACACTGTCACATCTAAACTTTTAACATTGTATTTATCTTGCTCATAACAAGCGAGAATCTTGATGGAATTAAGTCCGTGGCAGTTCCTTGCCAGGTTTTGATACGGACACGGGAACTGCAGTAGCACGGTTGGAAGGTGGCCGGAGAACAGCCTTGGCAGGTTGTGATAGTGAGCGTATTAAATGGGAATTCAGACAAGAAGCAAAACACAATGTAATGAAAAAGGCCCTACACAGTCAAAAGTGCCAGAAGCTATAGTAAACACTGTTAGATTAGGAACATAAATAGTAGAACAGCTCAAGATAGCAGTTTGCCAAGTATTTGTGTTAAAGGTTTAAGATAAGTACTGAGCAGCAGGTTACACTCTGAAATTATGTATTTGGCACCTTGCAAAGTAAACCCCTAAAAGTACCACTTGTCTGGAAAGCCATTCAAGTCTTGACAGGCATTTTAAACAACAATTCGAATACATCCGACATTTCTGCTGAAAGTTTCATGAAAGCTAAACATCCGAGTTTAAAAATTTGGTCTTCTGTGGTGTGTACTTTCCCGAGCCAATCCCTGCAGCCAGCACTGGCTGGACAGACAGCATGGCCAGAGCGAGAGGTGAGGGGCCAGGGCATCGGGGTGATGGTTAGGGGCAAAATCGGACAATGTCTGTAGTGTGTGGGAAGAGGCGAGAAGGAATGTTTTTGAGGGGGGAGCGAGGGAGACCTGCACTCCGAGTCGTCCTGTCCGTAATCCCCGTCACCAAACACTCATTCAGTTATCAGAAACATTTCAGAGCCCTTGAGATTAATGGCTGGTGCCATGTAAACAGAGCCTTATATTGGGAAGACGGAGTTACCAGCAGGCCAGTGCACAGCCAGAGAAGACCACGGCAGGCCCCTGTCCCTTGCGGTCCCAGCGATCCCCAAGCAAAGAACGTCCCGGGATGGGCAACAGTCTGAAAGCCATAGCTGCTTTTGTGCCCTCTGACGAGTGCCAGAAGTACCTTCTGGAAGACATAGAAGAAATGCCAGTGGATAAAACGGTGGATCTGAGTGGCAGGCAGCTGAGGCGGCTGCCTCCGCACATTTGCTCTTTTACAGAACTGGTCAAGCTGTATCTGAGCGACAACAACTTGAACTATCTGCCTCCTGAGCTGGAGCAGCTGCAAAACCTGCAGATCCTGGCACTGGACTTCAACAACTTCAAAGCGCTGCCCCTGGTCGTGTGCACACTGAAGCAGCTGTGCATCCTCTACCTGGGCAACAACAAGCTCTGCAGCCTGCCCCTTGAGCTGAGGCTCCTGCAGAACCTCAAGACCCTCTGGATCGAGTCCAACTGCCTGCAGTGCCTGCCCGAAGTGGTGTGCGAGCTCAGCCTGCTCAAGACCCTGCACGCCGGCTCCAACGCATTGCGCACGCTCCCCACCCAGCTGCGGTGCCTGCAGGAGCTGCGCACCATCTGGCTCTCAGGCAACCTGTTGTCCGAGTTCCCCCCCGTGCTCCTGGACATGCCTTTTCTGGAGGTGATCGACGTGGATCGCAATTCCATCCGGTACTTCCCCAGCCTGGCTCACCTCCCTGGCCTGAAGCTGGTGATCTACGACCACAACCCCTGCAGAAATGCACCCAAGGTGGCCAAAGGGGTGCGCAGGGTGGGGAGATGGTCAGAGGAGTCCCCTGAGCCCCGCAAGCGGTCTGGGGCGGTGATAGAAATCACACTCGATGAGAGACCATCACCACCTCCTCCCACCAAGCCTGAGCCAGAAGCTGAGCCCTGCTGATGCTCAGCCACCCATGCTGGCAAAGACAGCGCACCCACAACGCCCCCCAACCTCTCCCTCACTTGCTGACGTCCAGGGAGCACCATGCCACCTGGCTAGTCTTCAGGAGTAGGTGCACCAGTTTAGACCTAGGTGACAGCAACACTCTCTGTACAGACACCCCCCTTTCACGCAGCACCCAGCACTCTCTTGAGCAAAGAATTCCTTCCTTTCCCCCTCCTCCCATACAGGAACCACTCAAGAGTTCACATAGATGAAGACACGGTTTAGATGTTTTCAGTGGGTGGATTGTACGGGGCACAGACTTGCTGCTCTTCTCCCACGGGAAGCCCATGGGCTCACTTTCCTCCCTTTCACCTTGCTGAGGTGTTGCCACTGTTCAAGGTGCTGAGAGTCACGCCTCTAAAGTAACCCACAGCATTTGCCTCAGATGACTTATCTGAAACCCAGCAGCAGCTTGAAGGTTTCCCTGCCTGCCACATGGGAAGCAGTAGCAGGGCCCTGGCTGCGCTATCAAGGAAACGGCGCATACGTACCAGCAGGCTCTCCTCTTACCGCTGCTGCCTTCTTCCTGGAAAATTAGCAACCGCTCTTGTTTTGTTACTGCCAAGCAGCATTTTAAATGATGGTGAGGAAAGCTGGAGACTTTGCTGCTAGTTTTTATATTACCAACAACGCTGCCTGTAAGGGCAGCCGAACACACCGAGTTTTCACGCAATAGCAAAGAAGAAAATCAAAGCCTGACTAAAACAGAAAACCCATGAAAGCTGCAAAGGTAAACTTGCACAAATAAAACCCAGGGCTGGAAGCCTGCCGCTATAGGCTCGCACAGAAACTGAGGCGAACCTTACTCAGTTCACTTCAGCTGGATATTTCTACAGTTTGCAACTCAGACCTGTTCAGATTCCCTTGGAAATGCACTAAACTTTTTTTTTTTTTAAGAAGCATGTTTTGCTTTAATTGTGTAACACAGAAAAGAAACCTGGCTCAGAATGACATTTTTAGCTTTTGATTCTATAGCACGTATCACTGCGTTCAGTAAAAGATGGCTTGGATTTTTTTAAAGGGTGGGGAGCCCTTGGTGGTGCAGAACAGCCACTTCCCCCTCTCTGCCTCACTCGTCAGTGGAACTGTCTCACCAGCGCAGCCTGCAGAAGCAGCAGTTGACTTCCCAGAAAAGGTTTGATTCAATGCCAGTTCGTGGCTGCTTAGTGTCACTTACATGCTTCAAGAATTATCTGGAAATATATAGACTCTGCTAGCACTTGCTGTCTTGTTAAAATGAAGTCTGAATTTGGATCTGGCTGGCATCCATGTAGCATGCTTACTATTCATTAAACGAAATAAAGCGTACTAGCATGTCACTGAGTTTAAACCATCCTTCTTTGGAAATAACTGAATTGTCTCTTTCCAAATTCTTTATCCAACCTTGTTCCAACAAACTATTTCTTCCTGCAAAACAAAATTATTCGACAAGATGTTTGGGGCTCTATTAACATGCAATGGTCGGATGTTAAAATTCTAGTTCAGATAGTTGGATGTTCTGTGGAACTGATTGGCACTTTTTTTACCTGAGGGGGAGGGGAAGAAGGCACTTTCACCTGCTTGTCAACGGTTTGTATTTAACACCGCACTCTCTACATGGTATTGCCACTTTTGGAGATCTGAAGAGAGTCTGGTTTGAGTTTGGAGGAGCGTTTTGTAAGCAGATTCTCTTCATTTCAGGAAACCTAAGGGAGAAAAATGTTTGCACAGACACTTTCTTGATTTCCAATTAATCTTCCTGCTTTGGCAGGCTTCCCCTGGTGTTTGCCAAGGTGCTGCACTACACTTGCAGGGGCCAGGAGGGCCACGACACCCAGCTGGCACCTCTCGACAGGCTCCCACACAGACAGGGTGCCTCCACTTGTGTCTGCTTACAGTCATCAGGGATCCGTGGGAAGACTGCTGCAGGCATCACAAACTTCCTTACGACCCAAGCATAAAACAGTTCAATTAAGAAACACGTTGCCTTTGCAGCAACTACTGGAATAGCAAAGAGAATATAAAGATAGGCCGCAACAGATATGAAAGGAGGGGAGGGGAGGAAAAGGGAGAAAACAGGAATGCAATGCAGCCTGGCACATTTCCCACCAATAATAGGTGTTGGTACAGTCAGCCTGAGCCCAGTACGTTGTACTCAAACACAGCCTCTTTGGTCCAGGATGCTGATCTCTCTCCCAGACTGCACCTTCCTCTCAACACCCCTCAGCAGAACTCCTATCTACATAAAGTTTGTGGTGTAAAAAGCTGTAAAACCCCTGAAGTTGTAGTTCTGGGCATTGACCAAGGTTCCTCTTGAGCTTTTTCTCTTCATCATCAAAAATTGAGTAATACTCCAGCATCACTAGAAAAGGGTAACATTTAACTTCAGAGCCAGTTTCTAGGATCCCAACTCAACACCTGCACAGCCAGGACTGGAATAAACCGCTCACACTAAATGCACTGAGTCAACCCGAACCAGCACGCTACAAGGGCTTGAGAGGTTAGCCTTAGCCCCCACTGCCTGCTCGCCGCTCCAAGCGTCCGAGGAGGGAGGATGCGCACCGCCACTCTCCTAACAGAGCTGCCCTTCTTGGTTCTACACAAAGACAACTACAACTTTGGTGGATTTCAATTTATTTTTTTTAATTTTATTTCTTGTGTATTTTAAGTGGAACCTGGAGAGAAACAGAAGGAATAGGGTTGTATAAAACCCCTGATTTACTTGAAAGTGAATCTTCCCCACAACACACAAACTGAAATAAGTTAAAACCAACTGGAGACAGTTATTTCATGCCATTGATGGAGATGCTCATCTCAAGCTTCTGTTCCGTAACCTCACAAAAATTAGATTATTAAAAAAAATTACTCTGTGAGATCTGGTCCACACATCCTCAGCTGCTGAAGAAAATTTAACATGGGCGATGGTCTGGTACGCGTTTTCTGGGAAGAAAAAGAAAAAACTCAGAAAATGGCCCCTGACACTGCACCAACCTCCCCACCCACCCTTATTTTTAATTTTTAGTTGATATTTTGTGTTCAGTGCTGGTTTTATCTCACAGCACAAAAGGCAGTATCACCTCAAAGCTAATACCACACCTCTGACCACAGTAAAAACCTGTGGTTCACAAAACAGTGCACACTGGCCCAGCAGCGGGCGCTCACGGGTTAAACCTGCCTTGAAGTGGAATTTCTTCCCAATCATCTTGAACAACTGAGGTTTTAGCTGCCGATTCCACTTCAGAAGCAGCTGCACTTTTAACTACAATTTTTCCCAAGAGCAAAAAAAAAACCGCAGCATGATCCCTTACATTTTGGTCAGCCACTTTTGCAGATGTTTTAGTACTATATGTGGCACACAAGTAGCTGGTGACCTAAGGTTAACTAGGCATTGCTCAGCATGCCAATTTAAGCACGCTGATGGCCTGTTCATACTCCTAGAGCAAAACAAACCATGTAACATGAACGTTAGAGCATGTCAGACGTCAGTCTTCATTGTAAATAAAATGTTTTTAGAACAAGACTTTTCTACACAGTTACTCTTTCACAGAAGATTATTCTGTATCATTTTAACTGACTCAAATCCTACCTTGGTGCTGCTTTAATAATGTCATCAACACGAAGAATCATTTCTGCTGCTTCAGCTGCACTCAGCAAAACTTGTCTCTTGACTTGGAAACTTTCTGTTACTCCCAAGACTGCCATGTCTCCAATGGTACCCTCTTTCATATCTAGAAAAGACACATCAAGAGTTTGTTTAGGGTGGGGTTTTTTAAACTTTTCTTTTTTTTAAGGCATTACATCGCAAAATTACAAGCCGCTGGCAGAACGGTAACTTGCCTGCTTAAACGAACCATATTGGTAGTAAGGGAAGTATTAAATGAAGTCTTTCACTTCAAGGCTCCCGATTTAAGCCTAACGTGTTGCAATTATAAGAAAAAAAATAATTATGAAAAATTTATACACTGGGAAAAGGAGGCAAAATTTCAAGAGGACTCAGCACTATTTTCTTAGGTTTATCAACTTCAGAATTCTTCTCAAAAACCTTTTTAAGTTGATGGGGGAAGGGCTGGGTTGCGTTGGTTCTTTGTTTCTCTTTATATCAGTGCCTTTCTTTTTGAGCTTCATGTAACTAGACACAATGTAAGCAAGGAAAGTGGTTTTACAGGTGGAAACCATCCCCTTCAAAACCAAAGCTTTTCACTTTATTGTGAAAAGCCTGGTAAAGTTATAAAGGAATGCGACATCGTATGCCTCCATTCTCTGCAAAGCAAATGGAAATCAACATATTCAGTTCTTCCAGCTGAGTGTATCAGTGACAAAGGGATGTGGCCAAGTTTAATAAGCCTCACTGCCCTCCCAAACACCAACCCAGTAACAGAAACAGTATCAACCCCCTTACCAAGTCCGTAAGTAGTCTTCCCTTCACTGTGAGCAGCTCTGAGCTGAGCAACCAAATCTGCACTGTCATAGCCAGCATTATCAGCTATTATTGTTGGGATCTAAGGGGACAAGCACAGGTTGTTTTTAATGAATGCAGGGATTAATCCCTAGTAAACATGAAACACATTTTGTTATTACTGGTTTACTATTAAGTTTCAAGAAAAGAAGTTTCAAAAACATGGCAGATGTTCTGTTACAGTGATCGTAAGTTTTGGGGTGAGGGTACGAAATCAAACTACACTTCAAAGGGTTTTATTTAAGACCTTGTCAAGACAGTAGATGAGAGGACAGAAGCTCATTATCAGATTTACCACTTCACTTCACATGGACATGAAGAAATCCGTCTCTCTTATTTCAGACAACAACTGGAGAAATGGTTTCATTTTAAGGACAGAAGCTTGCTGGTAGTATTAACCACCAGATCACTCTGTTCATTGTTTAAGTGACAGCAGTGTAAATTACACGTGCTGACTGAATCATAGAATCATTTAGGTTGGAAAAGACCTTTAAGATCATTGAGTCCAACTGTTACCCACACTGCCAAGTCCACCACTAAACCACGTCCCCAAATGCCACATCTACAAGTCTTTTAAATACCTCCAGGGATGGTGACTCCACCACCTCTCCGGGCAGCCTGTTCCAATGCCTGACCACTCTTTCAGTAAAGAAAGTTTTCCCAATATCCAATCTAAACCTCCCCTGATGCAACTTGAGGACATTTCCTCTCGTCCTATTACTTGGGAGAAGAGACCAACACCCACCTCACTACAACCTCCTTTCAGGTAGTTGCAGAGAGCGAGAAGGTCTCCCCTCAGCCTCCTCTTCTCCAGGCTAAACAACCCCAGCTCCCTCAACCTCTCCTCATCTGTCTTGTTCTCCAGACCCTTCACCAGCTTTGTTGCCCTTCTCTGGACACGCTCCAGCACCACAATTTCCCTCTTGTACTGAGGGGCCCAAAACTGAACATAGGATTTGAGGTGCGGCCCCACCAGTGCTGGGTACAGGGGCAAGATCACTTCCCTACTCCTGCTGGCCACACTATTGCTGATACAAGGAATATTTCTGAGGTAATGCCAAGTCTTACCATGCTCTATAATTTCATTTTTTGGGAGAAATATTTTCCTGTAGTCTTTCACTTCTTAAGGAAGGTTTTCCCTAATATCCAGGAATTTTTCTCTAATTAACAGTCTGTTAGCACCATAATATTCTATAAACCTTTCTTGTGGTACTCTATTTCCTGCTAAAAGGCAATCTCCAATGCAAGTCTAGAAACTTCTAGATTGTATTCATGCTCTACTACTATCAAATAGCACTAGAGTATCAATAGAACAGAAGGATTTCTCTTTTCTAAATCAGTTGTCAAGTGAATCAGCCAAGATTTTAATGTGCTAGCTGAAAGAAAAGCAACTATCTGATGTCAGAAGTTAGTAAACTTAAGATTGCTGGATTAACAGATGCAAAGTTTCACTGATTAAACATACTTACCATTCGTAAAGCCTTTGCAAAGGACTCCATTGCAACTGACTCTTTGCCAGGTGTTCTGATGGCAAGTTCTGCAACAGCGTTAGCCATCAGCATCTCTGAACAACCTATTTGTTGAAGACACACAGATATTTCATATCTGACTTGAACAGTAATACAAAGTGTGTATCAGGTACAAAGTACAAAAAATCTAATACTCACCTCCACCATACACAGTTCTAGTGTCCTTCACAGTCTGGGCAAGAACACAGAGAGCATCATGCAAAGACCTCTCTGCTTCATCTAGAATCTGCTGTGTTGCTCCACGCAGAACTATGGTGCAAGCTTCACCTAAAAAGTGCAAATGCAAAAAGATTTAAAAAAAAACAAACTAAAGACAAAAAAAGAGACTACCGCAAAGCATTTGTAACGGTTTCACTATCACTGCCATCAAGTTTTACACAGAGCATTTGGGGCAAAAAGAAAGCATGACGACATTTTACAGGTAGAATGAAACAAGTAACACCATGCTATTGCTTTTATCAATTAACTGCTCCACAACTCCTTATTTATTTTATTAGAAAATGAATGTTATTTCAAAACATCCCATCAGAAACTTACAGTATTGGCATTTATAGAACAAGATCTGGAGTTCTTGAAGCATGACAGGTTGCTACTTTTCTTGTCAATTTAATCTTCCAAATCAGAAATTTTGCTTCCCATCTTTACAAATGTTTATGCCTATGTTTAATATTATGTAGATGAACAATTTTAACCATGAACATGCATCTTGGCAGGATTTTTACTGAAGAGCAAGGCTTTGAGAAAAATGGTTACATGAATCACTACAAAATTCCTATGCCATCCCGGTAACTGAACAGTGTTAGCACAGGGTTAACAGAAATGTTACAAGACTCCATTAGTCGTAAAACACTTACCCATTGCCACTCCAGAGAAATGAATGAGTTTATCTTCTCCAATCATGACTTCTTCAATAAGCTTGCAGCTTCCTAGTTTTACTAGCTCAGGGTGATCAAAGGTTGATGCAATTTCACCACCTACAAATATAAGATCATATAAAAGCCAAAGAGCTCATGATGAAAGCATCTACTCAGGCAAGGTCTAACCAAGGCGGGGGTCATCTTCATAACTGCCCAAAAAATAAACTGAAATTAAAGATACTGATAAGCTGAATTTTTCCAATGTCAGCATACAGCACCAGAAACCTTCTATTGATGTTGACAAGTCCTTAAAACACCAATATTTTGTGTCACATCACAAGAACTACAACAGCTGTTACGCTTTTGAGTTCTGCCTGTATTAGAGACTAAATATTGATATTCGGCAGTATTAAAATGACAATCTGTTTAAAAGTTTTAGTAGTACTTACTGATGAAGTATTTATAAAATACAAAATAAAGTTTGTTGCGTTTTTAAACTCAAGCTTGTGCCAGCATTCATTTTGCCTGCCTGACAGCAGCTGAGAACCCCTGGCCACCACTCTCCTGAATCATGCATCTCATGCCTTGTCATAGCAGTGCTATAGCACACCATTCATAAACAAATCTGATGTCACAAAGACCAAAATGTCTCTGAATGCAATATTGTTCTAGTACTTTGCTCTTCACATTAGAAAACCATTTACATATATTCACTCCCAATGTATGCTCAGTTATTCCAATCAGCTTGCAGTATTGCTGTAGTTGTAGCAGTACAAGGAAAGACAAGATTTGCAGTAGAGAGTTTGTGCTTATGAAAAGCTTGTCTATTTTTTTAAGCTATACTCTTTGATGCAGCGTGGTCTGATATGGTCCATTGGCCCTGCCTACAAAATTTGCTTTGAATTTGTTCCAGAACATGAGCACTGTTCCTCTCAATCAAGTGTTTGCCTGCGTCAACGTGCCTATAGAACGTTATACACAATTCCTACTTCAGCTTTGCTAAGCTAAACAAGTATCTTTTCCCTTCTCCCAGCAAAGCAAGTTATCCATTCTCTTGATCACTTTCATAACCAATTTTCTCTGATGTTCCAGTTAACTACCTTTAACTTCAGCAATGAGAATCATCTGTAGCATTCGAGATGTTTCATTTTCATTAGTTACTAGAGTCACATTTACACTAACCACCACTAAAAATATCCAGGTTGTTCATGTCATTTGAGGTCCACCTCAAGTCGATGACTCAGGCCCACATTTTTAACAAAGGATGACTCTTCAGTCTACTCTGTTATTACAAACAACGGCCACTTATAACAAGATGGTATTAACTAACTTGTGGATTTATCATCTTATTCTATCATTAAGTTTCATCTTTTCCCTAGAAAACAAACATTTCAAAGGTTTATCAAGCAGGGATTTAACTGAAAATATTTTTAAAACATGGAAGAAAATTACTAACTGGCACTAGCTGGCTAAATTATAATCCACAGTTAGCATTATGATCCTTCATCCACAGTTGCTAGAGAAAAATGTTTAAGTCATCATGCAGACATGATTCAGAATCAAAACAGACATTTAACATGTAAGTGTAACATAGTAAAGATAGAAATTGAGTTACCTGCTTCTGAAAAAATACTGACAGTTTTATAGCAGTTGATAAATCAACAAAGTAATTTCAAGGTTTTACGGCCAATTTGACAGAGTCCTCCATATACTTTTGTATTTAAGTACTGGAAAATAGAGCTTATTTGGAGTACTTTTTATGTTCACAGATCTGCTTAAGAGTAAAAAGTACAAACGAGGTGATCAAGCATTAAAATTTACTAAAGATCAAACAAATAATGTGACCCACCAACAAGGTACTCTACGCACCTGTAACAAGAGCCAGACGTTCTACACCAGCAAAGTCTGCATGTTCGATAGCCATGACGCCAGCAGCTCCAAAGAGCTGTTCAGGGTAGTTGTAGATCAACTGCCTACAATTAAAACACGGGCACATCTTCTCATTACATACTGAACAAACCTTTTGAATACCAGAGTTAACAAGGACACCTGATTCTCCGTAGCATGGACACGGACAGATCTCTGAAAGCTACCAAGTCAGTATGTAAGGCACCTGCCACATGCAGAACGTTACACCACACAGAAGCAAATGCAGTGACAGGAAAACATACAAAGCTAAAAAAAAAAAAATAAAACTACTAAAGCTCTTTGAAATATCCTTCCCTTGAAGACACACTATCACAGGGGCCCATATGCTTTAAATTTTGAGTCCTTTGATCCTAAGTGCTGCTGAGCACTTAACTGCCTACTCTAGCAGAGTGCACTAGAATAACATGTGAAGTAACATCTTTAATTCCTTCAGCAATACAAAATCCAAACAGTACACAACTCTCTGGGAACAATAAACAGCCAGTCTTGCAAAACAAATAGCAAACCACAGAGAAGAGTATGTGCTCTCTTGTTAACATGTATCCCTCTCTCTCTAGAGCAAAGTAGTCAATTAAAGCTGAATGGTCAACAACCATTCAGGAGTGCTAAGCCAAATTATTTTTCCCTTCCAAATTAGAGACTGAGTGTTGTAAAGATTCAGCAGGGGCTGGGAGATGCCATCTCTGCCAAAAAGAGATGTTTCTAACCTATCTTCAGAAGAGACAATTGGCACTGCTGGGTATGCACAGAGAAGATTCTTCCAACTTGCCATCCATATAGCCTTGACCTTTGTCAAACATCTCCTCAGAGGTACTGAGCTGGCTAACATTTACAGTATCAGATGTGAAGTGGATCTACAGTATGGCTATAAACAGAAGTTTTGTCAGGGAATAAATCTGAAAGTCAAGAGTCAATCTAACTGGAATACCACTAGCCTGGCTACAGCGACTGACTGCTACCTGAGCTTCCTTAGGGCCACTACCTGTGTTACAAGCACACTGAGTAAGAGCCATGGAGTTCAGGATTTTTTCTTTGCATACCTCCAAGGATTCTTCTATCAGTTTGCCAGCAAGACTTCTGACTCTAGTTCTTGTATTTGTATCACGTCCACTGGATGGAATACCCATTTTGCCTACACTTGCACACAATGTATGTAAAACATGACAGATGGAGAGACTGAGATTCATCAGTCTGTCAGCAGTTCTTACCGATGTTTAACGCAAATTTTGAAGGCAAGTTATACGATGCACTCTGTCCTGAAAGAGTATATCTTTGCTGTTGTGCAAAACAGTGCTGCTCTTACAACTCCCATCCTTTCGGGTACTACTAGCTAATCAGCTTCCTAGTAGACTACGCAATGAGCTGAAATACCAGGTGCCAAGCTACTCGCATGTACAGCAGTTCCACCCAAGTGAGAATTACTGAAAGGCAGAAGCATTTCTCATATCATTAAATAACTGAATGGGTTTTTGCACTGTGACAGTTTAAAAGAGAAGTTCACTGCTAACAAAAGTAAGTACCTTAGATCGTGACATTTCTTATGAGCTGAATGAATCATTACATGAAAATGGCTTTCCTCCACACTTCCAAAGATGTGTATAAAAGGTTCTTGACAGGGAGCAGAGAGGCCTCTGAAACACTCCTGAATTTGGAGCAGTACTCCAACACCAGTATTTTAATGCAGGATAAAACATAGCTGGTTCAGTCTGAACTAAACACATTCAGCAGCAGAGATTCTTTCAGCACCAGTTTCCCCCCAAAAGGGGGAATATGGATGTGGACAATGCTGCTGGTATTCATAACTAAATCTTTTAGTGTCAAAGTATAGTGACATCACTTCACTTGGACTTAAGCATGGATCCTTGATTAAACAACATCAGTTCTTCCTCTTTAAAACAAAACAAAAACAAAGAAGGGGCCATGGTGTTGAGGGGAAGCACATGAAAGAACATCAACCTCAGTAAGGTGAATCAGTTAAGCATTAGGCAAGATCACCAATTTTACAGATACAGGCATAATGTTCTTCACACTCATACAATATTAAAATCTTGCCACTTTGTAACTCTTGCCTTTTTCCAAGAAAACACATACCTGTTAATAAAGCAGTTTATTCCATGCTTAAGAATACGCTCTACCTTCTCCTTCATTTTTTCTTTTTCTGCCTGCTCTATTTCTGCTACTTTTGCTGTAGAGTCCACTCTAACGCGAGAGCCAAAAATCTAAATCAAAGAAAACAAGTGTTCAGTCTAAAAATTAATTCCATTTACAAAAACACCATTTCACAGCAGTAGTTCTGTAACACACCTTAATCTTGTCTGTATCCATACCAGTATTTGCAATGAGAATCTTTGCATTTTCAATTCTTTTTGGCTGATTCACACCAATCTTCTTGTCAAGTAAAAAGCCTGTAGTAACAGAAAGATCTTGTAAGACTTCAAATTAAAAAAGGAGAACAAGTCATTTAAATTATTACAAAACTTCCTCATTATTAAATTGAATAATAAATATAACATAGCAGTCTTTCCTAGAACAGATTTGTAGAGAGATGTGTAACTTTTAACAGCTTTATTTCTCAAGCGCACTTAACAGCCAACACACAGAGACTTACCTTCATCCAAGTAGGAATCAGCCAAACTTCCACCAAGTTTCTTAATGACATGGATAGCCTCCAAATTACCAGAACCTTTCAGCCTAAGAACAGCTTCTACTGCCAGCTTGACAAAGTGATCTTTATGATGAGTAAGTAATTTTGATGAAAGAGTCGTTCCTGCAATGTTCATCAAGTCTTCGCGGAACTTCACTTCATCATCACTAAAATAAAGTCAGTACAGTTAAAGTGAAAATTCTGAAAGCATTAACTGGTGTTAACCTATCAATGTCAGTCTCTCCCTGCTGCTTCTAGCGTCTACCTATGCGTACCATGTTCCATTTTGAGGAATGCTACACAGAATCCCTCCAAAGTCCTGGAATACAACCTTCTACTTGAAATACAAGTTCAATTAGGAGAACTTTTGGATTCACCTTCAGAAAGTCTGCGCTCTCCAAGTGTCAGTTAAAGAAAATAGTCACATTTAAAATCAGAGTATGAAAACTGAAGTAACAGCTCAGATTTTTGTTCTAGGGAGCAAGCAAATTATTGCTCGTATTTTATTTGTGCACATCCTAAGTAATTTTGAATAATTTCATAAAGCTTCTGTAGTTCATCTGAAAAAAAATTCCTTCCTTCCTTAACTTAAAATTTATAAATTCAGCCTTTACACTACTTAAAAGAGAGTGAAGAATTTCCCAGTGGTATATAATTCTCACCAATGTTTTAATCTTGACTGGTTTATAAGAAGTTACAGCAAATGCACGTTACTAACCCATGATCCACAGCTGCTTTCAAAAGTGCCTCTCTCGAAGCTTTTGTGGCTGCTCTCCAGCCCGCAATGATGGTCTGAGGATGAATTTTCTTCGAAATCAGTAATTCTGCCTCCTAGTTAAATGAAATCAATCATTAGTTTTTCCCCCCAAGGTAAATTTACGCTACCTAGAAGGACACTTCCAAGTAATCAGAAAATCCTGAATAGCAGTAAAAGCCTGAGAGCTCTAGCAATGGAATTAAAGTCACCCTACTGGCAGTATTTTTTTCCAATCTAGGCAAATATGACCTGCCCTTGGAATACTGTCAAGAAATTTTGACTAATGAAAAAAAAATCCTAACTCCAATGGAGATCAGTTCCTGTTCACTTATAGCTGCAATTTAAATTGTAGTTGAAAAAAACACCCCAAACATCTCCAAACTCCCTTTTAGCGAGAAACCTGGCAAGCTGTTGGATCATTTCTCAGATGCTCTTGATCACAGTTCCTAGATCTGAGATTAGATTCACTAGCATAGCTCTGCTAACAAGAATTCCTCACTTCTGAAGCCTCTTTCATAGTAATTCCAGATTTAGTTTGGCAGTATAAACATTTATGTAAACATAAAACCCATGCAGAGTTTAAAGGAACAGTATAATTTCAAGTCTTGTGCACACAAGAACAGAATTTAACATTCCTTTTTTTTTCCTCCCCCATTAATGTTATTGAAAAGGATTTCAGCGGACTGATCTTCACAGCTAAGCAGTGCTGCATGCTGCCCAGTGCAACATCCAGGAAGTGGCCTGTGAGAGTGATACTTCTATGTTTCACTTGCATAATGAAATAAGAGAAAATAGTTTTCTAAAATGTACCAAATAAAAATACTTGTGAATTTATAAATAAGGAATATAGTCTTTAAAAAAAATAATGATGGAATGCCTATGGGGGTTTTCTCTTATCAATTTCAATGGCAAGAGAGTAAGGCTTTCCTATGCTTTGGGAGCCCTCTTCATAAACAGCAAATAATGCACCTCCTATTGATATCACAGGAGCACGCTTTCAAATAGAAACATCTGAAAAAGTGTAATACGTCACCCTCAGTAATTCAGCTGCCAACACTGTCACAGATGTAGTTCCATCACCAACTTCATCATCTTGAACCTTTGACATATCTAAAGAAGGAACACTATATTAATGTTTTGATTCAAAATACCATGCTCACCAGTACCAGCTTCATGTACAGTTATTCTTATATCACATTAGTTTGGAGAAGAAAAAAGAATTGTACTCTTCAACAGTTTAAAGAGGTCACTCTGTAAGTCACAGAAAAACCTGGGATGCAAATAGAATTCAGCATCCTTTAAATTCCTGCTCTTTACTTGCCACTTGGACACCAGTTCCAGCCTGGTGATGGCCAAGAGCTGCTTCCCTCTCTCTCCATTCGTAAAGTTGGTCATCAAAAGAAGCAGGGCCAGATAGAAGCTCCAAGATACAAATACAGATCAGAGACTATAATAACCAAGTATGCTGCGTGAACTACTGATAAACAAGGACCCAGCAAACACAAAATCATTCAGAATCTTGACACTGAATTGTTCAGGGTCCTGCTTGTCACTAGAACTGGACCATTTGCACACTAAGACAGTTGATCACAACAGTAAACTCTGTCCAGAGCATAATGCTTATTAAATGATTAAAAAAATATTTAAATCAGGAAGGGCCAGACAGAACTTCTGTACCCCAGCAGATTCTGTTCTGAATTTTCCCAGTGGAAAAAGAGGGCCAGACAGCTGCCTTCTGTCCCTTCTGACTCCTGGGACAAACCAGGGTTGAGGGAAGACAAGGAGACAGCAGAACAGTTTTGCAAGAGCAGCATATACTTCAGTTTTACTTTTGCAGAGTTCCACAACTCTTGAAACACCTTGGCCTCCCTACTTCAGGAATTCTGCCCCTCCTCCCTTCAATTTTTCACATTATCTGAAGAATATTTTTCTAAGAACGCATAAAAGCTACCAAATAAAGTTACAAGTTAAGAAATGCAAGGCAAGCTGTTAAAAACTCACCAACCAAGACCTTGGCAGCTGGATTGTCAACTCCAATAGCTTTCAGGATTGTTGCGCCATCATTGGTCACGGTTACTGTGCTATCTCTCCCAGTGCTTAAAAGAATCTTGTCCTACAAGATGCAAGATTTGGAATACTGCTTGAAACCCAACGGTAACTATTAAAACAAAATTAACAGGTATGACCACTGAGGACTCGCAGCTGCCTTACCATGCCTTTGGGCCCCAGAGTGCTCTTGACCAGGTCACCGATAGCAATGGCACCAACAAAGGATGACTGAAATGAAAGCAAATTAGAGAACGAATTATTTCTACTTTAATACATGAATTATATGCTAGCCCGTAACTTCCAAGAGAACATCCTAACCCAACCCTTCCACAGCCACACTTCTTTCAGCAGAGTCTGGGTACAAGTTTCTTAACTGCTACATTTTGATAACCAAATCAAATACACTTAATTTTCACAGAAACCATGAATGCCTGTCTCATAGCCAAAAGAAATGCCTTCCAATGAACACTAATCTTCTGAGCTAAGGTACAGAGTTACTTAGTTTTTGAACAATTATGAGGAGTTTCTCTAACTGTTAGTATAAACAACACTCCTCCTACCTTCTGTTCAGGCATACAACAAGAAAAACCAGTAAGAGACAGATGAAGTTCTACCTCACCGTAAGCTGAAAGCACATTTAACAGTAGAAGAGACAAAGTTTAATTACCCCAAGCATTACCGGTTTTTTAAGAGAATTAAACTTACCAACCGAGCTGTTTCTGCCTTTTCTTCATCTGCACCTGCCTTGAAAATGTTCACAGGAGCGAGAGAAATGGAAGCCTAAAACAGAGTTAACATAAGAATATTCCTTTAGCTTCAATAAAACAATATATTTTAAAAATGAATCCCTGACACTAACAACCTAAAAAATGCTTTTATTAAGATTTATTTCTATATCCCATTTGCTTTAAAGAAAAGGTATATTCAAGATAGATTTTTAAGAGAGTCCAGGTGAATTTATCTTGCAATCTTATAATCACGCGCAGAGATTACAAAACTGATCTATGAGCCTGAAAGGCCGTTATCGGTACCTTACTTCACAGCAATGTGTATGTTGCTGTTCTGCCCTGCTAACCATCGGATCCAAACCACCCAAAGTACAGCCAGCAGAACCTAAAAAAATCTAGCTACTGACCACACTGGGTCTTTAATACTTTGATATTTGTGTTGAACCCTGATTTTTTTTGCATTTCCATGGAAATTAGTTATAGCAGTATTGAATATGTGCCTTTAATACTCACAAAGAGCTCAAGGACTTAAATGAATTAGGATGAAATCCCAAAATAACAGATGTATTATAGAATCATAGAATGTCCTGAGTTGGAAGGGACCCACAAGGATCATCGAGTCCAACTCCTGTCCCTGCACAGGACAACCCCAAATTCACACCATGTCTCTGAGGGTGTTGTCCAAGTGCTTCCTGAATATTGCTTCCCTGGGGAGCCTGTTCCAGTGCTCCACCACCCTCGGGGGGAAGAAACTTTTCCTAATATCCAACCTAAAGCTCCCCTGGCACGTCTTCCTACCATTCCTATCTTCATATGAATGAGGAATAGAAATTAGGAATTATTGATAGGAACATCTCCCTTCATCCCACTTAAGAGAGTTCCGTGACTTTTTACTTCGCTGCGTGATCAGCACACGGTTTTTCTCCCAGTTCGGTGCCCGTTACATCACGGCTTTGACCAGAGAAGTGGGAAGGGTGCGGCAGGAGACTCCGCACGGCGCGACGGCAGCTCCCAGCGGGTGCCCTCGGGCGGGCGGCCACCCCGGCTGGGCGCCTCGGTACCGCCCCTCCAGGTCTCCTCGGACGGGAGAGGAGGGAAGAAGCGGCCTCCCGCCCTCCCTCCCGCCATGCTGCTGCGGGCGGGCCGAGGGGGACGGGGCACCGGCCCAACTCGCGCGCCCTCTAGAACCTTCTAGGCCCGACACCCGCCCCTCATTCCTCCTCCTCCTCCACCCCACGCCCGCAGGGCAGGGCGCGAGGCCGCCCCCACGCGAGCACTGCAACCGGACAAAGCGCGGGGGAGGGGCGCAGCCGCCAGGCCCTGTACGCGTGGTTACAGGGAGCGCCGCCGCCATCATCTCGCCCTCCGCCCGGGCAAAAGCGTCGCCCCGCCGCCGGCCCCGCCGCCGGCCCCGCCGCTCACCATGATGCCGGTGCCGCCGGTACCGCCAAGGTCCCGCCAGACGCTACCTCCCCCAGAGAACTAGCGCGCGGCTCCGCAGCCCGCCCACGAGCTCCCGGCGGAAGTGGCGTCAGAGGAGCGGCCGCTTCCGGCGGCGCGTGGGGCTGTGGGAGGGGCGGCGGGGCCCGTCCCTCCGCCGGCGGCAGGGCCCCCCCTTTGGCCCCGCCTTTCCCGTTCCCCGGCGGGCCCGCGCTCCCCCCGCGGCAGGCCCGGCCTCCTGAGGGCGGTGGGCGGACCTAGGGAGGCAACGGTCCTCTTTTTCGTTACGAGTGACGTCACTTGGAGGCCTGTCGCCTCCTGCTCCGCCCTGGGTCACGCCGGCCGCTGGTACGGCAGCACCGGGCCTGGTGTGCTTGGCAGCGCCTGGCAGCAAGCCGGCCCTTCTCCCGAGGAGCTGCCGTCTGGGCGGCGCTGAGTTAATTCTGCTCCAGCGGAGGAGTTTTGCCCTTTCCCCAGTTTAATTTCATCATATTCTCGGGGGTCAGTTCTCAAAGCCGTGAAAAGCCCGTTAAGTCATCGCTCTGGGCTTCCAGCGTGCCTGCTGGACCAGTCCCTGTTGTTAGGTCACCCACATCACCAGTTAAAAGCGGCGAGCAGGAGGTACCCCAGCACAGCCCCACTCAGTACATGCGTCATTTCAATATTAAAAAACGGGTAACTCCCCTCTTGGCAGCTTTGCAGATGCATGAGACCACATCCAAGCCTTGTTCTGTTGCTACTTTTCCTCCACACAAAAAGCCTGTTGCTGTTAGTGACCTGGTCATACAAGAACCAGTCAATTTCTATGACTTGTTCCTCAAGAATTAATCCTAGCTGGTATCCCTCTTCTTGCTGCCAGATAAAAATCTCTTAGTATATACGCAAAGCTGTTCGAGATTCAAACTGGCCGTCCCAACGGAGACGGCAAAGAACAACATGACTAGAACTCTGCCAACTTTCACACCTGCCTCTGTTTTTTATTATGTCAGTACCTGGTTAGTATTTTTCGAGTTCTTTGGGATTTTTACTTTGTTTTCTTGAGAGAGTTAGATATGTTACCCCCCCACACCCTTGTTCTGAAAACCAGAGTACTGCTTGAATTTCAACATCTTCAGTTTTCCTCATAGTTATGAAGAAAAATATCTTAAGTTTTGGCTTGGGCTAATAACCCAGCTAAAAGAATGTTAACTATTTTTACCTCATAATTAGAGCATTCATAAAGATTTGCGCTGAACTAGTGATTCATTTTAATTCACATTTGCTGCTACTCTGGTGTGACCTGGTGTGGGGGGGAAGATTTTAAAGTGCCTCAGACGATTAATCTGAGTTATGGCCTTTAGAAGATCAAATACTCATAGGAAAACTACAGCCAGTCTGTAAATTTGGTCTAAGGCACTTTTGGCTATCACAAAGTGATGATTTATAGTGTGTAAAAGTAGTGACAGACCTGACTAGGAAGAGCCCAACAACAGCGCTAGTTCTGGTTTCCTGCCTCTCAGTTCCAGCCACGCAGTGCCCTCACCTCTGTTGTGCCAATGGCAATTTTTAAAGTCACGCTGTGAATAAGGGAAGGCAAGAAGAAAAAGTGCCTCTTGTTTTAATATTTTCATAAATGCATATGCTTTGTAAATCACCTCAGCTCTTTCAAGGTTAAGAAACAAAAGCATGTTTCAGTCCCAAAGGCCGTTCGTCGCAGTGGACAGCTCAGTGAAGCACAGGCTTGGTTGCTCAGGGATGGACTCTCAGACCTCCAGGTGTCTCAGCATCTCCTGGCAGCGCTTTAATTCAGATCGAGACCTTCTGCTTAGAGCTGGGCTATTAATGATGCAGGAATAATAGAGCAGCAACCGTTCCTTGGTTTCGCTGGAGCAATAATTCAGACATCAGTCACAGTATCTAGTTTGCAGCTTAATTTCAGTCAAGCCAGTCACTTCAGCCTCTGGGCACAAATGACAGGAAGGAAGGAAGGAAGGGGGGGAGGGAGGGACAGAGACTCTTCAGAAAAATCCAATTCTTCAAGTGCTCCCAACTGAAAATTAACAGATGTATTATTGGGATGTATGTAAGGGGATTTTAACAAGGCCAGGCTATACCGTTATTGGAAATCCTAGGACTAGGCACATACGGCTGAAAGGTCAGCTCTTTAACGCTTGGCTGGTGAATGCCACCTATTTTGAGCCAGCTTCAAAAAGTTTTATTTCAGAACAAAGCATCACTAGGTCAAGAATGCGAGGTATATGTATATTTTAATTGGAATCACTTATATCAGTTGCATGATGTTTTAGTTACAATGTTGCTGGCAGTTAATGCTCTAAGGGCAGGACTTCAAAGTTTTATTTTCTTATTACTTTCTTTTTGAATTTATCAGTACTATGCTAACAAAGTCCATTTGGGTTTTGTTGAAATCTTAGTCATTTAATAACTGAGAAAGGAGCACATTCAGGTTGCTGCCATGTGATTCACCAGCCAGTAGTCGACAGCAAGAGCGCTACCACAACAAAAAAAGTCTAAGGCTATGTACATGAGAAAGATGTGATAGAACACTGGTAAAAATTGAACGAAAGCTTGGAGAAAAAATTACAGACTCCAGGTCATCATGTTTTGGATTTGGGGTTGCGTTGTGGTTTTTTTTTTACCACTGAGTAATGCCGGAATATGGGAGTGGGGGGTGGGGGGTGTCGTGGGGTGGGGTGAAACACGTACCTGAAGCAATGATTTAAAGAAGAGCAGAAAAAGTCACACTAACAAAATAGAATACAGCATCACTAACACTGGGAAGTACTGAAGTAACCCACAGACGATCTTCAATGTAAAATCAATTTTTTATTGCCATGCTACAATTTTTTTTTCTTTCCAGATGAAGTTGGCACTGGTAAAGGGGGAAAATGTTGTCATAATACATCATAGATTTTTTAAAAAATGCACATTTGGTAAGCTTTCTCAATAATGACAGCTTAAAACAAGTGAAATCAATTTCTTTAAGGTTAACATGGAATGGCATAAAAATACACTCTTTCTGCATAGTATAATACCACTTTTTTCATAAAAGAAATACAGAATGCTTGTAAAAACAAACTGAACAGGGCAAATTAGCTGAAATTTTATAAACAATTTGGCAATGGTCCCACTGTTTAGACTTTTTTTTTATATAAAAGAAATAAAAATCTAGAAAGCTACCTTTATACAAAGTTGCTATATTTATGCCTTTAAGTAGGAAAAAACATTTTATAATGCAAATTAGGACATACAATAATCTTACAATATCATACAATGTAATGACAAGAAAGGAACATACAACATAAGATTTTGGCCTTTGTAGAAATGTCTATTTTCTGCATTTAATAAATGCATTTGTGGCACACTGGTGACTATTGTATTCGTACTACTAGCAGTCAGCTTTCATGCTAGAGCGGTATTCAGCTGTACTGTAACAGCAGGTCTGCAGTTTAGTTAAAAACACAGACTTTTTCAGGAGGCGGAAGGTGATGCTGCAATGAAGTGACATGTGAAAAAGGCAACGTGCCTGCTGGTTTGAGACATCTGTATTGTGGGACACCATACAACACACTCTCCTTTCATACCAGAGCATTTCTTATACATTCAGTTATTAAGTACCAAAGTCTTACAAGTGAGAACATCTGTGTTCGAGATTTGGCAAAAATTCGGGGAAATACAAAGTTAGTACCAAATATATAATATATTATATATAAAATGTGGGTGTATGATATACACACATATTCTAATGCAAAAAAACTGCATTAATATGGAGTTAAATTTGCTGACATCCAGTCCTAAATAACATAACCATTAGAAAACAGGCGTAATCCTGATCTTTCACACACTTTAGAATCACTTCCTCTTTCATACATAATAGTTAAAGCAATATATATGCAAGTATGACTAAGAAATCAAAATTCACATAATAATCTGAACTCTGACCACGACAAATAGGATTTTTTTTCAGTACGTGTAATTAAATATATTTATATTTTTACAGTATTTTTAGACCATTCCTGAAGAACTTGACCAACCAGGTCCTCAGGTGTAACAGAGCTGTTACGTCAGCAGAACTTGATCTGGTAGGAACGCATCCAGTGGCCCTTGAAGTCAACACGAATCATTCATTTGGCTTCAAAGGACGCTGCACGAGGCCTGAACAAGCTCCGGAAGGATCGCCCTGCTAACAAGGAAGATTCCCTGATGACATCAAAGCTCCTAGCTCAGACTTCCTTTCCTACTGCCAAAGGGAAGGACTGGAGCAAAGGACAGACAGACTCTGGGCTCTGTGGGTTGCTGGCAGGTGGCGTTGGGAATGCCCATGTAGAGCACAGCCCCGGCACCAGGGAGTGGCAAGGTGAGCTTCACGGCACCTCTTGTACTAAGGCTTCTTGTGGAAAGCAGAGGAGCTGCTCCTCCGCGCCCGTCGCTTGGCAATTTGGTCACCATGGGTCTCAGATGTGAGCTGTGGCTGGGACCCCAAGGCATTAAGTACTTTGCAGACACAGAGGAAGACAGTCCCTGTTTCTGAAGGGCTCGAGCCTATTTCTTGATCATATTTTTTACATAATCTCCTTTGTATATACATGTTTGCTACATAAAATAGAATTACACCAAAGTAATGGATATAGCAGAAAATGTTGTCACAATATATGTATATTACCACACTAAATAATTACTAAAACTGCAAGAAAAATTTCAAAATGCCCTTTGTAATATATAAAAATATAGAAATGTCCAACACGTGTTTCATCAACTTTAAAGGTAACTTTCTCTCTCATACTCTATTTCTATCTGTACACCTACATGTTTCCAAACAAAATACTGCGTTAATCTGGAGTAAACACCGTGTTAGGATAATATCCTCATGAGACATCTGACAGACTTAGCCACATACCTTACAGCACAGTATCACAAGAAATAATGCATACATGGTCAGAGTTACAGCTGCTAAATTTTTTTTATTTCTTATTCACTGATCTTGTCCAAAAGAGGAAGTAATTCCTAAAGATTGTGAAAGAACCTTAACTCATGACTTCCTGTCTTTTTTGTATATATGCTCTGTAAGAAGGACACTAGCTACCTTGACTCCATCTTAACGCAGTTTTTTGTGGTGGAATTTCTTCTGGATTTTTTTGGAGTGTATATGAATTTAAAATTAAGATATCATAAATGAACTTATGTTTATATTAAGTAAATACTGTCAAATATAAATGCCTGAATTGCTACCTCAAGGAAATGATGGGAAAGATCTTACCATTAAGTTCCAAAAATACCTGATTCTATCTATCAAACTGAAGGACCAACCTTCTTTAGGAGAAATTTCAGATTTAAGTCCACTATTAGTTCCTACTAAATCAGGTTCATCTTATTTGCAGACATTAAATAAATTAGTACAGTGCAGAAATAGAATTTCACCATTGATCCCACCTTACACGAAGAGGAGAATACTGCTTAGAAATAGAGGTCCAAATCAAACGCATCATTACATGCTCGAAGTCATAACTGACATTAATCAGAACTTGCATTTTTACTTCACCAACAGTGAATAAAGACAATCTACTCTCTCCTGGCTCTGTCTCATTGAGAAGTGGCTAAATGCAAAACAAAACCAAGGATAGTCAGACTTTGAGCCAATACACACTGTTAAAAAACCAGCAAAATCAGCTGCTGGCCTGTCACCTGCAAAAGAACAGCCCTGTTTTGACATTGGTTTGGACTTTGTACAGCTTACATCTTTCTGTGGCCCTAGTCAGAGTGTAAACACGCACACAAATATCCAAACATTGGGGGGGGGGGGAAGGGGGGAATTAAGCAGCTTATGACATGAAATACCTATCTGAACACTTCAGATTTCTAGAAGAGTTCTGTAGACTTTAACAGGAATAGGGCTTCAGCGCACACCATTACATTCAACCCCTGTCATATGCAAAACGTACTTATCGGGGGAAACCAAAAGTGTTCTAATGAGAGTCAAGGTTTTCAGAATGGTCTTTATATTGTTTTATGGAGTCACCAAGAAATATTACAAAATTTTAAAAATTAGTCCTCCTTTTGACATCAATTTGAGAAAAACAAATATTTTCCTGATACGATCAATGGAGTACATTCTCACTAACTGTATTTCTAGTACAATCTTTATTATGTACTTTTGGTCACTGTTTCATCTTTTTTTTCAACTCTCTTTCCTTCTTTAGGCGATACACTAATGTATGTCTTTCCCAAATCATTGCATTAAAGGAACACCTACAGTTAAAGGGTTTCCCTTGTCAAGTGTGCTTGAAGGGCAGCAGCCAATTGCATGTTATGGATGAAAAGCAGACCTGATAGAGATGCTGTGATTTCTGCAGGACCTAGTTTATGTAAACTTCACATGTCTCAGTTACTAGAGAAAATGGTTATGTATTTGTAGTTTCTTGATCTGTACACCTGTGGGCCCAAAATAAATATGATCTAAATGCCGCGGAGAGTTCTCAGCTCAAAACGGAATCCTAGATTATAGACACTACACCTACCATCACAGCCTTTAAAGAGACTGAATTGAAAAAATATTTACCAAGTCTCAAGAGGTAAAGTGCATTGCAACTACATCTACTTCAAGGGGCAGAAAATAAGGAATGCTGAAGATGAGTAGCATGGGTAAAAGGGACTACCCAGTATGTCTGCAGTGTACACAAAATGAGAAAGCATTATCCCACCTGTAAAATGCAAAAGGGTAAAAAAATAGCCCTGGAAAATATGATATCAGATTTGTTAATACAATTAAGGCTACAATTTCAGTATGTTCTCAATTCTGGGGACCAGAGCTAAGGAAACACCCCCTATGAAGTACTGTGAAACTTGCAACAACATAAAAAAAATTACTGGGACCACCCCTTGTATCTGAGACTATTCAGGACAAACACAGGACAGCGCACCAGAACTAAGGAGGGATATGGTTGGTTGTAGTTTTGGCAGGTCACGTGGGATCTACCTGAAGCCTCTGTATCCCTATTTGTCAATTAAGAATATTACTTCCCTGCTTCACAGGTGTGTTTTAAGGGTCCAATTTACTAGTATTTCTGAAACACTCATACTATAGAGGTGAGGACCAAAGATTTCTAGGCAGCTAGCTAGATCAAATGCGTTTGCCTCAAAACACACGCTGAAGCATTAGTTCGGCTTACAAATTTAAGTGAGCTATAAGCTAAGAACAAGGATCACACCAGTATCATGAACACAGTAAGTATTTTGCAATACCTGGCAATTTCTCTTCAGAACAAACCAAGACTGGTCCATAGCATAAGGTGAGGCAATGGCAAAAATGTGAAGGAGCACTAACACTGCAGACCTGTAAAATGTCTAGCTCTTAGCAGGCATTACCTTCTTGAGTACCAAGGTCTCCTCACAAGTCAATGGCTCTATCACAGGAGTATGCATAGGTTGACCATGAAATCATTAATAAGGTTTTCTTTTAAATCTCATTTAAGTTCCTCATAATGGTCTCAACAACTCCCCATCTTTTACTCCTGCAAATTATGTTATTTGTGCATCTGGTATTTCAGTACCATACAGTCTGTAAAGGATAATTGAAGTCAGAGTGAAAAGGTTGCCTGGTATCCCTTAATGGTGTGGCAAGATGCATGCATTTCAGGTGCTACCACTGCTGCCACTACTAAACTGAGAGAAAACCAAAGAAAAAGTTAACAAAGGAACAGGAATACACTCCAGTTTAAAAGACTGAAAAGACCTGCAGTTTGCTTTTTATAAAACTTCAATTCAAATATTGCATGAAGACCCTTAATTCTTTTTCAGATCTCCAGATGGCTTTTCTTGCATGTTTTTCCTCACTCACAGTTCAAGGGTTATTTTACATCACACCAGTTCACACAAGTGTCAGTTCCTTTGCAATCACAGGCTCAAGAGTAATCTCTTCTGCTGCTAGTACCAAGGTGCACCTGCAATACTGCCAGAATTCTAAAATTCTTCAGAGTATTAAAAAAAAGGAAAGAAAAACAAATCCTGAAAGCTCTGCTAAGGGTGCACCTGGCATATTCAACAAATGACATTCTACCTGGATGTACCTGTAACACTAAGCAGCTATCATTGTAACCAAGTTCACCAACTGCAAAAGGAAAAGCAGTATGCTTGTAGATAATACTACCTTCAGATAATTTACTACGTATCTTTCTAAATTATACTATCTACTATGGATGCACATTGCTAGAATGTACAATTTTCTACAAAGAACTATCAAGTCCAGTACCCTGCCTCCCGTGTAACTTGTGTCTGATGCTTTAGAGGAAGACAATAACTGCATAATATACCTTTCCAGTTGTGCAATAATGCATGCTGCTGGAGAGCTGGGATATTTCTGTCAGGCATAAAAAAGTAGAACACTGGACAGACAACCATTTGACCTTCAAGAGTCTTTGTCAAATGAAGAGAGTAAGACAAACACATAAACGACCCTGAACAATAATTAAAGCTATGTACAAAATTTTGACTTTTAAGACAAGACAATATGGAACAGATAAAAAAAAACCAAAACACACAAATGCAAAGAAAAGGAAGGCACACTGAACTAAGAAATGACAAGAGGGCCTTAATTCATACAGCCAACCTGTGAATTCCTTCACAAAACACACCCCCAAAACTCTGAGATTGAAATTCTGTCAGATTTCACAGGGAATTTGATATGCCAGTCAGAAAGAAGGAGCTTAAGGCTGGGTTTAGATGCGTTTATAACTCTGATCAATGAACTTCGATGTGACCTCTCAAATGTCACACAAGTTAAGAAAACTATTGGGAATTACAGGCCTTCTTGCCCATGTGGTCTTAAAAAAAAAAAAAAAAAAGACAAAAGTGTGGTGCTTGTATCCCTTGAGATGAACCAATATCTCTTGTGTATGTCAAACTGAGTAAATTAATGCGTTATAGACGTTTCATTCTGGAGGAGCCACTTCAATGAGGAATGAACATATGACAGGTATCTTGAAAGATTAGGTTTACCTGCTAATAATGCACATATCAAGAGGCTTTAAAAAGTGTTATAAATGCCATTAACAAGTATAGGCACCGGACCAGAATACTTATAAATTCAAAACTGGCATGTCACTCAGACTCTAATTGGTTTAAAGAGGCACTGTGAAAGGTGGTGATGCTGCTATGCAGTAATTACTACTACTGTAGAATGAAATAGTGTTACCTAAATGAATACTTGCTCTACATTAATTCCCTTTAGTTAGACAAGTACATGAAGTATGCAGAAAAAGTTCTATTAGTCTATAAAAGGTGTTAGTGTTAAGAAATGCAAAGTATTTGCATCTTCAATTTTATAAACTTCACAAAAGGTGCAAATGATTTAATGCTTCCCAGGCTCACATAGGCAGGTCAGTACTGTTATGTCTAGTTTTTCTAGAAGTACCATCATCTCGGGGCAGTGCTTTTTGCAAGCTTGACATAGCAGCAGTTCTTTCAATGTCTATCACAGCATACAGCTCTGTGCGCCTGGTTGGAGTTTGCGGAAGTGGAGTGGTGGGGGTTTTTGGAGTCTGAGGGTTGTCGGAGTCACTACCACCTTCCAAGTCAACCTGTATATAGTTGAGCTGCCTGTGTTCTAAACTTGGACGCCTAATGTCAAAGTTAAAGACTGTTGGGGTACAGTCCCGACGTCGTGTAAATTCTACTTTATGAGCACTTGCTGGCACTGTTACATTCTCTGTATTGACATAATTATGCATTGGATCTAGGTTATTGTGGTAGCCATTCAGTGATGGGGTCTTTGGTCCTAAACTGTCATCTTCGTCTCTACTCAGCTTGCGGGCTTCCCAAACAGGAGGCAAGGATGGCAAGTTCTCATAGTTCAACAGCGCAGTTCTCCTCTGAGCAGAGTTGTTAATGTTCTGGGTGTCTGAGGTACTGCTGGATGTCAAACGACCTCTCCTGACCCCTGAGGCACTAGGGATTGATAACCTATTTATATTTTCATACACCAATTTATTACCAGACGGTGTTTCTCTACGTTCATCACTGTCGTACCCAGTGTCCCATTCAGTGTTGTTTGTGCTGCTGCCACTAACTTGGTCTCTCCCAAGTTGCTCCAGTTTCTCTCTTTCCATTAACTGCCTTTGAACAGGTGTTGGTCCTAAAACAAACTTGACTCCTTCAGGCTCCAGGAGAACCTGAGCATCTCTGTCATCAGTACACATTGGATCTTCTTTCACTTTAGTTGTTTCAGTGTTTGAAAGCTTTGATTCCAGTGGCACATGCACACTTGATCGATTTTTTCTTTCCTCTTGTACCCCAGTAGTGTTGACATAAGTGTGAACCTAAAAGGAGAAGAAAAGAAATTCAAATGCTATTTGCACTTTTTTTTCCCCTCCAAATTTTTTTCCTTCTTAACTCCCCACTTTTCTAATCAAAATACCTGAAAACCAAATCTCTTGATAGCAGCTGCTTAAGAGCAAAGGTCATCTCTCAGTTTGCTGAACTGTGCTCAGTTTCAGTTTTTTCCCCTGAAATTTTTTTGTTGCTTTTGTGAATGTTACTCTAAATAAAACTGGAGGTACTCAAGGCAGACAACAAAATGCAATTTACATCCTACATTGATTATTATTTTGACTTGATGTTTTATTCCAGTTGTGCTTCAGTTATAGCTTTTCAGGTTCTATTCCAGCTCTGCTCTGGTCAGGGCAACCTTGGGCCACTCCATCTTCGCTCATTAGTTCACTTGGACAGTGAGGCAGAGCTCTACTTTGTTGTCCCTTATCATGACAGCAACCAACAGTTCAATAGCTGCTTCAGCTAAATTTATCTTTAATTTCCACACTGCAAAGGAAGTTTTATTAGGTTTTATTAAATTTGACCAACATTTTCATCAGCAACCTCAATGTCTGAGAACACACCCTCAAAGTTTTCAGGCTATCCCCGATTGGTAAAGTTTTTACTGAGAGCGATCTCAGCAGCCTGGAGAAGTGACCTCACAGAAACCTCATGAAATTCAGCAACACCAAATGCAAATTCCAGTGCCTGGCATGGAACAGCACTAACAGTACAGGCTAGGCACCAACTGCTTTGAAAACAGCTTTGTGGAAAAGCACCAGGGGTCCAGATAGATGGTGATTTGAATGTGAGTCAGCAGTGTGCCCCTGCAGCAATGAAAATCAAATGTGCATTGGTTTGTGTTAACAAAAGCACAGCCAGTAGGTGAAGGAAAGAGATTATTGCCATCAATTCAGCACTTGTGAGGCTGAATCTGGAGTAACTGGCTCCCCAGTACAAGACAAACACCACTACAGTGGAGCAAATCCAGTGGAGGGCCATGATTAGAGGGGCTGGAGCATGTGACATACTCAGAGAAGCTGAGAGCGCCACCCATGTTCAGTCTTACGAGAAGGCCAAGGAAAAAAGCCTAGTAGCTGTTTTCAACTACCTAATAGATAAAGAAAAGACAGAGCCAGACCCTTTTTGGCGACATTCAGCAAAAGGCTAAGGGGCAACAGACACCAGCTGTAAGAGGAAAATTCTGATTACCTATTAGGGAAAAATGCTTTCACAACAAAGGTGGTCAAACACTGGAACATATGGCTCAGAGACACTGAGGAATCCCCTTGTTTGGAGTATTTAAAGCACAACAGCAGAAGGCTCTGTGCAGCCTCCTTTAACTTTAAAATTTTAGACTTAGAGGTCCCTTCTAACATAAATTATTCCATTATTCTATTCACCAAACAGAAGACTTACACGTAAAGAAGCTTTTTGACCAGGATCTCTCTCCATATAAACTACAATTTGTGTTTAAGAACAATTACTGAAATTGTACTGAAAGAGTACATGCAAATACATACTTTCTATAACTTTATTTGTATATAAACATGAAGAGCAACTCAAAATAGTTACTTTTCCTCAGCCAGCTATCCTACAAATTATCATTTTAAAGAGGCAAAGCAAACGCTTTTGTGAGGTAGTTAACATACGGTAGGATTACATTACATCTGATGCTGAAAACCACAAATGAAAGCCTACAGAATAAACAGTAGAAAAATCTCAACTAATGTAGAACCTAAATTATATGGGGGGCGGGGGGAGAAATACCCACTTGCTCCTCTGCTACAAGTAAAGGATGTGTTGATTCTTCACCAACAGAGGGGAGGCGTGCACTTCCGACAGAAGGATGTCTGCTGGAAGGATGTGATGAAGCATCTCCAAAAGATGGATATCTGGGATAGCCGTTAGGTAAACTTTGTGCATTGAACCCAGGAGCTGATTCAATTAGAAAACAAGCAAAACCATATTAAAATAGATCATTTTACTGTATATGAGTAAGACGCTTTATATCTTCATTTTTTATTTTCAAAAGGGAAATTAAAATATGTAAAACAGTATTAAATATTCACAAGACTCAGTTTTGCTGGGGGGAAGGAAAGGGAAAGCAAATTGCAGAGTATAGCATTCCAGTATTTACTGGGAAACATGTCCGAAGCAACACCGAATTCTAGGCATATTACGCACCATAGTCCTCCCAGTAAACTCCCTATCCAGCTTATCTACCATTTACAACATGTCTCCCTAACAAACAGGGACTTATTTACTTAAGCTTCCATTTCTCTGAAATAATCAAATATCAAGCCATCTGCCTGGGATTATTTAAAATCCTCCAGTATTTTTGAAAGAACTTCACTCTACCCATCCAGCTACTCACGGCAAAAGAAGGATTCCAAACCCACTACAAATGCGATACTAACATTACTTTTTTCCTACTAAAAAGGTTGGAACATTGCAGAACATTACCATTTCTCAGAAATGCTACAAGTAAAATACGATGATACGTTATAAAGCAATTCAATAGGTATATACTGAAGCAGTGTTCTTATGCAACAACTAAATTCCCAAAACTTATTTCTTAAAGCTGAAGAACTTGACTATGGCAATTTTGCTCCCAAGACTTAGGATTCTCAAAAAAGAATCCTCAGCAAGTATCTCAGGAGAATGCATTACTGGTAATTAGCCTCTTAGCTGAAAATAGCATTTAATTTGCATTAAATCTTTATGTAATTAAAAAGAAAAATAATTTAAAACTAAGTACCACATTACATTCAGGTATGTTGTTTGACAGCATAACCATACTTACTGGTAGGCGTTCGAGGGGTTCTTGGAGCTTCCAACTCAGTTTGATGATTATTCCTTTCTACTACTGGTTCTTCTACTACATTTATGCTATTATTCTGCATTATCTCTTGCAACATGTTAAATAGCTCTTCTGCACGGGCACATTTAAAGGCAAAGATTCCTATAAATACACAAGAAAAAAATCAAAATCCTTTAAGGTAAGAAACAAGCCTTAAAATGTACATAACTTTAAACAATAGAACTGGAATCCACATAATGAATACCTGTTAAAGAAGCAAAAATGTTAAGAAAGTTTTACTGCACCAAAACACACAAAATTACTGTGAGAACCTTTGAAGTGTTTATCTAATAGAGGAATAAGTTTCCCATGCACCAGAAGTTACATTAGAACAGAAAATTGATTCAATTCAAAGCAAAACTAAGTTTTAAGTGCTAAATGAGTGGGTAAAAAAAAAAAAAAAAGGCACAGGTCAGGGCAAGATTTTTTCCCCCCGCCTTTTTTTTTTTAAGTTGATAAAAAGGAGACCTGTTCAATCAATCAATCAAAAAACTAAATGAAACTACTGTGGTGCTACAAAGTCATATTTTTTAAACCAGACTGCTATTAAATTACCATAAAAATAAGATACCTGCACAACAGGAAAGAAGGATTTAAACACTGGGTAAAAGTCTAGTTTCTTTAGAAAGGTGAAAATAAAAGCTAGTAAGACAAACTGTGTGAAACGGACAGTAACAAACCAATTGCTTTAGGCTAAAGGATAGACACAGAACACAAAGTTAGCAGCAATACCATGTATTTTGCGTGTGTATTGTGCCACTTTGCCTTTAAACAGCAGGGAGCGCCCCAACTTACCCTCACCAGCAAAGTCGCAGCTTTGGATTATTCTTCCATTGAAAGCATGAAGTTAAAGTTGACATGCTTGTTAAACGTGGGTGCAGGTGCTCAGTTTTTAAAGTGAGTATTACAATCTTAAAACACTTTTTTACTAAAGACTACCTACCTCTATAGCTAGTTCTGTAAGTGCAATTATCTTAATATGCTGTTAATATTTAAGGACACAGAACTGTAACAGATCACAACTACCAGAAGTGCTCCACATGGCAGAAGTTCACAAAAACCCACCTGGGAATATACCAAATGGACTAAGAGGAATCACACTCAACAATTAATATTCAGCTGGTGCAGTGAATAAGGTTCATGCTTGCAACATAGCAGCTGCAGAGCTTCTTCTACTACGTTTCCCCAACCCATGATCTGGCTCAAGTTCATGTTTAATCTTTTGTGTATTTCTGAATACACACTTACACAATATGGTGACACACCAGCTCCTCCAAGCTTTCTATCCTGAATTATCTATTAGCTGTGCTCCCAAAACATGTCTTCAAGGTTTTTAGTACCTAGCACAAGCTCAATGTTTCGCCATCAGTATACTCTGACAACTTATCAGTAGATATAATTTAAGACTAAATGGAAAACACAAACAAGAATAATCAACTAATGCAATCGGTATAAGTTGCTGGGCAGTGTTCAGGGTGTTCTCAAATGAAAAACCTCTCGGGTCATTTCACCAAGTGAAGACGAAGTTTTGCAACTGTGCCCACAAAACCCAGTGTAGGTCTCAGGAACAACACTCCATTGCAAAAAGGCAGCAGACAGAATATTTTCTGCCAGATTTCTTTTTTCCTCCGTATTTACAATATTTTAACATTATGTAAGGAAGGCAAGAAACAAAAGAGGGAGGAAAGGTTTGCTGCTTACACAGCCTGCTTAAAAAAAAGAATTAGGAGGGAAGCAGAGAAGTCAATTAGACTTGGTGGAAAATTTTGCAGACTTGCTAATAAGCCGTGGAAAAGAACCTTCAAAATAGTATTTTCAATTTAATTTTATTGGTATCTATTTTACATGTTTAGAAGAAGCAGTAAATTAAACCTGCAAAATCTATTAAAGTGATTTTCTTCAAAACAAAGGTTATTACTGTCTTCTTAGAAGTCTGAAAATTTAGTTTAGTATGCAGTATACTGTAATATTTGAAAATGTCTCCATTTCTCATTAGGAGATAGCTGAGAATGCCTTCTAAACTCTTACAAAAAACCCAAAACCAAACCCTGTCTGCCCTTACATCTGCTTGGACAATGAAGATTGACCAGCTTTGTTTATGATCAAGTTCTTTCATCTTTCTGATTTTTTTACAGTTAAATAAAAAGAAATTGCAATTGCTAAACATCATTATTGATAAAAACACTAGTAAATGCTAAAAATCTCTAAGAAAATAAAAATGCAACTTAATTTTACAACATATGGATACATAAGAATTCCAACTACGTACAGCTACATCACAGTAGAAAGATGCAAAATGAGGCTGAGACCTCAACTGAAACAGTTATTCCCTTGTGGACTGCTGCAGTGAAGAGGGAGAGAAAAGCCTAAATATTCCCACTGGGAGCCAACTTTGGCCCAGGCAGGCATGATCTGGGAACTGGAAAGGTAACAAAGTTTTTCCAATTAAAGCCACACAGAAAATAACTGAGCAGAGCTGGAGTTTACACACTTCATACAAAAATATGTCAAAATTTGAGAATGGTGTCACTGATATAAATGAAAGTAGTATTTGTTTTAGGAAGGGTATGAAAAGCAAGTGTGTTACTGAAGACAATAGGATAGGGATATTAAAGTTCATATCAGTGCTACAGTCTTTTAAAAAAAATCTGAAAACAGAGAATTTTTTTAATTCCAAGGAGATTCTTCCACTGTTCCAGGTTTCACTGACCCCCCCTGAAAGTCAAGTCAACCTCTGAGGTAGGAGAATTTCCCTATCAAAACTGCCTCCTAAGCTGACCAGAAGTATCCACACATAAAAGCATGAAGCGCTCCAGATGTACAATTCCAAAAACTATGTGCAACTCAAATCCTCATTTTGCCATAAAACCATTCCTCATAAGGTAACTTACTTTTTTTTCCAGAAACCACATTCATATATGACTATAAACTTTATAATCATTGCCAAAGGACCGGCAAGTGCCCTTATTTTTTAAACAAAATTGCCTTCCAACATCAACATTTCCAAAAATCTTTATATGCAAAAATTCCACATACCTTGTCCAGTTTGACACCTTCGGCCACTTTCAAAAGAGAAAAGATTTGAGTCATAGCCATAGCGACGGAGACAGAGGTAGTGCCATTTTACAGAGTCCCTTTTACGGGTGTACAAAATTAGTTCTGTATCTGTAAGTTCCATTATGCCAGAACCCAGTTCATTACCATCATCATCCACATTAATAACCTAGAAAAAGGAAGTTAAATAACATTAGGTAAGTACTCTTTTGAGCACCAATACCATTACTAATAATCTTAATGTTTAATCGATGTCGTCCATCTGCTCCGTCATATTAGTTGTCATGCTTGAGGTAAAAGTTTAAAAAAGAACCTCACCAAACCAGTTCCTTTGCTCCCCCAACCCAGAATTAAAATAATACATATTTAAAAGCAATATGAATGAGACTGCATAACTTTATTGTAAAATCTGAGGAAAAATTTAAAATAGAAACACATTTGTAAGTTAGTTTTTTAAAAATTGTCTTTATGTACATATTCTAGTATTTCCACACAGATAAGGCATACCTCAGATAATGGAATCTTTCAGAGCCCCGTTTTAAAAAAAAAAAATATTTGCTTTGTCATATAGCCCCACTTACAGTTGGGAAAAGGAATGAAGAAGGATAAGGGACTCCAAGATAAAGTTTCCTTCACATACCTGCATAGCCTTGCACTGTGCTGAATAATCAGAGTGTTTTAGATTTTTTTTTCTGCCTTTTTAAAGTCAACAAATAATTCAAATACCCTATGGTTATCTGCGTGAAAACATATGTGTAAAGCTTAAACTGTTATTCTTTCTACTTTTAAATCAGTTTGAGGTCATCTGCATCCTTTACAGAATTTGGACAATGTATATTTTCATCTGTATGTATTTTATCTCACAACACTGCTTTTAGTGGAATTCTATTCTTACTCAATAAAAAGGCTACCAAAAAAATCTTCGCTATGGTATCAATTAATGTTACTCCTCAAAGAGACATTTTTCAACTTGAAATCTAGTCAGTTGAAAAGAATTAGGAATAGTTTTGTCTGCCACTGAGGCTTATGCCAACTTTCTTCATTTTGAAAATTACATTCTTTCATCTTTTCCCCCCCTGCTGCTTAATCAGCAACCCACACAAACAACAGAGAAATTCTACAAGAAGAAAAGAGGAACTAGTTACAGAAAGTGATGTCAAATGCACAAAAAGTAAGAAAACAGAAAAATATTTTATCCTTCAGCTTTTTGTACTGATACTATTAAACATTTCCAGAAATTCCCATGGCTTTACAGCTCATTTCAGTGTTGCCCTAAGGCAATGCATGAATCATTTTTCACTACGGAAGCATTACATTCCTTTGCCAACTCAGAGAGACAGTTTGGAGCACAGAAGCAAATCCGACTTGTGTGACTCTGCAAAGGTATGTTTACTTAAAGTCACTGACTTCAGCAGCTTCATGTTAAGCACATGAACAAGTGTTCACAAGCTTATAAATTCCAGCAATATAAGGGCCAGAAGCACATTTATAAGTAAAATTTCTTCAAGTAAAGGACGAAAGTTCTCAAAATGCTATAATCGGTGGTGATCTTCAAGTAAAATCAGCAGTCCTAAAATTTTCCATTGCTGACCCTGTGTCCAATTTCATAATCACACTTCTCCAACAGCTCTTCCCTTATGCTTACATCTCCCTTCCTAACTTCCATAACCTCCCAGGGGCAACAACACTTACTTGGGCCCTACCAACTGAAATGGAGATGGATCAAAAGCACAGGGCTGCTTCTCCTTCCTGAAGATCAAAATTGTCTTAAAAAAACCTACCCTGCCTAGAGAATTCCTGTCACTGCTGGTGAGAGAGGATTTCTCAAAGGGGCAAGAGAAACCTGTACCCACAGAGGCCTGCAACTCTGCAATGTTTTAACCATTCGGTAATTCTGACTCTATTTTCATTTAGATTTTTTCCATCACAGACCTACTCTGCAAGAAAGCAACAAAATAATTCACAGCATACCACGTCAGCTGCTTACCTTAAACTTGTTTCGATGGTTATCTGGGACAGTTTCTTTATCTGGACAGCTACAACAGCTACCCATGACTTCTTTAGAAGACCATGTGATCTCTAAAAGGGGGGGGGGGAAACCCAAACAAACAAACAAAAATATCATTTAGTTCAAGTAAAAATACAGTATCATCAACAAACCACCCAACACAAATTGCTTTCTGAAATTACAATTCTTCACGATGAATTTTGCAGTCATAAGAAATTAAAAAATCAACATAAATATTACAAATCTTTTTTAAAAGTTAAGCTAGATTTGGCATTAAGGAGTGGAAACACCGAACTGTTAAAGTCCTACCAATAACTCAACTTGAGGTTACTACCAAACAGACCCGTTTGATTTGTCACCTTTATTCCCATGGTAGCAGCTTGGGGGAAAACAAAACCCAACAATGTAATGGGTACAATCCTCATCTCCTAAACCAGGGCCTTTACACAAGGCAACTACCTGGATTCCAGTTCCGTCTAAACGAGCACTCCCCGGCTTAGACTGCTGAGCACAGCCCTAGTGACGCCCATACAAGCCCTGGGCTGTAAGAGGTTACCAGGCACAGGCAACACAAAGAGCCCACATGGCAATCCTGAAAGGCTGCCCTGGCTTCAGCAGCTCCAGGGCTGGCTTGTGATAGAGGGTGGAGGCATTCCAGGCCTAGAGGCTGCCCTGTGCTGGCAGTGAGGCTCTGTGCTTCCACTTTTAAGTACTTCCCACATAGCAATGCACATAAAACTATGTAATAGAAGTCAAAGGAAAGGAAAAAAACCCACATTCAACACTAATATTTTAAAACTTGGGAGTTTTTATTTCTATTAAGTTCCGTTTGGATTAAATTGTTACACAGTTTACTTCATTTGCTATAAAATAGTAAAATACTCAACTAACAGAAAAGCATGGCTAAATTAAGGAAACAAAGATAAATATCTGATATTTTTGATATTTTAATTTTAAGATGTTTTTGTATGCATGGTAAAAGTTTAGTAAAACAGCATGATAAAATGTTAGTAGAACCAAGTCTCACAACTTGCTTCTCCTCCATCACCTTGCAGACAGTGGTCTCGTATTTCTTAAATACGAGAAAGTGAGACAGAACAAAACTTAACCCATTTACATCATCTTTATATTGGATAAGAACTAATATTTCCACTACACAAATGAAAAGTGGGGCAAAATCCTGGAAGAGAGCTAGTAAGTCAACAAGAGATAGGACATCAGGAATCAAGAAGGAAGACAGAACTGCTTGATAACTTCTCCTGACGAAAGGGATTAAAAAGCTGATGTCACCTTAAGAAATATGGGACTTGCTTTCTAGACAGTCATTTGCATTAGCATGCAGCAGTAGTATCCAAGTAGCACTTTAGTCGGCTGAGAAATAAGGTGCAAGAATACAATGAAGAACAGTTAACCCTTCCCCTCTTCTTGACCAGAAAAGCCATTCAGAAGAAATACTGCTACCCTGTCTAGACTGTCTAGATCTGTATAAATCTGCCACCAAACCCCTGCAGAGGTGAAATGAAGAACTCATCAGAAAGGGTAACAACATAGCTTGGAGTAATCCAGTAAGAAAGAGGCAGAGCACCAAGACATGAAGTCAAAAATCATGGCTTCTCTAATGTAATTTTTGGCCATAACATGAAAACATGCATTAATTTGACAGAGCTTTTCTTCCCAACTCAACATGAAACTGGGGGGTTGATTGTTTGCTTCTACTTTTGCAGAGAGAAGTCATGCTACACACACTGGGTTTTTAGCATAATGAAGAGAAGTCCTGAATTTTATTAATCAGTCCAATCATTCTCTCAATTACAGACTACTTTTAATAGTCTTCATACATACAGCCCATTGTTATTTTAACTATTCCATTCTATTGCTTATGCATTCTGCCTGTTTTGCTTATTACCTGCATCTCACAGGTAATAACACCTATTACCGATTTCCTACCCTGGCACCCCGCAATACCCCACTACAGTAACATTCAGATGTTGCTCTTGTTAGCCTACTGATGCTGCCCTATTTATTCTGAGAACTCACTGCTAAAAAGACCAACAGATGACAACAGCTGCAATGCAGATTAACAATGAATATATACATTTGCAGCAAAGGTTTTCAAGCTCTGGTCCATACAGCAGCCATAGTTGCAGATGCTTCTAGCAGCCTTCAGGCACAGATGCTTGCACTTAAAGCCCAGACTTAGACCTCCCCAAACGTTTTGACAAAGTGGAAACCGATCTAGACAGCAGGACACTGTTACAGTATCATTACTTTCTTTGCATTCAGCATAAAATAATGGATCAGATCTGCTGGAAGCAGGTGCCTGCAAACTTAAAAGAACAATAAAAACTGTATCTGCAAAGCAGTTTGGGGGAAAAAAAAAAATCACTCGAGTTGCAAGTAGAAAGCAAGTAGTATATGAGCATGTATGAAGTATAGGCACTGTATCTCAAGAACAACAAAGAAAGGCTATGTAATCAATAACCAGACAAGCTCATTATTTTGTCCCCAATATAGTAATAGTAATACTAATAGTAATACTTCAGAAAACCAAGAACTGCTTCAAAGGAGAGATGTGAACCAAGGCTATGAGGAAGAAATTAAACAGCTAGAGAACTGGCAGAATTAAAAATTACTCACCTAGATTTGGCCATTAATATTCCCAGCCTCTGCTGCAGCATCAGGGCTTCTGTCATACTCAAAGTGTCATGCTGTCTTGTCACAGAACTAATCATTTGACCTAGAACTGGAAGAGCACATAAAAATTTAATTATTTTTGTTTTTAAGATGCCAGTTATTAGACTAACAAAAATACACACAATTTTTTTTTTATTTTGGCAGTGTTATGTCAAGTGAGGTCTTCATGGCTAGGATGCATCTTAAGTGGAGTTTTAGACAAGAGACCGATTTCTTAGAGCTCCCCCGGCATTTCAGTGCCTAGCTGAGTCTTGGAAGGAAATAATCTGGTGTCCTTTTCTGCAGTATAGCCACTGGTGACTACTCATTCTCCACTCACTCTTCACCCAATTTAGTGTGTAGAAATGACAGGTGCGAAGCTCCCATCATCCTTAGCACACACTGAACCAAATCACAGCAGGCAAACAGAAGAACACGTACATCTTATTCTGCCTAACTCCCTCTCACTTATCCTACTGAACATATACAAATGCTGACTTGTATGGCTAACACATCACCCTTTCTCTGCTTCCCTCAGGATTCTTGCTGCATGACAGTAACTATAAATTGCTTGCTTTCCCTTCCCCCCGTCCCCCGATTACTCTGATACTGCCTATCCACTCACATGTAACACTGAAAACTCAACTACTGCTTCCATCAGGCTAACAGTTGGCAGCCTCCCTTCTCTGTTTGTAAAATTGCCAAATGAGCCCTTGATGTTTACTTTGATGTTGCTTCTTAAACTTAGGAGAAGTGCCAAATTCTCAGAAAAATAATTTTATCATTAGCCTTTCTTATCGGCCTTTCAGGCCATCTATGCAAACTTGTTTGAGACCACTGCAGCTCTGCTTTTCAATACTGCTGCAATTCTTTGTATTCATCTGCTGTCCTCTGCCTTGCACCTGGATTAGAAGCATTTTGGGAACCCAAAGCACTTTTTTGCATAGTATCAAATGTAATGCAGTCCCAAACTCATCCCAGGTCCTAGGTATCACGATAACAGTTGCAAAACACTCTTACTGTAAAGGGATCGTACAAGAGAACAGCAGAAATTCAATACTGGTAAATGCAAAATAACACACCTAGCAAAGGAGCTATGTCTGTTAAGATCAGTCATGTAGTCATGCAGTTCAGTGAAAACACTAACTCAACAGGTATCGTAAAGCAAATGAAGCAGAATTGTTTTGAGAGAGCTAAAAGAGCCAAAACAAAAATACAATTCTCTTGTACAAATCCACAGTGCACCCACAGATGCAGTAATGTATGTAATCATGCCTCCCCCTGTCCAAGAAGACAGAGTAAAACCAGAAACATGTTACTTGGACCGCTCAGCCTGGCAAAAAGGGACCACACAGGACAGAAAAGATGAGTACAGAATTATACGTGACATGGAAAAGATAAAAAAAAGCACAACTATTTTCCAAATGCAAGCATTAGGGAGCAGTAGCTGACGTTACTAAGGGGCAGGTTCAAAAAAAACTACACAAAAGTACTTTTTGCACATGGTATGTAGCTAAACTTTGTGATCCACAATGTCTTGTGGGAATGAGTTCCAAAAACAAATATTCAGAAAGTAATTGGACGAATGCAAGCTCCATGACGAGCTTTTAAACTCAAGGATGTCACGTGTGGCTCAAAAAGACTCTGAGCTGCAGATTATTTAGAAAGCTCTTAGTGAATTACCATAAAATGCTCCTTCTTACTATTCCCTTCCCTATATATTTGCTATTGGCTGTCAGAATTCACTGTTTACTGTCAGAAACATGATACTGGACAAATTGATACTTCAAGTCTGACCCCAAAAAGCCATTCTAGTTAGCACAAAAGGGTGACATGGGCTCAGCACATGGACATGCACTGTTGTAAGACATTAAAAAAATAAATAGTTAACAATTTGTATTTAACTTGAAACTAAAATCTAGATTTCACAAAGGTACAGAAGGATAAACTTATTGAACTGCTTGACAGATATGCATATTTGCATACACATACTAAACAAAGATTCTCTGTTGTGCATAAGTGGTATTTAGGATCAGGAACTTGCAGCAAGTCACATACCTTTCCTGTAATTTATTTGCCCTTTAGCCATAAGCTTTCTTGATATTGGACAAAGCTGTACACAGTTGGAATCAAGACCTATCCCTCTGCAACACACGTAAGGCTTGGTTCTGTGATGGCCCTACCCAATCTAGCTGCTATTATTTAACTATGTCTTTTGATCAGGTTAGATTTTTGTTGGCTTAGCACACCAAACCAGATCAGCAGAGAGTCTAGTAAGTGCCAGAGCCAGCTGGGGACAGAGTCACAGTCTTAGTCACCCCTGCCCAGTTTTAAGAAAACTCAGCCCCTTTGCTAATTGCTGGGGTTTACTTAGTTTACCAAATTCTCTGCTAAAATCTTCAGGACAGGAGAAAGGAAAGAGGGAGCAGAAAGCTTGACCCACTCACTCTGGTGGAATCCTACAGGGTAGTCAACTAGAAAAAATAATAAAATTATAAATTTTCACAGGCAAGCTACACTAATGCAGGTGTGTTTGCACTGGTATTTACCCTGATATTTTTCTAGCAGAGTTCTAAAGCCTTCACATGGTTTGGCTACCTAAAGCAGACTAGCCTGTTTCAGTTACCTAAGAATGATTCTTAAATGATCTAAACAGAGTTTTTAATGGATAAAAGAAAGCACACAAATTTACAGCACCTAACTGCTTTTAAATGCAAAGCAATAACAAAATTCTCCAGCCAGTTGTTTCCAATTACAAGTTGGCTATTTACTCTGTTTGGGATTTTCTTAAATCTTCCCAGAATGCAAAATATTTACCCAAATTTAAACATACAAGGAGAAGTAGACATTTTCACAGTCATAACCCTAAAAGTTAATCTTTTCAGTTATGTCTACAATGTCAAATTTAGGAGCTGTAATTTCCCGTTCATGAAGCATCAGTGGTGGTTGGGTGCAGTCATGCAAGGAGGGGGAAGGGGATGGAGGGTATTTGCTGCTTCTGCCTAACACATTCATTACTGCACTGCAAGATAAAAATTCCAGGCAAGAAAAAACAGGACCAGCACTTATCTAAAACTTGTTAACAGGAGTGAAAGTTAGGAACTGCTATAACTTCAGTAATATTCATTATTTGGCTTTGTAAAGTAAAACATGTCTCTTTCCATCATAGACTAAGCAGTGGCAACAAGTTACACTAATCCCTCAAAAGCCAAGGAAGACAAGGCATCAGTGTAAAAGTAGAGAGCTTTTGACCACAACTTCAACAAAAAAGAAAAAAAAAAGTAACATTTGGAATTCTGCAGTCTCCCTGGGTTGGGAATGATCTGAACAATGCATACGTTGCCCATGTGTAAGATAGGCCACATGGCCAAGCTGTAGTCGTACTCCTTTCGCTCATGATACCTGGTCACCCCATTAAAGACAGCTCATGGTTGCAAAACCAATCTAAAAACTGTCATGAACTTAGTTCTGCATGCTCTGGCTGCAGAATCAAACATTAACTCTGAGGGATATTCTCTGTATGCATTAATTCCTAGCACACACCTTTTACAAATCAGGCAAGAAAACACCCCAAAACCGTAGCACGCCTCAGAAGAGGTAGGGAGAAGCAAAGGTGTCTTGTCTGTGAACCAATCTTTTGCATGTATTTTTTTCAAATGAAAAAAGTGGCCTTTCAAACCACTAGCTGCCACAGCGCTAGACCCTCTGTATGTCTTGCTCTCAGACCTACAAACAGAGAGCAGAAAACATAACTGAAGTGCATTAACATAATTTTAAGGCATTTCATACCACAAAATGGTAGTTTAAAAAAAAACCAAACCCCAAAAAACACAAAAACTAGGGTTTTTCCTCCTTCAGAAATTTTAATATCTAGAAAGCCCAATGAATACAAATTAATACAATGCAGTAACTGGAGAAAGGTGTCTGTGTACAGGTTATTAGTGCTCAGACTGACAAGCACTTGAACCTATTCATTCACAGGTTATCAAGCATATTATCAAGCACTTAATATTTTGATCACAGCTAAACTTATACTGTCATTTTTGCCTATAACATTCTAAATCACCCAATTTAGAAAACTACATCCACTTTTAAATTTGAAGTGTCAGCATCAACCATTTTCAAAGACTGTTCCTTGGTTGACCTATACAATTTTAAAAAACAAAACAAACAAACTACATAATCCCAACCACTACAACATCAAACTCCTCTGCATTTTTATTTCCTCCTCTTACTTAAACTATTTGCTTAAAAAGGTAAAAAGAAGTACTATCAAACTGTCTATGTTTAACAAATTTCTGTGGAAATAAGCAGTTATAATAAAAAACACACCCACAGAAATGCTGCGAGTTTTGGAGGTATATTAAAGTAGCAAATTCATTGACGGATACAGCAAAATCAGGAGTAATTCACCTTTTTCATTCATTTCTTTAAACAAAAAACTTGAAACTGCCTGGCACTTCATATTTCTTTTGTCTTCAATAACAACACAGGGATGTAACCTTCATAGTTTAACCTCTGCCACTTCCTAAAATACATTTCTCCAAATGGGGTTCCATAACCATTGTAAAGTGTTAGCCATGGTTTACCTACACTTGAAACATGTTAGCTGCTGGGCTTTACACCAGCACTGAAATAAATCATTACAATTCAGAAAGCTCAAAAATTAAATCCATTTAAGATTTTTTTTCAGCTGCATCAGCACTATAATACTTGAGTATTTCAGAACTACAGAACTGGGTTCTCACAGCTCTTTACTATCAAAGAATGAACAAGAAGACTACATTCAATTTGAAGTTTTATTAACACACTCTTTATATGCAAGTTATAAGAAAGGTTTCAACACCTGCTTCTTTCTTAACTTCAGGATTAATGCTCATATCAATCAAGTAAACAGAGAAATGGAAATTAGTTGTACTTGACAGCTTCAGGAGAAATCCTTAAGTTTTTTAAATGGAAAAGCCTACTTTTTTTTTTTTTAATACTTGGGAGAAGAGTGGAGGGAACAGACAATGTAGTGGTTGCACATGTACCAAGGCTAGGATGGTTTCAGTATCGTAGCTGCCTTCTGTGAAATAAACTCACGTTATTGCCTAGGGGACAGTCAGATTGACAAACATTTATTTATTTTTAAAAAACAAGTTCTCTGATATTTTCAAATTCACTTTTTCATATTATTGTTTAGCTGCAGAGTTTTGTTTGCTAGCTCTTTTCAATGTAGTGTTCCCCGATCATAATAGTAACAAAGCAGGAGACTCACCATTTTGTTTCCTCCCCATTTTGGGGTCCTCTTTAAAAGTTAAAGCTGTTTAGGAACATGAGATAAATGGACGAAAAGATGACTGTTACTTTTTAAAAAAAGTATTCTGCTAAAGTCAGTGTTTGTGGGAGTAAGAAAATTTAAAACTGGATTGGATGTTTTATTCCTAAGTTCTTAAAACTTTGAAAGAACAGACTCTACAGGCTATTTCAAACTCAAATTGTGCCATATTTCAATTTACATGTACCATGAAAAGACACTTTACCACAAAAGGAAAAATTTAATTCACACATGACTCTCCATCCTAGGCTTATCAATGTTGGGCACGTTTCATCATTAAGTACTCCCATCTCATGAACAACTGGCAATAGCCCACACGAAGAAACACAGAAGTTTACTTGAATACCTAACAAAAATGGTATCTTTCACAGAAACCATGACCCTACACAGGTTATTATATCTGCCAAGTGGAGCACATTTGGCTGAGAGCCAAAATTCATCATTCTGTTTGGTTGTAATAGCAGTAGGGATCAGACCTTGCAGGAAAATCACGAGGCTCCTGGGAAGTCTTCCTGAAACCTTCACAATTGCCTTGTTGTGGACCTAAACTATATGCCAGATTAGAGCCCCACAGAGACTGACCTCTTTCCATTTACCATGTAAGAAACAGAGTTCAAATTTTGGTTGTCTAAATTGCATCTAAACTAGACACTAGGAGGAAGCATCACAAGTGATTTGCTAGGCAACTGAACACATTGAAATAGCAAAAGCTACCTTTGCTAATCTCCTCTCAAAGTTCAAAATTCGTGGCCCCCAAGTGTTGGGATGTTTATATTTATACAGAGATTCAGAGAAGAAGCATCCCCAGTTCAGAGAGGGTATTGCAGTGACCATCAGTATCCTGCCTGGCACGTGCTGCAAGACTACCAAACATTTACAGACACAAACCACTCTGCAACTTACTTTTTATCTCTCTCCCTGTCCCTCATTTTTCCCTAGAAACTTTTTACAGAATGATATTAAATATAAATTGATTCATTTCAGATGTGACATCCTTTATGTTTCATCATTTCCACCCTTGCATATCATGTTAAATATTGCTTGATATTTGATTACAACTGGTATATTTAAATTTGTTTAACAGTGAATTTTCACCCTGCCAAAATATAAGCAGCAATGACGGGATGCAATTTATAAAGCAGCCTATTTTTCTAGATCCTTCATGAATACTGAGGACACATATGTCAAAGGGAAAGCATGCTTTAAGAGATACTGCATGAATTGTGGATTAAATCCTCTATTTAAAAATCTACCCCAAACAATGGCAAAATTTGCATTACCTTTACCAGCCTTAAATCTTCTTATAACAGAACCTGAAGCTACACACTCGATTCCCTTGAACACTAGTAAATCCACTCAGTTTCTGTACTCTTATTTTTCTGTTTGCCTTATGATGAGCCACACAGCATAGAACCTGCCCCTCCCTGAAGCTCATTCCAATACATCTTTCTCCTCTTTTAAACTCTCACAGTTGGAAATACTTGAAGAAAGTACAGCCAAATCCTTACAGATACATGATGATAAGTGATTTTCTCAGCTCAGAGTTTTTGAGCACTGTTCATGCTAATGGTCATTCTACAGCATGAAATAATTTCACCTGGGTACCATCACCTTAGAGATTAAGTACAAACTGAGAGTATAAATCTGAGCATTTCAGGTTATACACGTAAAAATTGTCTGTAACTCATCACATTCTCTCCTTGTTTACCAGAGTTGTCACTACAGCAAAGCAGCTTTAATTCTTCCACACAAATGAAATTTTGGATGAAAGTGGAAGTCCTACAGGCATTTGAGACAGCAAACAGACTAATAAATAGAGGAACCAGCTTATCATGTTAAAAAAAAAAATGTTACTGAGTAAACAATGATTGTTTTATTGCCGTGTTATTCATTCCAGAAGATAGGTGAAGACGGCTGAAATTGTACTGCAATTAGTCCTCTGAGTTTTGCTGGTAGCTGAATACTGCCCACTTTGTAGCTGGCTAATACAACGGATTAAATGGATAAACTATTTATCTGATGTGGCAAATCCTGCGTCATCAGAGTCGTGATGTAATCCATGGTGGCAAATTCTATATTATTTAAGAATCCTGGTATCCTACTTAGGACTTAAAATAGGCCATACTTTGACCTTCTATTTATTTTGGCTAGCATATTTTCACTACTATGAAGCCAAGTTCTTTCAACTGGAAAACAAAAATTAAGGTTTCTGGAACATGGGACTCCCACGTACCAGACCTCACATGCACATAAGAGATATAGCACCAAAATACAGCATTTGCCCTGAACTAGTCATTACTGAGTATGGTCAGCTCCAAGAGCCTCATTCCTCCAATGGTCACAAAAAGGATCTCTCCGCTTTATAATTACTTGGGGAAAAAAAAAAATATTTCTGTACATCAGCAAAGACTGAGTAATTCACTTTAATGTTTGGAGACAGAACAGACATAAGAGGTACCAAAGCTGGAATGTTATCCATGGAAGCACAGGGATGTAAAGGGATACTAGTGTTCAGCAGAGCAGGAAGAAACCCCTGAGAAATACAGCAAAAAGCCTGCCCACACGTGCCACCATCCTTCAAATCAACTCCTCTTCTTTCAGGTGTCCTGGAAGACCCTTTTCCTGCCCAGTCCCTCAAACAACAACATAACAACAATTCCCCCCCAAACAGCAAATGCATTTTGGGGAGATGGCATTTTAATAGTAAAGCAAGCTGAACTAAGGTCAGCCATAATCCTTGCCCTTCATCCACTTGGCAACAATTACTCAGAAAATTAATATTGAAGGTGCCTAAGTATTAGAAGAATGAAAAAGCAGCAGTGCTAACAAACCATAACAGAGTTAAAAACTACAATGAAGGAGATCCAAGAAGAAACTAAACATGCTGAGAAAGTCTAGCGCCGCTGGCTGCAATTATGGAAAACAAACTATGAATGGTAGAGGTGAAGTTGCAGAATCTAGTTTCTAACTTCGCTTATGCTAACAGGTGGAGTTTTACCTCAAGATTTTTATTAAATGAGCATGTTGTCAGACTGATGATTAAAATGCAGTAATAAATGTATGCTCCTTTTCTCTCTTCAGCGCTTTCCAAAGGCCAAAAAAAAAAACCAAACCCAACAAAACCAAAACACAAAACCCAAGCTAAACTGTAAAGCCTTCTGGCTCCTATGAAAACAAAATCACTGCAACCACACACAAGCTTGCCGTTTCGGCACACCGCCCTCAGAGCCCTCTTTGAACACGCGGCAAGGAGGCTGATGCAGGATCGCACCTCGAACTCGCCCTCTCAGCAGCATTCCTCTGCCAGCACCTCCTGCTGCTGCCAACTGCCTGCTCCTCAAACTCACAGGAGGCTTTCTTTTCTTCCCTCCTTTTTAACACCCAGATCCTCACAACTCCATCCGTTTTGCTGTGTATATTTCAGTACATTTGGATTCAAAGTGATCAGCAACTTTTTACTTCTTTCCCCTTACCCCACCCCGCCTTGGTGCTATATAAAAATACCCAATACCATTTAAAAAAAAAACAAACCCAAACCATAAAGAAAAGCAAATTAGGAGCCTTGTTGGTTTGTTTAAAATCAAGACTGCCAACTGATCTTGAAGAGTCATTCTGTAAAATTTTGAAATGGCATGTTAGTATTAAATTAATTCTCCACGGTTCTCCTTAGAAGCGACCATTTTAGCTAAATACTCAAATTTAGGTAAGTTAGTTAAACATTTGTTGGAACACTGTTCAATGGTAATTCCTTTAAAAAAATGCTCATTCTGACAGAAAAGCTCTTATGTTCACCACAATTACAGCAGAAACAAAGATTAAAGGCCAGCTCAAATGGCTGAGTTAGACAAGCAGAGAGAACTGCAGCAGGCAGCAATGTTGTGCTAACAAATACTTCATGATGTTTAAGACTGATTTATCTGACACTGATCCTACACCTCTCCACTTTGCTCTAGCATGACATTTTAAGATCCACGTTCCCTTATCCTGAGGTGTGGCACCCCATATTTTGGCCTATTCTAATGGAATATAAAAGGTATTCATACATTTCATCCAGGTATTCGGCTGATAAAACTGTTCTATTCAATAGCTGCACACTACTTATACGCGGTGTTAAATGGAGTTTCAAATCTTCACCTCAGTACATTTTGAAAGGTCTAGGTCTTTAATGAACATGCATCTTGATCAGGAGCACACAAGCTGTTTGCTCCACCATCCCCATTAATCCTTCTGAGGATGTGGGACAACATTCCTTGTTCTATTCTTTAATCGCTCTCCAAAAACCGATCCTCTTACTCTAAACTTCAAGAGAAACAAGACTTATATTTTACTTGGTATCATTTTTAAAACAACTTACACACATGCAAATATTTTTCAATTTCTTAATAAAACAATTTCTCCAGATCCACATCACCATATTGTTTTCTGTGAATGTCTGCCAGATTAACTACTTCGTTTTAAAAGAAACAGCCAGAACACCAAACTCCAAACCGCAGCATTACATTAAACAAGCAAGCACTACTAAATTATTTTATTCTTGGAAATTCTGAATCTTTTTCTCCAAGGAAAAGCATATACAAAAAGCATCATTTTTACACAACAACAAAACAGCAGAGACAGGGCTGAAGTTTCAAGCATCACTGCTATAGAAATGCTTTTTGGATACAGGATCAAGGAGAGACAAGGAGTTGGGAAAATAAAGTAGAAGGCTACAACAATTAAGTCAAGTAATGGGGCTGAAAAGGAAGAGAGTCTCTAACTTAATTCTTGAGAAGGATGCCTGGCTTGAAACTGTTTAAATAGTGAGTCAGCTCTCCAATATTTAACCACAAATGCCTCCTAAAACTTGAGGCCCGCAGCTCTTGCCAAGTCTTCAAAGACAGCAAAGTGCCAAATTTTGTAATTAAGTAAATGGCATTGAGTTTATATTATGTAATATATTAATCTCTGAAATACTGTTCATTCAAACATTTCAGGAAAGGTTACGTTTTGCTTTTATGTTTTTGGCATGTTTTGCACAGTCTTCTAATACAATAATAGAAACACCACCGAAAAGCCTGCAAGGTCTTTCTTACCAAAATATTAGCAGATTCAGTGAAAACTAAGAGCATGCCACTGTGTTTTATAAAAATAAATGAATAGGTAAATACCATTTCAGTACATATTCTTAATATGTGCTCTCCTCTATCCATCTATCCATTGGTTCTTCTTTCAGCATCAGCAAGTTCTTAGCACTTGCATACAAGGAGCCTGGCCTTACCTGAACATGTGGCTTTTATACATGGTTTTTGTTTCTTGGAAAACCGACAATCCCATCCTCCCAAGATATCATTAAATCTGGGGGTTTAAAAACAAGTTTGTCTTCTGTATTTACTATTTCTCCCTTTTCTGCACAGAACTCTTCATCATATTTGAAAGACCCCTGATTTTCTCAGTTCTGTTTACATGCTTCCTCGTGTACTTCCTGTACATTTTTGCTTCCCACTTTAAGGAGGAATTCTAATAATCGTTTAACTTTACCTCCCTCATGACCCTAGCTCATTGTATAAAATTGGAAGATTAACAATAGCTAGTTACTACTCTAAATCGAAACTATGTAGACTCTTCACTGGTAGATGATGAGAAGTAAGATCCACAGTCTTAAGGTACCTTTAATCACCGCTGAACTGCATCTGCCAAAAAGCAGGTTAAAGTTTTTTTCTTCGCATTTGCAATGAAAAACAGTGTAAGCACATACAGTTAATGTGGCTGATTTGTTAAACCTGACTGTGTAGATGCCTGTCTGTGCTTTGGGTTACCCCAACTGATTAAAATTCTGATTATTAGGATCTGCCCAGCAGATTTAAGTAAAACCCAAGTATAATCATATTTGTGCGTCCAAGCAGCCATTTTCTTTTTCTCACTGCTGAATCTTTTACAGTCAACTTCTATACCATTAAATAACTTCTCATCCCCCCCTACATCATCATCTTTAGTTTCGATTACTCCTGTTAGTGATTTAACACATTCCCCATTAGTCTAGCTGATCCATGCCCTAAAAAGTATTTTCCTATTTGAAATGGAAGTTACCAAAACCTATAGCTTGATCTACCTGTACAATGGAGAGCAAAGTTCCATTAATAAAAAAATATTTTCTTAGTGCTTTACAACACAGCTAAAAGGTCTGTTTCCATGTATTACATTTCCATTTTTTTAAAAACCTCCTTTTAGGGTCTTCTAAAATGTCTCCTTCGGGAACACGACTGAAATGCTGCAGAAATTTCTGTAGCAACCCAGTTCTCTCAATATAGAGCCCTAAAAAGCTTTATTCTGTTGGGTGACTATTATACCACAGTATGTAACTGCTGTTCAATGTTAACATCACACAGCATTTTCTTTCAGCAAAGAACAAACATACCTTTCTAAAGAATCCCTAATGAATTGCCCACTTTGTATAAATCCCTTCCTAGTATCGTGAAGATCTGTAAAAGTAGTATTAGAAGGATATTCAGTACGAATGGAAATGTGGGTGTTTGCGTGAGCGTGTCAGTGTCTACACACCAGAACAAGCAGCAGAACAAGGATTAAAGCTTAGCTTGTCCCAATATGAAAGAGCACCGTTCCCACAACGGTTGTCCCAGCAGTAAGTGTTGTCCTCTGATCAGACCACAGCACAGACAACTTGCCAGTGGAAAAGCCTGCAGGCTAACACAAGGAGGATGGCACTGAGGTTGCATCATGTTGCATGTATCATTCCTTTTTCTGTCAGCCCATCCTCAGACTACTGACATATATTTAGTACGTATATTAAAAAAAAAAATGAAGTGAAAACCAGACAATGAACAGCTGCCAGTCCTAACATTTATGGAAGCTGAACATTGAGACAACCACACCACAACGCCATGAAAAGATATAAAAGATCATCCAAAAATTAGTTTGGCATTACCAGTCAAGAGGCACCTCAGAGATGTCATGAGGATTTGACAGCTTTTTTTCTTGTCCTGTGTCACTCACAAGGGATCCTGGCTAAACCACTTGGGCACAAGGCTTGAGCAAGTGGACAAAGGAGTGCAAGCAAATGAGGTCTGTCAGAGAACAAGCATCAAGTAACTTAAGAGATCAGAGAAACAAATACCACCTTGCTCTTCCCCTGGATCTTGACTGAATTTTGTTATACCGCTCCTCCTAAAAAGTTGAACTGATTTTATTTGTAATTAATGTTGTAAAATAGTTGTTGCAAAACTGGTGGTTTCATTACAAAGCTAGCTTGAGTAACCATTTGCTCTCTCTTACATTTCAAAATAATGGATTGTAACGTAACAACTCACACATGGCTTGCAAACCCAGCCACATTTTAAAATTCCTCAGTACTATCAGTTATGGACCTCATGATTTCCTGCTATTTACTTTTTTTTCCCCCCTGGGACACCTTTCTAAAAATCTCTATTATAAGCTATACCTTTATTACCTGGAAGAGTATTATCTGGGGTGAGATGATTTGAGATGGTGGGAAAGGAAAAAGAAATCTGTTTTATTCATCTTTTTGTAAGACTTAACTCTTCCCAAGACATTATTGAAGGTTCCTCTTCAGGCATTTTATTGTCCCAAATTTGTAGTTTGAAAGACTGTTTGTACAGTGAAGGTGCCCATTTTGAAGAACAGAAGCTTACAATAAAATTAAGCTTTCCTCACAAAAAAATATACTTTTATTAAAACAAGTCCTTCAGTTAGATTCCTTCCATTAACAACTTTGACTAGGTGTCATTTGGAAAATAATTTCTGTGGAAGGTTTTCAGGATTAAACTATTGGCTTTGTGTGTCACATGACATTTATAAGCATTGGTATCTTCAACTACAGAGAAAAGTCATATTCACCTTATTGTACTGGAATTATTACCTATTATCTTAAGCAGATAATCTTTAAGGATAAAAATAACCTGTTTGGATTCTCATCTTGATAGCACGCTCACGTTCTCTAATCAACAACTATGGTACCTGAATATGTTCAGCACATGCTCTCACACAGCGTCATCCCCAAGATTTGGATTCATCAATACATGTGAAGACTCACCCACCATCCTCTCTGAGTGAGCAAAAGAGTGACACAACTCCATTTAAAAAAATCCTAAATGAAAGGCCTAAGTGCACTGAACTTTCCTGGTGCTGGGACAGTAGCCTTTAGTTTCAACCTCAAAAGCCTCACACAGCTCCACCTCTCCTTGGCTATGGGGAATTCTAAGTACCATACAGTGTCAAATATTACCTGATATGCTGTAGCTCTCAAAGCCTACATATAGATTTTTTTGTTTCTTTACCAACTGCATTTAGTGGTAATCTCTACATATGAGTTCACGCTGGCTTTATGATTCTGTGTTATTTTACAAGTGAATCTTACATGCTGCAAACTTCTGCAACTTCTAGATATTAAGAATGAGGTCGACGTAGTTTAAAATAGCACACTAAAACTTCAAACACTATTGCATATAGAAAACAAGCTGACCTGGTTTATAGCTAGCATGGACAAGCTGGTCTTTGCCCATTCATTTTGCTAGCATCTGATAGCTATATTGAATGCACATTTTCTCTTGTAAAGGATTAATTCTAGAGACTACTGAAAATGCCAAGACTTTATTACCATTACTAGCCATAACTACATCAAAGCAGCACCCATAGTACCCTTTGAAAATGGTATCAATTCCACAACAGGGTCTTGTCTTTACTTGGGACTAAAGCCTCCAAAACTTACCCTCCACAGCTCCAAAATTACCTTTTTTTTTTTTTTCTCCTGAACTACCACAGTGGAAGACACATACATTGAAGGCTGGCGTGGGGGAACACACACCAACCAGCATGTGTGCTCCTAGGGTACACTAGATTAACTCTTCATATTTATATTATACCCTTTCACCAATAACACTACCCAAACAGATCACACCCTCATTATGTGCCAGCTGTACTATTTACTGGATGCTGAAGTAGTACCACTTGGTAGAGTACATTAGCTTAAAAGGTACAAACAGTAGCTCTTCTGTTACATTTTTTTATTATTGAACTTCAAAAAGGCCTTGCAAACAAGAAGCCAAACTAAACATACTACTGATGCTCTGAAAGCCCTGCAGATCTACACTGGAGTTGCCAATTCTGAATTATTCTTGACATTTAACTGCTTTATTGGCTAAAGCAGACAAGTTGTCTCCTATATGAAGAGTCCCCAGTCATACACCAGCCACTGCATTTCCTAACCCATCACTCCTCAAACTGAAGTCCACAAGCTCAAGGCTCATTTCAGCTTCCCACCTCATCTCCTCTCCCCTCCGGTTTGAGCAGTACTTCGCAAGAGGTAATGGAGAATTGCAAGGGTGCCGGGGGCAGAGGGGAGAGATGACTGCCAAAACCAGGCAGGGGTCACGCAGTGGAGGGATAGGCAGGCAGTGCAGGGAGCAGGATGACAGGGCTTCTTAGAAATACATGCAGCCAGCTTTCAGGAGGTGACACTCCTGCTGCCCAAAGGCTACACAATAAGTAAGTTGGAGGTACAGTGATGGACTCTCCTGGTGCTCCCGGCCACAGGTGAGCCCTGGCTCTCATTGGTCTCCATGGTGAGCTCCTTCATGGAGCAAGGCCAGAAAATATATTTTTGGAAGGTTACGTTTCAGGCAGTTTAGCTTCCTGAGCTGCCACAACCGAGAGGAGGCAGGAATATGCAGGGGAGAGCAGGACTACAACTAGCTGCATGCTTAGCTCAGCTGGGACTTCAAGCCATACCCAGATCACAGCTTGACCAGAGACTTATGTTCCTCCTCCAGATAATATGTATATCTGCACCTAAATGTATGCAAAATATCATTTATTGCTACTGAGAAAAAAAATACAAACAACAAAACTTGTAAGGAAACCCCATACCCACCTGAATTTCAACTATTTCAGGTTTTACTTTCTAGAAATGTTTCATCAGTTACTCATCATTTCCAAATATCAGTATGTCACTCATAACTGATCTGGGTTTAAAATAATCATTACTTTCCTTGCTCAGATATTTTTTAATCTGGACCAGCTTCCTGATCAGGTTCACCACATGAACACCCGAACACAAATAAGGGGGTGTTGCTGTTTGGACTAACGGCACCACAAACAGAAACGGTCTTTGAAATTGCCCATAGATACGCCTTCGTAGTTACTCTATTCTGTGCTGTACTGAAATAGTCAATCACACCTTATTGTCAATGAAAAGTCACTCAACTTGAAAGAAAGGACAGAACACGCACGAATTCAGATTGGGGGGGGGCAGGGGGGAACAGCAACATTAAAAAAGAAGTTACAATTCTGACCCATCCATGGGGCTTGCAGCTTAATTTTAAAGCAGGTGCAACAAGCAAAATGCATACCACCCCAACCCAACAATTTTCTAGAAGGCAGCTAACTTTAGTTACATAGTTTAAACAGACAATTTACTGCTTCAGGGTATTAGAAGTCTGTCCAAAGATGATAAGAAAAACAATCGTTCACAGATTCTACAACTACAGCATTTTGTGGGTGAAAACTTGGTGGTCTCTAGCAAAGACAGCAATTTGTTTAAAAACACAGGATGTAAAATGTTTTGGCATAAACCCTAATCTAAATAACAAGCCCATAAAGCTTGCTGGCACTTACTTAGACTAGAATGGAAAGAAAACAAAAATCTATTCTAATTTGCTCAATTCTAAGAACTAGATTTGTATTTTAAATTTAGTATTAATTTATATGATTCAACGTCTTAAACTAGACTTCAAGTACAGATGAATGCAAGTTAAAAACCAATTCCAACAGATATTTAAGTCAATTTATTAAGTTCCTTCTAGATTTACTCTCTACGTAAAAACTCAAAGCAGTAAAATATCTATATAAAGTACTGACTTCCCTTGCTAATAAGCTGGCATAGAGAAGCATAACATTCCTGTAGTGAACTATATATTTTAACGAATTTTTTAAGTAAAGGAAATTGCTTGTTACCACCATTAATATTCAAACTCCTGTAAAGTAGTTGAAGGATCTTCTCACTCCTTACAACACATTTCAACTGCTCGGGAACAGACAGGAATGATATATAAAAAGTTGAAACCAGCTAAACTAGAACAGTACTGTCCACACAGAGGACTTGTTTTTACTAATTATTACAACAAAATACAGCAATTTAGAAGTAATTTCTGAGGAGCTATTTCATATCTACTTTATTAGCTGAACACCCTGTCACCCAAAATCACTGTATGGTGTTTTATTCTGAGAAGAAATGCAGTAATGATTTTCGAGGTGCTCTCTTGTGTTTGAGATGTGGGATATTACCCGATACCCAAGCTGTTCTATCCTAAGCAAGTAAGTTCATTACAAATGTATTAAGATGGGACTTCTGTGTTTAAAAGTTACAGTTTAATAGATATTTACACCCAAAAATCATTCATTGAATGGAAAAAAAAAGTTTACACTTGAAGATGAGAGAACTTGATAGAACCTTTGAGAACTTAAAAAAACCTGTTTTTAAAAAACATTAAGTACAAAAAACACCAAATAATTAAACATATAATAAATGCATGGTAATTACTGGCTGTAATAAGCTGACAAGAAATCTGTGGAGCTTTCATGTCTTGAGTAGCTCCATAATCAAGGTCAGATAACTTTCTGGAATATAGTATTTACATAGAAAGTTAACTGCTTTCAGTCCAAGAGTAAATGGATGAGATGGGGCCCCTCAGTTTAAGAAGGATGTGGAGCTCCTTGAGCAAGTCCAGCAGAGAGCTACCAAGATGATCAGGGGGCTGGAGCATCTCCCACATGAGGAAAGGCTGAGAGACTTGCGTTTGTTCAGCCTGCAGAAGAGAAGACTGAGGGGGGATCTCATCAATACCTATAAATATCTAAAGGGTGGGTGTCAGGACGATAGGACTTGGCTCTTGTCAGTGGTGCCCAATGACAGGACAAGGGGCAATGGGCACAAGTTGGAACACAGGAAGTTCCAGCTAAACATGAGAAAAAACGTCTTTCCTGTGAGGGTGCCAGAGCAGTGGCACAGGCTGCCCAGGGAGGCTGTGGAGTCTCCTTCCCTAGAACCATTCAAAACCCACCTGGATGCGTCCCTGTGCCCCCTGCTCTGGGTGTCCCTGCTCAAGCAGGGGAGTTGGACAAGATGATCTCCAGAGGTCCCTTCCAACCCCTACCATTCTGTGATTCTGATCTTATCAGAACACAAAGGAGTCAGACTTGGTTCCTCCATTCTAGCCTTATGCAACTTATAAGAATAAATGTTGGCATTAAAAAAACCAAACAAAACAAAACCCAAGCCCTTTCTCCAATATTTAGATTTTCAAAAGCAGTTTTAGAATAAAAATTACATTTGAACTTGGGAGTTGAAATATATTCCTGCTAAAGACTACATTTTAGCAAATCACCATGTTACATAAACACTGATGTTTATTACAGAAGTGATTACTTGGATTCATGGAACAGTGGAAATAATATTAGTGAACACACACAGTTTGAAATTGTGCATAGAAAAATCAAAACGTTTGCTATGTAACAAAGCTACAAAGTCTGAAATGTAAACTTTAAGCTTTCATTAACATTACTGGTACTTTTGATCTAGCGACTTTGATAACAATCTTCAGCTGTTCAATAAGGAAAAAACCTCGCTGTACAGAGGAGGTTTTTCAGAAGCACACGGTCAGGTAACAATTTTATATGACAATTGATTCATAAAGCATGATTACTGAATATAGTATTCCTTCCTTTTCTGTCTACCTCAATTATTTTTTTCCTGTCTTTTCTATAGCATTCCATCTCCTGCCACAGGGACTTCCACTGGGAAATATCCTGAAAATAACAATTGGCCCTTTTGTACCAGGCTTTGGGGTTTAGTGAATCGGTAGGGTGATGAGTAACACCACTCTGCCAAATATTTTGTCCAGTGGAGATGGCCAGTCAGATGAAGCTAGACAAGTACCCCAGGTGACAGGACCAGAGGCAACCTAAGCCAGTACCTTTGGTTTCCAGGGCATTTGGAAGATTCTCTGTACTTCTCACTGACTGCCTTTCCTACATTAGCTTGACCTTTTCTCTCTGTTAGAGTCTTCATCTTCCGTGCTCCTTCTCCTCTCACCACACCTCATCTCAGCTATCTGCCTCTCATTCCATTTCCTTTGTTCAGCTCATCCCTAGTCCATACCCAGGACCCTGCTACTGCCACTGCTGTCAATCTACAATCACTTACGTAATACATGTATTTTTCTCATTTTGCATGCCTGTCTTACCCATTTAGACCATAAACTCTAAAAAACAGCTGGTAATTCCTGCCTTAATATATACACTGCAGCTACCACAAGACAGATGTAATTTCAGCTGACCATTACATACACTGTAACAGACATGAAAACTGTGTGCCCAGCCACAGTTCCTTGGCAGGAACACCTCTACCAGCCTAAACTGGCATCCCTGTTTTATAGCACAGCTATCTTGTTGCTTTTGTCTGTTCCCGTGCAGTGAAAATACGCTCTGTCCAAGAACTGGCAATGAGCAGACTCATTTCAACAATGCTAAAACAGCGTCACGCGTATCATACAATTTAAGTGCCTTGCAGTTAACCCTTAATTTGAGTACAAGTTATGAGTTTTTACGTGCAATTCTATGCTTAAACAGAGGTATTATTTGATGTTGTACTGCTTATAACCCTTCACACCCACAACTGTAAAGACATCAAACAGAGCTGAGGGATACAGGCTTGGAAAGGGGAAAACGTACAACTTGTCAGTAAATTTGACTTAGACAAAGCTTCCTAAGGAACTGCAGCTATACCTTACTTACAGTCTCTGCATACAGTGCTGACAAATCCACTTTTTGATTTTTGTTTAAAACCTTTGTCTGCAACAGTACAAGAGAAAAGTGGGAGGGGGGAAGTAACGGTGGAAGACCTTGAAATAAAGACATTCTCAAGACATGCTGTGCCAAAAGCAGTTTATTTTTCCTACAGGAACTGCATTCTTAGAGATGAAACAACATGGAGTCCAAAGGTCCATATACAGGAGGCCTAATCATATGAGATTAAAATATTTTCCATAACCATTTTTAGAGTTTTGCTCATATATACTAAGGCAGAAAGGCCATCTTGTTGAAAAGTCTCTCACCATTCCCTTACAATCTGAAGGCTATACAAGGGAAAGTCTATATGGCAAGGAGAGAAGGTGGGTCAGGAGACCATGTACCCAGCAAACATTTAAGAAAACTGTTACTGCATGGCAAATGAAGTTGAGTGTGTATCGGTATGGATTACACCGTAAAGAACCATCGAGAGCTAATGACTATTCATTGAAGGATGGTGCAACATTTCTACCAAATACACAAAAATCATCTCACCAGTGTGCCCAGGGGCCCCCAACAAGCTTGTAATTTTGGATATTGGCATGTTTTGGAAACACATCAGCAAGTATGCTTGACAGGTTCAAAGAACTTTGGCCTTCAGTTGGACAGAAACATCCATTAACTCCCTATCCCAAAACACACAGAATTATCCAAGTTAACAGTCTCTAATGCAAAAAGGTCAACCTTTGCCACAGCTACACAACAAACAGGCAGAAGGACATGATCATTTGTACCCACTGGCATGGTATATACACAGCTGGTTTTAAATAGGACTACAAATATAGTATTTGTTCCACTACCTCTGAAATAGGTTGCTGGTCTTAATTTTGTAAAAAAGAATAGTCTCTTTATGCTTTCTACAAACTTTAAGGTGCCAAATGTCTGCCTGTGCCTCCATTTCTTCACTGCTATTGCTGCCTGTGCTAGCTAGATAAATCATGCTCCTTGTAAAAATAAGCATGGATTCTCAAAAAGTTGTAACAGATCTGTGAGGACGAACTAAGATTATCATTTCCCACTGAGTTAGCAAACATCCCCCCTCAAACTGCCACCAAAACATGGTCAAATTAATGGTAGTACAGGCATGTACATCATACTCTGCATGTTTTCCCACAGAAATTTACCTACATACACAATATAATATTTTAAACAATATCAAGATAAATATAAACCATTAAAAGATTCCATCAAGATTCATGTGTATTTTACAAGTCATTCCTTAAAAGCCACATCTTCCATTACCAGAAACTGATGCTTTCAAATTCAAATATTTTAAGTGTTCTTGCTTATGTAGTCTATCCAGAAAAAGACAGCAGTATGAAGAGCAAAACCAGATGTTATTAATAATATGCAATTAACATCCCAAGCTTGCTACTGATTCAGTGCAACCCCAGAAACCTGGGGTTTCTGTTGTCTTCAAGCAACAGGGACAGATAGGGCATTTCTGTGGAGAACAGAGAAAAACAATTCCTGTGAACATCTGTGTCTAAGACCACCCCTTACAGTCAGTAAAGCTACAAGTTAGCATTAAGAATTTAAGTGTCATGTAATAACGTTTCCAAAATTCTGAACTTAACAGTGAGGAGAAATCCCAAATAATTTTGCATCTTAATTTATTCTGCACAAAGGAACAGTACTAATTTAGGCAGACTGAACAAGAGAAGGCTGAACATAACCAAAACAACAATTATTCTATAGGTAGCAACAAGTATTTCTACTGAAAAGGAAATATTATGGTTAAGGTTAAAGAAAAGGGTGCTTTTTCTACTCTTATAAGGTCACGTTAATAAGGGTCACGTTTTATGTCAAAGATTTTAACATTACAGGCAGGCAGCTTTTGAAACAGCTGGAACTGTGAAAGGTGTTTTAACCACATACTCAAGATTAAAGCTAAACTTTTAAAAGTTTTAAGTTTCTCTTAAATATTCTCTTTCACAACTTTAAAAAATCCACGCTACAATAATTGTGTCCCAGTAGCCATATTTAAGGATGTGTGGTATGGGAATGACTGGGACATGGGGAAATTGATGTAAAAAATCCCATTTGCAGAAGAAATCCACTTCTATTTTATTGATATATAATTTCCATTATGAGTAGTACCAATGTACTTTAACCAGAGCTTTTTATATTAATTACGTAAAAGGAATAACTAAGATGACTTACACCATTAAAAAAAAAAGAGAGCCAAAACAGTGAATATTGATAATCAACACAGTTGTGTAACACTCACTAAAGGCCACTCTAAATGTTGCAGATTAAATATTGGGCTACTCCATAATCTTTTACACTGCCAACCCCTTCCTGCTTCCCAGGGGGAACCAACAACAACAGAAAAACCCCAGAGAAACCCAACCAAAAAAAAAACCAACCCCAAAGTTAAAATAATTTCTTACTACACAACTTGCTCTTCTTTATATGTTATATGTTGACACTGAAGACCAGAAAAATGCCAAAACCAAATTTTTATGTTAAAAATTTGCAATTCTCTACTAGAATTATGTCTACTAAAACTGAGAGGAGGTAAGAGAGATCAAAAACACCCCTTTCAAAACCAAGCCTATGTTTCTGAGATAATACAAATGCAACTTATAACAAGGGCACATTGTTTCCTCTCATGCGTAGAAAATAGTTGCACAGCTATCAAGTAGTGGGAAGTTTTCATTTTGTGAATTAAACAGTCATTGTGAGATGGGATATTTTAAATTAACTGCTGTGTTCTTTCTCAGAATGCTATTTTGTGTTACTTTCAGCTGATCTTAAAGGTGACTTGCTGAAAGACAAACTTTCCTGCTCTGCCTAATCTATTTAGTCAGACAAGCTTCACTCCAAACCACTGCGCTGATCTTGCTGATCAGAAGGCCACACTATTACTAGTGTCAACAACAGGCAGGCTGGACCATTAAGGAGAAATCATACTCCTCTGTTTTGGCAACAGGCCATACTTGACTGTTCTAAAATGGCAGTGAAAATACAGCTTCATTATAATGTAAAGAAATATTAAAGGGATCTGCTAAAAATTGATCAACTTGTATACCACTTTTACAGAAACCTATAAAACACCTAATGGGAAAGAAAACAGGCTGTAGCCTCTCAAACTGCTTTCTTTCAACGTATTTTATGGAAGTGTAAGTTCATATAAAGCTGAAGTTATGTGTGCAAAGTATAGCTTCAATCAAATACTGAAACCTGTTTATAAGTTGGGAAAAGTAAGATTTTTATAAAAAGCATAGTATTTCAGTTGCAACATCAAGAATGGTATTGATACGGCTGATTAAATTTAGACTTATACAAGCAGCATGCTGGTATTCTGCAACCTCTGACAGTGCTATTTCTAACTTCCATTTACACTGCAGTAAAAGTATCAGAAATTCTGCACAAATACAGATTCAAAAATTCCTAAATATTTAGGAACATGATTAGTGACCATTTAGCCAGTAGAGGTTTGTTTGGGTTTTGGTTGCTTTTTTTTTTTTTTTTTAAAAAAAAAAGTCCACTACCACATTTTTTTCAAGGAAGAACATAAAACTTCTCTTAAGTGTATAAGTTAAGAATAAACTACTGACATTTGAGCTGTTTCATTTGACTGATGGAAATCATTCTCATAATTTTTCAGACAGTCAACTACAGATGTCAAGCATCCTTACAAACTCCAGTTCAAGCATTATCCAACTCAGTTATTATATTATACTTCACATAAACACACAGTATGAAGCCTTGGGAAGTTGTGATTTGCTAACCATATTGAAGTGTTCAGCAACAACAGCCGCTAACAGCAAGATTTTTACCATCCTGGCCCTCCACAAAAGATCATAGAATCATTTAGGTTGGAAAAGACCTTTAAGATCATTGAGTCCAACCATTAACCTAGCACTGTCAAGTCCACCACTAAACCACGTCCCCAAGTGCCACGTCTACAAGTCTTTTAAATACCTCCAGGGATGGTGACTCCACCACCTCTCTGGGCAGCCTGTTCCAATGCCTGACCACTCTTTCAGTAAAGAAAGTTTTCCCAATATCCAATCTAAACCTCCCCTGATGCAACTTAGAACATTTCCTCTCATCCTATTACTTGGGAGAAGAGACCAACACCCACCTCACTACAACCTCCTTTCAGGTAGTTGCAGAGAGCGAGGTGGTCTCCCCTCAGCCTCCTCTTCTCCAGGCTAAACAACCCAGTTCTCTCAGCCGCTCCTCACAAGACCTGCTCTCCAGACCCTTCACCAGCTTTGTTGCCCTTCTCTGGACACGCTCCAGCACCTTGATGTCCTTCTTGTAGTGACGGGCCCAAAACTGAACACAGTATTCAATGTGCAGCCTCACCAGTGCCCAGTACAGAGGCACGATCACTTCCCTACTCCTGCTGGCCACACTATTCCTGATACAAGCCAGGATGCTGTTGGCCTTCTTGGCCACCTGGGCACACTGCTGGCTCATGTTCAGCCGGCTGTCAACCACCACCCCCAGGTCCTTCTCCACCAGGACAGCTCTCCAGCCGCTCCTCCCCAAGCCTGTAGTGTTGCATGGGGTTGTTGTGACCCAAGTGGAGGACCCTGCACCAAGCCTTGTTGAACCTCATACAACTGGCCTCAGCCCAATGATCCAGCCTGTCCAGATCCCTCTGTAGAGCCTTCCTACCCTCAAGCAGATCAACACTCCTGCCCAACCTGGTGTCTTCTGCAAACTTACTGAGGGTGCACTCTATCCCCTCATCCAGATCATTGATAAAGGTATTAAACAAGACTGGCCCCAATATTGAATCCTGAAGAACACTGCTTGGGACGGACGGCAACTGCATTTAACTCCATTCACCACAACTCTTTGGGCCTGGCCAACCAGACAGATTTCTACCCAGCAAAGAGTACACCTGTCCCAGCCATGAGCAGCCAGTTTCACCAGGAGAATGCTGTGGGAAACAATGTCAAATGCTTTACTAAATATAGGTAGACAACATCTACAACCTTTCCCTCATCCACTAAGCGTGTCACCTTGTCATAGAATCATAGAGATCATAGAGATCAGGTTGGTCAAGCAGGACCTTTCCTAAACCCATGCTGACTGGGCCTGATGGCCTAGTTGTCCTGTATGTGCCACATGATGGCACTCAAGACGGTCTGCTCCATAGCCATCCCCGGCACCGAGGGCAGGCTGACAGGCCTGTAGTTCCCTGGATCCTCCTTCCAGCCCCTCTTGTAGGTGGGCATCACATTTGCTAGCCTCCAGTCAACCGGGACCTCTCCGGTTAGCCAGGACTGCTGATGAATGATGGAAAGTGGCTTGGTGAGCACTTCCGCCAGCTCCCTCAGTACCCTTGGGTGGATCCCATCTGGCCCCATAAACTTGTGTGTGCTAAGCAGTGTAGCAGGTCACTAACCATTTCCCCTTGGATTACTGGGGCTTCATTCCCCCTGTCCCTGTCTTCCAGCTCAGGGAGCTGGGTACCCAGAGAAAAACTGGTCTTACCATTAAACGCTGAGGCAAAGAAGGCATTAAATGCCTTGGCCTCATCACTATGTTCCCCCTCTCCTCCTATCCAATAAAGGATGGAGATTCTCCTCAGCCTGCCTTTTGTTGCTAATGTAGTTATAGAAACATTTTTTGTCTTTTACAGCAGTAGCCAAATTAAGTTCTAGTTGGACTTCGGCCCTTCTAATTTTCTCCCTGCATAACCTCTCGACAACCTTGTAGTCCTCACAAGGTGCCTGCCTTTTCTTCCAAAGATCATAAACTTTTATTTTCCTCTCCTTAGTTCCACCCAAAGCTCCCTGTTCAGCCAGGCTGGTCATCTTCCCTGCCAGTTTGTCTTCCAGCACATGGGGACAGCCTGTTCCTGCACTTTTAACATTTCCTTCTTGAAGCACGTCCCGCCTTCCTGGGCTCCTTTGCCCTTCAGGACTGCCTCCCAAGGGACTGTCAGCCAGGCTCCTAAACAGGCCAAAGTCTGCCCTCAAAAGTCCGAGGTGGCAGTTCTGCTGGCCCCCCTCCTTAATTCTCTGAGAATCAAAAACTCCATCATTTCAGGATCGCTATGCCCAAGTCACCAATCACCACTTCACCTACAAGTCCTTCTCTGTGATCGACAGCATAAAGACTAATTTACAGCAAGAACATAAACTTTAAACCTTCATACAAAATAGCACATTTCATACCTGATTTCTAATGGCAGTGCAAGATAAGTGGCTTGCGTTCACTTTAACATTAATATCCAGTAAACTAGAGGGACAGTAGTATATTTTAAACACTCATTATACGACTTAGGATTTCAAGTAAAAAGGATACCTTTGAAATTATAACTACGTATTGTTTGAAAATATTTTGGCGCTGGCACAGAATCTGCAAAGAATAGCCCGAGCTTTAACTTAATTATCCTTTTACAAGAATTGTGGTTTGAGAAAATACAACAACTTCATAAACATAATAATCACTAAGTGTAATAGCCTTTGGCAGTAATGTTCCAAAGCAAGTTTGGATAATCCAAGATAAACCATGACTCCTATTCTTTCTCTCTGTACTTTTGCAGTTAATATAAAAAATTCAAAGGCAAATGAAAATGGTGTGTCTCAGACTGTACAAGCAAACAAAACACAAGCTTCTGTCAAAGCAACACATTACATCCAGCAATAATTGAATTAGTCAACAAGAGTATGTAACAGAAACTGCAATCCAAACAAAATCTGCTACAGCTACATTATTTTCTAGAACAGAAATAGAATAGAACTGAAGTTTAGACAGTTACAGAAGCAGTGTGAATTAACCACTATGTTACTTACAGTGCACTTTAATCCTAGATACTCTACCCATTTATTGCAACCCCTTTGTCTATTCTGAAAGACACCCCAAAACAAAAGCACAGAAGCCACTTATCCCTGCCTAACAATACTGCAGATATTTAGAAAGTAATTTGGATCCAAGAAACATGTTAGTGACTGCTAAGACAGTAAAACATTGTAATTCAAATTATATATGTGATAGGTGATACTAGGATAAACTAAGTCAAGCACCCAAAATTCTAAATATTCCAAAAAGCAAGCTTCTTACTGATTCCTAGTCCCCTTCCTTTATCAGTTCCCATGCAATTCCCTATGCTCATCCACTACCTTATCTTATCTTGCCCAGCTCCTACAACTTCTGTTTAACCCCACCAACCTTTGAGCTGCTCACCTATGTGAAACACCCCAGGTTTCCACAGGTCCAGTTCTACATCTGAATTGGATTCTCTATAATAGCTGATCATTACAACACACTAATAATTTGCTTATTCTAAACATATGTGCTTCGATACTGTTGTACAACTTCAAGTAAATTATTTAATCCTGAGTATTTCAAAGACTCTTAACCTAACATCCCTACACTCCTTCATAAATTCCAATCCATTTATGCTCACTATCTGAATATGCAAATCAATTTCTGTACATTACCCCCTAAATTACAGTAGGAGGAAATTGTTAGTTTTCATTTAAAAGTCAACACTGCTTAGCAAGTGTTCTGGAAAGTAACTAGAGAAGCAAGAATATTATGCAAAGCACATGTACTGATGTTACTTTCCTTGAGAAGGAGAGAGGACTTCTAATTTACATTATTTCAGTCACCCTATATACATCTGTAACGTCCTAAGTGAGAGGGCAGCAAAGTGTAGTGCAGAAAACTTTTAAATAATGTAATCTGGCTGTGGTTCCATCATATATTCATCCCTCGCTTCTGCTGTGCCAGCAACTGAAAACCTGCAGTATGCTACAAGGAAGGCTGCTGTCAAATTCTGAAGCCTGCCTAGTGCTGATGCAAATTCTGCTGCAGCAGAGACAGTGACCTTTGCAAGCAGTCCTATCACACTAGCCTACTTCATAAGCATGTTAACTTTCCCCATTCTAACAGCCCTACCCAGCAGTTAGCCCCAGTGGTGTAATTTTTACATTATTCAATCTAAAATGCATTAATTCCTGGCTGCTGAGGTGATAACTTTTGTCTATTACATTCACTGAATTAAGGCCAAACTGGGTAGAACAAATTTGTACGGGTACGTTAATTTTAGCCATTTTTGTAACTCACTATGTACTGAAGCGATAGCAGAGTTCTTTAACCTCTAGCACACCTAGGCTTCCTTGCTGGCCGTCAGTTAGCCTAAGGAGCAAGAAGTAACGCTAAGATCCTCAGAGCTCAGTCTACTACCTGTGGTACTATACATAACTCATTTGAGAGTTTCCCTAGAGAATCATCTACAGTTGACACTTTTGAGCAGTGACATTTTACATTTTGCAGTACATACACTGCAATTTACACTGCAATTACATTTGCAAGTGTTTAAAATCTCTGCCAAGTCACTACTATAGACTTATGCCATCAATAGTGAAATATAACCTCTGATGAAGCATATCTAGTAGTTTAGGTAGTAAAAAAAGTATTAAAATAGATGTATAAATAACACATAAAATCTGTATGAAAAAATTGCAGGGCACCACATAACCCATTGGTACAATCCATTACATTAGGCACAAGCCTAACGTGTGCTGTGAATGCACACACTTCATAGGGAAGCATTTACAGTGTTCTTGGAAATAAAATGAAGTTCTGGGAAACAGCAACCACCATGACCAAGGAGCCAGTGCATAAATTCACTATCCTCACAAGGTAACAGCCCCCCAACAAAATCCCTACCTCGTTCAGGAGACAAACACTGAACCACTCATGAATCAGCTACTAAATTGCTGCAGTTCACATCATGGCGTTTTAAAGCAAATAAACAAAAATATACTGTAAGGCACACTGTAAACTGACTTACAAATAGTTTAATCATCCATGTACAAGATGATTGTGCAAAGCAAACTGTAGAAAACATGCGCTGCCTGCCCCGAGCTACACGGTCGCTATTTTTGAGTTAAAATAAAAACCCCAAAACCTACTCACATCCAATTTAACCGTTAACACTTCATCCAAGTGTAAAGCGGCTGGCAAAACTATGCCATTCAAACAACTTAAAATTATATTCAGAGTAAGTGGGAATGATCGACTTACTGTGTCAGTGTGTATCTGCACCAACACAACAGTTTCAAGTCTCAATAATAATGCATTTCTATAAAGGTATTTTTTCAAAAAAAAGCAAGAAGTTCTTAGTCCCAAATTACACACTGTTTAACAATAACAACAAAAAGGCGGAATTTTCTTCTTCTCTATATCTTGGTTTGGAAAGAGAGTGTAATGGAATTTTAGCAGAGAGCAAAAGAAACTCCGCTTATAGGTTTCTGAGATTTTTACCACATTTCCGCTCAACAATGGTTTTACTCCCACCAGTAGCATAAAAGCAATATATTTACAAATACAGATTTGAAACCCAAAGAAAGTTTAAATAAAGTTTGTTATCAGGGTTAGACTATGAGTAACTCAGCAAGAAGCTTTTATCATACAAAATTTTAACATCAAACATTTTGGTGACAGCTTTAGTTACATTTTATTCATAACTCTAGATTTGCATTTCAATTACAACACCTTCTTATTCTTTCAAGTTTTATGTTCTTCTTACACACCCCTATGTAGTTACAAAATTTCCTCTAACTACCCACCTCAGAACAGTCCATTCACAATGAAACGTAATCAGTGATGCATCTTCACTGAGGTTGTGTTTGTATTGGAATTAATTCATAGAAAGCCTTTACAATGAATGTAAACCAAGGTCTCTCTCAAATCACTGACAGCTAGCCCACAACATTTACTATTCAAAGTAATATGTAAAATACTTCTACTGTTCATCGTACAGTGCTAGGCTTCATTATTCCGTCTCAAGCATTCTTCTGTCATACTTCCTTGTTTGTTCTGAAGTCAAGAATATAGAAGGCTTTCTGAGGCTACGTTTCCTTGGTATAGCACACTTGAGGAATAACAGTTCATACAGAACAAACCTAAAATCTAACTGCTTAAAAACCTCGTTAATACAGTATTTCACTTATTCTGCCTCAGCTGACATGGAAGTTTTATATATTTCATTACACAAGAGTTCACATTCTTTTCAGCTCCTGGGTTATGTCCAATTTTTGACAATCTGAATGCTAGCATTTCTACAGACTAATGATGGAGCAGAACATAAAGCTGAATGCACCCAAGTGATGGAAGAGAGCTGAAGATGAACACTAGCCATCCTTCCCCATCCTACTCCCCTGCAAAAAATGTAGCTATTAATCAACAATAAAAGCTATGTTAACTTGCTTAACTCCATTAAAAGAAAAAACAAAAGCCCCACACATCTAGGTCACACACTTTTATGTGGGTCGTTGGAAAGCAACATGAAGAAATATCTCTTCTAGACATTTTGACATCTAACAGCAGGATTAGAAAATAAGTCTTACTTCAAATATGTTTATTTTCTTGAAAAAACCTCTGGAACTGTATGTAATCAAGCACTACAGCAGTTCATAAAAAACTGTCAGTCAATTTCAAAATAATTAGCTACTAAATGCATAGCATGTTGAAACAAATACTTACCTTTAAAAGCCTAAAACTACATATTTCATGTATAATATAAAAACTTGTGCTTATGATGAACACTTCTTAAGAATCCAATGCACCATCCATAATGCTCTGCTCACTTTGTAAGTCAATACAAGAGCAAATCAATCTAATAATACTACTGCAACCAGTCATCTTATAATCAATGCAAAAGCAGTTTGACATATCACATAACTGGTTAACATCATCCTACTTATTAGCATAAAGTATCTCATCGTAGTCAACTTTTAACCATTTTATTAAGAGCTTTCCCTACAGTACACTACTTATCATTAAGTATTTCAGTCTGTCCTCAAAGCCTCAGCCGAACAGGTTTCCTCCTCTTCAGACATCTTCCTACTCCCAAGTACAAAGAAATCATCCATCCTAAGGAGAGCTTAAGTAAATTCCAAACTGACCAGCACATGCTTAAGTTGAACCTTATTTTTCCTACATATCTTGCTAAGTTTTGTCACCTGTAGTTGAATGAGAAGTCAAAACGCTACACTGAATCTTAAGTTAATCAGGATCTAAATAAATAAAGGGCCACTGAAACCTGTACTCCAATTTACTTATCAATAGATAACAGTACAGGAAGCTATCAGAGGTGATATGTGAACATAAAACTTAATTTAACTGCTTGCCAATTAATTTTTTACATGCTTGTACCTGTGAACCTTAAAACTTCACAAATATTTAATCCAGGACATGAACATTCAGTTTGCCTTAGGCTAAGCCCCAGGGTAAATCACAGGTGGTTATGTCTTTGAAGGGGAGAGACAGGATAGGGGATAGGCTTTAGTATAAATAAGCGTTCCTGACGAATTTTAACATCAGCAGTGAAGGATTCACAGAAAAATGCTAAACTGATATGTTATTGGCACAATCAAACCTTTGGATGGTTAGTCTTCTTTTTAATTTCACACTACCGGCAACATTAAACAAGTTTTTACTTTAATATGAAACAATTTTAAAAACATACCATTCCAAATTAGTAAGCTACCTCCCTTTAACAAATAGAATTCTATATTACAGCCGACATTAAGAAAGAAACTCTTCAAGAGAAGTAAAATTAAATTTAGCAGACATATGAAGTTGTGCTCTACGGGACCAGTTTATAGAGACTTAACAGAAACCTGAAGCTGGAAGAAATAAATATTTATTAAGCAAACGTACTGACCCTTATGGACTAAAGTAATAGTAAAAGAAAACAAATTCAGATGATCCACATTCACTGTATGCACAGAAAATCCAAGACAAATAACTTTAGATTTTGAAGGGCACTTTGTTACCCTTTACTAGTAGAAATATTTCAAGACCCTAAGTGGCCATAAGTATCCTAAAGTAACAGTCATAATACACACTTAAACAGAAACTAGAAGCTTATCTAAGTTTCTGGTATATGTTGTGACTCTAAGACAAAACACACATTGCTCTAGAACTGAGGATCCAGAGAACAGCTGGAAATACCCTCCTCACCTCTGTTACCAGAAAAAGTTCTGGAATCTGGGGAGAGAGGATGTAAGCACTGGATAAGAAAGGTTCTCCCATCTACCTACCTGCTAAAGATTAAGGAGGAGAGAGAAGAAAAATTAAAAAAGAAAACAGTTTGTCTAAAGCCTATGTAGCACATTCCCTTTTTCCCTTCCTGTATACATTCTTTTCTAGTCCAGCAATTTTTAGGAATGGAACACTCTCTGGACGTGCAGGACTGACCAAGAGGCATGTATTACTCTGAATTTCTCTCAATATAGGCATAACAGTATTATAATACTACTAAATAAATACCATGAAGTTCAAGTTTAGAGCACCATTTATTGTATAATATTGTATTTAATACTAGCTCGTTCGTTACTTTTTAAGACCTAAAGTGTCTTAACCAAATGCTTTTTAACAAAGTTTAATGTAATGGTATTCTTCCCAGCAAAATTCCAAGTGAAGTTCTCTCAGGAACTGAATACCATCACCCAAAATTTATACAGTAAATGAAGAAAGAGACAGCTATCAGAAAGATAAGGAGGTAAGCATTCACATTCACACAGAGTATCCAAACACTTGCCAATTCAATGCTTCTAGGAATCTTGAAGTAGAAGCCGATTACTTAAGAATTTAAGGCTACCTCCAGTCTAGCTGCACAAATACTGTACAGACCAATCTGAAACATCCAGAAACATTATGGCAGCATTACTATTTTTATACCTAAGAGAATTAACACTAAAGCTACCACTGCTCTAGTCCTTTTATATTTATGGCAATACAAATTGATGAGTAACACATACACTGCACACTCAGTTTCAAGACATGAAAACCTACCCTGTAGATTTTAACAAAACACAAGGCAGCTGCTATGACCCAGAGGAGATTCACAGTGATTTAATTCAACTAACCTAACACATTTCTAAGAAAGGTATAGCAAGCCATATATTAAAATGGATTTTCCTATTATAATTGTTTTATTTTTTTCATTGTATTACCAGCCAAAACCATTCAAATGAGGAGCCCCAAAAGTTTAACTTTCTAAAAAAACAAACAAACCAAAACACAAGTCAATGACTCAAAAACCTTGTGACCCAAAGTTTCATGAGACATGAAAAAAAAAAATTTAAGAGTCACTTGGCTTTCCTTATTAATAAAAATTTATTACCTCTGTTTAATATTAGCTTTAGTTCTGCAATAAGTCAAGTATAGGACATGGCACTTAATACTACTTTAATTGCCAGTTTAATTCAATTTGTGTATCATCTAAATAATCAGATTACATCTGATTTGCCTCAAAGAAACCTCCAAGTGCAGAAAAAAAACATTTACTAACTGAAATCACATACAATAAGAGTCCACAAAATCTGATGCTGTACTCACATAACAGAGTCTAAAGCATGCCACCAGTGCTCTTAGCTTACCCCAAAGTAAAAAGTAGAGTCATCAGACAAGTGCACCAGATTTGGAAGATATACAGCAACATACATTTCAAAGGTCGCTATAAGAAAAGATCCAAAGGTAACACGCATCCCTGTCAGCTTTGGTAGATAAAAACGTAGTTCATCTGTATAAGCAGAGAGACAACAGGGTACTCTAATACCCATGAAGAAAAGTCAGAGATGCAATCATTTTCTCTTGTAGTAGCATTAATATACATAACATACAATTATACTCAAAAGTTTCTTAAACCAAAGTAAAGAATATGACATGAAACTTAAGCAGAGAGATGCGGAAAGGGGGTGGGGAATTTGAGAGCCAAGAGTAGCAGGGAAAAACAAGAGTATGATGCAGAAGTATGAGATGCAGGTCTTTGAATTCAAAGACAATGAGCTTTAGCTTGATGAGGAATACTAGCAGACTACTGAAAAATTGTATTTTAAACAGCTTGCAGAGATGGGAGTAGCAGGAGAAGACAGAGGAGGTACCTGAAGTACTCCAGATGACAGATACCAGCCTAAACTTCATTTGTAAAGACAGAAAAAGAAAACGTGGTCTTGAAAATGTTGTTTGGACAAGGAAGAAGGAGGATATGAATAAAGCATGACTGTGGATTTGAGAAGAATAATTTAAAAAAAAAAAAAAAAAAAAAGAGGGCTACTCCCAGCCAACTGCCTTGGGTGAAAGAGGATTACACCGCTGTCAGCAGCATCGTAAACGGCGAGCAAATGAGTTAAGTTTGAGAGAATGATAATGAGCTCTGGGACGTTGAAAATGTTTACAATAATAAGAAACACTGCAAGGGAATGCAGGAGGACTGAATGAAGGCACATCACGCCACGAAACTGTACAAAGAAATGCAGTAACCTACATAAAGGAGATGGCACGCAAGATTTCTACAAACGCGGTATGCCTCAGGATTAGCGGGAAGAAAGTATAAAAGAAGGAAGATGTTTGCAGCAAGCCATACCAATGTCAAAGATGGACAAGGCTGTGACAGCCAGGGAGGTTTCCATACCTCTTATCCCATCTTATTCCCACAAAGCTAAATCGGTTTAGCTATATGCTTTATAAGAAGCACAACTACACTTTGAAAATGTAAATTTTTTTTACTGTATTATTGTACCACCTGACAGATGCGTACCAACAACTCCTTTCAATTACAATTATTATGGTGATTTAAAAACAAGAGCGTATTTTATTTAAACTACTATTTGTACTCTAATTACATGCTTCAATCAGTGTTTGAGTTACTGAAAAATACAGACAGCTACAAAGAAAGGAGTATTACACCCTCTACTTCCAGAGGTTGGCTGAAAAGGCTAAACTTGTTGAGTGACATCAAGGGAAAAAAAAACGTCCCCCTGTGTTCCAGTAAGAGGTTGTTTTAAAAGAAAAGTAACAACAACTGTGCTTTAAAGGAGAAATTCAAATAGATATCTATTTTTTTAAAACATAAATACAACAAACTCTAAGATGCTGGAAGAATCTTAACATACTTCCCTGAAGAAGTAGCCCTCCCTGTGTTTGCTTGGTATCTTAATTCGCCTTTGGTTTCAAAACTCTAGGCTTGCCAAGAGCTATTCCTTGCAAAACCTCAGGAATTCCATTACTAGTTTTAAGCTAAATTAAAGGAAAATAGAAGCATTCAACGCATGGCGAAAGTATGCACAAAGTGTTTGTTGATACTCATAAATAGACTGAAAAATTTAGACATGTCTGAAGGATAACTGCTGCAGTCAGCTCTGTTTTGCTCTGCTGTGCAGCTAAGCAAAAAGCTACTGCTGTCATTCCAGAAAAGCTCAAGATAAGATACATTGCTACCAAGATCGAACACAGCACTAGATCGCTCATTTTTCACTTTAAGCTTATATATAAACCCAAGTTTGCATTTCCTGGAGGGGGGGGGAGGGTGGAGGGTGGGTGGGCAGGAATAGTGGGAGTTTCCCCTTCAAAGCTACTGCTTCAACATCTCCATTTGAGAAAGAGATGTCACACTGTCCTAAGGCATGGCAAAACCAAACAACTCTTCACCCTGTCAAACATCTTGCAAGTCACAAAGACATTCCATCCCAAAAATATATCTAATATTATGCTGATTAATATCTTACCAATGTTCACACAATGGGCCCCTTCCAACTGGTGATATTCTATGATTCTAAACAAGCGTTATTACTACAATCACTTTTACTGACCAAATTATGGTAAGAATGAAATGCCCCCACCTGCATATTGTGCCAGGTGTCATACTAACACACAAGAAGATAGTACCACTGCCCAAAGCATTTAAGAAAATGTACTTGAAAGAAAATTCTTTGTGTCAAGGTGAGTAATAATCCCAACAGATCAGAACTGCTATGCAGTTTAACTCCTTCGGCAGCAGCCATGGGAAAACAGTGGAATTACCAACACACCAGCTGAAACTGCAGCTCCAATGAGAGATAGATCCAAGTTCTGTATCTTCCATTAGAAACACAGGAATCCAGGTACCCGCATATGGGATAGTGAGTCTATTTTACCCTTGAAAAGGCAAGAAATTAAAGCAACTTTTCACCACTGAGTCAGCACACAGTAACGGATCAGTGGTTTGCAGTAACCGTCACCACTGTATGAATGACAGCAGTCGCATCTCAACCCTGCCAGGACCAAAATCACTATGAAGAAAAGCCAAAGGAAAGAAGTCAGTTCTTCAGACTGAAAACACGGTACCCCAGCCTCTCCTGAGTTTGGAGTACAGTCCAGGGAAACCATCACTATTTCAGATGTGTCAACTGCCCTATAGTTCTCAGCTTTAATTACAAGCACAGACAATTCATATGGTATTTCTGAATCACGTTTTCCTCAACAGAAAAGTAACAGACACACGGACAATAAAAAGCTGAATAGCAAGAAATACCTGAGTACCTTTGCCATAAGATACATACTTATCACAAAGGAAAAGAAAAAGGATAAGCTAAAAACCTACCTTTGGGATCTTTTTGTTAAAATCCCATTTCAAAAAGGTACCAACACAGAGGTGTTTTTACCAACACCCAGTACTGAACCTGAACCTTTACATCAGAAAAGTTCTGTGAGAAGAAGTGGCAGGCCTATCAGTTGTGGCTGATTCTGAAGCTGAAGTCAATAAAGGTGGCTATGATAGCAATGACATGCAACACCACCATTTTACACTTGCAGTAATTCAGAGGAACATTTTCCCTAACACAGATATTAGTATTACTTTGTTGACTGAGATTCAGCCAAAAAGTTTAGGGATTATACTGGACCTCCTGAGAAGCCAGTGACAGATTAAGTATTGCTCACGTGGCAAGAAGCTTCTCATTTCACTACCCCACATATGGATGTGAAGGCATTTCAGAAGAAGAACAAATGAGACAAAGTTAAAGTATTCTGAGACAAGAGAAGAAAACATTTAGTAATCACAATGCCATTTCCACTAATTAGAAAAGAATGCATATAGTCAGTCCCAAACATGCAATAATCATGAAATTTTGTTTTATAAACATCAGAAATAAGTTATTAGTTCTTTTTATTAAAGCCAAGGAATAATTATTTCTGTTGTCATTTCAAGCTTGAGGAAAAGACTGAAATTCTGGAGAATCTCAGGACTCTAGGAAGATGCGCCTCAATAAAGAGTGAACTAAATTGGTTGTCGTGATTGTCGCCACCTTGCCAGAAGCAGTGAAGAGGAAACTTTGAAGAGTACATTATACTTGGAGAATACATGACATATACACACACACGCTTATATGCATACATACCTACGCGAGAAAACACCACACACCAGTTTATCACCAGTTCAAGCTCAAAAAGAATGTTCACATCTGACACTGATTACACAGAAAGGCCAATAAGAAAAGATGATGATTAAGAGCAGAAAATTCAAAGTCTGTTATATAAAGACTGCTGTTCTACAACTTACACACGACTAAAATATCATCTGCATACGCTGTGTGAAATTACACATCTCTGGACAGCAGTTTTTGGTCAACAGCTCCTCAAATAGCTTTGAAGAAAAAATGCATTTGGTAGCAGACAAAAATAAACCCTATTACGTTTGTTTCAGAAAACGTCACTGAGAAGCTGCAGATAGGTCACCTCTTCCAGCCACAGTTACTAATGGCCACCCAGCAAAGAGAGGTTACCATCGATACAGATTTGCAGAGTGAATTGTCTAAGAAAACACTAATCCACTTAAAGAAAAATTAATCAAGGTACCTGACCAGTGAAGGTAGATTGAGCTAATACTGTCCATTTAAGTGCTGATAACGCCTAAAGCACATAACACCGCATACAGCTTTTTTGGTGGAAAGAATCATTAAGGATGGCAATCTATGGCACAGCAGTAGAGACAAAAGGCTGGGGGGCACAGTATCTGCAATCTTCCTAGATGTGTTGTTTTTGGTTTTTTTTTTTAAAAATCAATGCCTATCCATATCCTGAAACATTAAGTACAACTTCTGTGATAGCCTGAAAGCCTTAAGAGAGATTTTGAAAACCACTAACCATTAAAGAATTACTTAAGAAAAGTCACGTACTGCCTCCTAGAAATCTGTCAAGTTGTGTCTCTTAGGTCAGCCTCATAATTTTTATAGGTTTGTTTGTCTGGGTTTTTTAATTTTCTTATTACTGCAAAATATCTTGCAGTTTTCCTAGTGGACACTGATCACTATCTTTTCTGACTTTAGTCTTTTAAATTTAAAAACTCAATATACACGCTGAACAAATTCACTGTTTCAAGAATTTGATGGATGAACAGCAGTTATAAACAGGGGCATATTTTTCCCATTAAGTACCACTAAATGAAACAATAGGTACCAAAAAAAAACACTAATAAAATGAGTTACTATATCAAAGGCCAGATTCTTCCCTCAAAATCCCTTCAAAGTACATCATTAAATCAGAGACACGCTGCCACGGATTAAGGGGTCCTAGAGGTAAAATATGCCCATGCACCATAACTGAACAATGTATTCAAACCCTCAGTGCCATACCAGCTTAACCTCACTGAATCAGGCCAGCACAGAATATACTTTAAACTGGCATGATGTGTCACTGTCACCAAAAGCAACTGACACACCCTGCTCCCCTTACTGCTTGCTTCCACCCCCATCTTTGTGCCAGCACAAATGTTTGTGCAGCAAACTTGATCCAGCTTAAACCTAACCCTCCCCTCCCTGCCCCTCCCCCAAGTTAGTACAAACCTCAACCCAGTTCACCACATAACCATACAAGTATTTGCCTGCACAAAGGAGGAAGCAGCAGAGCGGGGTGGAAACAAACAGGACCATGTTTTTCAATGGTGGAGCTGGTCGATGCCAGCTGTACGCCTATGCAAAGCAGTAGGTTGCAGGCTGGAGTCCCGTAACGTCAGCCTCGCAGGTTCAGGCCTATGCAGCGCCAACTCTTCCCATCCCTCTCTTGGATCCCATCTCTTCGCTCATGCAGCCACTGACAGGTATGCAGCTGCAGGGTGAGTCGGGTCAGGGTGCTGAGTCAATTAAAAACTAACTAAAAAAAAAAATAAATTGCTAGTTTTCAGCCCATTTGGCTTCCTGAACCAGCTCCCAGTGCAGTCCTTAATGGCACAAGGAAGCCTTCTTCCTCGAAGGCTGGGAAGGCAAAAGGTCCAATTTTGATCGGCTTACGACACTGTGGAAACACACTCATACACCGCCACATTTTCAATTTAAACTTGCCAGAGCAGCTGGACATGATTATTTTTAAGTAATTTGTTCCTAAGATTAAACCTCATCCCTTTTTTTTTCAGAAACCTAAGCAGCCATAGTCTACTTGGGCACAAGCAGCAGGAAGTGAGGCCAGTTCACTGCATTAAACAGGTTTGCTCTTCATGTTTAATAAAATGAAGATAGAGCATTAGCTACTCTAACTTAATGATACTTTCACCAGATAGTCTTTTAAACAGCACTGATTAAATCACCTCAGATATTTGCATAGGAAGAACACACACATAATAAAACCAATGCAGTCATGTTAAGTATCACCTTAACTGTAGCTTAGTATTTCCAAGGCATTTAAACAATCATTCAGCTGATTAAAGTGATCTTATAAACCTCTCTGCTCAGGTGTGAATTTCATTCAAAAAGTTGTTTTGTTTAAACTATAAGACCCAATGGTCACAGAAGTGAAGAAAATTCATTTCAACAAGTTCAGAATCAGAGCCCTAACAAATATGGATACAGCTACTTCCAAGCTAATTTTTGAACAGTAAAGTATCGTAAGTAGGAGTACAGACAGACTGTTAGAAATAATCTTGCTAACTTCCAAACAATAGAATTCATTACTGGATTGTTAGATTTAGCAGGGAGTTGCTTCCACGGCAAGTAAATATATTTATGTTCATCCAGTTAACAAAGAAACAGAATCCTATCAATTCAAAAGACAAAACATATCAACATTACAGTTTAAGATCTGTGTAACTGAAGTGCAGGATCAGATTCATGTATCTGCAAAACAGTCTTCCCGAGTGCCATATAGGATATTTTTCCAGCTTATGAAACTCTCCTTTTCTGACAAAGATAGATTCTTCCACAACCACCTGCCCAATGCAGCAATTTAAGACAACCTTTCTCCTCTTTAACAGAAATTTCTTGTGTGATGAAAAAGCGTTCCAAACTACTCTGCCTGTAAGAATTACACAGAAGTGAGAACAGTTTATTTTGACTACAACTCCCCACCAACATTTAAGACAAGGCACTGAACTGGAAAGTGAGCAAAACCTTAGAAAGACATTCAACCAGATATACAGACAACTGCTGGCGCATTGTTTCAACAAGCGTTTTCAAAGCATTCTTGACACAGAGACAAATAAACTCAGGCAATCAAAGTCAAGGAATAACATCCTTAATCACTTTCCATTCAGAATGGAGCTAAGAGTTTTTGGACTTGAACTGGTGATTTATACTGATACAGGTTCCTTTTTATGCAGGCATAGACAGGTGTGCTTTTCAAATGCACTTGCTAATCAAGGAAAACAGACAAACTTCCCTGAAAGTTCTGCTGACTTTAACAAGAAAACAGGATGCTTAATGGATCTGAATCCATGTGTCTTAATACCAAATTACTTTTAACACAGCAGTAAATCTTAAAAAAATTAGCTTTTCATTCCCCTAAATACCAATATGTTTTAGAGCTAGTAGAGCAGATTTAATTACAGAGTCATAATACAGAATTACTGCTAACATTAACACCATTAAAGAAAGATAAAAAATACTTATTCAGAAAACTTTTTTGCTCGTTACACTAAATGTCACATTATCACTAGCACTTTAAGTCAAAAGAAAGCTAAAAAAATTCAAAGACTATTCAAAAAAGACACAAATAAAAAACTTTTTAAAAATATTATCAAAACCACAGTTGACAACTTTTTCAACACTTACTAAAATCAACCCTGATTTCTACAGTGTGTATCCACTGCAGTAGCGGTATTAGTTTCAATCCACGGTCCAACAACTTTCCTAGTGATTTCTAATCATAACACGATCGCTTCTTATGCGTTATCGTGGAACAAGATGCAGCGACCAGGAAGATGACAAAATATGCTTTCACTTTCCAGAAAATCAAGTTTAGACGGAGAACCGAGCCAAACGAGTACCGAGACACCTTTTGACCTTTGTGATTCGTCAGACCTACCCTTACTACATTCGTACATAGGGGTATGTCAGAGAAAAGGGAGTTTAAAAAGGACGAGCAAGTAGGCTAGGTATCGCTTTCATCCACACGCGCTCAGCACCGCTCGGAGAACCCCCTGCCCCTGGGGAGGCTCCGTCCGCTGGCCCCAACCCCTGACCCAACAGGGCTCTCGGTAAGCCTCGGGGCTCGCCCCTCGCAAGCCCCTGGCCTCCCTCAGCGACGCGGGGCAGGGAAGGCGCTTGTCCCGAGAGGCATGTGGCAGGAGCTGCCGGCCCGGAGGAAGGTGCAAGCGCTTGACAGGTCGCACGCGAAGAGGCTGAACGATGGGAAGCACCAAGCCTGGAGGAGGCGGGCGGTGAGGGTCGGGCTGGGCGACAGCCAGGACGGATGGAACCGGCTCCTCTTTTGCTTTTAAGCTCACATTGCGCTCCCGCCCCCCCGGTCCCGGAGCCGGGCGGTGATCCCCCCACGGCCTCCCCCGCCCACACGCAACCCCCGCCCGCAGCCCACCCCCGCCCCGGCGTGCCCCGGCACTCCCCGCCCCGGGGATGACGGGGGAGAAGCCGCCAGCCGCACCCCCCCCTCGCCCCCACAGCGACCCCCCGCACCCCGGACCCACACCTCGGACCGGGAAGGGACGCAGGGCACGTCCCAGCCCGGCTCCCACGGGAAGAGGCGACATATGGGGCTGCTCCCGCCCACGGGCCCAGCCCCGGGAGCCTCTGCCGCCGCCCCCTCCCGCGGGGTCGGGGTAGAGGAGTGAGCGGGGTGGGGGGGGGAACCAGCACTCACCTCCACCATCAGCTCCGCGCTGGCCGCCGCGCCGAGCCGGCCGCGCCGCCTGTGACGGGCGCGACGGCGGCCCCGCACGGCCCCGCCCCGCCCTGCGCCGCGCCGTGGGTAACGGCTGCGCCTCCCGACAGCGGCGGCGGCGGCGGCAACAGGGCCTCGCTCTGGGCCGGACTCTGCCCGCCACAACTTCCGGGGCACGGCGCGATCGCCTTCCGGGGGCAGCGGCCGGGAGAGGGGTGGGAGGCAGCGACGGGCTGGGTTGCTCGCGAGCCGCGGGGAACCGTTGGGGGCGCGCGCGCCGTTAAACGGCGGCAGCTCTGTCACCCGGTCTGTCAGTCACCCGGCCCGTCACCGGCCCCGGCCCCCGGTAAGCGGCGGTCAGCGGAGAGCGCGCCTCAGGGCGGCGCAGCGGGGCCCCAGCTATGAGGGAGGCGGCCACGAAGCGGGTCTTACTGGTTTCTCAGGTAAAGAAAAAAAAAAAAGAAAGAAAGAAAAAATTAAACCTGTAATTGCGCGCACGGCGTTGGAAAGGATTGGCTTAGTTGGTTTGGTGTGGTTTGTTTGAAATTTCTTGGGAGGGCAGCCTCCGCCGGTTGAGCTGTACACGCCGTCGCGGCGTTTATTTTAGACGCCGCTGCCGTGATTGATCTGCAGCCGCTGTTCTCAGAAAGGACGCTGCGTGCGACTGACAGCGAAGGTAGGCGGCGTGCGTATCAACAACAAAGATGCTGTGAAAAGAAACGTGGGAAACAATAAGAAGAATGAGGGAAGGTGCCACGCCTGCGTCTTGCACAGTTTTGTGGAAACACTTTGCGCTCCTGTTAGCCAGTGCAAAAAAACACCGTGCATTTGCTCTCACTGTTGCTACCCATACATCGTCTTGCCTGCTGACTGTTTATAGACCAATATGTGTGGCAGCTCTTTGGCCAGAAGACCTTGTAATCTCAATTAAACTTGAACGTGTAATTGATGTCCCAGCACACGCACAAATCAACCACACTGCTCGCAGTTAGAGCAACCCATGCAAAAGTTACAACTTTGGCTCAGGTCACACTACGTATGTTTTCGTCTTGCTCTCTAGCTGCTTTGGCCTCGCTCTGACTTCTGACCTCTCCACTAAACAATGCCTCACACCTAATTACGTCATGGAACTGATCTGCCTATGTATCTTACTTTCACAGGGGTTGTGCAACTCATGTTTTGACTGTGTTTCTACTATCTAAAGTCTTTGGCAGGGAGAATGGAGAATCGCTCTGACAGTCAGTCACCTTTCTTCCCTTCCCTTGACTGTTGCTGCTTTGTAGCAGAAGCAAATGGATGACAGTATTCCACTACCCCCATATTCATTTAACCCGTAGATTGTGTGAGAGTTGGAGAAGCTGAAGTCCATGCAGAGATTTTCTTCAGAGGGACCTGCTAGAAAGGTGACAATATCTAAAATGAAAGGGGGGGAGGGAGCACTGCTGTGGTTTAACGTTTGTACCACTGCAGCTCTTGGCTTCTGTGCGTCTGAGTCACTGCTCAGAGAGCTGGAAGGATAAAGCAGAGGGAATGGGATTTTCCTATAGCTGAGTCACGTAATGTGTGAAGTCACATAGCAAACCCTGCCATCTAACATACTGCACATCAGTGTAATGGAGCAGTGAGCTACAAAGCAACAAGCTGTTCTTAGTCCAAACATCTGCAGGATTTCTTGTGATCTTCAGGTCCTCTGGTACGCAGGCTTGCCTTAAAGTCTGCTTGGCTTCAGTTGTTGATCTTGACCTGTGAGTTGACATACAAGTATTTGTACACTGCAGTTTTTCCATAGCCTTTCTCAGCAGCATCTGGATGAGCGAGGAATAAAGTCTCCACATGTCTCTTCTGCTGGGTCATTTATTTCTTTTTCTACTCCCTCTAGCTCTCACCATGCCTTCACCAGCTCATGTGAATGACTGCAGTTAAACTGTATGTCAGGATTTCTATTAAACCCGGATGGCATAGTGTCTCTTTGGCAGTCAAGTTCAATGTCTTCATCAAAGGTGAAGTGCTGGTTTTGTTCACCTGTCACAGTGAACATCACCATTTACCTGAGCGTTATCTTACCCAGGTGACCCAGGTTTACTGACAGACCAACTGTGTACTTAGATACTGGGGCTTTGCTGTGATCTGTGGATGTTAGATATCTTTCTCCAGGTGGTTTTCTGGCTTATTAAGACCTTGCTGTGTCTCATTTCTGTTGGGAATTTCTAACTGGTCACAAGTGTTGTTCCTTCACTTTCTCACTTCATAGATCTTTTGGATCTGTGACATACTGGTCACTGGTCATATCTGCAATCATTTTTGTCATCCAAAATTGAGATTATTGCAGCTCCATCCAGATGCTATATGGATTGCTAGTCTTTCAAAGATTGCATAGCTGCTTGCAGACTTCTGCAAATTATGAACTTACAGTGCTTTAAATCCTTTGCTGCCATCTTCAATTCTGTTAGATCTTCCTGAACTTTCTTTATATCTTAGAACTTTGGAGTCAAGCACCTCCTCTGTTGTTTCACTATAGCTTTTTAAAAATTATATGTTGCTGCCACCCTTGAAGCTTTTCTGTAAGTGGTTAGCCCTTAGCTAAAATTTAAAAATTATTATTTTAATAGCTAAACATTTCCATTTGTTTGCCTGGGCATTTCTTATATTTCTTATACAGTGGCTACTGCATGTGCTAAATGCATGGCTTTTCTGAGAGAACAAAAGAAATTGTACATTTCATCATTCTCTGATTCATAACTGGTTTACAAATTAAATGTTCACTTTAGAGGTGTTACATTTTAGTACTAATTAGAATTTACTCCTTTATTATTAATGACATTTTCACCACAAATGAAAATTTTCAGGTTAACACCTTTTTATTTAAAAATTAGAAGATCATATAAATATTTTGAAAAAATTGTTAGTCTTTGAAGAGGAAATAACATTGAACTGTGTCAGATATACTGTAGATTGTATTTCCAGAAGTTCTCATTTCACTGTCCTAATGTATTTCAGTGTTGGTTCACAGACCCCTCTTGTTCCAGTTCCTGGATTCTTACAAGATGGTACCAACATTTTGTGGTGGGTTTTGTCCTGAAATTTGGGCTTCGCAGGTCAAGTGCTTTTGCCTGTGATCTTTGTTGATTTAGGCAGTATTCAGTTCTGTATGCAAGAGAGCAGTCAAGTCACATACAACATTATAATAGCAGATTTATCTGATTAAGAAAGTGCTCACTTATTTATCTTGGATTCTTTCTTAATGCCTGGGCCTGACAAAGAGGGGACTCTTGGTGAATAGAATGCCAAATTCTGCATTGTGTTTCTGCAGTTGCCTTTTATATGTTGTTCAGAGATGCATGGCAACAAACTTCTCAAGGGTATGAAGTGAAGGAGTTATATTTCTTCTTTCCAAGAACTTTGGAACCTATCCCATTTCATGTATAGTTTGTCTTCTCATCAGGGAAGTTTCTTCTGATAGCTATGAGATGTCTGTACCACAGCATGAAGCCTGGGTGTATTTTTGGAGATGGATACTGATTCAGATCCTTAATGTTTTAACTATAAATTCCACTCTTGAAGTAAATATAGGAGAGTTTCCCTTAAAAATAAAACCATAGCAACAGCCTTATGACAATTCATAGAACTTTGCAGTCACTTTGTTTTGTAATAAAGAAGGCCTTTGATATTGCTATAGGCACCACCTAACCCAGCTGTAGGTGCGGGCTCTATTAGAAATACTGTCTTTCGGGGTTTATGACTCAGCAGTGAAAGCATGTTTCTGGTTGCAATGTGGTACAGAAGCTCGCTCTCTCTCTCTGCTGTAAGAGGCTACCTAGAGTGTAATTTTATTCTGACCCTCACCTTTCCAAAATCCATGTGATGCTATAACAAAAACTTCTTTTTAAAAAAACCCACACATTCAGTCTATAATTACATTTCAGGAGCTGGAAAACAGATTTACAAAGAGAGACAGTTGGACTTGGTGTGCTAACAGAACAGAGTAACGCCAGTCACGTCACATTCTGCCTCCCCTCATGTGGCGCGCTAAGTAGAATGACCCTTTGTATATAAATCAAGATGTTTTTGTTTTCACAGTTGAACAAAGCCCCTACGTACAGTAAGGGCTATGCAGCATCCACTTATGGCCTGATCCTGCACTTCTTAGGAAAGAACAGCACCCTGGTGAAGTTAATAGTCTTTTTCAGAAGAAAGTACAAGATTGAGCCCATAATTTAAACCATTTTTACCCATATTTTACCTATAACTTAAACAGTGAAGTAGTTCACTACTTCATTGAATGATGTCATCGTTAGTTAAGTTGTCAACATTTCAGGTGAAAATTAAAAAAAAAAAGACATTTCAATCCAATAGTAAATAAAGGTGTGTTGCAGCTGGACATTTTAATTCACATAGTGAAGCTTTTCCTGAAATGTCTCCTGGAATATGTCAAACCTTCTGCTTTTATTCTTGTAATATCCAAGGAAAAGTGGAGCAGTTGTTCTGGAATTCTTCAGATGGCTGTTTGTATTGTAATTTGGTTTTCCTTGGATGTCTTGTTCTTGTACAAATATACCACTGACACATGTAAAGGATCTGTGAGCTCTAGGTAATGTACTGTGAAGGAGAGAATACTTGTCGCTGTGGCAGTTGGTCGGTAGACTTTTAAAAGACAATACAATGAGCTGCAAAACCGTAATTTTAAACTTAGGTATTTTCTCTGACCTTATTTTAGGCTGAGCTTGCTGTCTGAGATACTATGTGTTTTACTCCTTGACATACTAGATATTTGGTCCCTTACTGTTTGAATATTGAAAGCCTGAAAAACGTCATTGCAAGCGAAGCTGCCTCTTGAGCCTCCCAAGTATATATACAAATTCAGTTCTCCTCACAAATGAATGTTCTGCTTAACCAAATTGAACTGTTCTCATTCCCCTAACAAAGGCTGCCATACACAGTTCCTGTAACTTCTTGCTGGCTGTTTCCCAGGAGGAGGATCGGTGTGTTGACTGTAGAATGTACACGTCTGTTTCCAACTAGACTGTGATAACCAAGTGGGATGTAAATCTAATGAAATGCAAAAAAACCTACAGTATGTTGCAATAACATTCAAGATCTGACTTCAGCTGACAAAAGCAAGGAAATTCCAAATGAATATTGTTGCTATGTCCTTACTTTACCCCTTTGTATTTCAGATTTTCAGGGCCTCAGAACTGTGCATGCTTGACTATGTACTATGTACAAAACAGTGTTCAAAGAGCATTGTCACATTGTCAGACTTTTAAAAATTAGGCAACTTGTGCAACTATAATTTTTACTCCCATGTGGGCACAAAGTAGGATAGACTTAATTAGCCTATCATACACCATTTTTCTATTTTGCCCCTTCCTCGTTCAGGACACAGAATAGATGCCTCTCACAGGAGAAAACAGCTGGTTATTTTAAATCTCTGTGTGCAGCAAGTGCCATTTGCCTTGTTTATTTATTCATTGAGTGAATAACTACTTAGGTATTCTTAGGGCATTTGTCATTGTTTTAGTTGATACTTCATTAGCATTAGTGGAATTATTTCTATGTTTCCTTTACAAGAGAAGAAATAAAGTTTCATTTTACTTACAAGGCAGTGTGGATTAGGTCTACAGAGGGTCTTGGTCCTGCAGTGCTCTGATTTGTGGCAGTTACCAATGAAGAACCTTGCTGCTGGGTGAAATCAATTGCAACTAGTTCTCTATCCAGGTTTCCTATATGGTATGTGGCAGAAGCAAGCAGAGGAATAGGATCATGTGGGATCCACTCTGAACAAGAAGCTGGCTAAACTTTTCACAGTGAAAGGCCAATAACATTTATGTGACTGAAGTCACGGGCGGGGGGGGCTTAGTGCCAGAGAATCTTGTAAGATGCTGGGCTTGCATCTGTGTTCCATGAGCAGGTATTACGATTGCGATTGGAAAATCAGCAGATGGACCGTGTGCACCTGCTTCAGCCACTACAGTGCAAATTCAGGAATGTTAACTTAGGTCCATACTGCAAGTTCATAACTGGGACACGGACAAATAGTCCATTTTGCCAACACAGCTACATGGGAGGTGTTTCAACGTAGAGGCAGAGCAGGCAGGTGAGTACAGCTGCAAAACTTAAAAGGGTGTCTCTCAACATCCTCACAACTAACTGAGATGGAAGGAGCTGCTTGCTCTACTTGGAGATCACTTCAGTACTCTTTCATGTTAGATGCCTAAGGCGGGCCCTTTATACAGGACGTGAACATATAAAGGGTAGGAGAAACCATCCTGTCCTTTTCCTATAGTTCAGTGATCAGAAATCCCAAAACTCTGATTGTGGGGGACATCGGGGACATCCTTAGTCTGTGAACATAAAAATTAATATTTTCCTTCACTTGGGGTGTTCTATAACCATCATACAGTTATTACAGCTTCCTTAATCCTAGCCACGGAACTAGTTTGTGAGTATCTGGGCTGGACCTTTAGGAGCAGAATTAGCCATAAGGGATGTTTTGGGAACCTCACTGAAATAAGAATTTGTGGAATGTAAGCACCTCCATAGCTGGAAAGCATCTGGATGAGAATTTTGAAGGCAGTCATTTGGGATTTAAGGATCATAACTGTTCATTTTCAGCATCTGAGTCCTCTTACTGGTGTAGTCACTGAGACTTGTCTCAGGTGACACAAGCAAATCCAAGAGCTAGGGTGAGGCTTCAGCATACAGACAAATACGTCAGACTATGGAAAAGTCAACATGGGTTTTTGTAGGTAGAGAAACTTTGTCATAATTATGAAGTTCTTTGATGAAATCAACAAACTGATAAACCAGGGTGATATATTCATTGTAGTGATTTCAAAAGAGCTTTTGGCATGGTCTCTCACCAGTGCTGCTAAAGAACATTAGCTGTCCTAAGTAAGGAAGGAAGGCTGTCCTGTGAATTAGTAACTAGCTGAAAGAGAAGGGTTCATGGGGTAGCAATAAACAGAAATTTTTTTTACACTGCGGGAGAGTTACTATTGGACTCCCACAGGGGTTCATGCTGGGACCTGCACTAGTTAGCATACTTAGAAATGGTCTTGGAAAGCGAGTGAGTAAGGAAGCAGCAGAGTTTGCTGCTGATGCAAAATCCTTTACAGCAGTGGAGTATGAAGCTGACAGCAAGAAGTTGCAAAAGGATCTTGTTCTGCTGAGCAGCATGGATGTTAAACTAGAAGTTGAGATTCAGTCTCAATAAATACGTAATTTCAATAAAGTAATGTGTACAGGCAAAACCAATCTTAATTATATGTGCCTACTGGTAAGTTCTACATATGCTGTTACTGCTGAAGAAGGAGTTCTTAGAGTCTCTATGGGTAGTTCTTTGGACACTTCATTTCCAGCTCCAAGTCAAAAATAGCAGGAATTATTAGAAAAGGAAGACAGAATGGAGCAGAAAATGTTGCGACATCTTTGCGTAGATCAGCGGTATGACTGAATTGAGAGAACAGTATGAAGCTCTGGTTTCCAGGTCAGAAAGAAGGTAAAGAATAACAAAACATAGAGAATGGTTTCTGTTTAAAACCTGACTACCAACACTTGGACTTTTCAGTATGAAAAAGCCAAAGTGACAATGCCTGGGTGACTGAGGGAAAATAATTGAACTATATAAAATGGTGGCTTGTGGAGAGACGGTAGGGAGCTCTCATTCATTTTTTCTAGTAAGTGGGTGCACGGGAAATAATGGACAGCAGGTTTAAAACAACCAAAAGGTAGTCTGTTTTTCAGATGCTGCAGAACTAAAGTATGGAGCTCACTGCTTCCAGAAATGTGGAAGCTGAAACTATCATTACTTTCAAAAAGGGACTAAACTTAAAAGGGAGGCAGTACATAGGGAGCTAGTAAATGGAATGGAATATAGCGGCCTTTGGTTCAGGTTTTCCCTAACCAATGATTTACTGAAAACTCTGAATATATATCAGGAAGGATTGTGCTATACCTGACCTGTTCTTTATACTCTCTTCCTGACTCTTTAGTCCTGGTCATTAAGAATCAGAAGCAAGTTAGGCATACCTGTGTAATCTGATACAGTATGGCTGTTTTGCAGCTAGTACAGGAGAGAGACACCAAGATGGTCAGGGGACTGGAAAAATGGTTGCAGAAGACTGAGAGGAGAACTGATACTGTTCAGCCTTAAGGAGGCAGCTAAGGGAAGATTTTACTGCTGCTGCCTACACGGAAAGCCAAGCCAGATTCTTAAGAGTTGCACAGTGATAGGCCGAGAGGGAATGGACACATGTTGAAACATGGGAAATTCTGCTTAGATACAAAGGTAGATTTATTTATTCATTTATTTATTTATATCATGAAGGTGGTAAAGTATTGGATCAAGTTGCCCAGAGGGGTTATGCGACCTCCTTCGTGGGAGATACTCAAAGCTTGACTAGAAACAGCCCTGAGGAATCTGCTCTAACTGGCCCTGCTTTGAGCAGTAGGTGGTCCTCCTGAGGCCCATTGCAACCTTCATGGTTCTGTCTTCTTAAGATAGGTTCTTACCATGTGCTTGTGCCCTAACTATACATTTTTCCATATCGTATATTAATTGACAAAAGTAGAACATATTTGGACTGGGTTAACTAATATACATGAAAACTCAGTGCAAGAACATAGTGGGGACAAGACAGTTTGGATTTGCCATAATGAAAGCAAGAGTCAGCTATGGTACATTCTGTTTAGTGGCTTGACAGTAGTCATTAAAATACTTTGTAAAAATACATCAAGAAGAGGAGTTGTTTGTCAGGGTGCAGCTATAGCAGGACTCAGAAAATGGTACTGTTGTCCACACTTAGGAGTTTTCAGTTTTTACTTCCAATGTCGTCTTTAAACAAATTATATATAATTAGTTTGTCAGACACTGAATGATGGGGAAGAGTATACCTAGCATACTGCCTTGTCACACGATGTGATTGTGTAAGTGCATGTCCTATGCATCTGGATCAAACCTGTCTCCAACAAGAAAGCTGATATGAAAAGATGTTGTTCTTCACCTTGATTTCTCTAACTAGGATCAGGGCATCTTGGTATCTGGGCTAAGATTTTTAAAAGATAAGATAGTGCTGTTTGTGACTGACTGCTTCTGTTCAATAGCTGGCATGCATGGCACCAACAAAGACTTCAGACTACAAAAATATCCAGAACTGCCCATCACCATTTTGTCCTGTAATAAGAACTTCTTTTTGTAAGACACAGACGCTGCTAGAGCTCAGCAGCTGAACAACAGTGTATTCACCAACAATACTTAGGGAATAAGCTGAGTCCTATAGTTTTAAAGAACAAATGCACTTCAACTTAATTGCAGTCAGGCCTGAATAAAAATTAAAGGGTTTGCATGTCTGCTAGTCTATATGTGGGTAGAAAGGCAGTGAGGTTAAGATAATAGGCTTAAAATGTATTCTCAGAAAACATTTAAAACCACAGCAGGGTGTGATTGTATGCAAATAAGTATTTTTGCAATAGCAGATTAAACACCTGATGGAATTTGTATGGAAAAGTGCATGCTTGTACATGATGCAAAGTATGATTAAGCACCAGTGTGTGCAGTTTTTGCCTTTGGTAAAAAATTAAGGCAGATTTAAATCAATCAATGGTTTTCTCAGTCTTTTCACAGTGTATGTTGTAAGTTATGAATGGTGACTACTAGAGAGAAAAAGTTAAAAGTAACACCGCTTTTTCCTTGGGCCTGTATCCTTACAAGAATATGTCCTGTTTCCATTTCCAGTCAGGAAAAACATTGCAGTTACAGAAGGTCTGGCCATAGGATAGCAACATATAGGATCTGAGACAGTGAGAAAATAAAACTGGCAAAATGATGTAAACTTTTACTAGAACAGCTATTACTGGTATGTATTTTGCCATCAGTTTACAGAATTACTTACAGAATAAGTCATACTATTTTCATAAAACCTCCAAAGTATCTTTTTGATGGATTGATTAATGAATGGATGGATTAATCATTCCAGGTTCCAGGACTACATTTAAATAAACTTTTTTTTCATGCTCAGAGATTGTTAAAACGACTCTGAGGCGGCACGGTGCCTATAGGGGCAGCAGGTACCTTTACAAAAACACATAGTTAGCAGTGGTGGAAAGACCTGCATTGGCATGGGCAGATAGTTCTGTTCTACTTTGTCATTTGTGGGACTGAGGGACGTTGTGGTTGGCAGAATTACTGAATTGTCTTTGGTAAATGGTCTTTAAAGTCGAATTCTCATCTACATTACATACCAGAGTTAAGTATCTGCCTTTCTGAAACTCCTTTCTCTAGCACATAAGTTATTCTGTCCTGTGCAATGAGAGAGATACCTTGGCTTTTTCAAAAAAATTGCCTTTTGGTGTGGTCAGGAAGAATGTTTAAAGGAACATGTGAAGTTGCAACCTGGATTTTTTCCTCTAGCAGTGATATCTCTGACTTAGCAAAATCAGATATAATTGGGTTTGTTTTCATCCAGTGTTTTTCCTATCTGGAGTAGAAAAGATAAAATAAATTACTTAAAATTGACTTTGATGTAAATGATGATGTAACTTGGACCCACAGTGACCTTGTGAAGTTTATCTGGGGTGGATATATTGCTTTACTCAAGCAGTAAGAGCTTCTCTAAGAAGTCAAATTGTCACGTTGAAAAACAGTGAAAAGCACTCCCTTTCTGTCTTCCAAAACATCTCTGCCTGCTGAGCAGTAAATCTGCAGGGGGAATCCAAGCTCACACTGGCAGGATTACTGTTCTTTCCTGCCTCTTAATCACAAAGCAGTGGTCAGAGAAAGTGCGAGATAAACTGTTCTCAACACTGGTACAGCAGGCTTCGCTCTCCTTCATTCATGTGCATTTGTCCCATGTACTCCAAAATCACAACTAGGCGTGAATGGATAACTGAGCATCGTGATTTACACAGACAGATGAAAATCGGAGGGCTGTGAAAGATATCGCGTACCCTTCCCTTGAAGGGTCCCACCCCTGCTTGGGGCAAGGCTCAGTTTATGAAGCCACAGCTGAACTGCTGATTACAGCCTGATGTTTTAAGAGAACAACGTAAATGCCAGGGGTTTTTTTATTTCTCCCCACTATATAAGGAGTGGGCTCCTTCAGGAAAGCAAGAACCTTCTTACCATAGGCATAGAAGAACAACAGATGAAGTATGGTGTATTAGAATTACTGGCAATGGAATAGAACGCTGCTTTTACAGTACCTCATTTTGCAGCCAGCGTATTATTTCTCAATTTTAGGACTGCCTAAATTCACACATAAAGCTGGTGTAAGCAAACTACATAATTGCTTGAAACAGGGGAAATAAAAGCAGACTTGTTAATTTAATGGTATTTTAAGCAATAATTATTTTAAGCAGAAATAATTGGATTTCCCTTCAATTACATATAATAGCATATATTTTAAGCCAAATCAGGGACAGAATCAAAATATATACCAACATTATTCTCTCACGCAGAAACAAGTATGGGGAAGAGTCTGAAGGATGGAGACCAAGGAGGTCCTGCTCATGGAATTTTTCCCAAAGCAGTGTGACTCGGGCGGGGCTGGCTAACTTTAATATAAAGAGATACTTGTCCAATTGTGTTTGTTTTTCCATACTGCCCATTAGCAGGAGGAGAGAAAGATGACAGAACAGTTTTTGCTTTAATGAGGCATTAAAAAAGGGCTTGCGTTGATATTAAAGAACCCCAAAGAAACAGATTGTTGAGATGAAGTGAGAAAAGTTGAGGTTTATGAGTCTTTGACTCTTGGGGAAGTTCATTCCACTGCTGAGAAAGCTTCAGCCCCCTTGCAGAAGAGACCTTCACCGTGACAGAAGAACCAAACTGGTAACTGTGGACCATAGTTCTCTCTCTGTCATAACGTTGGCCTTCCCTGAGATGTTCAAATAGTTGCTCGTCATGATAGAGCTCAGGGCAGGCTGCATATCCTGATCTTATTTATGACCCACTTAGTGCAAACCTCTATGAAGCAGCCTGAAGTATTTGGGGTTTTGTTCTACATTCGCAATTGATGGGTGGGTACTGGCTTATTTTGTCAGAGTAATGAAGCAAGACGCTTAGAGTTTTTGTTCTTAGTTTTTCTTCCCAAGGCTACTTAGTTCTGTACCAAACAACTGCATGCTCACTCCAACCCCCAAATCAAAGCGTTTTTGATAAATATGGGAGATTTTCAGAGAATTTTGGCTCACGTCTTATTTCTATCCTTCTTTAAAACCATAAGAACAATTTTCATGCAAGTGACTTCCAGGAATATTATTTTTTTAAAAGAAGCCTATTTTGTTAAGGATGATGAAACCCACAGACAGCAGTAGCTTCACTTATCCACTACAGTCAGACTGAGTTGAGTTGCCACAGGATGAGAACTGTACTGAATGCTTCTTCAGTTCAAAGTGGTTGAAGGGTGTAATTTTGAAGCTGAAAGACATTGCTTACAGTTCAAGTAAAGAACTGCAATTTATTATACCACCCATCCTATATTGCCCATTTAGATTGAAGGCCTTCAGGCCTGGAACTCTGCCTGCATGTTTTGCATATACAGTATTCTCAGGATACGATATAAATAATATATCAGCAGTGGAGGGAATAGCCCAGTGGAGCAATCCACAACTGAGTGAACCTCTCAGATGTTATGGAACATGGCCAGCATTACTTCAAAAACATTTTTTTTTTAGACAAAGTCAGTCAAATGCCTAAATTAAAATACCACTCAATTGCTTTGATCTTATCAGATGCAGTATCTGTATGTTCATTTAATAAGCCTCTCATGCATTTTATCTTTGTGCTTAATTTAAATATGAGAAGCAAACACATTTTATATAGTTGTTATTCTTCAATTACTACAAAAGCTTCTTAGAATCTTTGATCATGAGAATATTATTTCAAATCCAGTTCTGCTTCACAATTACAAAGTGCCTTTACTGAAGTTAGTTTGGATGCAATTCTAGTCCAAGTGGAGTAGACCACAGTCAGTCCTTGAAAAACAGATATGTCTACGGAGCAGTAAAGAGATCAGAATGCACCCCAGTAACTGAGTTGGTTTATTTGGTAGCGAGGTTTTTTTAGGCAGGAATTCCAACAAAAGCTGCAAAGACAATAATTAAGTGTCTGACACAACTGCATCAATGATTTAGCATTGGATGCGGTTTACAAAATGTTGCTATTATTAAAATACTGTTGATCAACAAATTTTATTTTTTGTATCAGGGACACTACAGTAGAGGTTCAGCTGCAGGTTTTTGGTTTTTTGGGGTATTTTTACATGAGGCCATGGAGAGGTGACACAGGTATAATGCCGCTAACCAAGGTCAACATGCTTGTGTGTGGACAGCTTTACATGATCACAAAATATATTCGGAGTTGTCACACAAACTATCTCTAGATTTAGGCAAGACTCCAAAGCTAGCACTCTACATCATCAGTGTCAGATAAAGCTCTGGGATTAACAGTAGCAGCAAAACCAAGTCGTACTTTGCTTTTGTTGTATAGATCCTATCTCTTTAGTGCTCCTTGTTGAGTGGTGAAGGAGCTGTAGCGTAGAACCAAGGAGAGAGGTGGAACTTACAGAAGGCAAATCTTCGGACTAATGTACAAAGTATGCTACAAGAAAATAATTTGACTGCAAAGTCAACAAGAGGGCATACAGTAGCAGTGGCTAGTTGACAAATTGAAAAAATGGTTTGTTTAAATTTATGTGTAGGAATCGTATAGACTTCCAAAAGCCTTAGCTTAATAGTTGTAAAGGAATGCTGTAAAGTCTAACTATCATGAAATAGAAAACATTACTAAAGTGGCCCTTTTCTCAAGTGGCCTTTCTGCTATGAAAATGTGGCTGCTTCATTTACTCATTTATTACCTTCATTCACCAGAGGTCTGGTTGAAACCCACTGACCTCACAATGATCGAAGGTCAGGTTTATTTAATGAAGTACTAAGCATTTCCAGCTCCAAATGTGGAGGCAAGGCACTTGCAAACATTTAGGACCATATGGGGTCAGGTTAGACTATGAACAAACTTTAATTAAAATTAACTTTTCAGACAATGAAACCATGAAAAGTTTTACTGCTTTTCAATTTTAAAATACACATACTCTGTCAGCCTGTTCCAAGAAAGTAACACTAAAATGCATACAAATTAAATTAATCATCTTTACAGTTATGACTTTGTTTCTGCCTTTTATCCTTGAAGGGGGGGGAAAAGCGCTAGAAAGAATTCGCAGCCGTAGAAACGTATCTTCTCTATCCTCAAAAAATGCACAAGGAGTAAGACTTGTTGCCTGTTTATTAATAAAAAGTAAGCCAAACTCAAAACACAGTTTATTTTAAATGGAGCTAGACTGCATTAGCTATTTGAAGTTGCAGTCTCATGACTGTTAAATACTGTAGAATGAACCTAGCAGGAAACAGGAGTAGCAGACTGATCAGTGATGAGATACTGAAAGAGTATGAACTATTAACTACCCAAAAAGCAACACACCTGGCAGTTGACTGCGTACCAAATCAGTTTTGCACTCTGCCATTGCCCGTGACGTTCTGTCACGATCCAGGGCAATGCCCGTGTTCATTTAATGCTGCAGTTCCTGGTAAGGACTGAAAAAGGAAGACTCAGAGCAACCACAAAGCTTTGCAAAGCAGGGGATGCTTTGATCATTTCCAAACACCACGTAGGAGGGTGGCAGAGTCCAGTTCGTCTAGTTTAAGTGCCTATCCTGTGTCCTGCCTCTCCATGCAAATGTGCCTAACCTCTAGCAAGTAGCGAAAGAAAAAAATGCACTTCGAATTTGTCCAATATATACACTTCTTCTACAGACACTAACAAGGTGTGTAGCTTCTGAAGGTACTAGGAAATCCATCTAATTTAGACATATTCATTTACTAAGGATTTAAGTAAAAGTTTACTTTCTGTAGTAAAAAATTAAAACTAACATTAAAAAACCCTTTTCTGAGATGGTGGCTTTATTCAGCTCAAAACAAAAAAAAAAAAAGGCAATTTGTTTTCTGCAATGCCCTAATTTTCATGTGAGATTATGGTTTTCCTTCACCTGTTCCCTCTCCAGACCTGGAGAAGACCTGCAGAGCTGTCTACAGCTGTGAGTAGCAGCAATGCACAGTACTTTCATGACCTCATGGTTAAGAACTTCTAAAACTGTGAGATGCAGATTCAGTCTTCCTCAGGAATATTTAGTTTACAGAGTAAATGCTTTAACTACTACATAGACTTCCATACAGAAACCAGGATATAACACCAAAAGTTACCCGCAAGCCCCTCAAACCTAACTTTTCAAGGTTCTCCATATTACCTACTCGGAGTTTAGGTGGCTTAGGGCCTGAAGTGAACTGTAGGTGGGACTGAGTTATCACTCTAATTAGGACTGTGATTAAAACAAAAATGACCAGGATTAATTCTTGCTTTAATAAACATAAGACAGGAAAAAGGAGCCACATGCTGGCGCTGCTCCATTCAACAGGTCCAGCACATGGAACAGCAGAGTGCTGCAGCACTATTCAGCCTCCAAATTTTAAGTCCAAAAGCTGTCACCCTTGTTACATGGATAGAAGCATAAACCTTATTGGTTTTGCCAACTCTTAATACCTGTATTTACCCAGCATGCTAGTGCTTAAAGATGCAAGCCCAGAAACTATTATTTAACAGTGAAATGTTTTCAAATCTTTTGTTTGGAGTCATTAAACTGAGGTGCAGTTTTGGCTGATCAATTCAGCAGGTAAAGAAGACCTTTCTTGGCCATATGTCTTGTTTCTTGATGCAATGAAAAAAGATACCAGAATGTTTCACTAGAAACTGAGTGTTCACCATGCATTTTAAGAACATTCTAGATCAGAGGTTAAATGAAATAGGCTATTTGAAATAAAGCTGAATTGTAGAGTATGAAAAAATATAAGATTTGCCAGATGTTGCAGAATTAGACATTGAAGAAAAAAGCTATTGCTCACTTCAAGTGGAAGTATTTGCAAAGCAGAAGCCCATAGATCAGATGAAATTTGTTTCCATCCTAAAGTACAGAATTCTCCACAACTGTGGGAATAAGAAGTGCCAGCCACTCGTTTAATAAATGAACAAATTAGAAAGTATAGTAATTATCAGGGAGGGAGTAGGACAAATACTGCATGTTCCAATGCTAATGAGTTCTTTTTATGGCCTAATCACTAGGCATTCAAGATGTTTTTTTCCTATGAAAATGTAAATGTAAATTTTAATTTTGGATGTGTATTAGCTATTTGCATAGGTAAGACTTCCACTAGAAACTTAAATGATTTCATGTTCTAGCTTAAAACATTTTAAAACAGAAATAGGATAAATGAACGTTAAAATAAATCCCAACTAATTGTATCACGATGTGTATATATAACATGGATTTCTCATTGTTGCTATTCTTTTTTACCATCCTAATTCTCTCTTCTTCCCCTTACTTAAGCTGTTCTTCCCTACTGTATTCAGGAAAATCAAAAGTTTCTTGGAAGCAAAGGGTTCATTTGTAGTACTCATTAAGCAGCAAGTAGTCAAAAAAGCTTATTTACTCTATTAACATTAAGTTTAAAAAAGTAATTACTTCTCCTTGTGGAAAATCCTGCCATTTTGCACCTTCAATTGCGTGCAAGCAACTGAACGCAAGCAAAATACGGAGTCCAGCAGAGCACCTAAGTTATGGTTTGTTCACTTACATTGTCACACAATCTTGGCCTGAAAAGGCAAAAAAAAAAATCCCAAAACCAACCTAAAAACAACCACAGAGATTTGTATTTGAAAGCTGCTTCCCTTGCCAAATGAACAGAAATTGCAAACAAACGTTCGCTTTTTTTTTTTTGGCTTCCTGGCACAGCACGTTTGATTTGCTCACAAGGCTGCTGAACAGTTTCATGGCATGCAAGAGATAATTTGGTAAACTTTATAGACAGAAATACAAGTTATCTAATCAGATGATCAAGTCTCAAAGCAAATTAGATCAACCAAAGATATCACAGATCTGCCAAAATCCCAGTAATTAAAATTATGTTGAGACTGAAGAATATTTTGGACATACCTGCCACCTGGTGTTTGGAAAACAACGTGAAATGCTCTTAATTCTGGATTCCCATTAAGAAGCAAGCAAACACTGATGTATTTAATACAGATTAAATGCATAAGCAGCAAAAGTGTCTTGAGGTTGCTTTTACTACCAGCATCTGTCTAGAAAGAAAAGGAACAGGGTGACTTAACATTCCTTCCAGTCCCATCTCTACTAATGACAACAATTCTCAAGTGAATCTTTGAATTAAGTGAATTTACACATCTGCCAGATAATGGCACTTTTGATGAGGACCCTCCCAGGCACAGCCTTATACAGCTTCTCAAGTCTAACTGTAAACTACAGTGTGCCAAACCCAAAGGCAAAGGAAAGAAGTTCTATGAGATGGTGCTAGGTAAAAAAAGGACTAGCAATAAATAATACCGGGTAGTAGGTAAGCAGTCAGTGTTTGAAATTACTGTGATGACTATTAATGTGTCTTAGCTAAAATACTTTAAACCCCCAAGTCTTTATAGTGGAAGCGGCGATGACAAGTTTTGCATGTTTGATGCACAAAGTAAACATTCCTCAATGATAAAATTGTTAACAGTATGCATATAAACTGAGATAAACCTTGTTTTACCTTTACCTACCAAAGGGTTACTTCAAGTAGAGTCTAAAGCTTCAGCGTGGGCAATTGGACAAAGTACTGTGCAATTCAGTGATAGAAAACTGGTCCTATAGCACGATGAGGAATTTTTTTTTCCCCTCCTTTGAAAAGCAAATTTAAATACATCTGTGTTTCACAATTATACCTCAGGATGAAACCACAGTCTGAAGTCACTCTCAGCAATATAATAGCTGGCATTTAAGTTAGAACCTCTGGCAAGCACAAACTGTGACTCTTTGTCTGGATTCACATCTCTGTAGGGCTGCCAGAAATAAAACTGAGTGCAGTGTTTGGGTTTTTCTTCAAGGCAAGGATGCAGTTGCATTTGACCTCCATTAGGTGCTCCAGTCTATTTCAGTTCTATTAATTTTGAAAATGATACACTCTAGAATGTCAACACAGTGTTGTACATTTACTGCATCCACGTGCTATCTCGGGTGCTTGCATCAACAACTCTTTTGATGGCAGAGCACGTAGGTCCAAACATAGCCTATCCATTAGCTGAGAACTGTGCAATTGCACGTAGAGAAGGTAGCTATAGGTTTACTTGTCAAATGCAGGGAGGTGGGTTTTTTTCACATTTATTCTCAGTCCAAAATCCTAAACTGCTTAATCCTCATGAACTTTTTCCAGAATTTAATTACTGCCTAATACAAGGCTCAGTTCTTTCTCAGCATCTGAAGAAAGTATTTTCTAAGGAAAACACAGAACATAAGGAACTTCGCAAAGCAGAAGATTAATTCTTCCTATTTTCTGTTACAGGAGCTGCTCAGATCAGGCATATGTTAGCACTATTTTCTTGCCTTAATATTGACAGGGGAACCTAACAACTCTTGTATAAACTTTACAGAGAGCACAAAGGAGAAGAAAAAAAAATACAAGAAGTTGAAAGAAGAAAACTGGGGGTGGGGTGGGGGTGGGGCAGGAAACCCTGCTAACCACAAACAAAAATTACATCAGTGGTCTAGCATGTTGATGGCTACCAGCAGTGGAGCCAGGATCATTCCTTCTGTAGACTGGTTATTGGATGTTATGGAAAATGTAAACAAAAAGAATACTTTAGGCTTCTGTGGAAATGTTGGATTTAAAAGGTACCATTCCATTCTGTTTTGGTCTGTTCAAGCCTGTTGCAGCAGCTCTGTTCTTGTTAGTCATAGCTCTTGCTGAGCCTATTTAGTATTCTGAGTTACTCTACCTTAGTATAATTTTAACTGACAAATATGCAAGATAATAATGTTGGCTATAACCTAGTATCACCAAAACCATGCTTTCTGTTCCCATTTTTGTTTCAGTATGCACAAATGAACCTTAAAAACCTCCTCAGGAAATGGAATAAATCTGTAGAACCTAAGAGAATACATGTAGGACTCACTTGATGCTAACCCTATTATATTTGTCCTTAAAAATCTGATGATCATCAAAGCACAAGGAATCAGCCAAATAAACACTTTGAATAATGAGGTATCGTAAAATAAAATTGTATTAATATTTAACTTTTCACTGAAGCATGTTCTTTCAGCCTTAAAATGTGTAATATACTGTGGCCCACACAAGTCTTATTTTCAATGCACAGCTCTGAAAATGGCACATTCTACTGTACTGAAATTGCCTAGTGTATTGTTCTTCAGCTACTGCTTAAAAGGAAATTGGCTACTGAATCAGTAAACCAAACCAGTTAGGTAGCCAGAATTTGGCTAGTCTGCAGTGCTGAGAAGGATCTGCATGGATACCACTGCTACAAGCTGTCCCTCAGCCTGAGTGTGTGTGTGTGTATATATATATATATAAAAAATACTATAAACTAAATGTGCCAGGTTTTGACTTAAGTTTTTCATTAAGACTGTTGAAACTGTTTCAGTTCTAAATCTTCACCAAGCCACGGTAAAAGCTAATTGTCAATTGTTTCAAATTTGAAGAAATATGAAGAAATCAGTGCTTTGTTCTCAAAGCACTGGTAATACTGTTTCCTTGTGGAAAGGTAGATGTGGGATGTTTGATTCTCCAGTAGGGTTTACTGCAGCATAGTATCCTGAAGCAACAGAAAAGATGTCCAAGCCTTTTCAAAAGGTGAGGTAGTGTCATCTCCATCAGGCTCTTTTACCTCTACAACTTGGGGAAGAAAAAGAGTTATAGGCAAAAGTCCATGTATTGATTTTTCAGGATGAACACTTGCTAGTTACTTAAGAATAAACGCAGTACAGTACAAATACTCAACTTCTTCAAAACAGGATTGGAATAATTTCCTGCTTCTGAGCATAACTTGTATAACTGATGCATTTATACATCTGCTTTAACACATATATCTACAGATAAGAGTTTCAAGCCCCACAAGTTATGTAGAATCCTGTTTTCAGAAAGTTCTTTCACTATGCTGGTAACAGACATGCAGAAATCCCTGTAACAAGACCTAAGCAACTTGCATACCATTATATTTCAACCTGTGCCTTAAATCAGGGTATGCTATTTACAGTTGTTCTTGAAGCCCACAACTGGACAGAGACAAAAAATATTAAAATAAAAACCGCATATTTTATTTTCAGCTTTGAAGATGCATCTCTAAACAATCAGTATAAAAAACAAGTAAAAAAGTAAACAACATTTTGTAAAATCACATTGAACTAGCACAAGACTTAATACAAAGTCTTCATATACCAATCAAATGCAGTTTAAAAGAAACAAACAAACAACAAACCAACAAAAGAAGTAGTCTGGTCTCCAAGACCCCTTCTACTTGAAATAAATCGTTCAGTACCCAGAGATTTTAACTATAAAACAAGGATACATTCTTTTTTCTTCCGTTTACAAAGTAGATTGCCACATACTTCAATCATTTGGAAGTCAAATTCACGTAGTCTCATTTACAGAATTCAAAAGAACACCTACAGTTCCATGATTGAAGTCCTTCCGTTTTCAGTATAGGCTCTTTATCAAGACAACACTCATCACATATCTTTAGACTGATCATCTTCTTCAAGTTTTCTGATTTCATTCTTTAAACAGTTGATGGTTTCACGACTTGCTTTTAGTCTTTCTTTAAGCTCAGCAATTTCAAAACTAGTTTTCTTTTTGGCAGCTTCCAGTTTTTCCCTGGTTTTCACTTCAAGATCAGCAACTATGGTGGTGATAAAGAAAAATAAAGATTGTAAGTACCATGAAAAAATGTAACTTTTTAAAAATTGCAACAGCAATTTGGATGGTGTGTGTCCTGAAAAAATCTATTATTGTTAGCCTTAGAGTTATTCTAACATGTAATATATTACCTATTATAACATGTAATATATGTAATGATTGTAGTCAAAATGCTATCAAAAAAAACCCACTGAAATTAAAAAAAAAAAAGTAAATTTGTTGTGTGGCCTCAGATGGAGTTATATAATTCAGTGAATCATTTTCCAGAGTTTTTTAAAGATTAAGTGGGGGGAAAAAAACTGACATGGTGACAGCAAATACATGGGAGACTACAGAGAATTACAAATAATCTATATGTGGTGTCCAGTGACAGCCCGTGAGGCCACAGGAACAAACTAAAACGCAGAAGGTTCCCTTGGAGAATCAGGAAGCCCTTTTTACTGTGAGGGTGACCGAGCAGTGGCATAGGTTGCCCAGGGGGATACTGGACCCTCCATCCACAGAGACATTCAAAAGCTACCTGCACACAGTCCTGGGCCCTCTGCTGTAGGTGGCCCTGCTTGGGCAGGGGCTTGGACAAGACAACCTCCAGAGATGCCTTCACACCTCAACCATTCTGTGGTCCCTTTTCCATGTACCGTAACCACTTTCTACTCTCTGTCTCATTGGAGTTTTATTCTATGTATCTAAAAGATTTAGTGGTGCTGCCTTTGCTTTTACGAATATCTGACATTAGGACATCTCAATCTGGTTTACTGAGATGTCCTCATTATTTTTAATCTGTCCATGCACAAGTTTTTGGACAACGCTGGTAAAGCCAACAAATTTATAGAGGCCATGGATATCCCTTCATATCCTGTATGTTAAAAAAAAAATCTTAACTGCTTCAGTAGCACATTTTTAGTGTTTTTTTTAATATAGATTTCCTTAAACTTTCTGTCTATGCTCAGGAGAAACAGTTTTTTTAAAGTTCATTAAATTGAACTTCATTTTAAGTGATAAAAGTTTAAATTCGGACAAGACTTTTTTTTGGTTCAAATGATTAAACATTTTCTACCCCTAAACCATAACAACATGCAATATAACAAAAGTCCCCCTCAAGACTGGCTAAACTGAGGCAGAAAATATGAGCAGCTCACATGTCCACACACCCAAACAGACATAAGGCAAATCAGAAGCCTAACTTTGTAGGGCTTCAAACTCATAACCACCCTTAGCTCTAGGTATTTAATGTCTAAAGATACCTGACATTTGTTGTCAGGGGAAACAGGCAGAAAAGCCAAAGGCCAGGTACGCCGGACTATGATGGCATTAGTGTTTATAACGAACAAGGTAGGATTTGGGCTCAATAAATATTATATTTGCTTTCTGAGGGTAGAAGAGATGAAATTCAGGAGATGAGAACAGAAAACATTACTAAATGCATTATATTTTATGAATCAATGTATTTTCTTTTCTTTAATGCCCCAGAATGTTATGGGAATTAATTGTAATAATAAATAAATATTTAAAGACAGATTAGATAAGAAGGACGCAAAGAACATTAAGCTATACTGAAGTAGTATGTTATGAAATGACCTAAAGAATTAAACAGAAATTAAAAAGACAGACTCTTGATCCCAAAAGGGTATTTGCTGCTTTGACTACAGCAGTGCTAACTGCTCTGTATTTCAGTGCGATCTTTGCTTGCAGTTAATACCCCGATGAGCTGAACAGAGCTGTGCCACAAATACAGTGGCCTTAATTTATTCTGTGTTTTAACGCATTCCGAAGATGTTAAACTAGGCATAAACCATGCCATCGCTCTTCATACTGAGTAATTAATAATTCCTTTTTCCAGCAGGCATACAGATCAGAAAATCTTACATTTTCAAATTAATATTAATATCTTTGCAAAGTTGAAGATAATTTAATGGAAAAATAGCACTTTTTAGCAGCATCCAAATCTGCTGTACTGTTATAGCCCAGAAAAAAAACAACGAAACCAGCTACTGTTTACTTCTAAAATGAAAATATTTTCATTTTCAACTTACACTCTGTTTCATGCTTATAAGCACCAAGCGTTAGTTGCCGAGAAGTCGTTAACAGCTGCTGCATCATTGCAGTAGGATCTTGGAATATCTAATGGAGGAGAAAAATGCATGGTTATCACTGATACTCTTCAAAATAGAGGATTACATTAAAAATCTTCATACCATTTCATCATAGAATTCAGAAACTACAGTTTTCTTTCCCAGGATGGCATTGGTATCAGACTGAAAAAGCTTCAGCAAGTGATACAAGGTTACCTACACAAAGACAGAATTTTATTAGTTCGTCAGCTGTAGAGAAATACAAATCATCTTCTAGATATCAACAAGTAGTGTTGTACTTACTGAAGAATTGTATAGGATTTTAAAATCTTTTAGGAACGCAAAAATAAACATCATATAACTTCAGCAGAATTATTTACATTTGAATGTTAAGCACACTAGCTATCCAAAGGCTTCTTGTTACTTCAAAAACATCTGGGCAAGTGGTTTAGAATTGGCGCTTAAACACTACTAAGATGACCTTCTCATAAACAATTCCAAACAAATGATTTAGTTCAAGCCGACTTTCCCAGTGCATCAGTCAGAAAGCACTTTCTGTGACCTTATCATCCCTTCTTATGAAGGAAAAGCACCGGGGGGCCTGTGAATAGCTCTTCACTGGAATTTCTCTGCAGAGGTATTACCACACTGCAAATGGTAGGAGCTGAAGAGGAGCAGAATTCCTCTGTCCAGCCCTGAGGAACCACTGACTGCTTGGGCCACGACCTGCAAGGAGGGCACGCTGCCCACCCTTCTGCCCTTGCATGGTCACAGAAGAGAGCAACACCTTACTCCAGTTGGTACTTATGGGAAAGGAAGAACACAACAGGCACTCAAACAGCTGTCCAAGGACAGCAGCAAAGGGAAAAACATCCAACCAACTTTAGGACAGCTTGGTCAAGCTGTGAACGGAATTAGTATGACAGGTTGGGGTGCCACTGAGCGTGACAGCCCAGGCACTCCTTTCTAGTCCAGTATCAATTCTCACATACTCAAGAAAAACATAAAGTCAGCTTTCCTCTCATTTGGCAAAAAATGGCTAAAGCAGAAGGATCACTGTAGTTCATGCAACAGAAGGGACTCAGTCTTTACAGAAATTAACACCCCCTTCCCCTAAAATACAGTAATTGAGCTTCCTACCTAAACCCAGGTAAAGAAACCTGCAAGATATGTCTAAAAGACAGGATGGAAAGAAAAAAATTCTTTCCAAGACTTTTTTCAACTATAGAAGTGTCTTAACCTGGTTTTCTTAAGTAAGAGACTAATGCTAGCACAACACCTTTGCTGCTTTCTGGCTGATTTAGACCAAATCCGATAGACCAAAAAAAGGGTAATTAAAATATGCAAATATCCCAGAACTAGGAAGCTACATGGAGGAGAAACCCTCAGTGTGTGCTCAACCCAGGTAAGGTGTGACACGCAGTCATGTATTAGTAAATGTCAGAGAAGCCAAACACAGGAAAAGCAGTCATGAATGCCAGTGGTAAAGCACAGAAACAGGAAAACGTGGTCAACCATCACATACATTTCCTACAAGAGCAGGCTCTGTTGTTTCCACAGCTGGTGGGACTTACTTTGACCAGCAGTACCCCACAGCATAGCTTTAGGCCACCACGATTACCTAAGTGTTGTTAAAAGCTTGATGTACTCACAGGTCTTTCATTTGGATCAATGAAAAATATCTTAATGATGATTTCAAATTCACCCCAGCCTGTTTCGGTGATTTCGTACGGTGGTTTGGTAACAACTGCGGTAGGAAACAGAAGTGTTAATGCAGGTGATAAAGCCTCAGTGGAACTCATCAGGACCCAAGCCCTGGGAACAAAATGCTCAAATGCAAAACCCACCTCTTAGAGGATTGCCGTAGCTTTCATGCAGCTTGAACTGGATTTTTTTCACGTAGGCAGACATATCCTGAAATAGAAATGGCATTATTTCTGATAATTCATGCAGCACACCAAACTACTGTTTATTCATCCATCCATCCATCCCATATGCCTATCGTTCCTTCTGACACAACCACCTTTAAAGACAGAAGGAAAGCAAGGGGGTAAATCCAAGAGTCAGTGCTGCCCCATGGCTCTGTCGTTACTTTGTCCCCACTGATATCCTGAAGAAAACAGAATTTTCTTCTAAGTAATAACAGTGAACCATGTCAGCCTGGCAAAACAGAATTTGGTAGCCAGAGAAGGGAGCTGAGAGATAGGGAAGCACTTGTTTTGTGACTTTATCCTTGAAGAGAGCTGAGAGACTGATAAAAGGGAACATCCCACCTCAGAAGACGCTGAGAATGGGGTGATAAAGTGTATGGTCAAGGAGAACAACTAATTGGAAAGTTGATAAGAACTAAAAGTAAGTGTCCTTTAGGTGAACTATCCTCATTATAATACTAAAAATCACATCCATAGGCCAGAAAATCCCGTACTCAAATAAGCCCCTTACTCTCCCAGCATGCGTGGTAAATTTAGAGGGAATTGTACCTTTAAGTTGAAATTAGAAGGAAATTAACCAACTGTTAGCTGAGGGGGGTGGATATTAGCTGTGCCTGACACATTTAACTGCATAAATGCCCTGTCGTGTCTCGGTGCGGGGTGCCAGCTTTGCGGGGTTACCACCCAGCACCCATCTTTGCGCAAAAGTGAATTAAACAAAGCACCTCCGCTCTGTGTGTAGCTTGGCGCTGTGCACAGCGGGCGAACGAACCCGCTTTTCGGGGTAACGCCACGAACGCCCTCCAGTGCCCCCCGGCCCGGAAGACCGCTCCAAACACGTCAGAGAAAAAGCGTCTTCCCTCTCTTTTCCCTTTTTGGCCCGGCTTTTTAAACCCCAGCTGAGGGCTGCGGCGCCGGGGCCGCCCGGCCCCCCCGCCCCGGGGCCCGGCACCCACCTCATTCCTGTAGGGCTTGACGTAAACCGTCCACTGGTGCGTGTGGCCGTCCTCCTCTCTTTTCTTTCCGAAGTACCGCGCCACGTTGCCGTACACGATCGGCTTCACAATGGTGACGCCCTTAAAAACAAACAATACCAGGGAAAAACCCCACAACGACACAGTTTGACAGGCATTTGCCGCGCCCGGGCCGGGCTGGCACCCGCGGGAACGCCCCGCCCCTCCCCGCCTGCCCCCGCCGGTGCCGCACCTTCACGCGCCCCCCGGAGTCAGGCCCGAACTCGGCCATTCTCTTGAACATATTGCCCCGGGGGGGGGCGGGGGGGGCGCCCGCAGCCGCGCGCCCGCTCTGCCGCCCGCGCAACGGCCCCCGGCCCCGCCCGCCCCGCTTCCGGCGGCGCGGCTGCGTCACCGGCGGGGCGGGGCCCGGCTGGGCGGAGCTGCGCCGCTGAGCGCGCGACTGGCTTCGGCGTGCGGCGGGGTTTGGGGTGCCGGCGTTCGGGGTTCCGCGGGGCTCGGGGAGCACCGGGGTTTAGAGTATAGCAGGGTTGGGGGAGCATCAGGGTTGGGGGAGCAACGGGGTTTGGGTGGGCCGTTCTCCCTGAGCTTGGTAACGCTTCAAAAAGGAAGCTGGGGATCGAGTCAATATTATTTCCTCTTTTCATATGTTCAGTAGCCTCCCGGCACACCCGCAGCCAGCACGCGGTGGTGTTCACCGGCTTTATTGCACACTGTTCCCAAGGGCCTGCACGGTGCCGGGTCAGCGAGACACGCTGCACAAACAGAGCCGGCCTGGCCAGGGCACGGTACGTGCCGGTCCGATGGATGCAACGGGAGGGAAAAGCCTGCGTAACACCAAAAACAGGGGAAAAGGAAGTTGGCAAGCATGCTGAAAGTTGTGTGGCCGCTCTGAACTTCAAAACACTCGGTCTATGGGCTGGCTGCTCCAGAAGTTTCTGTACATCCCTGGAATACATAGGATATCACCTTCTGTGGTAAGACATCGTCTTGTCTTCTAGACAACAGGCACCAAAAGCCAGAGGCATGTGGCAATTTCTGCCTTCTTCCCTTCCTAGTTTCTGAGGCAAAGCAGAACAACTTTCAATTACCAGACACAAGCAGAATAAATCCAGTGAAGCAAGCCCACAAATGATGTAAAATAAACCAGGTTGCAAGAGGATCCTGTATTTCGTGCATTTATCTTTGCAAGATAAAATACAGAACGAGTCTACTAAGGTGGTGACAAACTAGTTTCTGCTGCCATTTGATGGTAAATCTGCAACCAAGGTCCTTCGCCCATGGGTAAATAACTGCGCTGTCAGTTGGTCTTGGTAGGCAACTGTTCAGTGGTGCTGTAGTACAGCGGAAGGGATATTGCACCGCAAGCTAACAGATGATGCCCCCAGTTCGAAGTTGCACGTGGTAATGAAAAAAAAAAAAAAAAAATACATGAGAAGGAAAGATTCCCACTGTTGCCATTTTTGTTTGCTCTGTGACCCTCACAGTTCTTTGGGTGAACGAGGTATTAAAAATTAACTGTCACCACTTCATCCTGCTTAGGTGTGAGGATTTGCGTCGGTGGTCCTTGTCGTCACCAAGATGAGTTGGCTTAGCAGGCCCCGCTATTTCCATTGCTTTGTAGCACAGCTGAATGTAACAGAATATATGACCAAAATGTTCCCTTGTTCTTCTAGGAAGGCAGGCAGCTTCCCACAGTACTCCAAAGAGCAGCAGAGGACAAACGACTCTTAAAACCATGTTAATTACCAGAAGTGGCAGGCCTGAAGAGCACCCTTGTTGTTGTTGATTCACTTCGGAGCAGGGAGCGTGCCTGCCTGCCGAGCTGAACGAAGCCAGAGATGCATGCTGCCGTGGGTTCGTGCTGTATCTCTGGATAAGCCCACCAGCTCCCTCTGAGCTGCTGGTGACTCCAGAGCAATGCCCGTGGGGCTTCTACGCAAGGTCACACATAGGGGGCTGTGCTGACCCAAGGGTAATTAATTTCCCTGTTTCAGGAGGCGGCGAGTCTGAGGGAGTTGCCGATTTGCACGGTTAGTCCATGACCCAGCTGCATCCTCTGGTTGGCCCAGCTCTGTCTGTTCCTACGATGGACTGGGGAACCAAGTCCTGGGGTGCCTCAAGCACTGTATTGCAGCCGGTCGAGAGAGGGGATTGTCCCGCTCTGCTCTGCACTGATGTGGCCCCACCTCAAGTACTGTGTGCAGTTTTGGGCACCACAGTACATGAAGGATATAAAGCCGCTAGAGTGTCCAGAGGAGGGCCACGAAGTTAGTGAAGGGTTTAGAGGAGAAACTGTATGAGGAGCGGCTAAAGCCACTTGGTTTGTTCAGCCTGGAGAAGAGACTGAGGGGACACCTCATTGTGGCCTGCAGCTTCCTCACAAGGGGAGGAGGAGGGGCGGGCGCTGATCTCTCCTCTCTGGTGACCAGTGACAGGACCCGAGGGAATGGCAGGAAGATGGGCCAGGGGAGGTTTAGGTTGGGTATTAGGAAAAGGTTCTTCCCCCAGAGGGTGGTGGAGCACTGGAACAGGCTCCCCAGAGAGGCAGTCACGGTGCCAAGCCTGACGATATTCAAGCAACACTTGGACAACGCCCTCAGAGACATGGTGTGAATTTGGGGTTATTTGGACGCGATGATCCTTGCGGGTCCCTTCCAACCAAGGGCATTCTACGATTCTATGGTAACTCAGGGGACTCTGCTGGGGACCTGCAGCCAGAGCCTGCCTGCAAACCACTCTCCAGAGCCCCCCTTCCTGTGGCTCCCTAAGGTGTGTGTCAGGACTTCTGGCAGATGAGAAGATGGGCAATGCCATGCCTAACCCTCTCCTGGAAAGCAAAAATTCTCTAACCCTTTCCTTGCATGAACTAGATCTCACATGGACAGTGCTGCTCAGCTCTGAAGTATTACAGCTCTTCTTGTTAAAATGAAGCAAGTTGGCAAGCTGGCATGTGGGACCGTCTTTTGCAAGTGGTCAAGCTTTCTTCAAAGAAAAATTATATTTCCTCAGGTTAGTGTAACTTCTCATCAATGAACAGCTTCTGTGGAAACCGCTTTAGAAATATTTAACATGGACAAAAAGGGAACAGTGTAGTTCCTGCTGTAAAGAAACCTTTTGCTCCCCTGTGCGCTGACTGCCCTGCAGATCTCCCTGTGGAAAGTGGCAAGGGTGGGCATGAAGGTTGTTCTGCTTTGTTTTTTAAAGCCAGGGCTGTAACCAGCCTTTGTTAATCTGTTTGCAACTGGAATATGAGAGGGCAGCCCATCACAGCAGCACCTGCAGAAACTGAGCTCAGCTGAGCAGGGGACATCACACACGTGCTTGGCCCTCAGCGTCCTGCCACCATTGCACCAGCAGCAGCTGTTGGTCTGGAAGATCCCTGATTCTGATACAGAAAATCAAAAAGATGATTGTGTAGGGAATGCACATGACGCAGGGAGTTCTTTTATTCTTTAATCCAACCAAATAATGAAAAACACATACAACATGTCTTAACTTCAAAATGTCTTTGGAAAACGCAACATGGGATTTCTACTCTTTGAAATAAATTCCAGTACGCTTCTGTATGTTGCTCTATATAGAAGCACAAACCAAGCCCAACATACATATCTACAAAAACAACAGAGGAAAATAGTACCACATCGAATTTATGCAGTGGGTCTGAGTGTATTCAATCAATGTTGGCCTTCACCTGGACAGAAATGACCAGAAATGACGCGCAAGTAAGGAAACTGGGGAAACCAGTGCAGTGTTTGGGTCCTCTCGCTGCTGTTACTGCCGTAAGGGTAAAATTGCAGACACTGGGAATGGCCAAAAAAATAATTCCTGCCAAAGATAGCCTTGATTCTTTGCTGGCTCCTGCCCATACAAGCACGGGTGGCCCAGCTGCATGCACACCTCATGGGATGTGGGCGAGTGGTTGGGCTGTGGCAGGCAGGGTGTGCTCTCGGTAGCCGTAGCAGGCGGAGCTGCTCACATGGGTGCCCCAAGGGTGCTTTTGGCAACCACCACAGACATACCCAAACAGACCTGCTCTCCTCGCTCCTGCTGCCAGGCACACTCCCGCAGAGCTTCTCGCTGCACAAATACCTGCTCACCAAGGCAGGAGCAGAGGTTTTGGTGAGGGGCCACACTCAGGGCTTTGGCTTTCCCTCCCTATGACTTACCTGCCCTGTTTTGTCCTACTGACATGCCACTGCATCTGCGTCAGGGCAGCAGGAAGGAGGGATGGGACAGAGATTCATGTCTGAAACATGAATGTGCCATGGCCAACACATGGATTGCTCCCCAGGCCCATGATCAGAGCCTGCACGTGTGTCCTTCCGAAGGAAATGGGTTTAACAATGGTCCCAGTACTCCTTGTCTCTAGGTCCCACGGCAGTGCCGCTGCCCAGCTGCCTGTCTTGCTCCACAGCTTCACCCACCTGCCCTGCTCCAGCTGCTCAGCCACCGCAGGCAGATGACCAGCAGAGGAAGGAACTACAGCAAGTAAAAGCAGCACAGTTAGGAACTGGGGAGCTATGATGAGACAGGCAGCTTCTGGGAAAAGCTTCCTGATGACCACAGCTCTATTAGACTGCGGAAGAGCAGCAGAGAAAGAGACAGCAAGGAGAAAAGCTGTAGAAAATAGCTGCAGTCCATGCCAGCAGAGATGGACTAACCCAACGGGATCTTAATCTCTAAGCTTGGGCATTCACATGGACCTGCTCACTTTAACAAAGCTTAAATGGAAATTCCCACCCCACGTGCCCCCTGGAAGCCTCGAGAGGAGAGTTCCAGGCTGTGTCCCCAAAAGTTATTCAGTCCAAGACGCTTCACGGCTGCTGCCAGCTCACCTGTCTCATAGACCCTCCCCTGGGCAGCCAGGGGTAGGAGGCAAAACGCAGGGATTAACCAAGACTTGATGTTGCCAGGGTAGCGCATGCACCGAGACCACGGGCTCTCCTGCGCTTGTCTCATCTCTTAACCTTCTCCCACCCCTTTTTGGTTCCTCTGCCCTGTAGCAACCAGAAACACAGCCTCTTTAGAACGTGGGCACTTCCCAATACTTAAAACATCACTCCAAAACTATCAAATTTCTTATACAATGTGGGAAGCCATAGGAGGGCAGAGGAACATTATCTGAGAAGGATTTTATTTAAACTCTGTCGCAATACCTACCAAAGAGGGAGATGGCTATCTAAACTCTGCTACATAGATTTGTTATGAAACTATTATCAAAGTCCTGGTCTAACTCCACAGTTACTGCTCATCATAAACCTATCACCACTAATGACTAAACAAAAATAGCCCTAAGAGATAAAGAAGCTTTAATTGGCATAATTACTGTGTCATCCTCCAGCTCTGCAACAGCGGTTCTCCTAGTCAAGTGATGAAGTACGGCAACACATCATTTGTGTATCGGTATGAGCAACCTCATCATGCCGCTTGTTGTGTGTTCTTACATGGCGTCGGGAGCAATGCTGGGTTTATCAGGCCCGGGGTGCAAGGGGGCCGCAGAGCCAGTCGCTAGCAAGTGAGATGGGGCGTCACGCAGGAGTAACGGGGGAGGAAGAAGCATGTGCAGCCTCCTTAACACCCATGGTGAATCAACCCTCGTCTAAAATTTCCCCAAATGGTGATGCATGAAAAGCTCCCTGCACTAGCTACCAGCACCTACATACTGTTCATGGTTTGATAGCAGAAATAATACAGAGAAGTGGGTTTTACAGCTAATCTGGAGCCCTGAGGTTCAGCTCGTACAGGTTTTTTTTTCCAGTGAGCATAGGGAAGCTGCACTACCACAAGAAGCTCTACTTTTAAAAATGGCATTCAGAGCTGGCTACCGTTTACTAGACTGAAATTCAGATCCACTGAATTCATTTCAGAAGGAAAGTGCTGGCAAGAAACAGTTTGCCTGCATACAGTCTTATTGCTTTGCTTTATTAGGGCAGCTTTGCTTGGGGAATTGCAGGAACTTCGACAGGTGGGCTGGAAAATCATCTCTGTCATGTTCAGCAACCTCTTTAAGAGATCAGCTTTTCACAGTGTCCCACTTCAAGTTGCAACTCTGTTAGAGAACAGCAGCTTCTAACACTGCCCCTAGACTCCATCTTCCATTCTAAGCCCCTCAATGATACTGGCTGCATCACAATATCAGCTGGTTCCCTTTAACCAGTGTGAATTGCACACTTTTAGGATTAACGTTGCCTCATAGTCAATCAAGTAGCCTGGGAGACCTGGGTTCTTATCTGACCTCTGCTGAGGGCAATAAGTAGGTAAAGAGACACCTAAGTACTGTAGCTATCCAGTAAAGGTCTCAATTTCTTCGTGATACATGCAGCTAAAACATTCTTAGTCTTTAAACTTAGATTTGTTACCCTCATTATTTTTATCCTTTTGACTCTAATAACTAGAGCTGTGCTGTCACCAACTGGGAAGAAACAAAAAATCTTAAGAAGCTGCTGTCTTGAAATCCACAATTAATATTTCAAAATACCACCTCAGAAATGCGTGGCTGGCTGTTGATCAAACAGAAATACCCACCATTACTGCCTCATTCTCCTGCCAGTGGTGGTCTGCCAGCTGCAGATATACCAACCCTGGCTGATCTGCTTGTTTTACTGCTGAGTGCCAAACAGGGTACTTGAAGCAATCTTTGAACTTTAGGGTATCACAGGACTGTTGAGGTGGGAAGGGACCTCCGGAGGTTATCTGCTCCAACCCCTCTGCACGAGCAGGGCCACCCAGAGCCAGCTGCCTGTGTCCAGAAGGCTTCCGAGTATCTCCAAGGATGGAGACTCCACAGCCTCCCTGGGCAACCTGTGCCAGTGCTCGGTCACCCTCACAGTGAAAAAGTGTTTCCTGATGTTCAGAGGGACCCTGCTGTATTTAAGTTTGTGCCTCTGGTCCTGTCAACCTGCAAACCTGTTTAATCAGAGATTGCTTCACTCCTCACCAGCTATGGCCACGTACAGGAATGCATGCCTTTAAACCACAGCCCGCAGCAGGACGGGGAAGCCCGTTATGGTGAGTAAGCACAGCCCTGGCAGGAATTTGACTCCTGTTTGAACCGATACTGCAAATTCCTATAAAGTCTGCCAAAACAGCAACATGTCACAGTAAGTTTTGCAAGATGTCCATGAAGCATGGTCTTGTTAAGCCTCTTAAGGGTGATGCCCTCCAATCACCCTGCTCACACTTGATTAAATTGAAAGGAAACAACATGCCAAACCTCCCTTACCCCCCTCCGTCCAGGCCAGCCCATTACCACCTGATGGTCTGGGCACCTTCTCGTTCTCTTTTACCTCCCCCTCACAAACAACTGTAAGCTCTTACCCTGCTATTGCCCACAGCTGCAGTGGTAGGGACTAGCCTTGCAGGTGGTATCTTCTAACCTGTCTGCTGACCCCCTCCTTGTTGGTGTATCATGGGGATCTGCATTACCCTTGCTTCTTCACAGGGCTGGACATCCCCCAGCCCGTGCCTGCGGCCAGGTGAGGGAGGGAGGTCTCCAGCAGCAGGAGACACTCAGAGGTGGGTCAGTGAGCACCAATGGTGGGCAGGGCTCCACATTCCTTCTCTATGACTATTCCTCCCTGCTCTGAGCTGGGCTGGGAAGAGGCTTTCAGGACACCTGCCAATGCACCAGCAGGAACACTCTGGCTACTGGTGCAGGAAGGGACTAGGCGGGAGTGGTGGCGGCATGCCTACAGCAATACGCTCCCCAAGAGCAACCCCTGGCGACAGCAGTCATTGCAGTGGTGAAAGGCTCAAGTACAGTAGCTGCAGGAGCGGTCATGAGCCACCTCACACCAAACAGAGGTTGCACTGTTTTTGAGAGGAATGGCAATAAAGGATTACACTTGCAGAGTTGTTTTAGAAATGGCGTGTTCACAGATTTAGAGCTCCTGTGCTCTCTTACTGTCAAAATGAACCCAGGTATTTATTTAGTTAATTAAAAAAATTAATTCCAGGTCCCGCACTTGGGTCACAACAACCCCATGCAACGCTACAGGCTTGGGGAGGAGCGGCTGGAGAGCTGCCTGGCAGAGAAGGACCTGGGGGTGCTGGTTGACAGCCGGCTGAGCATGAGCCAGCAGAGTGCCCAGATGGCCAGGAAGGCCAACAGCATCCGGGCTTGTGTCAGGAACAGTGTGGCCAGCAGGAGCAGGGAAGTGACTGTGCCCCTGTACTCGGCACTGGTGAGGCCGCACCTCAAATACTGTGTTCAGTTTTGGGCCCCTCAGTACAAGAGGGAAATTGTGGTGCTGGAGCGTGTCCAGAGAAGGGCAACAAAGCTGGTGAAGGGTCTGGAGAACAAGACTGATGAGGAGAGGTTGAGGGAGCTGGGGTTGTTTAGCCTGGAGAAGGAGGCTGAAGGGAGACCTTCTCGCTCTCTGCAACTACCTGAAAGGAGGCTGTAGTGAGGTGGGTGTTGGTCTCTTCTCCCAAGTAATAGGATGAGAGGAAATGTCCTCAAGTTGCATCAGGGGAGGTTTAGGTTGGATATTGGGAAAACTTTCTTTACTGAAAGAGTGGTCAGGCATTGGAACAGGCTGCCCAGAGAGGTGGTGGAGTCACCATCCCTGGAGGTGTTTAAAAACCATGTAGATGTGGCACTTCAGGGCATGGTTTATGAGGCATGGCAGTGTTGGGTTGATGGTTGGACTTGATCTTGGAGGTCTTTTCCAACCTTAATGATTCTAAAAATTCCCAACTACATGTTCCCTTCTAATCTGGCAGTTCAGACTCCAAATCATAGGGAAATAAAGGTGTAATTAACTACACATGAGCACTTGGTATGTGCTGGTCAATCAGACCAGTAGCAAAGGCTTAACAACGTACAGACAAGAAGCAGCTTTGCTTTAGCTTGGGCATGTTTGTTGGATCATGTGATGCGCTCCTGGGTGCCGGTAACAAACAGGCAGGACAGTAATCCAACATCACAGCTGGTGCCACCAATCAGCAGAGCACACCCCTCATTTCAGGTGTATGAATGCAAGTGCAATCACTGCTTAGATGGCAGAGCACCTAGAGCAGCAAGTGTTACTCTGCCACCTCCTATTTTATCATTTAGCTCTAGTAAAGCAAGAGGAAATGCCATGATAACTCCGCACAAAATTCACAGGGAAGTTCAGTTACATCTGATTTTAGAACTGAAGCACTGTGGAGCGGCTTTGACACACTATCTGGGGGGTGCCTACATAAATCCTGCAACACTGCTGCAGTTTTATTGTGTCTTAGTTCTGTTGAGGTAGCCAACCACTTCACCTGTCTCTCACTTGATGTCAGCCTGCCCCAAAATCCACTGGTTTTCTGGTGATCTCACATCTCACTTGGTGACTAAAGAGAAGAAGGCAGGAAAGACCAACTTCTCTCACGATGGACAGTGGAACAATTTGCCAAGATTATAAAGAAGTGAAGACTTTAAACAGGCTTTGTGAAGGACAAAGATGTGCTGGAAATCCCAGCAAAATTTATTAGAGTGCTTATGTGTTATTTCAAAGTAGCTACACAGCAGGAGCAATAAAATGCACAAACTCCATGACAAGGATGTTGCTCCAATATTCCAGGGATCACTCCAAACAGTAAGAGGAATAGCAAGTGGCAGAAGGTTTTCAGCCAGACATCATTCATTGCAAAATTGCAGCAACTCCAGTATCCCAGGCGATACTTTCCAGTCCTGTGTGGCTACTTCGCCTTCTCTTGCAACCCTGCAATGAAGTATGCAAGGCTAAAAGCCTCCCACCCCACTCCCCATCCCTCTTGCCTTCAATCTGCCACGTTGGACATGACTTGTCAGAGAAGACTGATATGGGAGAATGAAAATGTTTTTTCTTTTTAAACCTCATACAAAGATTTGATTACCAAGAGATTAATGGATTCATTGTCTGAATGTTCACAGGCGTGAATGTTGTTACCGGTGTAGAAGCACATTTAAAAAAAAAAAAAGAAGTGGCAGAATGGGAGAAACTGGCACTGGACACGTGCTCTGCACCTACCGAAATAAAAGAAATCACTTCACATGGGGCAATCTTCAAAGCAGTCACTTTCAGAGTCACAAGTAGGTTGCAGCATATGGCCAGCTGCAGGCGAAAACTTTTGTAGGACCAAAAGCGGAATGAAAAAAAAAATTGTGCAACAAGATGATGTGCAAAAGACTGGAAATGGATGGGGTTGTTTGAACTAGACCATGTTACCCAGGCTCCTGCCTACAGTGAAGGGCTGGGAGCACCCTGAAGAATACAGGTGCTGAACCTGTTTCTGCCAACCTTTTTTTGGGGCCTGCTGCATGTGATCTGCCACCACGACCTAACTGTTGAGCCCAGCCTCCGCCTGAGCGTGCAGTTTAGGTGAAGCATTATCACATGCCACTGTGTGGAAGAAATGACCCACATCCATGCAGCTGACTGCTCCTCACAGAGCTGAGCCTTTCACCTGCCACCCACCTCAGGTGTTTCACAGCTCCCTCAAGGTGGCACACAGATACTGGCGTATTTAATAAAAAAAAAGAACAACCTCCAACTTGACACTGGAGGTTACCAAAATTACCAGATACCTCAGCATCCTTACCCCGGTTAGGTCAATCCAAGATTTAATTCCAGAACTGTAGTTTTAAATTTGCCGGTTTTTTCCAAGTTAGAGGTAGGAACATTTTTATTCTTTGTAAAGGCATTACGTTCAATCTCACAGGAGCTGACCTTGCACATGTGTCATTTAAGACTTTCCTCAAACTTCTTGCAGTCCCGGAAAGGACAAACCTGAGCGGGGGAAAAGGCTGCCCGCTCCAAGGATCAGGCGCAGCTGGAGGTAGCTCAAACCTGGCTCCAGCAATGAACACCATACCACTGTCCCTCTCACTAGCCCTGACGGTTTTAACAGACTATTAATTTAATTTGGTGGTAACACTTTTTTTGGTTTTGGCAACTTTCCAGTTTTCTAAATAAAGACTTGAATTTTTAGAAACTTGCCCATCTTCTTCAGTAATGCACCCAAACCCCTCACAATTAAAAATCCAAGCTAGTTATTTCTGTAATTATACCCCAAAAAAATGCTGAAGGAGGTGATAACGTGGAGGTTAGGAGTTTTATTTCTAAATTCATTTTTGGTAAAAGGCATAAAATTAATATTATAAATAACTGAATGGAACAGTCAGGGGATAACTTAAAATTAGGAGGGCACAGTAGGGATCCCACATGACAGAAAAAGAAGTTATTTTTCTGAAATATCATACTGTTACCACTGTGACAGAAACACAAAGAAAATTCTCCTGGACTCCAGCTGAGATGGAGGCCAGCCAGCAGATACCTTTAATCACTATGGAGAATGTATACTTATACAGACAAGCTCAAAATACAGCTTTTCTTGTAGAAAAAAAAAAGGCTAATCACTCTCCTCTGGTTTTATAGCTGCTAGTAAAACATCAGCCGTCTCTAACCCTTTTCATTCGACATACTCTATGTACTAAAAAAGGACCCAGCACACAATTCAGACATTATCTCCAAGTTTCTTCTGCAGGGCTCTGTTGGCCATTCCACACCGTTCACCATTTTTGTTACCTTTACACTACGGGCCTTTGAGAAAACGGGGGCTGAGGACCTACATCTTGCAGAGATTCCAGGCTAAATGATTTAGGAAAGTGGGAACTGCAGTTTTAATTATGTATAGGCTCCAATTAGCTTTTTGAGGTGGGAGCCCAGGTCCCTTACAGCCTGACCCATGAATAAGGATTCTGTTTGGGATGAATGGTCTGTTTTCATCCCCTCCCACCAGTGTGGAGCTGTAACAAATCCAGGCAGAGCTACGTATTTTTTAAGTGGAGCACAGTCTGCAGACTGTAAGAGGTAGTGAGGGTATCTGCCTGTCTGCCAAAAAGAAGTAGATGGCTAAACAGGGAAAGGGGATACCAAGGAGCTTTACAAATCAGTTTTAAGCATTAATTTAACCATTCTGAAATAGAGTAACCCTGTAGAGCTCCCTGCTCCTTTGGAGGCAAACACCGCCTGTACCACAGGAACCCACCCATCTTCTGCCAGGTTCTGGAGGTGCGTTCAACCACAGCCAACATTTTCTCTGCCTGTGTGGATAGTAACTTCCATTGTTTTCAGTGTCAAAGAAAGGCTTTTGAGCATTAACGTACTTCTTTCACTCCAAGTGTATTATATAAGAAAACATGGACAGGAATGGAACAGCAGCGCACTCAAAAGGCATTCAAAATAATACACAGAAAATAAGGCAAGAAACAAGGACTTTCATGAGGGGTCAAGGCAAGGACAAAAAAATACAGCTTGTTTATTTTGTGGAAAAAGGGGAAGAAGCGACTGCCATCTTCTTAAATTTAGGGCAGCTGAGGATGATCAGATCTCGTTCTGCTGACAAGCTCATAACTCATCAGGAGGTGGCTGTGCGGGATAGACAACCAATGTGTGGCCGTCCCAGTAATTAAGACAAACAAGGGCCTCACACATAACAATTCATGAAATTGTGAATTAAGCAGAGAGGAACGGAGGTTTTTTTCATGCCACTAGATGGCAGGAAGACACCCTTTTACACGACTTGTGCACATCTGCACCACTGTGAACACATCTGTCCAGGGGCCTGACTTCTCCATTAACATGCAGGATAAAAAGAGAAAATCTAGTCAATGAGTGCCAGTGCTAAGTAAATGTTTTGGAAAAAAATTCAACAATATATTTAAAAAACATCTGTTTATACTGGGTCATTTCTTTACTTAATTAATTCTCTTTCCCACTTATACCAAGGGCACAAAGTTTACAGACTTACAGCGTCTGCAGTGATATATGCTTTTATTTTTACCCAGTATTATCCTGTAGGTTATTAACGATTACTTTGGGTATAATATTTCATTTGTAGTTTAGAACAATTGGTAGCAGTGAAATGTATCTTAGCAAGACAAGTAGGTATCTTAGGTTGGAGCAAGGTGACCTACAAGGAATGTGACATAAAGAACAGACATATGGGCTCAAGGACGAAGAAGAACTAAGGATGAAGACAAAGAGATAAGAGGGTTGTTAACACTAAATTAGCATTTCTAAGGCCAAAGATTATCCGACATATGGAAGGCCAGAATGCGAACACCAACCAAGCTACATAAGACCGGTACTATGGTTTGGCAGATTTACAAGGTGAAAAGTTGAAGTGAGGAAGACTATTGGCCTTCCTGCCCTCGACCACCAGAGAAGACCCCCAGGATCAACAGAGGCTGAGGCAAAAAGGAGGGACTGCATGTTAATAAGTTCTCGGAAGTCTCCACCTTTTACTCTACATATGTATATCCCCTTCATGATTATGGATTTGTATGTGTATTTAAGTCCTGCCAATGAGTTTTGAGGCACCCACGTTACGAGGAGCGAAGCCCCGTGCACAAAGGATGCCTGCCTTTTAACGCTACGTTGCTGTTATGAGGTTTATTGCCGATTTCGGTAACAGCAGTCTGATGGGAAGCAGGGTGCTAACAATTCTCTGCAAATTGTTCTGAAGAGATGGATAAAGAGATTCAAATTAGAATGGACAGAAATCTACCTACAGCAAAGAGACCTCTATTTCTACAAATAAAAATGGTCTGCAATTGTTCTTCACACCGTCTCTCCAGGGGCAGTAAGAGAGCAGAGAAAGAAAGGCAGAAATTTTTTTCATCACTTTTGAACACCATATACTTTGGGTCTCAGCATTAGAAGTATGAGCTGACCGGCATCACACTGTTTTCTATAATATTATACATTTATTACATACCCAAAAGAAGAGTTTCTTCACTGACTCACCTCCAAATCAAACTTAACCAGCAGAAGTTCCACTTGTTTAGCACCAGCCCTTCTCCCTCCCTTGGTCCAGGGGCAGCGCTGCACCTCTCAGCTTGCGACAGCCTTGAAGATAAACGTCCTGCCCTCTGCATCAAACTGCTTTTGCACCTTTCACAAACCCCTCCTTTCATCTCCAGTCGAAGAAAGGAAGTATATTCCCACCTCACTCTGGCCTTTCTGTTGCCTCTCCAAAGGCTCTCCTATACATCTCCCAACAAGTTACTTCTCTGGGATGTGGGGCAGGCTTATCTCCCCAGCTCCAGCCATTTACTCACATTTTTCAGAAGCAATCCCTTGCTTTTGGGTCTTCCATGAGGTAAAACAGATAAAAATTCAATGTGACCGATACACTGTCTTCCTCTTGCAGTCCCAGTTAACTGCCCATCTCTTACACAGCAAACTCTCCTGAGCAGCAGCAGCCTTACCTGCTCTCGTAGAACATGAACGAGCATCAACTCTTTAACATTAAATTCACTATGTTTGGAGCAATCCATGTTGTTAGCCAAGATGAGAAAGTCAGGTAGATTTGTCATGCTTTAGGATACGCCAAACCCACTGTTGGAGGTGTTGCGCATGCAGACTATGTTCCTTCAGCAAGTATGCCATGCCACCAGGTGGTTATCTTTTAAAAAACACAGAGGCTAATTTGTTAAACATCTTTCTCAGCTGACTACCTCATTTCTGAGAGCGTGATGGTACAGGCCTTCAGAAGGACTCAGGTCATTCCCCATGCAAAACAGGAGGTTCTGGCCCCAAAATGGTTAAATCAGTGTTTCCTTGCATGGCGTGTCATGAATTGTTGAGCCCAGCAGTTCAGGATAAGTTGGGAATAAAGACATCCAGGTACCTGCAGCTGATTTTCCTGTAATAACATTTATAAAAAAGGTATCTTTGTGAACATCAGCTACACAGCTGCTACAACCTGCATCCTCCTTTACTCACCCTGCACAGACGTACCTTTCACAGCTTCATACAGACTTTGCTTTGCTGGTTTTGGAGTCTGATCTGCTTTCTGCTGCTCTTCTCTTTTGCAACTTACCACCTCCCTTGGACCAGCTGCAATATTATTAAAAGATTTGAAGGACGAACCAGGGGAGAATAAGAAAAAGAAGTAGAGAACAGCACCAATACTTTGAACCTGGGCATCTCTCCCCTCTCTAAATGTAAGAGGTCAAAAAAGGGACACCTGTAACTGCTGACTCGATGTCTGAGCAGGTGCTCAGGTGTCTTTCATTTCCACAGAGACAGATTTCAAAAACTCAAGCCTCTCCCCCATCAGTAACACTCCTCTATTGGCAGGAAAGAGGACATTGAAAAAGGTTTGAGGGAAGGTTCTTGCAAGCAGAACTGAGCAAGAAAGTTTTTCTAGTGAGCATTATCAAATTATTTCCTTGTCTCTGGGAATGATACTTTCCCCAGAGAGCTTACGTGGAAGATAAAAAAAACCCACATACACAAGAGTGCTTAACTTCCTCGTTCTTCTGGAACAGTTTCAAATCATACCGTGATGATCTGGCATCCTGGCTGGTTGACCTATGCTTGAATGCTTCCACAACGAATTCATCCATGTACTACTGAACCCTCACTCTGTTTATCTTAGAGTACACATCCTATGTGTTTTGGGGGACAGGATGCTTTATAATTCTCTCCCATTCAGCAATGGGAACTCTGGACACCCTAACCTGGGGGAAATTGCAACAAGGTACTTCAGAAGTAAGTTAGCAATGATTTTCCCGTGTTCTCCACCCAGAAGGAAGCCTGGTGTGCCCTGAACCCCACCAGCCACAGCCCAACACTCCTTCCACCTCTGTCCCAACCTTCACTCTGTCAATAAAGCCAGGCTACAACCCACGCTAAAAACCCAGCTTAACTGTGAAATTCAGACAAAGCACAGTAAATAATCAGTGGCCAAGTTAGCAAGCAACAGGATAACAAAACTATTTTGAACAACTAAAATTTGAGCCCTTTAGACTAAGTGAATGCTATTTTTGTTGTTACAGGTTTAGAGCACTGGCCAAAGAAATTCAGTTTCATTTTCTAATGAGCATTTTGATTCCTCTACACAGACCTGTACCATCACCCACCTTCATTCCTTCAAAAATCATGTTTAATAACATCATGAATGTTGTGATTGTTCAAGCCAGTCAGATTGCACTTCACACCTCTTTTTGAAGCTATAAAGGTTAGTAAAAATATTTTTCCCAAATGAAAATCAGCATTCTCACACAATCTTACCGCTGCCAAACGCTGGAGGCTTCTCACAGAAAAAAGTTGGAGCCAACAACACTGCAAAGTAGTACCAGTAATCTAAGATTATGGATATAGCTCGTTTTGTGCTACAGTAGATGTACTTCAACAAATACTATGAATTATGAAAGCTTCACCATCAGTACGGCACAGTATGGCAATGATAATGACTTTCCGTATATAACACACAGGTGTGTGTTTTACATATACAATGTTCTGATTTCGCAGCAGAGTAAGATATTTGGCCATGAAACCACAGTGCCAAAAGTATTTTTAAGTCATTACAGGATGGATACTGTGATTGGCACCAGACCGACTGTCCGCGTGAGATGAGCTGACAACAGTTCAACCTGCCACACAGCTGTTTTACCACTGCTGTGTTCAACACACACATGCTTTGTAATGATTAACATTTGCCAGATTTAGCCAACTCAAGAAGCCAGATTAAAATAGGAAGGTTTATCATCACTGGTTTAACACCTCCTATAAAGCAAGCCCACAGCTCCAAACATTTTTAAGTCAACTCAGACATGTATTAAAGTCTGCACTTCTCACTGATGTTAAACTCTGCAAAAAGTTTTTAAAGACCGGATGAGAAGGACGAGAGCTAGCATGAACAGAACTATTTCTAGATTCAGAAACAATTACAGCACAGAATCCAGCTATGAATGTCCACACTTTAAGTTTTAATGTCCGACTATTTGAAAAGACTCTGATATAATGAGGACTGCAAAGATATTAGACAAGCTGAAATGAAGACAGACGAAAGTATTCTTTTATATAAAAATGGTTTTATTTCTTCAATACAAGGTAAACTACTATTGCAGTTTAAGACCAACACAAGAGTTGGACAGCAAATTGCTTAACAGTCTCCTAAAGGCTGAAAAAAAGAAACCCATGAAAGCTAAAAGTTATGCAATATTTCAAGTATAACATCTAAAAAAGATGAAGTTATCCCTAAACTTAACTAAGTACCTCCGCTGAAAATGTATTAAAATCCGCATTCGTTAGGATACCATCTTACCTTGTTGAGAAATATAGGTCTTCCAGAAACTCAAGTATTCAACAGGCTCTTTGGCCTGCCGGTATCAGGAAACTGTTTACTATATATATAAAATCCTTTGGAGTCAGGCATTCTGACAGACATCCATTTCCTTACATTTTGCATTGCAATTCGGCATTCTAACTCAGACAAGTCCCCTGCTGTATTTCAAAACCATTTCTTGAATAGCTTACTCGTACATCCTTGTGCAAAATGGGAATCAGGAAATGGAATGGTACAGGAAGACAATACAGCCTTTTGTTTAGAAAGTCAGCAGTGCTGATAATCATCATAAAAACATTAAGGTTTACCAAATAGGAATGTATTTCACCTTTAAAACACTTGCCTTTTTTTCTTTCTTTTTTTTTTTTATTTTAAAAAAAGGACACCTGCAGTAGTAAGGAAACTGAATTTGCAATCACTTGTATTTATAAAAGCACGCACATTCCTCATTTTCTTACATCTGAAGATTAAGGGAATGTCTGTTTCATAATGTAATAATAATATGCACAGTTTAAAATATTTTCTATTACAAAATACAGTATACAAGAGGGTGAGGCCAAAGTCTATCACTTGAATATACTCCAAAGTGTTAGCACTGAATCATGTAAAATCACATTACATGGTATGAATAGATGGGAATTTTTACAACTTAAACACTCCATTTCACTGGGATCAAAGGTATAGTGCTTACTATTTTCAAGACACTTCAATAAAACTAGTGTATTTTCAAAGAAGCTTTAAAAGATTTAAGCACAGACATGGGTCATACCAGAACCTAAAACCTGCTGCAATAACTGAGGCTATAGAAAGGATTCAAGAACTAACAAGTGCATAAATATACAAATAAAATGAGATGCTTTATCATATTTTGTCCAACATGGGAGGAAAAAGAAATCCCACGAGAACATCAAATAGAGTAACTTCTATGCTCCACACTGTTCCTTAGTAATTCATCCTCTAAAGCTAAAATGAATCTAAAAGTACAGAGCATGTCAGTTCTTAATTTGGGGGCGTGGGGGGTGTGTGTGTGTGACAACAAAACCAAAAAACCACCTCAACACCCCCGCCCACCCCAAGCCTGTCTGCAATATTAACTGCAAAGCATCGTAGTAAACATTTGCAAGAGACATGATGTTCATACAGAAATAATGACTGATCAGCATGCTGCAGCCATTATGTTTAAGACTTATCTAGTCATTTACCAAAATAATTTCAATCTTAACAAATCCATGTTGCTTCCCTCCTGCATCAAAATACTTGTTTTGGAAAGAATTCAATCTTCTTTAAGTATATGCACAGTGACCTGCACTTTCCTCTCCAAGATCTTGGAAGTTTTATATTTCAATGCAGAAGCAATTTAGTGTCTTGGATTTCCGAAGAGTATCAGTCTTAAACATGCATGTTATATTTTAACCTACATGACTAACAGTATCGTAATGAGCATTATGTTCAGAAATTTAAGGCTGTATCTCAGTTTACACAAGAACCAATGATAACTTTAAGAGGCTATGTATAAAATTCTATAAATAAAAACAGGAGCAAAGTCTGTTTAACCTCTACGCAGAGAGCAAGTGGATAAGAAAAGGAAATCAGGAATTAAGTATTTCTATAAAGAATGCCATGTATTTTTTACTAGAAACACAGATGACAAGTATATACAACATTTCAATCTCCAATTATCCACACACAACTAGGAAACATTTACAAGGGTTTGGGTATGCAACTAAACAATCATGTAAAAAAATACAGTTAGAAAAAACTAAGCCTCACCAATTTCAAAGGAACAAAATTTGAAAACACTCACTCCTTTAACAAAAAAAAAAATCAAGCTAATGACTAAATTTAATATCTTGTTCAATACAAAACAGCTGTCCAAGCTTATAAGCCACACAGTAAATAAAAATTTGAAGAAGTTCAAAATGCAATTAGAACTAAAATTATTGGCACAGAAAGCAAAAAAGGGAATGAGGGAAAAAACCTGTACAGATTCCAAAATGCTATGTTCTTCTTCTAAAGAACTATTTTTGACCTGTCAAAACATACAGTCCAGTAGAAATTTTACTTTAAAAAAAACCCCCCTACTTCTAAAAAAGAAGCCTCCAGTAAAACAACTTCTGTTGCTAAAGCGCCGCCAACCCTAAGTCACTACTTGTCGGTTTTGTCTTTCGAGATAAAGGACACAGCCTTAAGATTTAAACAAAAATAATATTTGAAAGAAATAAAGTATTTCCTCATAGACTATTTTGTCCTTTCATCCACAAAAGGAAATGAAATACAATTGGATGAATATCCAAGAGCACAGCAGTAGCCACCGTGGCATCATCACCAGTCAGTAAATTACCTAACTGCTATATTTCCTGAGCATGCACAGGAAATTGCCAGTAACATTTAATAAACCAAAACCTGGTAAATATTCTACTATAGATCCAGTTATACATGATGTGCATTAAACATTCCTTTTTGGTGTCTATCAGGGTCTTTGGATTTTTTCCTGTACATTTGTTTCATTAAAAAACCCCAATAATACTCTCTTGTTATTGTGAGTTTCATCTAAATTGCAACACAGTACATCTATCAATTAAACCTAAGTATTTGGAGAACAGGCAGAAATAAGGGGCTTCATACGGGGACCTCATCTCTCAAACCACAATGACTGCTCAGTTTAACTTCTGTTGTTTTCTCCCTGCTATTCCCTCCCTGTTATTTCCACTGCCAGCAATGGAAATCTATACGTGAGTGAGAAATCATACTTTGTGTTAAGAAGAGCAACAGTCTCCTTAAATCTATTTCAATGGGGAGTACAATATCAGTTCCTGCATAAAATGCTTGTAAGTTTACTTTTTTATTGTAAGATTTAATATATTTATGCAATGGAACATTACTTACCTGCTGCCTCTCCAGTATTAGCTATTCCCCATGTAACAGCTACAGGCAGGTTATTTCTTCCTTAAACTTATTACACACAGCAATAAACAATGTTTTTAAGTAAAGAAAAAAAATTACAACAGTACTGTTCTGTTCGTAACCAACACCTATTCACAGAAAGCAGGAAACGAGTCATGACTTGTTTGGTACAACTTTCAGTTTTACAAAACTTTAAAAGGCAGTTTTCATTTGCAAACAGGATTAAACAAACATGTCAAATATCTTCTCAGTAGCAAATAGTTCAATAAACACCAGTGATCCCATGCATGAGGAACTGAGGTACACAATTTAAGGAAGAAAAAAATAAAGCAGGGGTGAGAGTCTGAAGCTGTAGCCAAGTCCAACAGCATTGACCTGGCTGCAGGAAACCTGGCCGAGCGGTAGGTGACAAAAATATTGGAGCATTTCAGACTTGGGCAAAACTTTCGCAGTTGCACAGGCTACTGGTCCCAAATCAGTAAAGCATAAAAATCACTCACGTATGCAAATAAGGTACTTAAAGCATATGTTTACACTCCTTGAAATCTATGGATTGTTAGCACATGCTTTAAATGCTCTGGAAAACCAAATGGATTTAAGTGCTTTCCTGAACTGGGTAACATTTTAGGTTGGCTGTAAAATCTTTAAAATCGGTTTAAAAAAAAAAAAAAAAAGAAATCAAGAGTTGTCTAAGAGTTGCCTCGTAAAGCCATCTGAGGTCTTGAAACTTAACTTAAAACATTAAGTGCAGCTATTTGAATAAGTGAAAACCCCAAGAATAAATCTGTTATGTAATGATTTACAGTAGACTAAGAGCGAGCCTTTGTGCAAGGCTGCCAGAAATTAAGTTTTTGCAACTTAGAAAACAAACTTTCTATTCACTTGCATTTCACACTTAATGAAATGTAAAACAAATTCTTATAATTTGAAGTCAACTTTCACTGTGAGCTCCAATAATTTGTTTTTAGGTAAATTTACAAAACCTCATCTGACTGATTTAATTAGAGCCACTTTTTGCTAAGACATTTAAATACTGCCCGTCACTGAACGAGGCCATACAAGTGTACCTTCTCTTTTATATGCATGTGTGAATAAACCCCGAAGTATTAAGAAAATAGCAAACCCATAAAGTCTGAAGAATGGGAACATCTGGTTTCTTCTGGCACATTTCTAATATACAACTATGTACAGTCTGCTACAGCCTTGGAGGTGGAGGGGGAACACACACAAGCACTATTACTATAAAACTGTAAACAACTGCAGGGTTTTGTTTTGGTTTTTAAAGCTAACCTTTCCACCCCTTATAACAGGCAGTTTAAGTTCACATGAACAGTTTAAGTTTCTATTAACTGTAGTGTCAATCACGATCAAGTCTGTATGAGAAAATTTGAAGCATGCTAAAAATCACAGTCCTGGGACCACCTCTCCTTAAAATAATAGGCCACAAAGAGCTGCAGTTTTTACAGTTTTATATGTCAATTAGCAAATTCACAAGCCACCTAGGTAAACACTGCTAGAAAGCAAAATAGCATTAAAGGTTTTATGTAACCACCTATTTTCATATCAAAGTTGAATGCGTGAGAGCAACATTAGTATGTTTAACTCACTGAATGCAAGATTAGGTTGAGGCATACGCAAGAACTATTGCGATGTTTTTAAAGACAGCATCAATGTTCTCATTGTAACATTATCTTTAAATATTGCTGAACACAAGACTTTCCCTGAGGTGTAAACATCAAATAACTTGAACAGCTTTACACATCAGCCCCATTAAACAGTTTATTACAACACTACATCTACTGTAATCAAAGTGGTGCTGTGTACAGACATTATCATATGAACAGTTTAACATGAACAAACTACTATAAAAACAAGCATTTACTTGACTTTTTCCAATTGCTTGCACATTATAATTGCCAAATGTATATAACCAGTAATAAAGTTGCAAAAGCTATAAGGTTTAAATCACACAGGTTTCCCTCAAATAAAACAGTTAAGCAACATAAAAAAGTAAAAGAGCTACTGGTTACCATGTATGCAGATTTGCTTTATTCAGATCTATTCCTGTTCATTTTATCCATGAATCCTTACAGGCTCAGTTCAATCACATGAAGCAAACTGCTGGACAAGCATCTTTCCTTGAAGAATGTATCTTGTCTTGCACGCTGTTCCTCTTCCTTCAGCTGTAATGTGTCAAAATTTGTGATGTAGATTTTGCTAGTCCCCATAATACACAGAAAATTGTTGGCTTATCTATACATACACAAGTCGTGCATCTACTTCACCATAATGTAAACTAACACAAAATACCCAGAAGCAGTAGCTACTTGTTTGTGCACGAAATTGTTTTCTAATACAATAGTTAAAAGTAAAATTAATGTTGTTGTACAACAAAGTTGAAAGAACAGAAATTTCACAGTTGAAGTATTGAATGATAAAGGAAGAAATAGCTACTGTTCCTGTGACTAATGGAAACATTTATATAGAACATTTCCTAAAGTACGCATTCTGCCAGAGTAAATGAACAAGCACGTAAGGTAATTTTGCCACAACTAGATTTTTACATTTTTACCTGCCCACTTACAGAAGTTTTAGGCTGGTTTGACATTTAAGTAATGCACTGATTGTATAATCAAGTGGATGGCTCACAACTCAGTAACATTTAGAAGTGCACAGAATCTGATACCAGTACTTCAAAATTTTCAGACTAACGGCAAGCAGGATGGGCTTTGCGCATCTAAAATACACGCTTGCAGTTCAATCACAAGAACCCACTTTTCAAATAATACAACATAGATTTGCAGGTTTCCTCATCTACTTGCCCTAGAAAAAAAAAAAAATCCAAGCCCTATTTCCTACTCTCCTCTATTTTGGCAAATTAAGGAACCACACCATTCAGAGTTAATGTAAGAGTTCACAAAATACTTGGGATGGTATAATTCCATACACTGGATTTCAGTTGAATTCCATTACAAAACAATTAGCTAGCTTCATTTCATTAATAATTAACAATTTCAACATTCAATAATTTCAAAATAGTTTAAATCAAGCTGTTCAAAAACCAACACATTAAATTGTTCATTTGAAAAACAAGACATTTAGAGGAGCAATTTCATGAACGTGCACGGGTACACAGCTGTCAAATATTCTTCTACCAGTATAATAATTTCAAAGCAGTTGGGAAAACAAAGTACTCAATTTTTGCATGAATAATTGACACGTTTCTTCTGCCTTTCCTCAAAATGACTGTTAATAACTTAAAAAAAAAGTAAAACCAAGTAGGCTCTATACACTACCAGTATGCACATAAATTAATCCAAATCCAAAGCAGTGACTGTAATTTTTCTTATTCGCAGACTTTGCTCCCAAGTCAACCAGTCCCCAATGTATCAACCAGTAACCACTTTTGGGGAAGTTCCTTCCCCAGAGACCAATATTTCCATAGGTGTTATGATGTTCTTAGCACCATGACAAAGTGCTGTCTCCACAAGAAGATGGGTTCAGAGCTGCAAGCTAAGTTAGCACACAGGGGAGAATCTCCCTCTGTTTTTTATAGTGGAGAAAGTAAGTATATGACAGCTGTGAGACTGCATGTCAGAATTTGCTGCTCTCATCATACAATTCCTGTGGCAAGAATTATGGATCTTTATCACTTCTAAGGCAACAGTTAACAGATCCAAAGCACCATATATATGATTTAAAATACTCGCATGAGAAAGCTTCAGTTCCTGGGAATAGCTTGCTAGATTTGTAAGGGTACTTATGGAACTACAGGAACTTTAAAGAAGGCATGATAAACTCGACTTAGGATAAATGCTTTTCAATACAGGGCTCTTAAGATGGTCAGCACCATGCTGAATCTTTATCTTGGAAAAAAAATGACCAACTAAAATCCAAAGTGGTGTACATTTTGGCTCCAAGTATTCTGCCACTATAGCTTGGCAAAATCGTAAACCTTTGTGGTTCCAAAAGGAAGAAATAAATCGGTATGGATTATACCTTCATGCTCAGCCCTTTTCAGTATTCTACAAGCAAGTAGAATATTGAAGAAAGAAACAACTTTTAAAAAAAGCTTAAATCTCTAGTCAGTACTTCTTGGCAATGCTATTTTCGATCTGCCTCAAGCTCATATAAGCTATCCGTCCCAAGCATGTGTTAGCTTTGTACAGTTTAACACCACACAGCAATCAGTTTCTCAGCATTTCTACTAACAAAACCCAAAGTTCAGGCTTATCTGTTAAATAGTTACTTTGTGGTTTAAAAGTTAGGGTCTTATGCCAGAACATTTCACAAATGAAATCCCAAAACTTAAGTGTTCAAACAGTTTTGTATTTATGCAAGATGCAACGTGCGCATGGTTTTCAGACGCTTACAACAAAAAACAATAGATTTTTTAAATATATAAAGCATCTTGCAGTAGCAACTATAATTTCTTCCTTTAATTTCAATTACCCAAATAAGCATATAAAAGCTTTAAACAGCTTTTAAGTGTGAAAATTTTACAGTAGTTTAAAGCTGTATGTGCATACACCCCTCAAGTTTAGTTATACAAGCAGAAGTTTCTGATATTTTGAGATTGAATTTCAATCTCCCAACACGTTCACATTTCAGTAAAATGCATGATACACATTTGTCATTATATCCTAATAGCTCCTAAGAATTACTTCATGTAATTCTTTTATTCTATACATAAAGAAAAAAATACACAAATCAAAAATCCCACAGAAAGTATCAGCTTGAAAGCCAAAATTTTTTTTAACTTAACCTACATTCCAGAACACCACAAACCTCTAAATACTGTGATGCTTTAGCCATAACACAGTGAGAAAGAAGGAATTCCAAGCTTGTCTCTATATTTGTCTTTCTGCATGTAAGCTGAGATACATGTAATTCGGTTCATCATACATGTACAGACAGACTATTTTACCACCACTAGCACCTTCTTCCATTTGTAGCATACTTCCCTCCTCCCATTATTAGTGTACTTACCTGGTACCTTTGTTCAACCTTAGTGTATAATTTAAAGTCAACACCAGAACAGTTTCCTGATTTTATAAATCATTTTACATGGTAAGAAAAATAACATTCCCAAATGAGTTTCATTCATTGTATGTCTTTTCTCCTACAATCCAGGCCCGTCTATTCACCAGAAATAACTGATGAACAGAGAGGTGTGTCCGGAAAGGTCAATTTTTAGTTTACAAATTAAAGAGATGTGAATTATTGGCAGGTATATTTCACATTAATATATGAGGAAGACACAAGAAGGTAGATCAGGCTGCCACAGGAAAACATAAAAATGAAGATCTCTTTCATTTCTCTTTTTTTTTTTTAAAGAAATCTTAGTTCTCAAACCACAATGAGCAAAAGAAAAAAAAATTGTTAATTCTTTGGAGAACACTGCATCAAACCAACATTTTCACTTGCAAGTAACTTCTTTATGTTTCAAATGCTAGAAAGCCTGAAAGTTTCTTGGGGAACTTTCACACAGCTCAAATTTGTCAAAACTAGTGATTTCACAAACAAAAGAAAAAAGCGCAGGATGGGGCAACACAAAAATATAAGTGTGTCTAATGACACCTCAGAAGACAAAATTCCAGCAACAAGTTAATGGAAAAAAAAATAGTAAGTTATGCAGTTATGCATCTGAAAATAAAAAAATAGCATAAGATTTTCATTTTGGTTTTTGAATTATCACTCTCAAGAAAATGAGAAAAACCACCGAACATTAAGAAACAAGCCATATGTTTCTGTAAAGCATCAGAGTAGCCATAAAATAGACTTTAAGAAGCACATAAAACAGTGGCACAGCTTGCCTCTTTCACTCTATGGTAGATTTCAAATACCGATTCAGATGCACAAAACACGATTTCTCTGACAAACGCTAGATGGAATAGATTAGTGCCAGCCCCACATATGTGCTTCCTCAGAAATACACATTTTCAAAAGATAAATGAGGTAAATAATGTTCATAATAGCTTAATACTAAGATGATCTGAAATAATCCTAGACAGGTGCATATACCCTGGTCTTGAACAATGCTATCACATGACTCACTTAAAATTCCATTATTAACTAGAAGCTTATTATTAAAATAACATACAAAATCAGGCACTTTTCTATTAATTTACAAGGTTTCTTAAAAGGCTAATTTCATACCTCACTTGACGTTTAAGTGGTTGCTAACACAGTGTTACAGGACAGTTCCTACTCATACAAGCAAAAATATAGTGAAAATTATTCAAACTATCAGTAACACCCCTCCTACTGACAAACGCACACAAAAACCCAACCACGTTAGTTCTTAGATCACTCCAAAGCTGAAACTATTTCAGAGAGAGCTGAGAGCAGTTTTTGAAGAAGCATATGAGCCTCAGAAGTACATTAGACTTCAAATTGTTTTGCTTACAGTGGTTTGAGAGCAGAAAAAAAAATCAGAGAAAAAAAACATGAAATATGGAGTACAAAGTCTACATACATATCAACTGTTACAATGTTAGTGTGGTTTTGTATTTGCAATTCAGTCCAAATCCAGTTTAAATAGGAAATAATCAATCCAATAACAAAAACATAAAATGAAAACCTTAACATTCAGCAGTTATAGAAATTCAGACAGGATAAGATTGGGACAATGTATCATCTAGAAGTACATCATTGTGTATCAGTTAAACTAAAAAACCACTGTCTAAAAAAATCAGGACTCATGCTGATGAAGTTATATTACTATTCTGTTTGTACACATTAATTCTGCTGTTAATCCTTCTAAATATCATTCTACTGTATTCTTAGTTGTCTTGACTAATACAGGTTAGACACTTAAATCTATTTTTCTTTTATATCTATAGGCTTTCTACAAGCAAAGGCAAGATGTTTCAAGAAAACATTCAGTTTTCTGTAGTAATTCTGTAGAATGGATTATCAGTGTACACGAAGCCTTACTCAAGTCAAGGCATAAAATCTTGCAAAAATTGAATTTTAAATCATGAAGTGTACAAACAGAAGTGTAAATACCTGCTATGGTACATCTAAACTTTTTAATAGAGTTTTATTATTATAAACACATTTAGTAAGTTATTCCATTTTAACCCATCTCTGTAAATGTAATACAGTACAAACTGAATTTCACTGCATACAAAAATGTTCACAATGGACCTTTAAAATCCTTCTAAACTAGATGTGTAACACTTAAAAAATGCCAGTACAGTATCACAGTTATGACTATAGGTACACAATAAGGAGAAGTAAAGGTGCCAGTCATAGGTTGCAGGCACAGAGGCAACTTCATGTTATCTGGCAAAACACAGTAATATGGGGAGTAACCCTTTTCAGCACTGCTGATATTTATTAATTAAGACTGTTAAATCCGTTTATGAATATTAATCAATGTAAAGAATGAAACAAAAAATGTATGGCAACATACATCTTAGTGAAAATGAAACATACAAACCAGAAGATAACTGTAGTTCTTTTTTGGGGGTGGGGTGTATGTGTATATATATATATAAAAAAACAAAACTACAATAAAGCCCTTCATTAAGACAGCAACAAGACAAAATGTTTACAACTTAACTTTAAAAAAAAAAAAAACAAATGCTTTAATTTACATGCAGCATAATAAGTTTCCCCTTTAAATCAAGTATTGAGGACCTATTGTCGTCTTTGTACAAGGGAATCTTACCTACTCAACCTCTCTGAAAGAAGAGTCCCAGTACACAAAGTTGAAGGAAGCTGCATATATAAATCCCACTGGAACTGAGACTGAAACCACAGTCCATTGCTAAAATAGTGCCTTGGAAATTATAAAATGCAACCTAATGCTATTTGGTATGTTTTCTTGGGGTGACAGGGTAGGGAATCTGTACATGGTACAGAAACTCCATGACTACACACACGACACTAAATACACAAAAATTAAAGCTAGATTAATAAAAGGGTACAAAAAAAAAATCTTTAAATTCCAGGTTACTAACAATTTTTAGTATGGCTTGCTCATCTCCACCAGAAGAAAAACACGCTGGAAATGCATCCATCACAGCTCAATAGTTACCTCCTATTAATAACAACTATTTGCAAATATCAAATACTCATCATCATAAAAGGTAAAAATCCAGTTCAACAAAAGAAACTACATTTACTTTTGTTAATTCTGTATTTTTATGTTCTGATATTTTACAAATAAAAAACCACAGTTGCTATTTTTATGCAAATGCAGAAGTAATTCTCCCAATCAATTTTTTATGACAAAAAGTGGCATTGAGAGATAGATACTGCCAACTTTATTTCAGCTGCCATATTTTATCTTCCTACTTCAGCTTCTGACTCCCCTTCTCTAGGCTGATTACCTCTTTGTGTGTCCATGTTAGTATATAAACCCAAGACAACATCCCACTTAATAGATTGGAGCATTTAGTATCAGAATTTGTTCCCTCCCAAAGGAGTTGGCAACAGAAGCCTGCCTGAAAAACTGAAAATTAACTAATACAAAATTATATTTTCACTTAGGAATACGCTACACTTAAATAGATCAAAACCTTTTAGAAATCATATAATCTTCTGTAAATGCACTTCCATGCAAATCTGGAAACTAAATCTGAGGGTAAATGTAAGAACTAGAAGCTGGGCAGACAGGCAAGTCTGCAAACTTCAGTTTTAGTGTAGACGTAGTGGAAAATTCTTCAAAAAAGGATAAAGTCTACTACAGGGAAACTAATAGGTAGGGTTTTTCCCCCGCTGTCAAATATAAGGAATTATGGGTAGCTTGAGTTCCCAATCCTCAAAATGCTACATTATATAATGCGATGAACATTTCTCTGTGTTTTAAAGCTCTCAGCAGTACACTGAAAAAAGTATTACTTAGCATGCTACTCTGTGGCTATCTAAACATTTGATGCATGCACAAGTGCAGATATATGAAATAAAAGAACACATTAGTTTGTGAATAACCAGAAAAGAAAAAATCATCCTTGTGTCATATATTTGTTTACTAGTCTTCAGAAAATTATTTTACTATCAGAGGGGGGGAAGAGAATGAAAAAATCAGGGTAGTGGGGAACAAATGATCTTAACTCTTACTGAAGATAACACCTGAATTCAGCTAGAAGGCAGCAGATACTGAAAGGTCACATTTCATAAAATAAAGATTGAAGTCTGGCGTTATTTCTTGTATTTGAGTAAAATTCACTGGGGAGAAAAAAAAACCACACAAACCACACAACACCCAAACCACAAAAAACCAATGCTGTACTTGTGCAAGGACAGCAACTGTATGTACATTGTTCCCTAAATTGAAATAATCCACATGATATGAAGGGCTCAATGCTGCAGTCCTTACACAAGTAGATTTTAAAATACAAAATTAGTATTTTAAAATACAAATAAGAAATACAACCATAATTTTAACATAATCTTCTAAGATTACAAAGAGAGCAGACTTATCAGTCTGGCTTACCACTTGGTTTAATTGCATTTCATAAAAACCATGAACATTAATAGCACCTGAAATTAAAAAGGCAGCATGCAAACTGCAGAAGGTAATCACACAAATACTCCCTTCCCTCCCAAGACCAGTTACCTGCCATTACTTACCTATGTTCGTGTCAGATGCTGCAAGAAGAAAGTGATTCAGTACATACTGCAGGACCGTTTAAATGCAGATATTAATGCTGTAAATAATCCCAAACCTAGCGTAGTTACTTTCAGTGGGTCAGTAAAGTTTAAGAACATGAAACAAACGCTCACCTTCTTTAGCGATGACGATACTCTCTCTCTCTGTCTCGTTCTCTGTCGCGATCTCTGTCGCGATCACGATGCCTCTCTCTTTCACGGCTTCTTTCCCGATAATAGTCATCGTGACGATCTCTACTGCGTGATTTGTGGCGCCTACTTTTTTCTCGTGACCTACTGTGGTCCCTCTCTCTGGATCGCTCACGTCTTCTAAAAGAAATTACTTCATTAAATTTGTCTTCAAAATACAAGCCATCTGCATGCCAATTTTGTATTCTGTTTATGAATTTCCTCAAAAAAGGACATGAAAGAAATATCTGTTCACTGTGATGCAAATATGTTTTTGTACATAACGTTAGAGCACTGGTATAAAAGGTGATGGCCAAGAACTCAGAGATAGTAAGGTGCATCCACTTCCTAATCTATCAAGGAAAAGACAGAAAGCACATACTCAGAATGGAGGACAAGATGGCTGTAATCAGCTGGGGGAATGCACCATACTTGAAACAATCACTACAATATGGCTGCTAAACTGCATACCGGAAGTATGTGTCAAAACCAGCTCTGTTTTTGACAGTCAAGGTCAACTCCACCACTGCTAGAGTATCCAAACGAACTTCAGGCTCAGCATTCACCCTAACACTGAAAGGGGTGGTATTTAAGTTTTGAAAGAAAAGTCAGTCTCTTATTTGTACTATGTAGAAGAGTCCATGAATTTCAAATCCACCTACTCTCAATTTTTAGATTTATGACAAAGGACAAGAGGCAAAAATCATTCCACTCAACCTTTTTTCCCCCACAACTCAAGTGTATTTCTACTGTGACACGTGTAGAGAAAATTACTTTTAAGCAAAATGAAAACTGGCATCAAATATCCACAATCTTAATTTTCAATAGCAAATTCTAATAAGAATTATGCACTGGAAATATTAATTGGTAAAGGATAATTCTAGTCCTGCGCTACACCTTCCCTTTAAGAAGCAAGGGCAGATGGAAGAGGAAAGTTTTACCTGGATCCAGAACCATAAGACTTGGACTCAATTCCATGAAGGCAGTCCTGGAGAGAGCTAATAAGAACCTTACAGCGATCATCTGCAGATACTTTGGACTGTTTAATTAAGGAAATTGCAGTTACCAAGGTCTCTATAGCACTTCCATAGTCCCCTGAAAATGATATAAGATCATGATCAGAAAATTATGCAAATTACAACAAATATTTTATAATCTGTACTATTATTACCATTTCAAGTATTTTCTCTTCAACAGCCATACAGATCATTTACTACAGAACCAAATGTTAGAATACTGTCCAGATCAGTACTCAAAAGGCATTCTCAAACTAACTGAGTGCAATACAAAATCCGTCATAGGCTGTACCTAAATTCAACCTCCTGTGAGGAAAATGTGTCTTCAGGCCTGCAAGTTTCTTAATAGAAAACTATAAATTCTTTTTCAGTTGAGTAGAATAGGAAAAGATTAATCGAGTTTACTAACCAGCGCTGGCATCTGATACAGCTCTCGAAATGGCACTGCTCGAGATCGCCCTATTTCTATTCATGATTTCTTCAAATTCTGCTTCACTTAGCGGTGTCCTTGCAGCATCCATTTCTCTGCAAGCAATAAAACTAGTATTTAAAAGGTTAAAAAAACTTAAGATATTGCAGTTTTAACAATCCAAGTTTGCAACTTTAAGCAAAGTGACAAACAGAAAAGAAAGCAGGATCTGGGTTTGGTTTTGGTTTTTGTTAAGGACCATGTTACAGTATAAAATCCTGAAAGCTAAAAAAAGAAAAGAAAAAAAGAAAAACGGTAAAAAACAATTAACACATTGCTGTATAAATAGACTTATTCTTGTTCATCCCATCTGTTTTGAAGATTGAGCAGCACTTAGTATTAAGTGCTTTACTAATATTTATAATTTTCATAAAATCCTTGAAGGTACGTAAATAGACATTGTCCCAATTGAATGATGTGGAAATACATGTACATAGGCAATGCAACTTTGAGCAATATTAGAGATAATTTTTATAACAGTACTGGAATTAGAACTATATGATCCTGTTTCCCAGATCTTAACTAAGACCAGAATGCTGTAACTTATGAAAAACAAATATAGTCTACCATCTTTAAAATACTCAGTTTTCTGAATGATACTTCAACATTTTACAGCTAATTTTGGGTTTTTTATTTCTGGTCAAGTTCAAGGTGCTCCAATTCAATCTCCAAACTGGTCACAGTAAGGAGGAAGCAATAAAGCAGAATCCTCGTACTCATTACACTTTTTTGACTTTATTAGCTACCTATATAGGGTTTCCAAGGTAACAGAAGTTAACCTATATAAAAATTTTCCCAAAAGTTTTGCAGTGTCCTATTAGCCAGTCTCTGTATCATATAGAAAATTTGGAGAAATGTGTTACAGACAAATGTGGAGACTGTTAAACTGGCCCACTGCTTGATACTTCTAGAACAGTGTTAGTTCTTCTGGTAGAAAGAAAATGCAGAATAATAAGCAATGCTATCCTCTTAATTGCAAGAAGTGGAACAAGATCCTATAGCCAGTTTAGCATAAGAGGAAATGTCTAAAAATTCATACCTCCCTGAGTTTTGAGTATTATTTTTCGTGTGCCTCCCATAGAATGGAATATGTAATTTTTCTCTTATGGACATGTTATTTCCAGTGAAACGCCTATGATATATAATTAATGACAATTTAAATAGTTATGGATGATAGTTTTAACATTTTTAATGAAAATACTGGACAGTAAGTTATACTGACCTATTCCCACTCCTTCCCTCCCCAGACATTCTATGAACTGCAGAGCAGACAACCTTGATTTTGTCCATCAAAAACAACCAACACCTTATCGTTTTATTACATTTCAGGCAATTAAGCCAAATGCTTGAATTTCTACAGTTTCTGTATGAACACAGTATGTACAGATGCATGGGGTTTTTTAAACTTTGAGATAAAAGAATCAAAGTGTCTTTGCAGAAAACATTTTAAGCAAGAGAAGTCTCATGTCAGCAGTAAAATCACAACTGAAAAATCCAAATGCAACTACATAAAAAGCGTTTTTCTTACAATTTATCCCAAAATTTTCTGAGACAAACAGAAATATGGAGGGGGGAGAAATATCAAGAAACAGCAGCATGACAGAGATGCTTGAAAACACAGATGAAGATGTTTCAAACAAGATGCGAAAAACTTGACAAGGCAAGTCAGAGAGACTCAAGAACTCTGTCCCACATAGGGTTAACCATAGGAAAAGCCACAGCTACAAACACAGCAAGATTGCACCAAATGAGCAGAAGCACCTTGACAAGAAAGGAAGATAAAAGTCTTGCAGTAAATTCACGCCTGGCTTTTGAGACAAAGACTAACTTTTAATTGTATCCTGAAGAAAAAAAAAGACAAGCAGAGCTGCTGAAAGATGAAAATGGTATGAGCTTGGTACCGCACTGCACTCAACATATGCGCATATTCAAAAAGGAGAGCTCCCCAGCATTCTAAAAAGACAGCTTGCAAAGCATGATGATAAAGCTATAAGTCAGAATTTCAAGTTAGGACATAAGCACAACCAGAAGCTGCTGCATAACAAGCGGCATCTAAGTTTACATGTAGAACATGTGGAATGATGACACTGCCAAATACAAACAGTGAAGACACACAGAGCTGAAAAGGGAAAGTGAGATTACTGGTGTTGCATTTCAGGATTTTCTTACTGCTACAAACGTGTTTCTGAGAGATATTTCACTGAGAGAAGTGAAAAGGGGCAAATTAGAAGACTGTTGGGATCCCTTCCAGCCCTATTTGTTATTTCTAACATTTGCATTAAAAGGGAAAAAAATCAAATGCTTCCTACAAGAGGAGTAAAATCTGCTACCAAGCACATTACACCAAAAGCACTCACCTTCCAGGTGGCCCATAGTCACCTCTGTCATACGGTGGAGGTCGGCCATATGGATCTGTTGGAGGTGGGCCCCGGCTGTCTGAAGTAGGTATGCCACTATTGGCAGGTGGGGGGAAGAAAGCTGGATTCACATGTGGTGCAGGTGGTGGAGCACCTGGAGGTGGCCCAGGGAGATGTGGAGGAGGAGCAAGAGTCAGGGGCGGCCCAAGAGGGCCAGGCGGACGAGGGGGAAATGGACCCGGAGGTGGAGGTGGACCCTGCTGAGGTGGTGGCGGACCTGGTGGTGGCCCATAGCCTGGAACTGGTGGCGGAGGGCCTGGAGGAAGTGGCCCAAGTGGAGGCTGACCAAAGGGCTGTCCTGGAAACAGAACGGGTGGTGGTGGACGGTCACCACGATTAGGAGGTCCAGCTAACGGAGGTGGGAGGACCTGACCAGGAGGCGGAGGGCCTGGTGGGCCTGGTGGGCCAGGAGGACCTAAAGGTGGACGTGGGGGAGTTTGTCCAGCTAAAATAAATAAAAAATAAATAAGAAATAAAATAGTGTTAATAAATATAAAGAAATAAAAACCGTAGCAAAATAAAATTCTTGCCTTTTTTTTAAAGACTTTAAAGACAAACATAAAACCAGAAACAACCCTCGCTGAACAATTTGCAACTTACACAAGACATGCATGGTCCTGCTTTGAGTCCAGTAGCTTAGAATATTTTTAATAGTAGTTGTTTGACTAGCAATATCTAAAGGGAACAACTTGAAAACTGACAACTAGCTCCCTCCCAATCAATCACCTGCTATTGTTACTAAAACCCCCAAAAGCTTAAAAACCTAGAAAACATGGCATCCTACTAACACCTGCAGCTAGTCATTCATATGGGGCATAAAATATATTGTGTCTTAAAAATATGGGGGAAAAAGCTGTATTGGAGAAGGTAAGATAAATGCAGTATCCAAACCTACTTTCAGATCCTCATTAGTGGTTTTTCAATTTGACCATGTCCCTTTGACTATTGAATGGCATTTATTAAAATTATTTAAGCAGAAATAAGAACTTCATTGCAATGCAAGCCTGACTGCTCAAAGATTACTGATGTTTCATATACCTGACTAAACACGAATGCCACCTCTTCAAATTTGTGGTACTCGAAGTACCAACTAACTGACCTGTCAGTGGGCATGAATCACAGCTGTATTTCTGATGATGTGTAAACTTGTAATGCAGCAAGGAAGAGTTACTTTACACTCTGCAACGCAGGCATTCCCACCCCATGTAGCAAATCAGAAAAGCTGAACTACACTACGCTAAAGATCATGTTAGCAAGCAGACCTGTCTCTCAATTTTTTTACACTTGAAAAATACATATATTGACACATTATAAATAATGTCTCTTGTTATGTTGCTATCAAATTTAGGAATTACAACTCCCTGTTTGAATAGCAACAAATAAATATTGTTAAATCCTACAATCCAGCTGTGGACACTGATCATAACACATTGCTGGATAGCCTTGATCTTTATAAACTTCCAAATAAGTATGTCACATTAATACAAGAAAGCACAAATGAAACTGAAATGCCAGATATGAATTATTTTACCTGGGAAAGGTGGTGGTGGCCCTCCTGGCCCTGCCGGTCCAGGGAATCTGTCTCCACCTGGAATGGCACCTGGAAAACGGCCTCGCCCTCTATTACTAGGTGGAAATGCTGCTCGTGAGCTTCCTCCTGGGGGACCAGCTTTACCTTCCCCAGACATCTGGCCAGACTGTGTGGCTGCAATTGAAAAGTGAAAGTGTAATTACATAAATCAAAATAGGTTAAAGCTTTTCAATACTTGATCTGAAGTTTTATGCAGCACTAAAGGATAACCTTAGGAGCACCAACCTGTTCCTCAGTACCCAAACCTGAAACATTCGGGGAGGAAAAAGTACTTTGCTAAAATATGGCAGTGTTCCAGTATACCCCATACTAATGGAATAGCATCTGGGGAGACTGACGGCCCTTCCTTAACACAGCCCAAGGCCACAAACTATTAGGACTGGGAACCACAAGACAGGATGCTGGAGGAAAGCGCAAGGCACAATCTATCTTTCCCTTTCTGTTGTAAGTGCAGCCTGTCTGGCATCAGAATTTAGTCCAGTTCATCTACAAATGTTAAACTTCTAAATTACCTTTTTTTTTTAAAATTACATCCACAAGAAATTGAGAAAGCTTCTCTAACTGTAAGGTTAAGAGTTTCACAAAGCTGCAACCTTCTTTCAGTGAGTGCTCTCTCTTACCAAAACAGCAGCTCTTCAGGGTATTAAGTAATTTTTAGAAGTTTTATTTAGAAGGATCATCTTTAAACAAAGGTGCAACTTCATTCACTTGGGCTCTAAGTATTTTATATCTATGTTAAACTGTGTAGAAATGGTCAGGTGCTGAGAGAAAAACTGCCGTATTATTTTTGGAATAAACTTGTTTTTCCAAGACAGCACATAAGAAAGGCTTACTTTTCCTTGACTGCATTTCAAACTGACTCAGAAATTGCTTATTACATGGAGTTACAACAGGATTCTGCCCATGCAATTCTCTTTTAGGCAACAAATCCATCAACTTTTTGGAGGATGCTTCTGATCCCACACCCACAAGGGCAAACCTGAAAGGAAGAAGAAAAAAAAAGTTACACCACAGTCTTTTTGTTTCCTGGATATCCTGATGCCTCATGAAAAAGGTTACACATAATAAGCAAAAGAATACTTAAACTAGAAACCTTTGAAACAGTTTCTGTGTAAGTCCAGTTTTCAGAACAGAAAAGATAACTCATTCTAGGACATACAAGAACCACCAAAATTGCAAGTACAAAATGCATCAAAATATATAATAACAAAGGCAGCTTTTCAACAAACTATACATGAATTCATATGACCAAGCTATCATTAAGCATTACTGTGTTCTCATTACTACTAAGGAGAAAGACACGTTCATGCAAGGAAGAGTAAGTTGCCAGTGAAAAATGGGTTTAAGCACTCACTTTCAACAGTTAATGGAAAATAAAGATGTAAAGAAAGATTTAGTAGTGGGGGTTGGGGGAACAGGATTTACACTATGAGGAACAACAAGTATCACCACCACACTAACTGAAATATAGGAAGATGGTCAACAAGATCCAAGTCACAAAATAATGAGACACGCAATACTGTCAAAAATTTATGCCTGTAATTTAAGTCATTACTAAGCAATGATATACCAAATCATTGCTGGATATCAATGAACAAAGATTATCAGTTCACATACTGACATTTACTCTTTCCTCATATCCACCCTCCCAAACTTCAGTCCATTTACATAAAAAACAAATGACAAGTTCTTACCCTTTAGACTGGCCATTAGCACGATTTTCAAAAAATTTTATCTCCAAAATATCATTTACCCCCAGTGAATGAACTGCTTCAGTTAAGTCTTCATCTGTTGTCCACTGAAAAATATTTTTGATAGTCAACTATGAAAGCTTATCTAAAACACCAGGAAAAGGGCAACTAAGTTTTCCATGGATTTTTTTGTGTGTGTGCTTGTGTGAAATTGAAGAGGAATACTTTATTCAGGCTCTCAATATTTTCTGACTTTTGGAGAGCAGCCATTTTGCAGTTCTCAGAAAACTAATTTTAAAAATATACACACTTCCCCATATGCTACACTGCATCAACCCCTCCATGCAGTATACCAGTTACAGTATGCCAAAAAAAAAAAAAAAATCTGTATTTGAGTAACTTTTTTTTCTGAAAGTATAAGGCTTTAACTGGACTGTTTCAATAACTTAATTTTCCACACCCAATCCATTTTTTCTCCTAATGATTCTATTATTTCCACACAAAAGTCAGTTTAAAACACCATATTAACCAGGTGCTCTTTATGAGAGCTTTGATCAGTGAGAGTTTAGTGAACTACATATTATTTGCATAAAAAGAGCAGGACTTACCTGCAAAAGAATGGAAACTAGTACAGAAACTATGGTTAGAAACAACTGTTTCCAGTTAGCTAAACCTCCTTGCTGTAACTTCCTCTTAATTACTATGTACCATTCAACAATTTCACTCATATCCAAAGATACACAAATACACTAATACTTATATTTTTCTTCCTACTTCTTTAACTCCATCACTTCTTTAAATTTCATAAGGGAATTGCAAAGCAGACTTTCAAGATTCTGAAGTACTTATCTGATCTCCCTCAAATCAAGGCTTTTCAAAAAATTCAACAAATACTTCACTGAGAGATAAACACAAAGAAAAACAGAAATGCTAAAGCAGATAAACGCACTTTTTGTGTATGACTTCGTTTGTGAAGCCAAATAATGAGTAATAGGTACAAATTGCTGAACACTGGCCTACCTGCTTTAGAAATTGTGACATTTGACTTGAATGAGTTCAGCTAATTTCATTTTACTGATTCCATTCATATATTCTAGAATGGTGTAACTGTTAAGTCAACCGTTCCTATACTTACCTATTAGCTCCTGAAATTAGGATACTGTCATGATTAGTGAAAACACACCTACACCCCCATAAAGCACTCTTTTTCAAGTTTAGCACTAGTTAGAAATTAATCAGAAGGGAAAAAGCCTTGAGAGTTTTGCATGTGTGGACCTAGAAGAACTGGATTTCAAGTAAACAGATAAAAATTCTAGTTAACTCAGCTACTGATCAGCTCTTGCATTTTGTTTACTTAACTGCAATTGATTTTAAAATGCTTTAATGATAACAAAAGTAATTGTCTTAAGGGCAACTGCAGTTCAGTGAGTTATCCCAAACCTATTACACCTAGGACTGCAAAAATAAGCCTCAAGGCAAATACCTGAAAACAGTTTTGTTTTAAGAGTCACTGCTCTGCAAAAAGGCAAGTGGAAAAAAGCCCTGGAAAAACTTTAAAAGTAATTTCAAGAAAATCCCAGAGAGCATTCTAGCTCCTTTTTAAACTAAAAACTTCAGCAAGAGTTTAAAAAAAAAAATGGGTCCATTCAGTAGCCTTAAAGTGTCTGCAGGCATAAAGTTTAAGCTTGTTCTCCTCTTTCATTCGGTTCTCTGAAAACCTTAAGATAGTAGCATAAATATCCCTTCATAACACTTAAAATGCAAGAGGAAACTTTATATTTACTGAAGATTTCTTCGATTTTTTTAGACACCAAGGGAGCTTTTTTACCTGAATTTCAGGTAAAAGAAAACAACACACAAAACCACCTGCTTTTCTGTATTCATAACATTTAATATAAAACTATTTTTAAGCAAGAAAATATTAACAAAGAATTATGTTCATAATTTTAAAATTCCTGGCTACACCTAAATAGTAGTAAGATACTTACCCAGGTAAGATTTCCAATGTATAAGGCAATTCTCTTTCCAGTATATGTATAGACAACATTTGGTGCAGCTCCTTTACCTACATCATCCCCAACAGATGGTGGGAGTGAATCCATGTAATCACGATCTTCTGGGGCATCTCCATTATTCGCAGATGGAGAAATTACATCATCATATAAATCAATCTGATCATGTCCACCATATTCAGCTTCCTAAAATACAAAAGACACCTTGATTATATTTAACATTAGCCACTCTTTAAATTTACTTGAAACAAAACGCTGTGATAATTGCCATGTTCTGCTGACGTGGAAAGTCTAATCCAACACCCACACAACATACCTGCTGAAAAGCTAAGCCCCAGCTTCTCCCACATTAGAATATAACAGAAATCATAAGAATTTTATCCACTTTAAACTGACAAGGAAAAAAGAAAACTCAACAAAAAATACTGTTTTGCATTGCAGTACTTTTGCCCTTGTGACATAAACAGAAATCCAAAAACCCCGAAGCCCTTCTCCCAGAATTAGAGACATTAGCAAGCACAAGCAACGTGCAAAACAAGAGCCTAACATCCACCCTCAAGCAAATCTTTTTTCCACCAAAACATTTGGTAGTGAACAGACCGAGCTTCTAGAGGAGCCCTATCGACAAACACAACATTCTACCTTTCAGATTTCTACTGCATTCCTAAGTTGATTTTTATCTCCTTATTCACAGAGGGGCCAGACAGGGACAGAATTCTACTTTGTTTCACCAAATTTAATAAACCCAAAGGGTTTGCATTTATTTATTCATGGGCCACAGAGGGACTATTCTACAGCATCACGGCTGCCTCTGGAACAGTTTGGTTCAGACAAGCACTGTGGGGTTTTGGCGAGAATCACTTCCTTCTCCCTTAGGTTGGTACAGGTTACAGCACAGTTCTGCCCAAGTGAACTAAACTTCTTTCAGAGGGAATGGAAACGAGAGTTTCTTTCCAGAAGCCCTACTTCATGTGCTCAACAACTACATTCTACCTGCTAAATGGGAACAGACGGGTCAAGACCCATCAGTAGTCCTTCAGACAGCTTTGACTCATAAGTGTGGTAGGAAACTTTGGTCCAAGAAGCCAGACTAAATTTAGTCAGAAGTAGACTATGCAAACTGTGTTAGGTAGACAGAGGGGCCTGAGCACCAACTCCCTCAATCTGCTGATGTGCTACTACCAAGCCATATTACTTTATTAGAAAGACAGCTGTGCTGTCATCACTGAAGACAGCCAATTAAGAGAAGGGTAAAACATGATAAAAATCTCCTTTACAAAAACATGAAAAAACTTTAAAAAAAACTTTTTAAAAAACACAGCATAACCTTAATCAGTTTGATTTAAAAATAAATAAAAATCATATTTAATTCCAAATATGAAAGAAGCTGTGTGTTGTACATTTGCATTAAGGAACTATTTTTAAAACAAAGACTTCTTTTGATACTTGCCATTTTTCATGTTATATACTGTCACTCATATTCAATGGTGATCAATTCCATAATGGGATCCTGCTATCCTTTTTTATTATCCTAGCAATCATTTACAATTGAACAGCCCAATTTGTGTGAGAGAGAGGCACCATCCAAATGTCTGCTGACAGGAAGGCAATAAATTCTCAGTGAGCAACAGTGGTCTGACAAAGCTTAGGAAAGCCTAGCATTACTCAATGTTAACCTTCAGCTTTTATACTGACTTTCACAGGTTGCTTTGCAACTTGTGAAAGTTGGGCTTCAAAAGCCAGCGGAGGCTTCCTGGACTCTTCCACCCTGATCCAGAACAGAAACCACCTCACCAGGTTTTGATATCAGAGATATTTCAGCATTCACTATACTGTGAATTTGTATCTAGAAACCCACATGAGCATCCTAGACAGGAGAGTTCAATGTACCAGATATGGCAACTAGAGAGAATCAAGTTGGAATCCACAGAAAACAGGCTGCAAAGCTAGCAGTCTTGGCTGAAAACCCAGTATATCCACAACCATCGTCAGATGATCAGCTATCTTGAAAACATGAAATTATCAACTGCTCCTCACACAGAGACAGTAGCACTTTTTAAAAAAAGGCAAAACCAAAACAAAACCCAAACACACACACACCCCCCAAACAAAAAAAAAACAACAGATAAGCTGAATTTTGGCACTGTCAAATAGATTTTATGTTCAGTAAACTGCACTGACCCAATATACCCTAAAGTTCAACAGAAAATTTATCTCAGAATAAGTTTATAATAATTAAATTAAGTACAGGTTTTGTATTTTCACCTAACCTGTCCATTTCTCTATCTCAGTTTGAGTCCTCCTATCATCATAGCTAATGAAAGTAGGTTCAAAGAACTGCCTGGGACAGGCCTAAACAAGACATCGTACAGCAAGATTAAGGATGATGTCACAAGGCAATTAAGGAAATCCTCTCCTAAACGTACAGTAATTCTAGTCATCTGTGTGTATGGATGATGACTTCAGGGAAGTAGAATTTAGTCTTGGTAGACAGATCCAAACAGGCAGCCACCAGTCTAACAGCAGATGTACACTAACTTATCTCTCCGAGAAGGCTGAGGTCAGCATTACCAAAATGCCAGAGCAGGCAGCAGTCCACAGTTCTGCTGCACCTTCCTAGTGGCAAGAAGCTCCTCTGAAACAGATTAAGTTTCCATGACATAGGCTTTCAGGTCACCATCAAAGGAGGGAGAGAAGTATCAGGGCAGTGCAGTCTGCATCTAATTTTTGGAGGGCCCAAAGAGCCCGACAGCATCAGTGCCTTCATCAATAAAGACACAACAGAAAATCTGATGTTGTTCACCATAATCTCTTCTTACTTTGTGCTGGTTTTGCAGCCAGCATGGAATTCATTCAGTTACCAGCCTGTCAACAAGGTGTGTGGTTAGATGATTTAAGGATAATCTGAGTCAGCAACTGCAGGTGTAGATGGAAGAGAGGTGTCTTGGTGGCTGTTGCACGAGATCCAACAACCCTCCCTCCTTCATACGTGTACCATGGAAACTTACCTAAACACGTCTTTCTTTCCTAGATGCAGAAGAGGAAGAAAAAAGAGTACAGGAAGTGTTACTCCTCTGGACTTAGCTATTTCAACGAATAGCTCTGCCTGTACCAGGAATTGGTTTTGACCTCTTCCGTCTTCCTTAGTTAAGAGAAGACCATCAACCACAAAAGAAAATTACTTTTGCTCAATTGTAGTTGTTCACAATCTTACAGATAAACATACTAAGACACAAAGTCAGCATCGTTACTCCAGCCCCCTCTACAACCAACTCAGTACTGATGCATTTCCAAAGCCCATGTTTAACTAGACCACAGTCTGAAATACTAGATCATTTGCTCTGGAAAATGACAACTGAAATTCCACATTCTGCACTACTAAGTGGGACTGGGTGAATAAAAAGGGTACTGAAAAGATACGCTCTCAAAGATTCATGCCAGACTAGCTCTTATACTTCCAGTTACTCAGCCCTTCCTCAATACTTTGTATTTTAATTAGTTTGCGGTGTTTTCCAACATTCAAATATGAAAACCATAAACACATGGAACATCACGGTCATGTCCAGAAGGGACAAATTAGGAGTGTTATTTCTTTTTGGAATTTAGCAGCCATACTTCTGAGTTGCAGAGAACTGGTCACTCCCTTTACAAATGCTGTTTTGGAAACGGCTTTTTAAAAATAGAATTTCTTTAAACTATATGTACATCCCTGACACTCGCTTTTCTGCTCAACTGTGTTCAATTTAAGAGTTAAGCACTAAATTACACCTCCAAGACGACATTGGGGGGGTGGGGGGGGTGTAATTGGTGACATAAATAAAACTTCATTTTTTAAAAAAAATTGTTTCTGGAAAAAACATCCAATTAAGAAAAAGCAGATTATCCAGCTTCTCCCTCACCACTTTTGCATTCAAGTTACAGTATATGTGATCAAAACCTCTAAATACACATTAGCATGCTCACTTTAAAAAAGGTTTATAGGTCCTGAAGAATAACAAGTTAAAGAAATACACAAAAATCTTTCTGTTTTCTATTAGCTGCCTGAACACAGACAGGAACCTTAACAAAACAGCAGGCATTTGACGTTTCTGAAATAGCACACTGCCTGTGGCAGAAACATCCACCACGGTGGGCAAGTTTGTTAGACCACAAGATTCAAGCTCACTCTACAGGCCCAACTGCTCTCGGCTCTACAACTGGCACACCACTAAAATTTAAGCAGTCTGATCCCTTGTTAAATAGAGCAACTGAAAATTCACAAGTCGTCAAAAATATAAAGCAAACGTAGGTAGTATTGCTGTTTGCGTTAGAACAAAGCTAAAAGGAGCCAGATGAGATGGTCTCAAGTTTTCTTTGTAGTTTGATATTTGCAAATCTACAAGGGTTATCTCTTCCCCAGGCCCCTTTCAACAGATCAACAGAACTGACAAAATACGTACACAATAAGGTCCTGCACATACATTTTATAATAAATTCAGGTCTGCCAGCATGTGTTTGTTATGACCAGGACATCTCTGCTCTTTTGGGTAGAAATTTTTTACACCACAATGTGTCCATCCCCTCCCATAATGAGACAACTGTCTTCCTGTTATAAAGGCTGTTTTTAATAACCTGGTTTAGGTGGCCATTAAATGCTAGCTTTTATTATTACACACAACAAATATTTTTCTCTGTGTTGTAGACAAAAAGTCAAGAGAGTAACTAACAGGTTCTTAAGAATCTGCAGCCATAGAGGTTTCCAGATAATTACCCTCTTAGCTGCTTACTCCATCTAAATCACTTTTATTATCCAGTTACAAAATAAAACGTCAAAACTCTTTCATTTCTAATTTGTTAGCATTTAAATATCAAACTAGAACACTACAGGCATGTTTAGACATATGCACAATGCAACTATGCAAGTATACTCAGAGGATAAACAAAGCAAGCTCTTTTTCCACAGCATTAGAATAAGAGATCCTTAAATTGTTTTGTATCCTCTGCTTGGTCAGAAGGATTTTTCTATGTATACATATGTCTAATAAAAACAGTTTTTTACTGTTCAATTATGTGCATGCGCATATACAAAAAAAATAAAAACCTTAGGTAATGCAAAGCTGATCAGAGCATCAGAGAACTTGACAATACACGGTCACATCTTCGTGGCTGTAGGAAAGTAACCCAGTTTGCTGGCCACAGTTGCAGGCAACCTTGAGTCAGTCCCAAGTCGGCCTCATGCAGAGGCTCCTCATTATCTCAGTATCATGGACTGATACTCTAGGTTTTTGTGTACAAAACCACACCCGAATATTTGCTAAAGCGCCCCTAATCTTACTGCCACCTTCTGCCATCTAGAGAATGCCAGCCTCAGCCATTCGTATGCAGATAATGCAGTTCTCAGGTGCAGCACAGATCTCTCTTTCTTGAAGAGCAAGATGTGTAATACACAGGGAGATGGTCAAAGTACAATATGCCACACAATAGCTATTGCTTACAGGTCACAAGCAGGAATTATTACTTTGATGAGAGTCCCATCTCAAAACAAGACTTTAAATAAATATGAAAGACCGCTGGATGGGGAAGCCAGCTTAGAACAACAAAATGGAAAATGACTCAACCAAGTTCTCAAAAAAAAAAAAAAAAGGGGGGGGGGCAAGGGGAGGCAAGAAGCGAAAGAAAAAAAGAAAGCACAATTTAAAAAAATAAAACTGGTCAGAGCCAAACTGAGTAAAGCTGTAAGCCCAAGGACAAAGAATACAGTTATGATGAACAATAAGATACTGAAAGGCTAAGAGGCAGCACAGACAGACATAGTTTTGATGAGCTCCAGATGGGATGGGAAAGATGCATTTTCACTAAAAAGATCTGACTTCAAGTCAACTTACCCAGCTCATTGCAACCCACGCTAGATACAACCCAAGACAGTTCTCAGTTGTGATCCATCTTAGCCGGCTTCTAAACCCGTGGCTCTGCATTCTTCATTTCACCCTTATAACCTGTGGTTCATTTAGCACTAACCAAGCAGAACATCCCTCCCCACTTTCTCCTGGAAAGAGGCATTAAAATAAAAATCCCAGAAAAGCCTGAAGGATGAGTACCTCGAGGCCCAAAACATGACAAAACAACAAAGGGAAGTTCATCCAGCCACAAGTCCTAAATGACCCACTTACTACGGATGCAAACAAAAGTTTTGTCCCAGCTCGGGTATAAATACAGGTATACTGCACCCAGAACAACAACAGAGCCACACAGTGTAATTTTCAGTCCCTGCTACTGGCAAAACTAGAGGAAAAGGTTCCTAGAGTCCAACTTGAATGACTATTGGTAAGTCAAATTAGCGTAGCACAACAAAATCCAAACCCAATAACTTTCTGCTTTACACATAAAGCAGTTTTTCTTTACAAATATGGTGTTCCATTAAATGTCCGCAAATCACTTTCTCCCTACAGCATTTTCTCAACTGTCATCTTCAACCATCCACAGATATACACAGCCATGTCCTGTCTTATCAATTTAAGCTGTCAGCTTCAAATCGGAAACAGTAGTTCACAAACAGAAGCTTCTCGAGGGCCCATCACGATGACGTCAGAATAGGGGTAGTAAGTTATACCGTAGACAGTAACAACTAGCCCCCTTTAGTACTTGACAGAAGGAAATGGAAAAGTGCATACATGTCAATCTCTCCCAGTAAAATTTTCTATTTTGAAGTAATGTAGTTCAACTATACTACACTCAGCAGGTCCTGAGACAACATGAAAATCACAAATATGAAACTTGGAAAAGAGACAGCAAAATTTTGCTAAACACCATCCCCCCCCAAGAAAAACCCTAGCCAAGCAAGCAAAAAAAAAAAACCCTGCACGAAAAACAAAACAAAGCTGAGGGAGAAGGGGCATGAACTCACTTTGCTGCCCTATATTTTGCAAGGTTCACAAACTGAGGAAGCAGACTGCAGAAATGCAGCCCCAGCAGGAGAAAGCAGGGTAATTACAGTGAAAAGAGCAAAAGGGTCTACTCTCTGCTGTTATAAACTAAACCAAATTATTACAAGACTCTTCACCTGTACCATCATCCTTCCTTGCACCATGACTATAGGGAATATCAATATTAACCATAACCTGAGTAGGCCAGGAAATGTGAGTGAAACACACCATTTCCATCACCAGTATCTGCCTGCACTATATTTACAGCACATTAACTATTGTACTCTGAGGGGTTCTGCACACGAGTTTACACAAACACTACTAGATTCAAATTAGGTTTTTCTGAAAAACTTGATTTGTTATCAGTGTTTTACCTGGAACTGATTAAAACAAATCCAAGTTATTAAAGAAAGTGAAGAGATGTACGCTAAATGGTATTTGTACTACGGTTCATCCCAATTTAAAAGCATATAATGGGTTTTCAACTGTAAGGGAGAAACCTTTACATGTTGACAAACTTAACAGCAAATCAGTTCTCTCCATCATCTGCTCGCTGGTTTGGCATTCTTTTATAGTGCACCTTTATGAGATTACTAGTCTTCTGAATTACTTTAGGAATAAATATCTAAAGAATTAAAGTTTCTTGAGATAGTTATAAGTTGCTATCCAAGTTAACTGTGAATTCCATAAGCTATCACCTATTTCCCAGTTCTCTGCGGGGTAGGCAGGCAGGCATACAACTGGGCATCGCTCAGTAAGCCCAGTAATGTGTGAAAGTGCAGCTGTTCTCGGTTGTTTACATTCTTGGGCAGGAACAATGCAATCCGGGGGCAACACAACCTGGAGAAGCGCAGGAATTACGAACAGGGCAGAAGGCAACAGAACTGATGCGAACATCGGGTTTCGGTAGGAAAGTAGGCACACGGCTTTTGGGGAAAGATATGGGGTTAACAAAAAGAAAAAAAAAGAGGCTTAGAAAAGTGGATTACTCGTAAGCCAGGGAAGTTCTGTTTATTTCGTCCACGGCTCCTCACCAAAAGATGAGATCGTCCTCTAGAGAAGGCCTGCGCGACTTTTTTAACGACTAGGAGAGACTAACAAATGAAAAAAAACCAAAAAGGAAGGAAGATAGTTTCTTCGGTGCTGCAGAATAAGGCTGCACTAGTTCTGCCTCCCCCACAAAGAGCGGCCGAGAAACTGTAACCGCTCGGTGGCTTTTTTTATTCATCTGCGAACAATGGCAGTATTTCCCCTTCCCGCCGCCGGGAAGGAGCTGCCGCTCTCCCCGCCGCACCCGGGAGGGACCCCTCGGCCCGGGGCGGGAGAGGGACCCGGCGCCGCTCCGGCCCGGGCACTCGGGGCGGGAAGGGAAGACGGGAACGAGGGAGGGAAAGAGGGAGGGAGGCGCTCGCTCGCTCCCGCCGCGGCCTCTCCCGCAGCCTCCCCTCAGAGACGGCGGCCGGGCCCCCACAGTACCCGCGGGACGAGCCTGAGGCACGGCCCGCTCCCACGCCGTCCCCGCGCACTCCGGCGGGGGGCAAGCCCGGCGGCGGAGCCGGCCGAACAATGGCGATGGCGGCGGCGCGGCCCGGCGCTGAGGGCCCTGCAGGCGGCGAAGGCGGGCGAGGGAAGGGAAGGGAAGCGAAGCGAAGCGAAGGAGGGGAGGGGCCGCCCCGCGCCGCGCCGTACCCGCGCGTACCTGGTTGAATTCCTCGCCCACATCGGCGTAGATGTCGATGTGGTCCACGCCGTCCGCCATGATCCCGCCCGGCCGCGCCTCGGGCCGCCGCCAGCCGCGCCCGGCTCCCGAGCCGCCGCCGCCGCCGCCGCCGGGAAGGAGGGAGGGGGGAGGGAGAGGAGCGAGGGGAGGAGCGCGAGACGTCACTTCCGCACCAGCAGACGGGGCTTCCGGCAGCGGCAGAAATGGCGGTTGCCCGGGGTAGGGGCCGGCCTGCTCCGCCCCGCTGGGGCCGCCCCGGGGGCGGTGAGGCCGCTTCCCCGCCTTCCAGGGCCGGTTCCCCGTCCGCTAGAGCTGCTTCCCGCCCTCCAGAGGCGCTTCCCGCCCACGGGTCTCCCCACCCACCTGAGCTTCTCTGGGCGGCCATGTTAGGCTGCGGGTTGGCGGCGCTGCAGCGAGTGAGCGGAGAGTTGTGGGGGCCCGGGCTGCGAAGGGCCCGGTGCCGGCGGGACCCGGCCCTCCCCGCACGGGACGCGCTGCATGGCGGCTGTTGGGGGCTCCTCGGTCCCGGGGGAGGGGGCTCATGCAGGCCCGGCCGGCTGCTTACTCGTGCTTCTCGCTCAGCCTCGGCTCCGAGGAAAACGCTGCCCAGCGGAGGAGAAGCGCGTCCGTTAACAGCCGAGGACTGTAATTAACGCCTGTAAAACGAAGCAGTGCTGCGTCGTCAAACCAGGGATGCACGCGCTGGGCTCGGGAGCACGGTATAACGTGCAGAAAGGAGATGAACAATCACATGCTTCTTCCTTTAGCCGGGCTCTGAAATGCTCTGCTGTTGGAGAGCTCAGTTTTAACATCACAAAGTGAAGAGATAATTAGTGTCACATCGAGATTTAAATTTTTTTTTAATGCATCGAGAACTGTTAGGTTTGCCAAGACAGCTTCAAATTATTTTTGAAGTAATGTGCCTGTTGCCTAGATCTGTGTTTAAGCTCCAGGTGATTTTAAAAAACAGCAACTGTTGGAACGTAATGCACAAAATGTTCGACATCATTGATTATGTTCTGCATTGTACATTATGTTGCACATCCAAAACTAAAGCTGCTTTTTTTACCTTACTGTGAGCTGGCAATAAGAACTCTGTACTTCTCAGACTGAATTAAAATACTTTAGTTATTGCAAGGAATAAAAATGCTGTGTGTTATTTTTATCTTGACTCAAAATCTCTTTTTCCGTGGCTGGGAGTGTTTCCCTGATCTGCATCCACATCCCAAACTGTCCTGACTTCATCTTGGGTTCAGGACTTGGGTACAGACCACCCCAGTCTACCTTGCTGCCCCCCATGTTGTAGTCTTCATTGGAAGGGAAGATGAGCAGACCAGGAAAGAGCTAAAAAGTCAGGGAACCACAACGGGGGATGTGCTGTGGAGCACATCTGCCAGCAGTCCAGATGTACCTCAGGTATGGAGATGCTTAGGAGTTCTTACCCAGCCTGTGGCATGTTAAAATTTGTCAGGTGCAGATTTAGTGTAATTCCTGGTGACAATAATTCTGGAAACCAGAAACGCTGTAGTGGAGTTTGTTTTTAACTCTCTTGGAGTTTCCTGGTTAGAGGAACTAGCGGATCCCGTACTCTTTGGAAAAGTTCAGAGTACCATCTGAAACAAACGTTTTAGAGATTACAGTTAGGAACAAAAAAGCCTTAATTGAACTTCTAGTGTCAGTTATAATTATGATTGATAATACTGTCTTTGATCACAGGTTAACTACAAGTTCACATCTATGAATGTGCAAGTTACGTGTGAGTTAAATAATTCATTGGGTTTGCAAAGAATATGCACTTCTGGATTTGCCACAGCGCCTACAGGTACTGTTAAAAGTACTGAGATCTAACTGGGTTCACATATTTGCTTAATGATTGGCTGATTTAGCAACTAGTCTAAAGAACAAAATGAAGCACTGTGACAGTATTTCTGGCCGCACTGAACAAAGTTACTGAAGTCAAGAAAACTTAACCCTTGCTATTCTAGTGATCTGACAAAAATTCACAGGAGAATTTGCAGGTTGTGTGCAGTTGAATGTTTTATATGCATCTGAATATCTTAAGAAAGTTACGCATAGATTGTAATTATGTTTAAAAGGGTGAGGAAATGAAATATGAATGAGAAAGTCATTACAGTCACCTCAGAAACCACCTCAGGGATTGTTGCTAGCATTTGAAGGATCCTGCCAGGGGTCTTTGAAGAGGCCAGAAAAGGCATTGCCGCCTCTTTGCTCTTTAAGATAATGAAGGGTGATCAATAAAGCCCTTGGACTCCCACCCTGTGCTGTGTTTCATGCTCAAGAGGCTTTTCCACTTCAAAGCATTTCTAAATAGTTTGACTTGCTAGATTTACTGCCCACAGGCATTTACAAAATAGGCTATGATATTTTTTATTCTTGTATACATATCATTAAGCAAATGCTGTAAACAGTGTAGGAGACTAAATATTACACAAGCTGTTCTATTTATTTTTTGCTGTTTTTTCAGTCTTTTCATGAGTAGACTTACTAAATATTTCTTCAACTTTCTTCTGGTCAGCAGTAGCTTCTTTGTGGATTATTATCTCTCCATGGAGCAATTTCAGAGTTGATCCACTCTAGTGAAAATGTTAATGTTTCGTATTTTGTACACATCAAAATTATTTAGATCATATGTTGCTTTCACCCAGTAAAATTCAGAAGGCTGAGGTGGAGCATGGGCTGAAATAGAAATGATAATTGTGAGAGAAAGAGTTATCAGTGGTACAACTTGGTCTGGGAGAAGAGTCCTGGTAAGGTTTGTTAGGGACAGCAAAAGCCACAGGTTGTGAAGTAATTGCACACCTTCCAAATCACACTGCCCACCACAAGAATGAGTGGCAGCAGATGAACTTGTGTCTTCCATCAGTTCCTCATTCACGCTGTGGGATATTCTTTCATCTGACAGCAACAGTTGGAGCTCCGTCGATACCAGAAGCAGGAGGAAAGACACTGGCAGCTTTACATGAGAAAGTAGCCTATATGTGAAGTCCCTGTTTCTCATGGATCTGCAAGAGCCTGCTTGGTTGTATATTGTTCCTTTGGTCTCTTGTGTGGTAACGACGCAAATTCAAGTATAATCCTCATTCTGAACATCAAAGCAGCAGCTGGTGCTCTGAGAACCTTATGAAGCGTGTCATGTTAGCCCACAAGACCTCTCCACGCTTCCTTCTCCCAGGCCTTTCGGAGCCTCTTCTACTAGGATGTTGCTGCTGCAAGACAAAGGGGAGGAGAACACTTTTCCCACTCCTTTGCATTGTATGTGATTACTTCAAAATACATTTAAATATATTACTTTAGGTAAGAGTGGCAGAACCAATCTCAAAATAATAATGTTTTTTAAAAGTAATCTGGTTTTGCTAACATGAACACAGCAAAACTATACATTAAAAAAATAAATTTATATTAGAAATTTCCCTGAGGAATCGAGACTGAGAATGGTACCGGAATTTTCAAACAGACATTTTATTTCAATATCAGAGTAAACTCCGTGCAGTAACGTTAGAGACAACAAAGTGAAAGGATAAGATGTAAGAAAAAAATTCTGTGTTAATCAGGATAGTACTCAAAATTAGAAGAGGCCTCAGCTTAGTTGATATCTGCAGTGTGTATTTTGCTCTATACACTTACGTCGTAGCTGTGTTAATCCAACTGCACTGAATATGTTTTGTTTCTTTAGTTGTAGTCCTGAAGCTTTTGATCGTTCCAAAGCTGCCTGGAGACACTGTGCATGTTCTTTTATTGTTTTTCTCTCAGTAAAATAATCCAAATGGTAAGAGTCTGTGTGCTCTAAACCATAAGAAATTGTCTTTACAACTGAAATGTGTCAGTTTATAAAACTGCACAGACAACAACTGAGAAAAAATGTTGTGTTCCAAATGAGGTGGCAAATAGGCACAAATCCTTGACTGCATACTTGCTTTCAAAGGCCAAAATTTCAAGTTTTATTACCTCTAATGTAATTGCAGGCTGACAAGGGAAGAGGCAGTCATGTTCCCATTCCCAAACAAAGGTAGCAACAGCCTGTGCTGGGAAGGGGGGAATATTACCTCATCATTTGGTTGTGGCTCGCAGTTAGATTGGATTAAGTGTACCATGAAACTGCATCCAAAGGGCATCTACAAGAACTCCCACTGACACAGCTATCATGGGAGAATAGCTGGTATTATTCATCTCTTGCCCAGAGTTGTCTGCCTCTAGGTATTCAGTTGTTCTGGGCTCATACCTGTGAGCATAGCGTTCCATCTTTTTTTTCCCCTGTAACTGCTCATCAGTCTGCTCATTCTCTTGGTTCAGCTGTTCACTCTCTGGTTCGGAGCCAGGTTGAAGACTATGGGTAATCAGGAGATAATTCACAAATGGCATGGATATCTCAACCCTCAAGGCAGGAAGGTGTATTAGAGAAGGTAAGTATAGTGTGAGAGGTGATTATAAATTCAGTTGCCCCGTTTGAATCCACTTCCATATGAGCTGCTAATCAGAAGGCTCAGTTACCTCAAGAAAAAGTATGAAATTGAATTTTCAGCTTTAATTCACATCCTGGTTTTTGGATAGCTTCACTTTCCCTTTGTTTAAGAACGTCTCTCCAAAATTTCATTTTTACCATTAAGGTGGGCACTAATCTATTTTTGGCAATACCTTTCTGCCGTTAATCTCCGCTTCTAAATTGACTGAAACCTCCTAAACGTGTTAAGTGCATTAAACATACTGTTCTTTCTCTGAATGGGCTACATGCATATATTCAAACAAAGGAACAGCACTATCAAGATCACTTTCAGATGGTTTCAATTTTTCAAAGAATTTATGCTCTGGGAAAACTTATTTGCATAAGTTTCTGTTCATTTTCTTTTTCCTTTTTAATATCTGCTTACTTCTGATATCAGGAGTCACTCTGAATTTGTAAAAAATCTTCACTGCTCACTCATGTATTGCACCTGCCTTAGCACTTCAAGCACAGGCTGGTACAACACTGTTCTCCAGGCTTCCTCTTTCAAGTTCAGCTATTTAGAGATACAGTTTCAGACAAGAGAAGCCCCCTCCATAACGTTCAGGTTTGGTTTTTTGAAGTTTGTACACTTCCAGCAGCTGCAATGTGTATCATTACTGTGTTGTAAATAAGCAGAATTAGTCTGGAACTGGAAAGCAATGTATCTTATTAAAATAGCATGCCAACCTGCCTCACCTGCCTCGTCCACATCTACGCAGCTCTGCTAAGCAATGTCCGCGTGAGCGGTTAGCAATGGTCAGAGGGGGACATGCCCATGCCTGTGCCCTCCAGGAGCTAATTGCCCCAGCTGCAGGGACGGTGTTTTCTGTGGCATGGCAAGTCCCAACCCCTATCCCACTGTCGGGATTGCAGCAAAAGTGCTGGGTGTCCCATTTGTACCACCGAGATTTTGAGAAGTGGCTGTGCTGGGGTGCGGCAGGCCAGTGCAGCGGGATGGGCCGCACCAGGCACTTTTGCAGAAGTGCACCAGGGAACAGGGATCACTCTCATCTGCAGCTTTCCCAGGGGCTGTCCTCCCTGCAGACAGCGGAGAGGAACAGTGTTTCAGAGGTTCTCCTTACATCACCTGAGAGTGCCCAGGGGATGAGGCTGCGCAGACAGCCACGGGGTTTGCTCCTGAGGATGCTGCAGAATAAATCACTGCTGTAAGTCCCAGGGCAGCTTCTTGCTACCCTACAATTCAGGGTGGAGAGGACTTACCTCAGTGGAGGAGCTGTCAACCACTGCCCATACCATAAATCACAATTACCTGTGCACTGATTACAGTTATTACAGGACAAAGGTTTTAGATTTAAAGGCAGCAAAGGGAAGCAAATAAGCAGAATATGAATTGCTGAAAGCTGTGTGCACTAGCAAGCTGACACCACCAAACTTACCATCAGAATACTTGTGATACAGCAAAGTTGTGGTTTTCAAGGCCATTCTTAAGGAATGCTTCAGCATTGTTTTCACGTGTCTAAATTGAACGTACTTTTGCTGTTAACAGCTTAGTGGCAGAAAATTATTCTCAACAAGGTTATTTCCTCAGAAAGTTTAAGTGTATTTTAGGAATACATATTTTTCATATGTAATAATTAACTTCTGGTGTGGAAGGCCTCATTCTGAATTAGTTTTAGCCCAACTTCATTTTGTGTTACAGAAAATACACAAAGTACTCATAATTATTTTGCATTTTCCCAACACTTTAAATATGAGTTTATCATGTAGTTTACAAATGTTATAATACATTTATTAACTCTCCCTCTGTAAGTTAGGTAAGTATACTAGAATATTTATTTTAATCAAAAGGAGGCATTTGGGCTCAAATTTCTAAAAGCACTGAGTTTGTGAGAATCTGACGTCTAGAGTGCCAGCCACTGCAGTATTAGCAGAAGTTGGTAAACGCTGATGGAATTTAGCACCTTTATATATCTGAGCTACTCAGAATAAATGAACATTTTAAAAAATATTTATTTTGTCTCCCTGAAGGTGTGAGGTCATAAAATAGCATCACTAAAGCAGACCAAAAAAGAGTAGAAAATTTCAGAAATATTGGAAGAACACCTCAATCAATGAAAACAATCACAAAAACCATATAATTTGACTAATATAAAGTGTAAGTAAGTAAATACAAACTCCTGATTTGTGTTTGTAACCCATCTGGGATGACTGAAGATGAGCAAACTAGGAGAACAGATGGGAATCTATATTAGATTAGTGAGAAATGAGATATCGTCCTAAAATTAATCTGATACTCATTTTATTGCAACAGAAAAGGAAAGGAAAAGTGTTTATAACTAATTTTGTTTTGTGTGTGTGTCTTTATTCCGTTTGTTTGTGTGTTTATTTTTAACTAGAAATATATATTTTTATTATAAACTGAGCACATGTATATGAGGATCAATGGAGGATTTCATGGACAAAAATTAAAAATTCATATCCATGATTCAGGTAGAAGAAGTTATGTTTCTGCCAGATATTTTACATTGAAATAAATATCAGACATGGAAGAAAAAGAACAGAAAGAAAAGCAAGAGAGATCAGAAAATGTGGGGTTTGTCAGCCAGATATAAAATGGCTCTAATGGCTGTTTCTATGGCAACTAAAAATGAATGGCCCTGAAGATAAACTCGGTATTTTTGCTCAGCAGGGACACTAACGTTGCTGTCTACTGGCACACACTCCAAATGGTATTCTCTGCCCCAGACTTGAGCATGTCAAGATTCAGTATCACCTCCATATAATTTCACACATACGATCTGCAACAACTTTTAAGGACAGGAGCTGGTCCCTGGTAGAGTCTCAGCCACTCTGCCCTGACCAGGATCCATTTCTTTTCTGAACTAAAGCCCACCAGTGCTCACCCATCTTTTACATATGTCAAAGCCAGCTCAGCAGTTTTTAACTCCTTGGAAGCATATTCCCTTTCATTAAGATCAGTTTACTACACGTCAATGCTATGAGATTCACGATGTCCTTCCAAGACCAGCTGAAGTCCTTCAGGCACTTGGAGCAGACATTGCCACTGGAGGAAGGAGGGCTGCCCTTCCGCAACCCCTCCTTCTCCTGCCTGCACCTCCTCTCTGTGCCTGGGCAGATTCACAGTACAGTTCACTCTAGGATCCCCCTGACCGGGCAGGATGGATGAGACTTTGCTAATTCCAGGTTCCTCTGTCCTACACATTCCCCTGAATTTACTCCCTGCTCGTCAGTCCCCTCCCTGCCCACGCTATCGCAGAGCGTGCAACACATACCCACTGCTTTGTGCAATAAAAACCTCTCCTGGTAAGCTGCAACATGGCCATCCCATTCTTTCAGACTCTTCGAATTGAAAAGAAGCAGCCAAAAGAATAATTATGTCTTGGGGCCACAATGGCGCTATGTGTGATCTGTAAAAGACCAAGGTCCAGGTGGTTTGTGGAGAGGAAGAGGCTGTTCTCCAGAGGCGACCAGCCATAAAAAGACTAGTTGCAAGTCCCTTTGCGCTGCTTGGCACTCTCTTAATTAGCAATAAAGTCGTAAGTCATGTAGACCGTGGTGAACTGGGTCAGAGCAGTGGTCTGGCTCAAAATTACCATGGTAAAAAGAATAAAGCTGACATGAGGCCATATAAGCCTTTGTATAAGCAGATGGGTGTGTCGGGGGCCGCGCGCCCAAGGGTCGGGGAAGGGCAGGGTGACCTCTTTCAGTGGCAGTTCTGGTTTATGCCAGTTTCAAACAACTGTGATACTATGGCCTTGCTTAGCACCTCAGCATGCCTTTTAGTTTGTTAAAGGTTTGGGTTTTTTCCAGAAGTTCTGGTGCCATACACAGTTAAAAAATAGCCATTTTTTTTTCAACTATGTGTGCTATAAATGTGTTGAACAAAGGATTTTCAGAGAAGAGCACCTTCAAGCAGTGAAGTGTTTTCACCCTCGCTTACTAAAATGCCCAGTGTCAAACTCGGCTGGTTGATACTGAATTAAAACCTTAGGAAGACCCATCTTGGGACACAAGCAACTCGCACAAGTCTTTTTATGAGATGACCTCTCAGTGAACTACAATATCATGTGCTTCTTTAAGGTTTGTTTTCCATTGCTCAATAAAAATTCCAGCGGGGGAATCATTCACAATACAAGCAAAAAGGAGAAGGGCATAAAATGCAGTTTACTGGGAAGAGGGAATTAACCAGCTGTAAATCTCGGCTGCCTTTGCAGTGCAGCCATTAGCTGCAAAACAGTTTGAGGAATCAGCAGAAAGGGCAGGCTGGTTTGAAGAGCAAAGAGAGCCCAGTCAGTCTAAGACATGAAACAGAATAGCTTTGTATTGAATCTGATGTTTCGTGATACAACCAGGTGTATCTTAGATGTGAATCCTCCTGACTTTACTTGGAAGCTGATGCAAAGGTTTTGAGGAAGGTATGAAATGCTGTTTGCCTGCAGGTTCAGTAAATTAGTGGATGTTGCCTGGAGTATGAACAGAAATCACAGACTACAAATGCTCAGTCAGTCTTCAGGGTGAAGATTATTTTCTTTGCATTTAGAAAACTAAATCCTGATACAGAAATAGTGCCAGCACCTTTGTCTTCATAGTGGTATGTGATGTAGTTACACATTTGCATCAGTGTAGAGGGTCTCTGGAACATAATTACTTCTGGTATAATGAACATGTAGAAATATGAGGTGATTGTGTATCACTGACTACTCTGCAGCACTGTCCAGACTGCGGTAGCACAATGAACACATGGGCTGCAAAACTGTGGGCTGTGTGTGAACTGTCGCTGTGCTAAGAGCTGGTTATGTCCTAGTCATGATACCAACGTGCCAGAAGGCTCTTTGGAGGCTACTCTTCATCTGTCTCCACATTGCTTGGATCAGGGGAACCATCTCTAACGAGCATCTGTCCCTTCAGTGTGTTGCAGTTGTCTACAAAAAGACAAGGTTTTCATCCCCAGCTCTGTGTTTTTGATTTCACTGTCAATGTCCCGTGATATTTTACATATGCTCATTGCACTGGGGCACTGGGGGAGGGTATGTATGGAAACGTACAACTTTGCACCTCTGCTCTAGTAGATGGGCACAAAATTCAACTCTGTGGCATCTTTTTTTGGGGAGGGAGGTGGTTAAGGTTAGCACGGAGTGCATTTAATAGAGCAGAGTGCAGAAAAAAAATCTCTCCTGCAGCAGATTTGTTCATCTCTCAGAGTATCTTCTTCGGCACCTGCACTCTCAGTAGTTTCAAAAGAAGCTGTGAAAACTCCAAACCTGGGAGGTACAGGAAAACCCAACAGCAGGAAAATTTCCTTCTCATTTCAGTATCTAAAGACTGGCTTTTTTGGCCATCCTGAACTCCAAAGCAAGAATAATACACCCTCAAATAGTCTTTATTGTAGTTTGTAGGTCTCTGTCTGGTTTCTATTTTGTTGTAACTCTGGATGTCCCTTTATTTATATTCATATCTGATATGATTTTTAGTGCTTCAAAACTCATAGCTTGACTTGATTACAGCTACAGAGGAAAATAATTGAAAAAATAAACTCAGGAGAGGGAAATTTTATAGTCTATCTGGACTCTCTGTGGCTGTTACTACAGTAGATGGCACTATAACTTCAGTCAAATGAGCAAGTCAGCTGAACTGGGGATCTTACAGACTCCTAAATAATAGGATTCTTTGTGCAATTTTAAAGAACATTCCAACAAAGTAAGTAAGGATTAGGCCTTTGGCATGTATCTGTGTTGTGGCCAAATTCCAGTTTCAGATTCTTCAGGTCAAATTATTTCCTTAGGAAAGCTATGATTCATGCATTCACATAATAGTTTTTCCATCTGCTTGCATTTCTCTACTAGAGACTTACTTTTGTTCCTTTTAATATTTCACCTGAAAACACATGTTTTCCGTACTAAATTCTGTGAAAATCTTTGTATTGCTATCAACGACATAACACATAACGATCTAACCTTGCTGTCATTACTAACAAAACTAATTGTGCCTTGCTATAAGTTGGGAGGATCACATCCTGGAACGATACTGCACGTACTCTGGAATTGCACATTAATTTGATCTATCTGAGCTAGAATGTGTATCTGAGACTTTTACCCATAATATTGGAGCACCCCAAAATGATTTACTGCTTGCGCTCTCATAATATTCCAGGAGATAAGATGGCAATGTTACTCCTATTTCCAAACAGAAAATCAAAGAACAAATAGGCCAAATGGCTTTGCTTTGTTCACGTAGCAAACATGTATTGGAACAGAGACTTGCATTATGTATGGAATCTATCTGTATCTCAGGTATACATAGAGCACATTTTTGTTCTGTGTATCCCATTTGAACAAAATAGTCTACATTGCTCTACACTGGTATTTAGGTGGTTCTGGTGTTTTGCGGAACGAAGGCTTGGTCTGAAGGGAGTCTTGCTGTTAAGCCCTGTATTCTGGAAAGGGCCCTAAATAATGGAGATCTGAAATAAAGATGTTTGCTTTACACAAGCCTAAGGCATTTGTAGCTGTTAGTAAATCTCATTCCAGTGTATTGAAAAAATCACAGGGCTGTAAATAAATTATTTCACTGACTTGATAATGTATTTAAAAGACAAGTTGAATCTCTCCAAGAAGCAGAGAAAGAAGTAATTCCACAAGAAAGCATGAGAGATGCAAACCTTCCTATGTGTATCGTTTTATTGTTCAGTGTATATCGAAATACAGCTGGGGCAGCTACTGCATTCCATCAGGGTCATCGCTTTCTTGAAGATAATTTTGGATATGTATGGACCTTTGTTTCTTCAGTAACACACAGCCAGAATAAAACCAGATCTTGAGGTGTAAGGGGTTTTTTTTGATTGTGTTAAAACAGAAGTGCAGAAAGGACTCTAGTTTATATTTCATTGGCATGTATATGACTGTGCTCATCAGACCAATTATGTTGCTGGTACTTCCTATAATGCAAGGACATGCTTTTCTAGTTTAAATAAAAGGGCTTTAAAGACAACAAAAGCTGAATCTGAAAGTCAGGGAGAACAAGGCAATGCTGCCTTAGGAACATTATTAGTGTAAAGAGCTCACAAAGCCTCTCCAAAAGCTAAATCTGTGACTCAAGTTTGCACTAGGGTACACTAGATTGCCAGAATAAAAGCAGAGCGCATGCTTTCATGCTAACAAGAAAAATCCTCAGAATTGTTATTCATAATGTACATTTTTCACAAGATCGATTTTTTTTTCTTACTTTGACACATAAACAATCATAACACATAAACCTCACACACATAAGCATCAAATGAGCAACTATTCAAGACATAACTTGAAACAGTAAACAACTGGCTCTAGGTAAGACAAATAATTGAAAAAATAAAAGAGTGAATCCGAACAAATAAGTGCAAACTGCAGGCGTGTTTTTTTTATTCCAAAAAGAGCGGTTACCAAGGACTATTTTAGAAGAAAAATTTACGATATAGATTTTGAAGGAAAGTATATCCACTGTGAAATACAGGTCACAGGTGTCTTCTTTCTATAGAAACTGTCTTAAAGATTAACCTAATGAGGGTTTTCATATACCTCATGTTTAAGGTCTTTGTCTAATTATTGGAAATAAGCTTCTAAGTGAAGTTCTCTCAGTAAACCTGCAGAGAAGCCTCACTCACTCCTTTAGCAAGGGGCTCCTGACCTAGATGCCTTAATTCCAACAGTGTAAGTGTCCTTCTCAGGCTACTATAATTTTGTAATATATTTCACTGAAATATTGCATACTATTCTAATAACTTGCTTGTTGGATGTGACAATTACATTATTAAACTACAAATTATTAAACTACATATTAAATTATTAAACTACAAATAATAATGGAATAAAATACAAATAATAATGGAATAAAAGGGTCATAATCCTTCATTTGTACCAGGATACTGCTTTAAGGAGTGCGTCTCTGAGAAGATTATGGTTTAATATAAGCCATTTATATATGTAAGTGAAAGAATAATCTTGAAAATATGTTCTTATAATAGTGGTTATATTAATTTTATAGGCAGAATGATTCTTTTCATCTGCCCATAACAGATTTACAAATTAAAACAAGCTCACCATGGATGTACTCAACCTACTGTTTGATTCTGCTTTGCCAAAATTATCTGAAGTCCCTTATTTCTTCCACAGGTACTATGAGGTTATGAAAATACTTGAAAAAATTATTCATTATGAACTCCATATCAGTAGGCAGTGTAGCTTCCCTGCTTTTGACCACCTGAACAATCTGGGATGACTCAGAATCACTTTACTTTTGGGAAGGTTCATTTTAGAATGCTTATCTAATTTTTTTTTAACACATTATTTGCAGGTATCTTTTCTAACCCCTTCAAACTTGCATTGCAGTTTGTTTTCTGAAAAAGAAACTCATGTAGACAGTGCCTATCCCTGATCTTCACTTGCTTCTTTTCCTGTTCTTCAGCTTTCTCATCATCTGGGGATGGAAAAATTTAGTCCTTTTTACTTTGTTTGCAGGAATGTAACACCTATGCAAAACTGTATTAAATAGAGGCCTTATGATTTAAAATGTTGGCCAAAAAGCTGAATTTGTGTACCGTGCTACTATACACTCTGACTCAGTTTTAATCTGATGGTAGGTGAGATTTTCTCCCTATATGGTCCGGGAAATGTAGCCCATAGGTAAGAATGAAAATGGTTATACTTCCTATTATGGAACAAACACAATGTGAGCGAACACATTTTCTCATACAGTCAAAGGTGTCCTTTAACTAGGAATGCTTTTTTTAAATGTAAAAGTAATTACAAATGTTTTATATTGCATTTAGCACACTTATGAGAAACAGTAAGTTTATAATAATTCTGTGATTTCATGTATTACCTGGTACATGACCGTATTGGCCAGGACTGACAGGGGATTTACATTTTTTGGTTTTCTTTAATCTTTAAGGGAAATTCAACATTTGAGTCCTCAGTAGATGACTGTTTTCTTGTAGACATGTTGATATTCCACTTGCTACGGTGAATTTAACAATCGTAAGCCAAATGAAGCACATTCACTTAACAGAAAGGCCTAAGAACTGTACAGAAACAGAGGGAAGACATCAATGTGACACTTGCATTTGGGGAGAGCAGTAACAGGCAATCACATGGTTTCTTGCATTTGTAATTCTTGGTGCCATGCCAAAGTGATCAGAGTTGTCAGCTGGTTTTTTTTTTTCCCAACTACAAAAGCATCTCCCAAATCCTCAGCAAACTCTTTAGCCTTAATTGAAAACACCTCATTGCCTGTGTTTTCTGAAAGGAGGAAAAATGTCTAAATATTTACCTTAGAGAAAAATTATTGGAAAAAATGGTGCCCTGTAGATAATTTGATGGGACCACAGGATAGTTGGTTGGTAAAAGGCGGTGATTTATGATTTACACGGTTCTCTGCACTGGAGTAAAATCTCCTAGTAAATGAATTTTTCTTCTGGTTCTGCCTCATGCCATGTCATTTTAATGCCTACAGTGATGGAGGTGGGAAGAATATCAGGAAGAAATATTCTGAAGAAACAGCAGACATTTCTGTTGCTTTCAGACATTTTAGTTAATGCTTTTCTACCTTAGAATAATAGGTGTGAGCTTTTAATTATTAGTAGGATCTCAAAATAGGCTAAGCATGGGTAAGCCAGTAGGAAATCTGAAGAAAAACTAGAAACTGATACAATTGTTCCGATGGTTTAGCAGCAGCATTTCTAACTCATACAAACCTCTCGAAGCAAAAGCACTTCTTGCTGAGACGACAGACACAAATTGTTGATTAAATCTAGCAGAGGAATAAAAAGGTCACTTTTGTAGGAGGTAGGCAATACCTCTCCCAGTTACAGCAGAGCGCTTGAGTTTCTTAAATGAGCTTTTGTTATGTTCATGCTCACAAGGGGAATGCTTGATGTGGATAATCTCTCTAATCACCATGCAATCTGAAAGTTTATTTTTTCTGGAAAGGTCACTGCAAGAGCTTTGCAAGCACTGCAAGAGAGAGAGGATGCAAAGGGTGTGAACTCTGAGAAGTTGTAAACCGAGAGGGGAGAAAAATCCTGTGCTTGTAGGGCTGAGGAGAGGAACAAAAGAAGGAATGAAGATGAACCAGAGAACAGAGGGGAATACAACAAAAATGTCACAAGTGGCGTGAAATGTCTTCTGTAGGGGAATCAGTGGGAGTTGTATGCTATCGGTGTCTAAAGCTGGCAACAGAGACTCTCAGGACAGCAGTGAACACTATTTAGCTGAGGAAGGATATCACCAGATTTTGTTTCTTTTCTCTTGCATTATTCATTATTTTGTCTGTTCTGGTTTATATCCTCTACTTTTACCCTCTGTGTGTGAGCAGGTACATTACTCTAAAAGCATCCTTCATCATACGTAGTGTGAACTTCCAGATATGGTAACTGGAAAGGCTGAAATATTTTCCCTATGCATTTCAGGGGAGGCAAAAGATAACCTTAATGTGTATCTTTAGACATATTTTGTAAAAATATTTACACTCTGTGCCTGGTTAGTATGAATAGTTAAAAATTATCACAAACACTGTAACTTGAAACAGGATATTGTATTGATTTCATTGGCTTACACAACCAGGACTTACAATGTGGCAGTGTGAAGATTATCTAATATATGATAGCAAAACTCCCAAACCCACTGAAAAAATCCACTATATATATCTATCTTCACTGTGTAGTCCTAGAATCCCAGGATTACATGATAACTGAGTCTGGAAGGGATGTCAGGAAGTCTGCAGCCCAGCCTCCTGCTCTAAGCAGTGTCAGCCATGACATCAGACCAGGTTACTCAGGGGTCTTTCCAGTCGAGTCTTGAAAACCTCCAAAAATGGAGACTGCACAGCACCTCTGGAAAACCTGTTCCAGTGTCTGACTCTCCTCAATGTGAAAAATGTGTGTGTATATACTGGTGAATGCCAGTGAGCCAATATTGTTCTTCAGAAAGATGTACGGGTCAGAAGCATATAAAGGCTTCAGGTTGATACTTCTAACTATCCATACCAGGATTCCTGAATTATGTTTTTTTAACCGTGCTCTATGTGTGTAAGTGTATATATTTCTGGAAGGCTGAAAAGAATACAGAGGATTGCTGATTAAACAGAGCCCCTCACAAATGCCCAGCTGGCTAACATCCAAACCAGATTAACATCTAAAAAAGGCTAGAATTTGTACATTCAGGTGAGTATTTTATGATATGTAATACAAGAAACATCTGTGGCTCCAATCAGCTTCTCAGGAAAGGAAGCTCTGATTACAAAGCTGTCACAGCAGTATACGCTAATCTATATATTTAATGGAAATTTCAAGGAGAGGAGAACACTGAACAGTTCTCACCTCTGGAGGTGGGAAGTAATGTGAATTGCAACCCTTCAAAACTCCAGAGACAGAACCTAATGATTCATGAGATTAAAAGTAGGGGGGTTAAAAGTAGTAAATGTTCTTTTTGTTGTTCTGCTCGTTCAAAATCCATCTAGTTCACATTTTCTGGCTACACAGGCCTGAAATCTATTGAAAAATGCAGCTACTTAAAAAGCAATTGAGACCATTGTATAATCCAATGGAACTATGAGTTTGGCTTTATACTGACAAACGGGGCCTTTACACTGCAAAAGGGCCTTGGTGTATGTAAGAGTCAGGCCCAGGAGTTTTAGTCCAGTCAGATCAATATCTTCTACAGCAGGATGATAATTAAATCCACCAAACCTAAGGCATGAGTTTCTGCTTTTTACTAACAAAAATCTCAGCTCAAGAGAGAAGAAAGCTGATGCTTTCTTCTGAAATGCTGAACTGATCCTGCTCTATAGATCATCCCTCCTCCCTAAGTAATGTAGAGGCATGTGCTGGTTTTGGCAAAACAATTGGAAAAGTGACCCAAGCCCTCAGCCTCTGGAGGCGACTCCTGTCCGGAGTAAAGGAAAGGTATCCCTTCAAAGAAGATGTTACATATTGACTAGGAAAATGGACAATCATGGAGAAAGGAATCCAGTATCTAAGGGAATTAGCTGTGCTTGAGGTGATTTATGGTGACCTGGATGATCAACAGTCATCCAAAGATCCAGATGAAGCAGAGTGCGCACGACCCATGTGGTAGAAGTTTGTACAGAGCGCACCATCCTCATATGCAAACTCATTGGCAGTAATGTCCTGGAGAGAGGATGAGGCACCAACAGTGGCAGAGGTGATTGATAAACTCTGGGAGTATGAAGCAAATATCTCTTCCTCGCTCATCTCTGCTGTGGAGAAGCTATCCCAAGGGGTCCAGCAACTCAAAGAAGATATGTCCTACTCCACACCTCTACAGAGTAGTGTCTCACCTGTTAGGAATTAGCGTACTTTTGCTCAAAGGAGAGGAAACACACCATGGGCCACCCTATGGTTCTACCTGCGTGACCATGGAGAGGACGTGAGGAGGTGGGATGGCAAGCCTACCTTGACCCTAGAGGCACAGGTATGTGAGCTGCAAGGAAGAACAGTCACTCAGGGAGGTTCTTCCAGGAAAGCTGCTGCTCCAGTTTCCAGTGGGCAGGTCCCCAGAAAGAGGAGTAGAAGTGCTGATTTTATTTCTGAGCTTAATAGAGAGACTCTTGATTCACATTTACAAGAAGTGAGTTGTGAATGCCATGATCGAGACTAGAGGGGCCCTGCCTCCAGCCAGGTGGAGGAAAGGGTTAAGCGGGTTTACTGGACTGTGTGGATCCGATGGCCTGGCACATCAGACCCAAAGGAGTATAAAGCTTTAGTGGACACCGGTGCAGAGTGCACCTTAATGCCATTTAACTGTATAGGGCAGAACCCATCAGCATTGCTGGAGTGACAGGGGGATCCCGAGAGCTAACTGTGTTGGAGGCCGAAGTGAGCCTAACAGGGAATGAGTGGCAAAAGCACCCCATTGTGACTGGCCCCAAGGCTCCATGCATCCTTGGCATAGACTGCCTCAGGAGAGGGTATTTCAAGGACCCAAAAGGGTGCAAGTGGGCTTTTGGTGTAGCTGCCTTGGAGACAGAGGAAATTAAATAGCTGTCTACCTTGCCTGGTCTCTTGAAGGACCCTTCTGTTGTGGGGTTGCTGAGGGTCAAAGAACAACAGGTGCCAGTTACCACCACAACAGTGCACCAGCGGCAATATTGCACCGAGACTCTCTGATTCGCATCCATGAGCTCATTCACCAACTGAGGAGCCAAGGAGTCATCAGTAAGACCCACTCACCCTTTAACAGTCCCATATGGCCAGTGCAGAAGTCTAACAGAGAGTGGAGGCTAACAGTAGACTATCGTGGCCTGAATGAAGTCACACCACCGTTGAGTGCTGCCGTGCCAGACATGCTAGAGCTTCAATACAAACTGGTGTCAAAGGCGGCCAAGTGATATCGCTAATGCATTCTTCTCAATCCCTCTGGCAGCAGAGTGCAGGCCACAGTTTTCTTTCACTTGGAGGGTTGTCCAGTACACCTGGAATCGACTGCCTCAGGGGTGGAAACACAGCCCTACCATTTGCCATGGACTGATTCAGACTGTACTGGAACAAGGTGGAGCTCCCGAACACCTATAATACATTGACAGCATCACTGAGTGGAGCAACACAGAGGAAGAAGTTTTTGAGAAAGGAGAGAAAATAGTCCAAATCCTTCTGAAAGCTGGTTTTGCCATAAAACAAAGTAAGGTCAAGGGACTTGCAGAAGAGATCCAGTTCTTAGGAATCAAATGGCAAGATGGACGTTGTCAGATCCAATGGATGTGATCAACAAAATAGCAGCCATGTCTCCACCAAATAGCAAAAAGGAAACACAAGCTTTTTTAGGTGTTGTGGGTTTTTGGAGAATGCATATTCCAAATTACAGTCTGATCATAAGCCCTCTCTATCAAGTGACCCGGAAGAGTGATTTCCAGTGGGGCCCTGAGCAAGGACAAGCCTTTGAACAAATTAAACAGGAGATAGTTCATGCAGTAGGCCTTGGGCCAGTCTGGGCAGGACAAGATGTAAAAAATGTGCTCTACACTGCAGCCAGGGAGAATGGCCCTACTTGGAGCCTCTGGCAGAAAGCACCAGGGGAGACCCAAGGTTGACCCTTAGGATTTTGGAGTCGTCGATACAGAGGGTCCGAAGCCCGCTATACTCCAACTGAGAAAGAGATATTGGCAGCATATGAAGGGTCCGAGCTGCTTCAGAAGTGGTTGGTACTGAAGCACAGCTGCTCCTGGCACCCCGACTGCTGGTGCTGGGCTGGATGTTCAAAGGAAACATCCCCTCTACACACCATGCAACTGATGCTACATGGAGTAAATGGGTTGCACTGATCACCCAGCGGGCTCAAATAGGAAACCCCAGTCGCCCAGGAATCTTGGAAGTGATCATAGACTGGCCAGAAGGCAAAGATTTTGGAATATCACCAGAGGAGGAGATGACACGTGCTGAAGAAGCCCCACTGTATAACAAACTGACAGAAAATGATAAGAAATACGCCCTGTTCACTGATGGGTCCTGTCGCCTTGTGGGAAAGCACCGGAGATGGAAGGCTGCTGTATGGAGTCCTACGTGACAAGTAGCAGAAACTGCTGAAGGAGAAGGTGAATCGAGCCAGTTTGCAGAGGTGAAGGCCATCCAGCTGGCCTTAGACATCGCTGAACGGGAAAAGTGGTCAGTGCTCTATCTCTATACTGACTCCTGGATGGTGGCAAATGCCCTGCAGGGCTGGCTACAGCAGTGGAAGCAAAACAACTGGCAGCGCAGAGACAAACCCATCTGGGCTGCCACACTGTGGCAAGATATTGCTGCCCGGGTAGAGAACCTGGTTGTAAAGGTAGGTCATGTGGATGTTCACGTCCCCAAGATTGGGGCCACTGAAGAACATCGAAACAACCAGCAGGCAGATCAGGCTGCCAAGATTGAAGTAGCTGAGGTGGATCTGGACTGGCAGCATAAGGGTGAATTACTTCTAGCTCGGTGTCTCCATGACACCTCAGGCCATCAAGGGAGAGATGCAACATACAGGTGGGCTCGTGATCAAGGGGTGGACTTGACCATGAATGCTATTGCACAGGTTATCCACGAATGTGACACATGCGCTGCAATCAAGCAAGCAAAGTGGGTAAAGCCTCTGTGGTATGGGGGACGATGGCTGAAATAAATATGGGGAGGCCTGGCAAATTGACTATATCACACTCCCACAAACCCATCAAGGCAAGCACCATGTGCTTACAATGGTAGAAGAACGACTGGCTGGCTGGAAACATATCCTGTGCCCCACACCACTGCCCAGAACACTATCCTGGGTCTTGAAAAACAAGTCCTGTGGCGACATGGCACCCCAGAGAGAATTGAGTCAGACAACGGGACTGATTTCCGAAACAACCTCATAGACACCTGGGCCAAAGAGCACGGCATTGAGTGGGTGTATCACATCCCCTATCACACACCAGCCTCTGGGAAAATTGAATGGTACAATGGACTGTTAAAAACTATGCTGAGAACAATGGGGGGGTGGAACATTCAGGCACTGCGATACACATTTAGCAAAGGCCACCTGGTTAGTCAACACGAGGGGATCTGCCAACCGAGCTGGCCCTGCCCAGTCAGAAATCTTACATACTGAAGAAGGGAACAGAGTCCCTGTAGTGCATGTAAAAAATATGCTGGGGAAAACAGTCTGGGTTCTTCCTGCCTTGGCCAAAGGCAAACCCATTTGTGGGATTGCTTTTGCTCAAGGACCTGGGTGCACTTGGTGGGTGATGCGGGAGGATGGAGAAGTCCAATGTGTGCCTCAAGGGGATTTGATTTTTGGCAAAAACAGCCAATGAACTGAACAGCATAATGCAAACTGCTATATAATATTGTGTGTCACCTCTGTGTTGTATCAATGATACCATAGTACAAACCTCCCAATCCATGGAAGATAAACTTTGAAACAAGCAAAGTGCAGCAGTGATGGAACGATGACTGACTTGGTGTGCAGCAACCCAACACCACACACACCATCTCTCCTGCCCTGAAAGATGACGGAGCCCGGAGTCATGGACTGGATGAACTCAATGGACATTTTAATGGACATTCTACAGGGAAGGTCCGTAAACTAAGGGAACGATGTCTGTGTATTATGTCAAAGGATGGGACGGGGAGGGGTGGTGGTTGGTAAGGTTGTATTGGATGGTATGGGTCCTGGGCATAGTGTAAATAGTATGGAACAAGGGGTGGAGAATGTGCTGGTTTTGGCTGAGAAAGGGTTAATTCTCTTCACTGTAGTGCCTGTAGTAGTCAGGGACCTTTCCAGCTTCCCATGCTCTGCCACGCGGGCAAGAGGCCAGGAGGGGCAGGGCCACAGTCAAGACAGCTGACCCTGACTGGCCAATGGGATGTTCATTCCATACCATGTGATGCCGTGACCAGCACATTAACGGGGGCAGTTGGCGCGCGGGGGTTGTTGCGGCTCGGGGACTGGTGGCATTGGGTCAGCGGGTGGTGAGTGGCTGTGTCACGTGCATTTTGTTTTGGTGGTTCATTCCCCTTCCCCCCCTCCCGCCCCGTGTTTCGTGCCTCTCATTGTTTTCCTTTCCATTGCATCGTTGTTTTTGTTTTATTTTGATTATTAAACTGTTCTTATCTCAACCCACAAGCTCTACCCTTCTGATTCTCTCCCCTGTCCCACTGGTGTGGGAGGGGACAAGCGGCTATGTGGGGCTGAGTTGCTGGCTAAACCACAGAAGAGGATGGATGGGTCTGACATTGGCTCTTCTGCATGCTATCCTGCTTGCCCAAAGATCTCACCTGACTTCAGAGCTGTGTGTTAAAACTGTATTTCTGACATACCATCCTCTGCCCTGTCCTTGCAATGTCCTTTGCACTGTGACTTGGTGACATTACTGGAAGACAGTCCTACAGCTGTTTTCCTTAGTGCCTGACTGCACTCCAGAAACTGTCTCAGCTGCTGAGTGGTTAGGACTCTTCCAAAATAGTTATCTTTTTTTCAGGGCATAAAGGTTTTAGGGTGACAATGCAAAATCTGAGGATAAGCCAAGTCCTAACATCCTTCCTGAGATATTGCAATTTTACTCTTGTCAAAACTCCCACTGACTTCACTAAGTCTATTGAGATTTGACCTTATCACATTAGCACATTGCAATCAGCTATAAAAGCAGCAACAGAGCTGAATACCAAAGAATAACATCAGAGCAATATACGTTATTTCCATCCAAGTAAAAAGATCTTCTGGGATTTTCTTTTCTGGCCAAATCTAAAGCTAAACACATTACTCATCTGTGCATAAGTTTGCTTTCCAAGCCAAAACTCACTAGAAAAACAGGAAATAAGAAGATTGTGATATATAAAACTAGGTTGCTCTGCTCTGTTAATTTGTCAAAGCCACAAAATATGTTTTCCATTAGCTTTCAAGTACGGGATGTAATGTTTAGTGCATCTGTCTACCCATCAATCCGTCCATCCATGCATCCATCCATGCATCTTATTTTTTCTGAGCAGAGCAAAAGTTCAGCACAGTTTTCAGCTATACGTACTAGAGTCTTTTGTTTAGAGAAAGCAACTGGCAACAAAATTAAGATTGCGTTTTGCTTTTACAGGTAAGACTATCTCTGTGAAAGGGGAGTAAATCAGAGCCAAGAACCTCATGAATAAAAGCGCGGTTCTGCTAGTGCCAGTCTCAGCAGTTCAGAAGGTGCAGTTCTTCCTAAATGCAGTCCTAAGCAGCTCCTACACTCCTAGGCAGCACTAGGCACTCTTAGGTCAGCTAAGAGAGAGGAAAGTCATTGGAAAAATCCCATTGATTTCCAAGTGCACTGCATTACACCCTAAAGAGTACGTTCACCCTTCGTTTCCACACTCCTTAACTTGCATCCTCTCACTAAACCTCCATGCAGTAACCAACCCCTGTAGCTCTGTATTTTCTGACCATGTTTTCAGAATGGGATGAAGTGATTTGGTGACTGGTGATTTTTGAAAGACTTAGGTCTTAATAGTTTATATACTGCATTTAAGCCTTGGAAACTCTGGCAACTTTGGCTGCCTGTGCTGAAAATGGAAATAAAAATTTTCATTTTTTATTTTTGTAAATTCCAAATATATATATATATATGACTATGCTGTATAGATGTGGGAAGTAATGATCATCATTGAATCTTGATACATCCGAGCACTCCAATTTTTAACAATAGATTTTGCTAGAAGTACATGGGTTTTTTTACTTACACTTCTATATTAATTGTGCTTGTAATGATTATATGGGAGAAATCGAAGCCCCATTTACTTGTAAATATATTGGTCCTAAATATAGAGCCCAGGCAAGTATAGTTCAAGTCTTTCTCTTAGTTTATTAAATCTTTGGACAGCCTTGTTAAAGCTGTGTTAAAGTATAGAAATGTTACTGATGATACTGGTGTAATAGCACCTGAATAGACAAACGGATGTATTTAAGCTAACTTTAGTAAGACTCCAATACATACACAGAAATTTTTGAAGATAAGTTATTCTAACCATATACTAAATTTGTTCAAATGCATACCTTGTCTTGTATTGAACTTGCCCGGGTAGGTGAGCCTTCAGTGGCGATGTCTCTTTGTCTGTTATCTGATCTTTGGATAGCACAGTTTTCAATTATTAAATCCATACAATCTTCTGTGCAATTAAAAGTGTGTCAGTCCATTAAATGCCAATGCTAAACTAGTGGTCTGTCCTTGTCTTCTTGTTATGTTCCCTTCAAAGTTCATATTTTATGAAAGAAAGGTGGAATAGCAACACCAATATGCATAGATGATGGGGTAAAACTCAAACCTTTGCATACTTCCCAGATTATTAGCACTATACTTGAGGAATCCACAAAAATTACAAATGCAGTCTTATGGCTTAGTGTTTACAATAGACAAAGAATAGATAGGAATTACGGCTAACATGCAAGTTGGGTGATTGCTGCTGGCAGTCCTTATAAAACCAAGTGAATGCTGGGAATGCTGAATATGTCTTTTAAAGAATTTCTTGAACATTCAATACAGAATACAGATATGAAGTCATTGAAATAATATATTAGCAATTTCTCCCCTACAAAAGGTGGTTTTTAAAATGGCAGAAGCTATAATGAATTTCAGGACTTTGGTGCGGATCACATAGTGACAGTACAGCTGTGATTTTGCAAGGAGGTGAAGCCAGAAAATGTCATCACTGTGGGGAGTGAGTGGGCTTTTTGTCAAGACTAACCTCATCTTTGTCCAGGTGAGCTACAAATGTGAAACTGAAGCTAGGTATAGGCTTGGCCTTGTGTGAGAAGCAAACTACATTTTAATATATTAAGTAGGTATTTAAATCATTGCGCCAAATTTCTTACTGGCATGGACAACCCTAGGTGCCAGTAAGCATATGCTACATATATTGTAGCCATGTAATCGCTATTATTAGTACTGCTTATTTTTTAATAACAGTTTAAAAAACAAACCCAGAATTTGTAGCTGATATATGCTGCTAAACACTATACACTCCAAAGAGTGTCCAAAAGTCTTAAGCAATTCCACAGTTCTTCACAGAAGCAGAGTTGCAAGATAGGACCCAGAAGCAAAGCCAAAATATGTCCAAAATTGTGCCTAATTTCTGTGGCAGGAACATATTCTTTCAGTGGTAATTGAGACGGGTTCAAATATGCTATTGTACTTTGGCCTGGAATTTTTCAAATCTGAAACATCAGATACTCATGACCACATCTGTTCCTAAGGCCGAAAGACCAGATCTTGTGAAGGACTTTGGTACCCATAGTGGACCATGAACACCAGCACCCAAAATTGCCACCCTTCAGACCAGTGCTTAGATATGACCTCAGCAGAGAGGCATCTAAAATCCTTGGCTTTTCAAAGGTCCTGAGGGTTCAGCCTCTGGACATGAGCAGAAGCACTTCAGTTCCAACAGGGCTCAGCAAATTGTTTTCTGTCTCGTGCATGTACTGCATGTACCTCACCAGAATTCAGAAACAAGAGTTTATCTGCTGAAGTATCTTTGGTGGTCTGCTCCAGGAGGTGCTAAAGCCTCTCTCTCAGGCATCAGCAGAGACGTTCTCAGAGGGTACTGATTCCACTTTTGTGGTGCGGTTGGTGTGGCACCGTCTCTCCTTTTTCACAGGGCTGCACCAGAGTTGAAGTCCTCTCTTTTGCCTAGGAGCATTAACAGCTCCTATTTCACATCTCCCATCTCTTTTAGAGACTGGCCTAACCACTAATCTGTGAGTTACTCCACCTTCCAGTTGAATCTGTGCCCCCATGAAGAAAAGAATTAACAGTTTCTGAGGCCAGAGGGAATACCCAGATGGAGCCTGGCTTTGTGACTGCAGTCCTCTCACTGGTGGGCAGGATGCTCAACCTGCCCTAGAGGCAGCGCCTGTGATACTGGAGAAAGACCAGTTCCCACCAGCTGCTGTTTCTCCAGACAGTGGCTGAGACTTGCCACTGGGAGCAGCAGGACAGCTGGAGGAAGCTGTGAAGAAGGACACTGTGGAGGGGGCCACCAGTAGCAACGGGAAGTGCCTATAAGGAGACAGAAGGCATATCTGAGAGATGAGTGTGCCCACCTTCCTCCCTGTGCCCCTGCTCCTTGCAGCCTTCCTGGCACAGACAGCAGTGTGGCTGAAGGTGCTGGCTAGGGAGGAAGGACATTAAAGACTTGCATTTCAAGAAAGAATGAATCAATGAAAGCCACTTATTCTGGCACTAAATAAACCAAAAACATCTATTCTGTGAGCAGGCGCTGGACCTGGCGTGACTGGCCTGCCACCTGAGTAGCACTCACCCTTTCACTGGCATTTTGCCACCCTTGGACGTTGCCTGCACCATTAGGAGCTAAACGCTTGAGTGGTGAGCGTGCTGTGCGACCAGATTCACACTCTGCAGGCATGCTCCTTAACTGAGGATGTGTCTGCCTATTATGCAGTCTCTGTGATTTATCATTTGCCAGACTGAATACCCTCATCAACAGCCTTGTGTTCTCAGTGAGATGTTTTGTGCTGGGGGAGTGGGAGGGTTCAGCAGAGTCCTCCTTCCCCATTCTTCATAAGCAGGCAGTCTCTTTCCTTCCCCCATGCAAAGCAAGCATTCAACTATCGGGGGAAAAATCAAGCTGCTGGGACAAGTTGTAAACTTCTGCAGCAAAAAGCACAGGCAATTAAGTCCAGGGACTGGTTCTTTATTATAGGCTTTTCATTCCAGGTTCATGCATGGGACATTTGGATTCATGCGGGGTGTGAAGCTGAGCAAAGGGGCATAGAGAATGAAGGATTAAAGCAAAGGGAGGGTGGGGTGATGGAAACTGTGGGAGGAAAGAACGAGTGGGAAGAAAGAAGGGAGGAAGGGAGGGGAGATAGGAATGGTACAGACAGTTGAAGAATGGGAACGGGTTAGTAGGTGATCACACAGATGATGTGAATCATCCTGTGCTGATCTCTTCTTCCACTCTGTTGACTGCTGGAGCTATCATTTGACATTTTTTCATTATGTCTTAGTGAGAATAGAAATATCTCTCGTGTTTCTAGTGAGCAGAAGTTAAAGACTAGAAACAAGTAGCTTTTGGAAGATATGCAGTTCCTCACTGATCTGGAAACAGAGCTGAACTGGAAACTTCATTTAAAAAAGTTTAAGTCCTTGCCAGCTGGCAGATTTCCTACTTTTTAAAGGGGTGATTACAGTCCAATAATGTGTTTTGCTAAATTGTGGAAAATGATTCATTTTTAATGTGGCATCCCCAAAAGTTTTTTTCACCAAGTCATTTTTTCTTCTCTCATAATCAATTTGAGATGTGTAAATATCAGTACATGATATTTGCAACTGGACTCAGTTGCAGAGCTTTTCTGGAATTAAACTCACCATCTACCAGACATCTGAGCATTTTTGTAAGGAACAGTAAGACAAGCTTTAAGGGTTTGTCTTTCCTTGTGGGCTGCAGGATTTGGCTAGACCAGTTGTACAGAAGATATATCTGTCTTGAAGACTTTTCTGGATCTGAGCAGGGATCTCTTGTGCTGCATCTTCCACCACAAATATCCCCCTTGAGGTTCATTTGTCTGTCCCAGTAGCGTTGCCAAGAAGAACTAATTGAAGTAGCATCTAAGAGTATTGTTGGACACTGTGATTTTAATTTCCAAAGTGGCTACAGTAATTTTTTTCAGCTGGGCCTCGGTGCTCTTGTTGGCAGCCATCTTGTTTGAGAGGATGACTCTCCATTCTTCTCAGCTTTCAGCAGAGTCTTCTGTCACCAGATACTTTCTTGACGGTATTTTTGAAAGCTTTGAGGCACCCACTGTTTTATTCTGGAGGGTTTGGATGGAAGCTCTGTAGGTAAGTGGGTATCCAGAGACATCTGACCCTGGCTGAGTACATCCCTCTGGGCCACGTGGACCTCCTGGGGTCCCTCCAGCTGTGCTCCCCAAGGTGGACGACAAATCAGAGAGAAGGTGGCTTTGTTTTGCTTCTGCTGCCAAGTGTAGCAGAAGCCTAAGGGCAACTTTTACTGAGTGTAAAATTTCCTATATATTATCAATTAGAGGGGGTTCTCTTGACCACAGTTTTGCTGGTGAGCCACCAGTGTCATGTCAGGCATTACAGAGACAAAACCCCATCAACTAGATTACCATGACTATATCCCAAACACTGCTGTAGACTAGAAGGAGCTATGTACACTATACACTATAGGGAGGTAATCTAGCAGCCAAGGTCTGAAAAAGGAATGAAAGACCTGTAAATAAGGGCAAGGAGCATTAGTTCCCTGTTAATGAGCACATACAGGATGTGCATGGCAAAGCTCCTATGCAAACAAATACAAGATAAGCCCATCCAGGTACTGCTGGTAAGACATAGCAGAAGCCGCGTTGACAGTTTTGCGTATTAGGTTTACCTCCATGACTTTGGAATGAAGAGCTCTGGAAACCAAAAAGACAGGCGATCATAGAAGCACAGTTCATGGCATATTTCCAAATCAAAGCAGAAGAATCATCTTGTTAGAGGGTTTAGATTATTTGTGTCTTCTTCATCAAGTTGGTTTGTCTGAGGTTAAATTTTATCTGTATCTCATTAAAAAGAGTAAATAACCTATTGTCATGACTTGATGGTGTTGCAAGGGCAGGTCTTCCCGTAACTCCAACATCAACATGTGGAACTGCTGTAATCCAAACCTGGAACTGTTCACTAAACAAAAATAGGCCCTCACTTTGTTTTTGGTTTTCAAACCTTATTGCAAATCCCATATCCTTTTTTTTTTTTTTTTTTTTTGTTGAAATGATGCTCAGCATTCCAGTAAGACTGGAAATCTTAATTAATTTATAAATCATACTTTATTTCCAATGTGATACAGGGAACAGTTTCATCTATGCCTGCTGTCAGAACTTTTCAAACTGGAGGTGTATCAACAAAAATTATATGTTCCTTGTTGTGATTTGTGTGTTTTATGACAACAAGGTAGAAGAGGAAGATTTACTGGGAGAAGATTGCCAGATTCTGTCCAGAGAGTAGAGAAGGTCTTTAGCTCTCAACTAGGCTGAGTGCTTGTTCCTGACCAAGCCAATAAAGTCCTGGCACTGTAACAAATGCTGCATGTGTATTTGAAGATTTGGGAGGGAGACAATGAATAATAAAATATCACAGAATAGTAGGGGTTGGAAGGGACTTCTGGAGATCCTCTTGTCCAGCCCCCCTGCTTGAGCAGGTACACCTAGAGCAGGGGGCACAGGAACACGTTCAGCTGGGTTTCGAATGTCTCCAGGGAAGGAGACTCCACAACCTCCCTGGGCAGCCTGTTCCACTGCTCTGTCACCCTCACAGTAAAGAAGCTTTTTCTCGTGTTTAGCTGGAACTTCCTGTGTTCTAACTTGTGCCCATTGCCCCTTGTCCTGTCATTGGGCACTGCTGAAAATCAGAGTCTAGTCCCATCATCCTGACACCCACCTTTTAGATATTTATAGGTATTGATGAAATCCCCCCTCAGTCTTCTCTTCTCCAGGCTGAACAAACCCAGGTGTCTCAGACTTTCCTCATATGGGAGACGATCCAGTCCCCTGATCATCTTGGTAGCTCTCTGCGGGACTTGCTTGAGCAGTTCCCTGTCCTTCTTAAACTGGGAGGCCCAAAACTGGACACAGTACTCCAAATGTGGTCTCACTAGGGCAGAGCAGAGTGGGAGGATAACCTCTCTCTCTCCACCTGCTGGCCACACTCCTTTTAATGCACCCCAGGATACCGTTGGCCTTGGCCACAAGGGCACATTGCTGGCTCATGGTCACCTTGCTGTCCACCAGCACTCCCAGGTCCTTCTCAACAGAGTTGCTTTCCAGCAGGTCAGCCCCCAGCCTGTACTGGTGCATGGGGTTGTTCCTCCCCAGGTGCAGGACCTTGCACCTGCTCGTGTTGAATTTCATGAGTTTCCCCTTGGCCCAGCTCTCCAGCCTGTCCAGGTCTCGGTGGATGGCAGCACAGCCTTCTGGTGCATCAGCCACTCCTCCCAGCTTGGTATCATCAGCCAACTTGCTGAGGTTACACTCTATCCCATCATCCAGTTCATCGATGAATATGTTGAACAGGACTGGACCCAGCACAGACCCCTGGGGAACACCGCTAGTTGCAGGATATCCTAATTGAATGAGGGTAGAGTTAGCTTTGAAAGCCACAACAGCATTTTTTTGCAGATGTCCAAATGAAAGCACATCTCATTATAGATATAAAAAAATAATCCTAAGCATTCCAATTATCTATTAAAAATGTGTGTCTCCTATAATTTATGGAGACTGTGAGCTTTAGAAAGCTGTTTCCCCTGTTTGTCCTCCTTGCCACTGCTGATGGAATAAACCACAAACTCTGAATTCCAAGAAAACAGCTGAGTACCAATCAGCTAGTGATTAGTAAAAGTAGTAAATATGAAAGATTTACTTTTAGTGATTACTAAAAGTAGTAAGTATGAAAGAGCAGGTTTGTTCCTGTGCTAACCCAGTTGCTGTCTCCCACTAAACATACAGACCTTCCAAGAGAAGGAAATAAATCTTTCACTCCCTAGAGTAAAAGGCACAAGTCAGAAACCATGGGAGAAACAAGCAACAGAAATAAGAGAAGCTGTGCTGTACCAGCCTGGAGAAAGATGACCAAGTAAAAGAAAACCTCCAAACAAAGGAATGATTTAGATTCTGTACAGAGGCTCTTCCTGGGGCTTCATAGTGACATTACAATTTGACCACTGTGAAAGGCTCACCATTCTGGTGGAATTAACAGGTGAAAAGGGACCAAACAGTCCTTAGAGGCTGCTGGATATTGGGATATCATTTGATATTAGCTGCCAGATATTGGCATTCTATGATATCCAGCAGCATAATGAAGAAGCCTAGATACAAGATATCTACTCTCATGAAAAAGAAAAAATGAGAAAGAAAAGAAGAACCATTTGCTTCTATCGGGCTTGGGGTTCCCCCCCTCCCCCACCAATATTTCGTTTGTTGATTATTATTTTTTTACATTCATGGAATCTCTAACATGGCTTCCAAAATGTTTTAGAAGTAAAAGAGAGCTGTACACAAAAAAGTTGCTGATTGTTAGCAAATTTAAGGCAAATAAAATGAGGGATTCAAGATAAGGAAATCTAAGAGGTATCAAGATTAAAATTAATAGTTGAGGCTTAATGACAGTAGTACTATGAAAATCAGTAATGTGTTTTCAAGTAGATATATGAGTATGTGCAGGAACAGGATCTTGGAGGAGTGTGTACATCAGCTGCACAGTAAGCAGTGGAAAGAAAGCAAAAAGGATAAGTTTAAAATGAGAACCTGAATAAGTGCTGTTGGTACTGAAGTGATTAAACTGAGAGAACTGTGGGTTTAGTATGTGTATTTGAAGATTTGAGATTGAGAGAATGAATTATATTCTTATTGAAGAAGGATACAGTTGTCTTTGATAGCCAGAAGTCAGCTTTGTGTGTGTTTCTAATTGATGTGTTAAAGCCAATTTTTCTGATTATGTAAAGAGGGACTGCTGGTTTAAGTTAAGGCATAAAGTTCATCTTTCGTCATAGAGAAGAGGTGGAAGCAATGGATAACATACACAAAGTAAAGACTGACAAACAGATCACCAGAATCTCACCAGTGGAGAGAGAGGTTCCTTAGCTTTGTTTTAACTGTTGGTTGTTTTTTTTTTTTCTGGTTTTATTATCATGTACGTGCAAGTGCAATGGAAAAGAGATAATTTTATTATCAGATTGATTGCTATAGCTGAACTTAAAAACAAGATAAAAATATTAACAAATTGAGGTAACATGGAGAAACATCTCCCACTTTAACCATGCCTCCATCTCCAAACATGTTAAACTGCTTTCCCTCAGTGAGGACAAATGTACCTGCATTATTAATAGGAGTCGTGACTAACAGATCACTAATACATAAATGAACAATGTCTGTGTATGTAACAAAGTACATACAGGTAGCTGTGGGTTCATGTCTAAAATATTGAGCACTATAAAAAAAGGAAAGGTGAATCAGTTAAGTATAGAAATGTTTATTATGGTAAAAAGTACTTTGAAAGATTGTGTAGCATTATGTGTAGTTTTGCAGCATTGAGGTCAGAAAAAAGTCACTTTGTGCAGGGCTATATTGGGGATATTTTTAAATTCTTATGGGAGGAAATTGATGGAAAGGAAATACATGGTCAAAACCAGAGGTTTGTCATTTGTGGAGACCAACAACCAAAACTTTTTGTACGTGTACAATATGCAAGCATTCCTGTTCAATGAAAAAGGAGTTTCTTTGCTAAAAGAGCTGACCAGGTAATGTTAGAAATGTACAACAATGTTAAAATAAAAACATGTTGCCACTGGGGTCATATAATTGCAAATCCACCTGCTTACTCAGGGTGTGCTAACCCAAAATATATTCTGTTTTAACCTTGCTATTTATCAGTTGAGATAGATTAGAGCAAGAGAAAACTTTCTGGGTGGCTTTACTGTTCAGATATGGCTAGTTTAAATTGCAAATCAGCCTGTGCAAAACGTGTGAAAACCTGCACCTACAGCCATCAGATGAGTGCTTATATTTTAACATAATCATATGTGACCTTATAGATTGGTTAGAAACAGGTCAGTTGTGTATGTAAGTCTTTTCAGTGCATAAAGTGACAAAAATATATGTATTATTTGTAGTGCAATCTCCAGGAAGGGACATGATTACAGGTACATGACATGCATGGAAATGGCCATCAGACTCCATCACATAAAGGCAGTTGTTTGATAACTTTAAATTGGTGCCTTCAGGTACCTGCTAAACTACTGAGGTACATGCTAAAACACCCTACCTTTACTGGATTCATCAGCTAGGTAGCTTTCCAGAAATTACAGTCTGTTAGAGTAACAAGAATACTCATATTGCAGCCATGGTGGGAATATAATGATGGCTGAATAGCAGAATGCTAATGGTGGCTTCCCACAGTTACAGGCATTTTCAAATGGGGCTTTCCCTTTTACAGATGTCATTTTAATTGTTATAATGATTTTGTTAACTGTGCAAATTGTTTTGCCTATAAAAAGGAAATGCTTAGCAAATTTAGTAACCAAAGCTGTGAATTACAGGTCAACCACAGGCCTGTAACCGTCATTATGAGGCAGGACCAGGTAGGAAAGAGCAGGTGATTCCTAGAAGAGCCTTTGCTCAGTCCTGATGAGGAGCCTTTAGCCAAAAAGGTGTTCCCAATATCCCTTCTGTTCTTGTAAGTGATATAGCTTGCAGCTTGCAGACTATCAGAAGGGGAAGTTTTGGTTGCCTGTAACAACACTGTGTATGTAACATCAGAAATAATACCTGCTGTAGGATGGGTGACAGTGAACCAGGTTTCATGGGCTGGCCCTGCAGCAGTTTCTCCTGGAATCACAAGAGCACTTCTCTGAGCTTCCTTACTTTTCCAAGTAATAAGTTTGTGATGCAACAGGACAGATTTTGTAGAAGTTTGTCTTCAACTGAAGAGAGAGATTCTGGGGCCAAATTCCTGTGTACCAGAATGGAAAGGGCATGCTGGTAGGAAACGGCATTACAAAGCATATAGTCACAGAAATGGAAACAAAACTGCAGTGTCCCAGACCTCAGAACAGTCCAGATACCACCAGTGAAAGGACAAGATTGGCTCAGAGTGATGTGCATCCCAGAAAGGCAGGACAACAGCCCTACTGTAGCTTAATTCTCTGAATACAGAGGACTAACACAGTAACAGCCCAGTCAAGAAGGCAATAGTGCTGTGTTAGTGGCTTACGAACAATATTAAATCTTTCTGAACATAGAAAAATATCCCTGCAAAGCAGGGTGACTTTGAAAAGACTGCTAGTGAAGGGTAAGGGAGCCTGACGTGCAAGTCTTCTCAGGAAACTTGTTCAAATGCTATCTAGAGAGTCCTCGTCATTACAAAGATATGCAATACCTAATATCAGTTTGTGGCAGCCCCACAAGCCATCACAGAGAGATGATCATTTATTGACACGGGATGACTTTTGTGTAACTCTTCACTCAATGAATTTATTACACAGAATTATTCACCCCACAGTTTGCAAGAGCCCGGTGTTCCCAAATTAGCCTCAGCGGTCTTAGCATCATGTAACAGGGAATCTAACAATCTGTTTCCCAGAAAAATTGAAGGGTCACCTTAGCCTCCTGTGTCAGGGCTTGATCCTATACTACAGTATATGTAAATAGTATTCTCAATTGTAACAGCACTTTCTGGGAGTTGTAACAACATTTTAAATGGATAAATCCTCCTGAATAATATGTTCATACGTTTTAAATGTCTGCGTTTTTCTTTCTTTACCTTAACTTACCATTTGTGGACCTACAGTAATATCAGTGGAACTACAACATTTATTATCAGCTAAAGTGCACAGCACCTGTAAAATAAGACCAAATTGAATATATGGCAGTTTAGGCAAAATAGCATCATTTTCCGCAATTCATAGAGAGCTATAGTAAACTTATCCTCTTTTTTCTGTGTTTGTTTGCAGGGTATAACCACAGATTCACTATATACTAGTTGGGGTTTTAATTAGGTGTCTAGCTTTCTGAAAACCTTGAGCAGACCATTTTGAAATGTCCATAAAATTTACATTTTAAGCAAACGGGGCACCAAGTTGGCTTTCAGTCTTTCCTTACAAGTTGAAGGAGCCAAAGGTGCAACAGGGCTGCTGAAAACTCTGTTCTGTGCCCTGGAGCAATCTTACACTAGCAGGATAAGCAGTTTATGTGATGATCCAATTTAAAGCCTTTTCTGATGACAATGAAGTGACAGTATCCTTCTGTAATAGGAGAGTTTGTTATAGGAAAGTTTAGTGAAAGGATCTTTTGTTCTGCCTTTACTATTTTTAAAATCACTTTGTATTAAATGCATTTATGAGCCTTCTGTCAATTTACTTCGTGCACAGCCTGAGTGTTTTAAGTAGAGATGAAACAAAGGTTCTGATTTTTGAGACTTTTCAAAGTATGAAATATTGGGTTTGTCCTTTTTACAGAGAAAAGGATAAGTCAAGATAGCCAGTTCCAAGACTGGATTTAGTCTTAAGGTCAGGACTCTGTGACTTTCCAAAAACTTCAGTGTTTTTGCCTTGGGTTTTAATACTCGATTATTTCAGTTTCATTAATATTTGACTATTTTTATTTTCATGTCCTGACAATGTCATTTCTCTGTGTATGTCTTGTCATTTTTTATGTTCTAGTATTTTATATGAAGACTTTCTTTCTACTCCCAATATCTTCTTTATGAAACTTACATTTAATCTTTAACTATATATATATTTAGACTTAAATCAGCCCTTATGTCAATGGATATATAACTTGATGGCACTTGTAAGTATTTACGAATTAGACCCACTGCTTTCTTTGCGAATAAGGAAAAAGGAACAACAAGGAGCTTAGGTCATGAACCAGGTAGTTAGTTATACAAAATTCATTGGACCCATTACTTTGCTGATGTTACATAAATACATCAAAGCCTTCACGCCCATGAATTGCTTAGCAACTCCTGCGTTTTGTGTTTTCTTGATAAGACTCTTGAGTGCTCAGAGTTTTTTCGCTGGATGAATGGTATTGAATCAGAACCTGAGATCCTTAGATTACCAGCCTGATTGCTGTCTCCAGTTTTATGGGTCGCCCATTAATCAGAACTGTGTATTTAAACTCCAGGTATGGATGGGAGCATAAAAAATGTGGAAGAGGTTAGATTTTGAAGGCGGGGGAGAGGTATGTTCACACTGTTGCTCAGAAAATGCTCTGTGTATTATCGGTGGGTACTTGCAAGTCAAATTTTCTTCTTCCCTCATTTTTGCTGATAATTTATCATTTTAAAGGAACATATCTGCTCTCCCTTAGTTCATTTAGATGTTTTCTGTATCTTCCCAAAGCTTGTTAGCACGCTCCTTTTTAATAACCTCCTGACTGTTTTCCCCCCACTTTTATCTCTTTCACAGAAGTAATCATGATTGGCTGAAGCTCCCAGTACACACTGGCTATTCCCACAAAGTTAAGGAAATAGATTAATTAAAATATCAATGGCTTTTAATGCTACCCTTCTTTAAAATCCAAACTATCCAACTTAAGCATTTGACTGATACTTTTTTATATTAGTTGAAGTAAAACAAAAAAACTTTTAAAAATTACTGAAAGAAAGATTTCTACCCAATTTTAAAGATGCAAGGAGGAGGACACCAAGACAACTCAGAAAAAAAGGTCCTTGAGTATTTTTGGCTAGAAAACAGCCCACTAATTTTAAATCCCAAAAGCACTTCAGCTAATAAACTTGGGGAAAGTATATATGCTACATAATGCACAGCCTCAGATAATAAAGGTCATTTTTCTGTTTAAACATCCTGCTTGGGGTTGTGACTGGACATTAACTTATGATGTTCTGATTATTACTGAATAAACAGTTTAAACAGGTTTTATAAGCATTTTTGCAACTCAAGAATATTCTTCCATGTAATGCTCACTTGCGCACTTATTTAATTATCTGTATACTTGTGTAATTGTTTTATATTTGGTGAACAAACTTTCTTATATATGTTATCAAGAAAAAGGTTCAACAAAAGGGGAGAATTATGTGAGCAAAGAGAAGAAGATATCAGATTTGTGAGAACTCATACACTGCAGTATATAAAAATATGCAACTCCTTTCAAATTAGATATTAAAGTTGAAATCAGTAGCTGGCATGACACAGAAAATCAGTGTCACCTATTAGGTCATCAATCCAGGGTTCTGAAAAGTCCCAGTATCATTTTTGATTCACCCTGAAAACATGACTTAGAGTGGAAATTATATTCTTGTATTTTCTTAATTTCCTAAGTATCATTCAAAATAATAAAAACCACAAAACATTTCTTTCACCGCATTGCACTGTCACGGTCCTGTTAGTGGGGCAACAGCAGGTAAAATAGAAATCACAGAGCCAAAAGTCCCTAAAGGCTTGGGAGATGTAGCCGCTGATGACATGAAGGCACACTGACATCTAAGAGAAGTGGAGCGGCTGATCAATGAATGGTTAGAATGGCTTGGCTTACTGTGACCTAGACTGCTTCCTACATAATTCTGAGAAGGCTATCAGTTTTTCCCCAGTGTTAACAGAGAGAACGAAAAAAGTGTCTGTAGCCTTTAAGAACATCTGAAGAGTGCCCTAATGACCTGCTGGGTACCTCGTGATACAGGGTAATCAGGCTGAAGGGGAAAAAACCAATTGTTGAAAATTCCACAGCAAATGGTTTAATTCATTGATTTTTCAGTCTTCACAGTACTGTCTTTGCAGATTATTAGGCTTTTAGCAAATATGATAAGATGATAGACCATGTTACAAAGAGAATAGCAGTTACCAAATATTCGTACAATAATTCACTTGAGCTAATATGGATAAGGTAGACAGAAGTGGTAGGAATCAACCAAATTAACTGACTAATGTTATGGACCCTGACTGTGGAAAAAGAGAGGATGTAAGCTTTTAAGTGTTGTCCAAATTTATCTAACATGACAGGCAAGAGTTATAACCATTTCAGGAGCACAGACGTTCAGTTTATTTTAATTCCTTGAGTAGTCAGCTGAATACAGTGCCATGAATAGAAATGTAAGCACAGAACTTTGTTAGCCCTGATGATCTTGAAAGTGAGAGGATGTTTTCTGATGCTGTTGTCTGTACAGAAAAGAAGTCACAATGATAGCTTTGAGGCAGATGAGTACTTTTAGTGTTCAAGTTTTGCAATGTCAGCTTTGGTTGGAGGTATGCAGCTTCTCCTCTATCTCCAGAAAATGGCTAAAAATCAGTCAGTAAATACAGTGTGTGAAACAATACAGAAAATAATAGACAATTTTAGGTAAACAGGCAAACTGGGCCTAGGAAAGTCTTTGGTACATCTTGTGAGTCTTGTTAAGTAAAGAAAATGGAACTGGAAAAAGAAGCCAAGCACCAGGATGAATCAGGACGGAAAAGGAGAAGGTCAGTGTGCAGAGTGTATGAGAAGTCAAGCCGGGTCAAAACAGCTTCTGTGCCCTCGAGGCCAAGGAGGATCGCTGAGCTTCCCAAACCTTTGACGGCACCAAATATCTTTGAAAGGTGCTGGTGCTGTCCCAGATGAACTTGTTGACACAAAAGATAATAAACCATTGCTGGTCTCATTAACCCAATCAGCAGAAAGCAAATATGACCTTGTTATGAACCATATAGAGGATGACGTTTCACAGGACCAAATACCTGTTCTTTCTACTTGTTTTGGATTTTTCATGTGGAAGATCAGATAAAAAGCCTCTTCACTAAAAGAGTAACACTGCGAACTAGGATGTCCTGGCATACTCTTCCTGGCTCCTTCATGTGCAGGCCCTGGAACAGGCTTACTAAATGACACTTGAATAAGGGTCATAGCTGAGTTTAGTCTCATTTGCTGCTGAAGCTGGAAGGGATTCTCTGAGACCACAGAGTGCAAGAAGAAAACATAGTTATGCGTTTAAGGTGGCAAATACTGACCAATTGAACAGGATCATGTCTCTGCCTCTACTATGTGATGCCGCTTTGTAAAACTACTTACCAAATGTACTGTGTTCCTTATTTTGGGGGACCTAGACTCATAAGGAGGGGTCAAATCTGTAAAAGTTTCCAGTATTTACAGCTGCAGCTGAGTCAGCTGTAGTTTTCTTTTAAGCATAAAGAATGTAATATAATGCTAACCATCTTCAAAAATCAGTTTGCTGGTGTTTCAGATTGGTTCCTAAGACTGATGAAAACATTTGGTCCTATTTTTCCTGTGGTCCAATGCCTCATCTGTAAAATGAGGATAACATCAATCTTTAGAGAGACTTATGAATGTATGTTAATTCTTGTGAATTATTCATACTCCATTGTTATGAACATGACAAAAGAACTTGAGGAAATTAACAATTTCGTCTTCCTAACAGTGTTTGGGATGTCTTTTTGTGGTTAAAATAGTGGTTTATTGAAATGTACCAGTATCACGTAAATTAAATTGGTTTTAAAGTTCTCCCTGAATGCAGAATAGAATTATACTTCTTTTGAAAGTGCGTCAGCTGTAAATACAAGTTATATAAAAAGTTGGTCAGAAGCTGAGCTCCCTGCCTAGATGAACATTAGTTGGAGAGACTAGGTATTGTTTGATGGAGATGCCAGTGGAAGCAGGACAGAAACTAACAGCAGCAGAGTTAATTCTAGTACTGCTTGAAAATATAAGAAAAGAAAATGCTTCTTGTTTGACTCCTACTGAGTTCAGCAAAATTTCATCACTTCATGACTGGCCATTATTTCTAAATGAAAGGAATTGAATTGACAAAATCCATGATTCCATCATTAGTCTCCCCTTTTACAGGGAACACCCACAAGATCTTGTATGTTGACTGATGCCTCAGATGAAAACAGGCGACCCTCCGAAAAATTAATATAAACAAAAATATTAAAAAGTTGTTCATCAAGTGTCACTACTTATTGTGTACTTTGACCAAAATTGAGGTCTTGGGTGCAGAAAAAAAATTGAGTGTGTATAATAAATATCATAATACAGACACAAAGTATCAGAGTAACTGTTGCCCCAGAAATCTTTGTTCTATGCTAGATTTATTCTTTAAATCTTTATTCTATGCTAGATTTTACAATTCTACTAATATTTTTTCAATTTTGTGTATACATCACGTAGAGGATCGCTACATTAACTGAGATCAACACACTACCAATTCTCCACAGAGAACTCAATCCCATGTATAATAAAAGATTTTACATAAACCTTTATGAATTCATGAACAATAGATGCTTCAAAGGAAGAAACTAAAATATTGTACTAAAAACTATGCCTTGGTACTTCTAACCATATTGAAAATAGAATCATGGCTGAGATTTGCAGAACAGAGTGGAGAATATAAACTAAAATCTTCCATTAAAATTAGTTAAATTCAGAGTTGATCAAAGCATTTTAACCACGTATTCTGTCTCATTAAAGAAAAAATATTTAGTGAAAATACATCTATTTTCATAACACCTTCCTGTGGACATCTTTTGAGGTAATTTCTGACTAGAGAGAGAAAGAAAGTGAGCGAAAGATGCTGACAGACCAAACCTCACTGACAGCCTGAGGGTTCTTTGAATCCCCAGACAGCTCCATCTCCTCCGAAGCCTGCCCTTCCCATCGGCTAGGGACTCTGGTCCCTCTGGTCTCAAGTTCAGATACTAGAACCATTCCTCAGCAGTGTGGCAAGTAGTAAAACCAGTAGTAAAACTGTTGGTCACAGAATACATAGACAATAATATGGTGGTGTTTGGCTTTCCAGCAGCCAGAAGCAAAGACCATTTACCAAAGCCTCTGTATTCTGTGGAAGGTCAGGTAGTTGCTAGTTCAACATTAGTTACTCCATAAACATGAACCAATGTTCTTACCATGTTTGTGATGTGTGCATTGTTGCCTTGTTTTTAGACTATTTTTGACTTTCAGTAAACCTTTTGAATGAGCTGTTGCTACCTACAAGTTCAGATAAAGTCAGCAGATGTACAAGCACCGTGTCTTTCTAATTAATTCTATTGACATAATTCAGCAATTTAATAAACACAAAGCTTCTGCAAGCAGCTCTGCTTTCATTTTACTTGCCCATGGTCTTTGAAGAATGTCAAATGATTGTAGACCTATTCTCCACAGCCCAATCAATACATCAGTGCCAAGTGTATAAAAAATGCTAATTTATCACTTTTGTATGGTCTTCAGTTACTCTGTGTACATAAATGACAACACAGGGCAATGCAAAACTGAGTCTAGAGAAGCTAGAATCCTGAGTGGAGCAGAAAGATAAAGCATTCCCACTTCTTCATTTCCTCGAAGAGAATGGAGTAAGATCTTTTTCCACATTAATCAGTTCTGTACACAGAACACAGAAAGAAAAAGATCTTCAAATAAGAGTAAACAACAACATCGTATTTTAACCAAATAAAATGCCCATAGGAGACAAGGAGAGTCTGTGAAACTGCTATTGGCCTAGCAACTCACTAAAATTTTGTTTCAAAATAGGGTGGAGGGAATTAATGATGACAAAAATTCTGGGCCCAAATCATTAAAAGAAAACTCAATAGAAATTACAGACATGTATGTCCATGGATCAACTTGGGTTTTATATAAAGCAATATAAACTCTGGAGCGAATAATGATAACAGACATTTCCAGTAGAAGCCCCAACAATGAAAGCGCCCAAGCTCCCTCCCTCTCCTACGAGATAGCAGATGTGTCATTGTAATAATATGCTTAGCTGTGTTTGAAGTCCAGAGAACTTTGGCATAAGTTTAAAGTTGTTGAACATATGGTTGTGTGATTTACTGCCTCAGATTCTCTATTTGCAGCTGGGTAAGGCTGGAGAACAGATAGAGATAAAGATCTTTCTGTAATTCTAGATCTAGACAAAAGTACCAAAAATACTGAGAGTAATTAGTACTACACTGGCTGGAGAGGAAGATGTAAATTTTGGTCTTTTTATAAGGAATAATGTCATAGATATAGACTTAGGCAAGGAATAATATCTTTTGTGGTTTTTTCTCGCATGCATTGAAAAGAAATAATCCTTTATTTAAAGACAAAGAAAGAAGTCTGATAAAATTACCTAGTAGAGGGACCACCTGTTTTGGTTACATTTAGACTAAAAGACCAAATTTAGAGGTCGAATATAATGAAATGTGAAACTAAGGGAACCAAGACAAGTAAAAATTCTGAGTTTACATTAATATAGCTTACATTATAGGATGAGGAGATGATGCAAGTCCTGCCAACTCAGGTTCTCCTTTAAATTTAGTCCATTATTTAAAGTGATTAGAGGTAAAATAAAAACAAGAACTTTCTTCTGTTCACATAAGAACTGGATAACATTCCAGTCCAGTAAAACATCTATCTGCCACCATGAAGCTAAGATCTGTACCATGAGTCTGTAAGCCAACAATCACATTAGGCTTATACTGTAATACATTTCTAATTGTGATAGCCACTTTGAAATAATACCAAATGCCGGAGCACAATAGATCTATGAATATCAGGACAAGATGAAATAATTTATGTTCAAAGAAGGCAGATATGGGAAGTGGGAATTTTTGAATGATCAAATATCTATATTCATGGCAATCTGTGGCAATTTTTGTAATATATAGTGCAATTTAAAGTATTAGCCTACAATGAGATTGTTTTATGGGCCAAATAATTCTCTAAACAGTCTGATCCGATCAAAGACAGAATTCTTTGTGTAGGTAGGCTTGCACAGGAGCAGTCATGGTAAAGGAAAGGCTCAAAAAAGTTGCTTAGTGTGTAATGAAAAGGGCAGATTGAGGCTCCAGAATCATCCATGAAGAACCCTGTAGGATGAACAATAATTAAAACTAAATGACAAACAATCAACTACAGAAAAGCTTTTGGCATGCAGTGTGCCAATCTTCGCAGCGCATGCAACATTCAGCCTTGCGATCTGTTATGGAGATTTGAATAGATGTCTTGAAATTAGGGCATCCTTCAAGTTATCTTAATTTAGTGATCATCCTACCACACACAGGCTGTCTGGGGAATTCATTTTTTTCTTCTTGTGTATTTTCAGGCTTCCTGTGTGGGAGACTGCCAAAAAAGATTACTAATGCAAATGAGATGAGGCTACTCTTTCTTCAACACTTGAAATCCACATTCCCAATAGAGGAGTTTACATTATATTTACACAGTCATATATTAACAAAACAAAAATGAAGATATTTGTCCCCCAAGATTTGCCTCCTTCTGAGGCTGGTACAGGAAATTGTTCCACTCTGGGACTTGCTCAGATGTCAGGCTGGTGCCTGATGACCACACTCAAGGCTGCTGTAACATATGTTGTTTTGACACATCCATACCAAGGATGGGCCAAGAATGCAAGAGTGTCCCTTATCCTACACATCTCTAAGCACGGATTCGACAGGAAAAATTGCTGAGTGGTTACTCTTAGGGAAGCACTGTGGTAGCAAAATGATTCTTACACAATTTAGTTTAAGTACAAAGCATTCTAAAGCAAGAAATCACTTAAAAGTCTTTGTAAATAAGTAACATTAGAAGAAGCTTAATTGTACAAAAATGCCATGAGCCAAGACAAAATTAAAGCTTACTTGGTCTTTCTTGCTCCATATCAAAGCTTGACTACTCTTATAGTTTTCTAATCATTCCGTGAAACATGAACTAGGTGTCAGCAACAACTTTTTTCATCCTGATTTTTGATTTTCTGATTAGGTTGTGCATGACCTCTAATACACTACCTTCAAAGCCTGAGGACTGGAAGATTCTTTCTTTCCAGGTTGTGTCTTGTTAAAGGGTGCTCTTTAGCCAGCCTCTATAACCACCGTGGGAACAGCTTTTCTCTGTGGACTTATAAATGTTTGTGAATAAAAGCTATATATTACTTCCTCTTTTATGCAGGCTATTGTGTTTGTAAATGCTGTTTGTATCAAGATAACATTAGTAAGCTTTCTGTCATGACAGGTTGCCTTGGAAAGCTCATTTGGCTGGAGGAACTATCCATGTATTATCACTTTCTACACAGAACAAGTGATAGTATCAGACTAAGCCCAACAGAGGTTTCCATATTTGAAAGAGCATTCTCCTTCTTCAATTTTTATTTTATTGGCATTACAAAATTGCTTGCCAAGTACTGATTAATCAGCAGTTAAATTCAGCATTACTATTGCCATATCATTAGTGGAGTAGGAGAGTAACGGGATTTCATGTCCAGCCTATCTCTAAGGAACAAGCCGTTCCCAGAACAGAGGCACAGCACAAGAGTCTCATTCTTCTGAAAAAACTCTCTGCTGACCTGCAGTATCACATCCTTACCTACCTCTAGCCAGCAGTTCACTCTCTGTTCATTCTCACCCTCCATGGGCCATCTAGCTGTTCTGCACCCTCAGCCAAGGCCAGTGCTTTTACAGGCTGGATCAGGGAGCTGAGCCAAGTGAAAATGAAATTAATTTTTGGACTCGGTGTCTATGATTGTGCACCCATTCCCTGGTCCATTATTATGTTCTAATAAATGACAGTCCAACCAGTACACAGCCAGTACAATTAATCCAAGAATTAAGCCAGTTGCTTTCAGTGAGGTCAAGCAAGTGGCATATTTGTTTACTGCACCACTAAACATTCCTTTTTAAACTGCTCATTAGCAAATTCATAGATATTGTATATCTAGAAAGCTCCCTTTTCATTTCTCTCCCAAAAGAAAAAGGTTAGTTCAAAACATCATAATGTGTACTTTTCACTGACAGGAGATTTCAGCGCATACTGTTTACTCGGCTCTCTGCGTAGAGGCCTGTTATGCATAAATCAGTGCAGAGAAATAGAGGATTCTTTTATTACACAATGAAGTTTTTAAAAAATGTCTTAATTTCTTGTTTAGGAAATGGCACCATTGTTTATTTGAAATAGATATGTTATGTGGCCTGGAGGAATTTTGTTTAAGGAGCCAGCCTAGCCATCATGGTGAGTAAGGGTGCTGCATTGTTCTTGACAGTGGCAATTAGGAAGATATTTTGATCTGATGGTAATTATCAAAAATGGCAAAATGCTATTCCAAAACTTGATGAATTTTCCAAATGTTGAAAAGCTGAAATCAGTCCAGTTCTTGGGACAAATTTCAGATTACTCAAAAGTATTGCTTAATATCAACAAGAAATCAGCTATGGAGAATTGCTGTAATTTCTGTGGTATTAACTGTAATGCATTTCATATACAAATTAGCAGTCCCGACAAGATGCCATGTCAATGATTTATCTCTCGAATTTTGTTATCCTGGGGTCAGGCTAGCAAGATGTTAGTGAGCAGAAAGACTACTCTCAGTCCTTTTCCAGATGACCCCACCCCTCATCCTCTCAATTGCTTTTTCCCAACAACAGTATCCATAACCCTCCCACCTTCCAGCCCCTTCTCCCCAGCCTCCAGTCCTCCCACCTCCTCAAAACCTCTGTGGACATTCCTCACCTTCCTTCTCCTCATTTACTTCCCTGAAATCCATCCGTCCTCAGCCCACCAAACCTTCCTGGCTTTCCCCATTTTTAGTCCGGTGCTCCTACCTACCCAGGGACCCATTATGCCACAGGTGCAAAATTAAGTTCTGCCTTTCCAGAGATAATTTATTTTCAAATTACGTCTAATTTTGTGTGAACTACTGAAAGGGCAAGTATAAGCCAATTTAAGAGGAGAAAGATAAAACGGAAACATGTTATAATTGTATTACAACAGCCAACACAAAACACTCGAGATGTTTGCCTTGAACAAGATCATGTTCCCACACTTGCAACCCCTGTGGAGCAAAACTGACCTGTTCCACTGTAGCACAGGACAACATGTCATACGGTAGCTCAAAATCTCTGCTGTATGCAGATTTTGCTGCTTGCAAGATGGAATGAGAGAGAGGCTTGTCAGGCAGCTAGTTGCGGTTCCAGATTCTCCAGCTAATTCAGTGCTTGTCTGGACAGCTCTAAACTATACCAGCTGCTAATAGTCTCCCTCGGGAGCATTTTCTAATTGCAGATTACCAGGCACAGCAGGGCATCCCTTTCTTCTCTGGGGGTAATCCTTGTGCTGGGATGGATTTATGAAGCAAGTATGCATGCCTCAGCTGAGAATTGCCTGTGCCAACTAATAAGTTGGTGAATGCTTGAGTGATTTCTGGTGCTTGTGTGTCTTTCATGCAGGGAATCTATCATTTGCCATACTAATATCACCCTGATAATTTATTGGAGTGGGTATTATACACCAGGATGGCTTCATTGCACTTTATCAGGTGATTGTTATCTGGGTTTACACTAATCTGGGACTGTGCTGTCCTATGAAATTCATGTGTCTGTGTCATCACTTGCACTGAACTCACTTGTCTGGTCTGTCTCACTTTATCTTGTGTTTTTCCCACACCAGAAATCTGACTGTCAGGTCCTTGGTGTTACATCAGTGCAAAGAACGTGAAGCTGTAGTCTGTATGCCTAGGACACGATTTCAAATGAGAAAGTTTTAATAGCAGCAGTGCTCCTTAAAAATTAGTGACCTTTTTGTATTTCTCACCGAAAATATTTTGAAGCTTCATCTTTTCTTACTGATCTTTGGAAAGTGCAAAAATCCTGCACGAAAGGTGACAAAACATTAAGTTTTCAGTTTCCAAAATCGGCTCTGTGAATGGCGCTCCAAAATCACAAAGCTTCCAGAAGATCTTTTTACAGCTGAGACCTATCTTAGCTGTGTGTCTGTGGAGTGTCAGTCTTATGGTGCTACCTAACTATTGGGTGAAGACGACTTTTTCCTACCTATTGCTTGTGACAGAATTTTCTTTACCTGTCACTAGAGGGCAACACAGCTACTCACATCATTACACCACCCCGAAATACTCCCAAGCAACTCTCTGCTGAGATCCACAGGTGAGAATTTCACGTCGTAATTCGCATTTTTTTTTTCCCCTACAAAACCCGTGCTCAGGTGCTAGCTTTAATAGTTACTTGTTGAATATTTTTGAATGGACAAACCTGGATGTCACTAGAATAATGTTAACGTTAGTGTTCATGTAACTGTTAATAACAGTTACTGCTTTTTACAGCACTAGGACTTCTCTGGTTAGCTCGCTTCCTCATAGGGGTCATTGTCCACTGTGCTGAGAACAATAACTGCAATCATTTTCAGACAGGCAGTTCCTGATTTTGAACTACTGATGCCAGTGGGAGATTTATCGTTGATTTAATTTCATACACAATTTGGTCTTTGGTACTGACTTTTACCCACAACTGCGTATACCAGAATATTATTTGCCCAGGTGGGATTAAACTGACCTTTTGCAAAGTGATTCAAGAGCAACAGGTTATCTTTTAAGTTTGTGCAGGCTGGGGGGGGGGGGGGGGGGGGAAGTTTGATTCTGTCACACAGAAGTCAAATATTGCCAAACAGGCTGACTTGCCTTAACTTGCATGCACCTGGCATGGAAACAATCTATCATTTTGAACATTCCTAAATACAGTAATGCTCTTATTTAGCCATGAGTATGTTGGCTACATTAAAATGTGGTGTAATTTCCAAAGGAGATAACACAGTGTGATTACCTAGTATCAAAGTTGACTTTAACCGTTTCACTGAGATAGTGTTTTTGCAGCCCCCTGTGATATTTACCATGTTGCCAACGCCCTATTCTGTCTTGGAGTCATCGTTCTCTGATTTAATATGATTATCTTGGGACAGTTTCCAAGTATGTACATGTTGGATTACCACCTGAGTGTTATTTTCTGCCCTGCTTACTCAAGAGGTATCTCCAGATCATCTTTCAAGGAGCCTATAAATATATATATATATATATTTAAGCCTCATGAATTCAAATGTGAAGTTCACATACTTGACTCCTTCCTCCTGCTTCTCTGCAGACTTGTTTGTAGTGGAACCCCACAGTTTCACTCCCATTCCATGTAGCAAATGCAACTAACTCTAACCCACTATTAACTTTCCTTTTTTTTAATAAAAAAGGTAAAAGACATCCATATTTAGGTCTTGCAATAATTTTCTTTTGTGATAGGTGAGAGAAGGTCTTGTCAAGTTATAAGAGTTAGAATACGGTGGAGTCAGAGTATGGGAGAAAGGCTCTGGGGCTGTCCTCTCCCCAAAATGCCATGCTAGAAGGAACATTACTATTATTCAGGAGAAGCCTAATATTATGTACCTCTCTTTAACTGAGTAGACTTGTACATTCATCCATCCCTAGGCATATGTGATGTGATATGGAAGTCCCTCCCATGAACTAAGAGTACTTGAGGGGTATGAATGCAGATATCGTACCACCATTTTTAGATGTCTATGCTTCTGGTACATTGGGATACTACAGATACTTGCATTAAAATACAGTTTTCTTTTTTTCTTAAAGCTTTGGGGTAAAAAAAAAAATAGTACCTTTTAATTTAATGGTAACTTTTTCTTTAACAAGAACTTTTTATTAAATACAGCGTCTTCTATTCAGAATGCAGGACTTGTTATTTGGGATTGAATCATACATTCATCTCCTGCAATATCCTTTTTCTGACATTGTCCAGTATAGCTGACTTGAGAAGAAGACAGATGAAATCCTGCTGCTGATTATAATGAAAACTGCTATTTTTCTCAGAAAAAAATTATCCAGAATTTACAAACAGTTGTATTCTAACGCTCAGCTATATCCACATCATATTTTGAAATAAATGTAGATGCTATCCTAATTTTTGTTGCTGGAGGCCAGTTTAACTTTTTTTCTCTTAGTCCTTTTCAATCTAAAAGACAATAAAAGGTGAAGAAAAAGTCTTTGTGGTGAATCCCAAGGCAGTGCGGTTAGTGCAAAACCAAGAAAAGCATTTAATTCTGTAGATATAATCTAGTCCTTTCAGTAAGTGAATACAAGCCTATTAAAAACTCATCTTAAAAAACAAAAACCACACTAGGCAGAGATTTTGTTGGATTTGGGCAGCTAAAAATCTCTCGTGAGTCTCTCTGGAGGGTTTGTCTCTGGGCTGTGGGTGCTGACACCCTGAGCACACTCCAGAACCACACCGGTGCTGAGGAAGGGCGGCGCTGTGAAGGGTGTGTGTCAGCAGCGGGTGCCAGGCAGCTGTCACACCAGCTACTGAAGAAAAAGAGAAAAAAAGAAAACATTAGTTTTGTTTTTAACAACCTTTCTTGTGAATCAAAACAATCACCAAAAGTCAAAACTTTTGGTGAACTTTTGCGCCCACCCCCCGCCTATTCCTCCTCCCCCTCCAGTCACTCCCCACCCCCTCTGGGCAGAAAAATGGGGTAAAACCAGCAGGGACTGGCCAAAAGGTGGCCGCGCTGTTTCCTCAGGACACCGCCCAGCAGCAGGGCCCGCCGGCGGGTCGAGGCCGGCCGCCAGCCGTACGTTGAGCCCTTCCCGCCCTTCAACCCACCACGAGGAACACGCGGAGGATGAGGAGGAAGGTTGCGTTCAGCCCGAGGGGCTGCCGAGGGCCAGCGGGGCGGTCTGCGCCACCGCGCTGACAGGAGCCAGGTGGCACACAGGTGACAGCCCTCGGCGAGGCGGGAAGGAGGGAGGGGAGAAGAGGGGTGCGCGTGTCTTTGTCCGTCCGTCTGTCCCCTTGGGCGGGCCGGGGGGACCTGAGTGGATGAAACCCGCGTCAGTCAGGGGCAGGGCGAGGCCGGCGACGGGGGATGGCGGCTCCCGCTCGGCGCCGGGGTTTCAGTTGTGGAAGAGCGGCGGCACCATGCGGGCGGCCGCCGGGGTAGGAGCGGCGGCGGTGGGTGGAGAGGGAAGGCACCTGCTCCCTGTGAGGGGAGGCGGGCTGAGGCGGGAAGGCTCCCCCCCGCGGGCTTGTCGCGGTTTTTTGTTTTATTTGTTTCTTTCTAGGACGTGGTGGGCATCCTCTGCCTGGTTTCTGTGGCTGCCGCGCTGGATTTCAAGTACCACCACGCCGAGGAGCTGGAGGCGTACTTGAAGGGGGTTCATGCCGCCTACCCCTCCCTCACGCACTTGCACAGCATCGGGCGCTCGGTGGAAGGTAGGGGATAAAAGGGAGGGGGGAGGCGCGAAGGCTTTCTGTTTTATTGAAATTGGGGCAAACGTGGGTAAAGGTGGCTGCGGTGGCGTTTTGTGAGCGCTTGCTGGCGGCGGGGCTGCTCTCATCGCAAATACCGGGTGCCTCTCTGCTTAAGTCTCTGTGAAGTTTCATCTTCCTCTTGCTCAAGCGTCGGTAACAAACTCTGATGACACGTATGATGCTTCAGCTAAGGAAGAAGTTCTCCCGACACCTTTTTATATTTTTTTTGGGGGGGGGGGGAATTGGAGACCTCCTGAGTGGCAATTTCAGAAACAGGGCTGTCTTCAAAGAGCTTAAAATGTGTGGTACCCTGTCTGCCAAGAGCCTGTTCTAGGTGGGGCTGTAATAGGAATGTGTGTTTCCTAACTTGTGGGTATGTTAAAAATATCTTCTCTTTTGGCTTTACCTATTATTCCAGTAATCTGAACTGACTAGAAAAAGGACTTCAAATTCCATACTGATACAAGGTCTTCTGTCCTAGATGAAAAATGGGATTTCTGTCTCAAATCCTACATGAAAATATATCTCAGTCAATAATCACCTTTCTGTCCTTACATAGATATTCTAATTTATCTATGATTGGTACTTCCTTACAATAAATTTATAGAAAAAAGGGGGTTTTCATTTGTTGAAAGAAATTGGAAAGTTTAGTGTTTATTCCTATAAATAATGTATATCTGTCTAGTTTTAAGCTAAAAAAACTTAAGTAGATTTTAATTCAGAAAATTAAATCACTTTGATAGGAGGTATAAAACTAGGTAGAGAAATTCATTCTTCAGAAATATAATCTCTTCCTGTAATCCTATTTCATACCACTGGAAGGAGATAGTTGTAGCGTCTCTTATCAAATCTATGCTTGTGTGTTTTTTTTTTAAATCTACATTCTTCTGGGTAGATAATCATGAAGAATTCTAGTAGTTTCTTTTCATACCTCCTTCCTTGTTTTACCATGTGTTTCTTCAAATTTCTTAAATATACTTGTATTTGTCTGGGACATTGCTTTTAGCCAAAAAGAGGGTTGTGTTTCAGGGAGATGTCAAACAGCTGTCATTGCTATGGATATGTGATCTTGTCTCTGTGCACGTCTGCACTCATTCTTTTAGAAAGTCTTATTGTGGGAAGACTCAAACTAGACAAGGAGTCTTAAAGTTATGGGTGTTCTTGGTTTCATCAAAGGCAGAATCATATTGGATTATGCTATTTGTCCACACAAGAGGAGGCTAATCCCTTTAAGTACAGTTCCTTTGGATACAAACTACCAATTATCTACATCCTCATTTTCCTACCTTGAGGGGACTTAGCTAACATTTTAATGATAGGACTAGATTCTGACTTTTCTGGCATGAACTTTGCTGGCTTATCTTCATGCAGACAGGACAAAACCTTTCATCCAATCCAAGAGATTGAAATTTTGGCTGTTACATATCTGGACATCTGAAAATTGATAACATGAAGTGTTCAACTTGTCTGAGTTCCATCAGCATGAAAACTGGAAATGCATCATGTCTTGTTTAGTGAGTGGGCAGTGCTCTGAAACTTGATTTGGTATATTTATTTCTGCTTTGGCAAACTGTGTGAGAAAAGAGAATTATATGGGCTCTCCCTTGTTCTGCCATCATGATTCACAAAAAAGTGATCACTTGCACTTTTTGCATGTCCTGCATGCCTGCAGGAGTCCTCTGAATGGAATAGGTGGGCATTGGAAACTTTCTTAATGCCATGTAAAGCAGAATGGCAGTGAAAAATGTTCAGTGCTTCTTTATTATTTTCTTTTTTTCTAAATGTTAAGAGATTTCTACCTTTAAGAAACACGCCTTTAGAGTCCTCTGAAATATGGTAGAGGATGGTGCTGAATTAGGGTCTCATTTTTTTGCTCGTGCTGAAAGTAAGTTTTCTGACAACAGTGTTTATATAATTTTGGTGAAAACAAAGTTTCAGTTTTGGCTAACAGGTTTTCTATTCCTCTTTTCTCAGTTAAGCTGACACAAACAAGAATGTATGTACGCACATGCGCGTACTCATATGGGTTTACTAGTGTTGTCCCACCACAAATTAGCTAAACCATGGTAGCAAAATGTACTTATTAATGATTTTACTGTTTTCATGAATGACTATTGTTCCCATGTTCTTAAAATTAGAGTAAAACCTAGGTTAGTTTTATCTAATAATCTGGTACTATATACTGCCATCTAGACTTGGATTATGAAGAATGTGAAGTAAAGGCTTGACTTCCGGTTGGTAGACCCGGAGCTCTGCGAGGGTATAGAATCCACTCTTAGAAGCCCAGATGTGGGGTGTGATAGGGACCTGTGTATTACCACTTCAGAAAGTGATTGCATGTAGTTCTTGAAAAGCATTTAGATATTTCTGTTAGTGTCAGAAGCCTCACATCCTCCAGGCAGATCATAAAGTAATTTCAGCCTGGACACCATCTAGTTTGAGCTCCTGTACAAAGCAGGGCTAAATCGAAAGTTAGATTATGATGCTCAAGTTTTGAATATCTGCAAGGGTGGAGATTCTACAGAGTCTCTGGGTACCTGATTCAGTGCTCAGCCACCTTTGTTGTGGAAATGTGTTTTCTTCTTAGAATTTCCCTTGCTGTGAGTTGTTACCTGCCCTTTTGCTGTGCACCTCAAAGAAGGGTCAGGCTCTGTCTTCTTTATAATGTCCCTTTAGGCAGTGGAAGTATTATCCTCCAGGCTAAAGAAACTGAGCTCCTCCAGCCTCTCAGATGTAGTGTAAGCATCTCAGTGGCTTTCTGCTGGACTTCCTCCAGTGCGGTGTGGTCTGTTTTGTGCCAGGGAGCCCGTAGCTGGACACGGTATTCCAGATGTAGCTTTACTGATGCTGAGTGGAGGGGAATAATAATTTTCCTCAAGCTGCTGTCTTATGTTCTTGCTGATGCAGCCCAGCATACAGGTTGCCTTTTCTGCTGTGAGAGCACATATCTTGTCCACCTGGATGTTCCTCCCATACCCTGCAACCCTTAGGTTGCGCAGCCACAACCTAGCCAGTCTGCAACCTGTACAAGCGTGGGATTGTCTTCTTGGCCTGATAATCCCAGTATGGGGTTCTTCCATTCCAGGTGCAGGACTTTGCATTTGCCTTTGTCACACCTAATGAGTTTTCTGTTGACAAATTCATTAAGCTTGTCAAGGCCCCTCTGAATGGCAGCCCTGGTGAAGATGTTAAACAGTATCAGCTTCAGTATGGACCCTTGAGGAATGCTGCTAATAATTTGCTGTCACTGGAAACACCAATTGCTCAGTCCAGCCAGCTTCTGACCTCACTATAGTCTAGTCCTGTAATCATATGTTTCCAGCTTGTTTACAAAGATACTGTGAGGATGGCTGGGGTTGGATGGATGAGGTTGGGGAGCCTCCATCCTTGGAGATACTCAAAAGCCATCTGGACACAGTGCTGGGCAACCCATTGTAGGTGGCCCTGCTTGAGCAGGGGGCTTGGACCAGGTGACCTCCAGAGATCCCTTTCAACTGATTCTGTGGTTCTTTTGAAAGCCTTGCTAAGGTTAAGGCTGAAGAAATAAAGTGCTTTCCTCTCTTCAACTAAACCAGTCATTTCTGCATAAAAAGTAAGCAGTCAAGTATGATTTGTCATGGATAAATTTGAGGTGAGATTTACATGGTGTGTTTATTTGATGCATGTAGACTATAACAGCAGTGTACACAATGGAACCAGTAGCAAGAGCCTCACTGGAAAACAAACTAAAAGGTGCCCTATCTGTTTGGTGGTGGTTTACATCATGTTTATGGAAATTCACTGCTCCTCTGCCAGGTTACTGGGAAGAATGTGTTCTAGGCTGGTGATGGCCTGTTCAGTCTCCAGGTCTGTACATTTAGAAGCTGTGATATTTAATTACGCATCTCATCTGCTAACCTATTATCCTTAAATGAGGAGAGAAGGGAGCTCAAAAAGATGTAGCCCGTTTGGTGACAAAACTGAGCATTATCTGTTTGGTCTAATTTAGTAGGTAACCTCAAATGTCTCAAGATTTGTAGATTATTTTTATGTTTGTGAGAGACCTGATATGGTCTTATAAGCAGGTAGGCAGAGATGTGTGATGGCCCAGAAAATACCTTGATTCTTTTTTATTGTTTCAGTTGTGTTTCTGAATAAGCTCGTAAAAGATCTTTGGCAGGAGCTCTGTTTTCTAATATCGTATTGAGGTTGGATGTTGTACGTATGTGTGCTCGATAATAATAGAGGAGGCTGCTGAGCTGCGTCAGTCTGGAGAATGGAACCTGGTGTAATCACATTAACCTGTCCTGCCTAATGCCACCCCAGTGAAAAACAGACTGACTCTTCAGCAAGCTAATCTTAAAAGTGTGCATTATCAAAAAGAAAATATTTGATGTATGTGTATGATATGTAGCTTTTCTCTGTTCAAGATACTGTGCTGTTAATCTTCTTTGAAAAGAAAATGAGGGTGGTGGGGTGGTGGGAAGTGGGTTCTAATAGGTAGACCTCATGACCTCATTTGAAGAACAAAGGCAAGCAACTTCGAAAGAGCGGACTGGCTTGTGTAGTACTCTAAAAACGCTTTTCAGATATACTCTGGATTCAGATAAAGTGATAGCATACCAATTACAGCATGTTTTAGATCTAGCTTTTCTGGAGGCCAGTCTGCATTTTTAGAATACCAGTCAAATTGGAACAGTTGTAAACATCATCCTTAAGCCGGATCCTGCTCGCTGAGCAAAAAGTTGTGTATGATTAAAGTATCTCTGTCTTTACCTAGTGAAGAGCTTCAACGTTGACTTAATAGATTAACATCTCTTTTGCAGATTCTGTCATTGGAGAGACAAAGAGCAGAACAAAACAAAAAAACCCACATTTCATTGTGGTTTCATTACGAATTTTCAGAAATAGCTTCTTGAAAAAGAGCAGTCTTGGAAGATATTTGTTTTTTTAGGTGAGAACTATGTGGTTTAATCATCCTAGCCTGCTGCTTACTATTCAGTTGCTCCCTCTGCCCTTGGACTGGCACATTCCATCCATTAATCTTAAGCACTTTGCTAACTTTCGCTAGTCTACCAAAAAATCTCACTTGCTAGCATTCTGCTATCCCTGCTCTATAAACAGAGAGGCTGAAGCACATGGAGGGGGATGTGTGTTTGGTTGGTTTGGTTTTTAAAGTTCATGTAGGACTTCCACTTGGAGCTGTGCAAAGAGGATACCATGTACTACAGGGAAGGTGAACTCAGCAGGGTTCCCAGCAGGCCAGCTTTCTCAGTGGCTTGGACAAGGTGCCTGTTGGAGCTCATTATGCCTCCTTCCTGCCTGCATTCATGGATTTCCCTCCTCAGAAAACAGAAAGGGAATGGTGCATGCCCATGTTTCCGTCTGATAAGCAGCTGTGACTTCAGCAAAAGGACTCACTAGGATTCAGCAGTGCAGTGGGAAGTGTGTGCTTGCCTGGTAATACAGTTAATAGAGAACCTAGGCAACTACCCTGTCCCTCACAACATTCTGCACAAACATCAGTGGAATGTGTGCCTAAGATATGCCAGGGATCAGTTTAAAACTCCTGACAGTTCTGAATCAGCATGATTGATACTTCCATGCGTTTACAGGAGGCTATTGAGCAGGGGAGTGCTAACTTCAGGTTCATTGCACTCCAGTGAAAATATTTAATAAGAAAAGACTGGGTATTGTACTTGTCTAGTCAATATATTGATAGTCTGTGTGTGTAGCTGAAAAATGATGTCTACCTGGGGAAAAATAGGAACTTATTTCCAGATATTTCTTGTGACAGAGTATGGAAGGAGCCTGGGTTACTACCTCCAATAGTAAAACGCACTGAAAATGTTATTGAATTTACATTAGAAAAGCTTATATCTGGATGTCTTTAATTTGTCTAAAGTACTAGAAAACACGTTTTACTGCTGATAAAAACAAAACTGAAATAGGTATCCATAAAATATTTGTACTGTACTGGAATTGTTTTTATCAGGTTAGTTTCAGGGGCCCTGACACTGTACAAAAATAAAATGAGAAGGTTACACATAGCCCAGTGTACTTTGAGGTAAGGTTCTCGGTGTTACCCATTATTAAATGGTGTGTCCTCTGTATTTAAAAAGAAGGAGGAAGAAGGTGAAAAGAAGACTTTTTGTCTTGAAAATAAACAAATTGTGTAGAGGAAAATCCACAGGGAATGTGATGACTTTAAAGAGAATATTGCAATTATTTTTGATGTGGTTACATGATGTGAGGTATGTTTGTGCAGAAGAGTATTTCCTCCTGTCTCCAATCCTTGATAATGCCTCCCCTTCACCCCTCCTCATCTCCCACCCCACAAATTTCCTTACTACCATGAATTACAGACTCATCATGCAAGCACGGCATGTGTAGATAATATAAGCATTGAGACTGTCAATGTTCAACTTTAGAAACAAGAATGAATGAGACATTTCCCACTCTGAGGGCCTCATGTAAAGCACGTAAAGTCACTTGGCTCAAGTCCAGAGTTTCATTTAAAAATGGGCATTCTAAAACTTATCATGGTAGTTAAACTTTTACCCATTCTTGCCTGCTTCGCTTCTGAAATTTGTTCCCCCTTATGGTCCACTCGCTGGTTTTGGTCTCTTCCTTCATAACCATCTGTTTTTTCTTGTCTTTGTTGGTACTTGTGGCATCTAAATGTATGTTAACAAGATTCTAGGTAGGTTTATATGTTCATTTGATTTTTGAAAGTGTGTTTGGGTTCATGGATGGGCTTGACCTTAACAGCCTTGTAAAGTCTATTTGCAGCACACTATGTGAGTCACTGTGATGGGAAGGGAAAAAGCCCAGAGGAGGAGGACTGTTTCCTTCAGGGTTTGTCTAGTCAGGGCTAAACCATTGCTTTAAAAACAAGAAGTATTAGCCTGTATTTTTAAAAATCTTCAGCTTCCAACTGAGCTTTGCTCTAAACTGTGTGCTTAAATAGAACTCACCGTTACTGCATTAGCTTTAATTTCTAAGTCCATTTGTCCTAACTGAAGCTAAAAAGCCTTCAGATGTTGAGACCATAGTTTCATATTTCATCTGACTGCATCCTCTAGCAATTTAGTTGCCATAATTAGTCTAAATGTGAATACTGTGTACATCTATTTATAGGAGAAAAGCCATAGCACTCCTGCCTCTGCAATAGTAGTCTGACTGCTGTAATGCAGCACAGGTAGTTTGTGTGCAATTAGTCTTCTGATGGCCAAGTACTAAGATTTTGCCTGATGGTAACATGACTTAACATTGCTTTCCTGTCGGTATGGCTATGCTTTTCGTACAAATAATTTATAAACAGTACATAGCTTGGTCAACATCAGATGTTTAAAAGGTTGATAAGTTAAGACATTACTCTTAGAGATGCAATCACTGACTCTAAGCATGTTCCTATTCTCTTGCAGTGAAAGTAAAATAATTTGCTTAAATCTTTTCTTTGTTTGCTGTGAGTTGGTCTTTGTCTTGTCTTCTATGCTATCTCGTACATGTAAAAATAATAATGGAAGTGTGTGTAGGTATTTGTATGTGTTGTACAGTTTTCTTTTGCATACCTGCACACACACACAAATGAAACTTAAATATGTTTCTTGCAGGAAGTCTTGTGGGAAGGTTTTTTCTGTGAAACCTCCCATAGCAGAGGTTCCTGCCCCAGCCTAAAAAAAAAAAATAAATTTTCAAACAGCTGTTTGAAAGGAACCTATCCTAGCAACATAGGTCAAACCCTTCTTGTGTAAGAACTGTTATCTACTACTGGAATCTCTGTTGGATCGGACCTTCCCATTTCAACGTTACATTTAGAAATAGCTCACTGTTCCTGTGGGCAGCATTTATTCAAAACCTGCTCTCCTGTCTCCCCTTTACCCTTTGCTTTGTAGTGTCTAGTTACAGCATGTATTTGTCAAACTCTTCTTCAGAGCAGTAAAGGCCTTAAGCCTGCAGCCATCCTGTTTTCCCTCTGCAAGACTCTGCAGCTTTCCATGTTTGTTTAGAAGTAGACAGGATCGACAACTGGATATTGTAATTCACACTAGTGAAGTTAGCAATGCTAGGGAGCTTGTGTAACATAAAATCAGCAATTGCAGCTGGTGTGTGCAGTTTGATTCTTGGCTATCTCCATATCATTTAGCTCGTGTTGAGAAAGTAAATATATAGAAGATGTGTTTAAAAAACCAAGCAAACACAAAACCACAATGCTCAAGATACTTGGAATGGTGCACAATAGGCAGATAAACTACTGGGGTTTTTTTTCCCCCTCACTTCTTATAGGATTCTGCTTTTTGTAGTATTGTACGTACATTTTTTGGCCATGTAAGTAAGAGGTGTGATCTTGAAACGTGGCTTGTGATCCTTTGTATAGCTCATAACTATACTGACAATTTAACTCTAATTTATGGTCTACTGATTGCAAGGGGCGAATTAAACCTGTACTCTTACTTCAAGTTACTTTTTATATGTAACTCGTTGTTGACTTACACTGGTCCACAGTCTGGTCCACAGTCTGCTGTTTTTTGGATGCTGTAGGGGTAGCACAGAAAGAGGAAGAGATTCTCCAGTAAAGAAAAAAAAAGAGAGAAAACATAACCATTAATCAAGAGATGGCCTTCAATTAAGGGTCTTCTACCACCAGATTATGTATGTTTATTAGTCTGTCACAGCCTATATGTGCTGGGTTTGGGTCATGCTACAGGGCCTATATTTCCCTAGGAATAGGGAAAATAGGGTGAATATTGATATTAATGATCGGTGATGTGGGTTGACTTGCCCTTTCACTACAATGTTGTTAATTTTTAAACAAATTCTAACTGCAGACTTAAAGAAATATAACTCTTACCCTATGCCTATGTTTCACCCAGATGGTCAATTTGTCTACATTCACCTCTTACTTGAGGAGAGCACAGTAATGCATCCCTCCTACCCCACTTCTGGGGATGAGACTTTTTAGTGGAAAAGTGTTTTTAGTAGCTTTTTATTCATGTCCCACGAAAGAAGAGCAGTGCTCCTTGCATCCCTTCTGGATGGCCTTTCTGCCTAGGACCTCTGGCTGTAGGTCCTTGGAACTACCAACGTTGCTGATTCTCAGGGCTGCCTAATTAAAGCTTTACTGTATGTAGCTATGGTATGGCGTATTGTGTTCAACTAGTTCACGTAACTACAAATGGAGACCTACTCATAGTACATTAATTAGTTGATAGGTAAGGTTTGACTTCTTACCCTGAAGCATTTGTTCCTTCAGCAGTTGTTCAGTGCATGATTTTGCATAGAAGAGAGATCTAGATTTTTTTTTTAAGGCTGTGTTTTTTTCTTTGAAAAAAAAAAAGAAATGAAAGCTGGATGTGCACATGATTGCTAGTTCTGCTTTCTGAACTTCATGAATCAGGTAGCAACTGGAGATGGAAACAAATAATGCATAGGGCTGGCTGTAGCTTACTTCCCCTCCCAGCTGAGAGGTTACCTTACCCTTCCTGTAAACTGTTCCACTTCTGGCACAGTAACTTGTACAATCTATGCAGTGGTTCAGATGTGAGGAAGAAGTTAGAGGATGGTTCTAAGCAGATGATTCTGCAGTTTGATGTCTCAGGCTTACTTGTTGTTATGGGAAAGGTCAATCCATGGCAGTTGGATTTCTTTAATTTCTTTAATTAAATGACTGTAGCTGCTGTGTAACATGCTGAGCTCACAGTGGATTTAGGACAGTTGAGTTACGTTTCCTGTTTGTTCTAGCCCGTGTGTTCTACATCTGTGGGTCTTGCAGTTACCTGGGGCATTTGAACAGAGCTTGAGCAGATCTGAAAAAGGTAACATTTATCCTAAAACTAAAATAAAAGCAAACTCAATAAGAAATGTCATCCTACCATGTCAGTTCAAAGGTCCAGTCTGGCCTAGTATTATTTTTTCCAAGACTAGCTAGAGAAAAGCCTAGGAATAGGATAGGCACAGAATGATACTTCCCCAGTATGCACTTCTGCCAATGTGCAACCCAGTGGTTTTTGACAAATCGTAGTGAACCTAAAGTAGGTTAAAGTACAAAGCTTGCTTTGATAAACAACTGCATTAGGCTGATCTCAAAATCCAAGAAGAAACAAAGGCCACCAGAACAGGTTTCTCAAAGAGACAAAGGATTAAGTTACTGTATTTGTAGGTAGTAACACTGCCTGAATTTTAGTTCCTTGTAGTGTCTGTTGTCTTTCCTAAAAGGCAGTAACTAATGTTTCTAAGACGACATTTTGTTACCCATTTTGAGAGGGAATCTGGAAGCAACTGGTCAAACTAATGTAGCTTGCTAACTAAACCAGAAACAGATGATGATGATAAGGTTTGGATTCTTTTAAAAAAGTTAATCTATCTTGCAATATTTTTCCCCCCCCAGCCAGTTTAAAAAAAAATATGAAGAGGGGGAGTGGAAGATGCTCACTGCCTGAATTTGTAGGACTGCTTGCCAGTGTTGAGAAGTGTATTGTTTGGAGCTTCCTATTCTTGGAGCAAACATAACGTCTGGGATCTGCCAGGGATGTTTACAGGATACAGCAAGTCTCTTGATGACGCACTTCAATGCACTGAAACCTTCAAAGTGCACCAGTAACTTCTCAGCCACGGAGGAGCAACAACCTGCAGTCTCCTCCTGGTTTTCTACTGCCTCTCTTGCCTTCAAGTGGCAGTAAGAGTTTTGGCCTCCTCTGCCTCTGGTGGTAAAAGGGTAGGCCAAATAAAACTGCTGAACCTGGATAAATTGTACTTAAAACCAAAGCATCTCCCTCCTCATGCCTGGCTTGTGTTATAAGCACTCATTCTGCTCATGATGATCCAATGGTACTACTATGAAATGGGTAATAGTTTGTTCTTTTATGTATACAAGAACTTCCCTGAAAATTACTAGATGCGTACCAGTTTCACACCTTTCTCAGAAAATAAAGCACACATTTTTCAAAACTAGGTTCGCTGTGGTAATAGAAGCAAGAGTTGGTGAAAAGGAAAAATAATCTGGTTTCTGGGAGTGAATATTAAATCAGTTAGTGTAAATAGCGAGGAAAGCCTGTTTAGGTTAATTTTGTGTCTGTAGTGTTCTCCTCTTCTTGGTGAGCAATACTGAATAAGGTTAGTGTATATTAATTAAAAAAACCCCCAGCATTCTCTTCTGGTTTTTTTTTGTTGTTGTTCTTTAATTTCTTAAAAAATTATTTTTATTGCTTTATTTGTGCTCAAATAAACTACAAGGTGCTATTGTAGAGAGTGTGCTCTGGATTGGCAATTTTTCATCTTTGTGTGTATGAAGAGTCTGCTCAGCTTGACTATGAGAACTGGAAATGGTAGTGTGATGAGTCATGCATGTGTAGGAAAGAAGGGTTGTTGTTCTCATAAGATACAAGTCCTGTAGAGTGTCTAAAGCAGCTGTGATGTCCCAATCAACCAAAGATTTGTAAATCTTTAGAAAGATAAGCAAGCACATAAACCATGTTCTCATTTGGACTTCCTTTCTCAAGTGCTTTGGTTACAAATAAACAGTATCTAGGTTTTTTTTAAAGAGCCATCAGTTATTCCTATAGTTCTGCTTATAAGGTACTGACTCTAAATTGGATTGGCTGGTATAATCTCTGGAAGTAGATATGTGTTTATTAAATAGTGTGAAATTGTTATTTTTATTTTTTGCCTTTAGAGAGAGAGAGAGAGGGGTAGCCCTGTCCCGGTGAGAAGGGATACATGGGAAGAGACCAGAAGTGTTAAAACAAGCAGTGGCTCCAGAGTAGTAACTGTGTCAGTGGTAGCGCATCTGTTGCTGAAACATTCTGGTCTTTCGTATATCAAGAAATGCCACAAATTGGCTGAGATAGGACTGTGTATTAGCATTCAGAAAGTTGACAAGTGGAAATACAGAGCACAGGATAGTCCTAATACTTTGAAATCAAATTTAAAAATGCTACACAGGTATTGTACCAATTGGTCTCTCTTGCTGTTATCCTCAAACAAACATTTGTTTCCTTATCAGTGATTTTTACTTCTTCCAATAGCTTATTAAGAATGGTGTGGTTAGAATAGTTCTTGAGCAGTATGATCTCTCTTACAGTCTCTCCATTAAGCAAGGTACCTGGGGAAACAAAACAAGTAGTAGAATCTTTGCCCCCTTCCCCAAATAAGAAGTGCTATCAGTTTGGGGGGAGAGGTGGCCATGGTACACCTGCAGTCTAATGATACCTTGGGCTCTTTTGTATTTGTTCCACTAACCTATGCGCTGTGCGGAATATTGCCAGGTATGCCTGGTTAACATATGTGACTGATCTCTATCTTTTTAATCCTTCAAAATGCCTTGAAGACTGTCTTATATTTAAAGTGCTCCAGCTCTTCTTGGGATACCAACTTTTTTCATTACTAATGCTAATCCAGGCTGACTCTTTAGATAATCCTTTCTGTCTCAGTGGACCATGAGAACATGGTATACTGACAGTGAGGATAAACTCACAAAAGAATCTGATGTACCGTAGTTGTTCATACAGATGCCTATCTGATCCTAGCTTCAGGTATGTTGGTTATTCTGAGTATAAACTAGGCATTTTGTGTCTGTTTTCCAAGCAGACAGCTGCCTTTTTTGGCTGATAATCTACAAAATTTATATCCCCAAAGGGTACACTTATATTATTTACCATAACCTGGAAGGTGCGTTCCTCATCAGCCTGGCTATATTAAACTCACATATTTGTTCATGTTCGTAAGGCTACTTTTGCAATGCTACTGCATCAGTCATTCTGATTAAACACTTCTGGTTATATACATAATGTGTTGGTAACGCAAATTCTGTTAGTGTCTGGATTGAGCCATGTGTGCTGTTGGGCAGTCCCCTTGCAGGAGTTCCAAACTAGCTCTAGACTTTCCAGCTCGAATTGGTGATGGCAAATCAGAGTACCACAGGGCAAGGATGCTGCTGGTGCTTGCTTAGCAAAAGGGAATTGCTCCTGAAGTCCTTCATTAGGTGTGATAGTGTTTAGCTGGAAGACGGTATCGCCCCACCGTTACCATGAAGAAACTAACACTTTGTCTTCATATTGAACCTTGGAAGCACAATACTAAGTTACCTAAGTATTTAATATCTTTGTATTTCCGTCTTCTTGCCTATGTGTGTGAAATAGGTGGCAATTGTATGCCTATGTTACATACTGGCAGTACTGAGCTTTGCAGGGAATGCAAGTACAGATCAGAAAAACCAAAAGTCAAAGAATGGTTTGCATTAGCATGGAAACAGATTTACCATTAATGTGACTTAAAAGGTAGAAGTAATAGAGCCAGAACTGGTTTCTTGATATCTCTCTTCCTGTAAGATAAGGAACTTTATGTAGTAATTAAGCATAGTTTGACTTAGTCTCAGAAAATAGGTGTCAGATGCAGCTGGGAAGATACCCTGACATAGTTCTGCAATAAAAAGAAAACTGTAAAGATGCCTTAGTATCTTGCATGGTAACAATTAACCTAGATTTACAGTAGTATTACAGGTAGCCAGTAAGGATGGAGTATCCCAAGACATATCAGAATATGTTGCCACATGCAGTTAGGGAAATGTTTCCAATATTAGTACGCATAGGTAAAGTGGATTAAAAAGCGTATGAGGGACTATGTAGGAATTGTGGTATATCTACAGAAGAATTTATGAAGGAGTGATTCTCATGCCATCCGTCTCCCCACAATATTTTGTATAAGTAATGCAGATGCTAGTTATTTGCATTGTTTCTTTCTTCTGTCAAACCGTAATTATGTTGTGGTTGCTCTTGCAGTGGAAGCTGTTATAAAAATCAGCTGGTATCTTTATTTCATTACAGTTACTTGGTGTTCTCATCATAGAACCTAGGCGGAAGCTCTTCTGCTTATACAGGAATTGAGCAGGATTGGTGCAAGCTACACCTGAGGCATAGCCACCACCCTGTTACGTTCTCATTGAATGAAACCATGTCTGTCTGGTCCCCCTTCTTATTCTGAAGTGCTTTGATTGTATGCTTTGGGGGTCAAAACAATGTATTTTTAAATTTTTTTGTGGAGCACAATAGAATGAAGCCTTGATGGGGCGAGTTCTCAGGACTGCTGAAATATACGCAGTCAATATCATTCTGAAGAATAATTATAAAGCTTTTAAGTTGTTTGCACTTTTCTTTTTAACTTTTTAGTAGTAAGAAAAGAAGGTAGAGGTGGCCTTCCCTACATCTCAGGGCTGGATCTTTCTGGGTAATATGCAAACCACCCTGATAATATGCTACCTGGCCTGAAGAGTTTGTTGCCAAACATGGGATAAGTAAGAGTAAAAATGAGTAAGTTTTAAGGAAGTGGATATGAAATACAAAGAGAATTGTTGTGGCTTGTATCAAATCTCAAAGGTATATTTTTTGAGGTCATTACTTTACTTGGTATAATATCATGTTGTCTTTTTTCATAATCCAGTTTTATGCATTTTGTAGGTAACATGGATCCAAGTAGATTTGTATCTGAGGCTTGGATTTTAGACATCTAAAAACTCAATTTTCTAGCCAGTGTCAGAGCAAGTTTTGTATGAGCTATGTTCAGTGCTGTACTGTTAAATAGGTATTCGGTCAGATCTGGAGCCAGACTAGACTGGTTTTGACACTGTTTCCCACAGCCTTCTCCTGGGCAAATGGACAAGACAGAGATTGGATAGGTGGACCGTGAGATAGTTAGGAAACTGACAGACAGGGTGGTCATCAATGGTGTTTACTCAGGCTGGCAGCCTGTCACAAGTGGGGTCCCCCAGGGATCAGTACCGGACCCCTGCGCTATTCAATATCTTTGTAAATGATCTGGAGTATGGAATTGAAAGAACTGTCACCATGTTTGCTGATGACACCAAACTGGGTGGTGAGGTGGGACAAGTCAGAAGGGTGAGCTATCTTAGAGAGAGCTGGATAGGCTGGAAGAGTGGGCTAGCAAGACCAGGATGAACTTGAACAAAGGCAAATGCAAAGTCCTGCACCTGGGATGGAATAACCAGAGAGCCAGTACAGGCTAATATCTGTGTGGCTGGGGAGCAGCCTTGCTGAAAGGGACGTGGGGGTCCTGGTTGACAACAAGCTGAACAGGAGTCAGCAGCATGCTGCTGCAGCAAGAAAGACAAATCAGAATCTGGGCTGCATCTGCAGGGGCGTTACTAGCTGACATAAAGTTGTGATCATCGCACTCTACTCAGTGCTTGTCAGGCTGCACTTGGAGTGCTGTATCCTGTTCTGGTCCCCACAATTCAAGAAAGATGCGGACAGACTGGAGAGGATCCAAAGGGAGGCGGTGAAGATGATTGAAGGGCTGGAGAACCTGGCCTGTGAGGAGAGGCTGAAGGAGTTCAGGCTTCTCTCCCTGGAGAAGAGAATGAGCAGGGGGGAACCTCATCACAGGACCCTAGTACTTAAAGTGTTGCTACAAAGAGGATAGAGGCTCTCTCTTCACAGGGAGCCACATGGAAAAAGTCAAGGGGCAATGGATACAAGTTGTACCGGGAGAGGTTTCATCTCAATATAGGAAAGAATTTTTTCTACAGTGAGAACAATCATTCACTGAGAACAACTTTCCTAGGGATGTGGTAGAGTCCCCATATCTGGAAGTTTTCAAGAGTGCTCAACAATCTCATCTAGGCTCCCTTTTCCATGAAAGGCTGGACCAGATGATCTTTTGAGGGACAATCTCATCTAGGCTTCCCTTCCCATAAAGGGCTGGACCAGATGTTCTTTTGAGGTCCCCTACAACCTGGGCTGTTTTTTGATTCTGTGATTGCTTCTGTGATTAAATTGTTCTTGGACCTTGAATTCTAATGAGAGTTAGCCTTTCTTCCTCTTCTCTCTGTCCTTTGCCTTTCTAGGCAGGGACTACCTCAACATGGATCAGCATTACTACAGTTCCTACCCATGAAGTCAGCAGGCAACGTGTGATCAGCCCGGGAGGACTCTAGTCAGCCTATTGCTTTTTCAGGGTCAAAGTGGACTTCCATGCAATCTTTTAAATGAGTAGCCTAACCTGAGTGGTCCTGACAGTGGGTCTGGTGCATCGCCCAGTCATTTAACTCAATTTCCTATCCATAACTTTCTTTGAAATGACAACAATTCTTTTTGGATAAATTAAGCTTTAAAGAACAAAGTGAAGACAAACTGAAATAAATTTCAGAACAAAACAAACCAGGGAGTGCAATCCAGATGGTGACATCTACAAATGATTGGGCTTCTTTCCCACTAGATCTGGAGATTGATTTCAATTCTCCGCCTTAATTCCCAGTATCTGTTTAGGATACTGATACTATGTCATGAACTGTGGCAGTGCTAGAAAATTTTAAAAAAGACAGCTCATGCCACTAGAAGCTGTGTGATCTGGCTCTGTTCCAATACAAGCCTTGTTACTTGTCCTGAGACACAGTTAGACACACATGTTTGTCTTGATTACTTGAAATACACTTCACTAATTAGTTGAAGTCAGTTCTAGTTTGGCAGTGAAAAATGGCTTTTTGTTATACATTCAGTTGATTCAAAGCATGGGAGGTAGCTTAGCTGTTCACTTCAGGTACAAAAAGAGAGTTATCTAGGCTTTGCTGATTAAAGGAAACATTATCTCTATGCTGAATCTTTTTATATGAGTAAATTACTGCTCTATGGAAAGAAGTCTTACATCATCCCTCATAGGTACACTATCCAGTACTGCAGGCTGAGCAGACCCAGGAATTTATTTTAATTGTTAATGGTAGGTTTAATACTTCTCACAAGCTGGAAACACCAGGAAATAATTGGAGTCTCAGTTCATGGGAGTGTTTATCATTTAGATGGCCCTCACACAAACCATAAACAGTCTAAACACTAATACTGGAAAGACCAATTCAAATCAGTGCTTAATGCTAGTCTATACTCAGCTCTTCCTTGTGTTTCCCATGAGTGTAATTTCATGGTGACAGCAGCAGGAATGAGCACTGTTAATGGCAAGGCACTGGAAATCTTTTTTAATCTGAAATCAGAATACAATGTTACCTGTAGAAAGTATTAAATGATAGAAATTACTATAGCATTTTAGCCATACTTGGACTCTTGTTGCTTTAGTATATATAGTACTGAATCAGTGCTAGCACCGCTACGAAAAAGCAGCTAAAGAATATGGCAGTGTTCTACATCAGCTCATGAGATGCTCAGAAAAGTCTGTAGGCAATGGATGTGGATGTCTTCATTGCTAGTAGTTGGATTTGAAATGGTCCTTGTGATCTGCTTCCATTCGAATAAAACCAGGGGGTAATACTAAGGTCTGGTTATTGGTGAGATAAGATGCTTCATGTTCTAGGGTCTACAATATTGTTTGGCTGCTGTGATTTGTTGGGTGTTTTCTATATTAGATAATAATTATATATAGAAAGGTAATATAAATGTTGTGAGTATATTGGTTGGTTTAATGTCCTGATGCTGCACTAAGCTATTTCACCTTCTAGGTCACTGCTTTGTGCCTCTGTAGGAAACGGTCAAGGATTTGAGGAAACTCATGCTTTTAATCAGCACTTTTTTCACTTTAACTCTGAGAGGACTTTTTACATGTAATTTACTGAACCTGTTGGCTCTAAGATACTTTGAAGCCCTGTGTGTGTGCTGATAACAGGCAGTCCCAGGGCTGAATGAATTTATAAACTTATACGTCTTCTCTGTAGGAAACACACATTTTACAGATTAGCTGTATCCACTTCCATCTAGAAGAAAGAGCTGGGACACGTTCAGGCCTCAGTGGAGTTTCAGCGCATCTTGTAGTGTTCCTTCTGTCCTTCAACATTTTTCTCCCATTCCTGAAGGTACTGCAGCTGCTGCAGCATTTTTGTTTTCCTTTTTAGCTATGTGACTGTCTCGCTGCAGCTGTAGCATGAGGTCCATGGCTTCCACCTCTGGGAAACTGTTATGCTCCAGAGTTTATTTACTGCAGATTTGACATTCCACAAAGGTTTAGAAAACAATGCTTTCTATAGTACTGCATGTAGCAGCACCTACATTCTTCTTTTCTGTAAGTAACGATGGTTGGACTCGGCTGCGACAGCTCAGTGGTCCCAACAAACCCTGCGTGAGAGCTGGGGACAAGCAGCATGCATGCAAGGTCTGGGTGTTAGCCATCTATAGGCTGTGACCGCTGTTGTCAAGGTCCTGGTCCAGTTTCATTGCTGCCACCTACTGAAACTAGAGCTTTCCACCTCATCGAGCAGACTAGAGGGAAACGTAGTGTTGCAGATGAGATCTGAAATGCCACAACATCACTAAAAATAATAATAAAAAATGCCCCCTTCCCCCTTTAAATGAGGATTTCCAAAATGTTTGTTTATTTTGTTACTTAAAGTTCAGCTTCCTGTGCAGCTTTAGCGGTCCTAACTAATATTCTTTCTGTAGCTATTAATTCTTTCCCTGCTGGGTTTTGTTTTGTTTTTTTTTTTCTGGAATATGTGTCTGATTCAGGTCTGCCTGGTATCTTCTGTTTTCTGAGCAGTAACTCCTGAATGCATTTAGCTCTTCTGTGTCATCTTTAATACCAAAAAAATTATGCTCTTTCTTTGTGATAATGGAAACATCTGTATGTACTTCAGAAAACCCTTGTAATGATTGAATATTTTTTGGGGAAGAGTGCGTTTTATTTTAAATACTCTTTAGTTGCTTGGTGACTTTACTTGGCAAGATCTTGCTTGCTAAACTTGATTTGAAAAATGTTTATTACAACATAAAAACCCAAACTATTTTCTTGCACTGGTTAAATGCTTTTGAAATTGCAGGATTCACTTACATGCCTTTGGTCAGAAGGCAAAACATATTTATTCCTGTAATTAACTTAGCAAGTACTCGTAGGATAAAAAAGCCCACAGTCTGCTTTGATATGCTGTATATAGGACTGACTGGGCAGCAATGAAATATGAGAATTGGTGCACCGGTCTTAATGACCAACTCTCTTGGTTTTTGGTTTTTTGGTTTTTGTGGGTTTGTTTTTTTTTTGGTTTTGGGATTTTTTTTGTTGTGTGGGTGGGGGTTTTTTGTCTGTTTTGGTTTAGGTTTTTTGATTTGTTTGGGTTTTTTTTCTCTAAGGTTTGTATCATTTTACACTTGTTTAAAAAAATGTCTTTTCCCCTTCCCCTCTTAAAGGTAGAGACCTGTGGGTTCTTGTTCTGGGAAGGTTTCCAACCCATCATAAGATTGGCATTCCAGAGTTCAAGTATGTTGCTAATATGCATGGGGATGAGGTACGTTTCAACTTTTGCAATGTAATTTATACCAAATACACTTACCAGAGGTTTAGAGTGAACTTCTCTCAGGTGTGTGCTACTTATTATTAAGGTATATCATACCTCAAAGGAGACCTAATACGTGTGTATGTCTCAAGGAATTTCAAGAGTAAAGTTCCCTTGTTTTGGTGGAAGGGCTTTAGGACACCTTACATCACAGTGAAGAATCGTACACCTAAGACCTCTCTTAAGTAGAGAGCTTTGTCTTCTCCATGTGGATAAACTCAGAGGCTTTAACTTTCCTGGCAATGAGTCAGATGCAGTAGTTTGCTTGTGTGTTGTTATTGCTTAGGCATGAAGCGTGACTGATAGAACTCTTCAAATACATCCTAAGATTGAATAATAATTCCTGTGAAGCACCAAATGACTTATTTTAGAAAGAACATTTCTCTTGGGAACCTTAAGCTAGGAATACTTAGATTCACCTGCAATAACACAGTGAGTACAAAACAAAAAGCACTTTCAGGCTTAACTTGCTGTGGAAAGAATGCCCCCTTATTAATGAAACAGGAGATAATGGTGATTGCAAGCCTTCCTGGTATAGTACATGAATCTGGAACAAGAAGACTTGAAGCTTCACTCTTCTCTATAATCTCTTCTTGCTTTCTACTTCCCTTATTCTTTAGCTTTAACTGCTTTTATTAGTCATGTTCAGAGTACGCTTAAACTACACAATATATTTCTATGCAGCCTTTAATGTGAAGGGTAAATAATTCAACAGAGAAATGGCAAATTTTATATTTAAATATATGTACATATGCTACACTGAATTCCCAAAACTAAGAAATACAGATGTAGTAGGAAGCGTGTCCTGTGTAAAGCATAGCAGATCACAAGCTATTGCTATTACCAATACTGTGTGTGAGCACTTGCACGCCTACAGGCACTTGTGACTCAATGTGCCAAGAATTTTCCCCAAGTTAGACTAGTTTCACCTTGTTTGACAGTGGCTGTGCTCAAAGTACTGCTGGGAGTCTGACTGCTTTGGAATTTAACTGTGTGTGGGAGGAAGCTGATTCATGGTTTCAAATGGGTACATGTGTTACTGGATGCCCCAGATAGGGTTTTCAACTTTTAAGACCTGGTGCGTGTCAGCAGGGTAGGCCAGGGAGCCCAGGAATGGAGGCTCCATGTGACTATCCCTGCAGACTGCTGAAGGTAAATGCAAACTTATGGCTACGGATGAGCCAGCTTTGGTGGGAAAGAGGTAGAAGGCAGGATATGATCTTAGCCAGAATGGCCTGGCTCTCAAACCCAATATTGCTGGACTGCCGAAGGCCACTCCTCTTATTGGAACCTCTACGATGCACCACTCCGGCCATCATCACTGCTTTGACCATGGAGATACACACTGTGCATATCCATAGGGTCAGGAATTGCTGGGGATCAGGTGACCTGGATCACTGCCTAGGATCTAAATTTTTATCTTGACTTTGTGAGGCAATGAAGTGAGACTTTTTTCTTTTTGAAGTATCTGGCACTATATCTGAGTCTGTCTGAGCAGGGTTGATCCTTGAGCTGCCTAGGTATCATATCGCACGAAGTGCCATGCTACATTCTAGCTTGTTCATTAGACCAAGCAGACACATAGGGAAGATTCTGGAAAGAGAGCTATTCCTCCTTTTCAGGCCTCATTATGATCTTTGCCTAATTCCTTTTTTGTGTATGGATATAACGCACAGTTGGTGTTTGTTTTTCCTATCTGACCATAAATGTATTTCAGATGGCAGGAAATGAATACCTCATATAGGGAGGCATTGGAGAACTTGAATATTTTTTCCCATAATCTAAGATTCTGCTAGACTATTCACTGGGGAAAGATTCAACTACCCCTATAATATATTAAGCAGATAAGCTTTGCACTAACTGTGTGACAAACTTCAACTTGCATTCCACAGTCTTTCATGACTTAAAATTGCAAGATTTCATTGATCTAGTTAGGTCTTTTGTGCTTCAGTGATGCTTGCCAAAAACAGTACAAAGTGAGAAAAGTTCTGTTCTCAAGTGTTGGTTGGTGATGCTGCCCTTCTAACCTGTCATGGTCTCACAAATGACACTTTTCTGTTTTGACTCAGCTGACCAGCTGCTCCTAAAACCTAAAAGTTGGGGGGAGCCTGAACTGCATGTGTGCAGGCTGTTCACGTGTGCTGCTGGAAGGAGACTTAGGTTATTTGGAGAGCTGCCCAACAGGAAAGTTCTAGTAAAATAATGTGAGTACACAACATCAGGAAGAGAGTATTTTTTTCAGAACTGGAAAGATTTTTTTTAAGTCAGTTAATTTTTCTTAATACTGTAAGATGTGACCAGCCAAGGTTTAAATGATTTTATTTTGTGATCACCATTGCCAAATAAGGTGAACTTTTGCCCCAGAGATGCAACAAAAGACTTCTTCCATTCTTTCTGTGCCTGTATGAAGCTGGATGCCCTTTTTAGCAGTACTTTTTGTTTAATCCAAGACAGATTAAAACTGATAATTAGAGGTAGTTCAGTCACTTGCAGCTATGTGAGACTTTAATAATCAAAATGCACTAACAGACTGCACAAAATGCACAAGTCTGTGAAATGTTGTTAAAGTCTGCAGTGGGGAAGATGAGGGAGAAGTTTCCTGCTGTTCTGGGGCAGCACTCATTCTGATTTAGCCAGCAGCCTCCCTTGTCCTAGGCCTGCACCCTTACTTGAAAGATCTGCTCTTCCTCAGTGTGTACACTCACTCTGGGTGGAAAAACTTCCTCCACTTAACATCAACCACAACCAAACCCCAAACGCTCCTAAGTCGTCAATGGAGCAGAAGTACCACCTTTTGACCAGCTGTGCCAGTGACCTGAGTCCAATCTACACAACTGAACCACAGGATCTAATTAGAAGACTGTTCCTAAATCATGTATATCACCGTAGGAAAACTCTAAGGAAAAGCACATCTGAACAAAATGTAAACTACCCGTGCCTTTCTGCTTGGCCCCTTTAATGTATCAAGTACATGGCTTCCTTAACTTTCTGCAGTTATAGTGTAACTGGGCCATCACAAGACAAACTCTTTCCCAGGATGGTAAGTAATGCTGATACCAAACCTTTTCTCCTAAATCATCCACTTCTGATAATTTTCTTTTCTTCGTGTAATAGTATTTTGCCTCTTTCATTACGCAAAGCTGAGCCTGTACTGATCATACAGAGCTAGCCTACATGAAAGGATGTATTTATCTTGCCAGCTTATTTTGTGCTTTAAGTTTAAGCATCTAGACCCTATTTTCCATGTCATCACAGACATAGTCCTATCCACAGAGGGTTTCCTAAGATATGGTGACTTATTAGGTGTTGGGTGGCTGAGTTAGATTTAGTTGTGATCAATAAAATTGGGGCTTAAAAACAACAAACTAATGAGTCTTGTGTAGAATTTCTCACTCTCATTTCTAAAAAAAATGAATGGGAGCTCCATTAACACTATCAGAATGCCACTACTAAAAAAGGTGTTTTTTTTAATCACCAGGTTGGGCAAAAAGAGTTGTGTCCACATACTGTACAGTCTGCTGTAAGGAGTTTTCAGCACATATTCTTACGTCCTTTGTGCTGCGCAATATAATCGGAAGTAGTGTGGCAGGGAAACAAATATGTGCTCTAGAAAAGAGAATAAAAAATATGTATGGTGTAGTGAACTATTTTCCACCTGGCTTCAGTATCAGCTGATGTGATGTAAAGAAGGTAGGAAGCACCAGAGATTTCAAAATTCAAAGAAACCAAATCTATTTGCTAACCTCAGACTTTTAAAAAAAGCTGGATACTGCTGAGATCTCTTTCAATACAGGTGGGGCTGCTGCGTCACCCCAGTTACCTTCTTCCTTATCTTCCCTCCCACTCTTCTGAGTGGGAAAAGAAAAAGTGATCCATTTCTCAACCAGGTGAAGCCTGTGCTGAGAAGCCTGAAGCCTGTGGAATTTGTCCAGGTGGCAACATCTTATGCCAGTTACTAGTTCAAAAGCAGGCCTTATGTTGCCATTTCCTTCGGTGATAAACCAAGGAATTGCAATTCCCTGTCATACATGTAATAGTTCTCATATTTCCATAGCGATTACTGCTGTAGAAATAAATGGATACGTGCCAAACTGTGTTTGCACAAACAGTCGCTTTAACACTGGTGTATTTTAGTAAAGAAGGACAAACACAGTGCAGTGTGTCGCAGCCCTGCATAACAATTAGTGCTGTACAAGTCTTAAGTGCCCCACTTACAAGATGTTCTCTTTTAAGTGGTAAACCAGGATGGACAATTGGTTTCTCTGCTGTAACTCCACTTCCTTAGGCGGGGTTGCGCCGGGTATGCTGCGCTAGGTCTGTTAGAGCAGTCAGAGCTGGAGCAAGGAGGCTGGCCAGACTGTGTTGCTCTGAAACAGGTCCTACCTGATGGTTTGGATCTTTCTTTCAACATAGTTCAACTTAAAAACTGGGCCGCGTTTAAAGAAATAATTTAATCACAAAAATGGGCAGAGTCTATCCACCCATAGTCCCCTGGTATTAGGTCTCTATCATGTGGTAACAAAAACGTTTTAAAAACAGGGGTGCTGCAGTGAAGTGTTACAGTGCAGGTGCAATTGGAGCTAACCTTAATCTTTTAACTGGCTGCCGCTAGGGCTTCTTGAGTAAGCCCTTCAGTAGCTGAGCAGGGTGCTGACCCAGCCATGCCAGAAGTGATAGTCAGCAAGCTTAAGGGGTACATCTACAGAAATGGCAGTCACACCCTTTTCTCCAGTGTTGAGCCATGCCCTGACGTAGCATGCTGCTTCATTCAGGGCTTCCCCTGAGGATCGCTGAAAGCCTTTCCTGCTGACGCTCTCCCTTTGGGGCATGCAAGGAAGCTGACAGCTGAAAGTGCACAGAGAGGCTTAATGTCTGCCTCCCTAGAGGTGGGAAAAAGGGTTTTCCTTTGCTTTTGTGTCACCCCTCATCTGAGCCACAGCAGAACAATGAACCCGGGCATTGCCCTTGGGATACTGCAATTAAAACCAAATATTCATCATGTCTTCTCAAAGCCAAAGAGCACATAAAGGCCCCTGCTCTATACATCTTTGTACTAAAGTAGAGGCAGGTTAAGGTGTCTGTCAGCAACCTACCTCTACTGTGTCTAGATCCTTCATTTGAAGCTCTAAAGTAAAACTAAATGCCTCATAACTTTCCTCCACAGGTACAGCTGACCTCTCTAGTAACAGGGTAAAGCTTGGCTGGGCAGGAGGTGCCTTGCAAGGACTTGGTCAAAACTTGAGCTATACTTTCCCAGAATTGAAAATTTCCCCCCCTCAAAGACATCCAGATGTGCTTTCTCAAGAAATGCAGCGTACTCTGCACCACAATAAAACCACCCCTCTCACACACCACCGAAACAGAGTGGTAATAAATATATTCTTCCCCCACCAGGGAATGATCAAAGTACCAACCCTCTGTGACAGAGATTAGCTGAATTGTTTAATGTACTAAGTACTCAAGTACAGCAGTAGCTACACAAGGAATCCTAGAACATAGGGTTAGTTTTTAAAATACTGTATATATAAGTAAATCTGGGTTTAGCTCTTAAGTGCAAAGAATGTAATCTATGAAAAACTGGTCATTTTCCATTCTTCATAAGCATTTTCCTTTTCCACCACCTTCTCTTGTTGCTTTTCTTTATCTTTGTTCCCCTTCCTGTTCCTGCTTCTCTGCCCTTTCTTTTCTGGATGTCTTTTTCAGGCACTGAAGTATGGTAGGAGCAAAGACACTTTCCCAGTTCCTCCAGAGAGCAGTCTGGTCTTGTCTGTAGTTTAGCTGTCTCTGTGGTAGGGCTGTTCTTGTTGCTTCTGAGTCTGCTAGCTTTATCTCTCATGCCCAGGGCCATGATTTGGCTGACTTTTCTCCCCTCCTTTCTTCCCCCCTGCTCTGTATGCTTCCCAAGATGTCTATCACCCAGAGCTGGAACTGAGCTGCCTGTACAAGACAGGTTCTGTTGCATCCCTTCTTAAATTTCATGGAGTAAATTTATCAAACCTGCAGAGCCGTCTGCTTTCATGTACTCAGGTGCTGTTTTGAAAACTACTGGTGGTGGAGGAAATTAGGTACCTTTTCCCCACCTTGCCAAAGCCCATTTGCTGTAGTGTTTAGAAAAAGAACCACTTAGTTATTGGGACAGTAAATGCATTTGTGTAACACAGCTTCCACTAGTGGATTACTGGATGGTAGCTTGCAGGAGACCATCAGGAGGTGACAGGCAAGGGTTAGAAAATTTGGGAACAAATCTGCTCTGGGGCAGACTGAGAAGAGATCCTTCTTTGTCCCTGTTCAAAGAGCATGGCAGAATGGTTTAAGTACCAACTCAGAGACCATGGCTGCCTTCAAGTACGACACTTAAAACAGTGCGATCCACAACTTAGCGGAGTCATGTTTGATACTATGTTGTTTGTTTGTTTGTTTGTTTCTCCTGTGACTAAACAGCAATTGCCAGCTAACTGGCAAGATACGGTTTGCTCCCAGCCTGAAAGGCAGTTACACCCGGCCCTCCTTGCCCCATCGTGTACCAACCCAGCTCCTGTAGGCAGAGCTCTTGCTGGACGGTGTCTTGTGTTCCTGTTCACCTCAACACCCAGAGCAGGATTTGCCACTTAAAATGCACCAATGTGAAAATTTAAAAATATATTAGTGCAGCAAATAGCAGTGGAGAAATATTCCTTTTCCCCTGCCTGATGTCACCTACCTTTTACGTTAGCCTGTACCAGTCTGAAAGCAAGATGTTTATCTGTGATACCAGGTTCATCCAGTAATGCCACTCCATGTTCCTTGCTTTAGGAAAAAGTAATTATTTACAGTATTTCCACTTTAGTGATGCAAGGTTCATTCTAAAAGATACTGAGATGCTGTAGCTCTGAGCTGGAGCCTGCAGTGATTTACCAGGCTTTGTTCTTGGAGATAAAGTAGAGATAAATTATCTCCAGAGCATGTCTAGTGGCAAGTCTTGATTTGTTCCCATCCCAGCCAGGGCTTAGGAACCCTACAGCGCCCTTGTGGCGTGGGGCACAGTGCTGCAGAAAGTGCTGCTGGAAAGTATGGTCCAGTGAACACTCTACTGGTGGTTTCTGGGGTAGAATAAGATTGTTCTTAACTCACTGGAGCTGGAACTTGCCACTGTTTTGCCTGAAATCTGATAGAGTAGACCAAAGGGAGATGTCCTGCCAGCTTTCATGGCCTATACAAACTTAAATGAACAGAAATACTTATTTAGCTTTTTTTCTGCCACTGCCTTCCCTTGATCCAAAGTCTGCACCCAAATGTCCTTCCACATCTTTCTCTAAGGATGTAATATACCTGTTTGGTTTCCCTAATGCTTGTGTTCACAGCATTAAAATAAAGCAATGTAACAGAGAATATAACAGAAGTGTCTATGAGGTCTCTTTTGATCCTGCATTAAAATCGACTTCCCGTAAAAGGGGATCAGCAAGAAAAAGTCCCGCTCTGTAGCAGCCCGGAAAACATGGAAGGTGTTTCCTTCCTTTCTTCCAAACCGAACCGTCACTGCCAGGTGGTGATGCACAGCACCAATGCGCATTGCAGGGCCCAGGGTCCCTCGGGCATCGGCACAGAGCTGACTCCGCAGGGCAACTGAGGTAACACAATGGTGCGTTTCCAGGCCCGTGGGATCTTTAACAGGCGGGCTCTGCAGTTACAGTTTTTGATAAGGCTAGTCCTTATCCCTGCAGGATTTAAGCAGCACAGCTGACACAGTCTGTTTCCCATTACAGAAAAAGCTCTGGTTGATCTGGGTTTAAAAGCCATGTGAAAACCCTCCAGTGACTCTTTTCATCTATTAAATTACTGAAAATATATTTAGGGGAGAGCATTAAAAAAAACAGCGTTGACCAGAATACTCTTGTATGCCTTTTATGTCTGTGTAATCCAGAAGGAAAAATGTGTAAGTGGAAGGTGGTGGGTCTTTTTTTATTTCCTTTTTCTTCTTCTATAGCAGACTTAAAATAAAATCTATGCTTCTTTATACAGACTGTTGGGAGAGAAATCCTGCTCCATTTGATAGACTTCCTGGTGACCAGCTACAGACGTGACCCAGTTATTACCCGATTGCTCAATAATACCCGGATCCATATCATGCCAACAATGAATCCTGACGGATTTGAAGCTACAAAAGTACCTGATTGTTTTTACACACGAGGAAGGTAAGGGTGGCTTAGAAGGTGGGAGTAGGTAAAGGAAATGGGTGGGGAGTAATAATTGGAAATAGCCAAGAGACTGAATCATCCTTGGTGGAGAGGGTAGCCTAGAGGATGTGTTAGGGCTAATTTTGGCGGTGCTGTTCTGAAGACACACTGTTACAGCATAGAGTTTTTGGACGACTGAGTCAGACTGGTGTTTATATGTGGTGCGGCTAGAGAAAATTGGTCAGAAGGGTGTCATGAGCTAACCTTTTAGGCAGGAGACCCAGACTGCAAATAGAAGCACAACAACCTATTTAGACCTTTAGGGTCCCACAAAAAAAGGAAAACTCCACCCACAGGGATCTATTTCAATTGGAGAACTCTGTAACTCTTCTTAATGAGAAAAAGTTGTGTCTAAGCTTGTTGAGTGGACTTCTAGAAAAGTGTTTAAAGATCATGTTGAATGTAGATCTAATAAGAGGGAGGAGTTAGGCAAGCAGAGCTGGCTGTAATAGGTGCTGTGCTAACTCCAGTGCTGGGAAAAAACTTACGCAGAAGAAAACATAACGTAGCATTGCGTCTTGTGCTACTTTTGCATTCTTTAATTTAGCTGTTGGAGTGACCAAAAAGGGGAGGAAAAGTTTAACAAGCTAGTGAAAAGGTAGTTTAGGTAGTTTAGTTCTCTAGGTGACCAGTGCAGTCCCCCCTTTTTATTAGGAAATAAATCTATTCCTCAGCAAATAGATAGGACTTCTATGGAGGGTGGTATTTTTTTATCCCCTCACTGTCAAAGAGTTTAAGTAACTGAGTTTAAAAATTAATACAGCAGATGCTAAATACCCTCTCTACTCTCTGTACTGACCTGTCTGAGCAAAAAAGGAAGAGCATTTGCACAGGCTGGACCTTCTGGTACAGGGGGAAGAGAACATATCTTGTGCTTGAGTCAAATTTTTTGCTCCATGTCCGCATCCACCTTGGTCTTCTATACTAGTGTGAAGAACATACGACATCCTCCTTATCTGGCTTAGGTTTTTCTAATTCACGTACGTGTCAGTGCGTACATGCTATACGTGTGTTAAATGTTATTACTGTTTCTACCCAAAATACAATAGAAGAATTGTTTTATTGTGTGCTGTGAAAATCCCAGTGCTGCCAGAAAGCAAACTGAAGTCCATCTTCTTAATGCTTGAGAAGATTTGCAATGGTCATCTTGCCTGTTTCCTGAAGACGCTAGCAAGCCACAGACCTTAAGTGCTGGGAGGCTGGTGATGTGGAAGTGTCTATAGGCAGAACAGTAATGGGAATGTGTTCTTTCTTTCTAAGGTACAATAAGAACGGAGAAGATCTGAACAGAAATTTCCCTGATGCCTTTGAAAGTAACAGTGCTGACATTCAGCCAGAGACTCAAGCAGTAATGAACTGGATAAAAAATGAAACATTTGTTCTTTCGGCAAACTTGCATGGGGGTGCCCTGGTTGCCAGTTACACCTTTGATAATGGTAACACAGGTGAGCTAGTAGCAAACTCTTTTCTCCATGGCTGATTTAGTTTAGGAACATTAGCTGTACCAAAGCAAAATTAATAAGGATTTCTGCAGAGTTTTGCCAGCTGGGATGGGCAGACTTTGATAAACCCATCAAAATTCACTGCCTGACGTGGCTATTTGAGAGATGTTTATCCTGCACGTAAGCCAGCACTGTAGGTTTTTCCAGTAATGAGAGTTACAGAATGGCTATCTTTATCCTGCAGTTACTGGCACTTTGAAGGGCTATAGCAGATCTCCAGATGATGATGTGTTTATTCACCTGGCAAAAACTTATTCTTTCAACCATGCCAGCATGTACAAGGGGACTGGGTGTGACAGCAGGCAAACCTTTCCAGAAGGCATTACCAACGGGTATTCTTGGTACCAGCTGGAAGGTAAGAACGTCAGTGATATTTTTTCAGCTGCGTCGGATACGATGTTCCCACTTTCTCTTGCCGTATTTGGTGATGGAAGGGCTGTGACCGTGCCCAGAGCAGGGGGCTGATAAGGGGCGTAAGCCACCATGTTCATGCGGATTCCCCGAGCAGGAGGTGGGTGTTTGCAGACTCTCCCAGTCAGCAGTTACATAGTGAACGAGGCAGTCTCTGCTGCCGGGCTGCTGCTGTGCCCTTTCTTAAGGTCTGCGTAGAGTACACCCACGCACTGGTGTGGTACCAGGGCCTTGTCCTTTCAGAAAGAAAAACCAATCTTCTGTTTATTTATAATCTTTTTTTTTTTTTCAATGTTTGATTAATGAGAGAAATATTTTCATTACTGTTTATGTGTAGCCAAACAGAATATGGGTCCTGTATACTGCGGCGCTGCGTGTTGCTTTCACAGTCTGGATTCAGAGCCTTAAAAGGCTCTTAGTGGAGTTAGTGGCAAACTCCATGCCAGCCTGTGAATGTACCTGCCCCTGTTTAGTGGGGAGTACTTGAACAAATTTAAGTCAAAGGCCCACCATTCCTCAGCCGCAGTAATCATTCCCGAAATGCCACTGTGCTTTAGAACACAACGCTCTACATGTAACTGGAGTAATTAAGTTGGTTTTCCACAGGAGGCAGTAAATTCAGGTGTGGCACTGACAAATAATTTATCAGAATTACTCGTTACAGGTGTGATGCAAGTACCAACACTTTAACTCTGCTATATTCCTTCTAGCTTCGACTTGGTGCTTCTTTGCAGCTGAACACTATTTTATTTGACTTTTAAGGTGGAATGCAAGATTACAACTATGTCTGGGGACAATGTTTTGAAATTACATTGGAGCTGTCATGCTGTAAATATCCTCCAGAAGACCAGCTGGAAAAGTTCTGGCAAGACAACAAGGTTGCTCTGATCGAATACATAAAACAAGTACACCTAGGTGGGTACGCGAATGGGGAAGGGGGCTAAGGCTGAGCCGGGTCTGTGGGCAAAGTGGGGGCTCTTCAGCAGCCTGGCTGGGTGTCAGAGCTCGCAGGGGAGGAGCTCTGGCATCAACTTGGGAGCTGTGGCTTCTGAACAGCAAGTGCTGCAAGGCCAGGTTGGGGCTGGGGAGGAGAGCTTACACGTGGGAGGTGACCAGCACCATTACAGTGGTGTAGGGGGCTCAAAGCTTGCTGGGGCAGGAGCAAGGGACAGGCCCCAGGGCTGGCTTATGCATCCCCCACTCGCTTCTTCCTGCCTCGGGGAGTCCCGTAACCCGTTCCAGCGGTCTCGAAATCTATGTGTGCATGTGGGCAATGTTTCACTGGTCTTTGCTGCTTGGATTTGGTATTTTTGTAAGGCTTTTCCAGGTGTGATCTCACCTTCAGAGTTGGAAGAGAGAGCTGCTGCGCAGAGAAGCAGTGGTGCTTTACAGCGAGTTGAAGGGTTTGCGGAAATCTTGCTTATCTTGTGTTTTGTTGCTCAGAATGTCTGACTGCTGTTTTATCTTTGCTTAATGCCAGCACCGCCTTGAAGGCTGTGTGTGAGAATTTAGGGAAACCGTTTCGTAAGCAGGCATTATTGGTATTCTGCCATTGGGAAGTACTAGGGAAGAGGCTGACTTATTTTAAATTTTTAAAAAGGACTGAAGATTGAAGCCTTTCGGTAAAAGACACGAACAATAAGCATACATGGTGCTTTCAGCAAATGATATTCAGAAGCAGAGATGACAACACTGCTTTCAAATTTCATGTGAGGGTAAACCACTAACAACAACGAAGGATTTTCTATTTTAGTTCCCCTCAGTACGACAGAAGTGACTAGTGATATTAAATGTGCTCAAAATCACTGAAATAGCCATAGAGTGCATCCAGCAACCACCAGCCTGGCTCTTCCAGTGAAGGACGCTCACCGCAGCTACAGGCTGCCAGCTCTCTCGCCTCTCCCTTCTTCATAGGTGTCAAGGGCCAGGTTACGGATAAGAACGGGAATCCTATTCCCAACGCCATCGTGGAAGCCCAAGGAAGGCCGCACATCTGCCCCTACAGAACAAACGAACAAGGGGAGTACTTCCTTCTCCTTTTGCCTGGGACCTACGTCATCAACGTAAGTGTGTGGCCTAACTGTAGCGTCGTCTCTCACTGCGTTGAGCTCCTGGCCGCAGTGGGGCTGCATCCTGACAGACCAGTGAGCTGAACTCGCTCGAGTCACGCACAGGAGCTGTAAAGGCTCTTTAGCAGAGTTAGAAGAAAACGGTATCTTAAAACATGAGTCAGCAGAAAGGAAGTTTTTTTGATACAGCAGCTCTTGAGTCCCCAGTGTTGGATGAGAGATGAGCACTCATCCGACCTAGGTGGCAGAGCCAGCTGGGGCAAGAGGCTGGACCACGGCGATGCTAGCTTGAGGTGTCTGAAACACACCGCAGAGGTCCTGAAGGGCGAGGAGGCGGAGGCTGGGATCCACGTAGCCCCAGGCAGTACGGGTGGACATGGCCAGTGGCAGCAGTTACTTCCTTGGGCAAAGTGGCTTCTCCACGGAGGTTGGCAGGAGCTGGTATTAGAGAACATCCGTGCGGCGCAGGCACTGCCTGCTGCCAGCCGAGGGCTTAGGCCTAAGCGTAACTGCAGGATTCCCTCTCTTGGTCAGCCCGGGGTGCACCCCATCATCAATAAATACTCTGGTTTCATCTCAGGGGTTTGGGGGGTTTAGTCTTATTGCTGTAATGTGAAAAACTTTACCCTTTTCTCAGTCCATGTTCTCAAACTTATGTTTAGAACACTTTGCCTTACACTGAAGGCTTAAATAAGCCCATTACATAAAGACTATTTCACAGCTGAACTCAACATTTCAAATCTTGTGTTTGCTCCTAGGCTACTGTACCAGGATTTAAATCGATGCTGGAGACAGTGGAAATACCTGACAACACTGGGAACTTCAGTGCTTTGAAACATGACTTCACTTTCTCAGAAGCCCCTATCGGATCAAGAGCTGCTTCATGCCCCAAAACTCCACTCTACCAGGAGCTCCAGCGGGCTTCAGCTGCAGCAAAACCAACTCTACATATCTGGGGCTTAATGACCGTTATGCTTGTGATTTTCAAATAAAGTCAGGAATGACACAAGAAGGCAAGGGAAACATCTTCCTGCACAAATGTGGCTTTTCTGGCAAGGAATTGTACATGCAAAAGAGTGTCTGTTTTTGTAAAATACGGGCTTGACAAGCAATTTTTGATAGAATATCATATTTTTCTACATCAGTATTACATGCTAAAGAAATTCTGTACAGCCCGGGGAGGTAACTGTAGAATTTTGATGCAGAAAGTGCAAATACATTCTGAAGTTGCTCAAGTTAAAAAAAAAAAAAAAAGTCTAGGATTGTACTGCAAATGTTTCATGCCAACCCAGGTTCCTCGTTGAACCCACAGCTGATGTGCCACACGGGTTAGCTCAAGCCTAAGTTCTCATAATAAAGCCACTGCTATGAGTGAGAAATAGCATTTTTACGTACGTTCTTTCTTATGTGGGCAGCTGAAACCAGGTATGGCTCAGTCACAAAGACGTGGTGTAAGACAAGAAGATGGCAGCGAAGCACCCAGGGGCCACACTGCTGGAAGCTTGATGATAATCATCTGTGCCATCGGGCAAGAGAGTAACTCCGGTCTCTGGAAACTGCTCCTCTAAGGCAAAGCTATTAAAAACATGGAAACCGTCCTTGACAGCTTTATCCTGTCGGCGCTGTCCATTTTTTACTGAATTTGGTGTGGAGCAGAACCACGTACGGCTTAGAATTTTTAAATCCAACTAGTTTTAGCCATGGCGTCAGTGTGTTTAGGCACGCATCACAGCCCTGCGACTACACACGCTGTCTGGGCCGCGTCTAACAGGCCCGCGTGAGGCTGGCGGGCAGGCACAGCAGGGCGCAGACCCCGTCCTGTCAGAGGTGGATTTCAGGCGTGGCTGCTCTACCGGTGTCCCCTGGCCGGGCTGTGCGGGGCATTTTGAGGACCCTCTGAAGCAGTCCAACAGCCACACAAGTTATCAAGAAAAGCCATTTAGTTCCATCTCCTGCATTTATTTTAAGATTTCCTTAAGCAATTTCAAAAGTAACCACAAGAGCTCATCTTTGGAAACATCAAGCTTTTCCTGGGCCCAGTAGACAAAAGTGCAGGGTGGCAGCTAATCTTTTGATGCCTTTTTAAACATGCAGCCTCCACTGGGCACTGGAGCTCAGGCATCAGCCCCTCACCTACCCCTGGGTTCTCTTCCAGGCACTGTATGAAGCTGTAAATACACTTTAGAAATTGAAACAGTGATGCCAGTTTGGAACAAGGGCTGTATGTGCACACAATACCCCTTTTTTGAATGTTTTTCTTCATCTCCATTTGAATTTTCTACCTTTGCTCCCCCTCTGTACTGCTGTGGATGGTTTACCAACCAGAGGAGTAAATAATTATCCACTAATCCCTCTGCTGATTCCTCATTGCGATCCTGTCACTCACAGCACAAAGAACTAGAGACCCCCTAAGATTTACAATCCCCTAAAAGCATGAGATCTGTGGGAAGCTGAGTGAGGGCAGGAAGAGCCTGTACACCCATTCGCAGAATTAAAAATCCGTATGAAAAACTAAGAAGTTCTCCTGCTAACAAGTCACTGAGGTGAAAAAAAGAACACCAAGGAGTATATAAACAAGTCTTTATTTAAAGCTTTTTAAATGCAACATAGTATTTAGTTTCCTCAGAAAAGGAAAAACTTAACACCAGAAGACAAACTCAATACACATGAAAATTCTCATCATAAGTGGATCCATACTCTGTGCAATTTGAGCAGACATCTGTCTTTTAATGGTTACCTGCTGTGGCAGGGGGAGTGCTGATTAGCTAAAGGGTACGTGCCATGGCAAGGTCCTGAAAGCGTGTCCATCAAGGAGTAGTGGCAAAATTGCATAGGTGTTTGAATTCCCTATGAACCAGTCTGCTTAACAGTTCTTCCAACTACGTGCAGTCCCAGAGCAAAGTAAGGCTGCTCCTGGAAAAGCTCTGGGGTACTTTAGGTACGTAATTGTCGTGTTGACGGCTATTTAGCTTGAAAACGAGCTGTCCTTTAAAAGTCAGGCTGTTAAGTTAAAACAACATCTACTCAGAAGGGGAGACACTACCTTATGTATCACCAATAAATTTTACATGTTGAATATATATATATAATGTACTACAGAGAGGCATTCACTTGAAGCTTTCAGTGCATCTGTGCTAAACTTAAAAAAAACCAAACCAAACAAAACCAGCACACATTAGTTAAAAGCAACAATTTTCCATGATCAGTAAGTGCAATCCATTGCTAGAAGATCCCATAAGCCCAGGTTTCTGGGGATTTTTTTGCTTTACATTGCTTGTGCAACCTTTAAACAAGAAGTAACCCAAGACAAGATGCTGACTCCGGTACGGACACGCTGGAAAAGTCGGGTGAGTCGGGCAGGTAACCCCCGGCGCAGACAGGCCTGACGGCCAGGAGGGTGCTGGCCTACGCAGGCTGGAGGTACGACAACACGGGGCGTGCAGCACAGGTCACCCTACGCACAGTCAAAGCCCGCCGGCACCATCAGTAATGAAGAGTGGCCGACAGAGCTCAGGCCTGACACAAACGTTGCCCATCCACCAGTCCTGAGCTCAGGCCTGGTATTAACGCTGCCCGTCCACGAGCCCTCTGCAAGTGCTCAAAGCTCTTCCCTGCAGGGAAGCGCCACACCTGCAAATGCCCCTTTGTAGGCCAAGCATTGCACAACGAGATGTTGCACCTTCCTGGAATGGCTGCTGCCCCACCACGCGTGGGGCAGGTTAACATGCTGCCTGAATTAACTGCTTTAGAATTATAAACCCTACTTCTAAAGTTACGCCCTAACGCAATAGCGGCTTTAGATTAAGACAGGGAATTTCTTCACCCCTATATTAAACCTATTTATTCATTTCGCTTTATTCAGTTTCAAGACGCTTCTAATCATTTTCATCTCTCTTTTGTCAGAACAGTTTTTAGAAACAATTATCCTTGTTGACACTTTCTGTAAGAACGAGGAATTGTTTTTTCCTCATGTTACTCTTTTTTAGGGGAAAAACCCGCCTGAAGCCTTGCACGTGGCTTCGCACCAAGACAGACCTTTCAGAGGCAGCGACATTTAAACAAATGTACACCCAACAGAACTCGGCGAGAAAGTTGGACCACACTGTTAGAACAAAGGCAACGCTTCTCATCAATTAAACCTTTGCAGCACTTTCACCCTTTCTGAATCAACCCACCAGCAGCCTCCTGCACCGTACGGCATCGGCACGTGCTTCCTCCAGCGCGCCCGTTAGCAATGCCAACAACGAACGTTCCAGGGGTGCTGCTCAACAAAAAGCCTAACCTTTGCGGCATAAGAGTTCAACATTATCAGCAATCCAGTTACTTCTGTTTCAGCTGTGCAAGTTTTTTGAAGGATAACAGCAGCAGGCTTCATAACTAATAAATCTTACACAAAGATACAGTATTAAAAGTATTAAAATATATCAAGTATTTTAATACCCACCGCTTCTAGCCTTTTTCAGAAACGTCACAGACACTGAAACAAAGCCCATTCACCACCTGCCTCGAGCATTTCACTTTGCTCTTTGCCTCCTTGGGTCAAGAGTTGAATTTCAATACTGATAAATAGCAACACATAGTGAAAAAAAAAAATCATATTAAGTAGGTTTACTGTACTTTGTGAAGATGACCAGGTGAGTTCTTGTAGCATTTCTAGGAAACTATTGTCTGCCTGAAGTGCGCGAAGGAACAGGCCAAGACAATTCTTGAAAATGTGCACCGTCACACTTTGTCCGCGTCTGGCCCTCATCCCCATGGCTTCCTTGGTTGCATGTTCAAAGGCAAAAGCCATTACCATCCATTGCAAGTTAACTCTGAAACCCCTCACCACCTCCCTGCATCTTCCAGACCATCACCTCCCGCCCACCAGCTCCCCGGAGCAGCCACTTGGCTGTTCTCGGAGGTGCCAAAGCATTCCAAAGGAAATCAAACACCAGCAAAACGCTTTCACTCCGCTGACGCTGCGTCAGCCTCCACCTCTATTTAATGAGTGTCGTTCAGGTTCAATGCAGAAGTTATTTTAAGGGAAGGAAAAAAGGAACAAAGCCATAAATCTTCCTGTGCCCCTTGTCTGAAAGTAACCTGAATATTCATCTTCATTTTAATGCTACAATTTCTTAAATCTTTTTGCAGCTGTGATTTTCCAAGTATGCACATTCACCTATCTACGCACGTACCTACAGACTAATTCAATAAATTAAAGCTCAAGACACTCACTGTAAGCACAAGAATATTTACAAACTGCAATAAATTAAAGATTAAAACGCGTATGCTATTAAATAAGGATCTCAAAGAGCTCATCAAGTAAGACCAATTGTCAACTTCTGCTCTAAAAGTTTTGCTGACTTCTGTGCTGCTGCCCAAGGCCAGAAACATATTTACAGGCCAGAGGGAACAGGATGATAAGCACAGGGCTGGCAACGCTCACGCGCGCACAAGGAGCGTGGGTCGGGGGGACGGCGCAGGGGCAGACCCAAGCTTCAGCCTTGGGGACCCAGTGCCGGGGCCGCGACACCACAGAGGCACCCACCAAACCCCACGCGCGCACTGGCCTGCCAGCGCCTCCCATAGGAGCTGGGATGGACACCGATACTCATCCCTCCCTTATCCGTAAGGCGTGCCTTGGGGCAAAAAAACCCCACAAACATAACGCCCTATGGTTTTACTAGAAATTAAGAGTAATATTAAAACTCAGACCAGTAGAATTAAAAAAAAAAAAAAAAAAAGGCTCTGACACAGGAGTTTGGCCACAGCTGCAGAAATCAAACCTCTCCATTTCCTCAGCACCATGTACTTCCCAAGGCTGCCCTCCCCAACAGAAGGCATGCCAGGGAAGTAAAACTTTAGATCATAAAAGGGAAAATTCATTACTCTCTCTGCTCTCACTTCATCTTTTGCCAAAGCATAAAACATTAATAAGAGACAAAATCGGGTTTTTTGAAGAAAAATCCCAAAGCTGAGTGGCTGCGAACAGCAAGGGCCATCGCTCTGACCACATGCGCCTTTTTGAGAGTGGAATATTTTTTTGGTTTTGTTTTTAAATATAGAGATTGCCAAAGGGGAGCGGATGAGAACACCAAGAGCGGGATGGTACAATCCGTCCCAGCAGGAACCAGGTAGGAGCAGCGGCTCCCCCACCGACTGCAGCTACACCGCTATCTCTGTGACTGCAAAGAGATTATTGCGCTGAAAAATCAAAACTTAAGAAAAAGAAGCATTGTAGATTAAGGCAGGTAACTGGCTTTTAGAAGCATCCCTGCTTGAAAAGTGTATGTATCTGCCCCACAGGACTTCCATCTTGGTCTGAAGGGTTATAAAACCCCACGAAAGGTTACGGCTGACCACAGACCTTCAAGGAGCTTCCAGCTACCTGCTGTTGCATCTAAGAATTTGAAGAAAGATACACAACTGGGTTTTACATTTTGTCTGGTTAAAGTAAGTTATGGTAAAACCTCAGGGATGTCAGTATCTTTTAGTAGTACTTTTCAAAAATCAGCTCAAATGTATGAACACATCATGACTGAACCTGGTAATTCACTCTTAACCTATGAAGGTATTTCTCTGCAGGCGAGTAACAGCCAAGGCGTTGCTGAGCCTCTCCCGTACAGCTTTATGCCCTTTTCCAAGGCACCTCCCTGTATCCCGGCCTTTGCAGCCCTGGTTTACAGCCACTTTATACTACAGTAACTATTTCAGCTCTGACATGAAGGCAATTACAGCAGGATAAGTCTGTGCTACCACACAGGCATCAGCGGTTCCACACCGGTGGCGAAGCGAGACGTTTAGCTGCGGCCTGCGGGACGGTCATGCAGCACAATTCCTGCATTTAGGCTACGTCTCCCTTCTTGGTGCTCCCCCATGCCGAAACGACCTATTTGCTACTCCCTATGGGGCAGACTATCAGCAACTACCTGTAAAACTAAAAGGTGCTAAAAACGTACAATTCCTCTTGTAACCTAGTTTTCCAAAGAAATAAACACCTCGCTAGTACAGAAACTCTCCATCTGAAAAACAGCTCAGACAAGCAGTCTAACTACGCCCTGAAGGTACCTCAACTTGTGGAGATATACTCGTGTTACCTACTCTGAAGGCACCATAGAACTGAGTCACTGCACAGACGCCTTAATAAAGGCACTGGTAAGTTGCACACAGTTTTTGGCAAAGCACAGCGAGGAGACCAGGGCTAAAAGCAGTAAAGGACAGGCCCAACGAGACCAGTTTCCAGTTGGCCAAACACCTTGCAACAGATTTTTCAGAATTCTTGTGATACGGATAAAAACCAGCTTAAGTTGGAAAGACTACAGAATTTAAAGAACGCCTTTGTGAACTAGAACGGCACAGTGTATTTGTTTCTGCAGATGAAGGTGGACTTTTTTTGCCTTACTATTTTTATTCAAGTGAATGTAGTGATCAAGCAGCATGCTACACCGCTGAAACCAAAAATGAGTGTAGAAAAAGAGTAAGAATGTCCCCTAATACGGCCTGACTCGACATTACATGGCATCTCCTTCATTTACCTGGCCCCTTCCAGCCCTTTCTCGCACTGCTGAAAACAACCGCCAGGACAGTACAGACCTCCAAACCCACAAAGCATTTTAAAAGCCGGTTTCTCAGGATGTTTCAGAGACAACCCTAAGACTGAACTTGGATCAGCGACCTCTCAGGCAGGACGCACACAGCCCTGCAGTTTGCTACACACACTACAAAAATCAGAGACAGGCAGTACCCCTTTATATTTCCAAAACCTTACATGATTTTCTATTGCATCTTCCCCCACTTCCAGGTAAGATCTCCCCCATCATTTGGTTACTTGGAGGAATTTAAGTTTTGGGAATGAGGGAGACAAGATTCTAGTTATTTATTTTATTGACTTATTCAGAGGGTTCCGACTGAGCCTGGTGTCTTCACCAGGCAACAGATACTGGAATCTGGAGCATCTTTTTAAGAGGAGGAACTCACATTGAGGAGCTCTTCAGCATGTCTTTCGTAATCACTGAATTCAGGTTTTTAATGTATTTAGTCCAGCAAAGCCAACGGTACTAGCTTGTATGGAACGCGAAACACTTGGAAAGGCAGGCAGTTTGCCAGAATTGGTTAGTCCTATTGAGCGGGACTTAAAACCTTTGAGCTGACTTAGGAATATTAGGCTAACCTCTTAACAACTCCAGTGCATTTACTTCAGCAATTACTTCTCATACCAATCGCAGAGAGAGCCAAAATATTAGTTTCCCCAATAAGCATACAAAAATAGTTTCTTATTCTCTTAACCAGTTTATGAAGTTCCATCCACTGCTTTCCAGTCACCACCCACCTAGCTAAAATAAGTTAGTACGATCATTTGTATGGGCTGCCGGCACACCGGGCAGGGTTTGTTCCTCTTCTTAAGCTTTCTTGCGCACGTAAAGCACGACATGAGGTGTCCCGTTTTGCCATGCACTATGCAGCCATTTTTAGGTCTGCTCTGACATATGACACAGGGCTCTATGCTGGTAACGGGTAGACTGGATTCCACGCCTTCCTCTTTGTCTTGCATTTCTCTCTTCTCGGGCTCCTTATAGTCCTCCTGACTGCTACAGAACATGCTGCTCGATGTCGATGGCTGAGAATAATCTTCGCTTTCCTGGGACTCGGAAGTTTGTACTGCTTTCTCCTCGTTCTCCTCTGCAGCTGGTTCTTTATCTTCAGTCATTTTCACTTTCTTGCAGTCAGGAACATCAAAACCTTCTTCGGACTCCAGGGGGAGGGAGCTTTCTAACTTGCTCTTTACTGATTTCTCACTCTTTTCATCTGGAAGCCAGTCCTCCCGAAGGGCCCAGCATCTGTGGCAATGTCGTGGTAACGGAGGATTCATTTCGTTACATTCCAGACACTTCCAGTAATCCTTCAGTGAATTAAAGGTTGGAACAGCTTAAGCTACTTGGAATGCTTACAACTCAAATATTCAGAGATTATAAACAATTTATCACTGCCAAAATAACAGTTATCTGGAGCTATCGACTTGTGTATCATTTAAAGATTCCATTGTGTCTGGTCCCATTCCATTGTGTTTAGTCCCATTTTATGGTTCTAAATTAAAATAGTCTGAGTTTTAAAAGACTCTCTGACTGACTGACTTCTTGCAGTAGATTTGTGAAATAAAAACAGAGGTAGAACAACAATGATTTATTAACAACTTAGGCAAAATTGAAGAAACCAGGCCACAAAAGTCTTCAGAAAGCCTCCTGAAAATTTCTTTCTGATCAAATGGTCACCATTCCCATTATTTCCAACAATAGAAATGGAAACTATTCCAGACTGGTGGGACAGTTAACCTGTGGGACGCTAAGCTGTTGGTGTGCAAAGCAGCCGGGTGAGGGCACTCTAACACAGTAGTACGAAACAGAGACCATCGGCCATTTAGGAAAAAAAAAGGCTGCATCACTGAGGTTACTGCATATACTACACTGAAAATACACCACACACTCTTTAAAAACTCCATTTAAGGGGAGAGACACTTCTTAGAAATAATCCATACCGCAGTGGGAATGAGAACAAAAAAAAACACCAAACCAAAACTCATTTAGAAGATTCAAAGCACTTTTGGTTTGAGTCCCAGATATCATCGGTGACATCAAAAGCTTCAGAAACCAATCTGAATTCCTAAAAATAAGGTACTGACCTATCTTTCCATACACAAGCAGCGCTATGCTTTCAGACGGAGGCTAGCCCCGTGTTCTACACACATAGTGAAGTCCCTTGGTCCTACAGACCATCAAGGGACTGGAACGTTTCAGACAGTTTTGGACAACAGCCTTTGTTCAAGCTTTGATTGTGAAAAGCTAGTACAAATAAAAAAATACACAGCTTTTTACTTCTAGTGTCTGCTTTTCTCACAAACATCTACGGACGTTACCTCAAACCCCTGAACTTCTTCCCATACTTCAAGAATGGTCTCATATAATTTAGAAAATGCCTCAAAATCTATTAATTTTACAGTACTTTTCTGAAAACATGTTTGCCTTCACGTCTGTATGCTACAGATTCAGGCTGGACAATAAAACTAGGTATTACCATTTACAGGAAGAGTTCTTAAACATACTAAGATTTTTTTGTTGTAGTTTTGCATTTTGTGCAAAAAGTCAGATTTAGGCTTCAAATAATTTCCTTCCCTGAAGTCACTGAAACCGTAAGTTAGTACTTTTTTAAATGGATTAGGAACCTTACTGATTTTTTTTTTTTTTTAAAATATCAGGGTTCCTTAATAGTCACCTATTCAGTAATGAAATCGTTGTCTTGGAATCTTCAAGCATGCAAGCAAAAATCAATTTAAAAAAAAACAAACAACCCACACTAGTAACAATAGAATTTATCTATACTCCATGATCTACTCTGATCTACCTTGATGTACTCTTGATCCACCCAACTTATGATGCTTTGCCAGCCAAGTTTTTACTCACAGCTAGAGAAATCTCTGGATCTTCATCAAATGAGTCAGCATCACTGTCTTCATCCTGGTAAATAGTTAGCTGATACACCTGGTTTAAGTAAAAAGAAAAAACCTGATGTAACTGATTTTTGGCATTCAATTAAAAATCTGATAGATTTTTAATCTGATAGATTTTCTAATAGACTTCTAATCAAATGTAATAAATAGTGCATATATGTTAATGTATCCTAGCAGGTAATTCCACAAAATCTGATGACTGGTTTGGGGGAAAAGAATTCCGTTCACACTTGTAATACCACTTTGAAGAAGTTAGATCAGACAGAGAGGAGGTACCACATTCTAGAGTAGAGGTGATCCTTCCCCTCTGCTCAGCACTGCTGAGGCCACACCCAGAGCACTGTGCCCAGCTCTGGGATCCCCAGTACACCACAGACACGGAGCTACTGGGGAGAGTCCAGCAGAGGACTGTTAAGAAGATTAAGGGACTGGAGGAGCTCTCACATGAGGAAAGGCTGAGAGAGCTGGGTCCGTTCAGCCTGGAGATGTCAGCTCAAGGGGTATTTTATCAATGTGCATGGATAACCGGAAGTAGGGCATAAAGCAGGCTAGCCAGGCTCTTTTCAGTGGTGCCCGGTGACAAGACCAGAGGCAACTGGCACAAATAAAAACACAGGAGGTTCTGTCTGAACATCCAGAGACACTCTTTCTTACTGTGAGGGTGACTGAGCACTGGCACAGGTTGCCCTGAGCGGCTGTGGAGCCTCCATCCTTGGAGGTATTTAAAAGCACATGGCACTGGGCATCCAGCTCAGTTTGAACCAGGAGGATGGGATAAGATGACCTCCAGAGGCCCCTTCCAACCTCAACCACTCTGCAGTTCCCAACACTGCTGCTGGGGGCAGGGGCACACCTCGATCCTTTCTTCCTCCAAATCCCTGCCTTATCTCAGGGTGCCACTCCGCAGCACTATAACCCACCCGGCACACATCAGTACAGTCAGCCCCATGCAGCCCTTCAAGTACGGCTGGGTACGTCCCAGGCAAGTTCTGCCTCCGGTGCTGAACCGATCTTGCCATGAACTCATTCACCTCTGAAGTAACAGAAAATTAACCCAGAAAAAAAAAAAATCATCTCCCACTTTGTTCCTGACATTCCAGATATCCAGATCTCTTGACAATGATGGTAACACAATTCTACTGTTGTCTTGCCTCCTCATGAAAGTTTCTAAAATTGTGCTTCAGCACCTCTATGTAAAATTTATAACCATGAAAGTGAATGATTCAGAGGTATCCCCTTGCAAAGAGTTACTAGGAAAGTTTTAATTCACTATTGAAAGTGTCATCAAAGCTCTACACATACTTCTGCAATTAAAAATGGAGGAACAGACTCAAGAGCACATGATGCCATCAACTCCAACAGCTAGCAAGTGAAGTTAAACAGACAGACTTTTCCAGACCATCAGGAGTCTGTTTCAGAGCCTACAGAAAGCCTTAGCACTGCTCTGCTTACTGCCCGGTGGGTGTATAACGGTGACCCAGCTGCACAGGCATGTAAATTTGATTTAATGAACCACTAGGTGCAGCTTGTGACATAGCACACACAGTCCTGAAATAAACCTGAAGAGTTACTACTTCTTGCTGGAATCTCAACATGAAGTATTCCTGTAAGTTTCTTTCCCCTTCTCACCACCACCCCACACACTAAGTCAAAAAAAACAACCCCAAACAAAACAAATACGTACCTCATCATCTTCATCTGTAAGCTCCTGTCCTTCTTCATTATGGCTATAATCTTCTGAATAAATAGACTCAACTTCAAATTCTACACTAAACTGGTCTGAAACAGAACTGTGGTCAAACCAATCAGAGTTTTCACTTAGTGAACTGGCATCAAGATCCTGAAAAGAAGAGAAAGCACACAGTCAACCTCACTAGTCCATATCCATAACCATTACTGTTAAATGGCTCATAAGATGAAAACCCAACTGAGCAGTTTAATTAGCTCTAGAAGAAATGAGACCAGCTGCTGTTAGATAGAACATCTTTTATGAGACAAGTGAATCAAAGGTAGGTAATAATAAAGCCAGATCTCAATGCCTTTTGTCAGCTCTGCAATAGAGGCTGCAGCCAACCTACAGAGAGCTTGAAGACTGCTGCTACTATTTCAAAAAGGCTCTCCTAAGAAGTGAAAGAACAGATGCAGGAAGGTGTGCCTGTTGGCTGCATGTCATTAAATTTTCTATTCTCATCAGCTTTGTTAACCTTGATTTGAGACAGTGGCTAAACAATTATAAAACACCGAGAATGAAGACACAGCGTTAGCTCTGACAATTCAGAATACAGTATAACACTAGCAGTACTGTTAGTTTAGCTCTTCGTGACTTAACCTAACCACAGATAATATGCCTCAAGTGAAGTGTTTGCTGAAAACAACGATAAAAAAAACAGGAAAGGCTTGGAAAACGAACACAGCATCATCATCGGGGCACTACTATGTAGTTACCAAAGCTGTACCAGAATCCCCAGGTGCCCAGAAGTACCAGCTATTCTGTATTATGGAACATCTGTGACTGCTTTTCTTCTCTCAGCATGCTAAGAAACAGTTATTTTAGAACACAAAATGTATCTCACATTTTTTCAATACTGCACCAAGCAGTAAGAATCTACTCTTTAAAGAATATTCAGAGTTAGTATTTTTAAGTTTCACTTCAGCTTTGCCAGCACATCTATGAAAGGCCCCACCCCACCCACACACCATCTTTTCTCTCCCCAGATACCACTGAAGCCGCTGCTGCTTTTAATCAAGAACATGATGTTTTAAGATGCATATTTGCACTTGAGGAATCTGCAAAACTTGTACCACAAAAAAATATATTTTTACTTACAGGAATGGAAAGAGAATCTGTTGAATCACTGCTATTGCTTCTTTCACGGCACAGACCGCTGACTACGCACCATGAGAGACTTTCATCAAACGTCAACGAAATGCTGTCTGACTTGTGTCGCTTTCTTCTGTCGCTATGCAGGTCATCTGAAGAGTTTTCTTCTGGGCACATTCAAGAATTTTTATTACTCCACAAACATCTATACAATGTGCAGTTTTGAATATTCTTAACAGAAGCTTAGAATATAATTTACTTATATAGAAATTTAAGAAAAATAAAGTAATTCAGGATTATTTTATGGGGGGAAAAAAGTAAAGGCACCAAAAACTTACTTAAAGAAGACACAGAAACATTGAGAAACATGAAAAGTGTGAAACATTCCCAAAACCAGGGGCTGGCTTTCCCCACTGGCCCCATCACCACAGCTTGTAAAAGGCAGTCTCCACATGCAGGAAATAAAATAATTGCAAATTTGGAAGCATTTTTACTCCACTTCACACATGACACATTAAATCCCTTCTAATTTTAAGGAATACAGTTAGGATCTGAATTGTCCTAGCTCCCTCTATAAATCCCTTCTAATTTTAAGGAATACAGTTAGGATCTGAATTGTCCTAGCTCCCTCTACAGTCAGTAGACAGAAAGGCGCTTTCAGAGGGCTTCTGAGTCCATGCCAGAATTTGCAGGGAGACAGAGCACCTAGTTCTTGTGTCACATGCATACAAAGGACCTCATGCTAGGCAAGGTACATTCACGTTCAAGTTTCAGGTACCTCAACAAATTTAGCAGTTAAACAGTTGCGCTATATGTAATTGTATTTACTCAACCGGATTTTTGTGACAAACCGTTACGACTTTCACCACACACTAGCAGGAAAATCTTCAAGGCGTACTAAGTAAAAATTGAACTCTGAAAGCATTGCTTTAAGCTGTGTTTACTAAGTATGCTCGCTTTGAAGGCAAAAAGGCAATGCTTTTTAAATACATCAGGTTTTGAAACAACCACCTGCAGCAGCATAAGGAGTAGGGGGACAGCATTTTTGGGGTAAATCAAAATTCAGCTCCACTGACTTGCAGAGTGTTTGGTTAGAAAGAATTGTATTGAAAAAGGCACTGCAAAGTCAGTATGTAAGTGCAGTGGAGTGAAAGCTCCCCAAGAGGCCTGACAACTTGGTTCAACAGACCTCAGTAAGAGCCTGCTGCCCCCCTACAGGTGCCTTTTGCACCCACCCTCTATCACCCAGCTTCTCCCTTGCCTTGCAAAACACACCCTGACAATCCACGAGTCTTCAAGTCTTGAATCTTTCATTGTAAAGGAAAAGAGAACAAAACACTTGTACATACTTTGAGACTTCTCTTACTTTCCCTTGGTGCTTCTTGGCTCAGCCCCTCTCTTTTCTTTTTCCGCCCTGAGAGCCCCACCAAATTTGGTGCCCCCAGGCCCAAGGGTTGCTCCTGTCCATCGTTGTCCTCATTTAGTTGTCATGGCTCCATGCCGTACTGATACTGTATCACCACAAGGTTTCTATACACTATATAAGCGGCTCCAAAGGAGCCGCTACCATCCCAATTTAACAAGAATAGTGGTTTAAAAGGAAGATTTCCTATAAATTAGAAAAAAAGTGTATATAAAAACACTATATTAAAAGAACTTTTAAGGTTGTAACAAACTAATAAATGGATGCAAAGACAAGAGTTAATAATCAAACCTACAATAAGTAAGCACAGTGCAGGACCTTACGTGCTCTGCATCATGCCTAAATATTACAGGTTGTGATGTTTAACCGAGACTTTCCATCCTTTCACCAGTTTTTGTTACAACATTAAACGTTCTTTTAATTTAGTGCAAACCGCTCAGCAATGCAGCACAGTTTTCGGACTGACAAAAAACTACTACACAAAAGCTGAGGAACTGGGAGATATTCCCAAGCAACTGAAGAAAAGGAAGGTCTATGCAGCGACAGAAGGTTATCACTGCCCCCGTAATTACAATCGTCAGGTCAGGAGGTAATGGAAGTAAGTGATGGAACAAACTAACGTAAGAAATTCCACAGAATAGTATTTAAGTAGAACTGTAGAGAACACTTCCAATGAGGAATTTAAAGTTACTGAGGTTTAGGCTGACCAGCCTGGTTTTTGCTAATTATCGGAAGAAACATCCCACATTTTGGCCAGTGATTATTGAATAACCTCAGTAAGGAGAAAGAGAAGACAAATAACGATGCTTAAGTTGCCAGACTTTTTAAGAAGTGCTTAAGGAATGGTCAGGTACCTAAATATATCGAAAATCATCCCACGTTACTATCAGATCTTTGATGTCTTTGCCACCAGTTGAAATCCAATGAAAAGTGATTTTTGAGAGCAAACAAAATGTAAAATTTTGTGTCTGTCTACAGAGGGAAGTGAAATGAATTTGACTACAGCAGTCTATTTCAAACAAAAGTGTTCTCATCACGAAGACAACACAACTGATTAAGTCCTGCTCATGTGAACAAGCTTAAAAGATCTGTGGAACAAATTATTCCATCATCTTACTAACAGTTCTAGAAATCTGAACTGTAACGTGATACCGGAGCAATGCAAGGAATCGTGTATTTCTTCCAGACTCAACATTGCGTTTTAGATAAGCAGAGAAACATGAATAGTATCTCACAGCATCTTTCAAAGTCAGGAAGGCAAAAGAACGTACTTTTCTTTTTTCCCTAAGTGGCCATGCTACTGAAAGCTCTGCATCATAAATCTGCACATACCAGATTCACTGTGTTGTCTCCTCCTAGAAGATGTAGTTGGTCGGGAAGTCACGTTTGATGAAGTCTGCTTCTCTTCCAACTCTTGCATGGATTCCTGGTTAACAGAAATACTGAGTAAGCCTGAGCATGAATACAAGGTAAAAGGCTAGAATCAGCTAATTGCAACTAAGCCACTGACACTATCACGCAAAACTAAATAGAATTTACATTTCACAAATTTATTTAAAAATGAAATTTAAAAATCACCTTCAGAACATTTTCTTCTCCAAGCTGAAATCTGGCATCCTCCTCAGGTGGGTCAGCAAGTGTAGAGTCTGAAACCAAACCACACCAAAAATCCATAATACAGCACAGCAGAAAGACAATTTCAGGCTCAAAAACATTAGAGTAAAAGCAAGGGAGAGAAGTTATCTGCACACAGCATTTACAAAGTAAATTCTAAACAGAATTTACAATCCAGACATTTTGCAACAATGGAAACAACAACCCTGTTCCTTTGCTTTTCAGGCATGTGCGGCACTTTGCCCGTAACATTACTGAAGTGGGAAAGTGGGGAGGAAGAAGGAATCTTGACTGCAGAGTAGTTCAGAATTTTATTATAAATGCCTTGAAATGAAGGCTGTGCATTAGCTGGGGTTCTGCAGATACAAAAGAATATAGGGAGGAAACACTTAACACTTTTTCCTCTCCGAAGTGTATTTTACTAGTTACCATCTTGCGGGAACACTGAATTAAAACCACATTAAATAGCAGAAAAAAAACAAACTGTTGTTAATTACATATGCTTACTACCAGACAGACTCTGAAGGAATAAATGACCTTTCAAGAAAAGAATTTGAGGTATGATTTAAGTTTGCAAGCACAACAATAAGTGATAATTTAAAAAAGCATGTTTCCCATTCTCAGCAGGTGAACATTTGCATTTAGGAAGAATCAGGAACACACAGTGTCTTAATATGGATTTCTAATGTACAAAATGGCTTCCAACACTTCGCTTCTGATTCATTCCTTGTATTAGCCAACAATTACAGCTGTACTGAGCACTTTTACACTGCAGGAAAGAGGACTGTATGTAACAATTCTCCATTTACGGAGTGGCTACCCACAAAGTTACCACAAAGCTACTTTTTTAAGTGTACAGACCTTTTAAAAGAGGACTCGGTCTAGCTGAGGGTGACCAGTTCTAAAAGTACTCTGCATTCAGTTTTGAAAATTAAACCAGAACACTAACACAGAGCATAAAAAGCATTTGTCCTGACTTCCTTGCTGGCACAAGTTCAAGAAGCTAATTTTTTAATATAAAACTTGTTACATTGTTGAGGGCTTTATCTGTAAGAAATACAAGCAAACGCCTAATTTTTCAATTGAGTCCTGTGTGTTCAGCTCTGATTGTGCTCCGTCTGGCTCTAGGCAAACTAAATTACGCAAATGCTGTTCATGTTTTTGTTTTGGGGTTTTTTTTCTCCCACAGTAGAAACAGTGTTTGCTTTGATTCACTATTTGTGATTGCTCTGGACAGTAGCATGTAAAGCCAAAAAGCTAATTACAGAGAGATTGATGTTATCTGATCACTAACATGCAAGACGCATTACTATAAGTTATATTTTCCGCTACTATTTCCCAAAACAAAAGGTCCTCCCAAACTAGCTTACCTTGTTGGTTGATTGCTACCAGATTTCTGGAAATCATGGAATACAGTCGCCTTAGACGGGAATAAAGAAAGAGATTTTGGAAGTTAGCTACATGTAATCATAAAAGAGAGCTTACCATCTCTGAAGAGAGTTTAAAAAGGCCATACGCATTACGTTCTCCATTATTTCACAACCAGACTCAGAAAAAAATCCCATTTTACCTGTGTTCTTTTACTGAAAAGCTTGCTACTCCAAATAAATCCCCCAGGAGATCATTTGCACAGTGTACAATATGTTGCTGTTTTTCATCATATAATTGTTTAGACATAATATATTGTCCAAGATAGAATATTACCTGTAAAATAAATGACATACACAGACATTAAACACCCAGGTTCTATTAAGTGGAAAAGAACACACATTAAATTCATTGAGATTTTCTCTTCTAACTTGAATTGCCTACAACTCCCTTTGAGCTGTGATTTTTCATCTGTCGTTCCCCAAGTACTTTGCTGCTCTACTGACGACCAGACACTTTTTTTCAGATATTGAGAAACTTGCTGACAAGTCAGCAGGAAAATGTTTCAGTATCTTCTAGATAAGCTGTGAACTACACTGCCCCCCATTCACTCAATACAAAACAACAATCTATCTGTATTCACCATAATCTACCTTTAGTGATTAAAAGTTCTCACCTCCTTCATAGTAAAAGTGTCCTTTTCTGCACCAGCTAACTTTAACAACTTCAACAACAGTGGCTTTGGTTTAACCTGTGTGGGGAAGAAGAAAAACAGTATGTACCGATTCTTCAACAAACAAAATACTATTTATACAGGTTGGCTTTCTCCTTCTGAATTAATCTGATATACAAACACACAACTATGTTCAAACCTACCCACACCCAAGTTTTCCACTTTGCAAAGTCAAAGCTGAAAGAAAATAACATGAACCCAATCACACTAAACTTCTTGTACATCTTAGCTCAAACCCCATTCTTTCACTGGTACGTACAGATTCCTCGACTTGAGCTACACGACTCATTTGGTGGTTCCAAGTACAGGGCTGGGTCACGGGGAATTCCGTTTCGCTCCTTTAGTCAAGGCAGACTCCCAAAGGGAAGGGAGGAACGCAAACGGACCTTTCTGACCTTCAGGTCGAGTGCTAGTCACAAACCAAAGCAAGCACCGGTCCACCTCTTTCCTAGTCTCTTCCTGTGACAGTTTCTGGGGCTGCAGTTCTGCATTTGCCAGCTGGGGTGCTTTACCTCTGAAGGCTTTCCTTAGCTGAGATAAGCACACCCTGTCCTTTCCATCGGATTTCAATCACTCATACCTCCGCAATGGCCTCCCGCTCACCCACTGTACCAGCAGAGCTAGATCTGCAGCCAGTCTATGGCAATTTCTGAGGTAGAGGAGGAAAAGTAAAAAACAACAGAAAACATTTTCTGTCTCTTTTATTTTTCCCCTCTCTGGCCAGACCACCATCCCGATCCCATTCGCTGCACTGTTTGACAATCAGCTGTGCCAGTACCAGTGCAGGAAGTGAGAACAAGCTGCAGGGGCTGCCACAACTGTGGAGCCACTGAGGGTTCCCAGTGCAGTATATTCTAGTATTGCCACTTTAACAACAGCATAACCATTCTAAGAACAGGGTAATATTTATCTACCCTAATGTAGTCCCTAAAATAAGAAAAAAATATTATAGAAAATAAATTTATAGGAAATGATGAATTAAATATCACTGGACAAGAAATGAGTGCTTAAGGGAAGAGGGGGGGAACCTCCTTACATTCCATTTCAAATATCTGCTAAAACCAACGTTAAGTTTTAGTGCATTAACAAGAGATTAGCTGCAAGAATCACACATAATAAAAACAATAAACAAGCTTGTGGACAACATTAGATGTCTATTCAACCCCTCCTAAGTGCTGAATTAGTTAGATCACACGGCACGTGTTAGTTTCATAAAGGAAGCAAGCAATAACTTATTAAACTACAAATGACAGGTGACCATAGGAGAGCAAAGCAAGAGTTTCAGATCTCTGAATCTACAATTAGACCCATTGGTTCAGATCCTTTTACTCCCTAGCCTTCTCTGGCTCCTGCAAGTAAGAAGTTCTTCTGCCACACGATCTGACAGCAGATGGTAGCTACATATTATGACTTTAAAAAAGAAACAAAAAAAAACCAAATCAAAAAACACACCCCAAACTTTCAACAGTGCTGTCCTGTTACTTCACTTTTTTGAAGTCTGCTCTCAGTCTACACTTTTAAGCTTTACCGTTCTACAAGAAGTTTAACTGTTACTATACACGTGCTGTTTTTAACTCGCATCTCAGGTATAACACATAGACTTCCATCCTCAGGAAAACTTATGTGGAAAGCCAGGACAGCATAACTGTCACTGTATCACGGAAAGCCTGGATATGCAAAGCCATAAACACAAATGAAGACTCATTACAACTTGCTTGCGAATTCCAACAGTGGAGAAAGTGAAAATGCCAAATTCAAAAGCCTTCGGTTGCAATGACAAGATTAATTGACAAACAGTGTACGTTTTGCACAATGCAGATCTTCCACAACTCTTCAGTTATGAACTGTTAACGGTTTCCACCACAGAATACTTACCATGATCAAATCGGACCGTAAGATCCTTTTTGTTAAAAGAAAGCAACCTGACCATCAAAGGTCTCCAGGAAACAGAGTCTAGACCTAAACCATCACCCTCAACGCTCAACCACGAATGAAAAAGATTTGCTTCACAACTACAGGATCAAAGAGGTCCCATCTTCACCGGATTTCCTGGCTTTTCTCTAACCATCGCTTGCCGAGCAAAGCGGCCCTTCTGAATTAGCAGATAAAAAAAACTCTGCAAAAAGCATGAAACACCCGCGCGTCCAGCAGAGGTACAGACCAGCGCCTCTTGCTCCGAAGCGGTGACAGACGAGGCATCCGTAAGGGAGGACATGTTGGTATTGCACATTTGCCTGCAATTAAGGGGAAAACCAGCTCAAAACGTGGAACACAGCTGCACAACTCGGGCTCCCCCTCCGCCACCCCGGCGGACCTCGCCGCCCCCCTCCGGCCCACACACCGGGCTCCAGCAGCAGGTACCTTGGGCTGAGTCCGGCTGGGCCAGGCCCGGCCTTATATAGCGCTGCTAAGAGGAGGCAAGTCGGGGCTTAGCTCCTCCGCCGGCCGCGGCCCGACATGCCCGAGCATGACCAGGGGTGGCGATGCTGCCGAGTCACGGCGGGCGGCGGCCGGCGCTGACTCACCACGGCCGCCAGCAGCTAGGGGGGAGGGGGGGGCGACGGCGTGGAGGCACAGCCCCGTTTCCGCGCCCTCCACCCCCCCGGGCCCGCCCCGGCCCCGCTCCCCTCCCCCTCCCCCTCCCCTCCCCGCGGGCGGAAGCCGCGGCGCTTCCCTCAGCGCTTCCCTCAGCCGCCCCTCCCCCTCCCCTCCCCCTCCCCCGCACTCACACTGTCATCGGCCAGAAGCAAGCCCCGACCGACCCCCTCAGCCCCTGCCCCCGGAGCGAGTCGGGAGCCCCCCCACGCACCGCCAGCCGTGCCCGCTCCGCTGCCTGACCCGCGGCGGCCGGAGGACCGGCGGCCCTACCGGGCGGCAGCGCGCTGCGCGCCCGACGCCGCCATTTTAGCCGCCCCGCCGCGCCGCGCCGCCCGCTCGTCTCTCTAGCGCCCCCTACCGGGCTGGGGGCAACGGCCGCGGAGCGGCGCGCGCGGGCCTGAGGCGGCGGCAGGCCGTGGTGGCCCTAAAAGAGTATGGATGTTCCCGACGGAGCCTCACTTTACTAAAAAAAAATAAAAAAAAACCTTGTGTGGATGCTGAACTTCTCCCCGACTTCCCCTCAGACAGGCCCGGCAGCTCTGAGGCGCGGCCCCGTCGGTGGCAGCCCTACGGCCCCCTGCTTCCTCAACGCCCCTCCTGAAACTTTCAGACCTTGTTTGGGGATAAACAGGCTCTGGTTGGCAAGCTTAACTTCCGTAAATCCAGCCGCAGCGTAACTTAGTGACAGAAAACCTCACTACGTCAGTTTGTATTGAGGTTAATAACGGCAGAGACTCTTGCTTATAGTCCACGTAAATTCAGGGACACGATAATAAGTGTTGCTTGCCTGGCTAATAGATCTGACACCTTTGGGTACTAGTTTGATTTGCAGTGCTCATTTGTGCCTTTTAACTTGTTTTTGCATTGATATTTCTCCCATTTCTAATTCTCAGGTTTTTTCTTTGCCTATAATGACATCTTAAAATTATATTTGAATAGTGAAAAGATTTGTTAAAGAACACAAGCGCTGCAGATAGTGTTTAAAGATATGCTAGAGCAGAGCAAGCATAATGCTAATTTTCCATGACAACTAACTTGTCCAAACAAGCAGCGGATAACTGCCTGGACTTGTCCGTCAGCCAAATATAGCCTCTCGGCAACCATGGCACCTTGTAAAAATTCCAGCAATGGTTTAAACCTAAGATATTTGTGTGATGACGGATTTTAAAGACGAGCTTGTTATCCTTCGAGAGCATAAAGCTCAAGGTCTGGTGAGGGACAGCCGAGAAGCTGCCAGAATTTTGCAAGGCGTGATCACCTCCTGTTGGTACCAGACTTTCAAGGCAAACAGAAATCTGGTTTAAGTAGAATGTCAAGCCACCAGCAAAGTCAGGTATCTGCTCATTTCTACTCAGCATTCCATTACTGAGATCCTTAGCTCACTAGCTTCATCATTAGGAGAAAACTAGGTCTATACAAAAATGCAAGAAGATAGAACCAAATGTCTACATTCAGTTGATGTAACACCGAATAGCAGTATTATCAATGCTCAGTCTTGTCCTGATGTGGCATGAAAACTGTTTAATTCCTGTACAAAATGCATTTTACTGAACTGAAGCAAAACAAAAATAGAGTGTTTATGTGGTTCTCCCCAAAATATATCACATTATTGAGCCTTGTCTTACCCACAGTATCACTTTGCTAAGGCTATGTGGAAATTAAGGTGCTTTTTAAATTAGCAGTAAATTTTCTACAGTCCAAGACTTACCAAACTGGTAACTATGACTTTCTTTTTCCACTTCTCAACCAATAAGTGTCTTGTGACCAATGACTTTGAGATTAAATTGGGATTCTTTAAATAATAACTCCCCTTAACAGTTCATTAACGCCTAGGGATAAAAAAAAAACCCACCTAAAAACAGTTTCTGTCTAGAATTTTTATCAGCCTTCAAGGACAATCTTATCTCTATTCTCAGACAGACTAATCTCAACTAAGGGGAGGATGCAAGTAGCTAAAACATGTTTGCTTAGGGAGATTGGGGATATTTTCTGACATGCAGTGTTGCACCACTTCTGTCCTGTTTGCCACTAGTTTGTCACTAATACAGCACATGCTGTGTCTTCAACATGCATATTTATTTTCTTATGCTTGATAATTTTGTACTAATATAATGAAGAAGTTTTACCTGAAGGGTAATAAGCTTGTACAGTTATGAGAGCTGGCTTCCCCACTCTTTCAAAGTCGTAAAAATAAAAGGAGACATCACTATGGCAAGACCCCACCTGTGTATTTTATTTATTATATTACAGAAAATACCTGAAGCAGATGTAGCCCAACTGCCTTAACTGGAGATACCCACTTTACATTCTGGTTAAGTAACATGCTCTGAGACCCTTTTTAATATAAGTTCAGATTCTAACTGTAGACATTTCATTGTTTAATGCTTGCAAGCTGAATTCTTTTCTGAGATGGATCTAGATGGATCTAATCTACCTATAGGTGCATATGCCAGAGGAAAGATAGTTCGCTGTCCTGCAGGGATGCCCTGCTCAAGTGAACAGCTGGACCATTAAAGACCTCCATTTCAGATTTTTGTTCCTTGCTGTAATACTTCCCCTCCCACCCCCAACATGTTGCCTAGTCAGCATCCGGCACATACATGAAATGGTCTGAAGTTCCCAGATGCTGATCAGAGGCATAAGTGGCCGGGGTTTGTCAGGTCTCATCTCCAACACATTTGCTGCTTCTTGGCTATCAGATGAGTTAACCTCACATGCTGTCTATCAACTGCTCCAGACAGAAAAAAAAAAAAAAAGAAAAGAAAAAAAAAAGACAATGACAAAAAAAAGCCTCTGGGGCCTTATGCTGTGCTGATGTGTCCTTTCTGAAGCCTTAGACTGCATCTCTATCAATGTGACACACAGCTGCGATCAGGCATGTGCCACAGATTGTTGGGCACGGCAAGATAAAGGGAGGGGAAAAAGGATGCTGAAATGCAGCTGGGATATGTGTGGCTTAACTGGGGTTTCTGCCAGGCCTGTCTGCTGCAGCTGTGACCCCACATGCCAGACAGCGGGACAATACCTTTCTTTACAAACACAGGAGTAAGAATTTGGTTGTTTTCTCTACACTCCTGTTCTGTTGTGTATGAAAAAGCACATTTGTAAGAAATCCTCATGCCAGTAATAGCCTATTTGGTTCAGAGAACTTACACTTCATAAACTAAGACCTATCCCAATGGAGAGTATGTATAGTACTGCCACTGGGAACTTCTTACTATAAATGACACCCAAATTCTACTAAATGAAAAGGCGACACAGCCTTCCTGGGGACAATTTTGAACAGACAGTAATGACAGGCAGGAATCAAGAGCAAGGCTCGTAGCAGCAGTGGGAACCCAAAGACCACACACAATGCCTTTGCAGCTACTTCACAGGGAACGCTAAGCTGTACTTTGGTGTTAAATTTGTGTTTTTCTGGTGCACAGGAGCTGTGTTTTTGAGCTGCCCAGGGCTGTGCTGCCCTTCCCAACAATCCCAGCTGCTCTGCAATTGGGTGGCATGACAGGCGTTCTGCAGGTTCACAGAACCTGCACCCTGGGCTTAAATAGCTGCACCCTGGGTTTAAATAGCTGCAGTATTTTATGGTTCATTTGGATATGAGATCGGCAGTTTCCTACAGTTGAAAAATGTAAAATTACTTCAGGTGGACTGGCAAAGATGGTCTCAAACAAAATGTTTTTCTAGCAGCCGTTCATGAGATCTTACCTCTGTCCCACAGGCACTCAGTTCAGGTGTGAGCATTAACTACGAGCTTCTTCAAAACCACCTGGAGCTGGAACAATCCCACATCAGAAGACAGAAATTCTTCTGCTTTTGTTTAGTTGGTGTACACATTCCTTCATGCATCTGGGAGACAGTGGTATGTCTGCCCAAATCTGATTTCTATTTGGTATTAGCTCAGTCATCCACAAACAAAATTAAACAAAACGAACTTCTACTTAGAAGTGCTCAATATCTAACAGGGAATGAAAAGTTGGGGTGGGGTTTTTCCCCTCTAGTTTTCTGTTTAGTCCTTGCTTTTGGAGCTCATGGAGCAGTTCTAAAGAACTGAAAGGGGAAAATCTCAGGAAAAAGCTCTTCTTACTCCCAATGATTTTGATTAGGAACATCACTGAGTGGAGGAACTGAGTGTTTTTCTTCTACTCTTCTTAAGCAGGGGTGAAGTATGCGACTAGACTGTGACCATTTCCCGGTTTACTAATCTGTAGCTGTGAAAATTAAATAATCCAGTGATCTCTCCTCTGTAGTACTTGATTGCATGTAATTAGATCAGAGAAAGCCTCCATTTAACAACAGTCATCTGCCTTGTTTAAGCAAACTAGGATGACCCCAGTTCAGTTTAGAACTGTTCTGTTAATTCAGTGCTCATTTGTCATTCAAATGTACTATTCAGTCCAGCTCAAAACACATTTCTGTTCAAGGGAGTGGCCCAGAAGGGTGTGTGGGGTGTGCACAGGCTAATAGGACTCAGGTGAAAGACTGAGGCCTCTTTCAGAAGCTCCAGAGGGAACGCTGAAATGTATTCAGGGACAACATGGATCTAGCTGAGGTTGAGAGCAAACATAGCATGCAATCCAAATGCAGTCTGGGATGCCACGTATGGACAGAACTACAGTTGCTGGTGAGGTCAGGCCTGAAAGTACTGTTAAAGTCAGGCTGCAGTTTGGGTTAGAGGAGGGGAAGACAAAAAGTTGATTTTAACTGTGTGGCTGTTATTTGAACTGTTTGTTACTAACAACAGAACACAGCAGCATTTTACACTATGCAAGCAGCTTCTTAACTCAGACCCATTCTATGCACCTGATTGTGTATCTCCAAGAATTGTCCCAGCCTTGCAAACCTATTTGTCCACATCTCCCCTGCATGCTCCCGGATCCTATGCTTGCTTTCTAGCTGCTTGCTCTACAAGGAATGATAATCCTTTATTTTAGACCACAAAGTCGCTTATACCTCGCTCCATTGCAGACATTCTTGTGGTCTGTTCCACAGTTTAATATTAGATTGATGCAGTCTTACTGACTGGTGTACAATTTTACCTGACACAGAATGAGCTATCCATTCCTGAGAAAAGCCTCAGCACTCTCATTTGGCTCATGTAATTGGTTTTGCTTGTGAATTACAAACTCACCTTTCTGCTGCTATCAAATGGCTCTCAACTTCTGAGAGCATAGCTTTGCCAGTACAACTTTTAACATACAGCTTGCAGCACATATAGTTAAACAATGCCAGTAGCCAGACAAGTAGTCTGGAGCATTTACTAGAGGAATTACAAATGTCTGGGGTAGCCTCAACTTGAAACCTTGAAGTTTGACTAGTTTCCCTCCAAGAGTTCCTTGCTATCACAAACAAGACTATGTTATCCATTTTGGATGTGCATTCCAAAGCTCATTTTAGAAGTAGATTTGCTGAAGAGAGAAGTTTCCTCAGTTTCCTTGAGATTAAACCTCTCCCAAATCAGGCATGGATTTACATACCTCCTGAAATAAACTGTTGTACCTTCTAAGTCATCTTTCTGAAAGGCCACATTTTTTTCCTGGTTACCCAGCCTGCATTTTTCCTTATTTATATGCCCTCACTTGATTCAGGTGGGTCCTGATCAAATGTTACCTCACCATTTAATTGCTGGCATGCAACTACTTGTTGCCAAGCTGATATCCTGAAGAAAATGGAATTTTCTGCTAAGTAATAACAATGAACCATGTGAGTCTGCCAAACAGAATTTGGAGGCCAGAGAAGGGAGCTGAGAGATAGGAAGCATTTGTTTTATGACTATATCCTTGAAGAAGGACTGAGAGACTGACAAAAGGAAACATCCTGCCTCCGAAGACACTGAAAGCTGGGTGATAAAGTGTATGGTCAAGGAGAACAACTAATTGGGATGTTGATAAGAATTAAAAGTAAGTGTCCTTTAGGTGAACTATCCTCATTACAATACTAAAAATCACGCCCATAGGCCAGAAAACCCCATACTCAAATAAGCCCCTTACTCTCCCAGCATGCGTGGTAAATTTAAAGGGACCTGTACTTTTAAGGTGAAATGAGAAAGAAACTAACCGATTATTAGCTGGGCAGCATGAATATTATCTGCGACTGACACATTTAACTGTATAAATACCTTGTGGTTTCTTGGTGTGGGGTGCCAGCTTTGTGAGGTTACCACCCAGCACCCATCTTTGCGCAAAAATGAATTGAATAAAATACCTCTGCTTTGTGTGTAGTTTGGTGCTTTGCACACCAGGTAGACAAACCCACTTTTCAGGAAGAAAAATCAAGAAGAGAAGTTTTATTATAGTGTCGAGTTGCCTGCCCATGAATTAGTACATGTTTAAACACAAACATGAAACAACAGCATCTAAGTATGGAACACATTCATGCCACTGAAACAGAAAGGTTCTCTCTGTGGACTGAGGGAATAGTAACATCAGCACAACATACAGAAGGGAACTGGTGTGATTTTAATAGGAGGGGAGCTGTATCTGTGCTAGTTGTGTCATCTTTTGGTGACTATAGTGATATGGACTTTCCTGACTGATACACAAAAATGACGTTTTGTCCATCTGGTGAAACCCATGAACTCTGACGTTCAGAGGAGCTGGAGCATCCTGAATGACAGTCAGGAAATCTACCTGAACTCCACTTGAGACCCAAACCATGAAGAGGACTGAATCCATGGGCTCCTAATATTCAGTTTGCATGCGCTGCATTGCTGTCTTTGCAAACAAGCAAACCCGAACTGCTGCATAACTTCATGCCTAGACAGTGGTTATTCAATCCTCTTGCCCTTTCCACTTCAAAACGGTGGCTCTATTTGATCTGACTGAAAGATTCTCTTATGGGAAAGACACAGAAGAAAAAGGCAGGTTTTCTAGATCAAAAGGCGGTACATTTATGTATGAGAATGACAGGCTGGCAAAGTAGAAAATAAATTCACTGATGAGTCCCAGACCGCTACAAACTTGTACCAAGTTTTCCTGTTACCTACCTGGCAAAGTAGTCTGCAAGACAGTGCTTTACATCTCAAGTGTATTGAGCTTTACATAGCAAACAGGCTGTACTGGAGAGGCAGTCATCTTGAAGCATGCGGTCTTGTCATCTTTTAAGTTTGCATAGCATAATGAACATGCAGTAAAGTTGTTTTTTAATTATTTACATGTTTCCAGTGGTATATTAGTGTTCTGATTTTAAAAAGATCCAAAGGGAAGGAGATTTACACATGACATATACAGAGGTTCTTCTTTAGCCGCCCTAACATCCAGACAGCCTAGTTATGACATAGTTGTAGTGGGCCACACATTATACTTTCATCTTGAGCGATCTTTTCCCAGATTTCTTCTTCTAGCAGCAGTTGGAATTGGAGGGTTTAGATTTCTGAAATATCTCAGAACTTGCATCCTTCATTTTTATTTATGGCTGATCATGTGATTTATTTCCTCCAGTCCATGTGTGTAGCTCTTGTGTACTTGCATCTCCACAAAGAACACACCTAGTCATCTTGCTCTCCATTGTCAATAATGTGACAGCATTGTCAAAGTACCTTATCAGTATGACATAATCATATTAATGGATGTTAAGGATGTGATAAATGCTGTTTATTCACTGATGTTCTTAATGGGCCCGTTTTACCTGTTCCTTCCATTGACCCTCAAGGATTGTTCCTTGTTCTCACATAGGCTACCTAAAACATGGAAAGCAGCTTTTAGCCTCAGCATTTAGGCTCCATCTGTGCATCAGTTGTATCAATTTCCCATTCTGCAGCTACTGGCAGTTCTTCTTACAGCTCCTTTTTCTTATACAAATGTCCAGTAAGAAAGGCCTGGGAAAGTAGGAACTAAACCTCGTCTCTCGGAATTAATGGACTATTACTGTAAAGGGAGACCAAAGCAGGAAATATTTCTGCACTGCAACAGAACAGGCAAATGTCCCTAAAGATCTTGGAGATGTAAATATGTCTGTAAAAATTATTTGTCCTTCAATGGCCATTTACTGTAAAGAAAGCCCTTCTTCTGTGGAACGTTACAAAACCAGGTGCCAGGGGTTAAACATAGGCACCCAGACTCTTCCAAAGGCCTGGAGAACTTTAGGGAACTGAGCTGGCTAAGAAGATAGCCGGGTGTTCCTGGGAGGAGTTCTGTGACCACAGAGACACAGGCAGTTCTGCTGCAACAGCCTTGATGATTATTCTGTTTGTGCCAAGCTGGGTGCCAAGGCCCTGGAACACGGCAGTCACAGAAATCAAGGGGAAAGCTCTCATACGTGTTTTCTACTCTCACAACTGCAGTGAGAAACGCTAAGAAAATGGGATTTTGGCATTTGGGAGTTCAGATGCCAGACAGTGGTTGGAATGACCAGCACTGTTGATATCCCTAAGAAAATGGAATTTTTGGAACTGCCTGCTAAAGGCATAACAATGAAATAAGCAAGCCTGCCAAAACAGAAGTTGAGGGCCAAAGACAGAAACTGAGAGATAGAGAAGCACTTGTTTTATGACTATATCCTTGAAGAGAGCTGAGAGACTGATCAAAGCAAACATCCTGCCTCAGAAGCCGCTGAGAACAGGGTGATAAAGTATGTAGTCAAGGAGAACAACTAATTGGGCTGTCGATAAGAACTAAAACAAAATGCCCAATGGGGGAACTATCCTTATAATACCAAAAATCAGGCCCATAGGCCAGGAACTGGCCCCCCTGTAATAAGTCCCTTAATCTATGAGCGTGCGTGGTAAATTAAAAGTAAGCTGTACTGTTACATCAAAGCGAGAAAGAAATTAACCAATTATTAGCTGAGGCATGTCAATATTAGCTGTGATTGACACATCTAGCTGTATAAATGCCTTGTAGTTTCTCATTGCGGTGCGCTAGCTTTGTGGGTTACCACCTAGCACCAACCTTTGCATAAAAATCACTTGAATAAAACACCTCCGCTCTGTGTGTAGTTTGGCATTTTGCACACCGGACAAACAAACCCGCTTTTTGGGATAACACTGTCTTGAGCTTCATTTTTACATTGACCTCTGAATTTCTCCACTTTGTCCCCTACGGTGTTTTTCTCCCAGTACTTGCATATTAACTTTGTCTCCCCCCCCCCCCCCCCCATCATTGCTGCTTTTCGGATTTTGGTAATGTTTCCACAGTATATTTATATATATTCTCTAGATATATAAAAAATAGTTTCATACAAAAAGTTTGCAAACTATTCTGCACATTCTCTTAGGTGTCCTAATTTTTTGTAAATACATTTGAAAATGTTTGTAGAATTGGATCAATAAAGGGTTTACTCCTTTTTTGAAGGGTTTTGATATCCATATATTTAATATCCTGCCTTTCTTCTTTTATTGTAGAGTTTTAGTTCTTCATAGCCTCACCTGAAAGCCACCTGATACTAGTTTCCAGTATGTGGCATGTTTTTTAGCCTGAGAAGGACTTTGATGGGTCCAGCTGCAGTAGAGAAACATGAACAAGACAGGTTGTTCTTATACGTTACTTGTTTTTGATACCAGAATAATTTTTTAACTAAATATGAAACAGGAAAAGCAAGGGGAATCCCCCACCCCAGCTGCCCTACAAATTGAAACCTCTTTCTAAGTACAGGTGGGCAATACCGATCAGAATAACACCCACAGTCTTCATCAGGAAGGCAAGGTTTGGAGGGAGGGAGAGAGAGGAAGTATTAATCCAAATGGTATATGAATTTTTGAAGGATATGCGTGCCATTGAGATTGTTTTTCTGCCATCTCCCCTGGCTCCATTGGCTGGTCTGAGAGACATTACCTCCGTTTACAAGCCTTCAGCCTTAGACGAGGCTGGCTTTATAAGGAGGTTCGTGAGTGAAGGTTTGTTGGCGATTGTGCCATCTGGTGGAGAAAAGGGTTTTTTCCATCTACAGCACGCAAAGAAAGGCTCTGGAAATAAACGGAGAAGCCTTGCACAAACCCATTGATGCTACTGGAAAAGCAGGGCAGAAACTAAATTCTGACTGAGTTGAAGAAGCCATGCAAACTGTTGTTCTGTGCTTTGTTTGGTCCATTAAAGTATTAATATCTCAGTTATCTTGCTTCCAGAGAAAGCAAGCGCATGGACTTTTTGGCATTCCTTCATTCAGCTGGTTCCTCAGGGTCCATCTCTGCATCTTAGTTTAGAACACCCCTGTCATTTAAAAATAATCCTTTTAGCTGCAATAGATTGATTCTGAGCATTTTTCTGGGCAGTTTCTTCTGCCTTTCTTTGTGTACCTGGAGAGATATGCAGGCACTGGGCTCTGACTTCTGACCCACCTTACCTATCTTCACATCATGTTGTTCAGATATGAGCCAAGGCCAGAGGGGACACAGCGTGGTAGAACACTTTGAGAGAAATACACCACAGTAGTGTTACTCACAAGGGAAGAATCCCAAATCCACCACTGTGGGTAAGATATTGCTGCATCATGATTTGGCAGGCTACAGTTTCCTCACATAAGTAAAATGAGCCCCACACAAATGTATCCAGAAATGCATCTCAGTGAGCTATTTGAGAGCACAGGTCTTCTGGCTTTCAGTGCCAAAATACAGTTTCAAGAAGATTCACGAGAACACTTGTTTTCCCCAATACCTACTGAAGAAGGTCTGGTGGAATACAGACCATCCCTTTTGGCAGATAATTGCCTATCTTGATCTTTAACTCATTCAAGGAAGGAGATGCCACAATATCTATTTCCTGTTTCTTACCAGATGGGATGTAGGTAACGCTACAGAGAATCATTGACTTGGCCCTGTCTTACCCTCTTCCTGGTCCCTCATCAGCCACATTACCATGCCTGCTCTGCTTAAAGAAACCTATCAGTTGTGGAGCATACTCAGCTGCACAGCCACACTAAACCGGTTGTGTTTAATGGTGAGATAGTGGAGATTCAGCATGCATTTCTTTGCTAGGCACGCTACTTCACAGAGATCTGTTCCCATCCACCTCTTCCATCCTTTGCTGCCCCTTCTGTTATACTGGCACAGGTATTTGTGTATCAATGGCATAAAGTGGATAAAGTGATGTGGCACACCTGAGAAAGATAGCAGTTTTTTCTGCAGGTTACTCCTCAGCCAGATCAGTTCCCTGAGGTAATCCTGAGTAGCTACACAGCGGCTGGACCAGGACATCACTGGAATGGTGCCAGACAGGTAGGCAGGGGAAAAGGCAGGATCTGTTTCAGCTACCTTAGGCAGCAGTACCACTGAAGGTGAAGCTTACAGAAAGTTTGGCTGATTTCAGAGCTTACCACCACTAAAGAGGTGTCCCGTTCTCCTCGCTGGCTGCAAGCTGTGATGGTGAGACCTTTTTTGGAAGCAGTGTGGTGTTGGATTGACTCAGCCACCTTGTATGGTTAGGTGATGCAGCTGCGCCCATCAAATATCTCACTAAAAGAATGTTTGGAGCCCATCTAATGCCCTATTGAAACAATGGCCTTGCCAGGAGCTGTGCACTCCCAGACAACTATTTTTTTTGAGCTGACTTTGGCATATTTAACCACAGATTTAGCTGATTCAACAGCAGGATATTTATTTGCTTTTATTTGCTGCTAGTATGACAACTTGCTTTATCATGCAGTCACTTCAACGCATGAGACATCACAAGGAAAGCAGTGGGAGCACACAGCTGGAAGCTGGAGGTGGAAATAGGGAAATAACCCCTTCTGAAGGCAGGGAGCCACTCAGTGGTCTTTCCCTTATCATCTAACCACACCTTGAATGATAAGTCCCTGCAGTATCTCCAGTGACAGAAGTGGGTCCAAATTCCCAGAAGTTTTCCTCAGGTGTTACTTAGGAGAAGTAAAGAGCACATTACCACTGATAATTACTTTAGCTAGAGTGCTAGCCAGCTTTTCCTGTGTTGCAAAGGAGCTGAAAGCTTTCTTTGCAAGGTGAGTTGGGTTGATTGTACCATTGAAGTCACTTCTGATGGTAATTTGCAGGCCGTTCTGTTTTATAGCTCATTTGCTCATTTGACCTACATCAAGCAGAACCTGTTCCCGTCTGTGAAAGCTTCTTTGGAATTCTGCATCTTGACTCTGTAGAGAGCGTGTTTCAGCTGTGTATTTTGCATTCCACTTGTGCAGATATTAAGGGAATTTCCTTTGTGATAGCAAGTACACACATTTTATTGTGGCAACTTCTTTTTGATAAAAGACTGAGAAGTGAGACCCACTTTCACTTTGTGGCTAATCTTTCCATCGCTTTCAAAGATTTTTCCCCAGGTACTTCCAAAATTATGATCTTGATATTTCTTTACTTACCAGCAGGCCTGATTTGCTGTTGTTATTACAGCTTTGATCAAACAGCTCTAGGAAATCAATTTGCTCCAGCTCAAGAGATCACTTCCCTCTGCTGTTGTCAGTACTTTCTTAGCAAAAGTTACTGCCCTTGCAACACAGTAAGCTGGAGGGATCACTATCCACATCTCAGTGGGTGCAGTCCATAGTCTGGCATGTTAAACTGTTACTCAAGTGATTTCATCCAAGGGAGACCACGGCATGGGCACACATTCCTCTCTGCTGACACAGATGGGAAAGGACAATCCTCTATGGAAGAAGAGAAGCTGCAAGTAGCTGGGAAGCGGTAGTGTCTCACATCACTGTCAGCGTGTGCACGTGGAATGAGTTAAGAGTCCTTTTGGTCCATGCAGCTATAAAATTATTTTATGCAAGACCAAAAAGATGGCTGCAGCATAACTAAGGAAACTTCATGGGTTTTTCTGTGCTTTGTATACGCATATCAGCTCTCCATTTTTACTAGGTTTTGGTTCCAGTTTTCAATGCAAGCAATACCTCTTTGGAGACCAATGTCTCTGGCTTCTTCTACTGCTACAGCCCAGCCCTGTCAAGCTACTTTTACAGAAAAGTCTTTCCAGAAGTTTGTTTCATTTCGGTCATTCCTAGCCCCAAAATGTTGAATTCTGTTAATAAGGATGTCACATACTAAAATAACTTCTTCAGATATCTTTGTATGCATTGATTTTCATCCATTTTTAAAAAGAAACTCTGGAGATCAAGGGACTGCTTATCTTACTTTTACACTCAGTGAAAACACTGAGAATACTTAACCACAAGATATTTAAATCCTGGCTTGCTTAGGGACAAGTAAGTGGTTAGAAAATTAACCAGCCTTTAAAAATAATATCCCAATGATTTCTGATTTATGTGACACCCTGTGAATTATTATAGGCTTTCAAATGAGTAAAGCTGTCTTCACGGAAGCAGAAATAGCTGATGTAGCACAGACTGGTTCAGCTAAATGGAGCATGCTGAAAAATAGGACCAACACACAAAGATCTTCCCTTTATACAGAGGACAAGGAGAACAGAGAGTTGCCAGTCCACGGGAGGCTGCAGAGGCAGGCAACGAGCCACCGAGGCTCACAGCCAGCTAGTCTCCCAAAGACTTCAAGACCACTTATAGGCACATAAATATGTTGTGGAATGCTTGAGAAACTCTTTGAGGGCGTCTGACTGATAGGTCAGTAGCTGTACATGAAAATAGGGCTTTCTCGCCATTTCATTGATGTGTGAAACCTTCTTCAAAACCTGCCTTCTGAAATGGGCATGTAGACATTACATCTGGACTACTGGAAGAGGTGCCTCTCACCCTGCTCCGCTTCCTGTTTCTAGCCGTGTGGTGTCAGTCATCTCCCTTGTCCGAGCTCTGAAATTTGCCTACCTGCACCGTAAGGCAATCAATTCGCTGTCTGAAGTAGTCACGGCTGTTCAGCCTAGCAGAGGGTCAGATGAATCTCCCAGCTCAGACAGATGAAGGGGCAGAAGCAAGTGCCCAAGCTGTGTTCACAGGGAGGAGCAGGACATGTGCCTTTAAGCAGTAGCGTGTTGTTCCACTGACTCTGCCATCTCATTAAATGTGTGCTAAAGGCATGTCTTTCACTAAATCTTCTAGTTTCCGAAAGTGTCTGATTTTCAAGGTACCTGTATTTTAATTTCTGTCTTCGGCCTCCAAGATGGGGTCTGAATGACACCCAATTACAGCTGGTTCTGTAATCTTACATCTAGATCTATAAAAACAACTTACTGTGTGTGGGTGCTGAGCAACCCCAGTCCAGTGCCATCCTCCCAGCTGTCTATCCACTCCGCTGTTGGCGGGACCTCATTGAGACTGTAGGTTTAGGGGTATAGAATTAAGGTTAACATGTCTGCCCCTGATAAAGGCAAAGCTATTCATGAATCAAAATAGCCTTTATGGGAAAGTCTTGCTTGGGCCTGGTTTGGGAAACAAATCTACTAATCTCTCTCCCTCTTTTTTTCTACCTGTAGACCAAAGTCTAATGCGAACAGCACCTGAAGAAAAGCTGACAAAGTGGGTCTCTGGGGAATGATACTACCTAAAAAACATTGGTACCTTGTTAATCCCGATCAGAAGAATCATCTTACCACTCAGAAAAGTGAGACCGTGTGTTTTCAGAAATAATTGCCTGAAGGATGTTTGACCACCACTGTCGGTTTCTCCTCTCAACTGGATTAACAAATAGGAAACCAGTTTTTGACTAACCGCCACAAGAAATGCATTTAACAAATGAATCGTTCTGGACCCCAGAAGACCTTAATATTGCCTTTCCACTCCTCAGAGAAAAGCGCTTTATTTTACAACAGTTGATGCTGTATAATCTGAGCTGCTTTTTCCATTCAGCTCAGAGGCAGAAACCCGAGTGGAATCAACGTGCAAACATAGATAAATTACAAGATCTGAATCAAAGTTTTTAACCTGGAACTCCAGTGTTTCGTAAAGCAAAACCTATTCAGTCAAGACAGTTGGTTGCAACAGAAAAATAAAAGTGTGCAAATGGTTTCTTTTCCCCCAAAGAGTAAGGAGGATTAAAAACATTATGGTCAGAGTAAGGAAGCAGAACAAGGACTGTTAAACAGCATACCTAATTTAGTTGGAGACCAAAAAATATGTCAAACTTGTCAACTATGCAGCTTCATTTCTGGAAACACTGAGCACATGCCATTCTCCGTTAAATAAATTGAAAGGGAAGAATCTCACACTGACAAATCTGGCCTTGCTATTCAGATGCCTGATTGTGGAGTTAAGCATCTAAACTTAGACCTTATATTTAAAAATCTGCCTAGAGGCATACATGCTGTATACTCCTCCTAGTTGTCTCTTAATCCACTGTCTCACTTTCTTTTTTTTTACCTTTTTAAACACACAGCCACCTCTGTTCCAGGGTCCTAGTAGCCGTGATAATCCATGTGCTTCGCCCGATCAAAACACAGCTCCTTTAAACAAGTTAGTTCGCTTTTCAGCCTCTGCTTCATAAGAAAGTAAAAAACACAACTGTTTTCAGTGCCAAGGTCATTAAAAATTACATTCTTATGCTGTGTTTCAACCAGAGAGCTCCTCCTTGCACTTCCTGGATGTGACACAGCCGTCGACGGTTCTAAAAATAATCCTGCTTTTTTCTGACACACTGCTAGCCTGTGTGTGCATCTGCATGTGCATCCTGCATGTGCTAGTTATCCACACAGCCATGCTGGACTTCTTGGAGCTCCTTAAATATAACCATGTGCCTTCAAATGAGCAGCTTATATTCACATTCCAGTGAAGCCACTAAAAAGTTGGAATGTATCTTTGCAACGCTAATCCTTAGGCAACCTTTGGATCATCCCCACTACTTGCTTTTAAACACATAATTTGCTTTCATTACATTACTTTTAATCCATCCATGTCTGTTCCTGCCTTTCCATTATACAGGCAGCATATTGTGCTTATTAGGTACTGAGCTACTGCTGCTGGGAAGGCACACGCAACTCCCGTGCTGGCAAACTACCTCTTAATTCAGGTTAACCTGCCTCCTCCTGTATTTTAGTCAATTTTTTTTTCTGGACTGGAAGGCAGTTAAGAGGCCCTAAGTAAAAGAAGCAACGCTGGGTGCAGTCAATATATTTATGTGAGCAGTGACTATGATTTCTGTCTTAATATAGTATATATAAAATATAGTATAATTATACTGCATACAGTAAGAGCAGACTGAAACAGGAAAGGAAGCTTTCTTGTGCACCTACTAAAGGGAAGTCACAAAGACTAACATTTGAAAGGATTAGTAGCTGCTTTGCAACTAAAACAATGAAAGGGATTGCATTGCCCTTTTCTTTAGTTCTCATTGTACAGTATCTTGTAACTATGACCCTTTGGGCTGGGTTGGACCCCCGGCAGCAGGGCTGCCTGGGCACTGCAGTTACATGAGGTGATGCAATATGTTCTACGCCCCAAGGTCCATTAGACTTTTCAGCTGTTGGAGGACGATAGGAGCATGACCCAAGTCAGTCGGATGAAAGCAGAAAGAGCAACCTCAGCAAGACAAGCTCTGTAGGGAGAGGTGATATGTTTTCATTGGACCAACTGATATAGTTTAAAAAAAGCAGACCAGCTTTCAGGAACACAAACCTCCTTCACTGAGCCTGGCACCACTGGGTGAAGGGGGGGCGGAACAATACCTCCCTTCTCTCAGGAAGGTTAACCATGGCTGTGGGACGAGTCTGGCAAAGATTTTATACTGTCTGAACCCAGCTATTTATTATTTTGTGTGGCATTTATATTTTCAATTTTTATATGACTGAAAGCTAGTTTACACTAAATTTGTCAACTACTGTAGCACAGCAAGAATTCACACAATTCAGCTCTTGCATTCTTTGCAATACCTGCCCGGAGATAAACCCACACCTCTCTCTGCTGCTTAACACAGGTCTTTTTGGTAAGATGTCTCTGTGTCTTAGAATATGATTTCCTCATTACCCAAGACAATATCAGCTCCTGCTGATAGTTTTTCACTATATGTACTTAACTTTCTGCAGCTGACTTCCCAATCATCTTTGCAGCAACTGAGCTGTCAAATGGAAGGCTGAGACTGCGATCAGAGAGCACCAGCAGGAAGCCGGTGGATTTGTATGGAGCAGAAAGCTGGTGCTTGTGTGCATCTACTTGATTGTAACAGTAGATGAGCAGAAAGAGCTGCATCTTTACAGCTAGAAGAGTGAAATTCTTGTGCAAAACAAAACATATCTTCCCTATATATCCTGTCTACCTTTCATTTATTCAACATAATTTTCTTTTTTGTTTTGTTGTTGAACAGGGAAGTTGGGTTGTGAATGGCTAACATCAAATTTTAAGAGAAAAAGCCCATAACACAAGCAAACACCCGCAAGTCTGCAGTCCAAACTGTATTCTTTTAAAATCCAGGTAAGACACCAACTACATAACTCAGAGCAAACCAGACATTTTAGGAGAAAAATCTTGTTGTGAAAGGTGATTTGAGGGAGAGGAAGGCCTGCTCTCCAAATTCTCTTAAACTGCAAGCTGCAGGTTTGTTGTTAAAAGCAAGAAGATAAAAAGCTTTCTCACCTATCAGAGGGAGCCTTTTTCCCTTCCTAAGCACATTAGTGAATTTCAGGCTGGATGTTTCTAAACCACTGCTAAATACATTCACAGTATGTCAGTGTTTTGTGGCACAGTATTGCTCAAGAGCAAGCCCCTTCTCAGCAGCCCAACTGTATAAATATATAGAGGCAGTTAGGAAATCCATCATTACCTTTTGATAGATTTTGCAGAAAATGCGACAAACTAGGCATGGGTTAGACATTAGCCATGCTCCAAAACATTATAAAACACTCTTCTGAAGCTCCCAGTAAAAAAGACATTATAAAAATGAAATTTTTACCTTACTACTTAACCAGCATTGACTACCAGTAATATTTTCAAAGAAGTTTAATAAAAACTATGGGTAGCCCAAACAAGGCTTTAATGTTGCTTTAGCCCCAGGCCATCACTGGGCATTCATTTCGCGAATGAGACAGAGAGAGGATATGTTCCTGCTGAATTGCAGCTCTGTCTTCAAGGTAGAATTCCTGCAAGACAAACCTCCTTTTCATACATGCAGCAGCAGCAAACTGCTCTCCTTCAGCCTCAACCCCGAGAGAGAAGCTGTTCGCCCATCAACAGGAAAACTCCTCTGGCACGGTGCCCCCAGAGCCTGCAAGAACTTAACAGGTACAAAACCAGACGCAAAATCTGTCAAACAAGTACTGAGTTTACAAAGTTAAAGGTAACACAAAGCTTTTAATTGAATATCTTGAAGTGAAGGCATACGTCCTATGTCTTTGGGGAAAATGAGAAAAACTCATGTACATTGTTCTAAACTGTTCTCAGGGACGTGGCTAGCAAAGGAAACTTACCACCGGTCACTCATATTTTAATCAGAATCACACGGGTCTGCTATAATTTTTAAATGCCACCCCAGTTATCTACGCTAGCTTTTCCACTGGAACTACATCAGGGGTAGCTTTTTAAAGTAAAGAACGTTGAAATAAGCAGCAAAGCACTTGATGGCAGAAAAGGACCAAGGTCCATCTCGTTACCATGGTTTAGTCATATGTAGGCTATGAAGTAAAATGAAAAGCAGAAAGTAAACACCGGGGTTTGTACAGTACAGCTCCAACTGCAACGGTACATGCAGGGTGATAACTATGTATTGTTAAAGATGCCAAGTGTCTGATTTCTCTTTCAGGAAAGCCAAAACTGAATGAAATATGTATAATTAGCAGGAAAACACATTAAAGTGATAGAGTGAAAACTAGAATAAGTGCATTTCCCACCAGGTAAGAATCAGCAATTTTTATTAAACTCTACTTTTTACCTCAGGATTTAGAAGTTGGCTAAGTAAATTATCACAGTGCTTACAGTAAAACCATCTAAACTGAATCTTACCCCTTCCTTCTCTTTGTTGTTTTACAATCTCCTGAAGATTCAGCCCCCCTAACATAAAACTCTACATATACTTGCCTGTGAAGGAATAAGGAGGCTGATGCCAGTTACCGTTCTCTGGCATCGTAATGGTTAACTTGGTTTTGCTCCTGCCCTCCTCCCCAGTACCGCTGGGAAAGCACGGGGGCTTCTCTGCTAAAGTGCAGGGAAAAGGTCTGAGCAGTGGTGAAGGAAGTATGTGCAGTTTTAGCGTAGGGCAAGGGTGAGACCAAGGAACCTGGGCACCGGGGACCTTTGTACAGGACAGAGAAGGAAATGAAGAATGTGCAGACTTGAGCTTTCGGGAAGGGCTTAGGTGGGGGACAGAGACAGGGGTGAGGGAAAGCACACAGGCAGTTTGTCAGTGGGCAAGCGTGTGCATACCTACGTGCAGCCCCTGTACGTGCCCTGGGGAGGGGACACATGCAGCCTCGCTCATTTGTGTTATGAGTTCAGCCCCAAAACATGCAAACTCCCTGAAATATTTATATAGACAGAAATCCAAGTGGCACTACTTTGTCTTACACGCAACCTAGACCCCCAAAGTGTATGCAATTCAAGCAGAAGATGAAAAAAAGACAACTACTGTTCTTCCCTGCAATAAACAGATCAGTGAAGTGATTAAAAATTTATTCCCACCCTACACATGGTATCCAAAGAAACAATACATACAAAGATCTATTTATCCCACGATTACACAAGCCTCCTGGATTTAATGCTTTGAACCATATCACAAAGTTCAAGACACTTTATTTCTTAGATACAACAGGTATATCTCAAAGGAGAGTTCTCAAACATATGAAAAAACCCCATGTCACTTAAGCGACCTTCACGACTTACACATTCCAGCAACAGACTATTTATAATGTATTGTTTTGATGATGCTGTTGACTTTCTCTTGCAGATCTGCTCCTCGCTTTAAGGAGTCTTTTGTATTTTCAGACATGGTTCTCTTTTGTTCATTTTAACTCTTCATATTTACATCAGTCTCATCCCAAATATTGTTGTCATGCAGGCTTCTAATTCAGTTGTTGTCTTCTAACTGTAAGAGTCTCTGCAGTCTATCTGCATTTTAGGACTTGTGCACAGCACAAATCCATGCAAATGGCTTTCTCAGTGTACGTACTGAAGGATATGCATCCAGAGATTGACTGACTGGACACACCTTTCAGTAGTCCAGGCTGTATTTTTAAACTAATTATAGATTTATAAAAACATATACAAAAAATTATCCTTGGACCAGTACAATGTCTAAGACACAGTTGGTAAAGATGTAAAATTTTTCAGGTATTTCTAACTCTGAAATTATATAGAGTATTACAGTATAAACTTAGGTTACACAAAGAAATAACTTTTTCTTAAATCAAGAACTCTGTACCAGAATAAATAATTTACAAGCTTGAGAAGATCTGCACTGTTTCTTACGCAAAGACTTGTTACTTATATTGTAAAAAAGCTTAGAGGAACTAAAGATCATTTCTGTCGGTGGTTGTAAAACTTAAAATACCTGTTTTGTTCACATAATTCCCCTCTTTAAATCTGCCAGAGGTAGATGAAGATAAAATGAACCCCAAAATGTAAGGATTAAGATACTGCAAATAAATTCTAAACCTGCAAATCTAGTGAACATATGTTCCCACCAGATTTACTGAAAGCAGTTATTTTTTCTGTCTTTTTTTAAATAGAACAGCACTCAACTTCCTTCCACGTTGTCAAAATCAGTACTTGATACTGGCATAAAATAATTTTCAAAGCGTTCCCAAATTAGAGCAGCAGCAGGTCCCACCTCGCACTCTTCAGTCACTCTGATACATCTCCGGGGACTGTCGGTTGAGGAGACGCTGCCTACCCAGCACTGCCCCGACAGCCCCTGGGCCTCCCGGCAGCAAGAGCAGACAAATCCGCAGATTCCAACAAACTTAACTCTTGGGGAAGGGTGTGGGAGCGAGGGAGGCGGGGGTGAAGGCAGGAGAGAGAACCCAGCAACCTTCACGTCCGTTACAGATGGTGACCTTTCCGAAGATTTCTCCAAAAATATTTTTAGCATGGGTGTCTGCGTGCAAGGGCTGCAAAATATTTGGTTATTACCACAAAATCAGAGGTTTTATTAGGCTCGCGAGTATTTACAAGATCTCACGTAACGAATTGGTTTTGGCATAGAGAAAATTATAAAGCGGTAACAGAATTTTCTAAAACACGAATGGCTTCATTAACATCCTGATGGACCAAAAGAAAAATTTAAGATGAACTGTTTAGATCTGACTTCCTACTTTTCTATAGCTTGGCCTGTGGCTTCAAGTTTTCCAACGTCTCTAGTCTCTCTCCACCTGTAATTTTATCTACTTTCTTCAGCCAAAACATATCAATGTGTTGAAGCCAAACATACGTAAGCAAGCATAGAAGAAACAGGAATGAGCTTGGCAGCCCTTTTTAGAACTACTGAACAAAGTACGTTTCCTCTCCATCATTTACCAGACAAAAAGGAGGAAGCATCACTACATACCAGAATATCTGCATAAAAATGCCTCCAAGTTTCTTCACAACAGTAATATTGGCATGATCACAAAGACAGGATTCCTCCTCTTTCTCCCTCTTTCTCTCTATTATAACTGTAGCCATCATGATCTCATTTGGTATGCAAAAATATAATTACTTCAGTACAATTTCCACAGCAATTTGAAGTGTGCCCTTTTCTCTTTTAAGTTACCATTTAAATTTAATAAAAATGATATGACGGGCTGAGATGGCAAACCCCCAGCATTTTACATAATTCAGTTTGTTTGGTTTAGTTACAGAATAACGATCCTGGGGGTTAAACTAAAACCGTAGATTTAAATGAACGAGGCAATTCTGTGCGTTCTATGCATATTTAAATACTTGTTTTCCTTCACAATATTATTATTCGCCAGAAACCCTTGCTTTACGGACGCTGAACCAATTTACTCTTATTGCTTTCCTGCTCACTAAGCTTGAAGTGGGTGTAAGCTAGAATGCCTAACAATGTGCACACAATCCCAAGGCCTTGATTAACAGACAGTGGATCCTTAAATAAGAGGCACCCTCCCAGGAGGGTGATGCAGAACTTGAAATGTCCAAACATGTTATACCTACACATCTGTTAAGGACAACAGGAAATATCACTATTATTTTTTTTATAAAAAGAAACACTTGAGAACATCGTTAATTCCATGCAAAGCATGCAATGGTACGTGACATTAACTTCAACTCATGCAACTTTACTGCATCCGTGCAGCTCTAAGAATTAACCTCCACATAAAGCCTCTCACTCATCGCACGCTATGAGCTGACATGCCAACACTTCCCCAAGGCAGCCGAAGTGTGGGTAAAAATTCTTTTAGGTATGAAGGTCACCTCAGTAAGTTAACCACCACATCTACACAAACCCCCAACAAAGAAATAAAATACACTAAAACACAAGCATGCTTTCCCCGCTTCATCATTTAAGATAAAGCGGGCAGGTAACCACACAATTTCCCCACACTAAATCAGCCTAAATGAACGCTATCGTAATTCACCTGGAAACAGCAGAAACAACTAATGTTGCAAAGGATACGTGACAGGTGACGTATTTCCAATGATCCAGTAAATGGACAAGTTTACCATAAAGGCTATTATACCAGACAGCAGTACCATTATCTGTGGATTAATGGACACAGTCAGTAATCCAACGCGCTTTTGGCCATTTATAGATACGTTTCAGGTTATTTAGTTAGTTTCCCTGACTTTCAAATTTAAAGTGTCCAGCAAGAAAAACATATGGAGATCAAAAATAGAAACGGCTTCAAATCAGTAAAGACACTGGTTATGTGTGTAAGTAGTTCAGGGTTATTATGTCCATAAATATATACTGATATAACCACAAGCCTTTTCTCTGTTACTCTAAGTGAACCTTTAAGAGCGATTTGGAAAATCTGGCTCCTAGTACACATAGGAGTTGCATTCTTTACCTCTGAGAAAAAGTCTTACTTATGGTCACTCAAAAAAAAACTATTTTGGAAAAAATCCGATTTTATTATTGTTAATACTTTCTATTCCATTCATAAGCTGCAACGCTGTGAGAAATGACCCACCGCCGACGGCACGATCAGCAGCAGTAAGAATATGCCACTGGCTCTTTTTAGGACAGAAGGAAAACAGAGAAATTATAACCTCCTTGGTGAAAGGAAATTAGCAATTCTGGAGAACAACCGACACTGGCATCCTTCCACAGAAGAGGAGTTGAGAGTGTCAAAAGTGAAGATGTTTATCTCTTTCCTGAGTGGACAGCAAGAGCCGGAACTAGGGCACTTAGAGATTTTTAATTTCATACGCTCGAGAAAGCTTCTGGAGGAAGCTTCTGGATTTTGTCAGATTTCCCTGTTGTTCAGATGCCCTCTAAGTGGAAACAAGAATAAGGAGGTAAATCGATTGACAGACAGACTCCCCTGGGAGGAAGTGGGGCAGACAAGTTTTTTTTTTCTCTTGCACATGCCCCTCTCATCTCAATGACTGTACAAAAACCTGTTTCACAAAGAAACAGATCTTAGTATCAAATTTAACTACATCATCAATGATTATTTATTTAAGTAAAGTCAATAAAAGCCTTACCACAGCAGAAAGCGTCCAGGGCCCAAATATTCCCCCTTCTCCAAAGACTGGCTCAAAGAAGGGTATGATGAACAACAACATAGCTGAGGACATTGGTGCCTGATAGTACAGCAACTGCATAGAGTTAACCTGCAACTCATGCTGCTTAGCTCCTACCCACTAAAACCAAAAGAGAAAGGTGTTAAACATGAGGAAAAAAACCCCATAAATTGAAAATTTGAGCAAAAGTAAACTGGCTGCCAACACAGAGGGAGCCTCATGTGGACGGTACTACATAAATGGACTGCTGAGCATCATCTTCCACCTTTGCCTGATCAGAGGCCTACATGTCTCCTGAGGGCACACAAGCTGTAGAGCATAGTCATGAGAGGAGGAAAGCATATGCGGGGGCAGTGAAAACCCTGTTATGTGCCTAAACTTTCCTTTCCCATAGCCTAAGGGTAAGGTGTTACACTTGAGGAAGACCAAAAAAAAAGAGCTGGGAAGAAAATGCCAGCTCCCTTTTGTTCTCGAGACAAATTCCAGATCCTGTCTGTGATGGAGCTGAGCACCTATGTCTAAGCAGAGATCTGCTTTTGCTCTCATTTTCCTCCTCACAGAAGCTAACAAAACCAGTAAATGCTTCGCTTTTTTTTGCCAGCTTATTCCAAATTTACTGGATTTCATTTCAACTATAATTGTAGCATGCTTTAAGAAACAACATTAGTTATCTATGGATACAAAGATAGATGCTACAGGCAAAAAGATGCAGGTTTATATTATACTGAAGAGTGATGCTTACGTTAATACTTCATAAATCACATTAATGGGTAACATGGATTCCAGTGTATACAATATAAACTTGCTAAGTTTTTTTAAAAGCTAGGGGATAATTTCACCCAGGTCCTATAATTTCTTCAGCGCACACACCATGACCTAAAGTTACTATCCAGCGCATCTCTCCTCCTCCTCCTGCCCCAAAACAGGAAGAGAGACTATTATTTAGCATCTTGCATACTACAGGTCAAAGAGCCTCACTTCTTTTGGAGACACAGTACATCTGTTACAAAGAGATTCATGCTTAAATTGGTGATGACCATCACATCAACATGGAAGGGGACTCTAATTTGGGATGCTTTTACAATCATGGATGATAACAAACTGGTCATGAGCTGCTAGTGCAATGTTACAGCAGCAAGGGTTACAGCAGTCCTTGGACATATCTATTTTTTCCGACCATAATCAGGCAGGAGAGTTATAATGTGCCTATACATGGCATTAATGCACCCTCTATAAAAACACCTTAGACTGTGTACAATCGAAATTGAAGGAGGATGCTGATAAAATGTAAATAGCTCAAGGATAAACCATGGGATTAACTGAAGGACTGGAAAACGTCCTTTACAGGTAAAGGCCCAAATGCAAGGCACTTGCTTTGGCAAGGAAGGAATCTGTGCTCTCCAGAAAACCAGAGTTTTACTGATGAAGTGATATTTATCCCTTAAAAATATGCTAACAACCACGTTACAGGTGTCACCCCAATTTTTAGCAGCGAGGACAATCAATTCTTTACTTTACCGAGGGGTTGTGGGGGATTATCATAATTAGGTTTTGTTTTTTTTTTTTTAATTTATAATAAATTACGGAGTACGGAGGGTTTCCTGAAAGGCAGGATACTGTTCAAAGGCGCTCTAACCGAGGGACTGCAGCCTGAAGACCCACCACCACAACCGCTCCCCCCCGCCACGACCCACCACTTGGTAGAGGGAGGTCACCAGGACGCCCAGGGTGGCGAACGCCATCCCGAGGAGGTTGAACTTCACGTCGTAGTAAGAGTTGAGGAAGACGCCCAGCGTGATGGGGACCTGTGGAGAGGGAGAGAGGGGGTTTAAGCCGAGCCGCTGCCTCAGGCGTCGCCTCGGGACGGGCGGGAGGAGGGAGGCGGGGGGCGCGGGCGAAGGCGCCCCCCGCCTCCCTCCCTCCCTCCCTCCTCCCGCCCGCCCCGAGGCGACCCCCGAGCGCAGCCCCTTCCCCTCAGCCCCGCCGCCTGCTCACCAGGGTAAGCTTGATCCGGAGAGGAAAGGTCTTGCCGTAAGCCAGGCTCTGGATGACCACGATGACCGGCGTGGTCATGGCTTTAGCCAGCTGGTAGGTACCGATGGTGTTGCTCTGCAGGGAGAGGTTGGTGAAGACGACGAAGCCGCAGAAGCTGAGGGCCAACGGCAGCACCTGGGAGGGCTGCAGGCTCTTGGGGGAGAAGGCGCCGAGCGCCTGGCAGAGGTAGAGGCCGAGCCAGGTGATGGCGAAGTGGACCAGGGTGAGGCTGAGGTTGGGGAAGCCCAGCCGCACGTACAGCCACTTGTTCAGGAAGACGATGCAGATGGAGGCGGCCAGGTTCACCAGCAACCCCGCCGCCAACCGACCCTGCGCCGGCATCCAGCCCATGGCGTCCCGCGGGGCCGGCCAGCAGCGGCTCGGCCAGCCCGCCGGCCACCGGGCCGCCGCCGCCGCCTGCCCCCGCCTCCGCCGGGGCACGTGGGCTCGCGCCTTCCGGTGGCCCCGCCCGCCCCGGCGCAGCCCCGCGGGCGGAGCTCGGCGGGAAGCGGGCGGAGCGGGAGCGGGGAGCTGCCCGCGGGCGGCCGTGGGGACGGCGGCGGGGGGCACGCGGGGAGCGGCCCCGGGCTGGAACACGCCTTCTCTCCAAGGCGCAAGTAGCCCTCAACGCATAAAAATCCACGTACAGCGAGGCATAGCACAAACGACGTCCTTTGCCGGACGCCTAACTGCGCTCCAGCTCCGTCCTCTGCACTCTCCAGTCAGGGGAAAAGCAGCTAAATGTGTGCTTATGCGCGCCAACAGGGCCTGAACGAGATTTCTAAATAAATTACAAAATCTCAAACTTGGGAGCTTTGAAATATGGTCACCTTTCCTCCGCCAGTTCGGGATTACATCAGCATCTTGGTGACTACACAACGTACGTGAGAACGGCGCAAGCCCCGAAGCAAGCCCTTCTCTCTTCTGAAGGGCTGGTGGTAGCCCTCCAGTTCTCTCTTCCTTTAACGTCCCTTTCCTCCAGCTCCCTGCACCTGCTTGCTTCTCTCCTGCTTTCCATGGACATCCTCCCCACTGTACCCTCGCGCGTTCTGCCAAGCAACGTTTCCAGTCTACAGCCAGCTCTTTGGCAGGTAGCAAAGAGAATAAGGAGCCTCATACAATCACTAAATTTATATAATGCTATTATAGATTAGAATGAACAAACATTTCTATTTGTGAAGCACTTTTATTAGAAAAAAACCCGACTATGAAAAAAGTTGTATAACAAATATCTTCTCCGAAGTTGGTGAGAACTTTTCAAGTTGACATTGAAAGCTGAGGGTTAGGTTTTTTCCCCCAGAGATCAGAACAGTTTATCTGAGTCATGGTTTTGTTCTTTTTTATAACCAGAATGTCCATGTTCAGAAGTTTTTGCCAGTATTTACATTAAGTCCTACGACTGAATTTCATATCCCAAAGGATCAAGATCCTGGTCCAGAAGCATCAGAGAAGATTCCCTCAGCTTCTGCAGAAGCTTTCGGAGTTCTTCTTTTGAAAATACCTAAGAATAAAAGAGGACATAATGAAGTTGTATTTATTTGCAACGAATAGCACTGATATAAAAGTAAATAGTCATTGAGTTACTAAATTTTTTCTTTACTTTCTTTCTTTTGCTTGTTCTTTCTTTCTATTTAAGACAATGTGAACACCAGACATTTCAGAATGGCATTTAGTAAAGGACTGGAAGCTAGTAGCAGCATCCAAAACCTGAAGGTAGACTCAAGAGAGGTCTGTCTCATAACTACTACAAAGACTACTGATAAACAGCCAAATTTCATTTTCCTGTTATTGCTGGCAGAGATCTCAAGCCAATCCAGGTGAATACACCACAGTATTTTTCTTAGCCTTCATGTTTCTTTTCAGATTTCTAATCCTTGGTGTTTTTTTTTGGTGGGGGGAGTGTTGCGGTTTAGGTTTTTTTGTTGGTGGTGGTTTTTTGTTTGTTGTGGTTTCTTTTTTTTAAAGTGATAAAGTTTTTTTTGTGTTGTTTTTCAGGCTTCTGGTGGGAGAGAATGTTAGGTAAACCAAGTGCTCCAAAATAAAACCTGCTTATACAATATTCTGAAATGTAATGGAAACAAAAAAAAAGAGATCAATTACAATTCCACTGTTCAACTTATATAAATTCAATAGCCCCCATCCAAAAATTAGTAACTGCACTACTGAGAAGAACTACTTGTCAAAACACTGGCATCATCTTCAGTGTTAACTCTTTGATTCCTTAAGTCAGCACCAAGGAAACCCTTTACTACTGCAGTGAATGGGAAGAGATGAAGAGACTTACGATGTTAAGGAACATATGGCATCTTCCTCTCCATATAGAAGCTTTTTCCACAGTCAGCCCACAGAGCTTTTAAATCGAAGCTAAGCTGTCTGTAGCTCTCAATAACTCACCGTATAAAGCTTGTGCCGGTCAGAAGCAACCATGTCAGCCAGTCGCAGGCACTCCTGGTATTGCCCGGTACTATGTAACACTGTGTGCAGTAAAAAGCACATCATTGGCAGACACAGCTTTCGTAGCAAAATCATCTGGTGTGTTCGTTCAGGGTCATCCTCAGCATCCTGACCGTAGCGAAATAATGTATTAGCAGTATGAACATTTACGTCTAAAAGGCAACTCAGCATAACCACATAATTAGCAGTGTCAGAGGCAAAAAAACTGGACTAACCAGGCCAGACTGGGCTGCCACATCCGATTTATGTGGTTACTGAAGGGGAAGCAATCTGTAACTGGTCACAGCAAGGCCAGAGTGAATTATAACAGAGTAAACAGAAGCATTTCAAACTAAAGATGACAAAGGTACAATCGGGTACAATCTGGCTTTGTGGTCTATGCCACGATATAGAAATTCATTTTACCTCTCTAACATCAACCATCCATCCTCCATCCACAAACAGCAACACGTTGTACATTTTCTCTTTCGCATCAGCCGTAAGAGCATCCAAGAGGCCTTTCCAAATACCACAGTCCATCTGGCAAAGAAAAAAAATAAACTACTGCAGAACAGGATAATTTCCAAGGCTATTTTATCACAGGCTCTTCACCTAGCATGCAACAGCCAGCGCAGCTGTAATTCAAACTAGAATCTTCAGCCAACTACCAAAACCTAAAAGCCTGCTGCTAACAGCTATTGCCATCCTTGCTTAATTCCCTGTCCAGAGAGTCAGACAGGTTGTTCAGAAGCAGTCGAAGCCACCAGAGGAAGATAATTTTAAACAACTTATTCTGCCATGCTTACATAACAAACACTTGTATAAACTGAATACAGTGTGTTCATACTGGCCAGACGTGCAAAAAGAACTTTTGGCAAAACAAACAGAACTGCAGCACCTTTTGGAGAAGAAAACGTGACAAATTCAAGAACACAAGACAGCCTTCGTCCTCCATTTCCAAGGGGAGAGTTAATAGCAAAATTGAGTACTCAGATTTACTAATAACACTGACAGTCGACACATTATAATGAATATTTGCTATTACTGTATACAATATTATATGTAAAGCTGAGTCATGTAAGAATAAAGCATGAGAATTTATTGTGTGGTGGCATTACTATTCTGTCTCATAGTCCCTCTTTGCAACATAGAAATATTTTATAATAGAGTTCTTAAGCAATGTGAATTAGCAGAACTCTTCTCTTGTTTCATTAAACTACGACTGCCTCCTAAGCAAGGACGTAAATGTTTATAGTAAATAACAACTTGAACTTTTACCTACCTCATACTTCTTTTCTTTATGTTCATGGGCCACCTTTTCAGTGAAACTTGCTTGTGGTAACAAAGAAGGCTTCTGTGGAGCCGAGTTCATGTGTTTAAACCATTCATTGAAGGTTTCGTGGGCTTCCTGGATTGCATTGGAAACAGTGTTTTGACACTTTTGACTCATATCATTACAGGAACGTCATTAAATGCACAAAACCCAGAAGTTACTTTTAACTACAGAAAGAACCTCAATATTTTGTACTCTTAGCTGGAGCACATCCAGGAATTAGAAGTTAAATCAAATGGACAAAGCTTAAAGTTTCACCACCAAGGCAAAGCCACCATTATTTCTTACTAATACCTTGGAATGCAGCATATTTGAAACTCACCAAATATGCCCGAATACATAAATGTTCCCTTATAGCATTGTCATCTTCAGCTGGAAGCGGAGTATCCATTCCCTGTTCTTCCCATTGGTTATATATTTCTGCTATAGAGTCCTGGGGAATCTTCACAAACACATCTTTTGCAGCTTCATGCTTCTTGGATGCTATGAGAATGTGAACAGAGTATCAACAGCTTGGCAATTTCCATATGTCACGGTTTTAGCTGGGATAGAGTTAATTTTCTTCACTCTAGCTGGCACAGTGCTGTGCTTTGAATTTAGCATGAAAAAAACTGTTGAGATAACACACAGATGTTTTGGCTGTTGCTGGGTAGCGCTTGTACTAGTCAAGGACATGTCTAGCCTCCCATGCTCTGCCGGGTGCACAAGAAGCCGGGAGGGGAGGGGGCACAGCCAAGAGAGCGTATTCAAACTGATCAAAGGGATATTCCATATCATGTAACGTCATGCCCAGTGTGTTACCTGGGAGGGGCTGGCCGGGGGAGGGAGGGGGCAATCGCGGCTCGGGGCCGGGCATCATTGGTCGGTGGGTGGTGAGCGGCTGTAGCGTTTGTGTTTCTGTGAGTTTTTTTTCTCTTTTTTTCCTTCTTTTTCCATTTTATTATATTAACATTATTGTCTTTATTATCATAATCATTATTATTATTTTATTGTAATTATTAAACTGTGCTTATCTCAACCCACAAGTTCTTTTGCTCTTCCAATTCTCTTCCCCATTGCACAGGGTGGGGGGGAGTGAGCGAGCGGCTGCGTGGTGTTTAGTTGCCAACTGAGGCTGAACCATGACACCATACTTTATTTTTAGAAACTGACAAACCCATGCTTTTAAATAGACTAGGTTCAAAATTATATCAAATGTAGTGCCAAGAACCAATGAGAACAAAAACGACATCTAAGAAGTCTACAATATTTGTGAGGTTTAGTACCCAAGAACTTCCTCATGATTGCGTTGCTTTGCTTAAGTGCCTCTGCCCTCTGCGCAGGATCAAATACAAGCCAGTCAATCACATCTATTTTCAGTCGATCCACCTGTGAAAACCAACATATAGCTTCACTAACATTTCAAGCGTACAGCTGATGTTAGACATTGAATCTGGTCAATGAAATAAACAAGTTTCTAGAGCTCTTTGCATAGCATTATGACATACTGACAAGGATCACTTTATTCACAACTTTAGTATCAAAAGCTTAGAAAATCTCTGCAATCTAGAACTGTTCAAAGATCCATTTCTAAGTATTTCCAAGACATTCTGACCAACGGGTGAGCATCAGCTCTCAAAAATTTTTATGGATTTCCATGCATCTTCCTCAAACTTTTATACTGTACAAACATGGTTTATGGAGCCCTTGCTACAACCTTCAGGGGTGCCATCAGCCTGCAGTCACAGTTTTCTAACTCTTGCATTGAATAAACTACCTGTTTGGCTTAGGGAACTTAAACTTTGTACTGAACGGCAAAAAAATTGCCACCAGTTGTTTTCTAAACAGTACTTTGAATGCAAGCTATTACCAGGACCTCACTGTCACTAACGTACTGAGTTGGATCCAAGCAACAATCAATACTGATGACAAGGAAACTGTCAGCAAAGCCGATGTCTGTCGTAGCTAGAGTACGTCACTTCAGCAAGTAATAAGGTACATTTGAGATCCAAAGTATTAATCCTCATACATATAATACAATAATATCCTACTTTCAGCTACAACAGATCTTGTCATAGTCATTTCATGGGGTTTACCTTCACTTATTGTTTGCATACAGACATGCTGCTGAGCAACATACACCACAGCCCACACGATCAAGGAGATGCAGAAACAGGAGTTATGAATTTGCGCAATTCAACCCCTCACTTGATCACATGGAAAGTGCATTTCCCTCACAGGCTTTTTCAAGGCAATTACCACCGTTGTTGAACGAGAAATATGGATCGTATATGGTAGAAGACTCTGTAGTTGGTTGCAAACTGGAACATCTGCCCTACAAAGTATACTCACCTCTGTTGTGCCTGTATCTAACATATGGTCATGGTGACTGAATTCACCAGCATCCTTCTTGCGGATGTTTTCAACAACAGTTTTTGTTATGGTTGCAACATCCAGACCTAGGTTAGGAGAGAACCATGTAACAGTGATCATTAATTCAAAATGCATTTCAGACTCCAGCTGTTGATCTTATTCCTTACTACTAGTAATTCTTATCAGCCTGTTCACACTCGCATTGTCAGACTAAATTATAAGCTTTTGGGATACAAAATTTATTGCAGGTATTTCAGAAGTACGGTATTTGAGATAACAGAGAACATCAAACATGGGGAAAAGAATAAGACAACTATCAAGTTCTTCAGTCTGTGCTGGGGACCAGCATAAAGCTATATTTGCTAAGGCCATTGATTCCTACAGTTCTGACAGCAAGGCTATGATTTGACAGGAACATACCAGGAAAAGCTCAGAATAGTTCTTTCAGAGATGCTGAAGCAGGACGTTTTATTTTTGAAACCTTAGCCAAGTTTTTAAAAGAAAATGACTAAAAAATGATTGAAGAAAAGTTAGACACTGAATTCTGCAGTAAATCTATTTCTTTGTGAATTCTGAGCGGCACAGAAGCATTGTCAAACAATGGATGGCGTGCTGCTTCACTGTAGTCCCTTTCAGGTTGATGTAGAGGCCTGGAAGGAAGCTTACAATTAATTCAAGCAACGCCTCATGGCTAAGAAAGGGCACTATAGATAGGACAAAAAATGTAAGATACTCATAACCTTCCTAAACCCACAAGCAGGTGCGTTATTTTTATAATTAGTTTTCTGAAATAATACAATCATGTCAAGCTTCAGAGCACATATCTGAGACAGGCAGCTGGCATTTACTTCCTGCTGTGTTTGGACATAATCCAGAAGCAAAAGTGATATTTAGTTTAAGTCAGAAAAAGAACTGCAATTCCAGGTTAGTAAAAAACCACATTATATCTACTTGAAGAAGTGAGCAGCAAATCAATTTAGTTTAATTAAAAAATGAAGAGACACGGGAAGGAAACAATACAATCTTCCTAGCTAGGTCTTGCATTAACGACAAAATAACCCACGATATAAAATGGTAATTCTAATATCATCATATCTCACCTGCATCTTTTGCTAATTCAAGGCAGTGGTGGCGTTGATCACTTTCAGTAACATCTTCAAGAAATAAAGCATACTGAGCAACAGCTAGTTCTGGGGGCAAGTGGCTAACATAAAATGCTATTAAATCCGTGTGCTTCTCAGATATCATCCGCTACGGAACAAGAAGCAAATATTTAGAAAAACATTACTATATTCCTCCGTGTAAACACATAAGTGTGTTTACACCTGTGTAAAAACATGTTTTATATAAAAACATAAATGTGTAACAAATTTCTGATTATTTTGTTCTGATATAGGAAGATTCCACTCCTCAGCTTCTAAACAAGGATCAATAAAACTGTCTTTTATTTAAGCACTGCTGACAGAAACTCTGCATGTTAGGCAAGCTTCCATGGATCTGTTGAGAAGAGAACATTAACTGCGTCATAGCTTTTTCCATCCTGTAACCTTAAGTGTCCTTTTCTTCCTCCTTTGTGTCTAAATTACGTCAGAGAAGCAAACTATTTTTGAAAGCTTACCTGAATGTAGGTCTTTAGGACTTCAACAGAAACTTCCTCCTTTTTGCAAACAAATACAAATTCAATTTAAAATCAGATAATGTGGAAAAAAAAACCCCACCACAACTTCACAGGCTACCACTATTACTGCTTATCCCTGCTTCAGTAATCTACACATTCAAACAGGCTCAGCTGGAAGAGCTGTTTCTCTTGAGAGTGCTTAGAAAAATATGTCTTCTGATTCAAAGACTTCGTGTTCCAAGGATTTCGTTTTTCAGCAACTGGATAATATAGGTTTTGGTCTAACTGGAAAGTTACTTTTAAAGTTGTTTTTCAAGTATTTCCATTTTACTGTATTTTAAAATTAATAAATAAAATAACAGGCAAACAGATCACTATTGCAGTGTGCTATTGTATTATAGAAAATTCTAATGTTCCTGCGTACAGGGTATAAATATCACCTGGCTCACCTGTAACAGCCTATACTAAACAACCGAAGTATAGTCTGAGCACCTAAGACTGCTTTAGCTAAGACTCAAGTGTTTGTTACTGTGAAGAACTACCATTTTATGTGTAAATGAAATTAGAGATCTTCATCTAAGCATATACGAATATGAATTGTGCTCAAAACATCAAATAAGGAACATCATAAAAGCTTGCACAACTGCTTCTTCCCTCTGAGGTCTGCTGAGGGTTGATTGAGTAACCTTCCAGTAAATTCACCTACTCCAAAGTTGTAGAGGCAGCAGTCAAGTTACTCACAATCCCACAATGGAATTTAGGTAGGAAATTGCACCTTTTTTTGTCCCCTCTATTAAACATAGGCTAATGACTAATTCTACCACACTTTCGCTTAAAGACCTACTCTATCAAATTTTGAGTCTGGCTAAAAAAGTTCTATGTATACACACACACTCACAAGTTCCTCTTAATTAGCTAAATGTTAGCTGACTTCAAAAATAAATTTCAACAAAGGAACGAAGCAATAATTAGAGGCATAAAAAACCATAACAACTCAGAGCTGTATTTAAAGCACCTAATGAAAACCACATTTGTCTTTTGCCAAAATAGGATACATTCAGAAACTTACTTGATACATAAGCACTTCTGAATTTTAGAAAAGTAGGAAAGGAAGGTTTCTAGTTATTTGTGATTCTCTCAGAAAAGAGTAATTGCAGCTGTGTGACCTGTCTGCATATTTAGCATAAATAGGCTAGGTCGCTAGTAAGCTACACTTAGTATATATTTTGAGAAAACATGAAAATTTCAGCTAGTAACAATTACCTCAAGTAAAAACACTTCTGAGCTTACAGCAATTGGTACAATTCCAACAACTGTGTACAAGATCAGGTTATATTCAAAGCATCATGGCTGCTATGAATAAACGTAATGAATAAACCTAATGTTGAAGTTTGAGTCAGATCCTTCTCAATAAAGGGCTTATGAGTAGAATCCATCATCCTCAACAAATAATTTTCAAGCTGAACTGCAGGGGAGGAGGGTCCTCTTTTCTAATTTTGACTGTTGCATTTTGGCTCTCAGATCAACAAATACACTAAGCATACAGCTCCTCATCAGCCTGGCAGTAATTTACCATCATAGTAAGTAGTTTATATATTTACACACAAACATTTCTACTTCAAAGACTAGCTATTGCTATGACAACAAACCAAATACGAGTGAACTTACCTTAGTCTGCAGACCCAGAGTGCGGAAAAACAGAATAAGATGTGTCATGAAACGAAGGAGGTGTCCTGGAAGCACACTTCTGTCTTTGGAAAGCCATCTGCTGAATTCTTCCATCAAACCTATAGCCACCAAGGGAATGTTGATATTAGACATATCACGGGAAAAAAAAAACACCTAAGAAATATTTCAAAATTATGCATTTATTCAATAAATGTAATTTAGCCTCAAAAGCCCAACGAAACAGAACAGCAACAGTTTTGGGAAGATTCAGCTGTTTGGCTTAACCATCTGCTGTAAGTATTTTGTAATTTCTCAGAAAAAGTTACAGCAATAGTCTCACATATATTCTGACACATTTACATGATTTCATGACTTCTTTGAGACTACCTTGTATGTGAAACTGCAGAAAGTCCCTACAGTTCTTGATTAAAGCAGCAGCCTAGCTTTTAAGTGGAGTATGCCTACTGTGTGCTTCTAAAATCCGTTCACAATACAAATTTCTGGAAAGGTCACTAGAAATAATCTAGTGAGTTGACATTTAAAAAAATCACTTGGAGAAAAGCTCACCATCCACATCTCCCAGTATAATGAATTTCTGAATCACGTGATAGTGTTCTTGATTCTCCTCTATAACCCTCTAGGGAGAGAAAAAGAAAGTTCAAACTTTGAATAAAAGCTTATAGCGTAATGTATAAAGAAAGCAAGCTTATAAATAAAGCAAAGGTTCCTTAGGGAAAAAAAAGCTTTCCTATTTCAAAGGGTATTCTGCATAAAGAGCAGGAGAAAAGGCACTTGCTATCTCAGGGTCAAGTTACAAGAATATTGACAAACTGAAAGAAAAAAACAGAATATAGATCTGTGGAGTTAATACTTTCATGGAAGAGATCCAAGGCTAAGGGCTTTTTGCTCTGAAGAGGAGAATAACGATGTTACAGAGAATAGATTCTACAAAGTCACAGAAGCAACAATGTGTATAAATCCTTAAAGAAAAAGCATGTGAAACTTACTTGAGGAGGAAGAGATTTTTTTTCGTTAGAGGAATTAATGCATGAAATACAATTTAAATGCACCTGTAAAGTTGCTATATGGTGAAGATTGCACTAGAAAGGCAAAGGCAGCTGCGTGTATCTGTGGCTGACTGCATCAAGCTGTCTTTCAACATGTCTTTGTCTTAGCAATATGATAAATGCTGTATGCCTATTCCATTACATAAAAGTAAGCGTAGTTTCAATTTAATTTTTACAAAATTAACATATTAGTTATATATCCCATCTTAAATTAAATAAGTGTCCTGGGTGTTAAAAGTAACAAAGAAACAGTCTGTTTAAGCAAATATGCTTTCAAATTTTGAAAGGCCTGTTTTGAAATACGCACACAAACCTCCTATGAAGAAAACTGAAACCTCCTATAAAGAAAACAGCATGTAATCAATCTTTGCACATTTTATCAGTGTTAAATAGGTGTTTTACTCTGTCTGCTTTGTCTGTGTGATAACACTCAGCAGTCAGCTATTTTAGCGCACCCAGCTAGTTTGGCAGCTAGGGACAAGACAAAAGCTGTACCTTTTTCATCATTAAAAGGCAGCAGCATATAGAAAAATCTATCTGAATTGAGAAACTACACATTACAGAGGTAGAAAACGTACAATAAATCACTGGGCATATTTAAGGATTTTGTTAAGTAGTATAGTAAAAGTAGAACCTACTGAATATTTGAAAATGGTAAACAGTGAGGTCAAACACTGTAAATAGTATGTACCTTTTTGTCTGTTGCCTGAAGTTCTTCAAAAACTTTTTCTGAAGTCCAGCTTCAAAGTAGGAGAGAAAAGGCAAAAAAATGTTACCTTGAATATTCCAGACAGATCATACAGAATCCCTTGTTGAGTGTAGGAGCATAATTTTACTTAAAACTTACTTTGTTTCTAAATAATCTCTAGGGAGCTCTTCCATCTCCTCTGCAGTTATTACTGAGGTTCGTATTTCCTGCTCAACAAGAGTGTCCACCATAACCCTGAAATATGCCCAAACAGTATCTTCCCAGGTATCGCAAACTGGAAGAAGCTACATATTTAAAAAACAGAGCAAAAATTATTAAGAGATGGAAAACTATCAGAATCTGAACAGAGCAACTGTAATTTAGGATCAGGTTTCCGGGCACTAAAGTAGACTAACAACCTTTCCTTCATCAGAGCAGGATACAAAAAATCCTTTCACTGAATAATGCTCTAGTTCCTTGATTATTTTATATCAAAGGTAGTCAGTAGAAATTGTCCTATCCTCCTTCCAGAGGCAGCACCACTCTGACACCATTCCCCCTCTTGTGTACCACCTCAGAAAACCAATCCAGACGAAAACTATCCACTTCTCTGCCTGATGATTTTTCAGCACATTCACTTTGCCTTACTGGTCTGTGTCATGATTACACAAGTCACAGTGCAGCAGTGAGCGGCAAAGGGTAGGAGGAAGGGAGTACCACCTGCTGTCGTGATGTAAAGAATTTTATACCCAGTTTTTCTCTGAATCTTTTGTTAGGCTCTTCCAGCAGTGAAAGCCTGGGACAAGCTCCAGAGGAAACACTGCATTTCATGGAATGATTCTTTCTTACAGTAATTTTAAAATTACTGAAATTACTGAAATTTAATTTCATTAAATGTCTCTCTGCTCTGTCACAAGAAGGTAAGTATCTTCTGGTCTATAAGCCTGTATAACTTTACAAAGCCTTTTTTCCTGTAGAAGAACTAACTTCAAATTTCAATGAATAAAACCTGAAAAATTCTCTCTTCCCCCTCTTTTTATTTTCAGAATTATCTTTATTCCTACTACATCATACCAGGACTGGGGACACACACACACGGGAAATCAAGCTCCTCAAGTAGGAGCTTACCACTGATCAGTATAACAGCAAGGAAACTTTTATGATAGTCTGCAACGTTCCTCACTGTTCTTAAAATTAAACTAAAAAAACCCCAAACATTAAAAATCCCTAGTTAGGAGTGGGAGAGCACAAAAACATCTAGAGGATTAAAACTAATAAAAAGAGACAACTACTTATAGATAAAAGTGAGCATTGTACAGAGTATAAAACATATTGATAATGAAATTCGGCTGCAGAATAATATTTGGATACACCAACTCATCTGTAAGAATACTGTGCACGAGCAGGAAAGTGACTATATAAGCTCTTAAATAATACTAAACTAGAAAAGAACTAAAAACGTTAGAACTGTTTGTACTGAAAGTCAGCAGGAATAATACTAAGAAAAGTCTACTGCATATTTAATTAAGTCACATCAATCCTAGAAAGAACATGTCTACTGAAGCAGCAATGTTTGCTCTTGTCCTGTTTACTAGATCTTTAAAAGTACAATAACTGGTAATTGCAGTATTTCTGATGACATCACTGTCACATATGAGGTAGAGAATGCACAACTACCAAACACCACTTAACTAGGAGGCTTGATATACCTGTTTAAGGTTTCCACTCAGTGCCGCATAGATTGCTCTCTCATATCTGTTAAACTGCTCCTAAAATAGAGAGTAAAAAAAAAGCTGCATTTACAACTTTTAATTACAAAGCATATAAGTTTCCTAGTCACTTTACATTTTATTAGAGATTAATCCATTACAAAAACGTTCCATCTAACAGTTTCCAAGAAAAGCTGGAAAATCACAGGACACATCAGAAGCCAAAATAACAATGGCAAGTGACTTCCCCTTCACTGGTATCCCCTTGTAACTTATCTGAAAAATTTATATTGACCTGGAAAGAAAGCAAAGTTTTTCCTATTTGATTAAGTCAAAGTTAGTGTCAGCAGTTTCGCCTTCAACCAAATAAAAAAAGTCAGACATTTCCTAAGCCTGAAAACTTGGTGCTGATTGGGTAATTTCTCACTACAAGACACAAACACGTTATTTCAGAAGTTGTCTTAGAAATGTTAACTGCAAATCCTATAGGCAACAAACACCAAGGAGGCAGGCTTACTTAAAACCACGTTGAAGAGTTCAGAAAAGTTCAAATTTATATATGAATATGAAGCAAATCAGCATTATCTTACCTCTTCAGCCATACGCCAACAACTTATTTTCCAAATACACCTGTATGGATTCCCTTGGACAGGCTCCAGCTCTTTTCCTACATGCAAAGGATAATGTGGGAGGGGGGAAGGAAAAGAAAAAGGTGCTATTAAAAAAAGAGAAACCAGTAACAAGGTAAAGCCTATTTTCTGTTATTAACCAAATTTCATCCCCTTTGGAACTCTTCTCAAAGCATTTTGATGCTTTCAACTGGACTGCAAGGTGGCTTTTCTGGGAAGTTTGGTAAATGCACGTCTTAAAGTTACAGTACTCTGAAAGCTTAGCTGTTATCTAGCTTTGAAGAAAATAATGTTTTTGACCATAACATATCTACGATGTTTACATCTGGAAAACACAAACTTAAAGAGAAAAGGCATTTTTGTATCTTAAGGAGTACAAACTTCTAAAAAAAAAATCACTGCTTCAGTGCTGCTATTCTGCATGCAGCTGCTTGAGGGCATGCATCGTGGAATTAAAACGCATATAATAGCAGGCTAGGGAGGTACACTCAAAACAAGGCTAGGACACTGGTGAAGCATGCATATGAAAGTAACAGGCTATCAGGATTTGAAAAGTAGAAAAGCATTATGCCTTCCAGACAACATTTAGACACATTCTTAAATTCTTTGCTAAATCCTGCGATGTCCTGAACATAAAGAGAAGAAAGGTACCGTGTTATAAATAGGACTGTGTGCAAGGAACCCCAGAACCAAGGAGGAAGGTAATTTAAAAATTTTCAAATATTTCAAAAACATCTCTTTTTCCTGCACTTATATCTGGTGACCTCTACTCCTATTATACCTTTCTGAAGCTGGATATAGAGCCCAACTATGACTTGGCAAGCAACAAAATGTTTGCCAGGTGGCACAAGTCAGATGTTGAGAAAATACAGACTGAAATATTATATGGAGGTGGAGAAAATCTGTCCAGAACTCTGAGACACCTATTTCCTAGTGATTATGCTTGACTTTCAAAAAGAAAGTGACTTTAGCATGTTAAGTGGATTCAGCGAACTCATACCTTCAACTAAACCCATTTCATATTAGTTTTTACACATTCAACAGACGTGGTAAAATATTTTAGATACAAAAAAGGCTTGTAAGATGAAAGAGTTACTTCTCTTTGCCACAGACAGATATTAAGAGAAAGCCCTCTGCCCTATTTTTACATCTGTCTCAAATGCACTTTGAAGTAGGTAGATACCTCCATTTATGTTAGGATCATGATACAATTTCCATCCTTCCAAAGTTGCAGCTCTCCAGGCCTGACCGCATCGCTTGCATAGGCGCTGTGCCTGAAAAAATAATGGATTTTCTCAGCAACAGGCTACAAGGTAGGAAAACTACTAGCTTCTCCTTTAAAAATTTGAACATCATTAAAATAGACAATTGTGTAGAGATTCTACTATGGAAAAAATAAGGACTTTAAACTCAAAACAACTGAAAGATTTCAAAGTAAATAAAATGGCACTGGTGGTTTTTTCACTAAACTTTTTAGTTTTCAGTATTTATAGCAATGTGAGAAATATGCTACAGTCTCATTTTAGTAGTTTGAACAGCTGTTACGAATCCTTCTGATAAGTTTAAGGTGTTGTCTTGTCGCTTAGATGTATAATCCATCTCTTCACACAGTCATCTACTCTTCCAGTTGACTTAGCCCTCCAAACCCTTCATGCACTTTTAAAATAGCCATCCCACCTTTCCCATAATGATATTCAATAGTCTATGCACTAGCACAAACAGGTTAAATTCAAAGCTATTTCGAATAGCATGGAAAGTAGAACAGAAACTGTACAAAAAAGAGGGCTTACAATTCTTCCAATCCTACAACCCTACAACAAAAAAAAAAAAAAAAAAGCCAGCTAAAGATTATCTAAGTAGTCTGACTGGTACCGTTCCAAGGCTGACAAAACAGCAGGAACAGTGACAGCAATTGCAATATGCAGTCTTGGTTTGTTTAGCCAAATTCTGTTCTTTTCACACTGGATGGCTGCAGACATTCAGCCATTTTGGGGATGGTGACAAACAGTAAATTTAAAGAATAGACAAGCAAGTTGTTCTAGCTTACCTGCTGTGTAGTACCTATTGTATGGTAAATGAACAGAGGTTCCTTCTTAATTCAGAGTAAACTCAAAGTATTTTAACTTACTCTTTCAGTAGTGAATTACCCACTTCATGCTTATCAGACAGCAGGGACCTCTTAGCAGCAACTGCAGAACAACTGATGCTGTAAATTTATATTCATATTGCCCTGCAGCAACATGCTCATGTGCCTGTACTATCAGAAAATGAATAGATGTGCACCACAGTGGAACAGAATACTAGCAAGTAACCATATTCCTAAGTCTAAGGTCTTGGGCACAAGAATCTCAAGTCCCTTTCACCACCCCCTCATCAACATTACTCAAATGTCATCATATATATATATACACACACACACACAAATATATATATACACATATACATAGAGCCTTAGTATAAGGGAATCAGTTTCCAGCTGAGGCCTTTAGAAAACACCACAATAGAGGTATTTACATGACTAAATCATGAAAGCCACTCCTCTACTGGGAATCATTATTCAGAATAGCTTTAGGACTGAAATGCCTGGATGTTACTCAGCTAAGGATTAATGCAATGTATACATATAATATATTCTCTCTCAGGCAGGGGAACAAGCAGACTTAAAGAGTGAAAGTTAATGGAGGATAATAATGTACTTTCTAGAATACACAGATAAAGTCTAGCAGTTTTCACTGCTGAAGACCTTGCCAAACAATAGAAGTAAGAAAATGAAAGGTAGAAAGCAAGAAAGTAAGTTATTTTAACTAATAAGAGTAACCACTGTAAATAACTACATTTTTTTCTGATGGCAGTACTAGCCTATGGAGCTTGTGCGCTGGTCCCCGGTTCTCAGTCCTGGGACACACCTCCAAATGTGCCACAGCAATGGTTTGTACAAGGTAAAAAAAAAACAGCCCTGACTCTCTCCCTCAACTCCACTCGGATCATATACCCAAGAGAACGTTAGAGGAGCACAGAAAGTAAAGTTTGCTTAATTTAATGCTATTTCTAAGGAAAGCATACATCAAAACTTTCTCTCTAGTTAAAATTGCAAGTGCATTCCACTCTAATATAGCTAGAAGAAAGCCTGTATGATAATCCACTGATTATTAGATCTGCAATTAGGAAATCTGTTGAACATTCTGTGTGTTTGTCTGGCAGTATCTAGTACAAACTACGACAGTAAAAAACTATTGTCAAACAACCAAAAAACCCAAAGATACAATGTTTTTTCTCTAACATCTATTCTATACCCAAAATAACTTAACCAAATGCAAGATTTTATTAAAATAATAATTTAGCAGTCCACCACTGTCAGTACTGACAATAAATTGGAAATTAAATCACTACAAGGCAAATTTAAACAGACACCTTAGTCTGCAGCTTTTCATTAGCTTTAATATAGATTTAAAATAAGCTAAACGAGTTAACCAAGAAGATACCATAACTTTCTGCAGCTTACTTCATCTGTCATTCCTGCTCTGATGAGAGTGAAGAGATACTTCAATAACCTTGCATCATCTTCTCGATCCAAGTCATCAAGTGGCAGTTTCTGCCTTATAGGAGCATCTGGATCCTACAAGGAAAAGAAAAGTCACCATCCATCCACACATGTCGGCACAACACTGTACAACCCACGTAATATCTGGCACGATACTTCCCTGTCCTTCCTCTCACATTTCTTCCGTTCCTCTTCTGTCACTGCTCCTATCAGAAGGAGCCATTGCAATTTCTTTATTTACTCCACCACTTTGCTATTTTGCCCCAAACTTCTCATCTTCCAGCTCTTCTTACCTTCAAATATCCTTTCCCCTTCTGCCTCCCTACCTACCAGACTTTCTCCTCCTTCATCTTCTAACTGAGAGGCTTTTCACAACAGCTGTACTCGCTTCTGTTTAATCTAACAGATTTTCTCAAGCCAGTGAATACCTCAGATCACTCCCCTATTGAATTGATCTTCTACAACTGCTTTGCCGTCACTGAGACGGTTCATCACCTCCTTCTACTGGACAGTCCTTTCTTTCCTTGACTTCCCTCCTATTAGCTTTTACTATAGTAGCTCTCAAGGAATCTCATCAGGACTTGGTTTCATTGTACTAGTTACTGTACAAAGACAGCACACCCTTATCTGCAACGGTGTTTATAAGCTTTTCTGGTTAGGAACATGAGTTTGTTTCAGACATAAAAAGTACTACTAAAGCCATTTACTTCACCAAATAGGCACCAGGTACTTGCGATGGGGGGTGGGGTGGGGGTGTGGAAGTGACTCCTGAAAGGAAGCAGGAGTCCACGATCCCAAAAGGGAACTCCAGAGGTCTCCTGCCTCACAATTTCTGTACTGATTTTCATCTTTTCCAACTTAAATGTTTTGCAATTTTTAGATAGTACAACTACTTTTGGATAGTACAACTGTCTAAAAATTGGTGGAAGGCTGTGAAAATAGCATATATGTTTTCTCTAACACATTTTGAAATCAAAACTTATTTTATGTAATACTTACCAACTCTGTTACCAGAGCTCGAGAACTTCCAATGTATGTACTTAACTGTCGCTGCTTCAGGATATGTAGTGTGTTTTCCCTGAAAACAGTGAAATGTTTTTGAGAAAAATGGATTTTTAGCAAACATATTTTAATAAGACACAAATATTGAAAAAATTTTTTTTTTTTGATAGAATATAGTTACAGAAGAGACACACTTGGTTTGGTTGGTTTATCAATGGACTGCGTTACTGTTGCAAAAATGCACAAGATGTACAATATTAGAATCATTCCCATATCTTTGATTTCTTTCAAAAGCATCCATTTTTTTCAATCATTCATGTATTTAACTATGAATTGATTTCTACCTGAGCAAAATTTCCCATTAGCATTCACTATAAAGTCAGTCTAGGACAGAAATTCAACTTGGGATGAACACATGATTCCAAAAGCCATTCACAGGCCATTAAAAGCAGATTTCTTATAGAATCAAAGGTAGGCTTTGGTCTCTTCTGTCATAAACCCCATCACTGATAATAAAGATGACCATAATGGCTTCTGGTGAATGGTCAGTGACACAATGTGATGACAAGAACTTAAACAGGCAAACATTAAAGCCAGGCAAAGAAGTGACCACCTGAGAAACATGTAATAAAAATGGTTTTATCCAGTGTAAATAATAGGCTGATCAGCAGGTGACCATCTCTTATTGTGCCTTATTATGAAAAATCAAATCTGCACCCAGGTTAAGATTAAATTAAGTTGCTTTGATGGTTTTCCTTTGATCCCGGCCTCCCAAAAGCAGTAATGGACTTTTGAGAAGACAGACTTCAGTGGGTAGGTAGGAAATCTCAATTTTTACATCTAAGAATTTAAAGAAGTGTATGAGCTGAACAACTTCTAAAAAACTACTTCTTTTTAAGAAAGACTCTGTGTCTGTGCCTGTGAATCTTACGCTTGATGGGAGCATGTATACCATCAAATAAAGTGTGAACTCACCAATATACAGTTTTTGCGTAAAATTCAATATTATCGGAGAAGTCCCCAATTTCATCCTTGGCAATGCTCTCTAGCCAATCTACCACCAGCTGGAATAAAATTAAATTGCATTTTTAAAGCAAACATATAACAAATAATAGTTTAATTGCCTTCCTCTCATCTAGGGATCTGCTCATGATCTACATTGTAACCAAAGGCGTACACATCCTGAAGCCTATTCCACTTTTATTTTAAGTATCCAGTATGAAGGCTGTTTAGACACTTGATCTCTAGATGCTGCAGTTACTCCAGTGCTACTTAACAGTTTATTAATCACTATCAACAGTAATGGATGCTCCAAATGGGAATAGCTCTCAGCCTTCCATCCTCTCCAAGCTACCCTGAAAAATATTTCTGATCTTCAGAAACCAGAGAGCATTGTTTTTAAGCATACAAAGAATAACACACTTCAGTGAAACTAAATAAATAAGTATTTGGAATTTCTGATCTTTAGAAACTAAAGAGCATTATTTTACACATACAAAGAATAACACACAGTGAATATGAAGAAATAAGTATTAGAACCAGCTTAATGAGGTGCATAAAGCATTAGTGTTATAAACATTTAAGTGTCTACAGATCTATTTCCACTCTCATCTTAAAAACTTTCCATCATACCTGGCTTTGTCGAACAAGTGAATCTTTCTGAAACAAGTTGTCTACACTCGTCTTTTCACTAGCAGTTAAAACCTATTAAAGAAAAAGCTGATTATTCATGGGAAAGAAAACTTGCCGCAAACAACAAACTGAACACCTACTAACTCATAAACTTTCTGCAAGTTCAGGTTGCTATCTACCTTCTACCTCTTTTTTAAAAATGGATGACATTATACATTTGTTTTATTTGGATTACTGTTTACATCCAGTTACACTAAAAACTGTAAAAATGAGATTCAGACTTCACAGATGTATGACCACAGAAAGATGCTACATAGTAGATCCATTGTTTCCACTGGCTGCACTCATATTATCCTAAATTCCCTTTATTGCTCTATACATAAAAAAGATGACATTTTCCAAGACCATATGCACACTTAACATGAAAAAAGTGGGAAAAAAAACCCCAACCCCAAAAAATCAACCCCAGAACCCTGGTCCTTCTATTTGCTCTCCTGCATTAATTTATCTTTCATTAGACTTTCAACAACAACAAAAAAATAACAGAACAGAAGATGCATTTTCCTAAAAAACAGGTAGAAGACGACTGTTTTTTGGCACAACAGTGTTTAATAGTGACAACTTAGCTGTGGGAATCCTAGAGGAAGCTATTTTATTACTGAGAAAAAAGCCACTGCGATCATAAATCTTACAAAGGCAGAGTCACTTTACTTATTGTCTTGTCTTCCTAAGCGTATTCTGGCAGCAAAGGCTGGAAGCACTATACTGACATAGTCAAGAAGACTAGAGCTGAAACCAGAATGCTAAACAATTTGAATTTCTCTTGAGACAAATTGGAATCAGGATTGCAAAGGCTAGACAGCTTGAGACCACATGTTGTTTTAGGCAAAGCAAAACTCTCTCTGACCTATGGGAACATTACTCCTACTGATGCAACAACTTTTTAAAGGAAATAAATAGTTATTTCTAGTGGATTTTCCAAGTATATGTGAAATACTTAAGGAAATAAAACATAAAGTGTAGTTTATAGTATTTTTACACTAGCATTTTCTATTTAGAATTGAATATTTAAATTCACTTTCCACAATACATGAAATAATTTTCTATTTTTCTTCACAAAAATTGAGTGGCTGCAATATTGAGATTGTAAAAATAAAATACAAGCATTTAGCTTGTATTTAGCTTATTTAGCTTATTATAATGCTTAAAAAAATCAAAAAAGCCCAAGCTTACTGTGATATCAAATGCTGTTTCATCTTCCAGTGCAGATTGTATTCTGTCTCTAGAAATAAAAGTGCAAAACCTTAATGATTAAAATAAAGCTGAGAAAATTTAGCAGAATACATATGTGAAAGCGCTTAAAAATACCTTTACAAAAATGTTCTTTTGAAAAAATAGTGGAAGTTGCAAAAGTAATAAGAATAGGCCCATTTACAACTATCATTTCTGTAAACAGATAATAAAAAGACATATATATCAGCACCTAGCTCCATAAACAATTATTAATAAGTACTTAATTGCTTCACTCCATATTTACAAACTCATTAAAAATATATCCAAGAAAATCAGCTCAGTGCAAAAACATAATGTGCTTTTCAAAGGAATTACCTATAAAGTGAGGACAACAGTCTCCAAGTTACCATCTCCTGCTTTAGAAGCCACAAGACACTGGCAGTTTTTGAAAACTTTTGCTGTCCAGGAGTTGCCCGATAAACTATTTTTCCGAGTATATTCACCTGGGGAAAATAAATTTATACATAGTTTATATTGCCCATCATTGTATTTCTTTTTCTAAGCCACTACAGCAGTCTTTTAATTATCCTGAATGCTCTTAACAACCAAATTTGATTTCCATCTCTTCAAAATAGGTAGATGATACTCCACACCATAAATTCCCTTAATTAATAAAATTATTATCAGCACAGCCTAGATGGCATAAACCAAGAGAGTAGCTTTGTTTTGCAAGGCACTGTACAAACCCAGGATGAAAGCAGCTTATGTCAATCAAAAATCACCAAAGACTGGGAGGGAGAGAAGGCAACCACAAGGCAGGGAACAAATCCGAAACCACCAAAACTCCCAACTTTGTTTCCATATACATCAATACCCAACATAAAGTGACCCCTACTGGTATTTGTGACAGTATTTATCAGTGCCTGAAAGATACCCTTTCCTTTCTACCTCTGGTAAATGAGGAAACCCAAACTGTTGATTACCACATAATTTACAGTATCACCAAAATAAAGCTCTATTACCTTTTCCTTTATTTATCATAAAAAAACCTTAGACAATAAAGTCTTCTCCGTTAGTAGCTAGCTCCAGAGCTCCTACTACCTCTAAGAATGGCCCCAAAGTCTTACATTTTAGGAGCACCCAATTTGTCAGGTATCAATATATTCACCAGTTTTCAAGTGGGAGGTGAGCAACAGATTTGGAGGACAGAATGAAGCGTATCATCACGATGCAAGAGAGAAGCATGATCTTCTGTTCCCTTCTAGTATCTCCCAGAAAACATGAAAAGAGTTCATGGCTGTGAGGAGCCACTGGACTGATCTCAGGGTACAGCTAAGAGGCAGCGTGAGAGCTCAGGGCTGTCCCTCCACCCCTGTCCCAAGCCCTGTCAGCAACATCCAAGCCAATCCTTGGAGCAACATCCTTTTGTAGGTCCTTGGCAACATACAATCAACTCCCCACAATTCCAGGTGGCTTAAAACAACCATTCTGTGTTCCATGATCTTGTAGATGGTATCCATATTCTCAAAGAGGAGGAATGGAAAAGACCTTGGAAGTTCCACCATCTCACAAAATAAACAAGTTCATGTTTATTTTCTTTCTCTCATCTGTTTCCCACTTGGGGACACAACTGTGGAACATGCCTCATTAAAGATCTCAGTGTTCTCCAACTCAGCCCAACAACAAATATGCACAAAACAGGGCTAGCGGCCTTCTACCAAGAATGCATTTTCTTAACATAGACAAAGGTATGAAGTCTCTTAAAAAAAATTATCTGTCCACCTCCCCCTTTTGCGATCAATGCTTATTGACAAAAACATCAGAATTTCTTCCCTTCAAACTATCGATCCCTGCTGATCCCAAACTGTCAGTAAACAGCTAATCAAATAAAAGCCTGCGTGTAAAAGCAGAGACACCTTAAATCTAATGTTGAATTCTCTACTGCCAGCTTGTTAGCAATGTAGCAGAAAACTCTTAAAGCATCATAATACAATGGGTTTATTTATTTATACCTGAGAGAAACAAGTCCTTTTTAGTCCAGCTTATTATCATTAACAAAAAAATCTATATATCTGCTCATGTTTATTGTCACTTGACACTTGCAGTGGAATGGCAGCCAGATAACATTTTTAGTATTCGGCAAGCTACACAATGGCTATTCCTGTGCCAAAGCAGTGTATGAGGAAAGAGATCCTATTCAACGCCAGTGTTCAGTGACTCGTAAGACTGCAACGAGCTGGAAGATTGAAATCATCTATGTAAAGCACTGACTTCTCAGCTTAAAGAAAAATAGCAATGCAACTTAGGGAAGGGACTGCAAAATAAAGTAAATAAAAACCCAAGCAAGCTACTTACCTGACTGTTACAAATACTTTCGTACTCATCCACAAGATCGAAAATGGTAGTTGATGTATGCTTCAGGAAGGAATGCAGAAAATCTGAGTACATGCTCATAGTAGCTAGAACAGATTTAAGAAGAAACAGCCATATTAGTCAGACACAACTTGGTAAAAAAAATCTCCCCACGCTACAAAAAACATCCTTCTGATGACAAAACATCTTCTCTTTCATAAATCTAAATGAGGAAAATGATGATATGAACTATTTATAGCCCACAAAGTCAGAAGACATTATGAGCTAAGTAAGATACACAGAAGCTATGAGGTACAGCAAAAATTTCACAGTTATTTGACATAAAACTTTCTCAGATTACATGTTTAACAACAAACTCATTTGCATATCTCCACAAAACTAACCCAGTTTGTGTCTTATATCACCAGAGCATCCCATATGTGCCACCAGGTTCCAGAGAAGACACAAAATCTCAAAACTCCAATAACTGGAAGGGATAACTTTTTGAACTTTTAAAACTCGACTGTTTTTGACAAAGAAATATATCAGCAAAATAATATAGAAAAAAAACCATTTCTATTTATATCCCATAAATAAAAAAATGTAGTCAATTACTATGAAAACTTCAGATTGTCTCACCAGCTTCCCCAGGATCATCTTCACGCAACAGAACAGCGCTCATAGTGACATCTTCTGTCATATTGGATGTGTCTAGATTTACAAACATTCCCATCTGCTGAGGTGAGAGCGCCATTGTCCAGTTACTTTCATCCAACTAAAAGCATAAAAAGGACATAAGGAAAATAAATAGTGAGTCTCAGACTATCATAAGCCTAGCTCTGAGTTTTTTCATTCTATATAAATAGTATAAACAGGGCAATTCTAAAAATTAATAGTGAAATAACTGCCTTTAGATAAGGTGCAGCTATGCCTTTAACAAACAGCTCTGAAAAGATAGATTTTACTCTGGAAAAAGGAAATTATCCATGTTTTCTTCAGGAAATAACTAAAGGAAAAGCTAATCTAATAAGACCTACTTAAAAACACCGTGTATCACTTTTCATCTTAAAACATATAAATCACTCTAAACATTCATATTCTATTATGCTAAATGTTGACTTAGTGTTTTGTCATCCAAAGTAAAAAATGACAGAATAACATTGACTAAGTTGTAAAGCAGCTGTGTAAAGTTAAGCAAAATAGTTAAAATTTGAATGAGAACCATTGACCGCAGTCTTTCGACCTGCTTGGTGAATTTCTCAAAAACGTTTGATCGAATGAAGCAATATGTGTCTAAAATAATAGCAAGTATCAGAATATTAAAGGGGGAGATAAAGACATATGTATTCTTTTTCGTGGGTATTTCAGGGGAGGTATTTGATAAGGTATCTGACATCAGTGCAGCAAAATGGCCAAAACAGAAGACAGACTGTACATATACTGCACTGCCAGGACAGCTCCCTATAGCTGTTTCCATGACAACAATTGCTTTCTCAGCAGCAATTAATGCTATACAAAGACCTAGAGATGTGACCCTGGATGATTCTTTTTCCAGACTCTTTTAAGAGTCCCACCCAAAAGTAGAAACAGGGAACCAGATGACATTGCTGCAGCAGTCTCTTAACCATATCCAAAAACTGTGGACATATACCTGTTGTTATTCTTTTTACGCCCCAGTTTCTACCCACAGTACTCCTCTTGCCTGATTTCTCTCTGCCATTACTGCCCTCTAGCCAACCAGGACAGAACACTATAGCACTCCTATCGCAGAGTAAAAATAACAAGAAACTCAGTTCCAATAAAATCGTACCAGGTCTCTGTGAGAAATACAAAAAGGGTTGATGAGCGTTCTTATTTACCAGCAAGTAAATTTCCACAGCCATAATTTTAAGTCCTTTTTCCATCACTGTCCTGTGAAAGCCTCTGCCTAGTCCCAAGTTTCCCCTCTCTAATCTAAATCGGATTCAAGTCAGAGCACTAAATGCTAACCTAAAGTGTACTCCACTCACAAAACTCTAGTTACAGAATGACAAGAGGCTCTGAATCAGAGAAGTGCCACTGCTATGAGCTGTATACGTGTTGATCAACTAGGCCCCAGGGACTGGTAATTTAAAGAAACAAATGGGCTGTAACAAATTATAGAAACCACCAGAAGGGAGAACAAATTAATATGCACATACAGAACAACATCTTAACTTGGTTTGAGTTAATTTAAAAATAAACAGAGACAAAATACTTCTGACGTCCTTACTGATAATTTTCCTAATCAGTGTTTTTCCAAAGACATTACAGTAGAAGATAATTAACGTCATAAGAAGAGTTTGTTCTTTGAAATTCAAACTTGAACATCCAAGTGAAGCTTAATTCTGGAGAGTGATAAAACAAGAACATTCTGAAGGTTTAACTTACTGACAGACAGTTGTCTTTGCTTTTTTACAAATTCCTCAAAGTCAAGATTTTTGTAGTTACAAGCTGATGTTATAAGGACTAGCTTAACACACATGGTAAATTTAGCAAGTCTTTAAACCCTTCTATTACTCCTCACTGCATCATGTCAAAGAACGTGGCAGTAATAAATAACACTAGTATCAAGCAGTGATAGTAGTAATAGCAATCTTGTACCACCCACAGTTTGTCCTTGGTGCAAACAACACTGAAACGCTGTAACTTTGTAGTTACTTACAAGTTTCACAGGAACAAAAGAGGAAAAGGTGCTCTAACCATCCTACCATTGACAGATTGCTGAAAAGTCCAGGAGTTGGTAGAATCAGAGGAGATTTTCCTCCTGTTCCCAGGATGGCAGATATATCTGACGGCTTCATGGAGCTTCGATTTAGTGCAGTAACTGAAAGAAAGAGAGCATCTTCTGAGAAGAAAAAGTATTTAAGGCCACTATGCTCTGTCAAGGAGCTCCAAAGGAAATCTTAAAACAGAGATTGAAGTAGTTATGAAATCCTGCTTGGTCACACAAGAAACAGTCAAACCAACCTGATGAAGAAGTAACTTGCTCCTGCCCATCATTTTCCTTCTATGAGAAGGGTCGTACCAAACCCACAAATGCCAATTACAAAAGAAAAACACGTCTTGGGCCCATACCCACTTAGAAGTAAGGAGGTTAATAATAAAAAATGGAACTTAATAATCTATACATCTTGTTACGCTAGGGTTATACAAACACCCTGTAAACCAAGTCTGGAGCACACTCAGGACTTAATTTTCCAAGTGGGGCCTGTATAAACATAAAGACAAAGTGTATCTATTGTCATTTCAGTTGTTCCTCAAGTACAGCATTGTTCCAGGTCAAAGTCTGAAGCCAGGTTGAAGGCGAGCGTATATATGCACCAAATGTGCGACACGTCTTCAGTTACTAAAGAGTTCATTGGTACATTCACATCATGAGCATCAATAGCAATAAACCTCTAGTCACTCCTTCTCAGAAATGGGTCTCTGAACCCTTAAAGCAAAAGGCAACAAGTGTGCTCTGCCAAGCACTACATCTGCTCCAGATATTCCTGCATATCAGTGCAGTGGCTAGTGTTCCCAGGAACACCTGACCCATGTTAAAAATGGAGACATGGCTTTGCAGGATGATAAATGCCCTATCCCATGGCAACAGGGTGCTCCACCACAGCAGACCTTCATACAGCCCAAAGACCACAGAATTTGCACCAAGACAGCAGCTGCTTTGGTCCTCTTATTGACCACAAACAGCCTGGAAAGTCATCTAAAAACACTGGGTGCATCAACGCAGTGACAACTGAATCAGGAGCTGCATCAGCAGCTGCAAAGAGAGAATGACACATAGTCCCAAAGTTTTGTTAGCAGATTTGGAGACAGAAGTGCCTGTACAGCCCTCAGCAGCAGTTCCTGCTACCGAGATAGCTCAGTCAGCCTCAAGATCATTAACATTTCCCTTTGGACTTGAGTACTGCTGGAAACAGAGGCATCAAAGGTGCCTACAACAGCATATACAACCACAAAATAAAAAGCATGTCCAGGGTCTCCATCAGACTCATCCTTAAGATTGCAAGACTGTCTTATCAGATGATTGACACCGTCAAATTATAAGGGGGCAAGGTCATTGCAAACAGGTACAGGGACCCTAGAAGGCTTTGTATCAATAGGTAGATTTGGTTTTCCATGCATCAGTTTCACACAGATCTAGAAAGTTCAAGAACCAAAGGTCTCTGTCCCAAGGTTTACGTCCTTGTATTAGCACATACCTTGAATCACCACAAATAAATTCTCCCTAAACTCTTGACATGTGAAAGTAAGCATACTGAAGATCAAAAAGACAAAACAATTTCCAATCTGTAGAACTAGGATTATGGCTACAAACATTAACAGTCTGACTCTGAAGTTGCAGATCAAAGCATTTAAATTGTTAATGGGTCACCATTCTCCTCTCCTGCATGGGACCAGAAAATAATCACTATAAATCCCCCTACCCATATGATATAATGTACTCCAGGGTTAGGAATTTACAGGGTAGCAAAAAAAATAATTACATTGAATAATCCTCAAATACAGTTCTAATACTCCCAAATCCACCATTAGGAGGAAATGACATCAAAGGAAGCAAAAAAACTTTTGTCCCCAGGAGAGGAGACAATGGATGCACTTCACAAGAACTCTTTAATTGTTCCATTGTAGGAGTGAGACTGTACAACAGGAACAGAAAGAGGAGTGAAAATGGCAACACCTTCTTTGTTGCAGAATTGTCAGGCGGTTTGAAAGAGAAGTAACTCTAGCCTATGCAGCAGAAGACACTTTTGACTGTTAGAAAACCTGTACAGGGCAGCAGCAAAGGTAAAACAGAAGAAAGCCAGGATACCGAGGAGAAATGCAGGGTTGTAATGAAGAAGTGCAGAAGTCTTTGGATTAAATAGTGCAGGAACATCAAATAGCAAAACTTTTTTAAGGACTACCTGCCCACTCATAATGGTGTCTGAAGAAAGTTTATCACAAATCATAGCCACGCAAGTTTGCAGAGAGAATCATTATTCAGAAACCACGAAGTCTCCTTCTGAAGTCTGTTAAAAAATAGATGGTAGGCTTAGACTATATGTTCTCTAGTAATATGTCCTGATGTAAACCGCTATGATGACCAGTCATACAAATAAACAGAACTGCTCAACATTAAACCTTCTTGATCAGAGTATTTTGCATCTGACATCAAACCTCTATAGTTTTGGGGGGCAGCTGCTGTGCAAGCGAACTGTACGCTACCTTTTACTGAAATTCTGTACTGTTGAACTTTCTGAAAATAGATGAAACAGAAACTTCATTGCAAGCTGCTAGGTCAACATGCTAACTGAAATAAAGATCTTCACTGAAGACAGACAATGGTCAAGATGGTATACATAAGTTATAATTTGAAGATAAAAGCAGGAAAAGAGCTACTTGATTTTGAAGTCTCTGACCATCACAGTGTGACACATAATGCCTCTCTCTTAAAACAACTAGCACATCACCCATCTGCAAGCAGTCCTGAAAGGAAGATGTGGAGCAGCAGAAGGTGCAACCACCCTCTTGGAGCTTGCTGGAAAACACACTGGCTAGATAATGACAGAAAAGAGGAATCCCTCATATAAATGCTTGAATGATGACAAAATAAAGACTACAGGGAGACACTGTGACAGGGAAAAGGGAGGTAAGCCCTGGTGATGACATGGAAATGCAAGGAACAGGCATGTGTGTTTATTTGAGTCACAACTAGTGAGGGAAGCTCTAAGAGAATTACAGACCTTTCCACAATATGTTTAGTGTCAACACTAGGAACAACTTGTGGTTTTACTGCGAGAGCTGTCAATGCTGACTGAAGAGTAGCTCATGCTTGAGAAGAAGGCTGATGCTAACAGCATTTATCTTTGCTGCTGGCCACCAAAACAGAAGCCACTAGATATTACACTGAACAAGAACAGGCAGGGGCTACACGGAACTTGCCAGGAACCCTGAGAAATCATGAAGAATCAGTCTCTCTGGAGCTTGATATCTTTGCAGTGCCAGTTGGGGAATAAACTCCTAATAACGCTCCTAATACAGGTCAGCTGATGCGGAACTGACCTGTATCAGACAGGAGGGTTGAGATGGGGGTTGAGATTTCAGGGCAATCGGACCCTAGCCACCATGTGCAGTTCCACAGCCTTTCTGCGAGGGGTACTGTATTATTTCTTCCCCCACTACTGGAAAAGTGCATTTACTAGTGCAACCAATAAATACACCTAGTAGAAAGGTCTGCAACAGAATTTACCTGTCACAAAAACAAGGATGGAGAAATACCTGAAGACACATTACATGACAGACAAACTTGAAGAATTAAGAGCTACTGCAAAACCAGAAGGCGGCTACAAAAAAGAAGGAAACACAACAAACTAGACTGGTGACTAGTAAGGCAAGAATCAGTTCCAATGTGGTACTTCAGGGAAACTGAAACGGTGCTGGACATACTCTTGTGCCAAGCAAACAAAACAAAGCTCAAACATCCTCTAAAAACTGAATGGCAAAAATCAACTGGCATTCAGCAACAGCATAAATATATAACATATGAGCATATATGTTGTTGATTGCTACTAGGTGGGTTTTTTTCCATATTTATAAATGTGTTTAACTTCAGAATCACACACTCACCAAGTAGTTGAGGTTGGAAGGAACCTCTGGAGATCATCTGCTCCAACCCCCCTGCCCATACCCCTGCTCGAACACCCCTGTGACCCTTCACTGGATCCACTAAATGCATCCATGTCTTTCTCCTTCTGAACTATTATCAATTATGAAGTCTAAGCATATTATTCCTTTAACTAAATACTAAAGAAAGAAAGAAGCCTTACCTGGCTGGCGAAGGAATGAACTAGGAGTTCGGGACATGAGGTGGCCTTTGGGCGTCATGTTTCCGATAGTGTCATCCAGGGATGTAAGAACTGATTAATAAAAAAGTTAAGAAACACTCTCCTAAACATGCTTTTGGCTCTATTCAATATCACTGTGAATACTTGGAAAGGAAAAAATACTCTACCATAGCTCAAATATTATGAAGACTACACATCTTGTCTTTCAGACTAAAGCAGAAAGTCTCATTCATAGGCCTGACTTAGGTCACAAAATGTTTCACTGTAAGCTTAAAGATGAAGGGCAAAAAGGGACACTGCAAAATAAAGTTCAGAAACCTGAGCACAACAGGTCTGGGACTCCTCATAACTGCTCAGATCGAAGAGACTACTTTTGCCCCATGAGGAGCTGCTTTATGCTACAGAAACCATAACAAGAAAATCTGAGACTGAATGCATTTAAAAAAACAAGTTCTCTCTCTCTCGGTTCCAGGATGCTGATGACTTTAACAAAAAAAGTCTCTGTTGCTCTGCTTTGCTTCTTCCTGTCAGCAACTAGCTTCAGTGCTCTAGGTATGGTTTACTAAGTAGCAGCTGTGTAAAAGTTTCAGTATTCCATGATATATCAGTGTCCAAGAACATCACAATTCTTATGAACAATGTGATCAGGGCCAGTATCTCACTAGTTTTATTCTGCTTGCAAAACCCAGGACAGGCAAGCATACTGAATTCCTTTGCCACCATAGCCAGAAAAATACCATTACATTAGCTGCCAAATTATGTGATTTTTTTTTTCTTATTGTAAATAAGTGGGGAGAAAATTTCTGTGGAAGTTCAAATCTATGTCTGTGCACTCTTCTTGCTATTACTGTGGAAGGAAAGCTAAGATACACTAAATAACCACCATACTCTGATAACACAACACATGCAAAAGAGCACAAAACCATAAAATTATGATAGAATAGAGTTAAGAAAACTTCATTTTTCAAAAGCTCAGGGATGGAGTCAGCTGTGGCTCAACACAGTTCTCTGGGCTGACATCAACCTGAGTTCATAAGCCCACGAAAAGGTGTAGAACACCACGCTACACAGATGGATGGCACAAGTTTAGGAGATAGGCAGTGGAACAACCCCTGCCACCATATTTAACCCACAACCAAAACAATCTAAACATAGGCAAGAATTGACTATACAAGCATTTCGACAATCTCTTACTTTCCTTGAAGTCTAGTGAATAATCTTCTGAGCCATCACTACAACAGCTTTGACATGGTTTGAGACTACAATAGGAGAAAAGGGAGGGGAGAGAGAACATTCCATTCAGAGGAAATACTATTCTGTGAAAAGGCAAAGAACTGCATCTTTTGGCTTATCCCTAAGTTCTTCTGTGAAAGCCAAGTAATGTACCAGGTTGCTGAAAATGCAGTATTTTTCTAAATGAATCTCACCCAGATCTCCTAGTCACACTTTCAGTCAGTCATTAATATCCCTCCCTACTAGTTTTTAGATACTGCAAACATAGTTTTGTTTTTGAACTCTTCTTCTTAATGCATGAAAACACCACACAGAAAATAAAACAGACTACAGAAGGGGAAAATATGAGGCAGTTCAACAGCAAAATTTTGACTGCAGAATACCTCATAAATCAGATAACAATTTCACATTATATTCATACATTCCTCACTTCAAATGGGAATAAAACAAAAAGAAACTTGATGTATATTTGAAAACTGTTCTCAACATGCTTAAAAAAAAACAGTGGTAAAAATACCCACAGCTTGTGAACACAGCAAGCAATGATTAAAGAGAAGATAAAAAGTCTTTACAGAAAAAGGATACTGGAAACTCTTTTCTGAGAGCTTTGCTTCCGTCCAGGTCTGGCTATCTCTGCATCATGGGGGGATGATGCATCTCCAAAGCCATTTCTAGAGAACAGCAACACAGACACAAAGTGAGCAAGTGAATCCAAGCAGAATATGCAAGAGGATTTTTTTTTTTGTTGCTTCAAGTAACTCCGTGAGCAGGAGACTTAAACAAAGCATAAGTCATCTCCAGTTCTAGTATTGATGTCCACTTTCCTCTACAGAACATCTAGTACTGCTCATCAGCTTGGGAAAATTAGTTTGTCTGAAAAATTGCACTTTGTTCCTCCTACACGACAGTTGTTTTGTTATTTTAAAAAAAAGCTATTAATACATACAATAGTATAAAATTCGATTTTGAACTGAAACATTCAATGGAAAGAATTACATAATTTCACTGTTTGACTTTTTTATTCAGACACACAAAATCACCAGATTCAGAAAGTTCAGGTGTCTTGAAGAAAGGGGAAAAAATTGTTAATAATTCCTAAAAGGCAAAGGAGAAGCTACTGGTGGACTGTGAAGGCCACAGCTATGACTGCCTACACAGCACCCTGCAAAGGCCCGCCTCAAGGATTCCCGCCTCATGAACAACTCCTGTTTAATCTATAAGTATATTCCAGAAGAACTCAGAGCAGGTCAAAGCTCTCGGGTGACATAAAGGCCTTTAATGCCCCTCAGAAACCAGCCCGGCACGGGAGCGCACCGCTCCCCGCTCCTCCGCGGCCGCGCAGGGGGACGTGTCACACCACAGCACAGCCGCGGGGGGCCGCGCACCGACGGGACGCGACGGGACGGGACACCCCACCGGCCGCGGCTCGGCCCCCTCCCCACGCCTCCCACCTCTCCATGGCGGCCTCCGCCTCGTCGCAGGCCAGATCGAGCCTTCCCGCCTCCGCCAGCGCCGGCGCGCGGCCCGGAAGGAGACGGGAGAGCTTCCTCCCGCCGGAGGCGGGGCTGCCGCGCTGCGCCTGCGCCGCTCCGGGCACCGCGCACCGCCGGTAGCGCGGGAGGGGAGCGGGTCGCCGATCCCCGCCGTCAGCCCGGCCCCGGGGAGCGGCCGTGGTGGGCTGAGGGCAGCCGAGGCCCGTCAGGCGGCTGGGCCGAGCCAGGCCGTGGCGGTGAGGGGTAACGGCCCGGCCCGCCCTCCTCTGTCCCAGCGGCGGCTGCTCGCCCGTCAGGACCCGGGGCGGCCAGGGGATGCCGGAATAAGCGACAAAGCTTCCAAAACAATCCCAAGCCAAACTAAACCAAACATAAAATAAAAAAGCAGTTTAACTGTTTGAAATTTTATTCAGGCTCTCTCATTCCACAGAGAGCAGCTAATCCAATGCTCAAGATATTACATGTTCAAGCTGAAGCAGCGTGCGTCCCGGCCTTCGCTTCAAGCAGATGAGGCAGTTCGCACCAGTTCACAAGCTTGTGTTTATTTCTCTTACTTTCCCTGAGTGTAACTCAGGCAACAGGCATGCAGAAGCACAGCAGTAACCACCATGTGGGATCACTCAGCACTTATCTCCCTCAAAGTTACAAAGCTGCCTCTCCTCTTTCTGCCCAAATTGGATTTTGCGCACCTTTTAATGACAGGAAAATATTGTTACGACCCTAACACTACAAATGACGCTACTACTGACAGTAGTCTATTTACTTGTGCTCTAGTACAGGGAAAACTGTCCAAACTGCAGTTTTAGTGTAGGCAGGCAAGTTCTGAAAAATGCTTCCAAGTAGTCTGTACTGTGCCTGATTTGCTTACATTCCTCATACAGAGGACGCATCTGAAAACAGCTGCAAAAGGCAGAATTGCAAGGCATTGTCTGAAGTCCTACAGCTTCCTTAAGATGCTGATAAAACACTCTGGCACCCAACCTTGGTGGCTTGCTGGAGCTGCTGGAACCCCTAACCTCAGAAGGCTTCAGAAGGGGAATGCTGAGAAACCTGGGTACACAAGAACACGAGCAAGCAGAAGACCCTGAGAGAGAGTAGATAAGTCACTTAGGAAATGCAGTTTTGGATTTATAAAAAAAGTTGCCCTTCCATCATGCAGACTACTACAAAAGCCCAAGTAAAGGCAACAATCTTCATTATGGCAGAAAAACTAAAAGAATGTTAAAGGAACTATTATAGCCTAACTTGGTACTACATATTTAATGGATTTACCTCTCAACACATCCTCACAAAACAGCGTAACATTATTTTCTCTGTTGTGCAGTGGGAAATTCAGAGTAATGCACAAATTAATGTCTGGTTCAATTCTTTGCCACAAGCTCAAGCTCTCAGGCTAGCCCGTTCTCAGGGCAGAAAAGTGTAAACAGTGAGAGATGTAATGTCGGAGAACACACTTCGTTTGCTTGCTACCTCAAGTTTATTCAAAGCAATAACAGATGAGAACAAAGCAAAAGAAATAAGGCTGAAGACAAATTAAGAGGGCAGCACGCATGCTTTTAAAAAAACGAAACCTAACCAACCTGTAAAAGAATATAAAAGATTTGGGGCCCTTGAGAGAACTTGTCTGAGGTATGTACTGCCTCTTTAAGTGCAGGCTGGGGAAGCACCTTAGAGGCTTGAAGTTGGCTCCGGTGAGGGGCAAGGGCAGGGTGGAAACAGGGCAGAAACCTGGAGGTGTGTTTTTAGGCAGTACTTTTTCACTAGTGTCCCACTTCGTATTTACCCAACGGGAATGAAAGAGGGGAAAACAAAGGAGAAAAAGAACTGAAAGTCTCACACAAGCATCTTACGCTTCCAAGAAGCAGAAGGGAATGTGAATTTTTCAGTGATATAAAGGACTGCAATTTAAATTTATAATTAAAAATTAGACATCCATCTTAAGTTTCACATATTTGCACCAACACTGATCCTAACTGCAGTCATGTTGTCAGAGTATCATGAGGGGTAGCAATGCTCCATACTTAGAGGCAGGAGAAGCAAAGACAACTCAGCAGCTAGCACGACTAACACAGAAATATGGCATGTTTACCACCAACACCTAAGACTCCTCTGCACCCTACTGGCTTTCTGTGAGCTTAGCAGGGTTTCCAGGCTGTACTAGGTTAAAGTTCAGGATATACTAGATTAAAATCAAACAACTAAACTCAAAACTCCAATTAGCCTTTAGAAAATATGTTTTAATACAGACAGCTCACAAATCAAGTAAACTGCCCTAATGCATTGCTAAGCTGCATACCCAACACCTGCATATACAAAATTGCAGTCTTAATTCAGAACTGTCAAAAGCAAGAGCACGACAAAGTCTCGTGCAGCGTGTGACAGCAGTGCAACTGCATTCAGTACAAAGAAACCCATGGAGTATACTCTGTACCTTGCCTTTTTGTGAGAGAAGGCAGAAGGCTCATGGTTTAGCCCGCCTTTGCTTTGTTGAAACATGTTCCTGGACGTGTGTGATTTTTAACTTTTTAAAATTTAGATGTAAGGAAACTTTTTAAAGTCAATCTCCAGAATTTAATGAAAGTGTTAATGTGCTTGCTTAGTACTAAAATACTCGAGTCTCAAATTAATGTTTGCTGGGAGGGTCTTACCCTAAACAAATTGATTCCCATGCCTACTCCTATTAAGGAAGCTCAGCTAAAACCCCCTTTTTTATTAAAAAGGAAAGAGACAAATTTGTAACTGTCATTTTATTTGTATCTGAAAATCATGACAGTAGTGCCAGGGGTCTTTGTGGTATTGGGCACGTTACAAGCAGTAGACCCAGTTTACGAAAGCTGTGATTTCACATGTAGATTTTTGTACTTAGTATGGGAGTGAAGTTACTGACTGCTCCTTGCTAGATTTAGAAGGTAAAAATGCTACATAGTACGAAAACGTGAAGTATACTGACCAAAGAAGGAACTGTAACTTTTACTGTCATTTCACTCAGTATCCAAGAGTGAAGAAATGCACCCTTCTCCCAGGTTTATGGCAGCCAAAAGACATTACATGAATTAATTAGAAATTACAACATAATGCAAATGAAGTCGTTCACCCCAGCCACAAACTCAAAGAAAAAAAATAAAAATTAAAAAATCCTGGTGGCAGTGAGCTTTCTTAAAGCAACGAAGCTGTACAGCTTGTTATTCGGTCAAGCCAAACTAATATTTCTGGAGGCTGAAGTGAGTACAGTGGAATTACGAAGACATTCCTTTCTCCATTCACATATCTCTCCCTAAAGAACATCTCATTGAAAACAGGAAGCCACGCTCTGCTTGATGATTCAAAATGCTGAAGATATATGGTTTTGGAGGGTATTAAAAAAATCCAACCCCAAACAAATGCCTAACACAGAAAAAGAGAAGTAAAATCCACATTTATCTGTTGTTTGAAGCCCAGATATTGCAACACTGATAACAAAACCAAGACTACACAACTTTGCTTACAGTTCCACACTAAGAATGTAAAGTTTGCAACAAATATAAGTATCATTCCAGAGTTTTACTTTATAGAACAGAGAAGTTAAATTAGGTTTTAAGAATCTTGCAAATTATCCATAAACCTTTCAATTAAAAGCATAAGGTACTTGAGACTCAGAAAGAAGACCCTAATTTGATTAAGAGCTCAGCTTCTCTAATGGTACCTTAGAGAGCTACATGCAACTGCATTTTGTTACGTATTTGAGCAACTTTCTTTGCTTTTGTTCTCCTCCCCATATGCAGGCGAAGGACAAGCTATAAATTGAAGTATAGCCTAATGCTGCTGGGACAGCAGTTTAAAATTGGACAAAAAGCTTTCTGTCTATGCTGATGTTTGGCTGTACCTTCATATTACGATTCAAAAAGTGCTACACAGAGCTGTATACAGACCACTGTTTTTGACTATTCACATCTAGAAATAACTTTCTATTGTTGATATGTCTAAATTGAAGTCCATCTAGAACTAGTGCGGTATTGTGGCAAAATTTCTCCTGCTCTAAATAATTCACAAAACTGGCAAAGATTAGAAAACTTCAGAAAAAACTCTATCAAGTTTGATTCATCCATAGTTTGTTGAGCGTTTTAAAAGAAGAAAATCCTTATCTTTAGTGATCGCCCACGAGGAAACAGCAAATGTTATTACACCAGAAAAGGAGAATACTGCACAGTTTAATCCAAATTCCCGCAGGATTCTCCCCTACCTCCCATTTCTAGCATTGCAATATCAGTACACTTTATGAAACAATATCTAACTCTACAATACTTTTCCACAAGTTACTGTCTCTTATGCAGAAGAGCAGTGGTGGTCTGAGCTTACAGTGCATTCATTTGGACATCTGAAAACATCTTGCAAAGTCTCAAAATATTTTTCTAAGTTTAGCAAGTAGACATTCGTTTCACAGAATAATTGGAGGATGAAAGGCATTAGTAACAAGGTAAGGTACAAGAAATAAGTTTATACTGACAGGAAAGAGTCCTAATAGGAAGAGTGCAATTCCATTAGATAATACTTCTCAAGTTCGGGACAGAAACATTTTTTTTCCATAGAAAGCTCGGACATTTAAACACCGACACATATCAGTTTCAGATCAGTGTGGAAATAAAGCAGTCACAACCTTTGTGTGCACTGTAAACATAAGCTAACTTCACAAGCAGTAATACATGTGTATTAGCACTGAATTTGGAAAATTACTGCAGTTCAAGATACAAATTATGCAATGTTTTCATCCAAAGCTTTATGAGAAGTGTTCGGTTTCTGTACAAGTAGTTCAAGCGTGAACAACTTAAGTGCTGGTACACAAAGCAGTTATCCTTAAGATATATAAAGGTTTGTTCAAAAATTTCAGCAGACAGGATTCTTTTCTAGAATTGGTAATGGCTTACATAGTTCCAATTCCTGTGGGGAACTGGATGTTCACTTCCTCAGCGGGAACAGCTTCTTATGCCATCATTACTTAGATATGAAGAAAATTCTTTCATGCGTTTTTCCTTACGCTTCATGTCCATTACTTCCTCAGCATCATTTTGTCATGCATCTTCCCTTTAACAGCCAGGACACTGCTCCCCTGAAGCCTGGCTAAGTTTTCAAGGAGACAAATACTGGTTTTTAGGTATTACCTGGGGTATGGTGTGCTGATCTTACAAATCTGGCCTAAGTTCTAAATAGGAGGAGGAATTGTATTTCACTTTTTTAGCATAACCTTTAGATGGTGAAGCCTGGAGTTTCTGAAAATTTTACTTTCCTGAGGTTTGATCAAACTGACTACCTGAGGAACTGTGCATTTGCTATTCCACAGAGCAACCAAGAATGCTTCAGTACAGAGCTTTCAGGACAAAGCCTGATGTTCCCCATAATCAGTACTCTTTGACTGGACATTGAGACCAGTCCAGGGTGCCCTCTCTGTTACCAAAGAATTTTCTCTCCCTCCCACCTAATTCCATCTGTACAGCTGCCTGGAAAAGAAATACATTAAAAAACACAGATAGAAGGACAATTGGGACATAAAAGTGTTATAAAACCTGAATAAGCAGAGGTTGAAAGTGAAGGGAGGAAAAATACTGATTAGCGCATCAGGGAGGAAGGTACCTAGTGAAAAAGGAACTAGAGCATCCAGTGCTCCAGTCTCACCTACTCTGGGGACCAATCAGGATGCAGAGAGTACCAAAAGAGATATTTATGGGGATCATCAACCACGTGCTCTGGTTTCTAATGATAAATGAAAAGGAATTTCACTCTCAACTCTGACTCTGCAGTGAGAGAGTGTATTACTTCCAATAAACAATGGTGATGACTGATGAAATTACCAGCAGGAAGGATCAGCTGGGCTCCTTAATTCACTTTGGGCAACGTAAACTATCTCAAAGCTTACCGGTATTAACTAACCTAATCTGATTGAATTTGCAGGAATGGATTAAAACAAGCTCTGATAATTCTGTGCCAGAGAAGCAGGAGGTACCAAGTATTTGGGTGTGACATCAACTTTCAGCAGCACAGCCAAGATCAGGAAATCATCCACAGTCCACGCATTCCACTTCACAGTCCAACAGCATTACAGATATTTACAGTCTGCAAAACTCTACACTCAATACTGCAAGAATGCTCTTCTGCAGAGTTCCTTGACACCAACTAATATGGTTTAATCATGCAGAAAAATCGTATTTTTCTCCCAAGAGAACTTTTTAGCTCCACAAAGTGAATTTTAACAATTAATTCTTCCTGGAAAGAAGGAAAATAGCAGGCAACATATTTTTAAGTTCCCAAAACAGCCACTGATATTCTAACCTTTGAAGACAGCTATTTTTCTGTTAGACATTCCCTTATATTAGAGCTTGGAATATTCCAAGTCCAAAACTATAAGTGGAATTTCATTCAGTCAGAAATTCATCCACCCTAGCACATGAGATGCTATTAGAAGAAATGTCTACGGCATGTATTTGTCAGAAGACAAAGTAATAATGGTTCCTTTTTGTCCTAAGATGTATGAATCTGCACTGTGCAAGAGATTTAAAAATAATAATAATAAAAAAATCAATACTTACTAGCACTACTAAAACACAAAACATTCAAGTAGTATATAACTGTAATGCAAGCCCTTGCATGGCAATCCAAATTTATTGAACTACTGATGCTAAGTCATACAAAATTGCACCACTTTAATTAAGGCTTTTAGTTTACATTTGGCCACCTCAAAGCAGTTGTAACATTAGGTTGGTCAATTTAAATACTGTGGCTCCCTGTTGGATATACACACAATCTTTACACCCAAACGTTGATGCATACAAAGCAACAAGGCATCGTTAAATAAATCAGCAAAAGTTAATTACTGCAACTTAGGCCCTGTGACCAATTACACATGATTAAAATTACTTCCCACATTCACATCCACAGTACTCTTCCACCATTTAACATCTCAACCAAAACGTTACACATGTAAAACAATCACTAACAGGCAAAAGTACTAAACCTGTATATTTGGTATTGCGAATACACTTATGCATGAGCAAGCAAGGGAATTCACAGTGAGAATCTACAGCTGCAGAAGCCCGAAAATGATTTACAAAAAATTGTTAAATCATTAAAAAATCATTTTAAAATATACACTTCCTGTTGTAGACCCCCACTGTACACACAACTATAAACATTGTTCCCTATGTAAACAAGGAAAAGGAAACATACAATAAAAGGTTGAAAAGTCTGGACATTTCCTTCCCAACAGATATTAAAGGCCATGTCTTTAGTCAGACGTTATACTGAAAGGACTCTTAAAGACTAGATCACTGCCTCCACAGGTTTTTCCTAAAATTAAAAAACTATATAGCTGTTGTGTTAATCAAAGCGCTTTTGTACAATACGATGATGATGATCCTGTATTTCTTTAAAAAAGTTACAGTAAGCTACAAATACCGATGAAGCAAAGTTATCTGGAGTAGTCTATATAGGAGCTCTTTGGACTTTCTTTTATTATGCTAAAATAGTGGTGCTTTTAGGATTTACATTATTGTACTCTCCAATAGAAAGTGGGGATTGTTGAAGTATACAGTACACAGTTTTCATACATGTACAACATTGGTGGATGAACAATGTCTCTTATCAGTAATACTGGATGTAGGCTCTGGTTTTACCAGTTGCATACACTTAGAATATTTATAAGTAAAAATCTCTCGTGACACTGGAAAGTGATTAGAATGTGCAAACTGATGTAGTAGCTTTCATCCGTTTCTTAAAGGGTACCACCACAGGAAAGTCCATTTAAGATGTTGGTAGGTTTAATAAAGTTGGAATGCTGGCACTGTTGAATTGGGCAACAGTTCTTCAGACCTGTAACAACAAAACCAGAGGTTAGTACTAATACTAACAACTATTTGTCATTTCTCTTTAGTTACAAGAGCTAAAGCAGGAACTAGCAAAGTTCTTAGCACGCAGACTTAGAAGATAGCCTGTTATTTGTACAGAAACTGTATTAGTAGAGGAGAAGTGATAAGGTTATCTCATTAGTAAAACTGAATTGGGATACATATGGTAATCCAAGCTGAACTGTGGAAGTAGTATTTGATGGGGTGGGACTAGTTTTGCTTAGAGTATAACAGTTCCAGTGGCTTTAAAAACACACATTTGGAGGATCAAAGCTCCTGAATTGAAAGCTCTGGTAAGGAAATGCAGCAGCCATTTCTGCCATCCTTAGCTAATGCTTTGGGAATCTTTTCCGTTCTACTTTGAGCTGATTCAAGTTGTTCAAATTAAGTAAGTTTTCACATCAACACCAAAAAGAGTTAAATGTGACACTATCTGAATATTAATAAAAGCCTACAATTTATGACAGTGAAATGTCCAACCTCCAGTTGATATACTGGATCCTCCAGTATATCAAATGGGCCTATCAAATGACAAAATAACGGATTATAGCACTGAAGCAACCAAACCACCATACATCTAGTAAAAATTAAGGGAATCGAGATGAACAGACAACTTGCATGATGCCAGGTCAATCAAGACATACCTCTGTCCATACTACGGCTCAGAGGTGGAAAGGGGGAAACAACCTGCCCAAAAACAAGTTGCAGAAAAAAATTCGTGCCTGCTGACTAACTTCTGAAAAGGCTTGCCTAAAGAGCAGGCTGGAGCCTGCTTGAGCCTTCAGCAGCATTCTTAAAGCATGGATTTAGTCATGTAGAACATCAGCCAACTGCCAAGGAGTAAGAAATTGATCTAGGAAGCAACAGCTCCAGGTCAAATATTTGGAGTGTTACAATGATCACTTCACTGTTCTCTTCAAGTATGCTAATTACAATGCAGCCTATAAAATACCCATATAGTCCAAAGAAAGGAAGCTAAATTCCTATGACAACATACAAGTACATACAGGAGTTCAAAGCAGAAAGTGACGCTTTAACATGCAAACAGCAGTATTTTACAGTGTGCATTCCTGATACTTCAGCTCTTGCAGTATATTCTATCAGCCTTTAAAAAAAGAAAACCATTTCCAAAAGCTAAAGTTTTGAAGTAACAGAACAAATGTGCTTAGTTTGAGCTCTACCCACACCTTACAGCTTGGGGGGGGAAAAAATCATACTAGTATGAACAGTGTTTCTTGCATGTATTTGTAGTTCTGACTTTGGAATGGCAAAACACTAAAAATTTCTATGATAATGTCAGTCAAGAATTTTCAGTGCTGTTCTGCATCAACAGCTGCCACAGCTGTTTAGGCTTTTTTTGTTGGTTTTTTTTTCATTTTTAATAGCCATAATACACAGAGAATTTTAAAAGGTTTACCTGGCTCAGAGCTACAGTACAGCTGTGTATTAAAGTAGCTGACATGATGACTTTTTGCGTGCTTTTCCAGGCACTGGAGTTTTTCTGTTAATTTGTCGCACAAGGTCATAGAAGATCTGAAAATATAAAAATCAGTTGGTTATTGGAATAAAGAGGCTTCTCTCTTAAACCTTGAATCTTCATATAATGCACTCACATACTCAAGAACCCTTGTAAATATTCAGTTATCACAAAGCCAGAAAGTTGTATACTTAACACCTGTTTATCTTCTGTTTAAAATAATTGTCTGTCAAGGCTTTTTGACTTTCAGTGAAGCAGACTGGAAAGGCATCTATAATCTGCAACTGTTTAATCTCTGGGTGAATTTTTTCTGAACACGCATGATATATGTCACAATGATCAACTACTATATGCTATTACTTTGCAATTTAGCACTGAGGTCAAGAAACAGGCCACAGCTTTCTAACTCACATCACTGTAAAGATATTCTTTTAAATACAGTTCTAATAAATTTTAACTCCACATTTTCATGGTAACTCAAGTACACTATGTATTCTATAACAGTCTCCTGTATTCGAATGAGATCATACTTTTCCAGATACTTTAAAAATACCGAAGTCTAGAGAATTAATTCAGCAGCCTCTCTAGGACTACAGCATGACATAAGCGTAACATTTCCTAGAAAAGTAACTCATGTATGAGACTCTCTCACACTTTGAATCTCCTAGAATTCTAATTAGAACATGATTTTGTTGAAAGGCTAATTTAAGACAAGTCTACATACTACAATTAAATAGCATCTGTTTTGTTCATAACAGACATTGTTCCAATTATTTCTGCATCTCCTAAATCAAGGAGGTCCTCATACTAAAGCTATCCTAGCAGTTTCCTAAGCACTGTCTGCAAAGCAGCAAACATTCCAACAAGGGCTTTTAGTATTTGATGGAAGTACATTCTAGTTTATTAAACATATGATTTTTATATAGTTAAGCTGATTAATTTGTATTTAAGAAAAACTTGATAGTTTCCAGAAATTCCCAATTAAACACACATTATTCCTTTTTAAAACCACCATACTCATTTGATTACATGCAAGTCTTGCACAGAGGCCCTTTCAACTTGATTGATGCTGCCAACGATTTTTCCAGAAAACGCAATGAATTGAAGGGTTTATCGTAGTATTCAAGCTGTTCCAGAAATGTAGACACTAACGCAGCTTCTTTTTCTAAAAATTTTTGAATCCTTTCTTTATGCCAACACCCCCACTGGATTAGAAGGCATGCATTATGGCAAGTCCCAAAAACACATGTGTTTGATCAGTCACCTAACCTAGCTCCTGCTAAATAAGCAAGCTGCTAGACAGGTTTTTGCCATTTCTTTTTCCTTTACACAGAGCACTTATTTAGGTCTCTAATCAGCTGCTAATTTGGACAAAACCCTTAAGAAATTTTGTCCTTACCATCTCAAATAATTTAACACCAAATAACTTAAATCAATCAGTTTTAAGGACTTGACTCTCTTGCAGGTTTGTTTTTTTTTTTTTTTAAAGAAAAAAAAAGTAGGCTAGCAGTGGATTCTCAGAGGATAGAAATGATATCAACTAAGGAATGTAACATTAAAAAAGTATTTATCCCAAATTCATATGAATATGATTTGAAAACTAATTACACTAAAATTATATTAATTTTAAAAAGTCCTACGTCGAAGCTAACTACGTCCCTTAATAGACACATCTCTCAAATGCTCACAATAGCTTTGTAGAGTTTTCTCCATTATATTGAATGTTACTCAATTTTGTTAGTTTTTCTTGAAAAATGGTAATGTTTGGTGAACAGAACACAGTGTCCTATCCTTCTCTCCCTGCCACCCCTCCCCACCATAGGTAGTGTGCCTTACCTCGTTAACATTTATCTTTGATTTTGCAGAAGACTCTAAGAACGCACAGTTATTCCATTGCCTTGCTAGGTTCTGACCTTGCTCCTTTCCCACAACTCTTTCATCTTCCAAGTCGCACTTATTGCCAACCAGAATCATAGGCACCTAAAAACAATTTCATACCAGCAAAGAATTCGTTAAAATTTTGGGAAGGCACAATGTAAATGCGCACCTAAAACCCTACCTGAATCCTCAGCGGATCCTGACCTCCAGAATAATGAAGCTCTGGTATAACAGAAACTTAAGTTCACAGTTGTGCGAGACTTTGATTTGAAGATTAAAGTGACTGCATTTTTTGCCTGCTGTTTGGCAGGGCAGTGGGGGAAATAGCTTGAGGATTCGGCACACTGCCAATTGAGAAAACTTCACATCATCTAGAACACCTAATGACATTTCATTTTTAGATGTTTAAAGTCTACTGAAGAATCTGCTAAAAGATTGTTACACATTCAGAAATCCTGGAAGAAGCATCCTGTACTGGGTAGCATGATGAAGGACGCTAATGCTCCTTTCACCATTCCTCTACTTCCAGCGTATCTGCACTCCTTTCAAGAGCAGTTTGCTCACACAGCTCTTAGTAAGATGATACACACAGAGGAAAGAAACATGCTAGCTTACCAAAACTACTAACTACAGAAAACACTGAACTGACCTTTGTGGCAAGAAAAGGCAATCATACAAAGGCAGGGGGTTTGGGGATTTTTTTTTTCTTCCTTTTACTAATCTAAGGACATAACTAAGTTTCTCCCAAATTCAAGCACTGAAAAAAGGTTTACGTTTTGATCATTTAATTTCCCCCCACTGAAAAAGCAAGTCATAGTTTTTCCTAAGCTTCGGCATACAAAAAAACTTTATGTAAATTTTGGTGAGAACTAAAGTTGCAACTTGAAGCTCATTATCTTTCTTCTGATACTATGGAATGGCTTTCAGGACTGAGGGGAGTGATCTAAAGAGAAATAGAATTCCAGGGAAATACTACCAAAATACTACCAAAGCAAGCTTAGGCAAATCAGCATAAATATACTATGTAAACTAAGGTTTCAAATATTGTCACATTTATCTTGATTGTAGTGCCCAAAGTTAATTGATGCTAAACAAGACTATAACTTGGCAGGTTCTGGATGAGAAAGGCAAATGCAACTTAACTTCTACCCTTCTGAAATACATTTGTGATAGTGGGTAATAAATCATTTCTAGAAGAAATCTGCTGAACACAGGCAAGACCTCCAAATGCTTACACTTAAGAAAGTGCAAGGTGGTTTGTATTACAAGAGTCACAATGAACTTCCCTGATATTGAAACATTTAATACATTCTGTGTCTGCCGGCAGCAGAAGCATATGTGTATACATGCAGTAGAGAAGGGATCAAAGTTTCCATTAGCAGTTTAAATGAGATGAGCACACCTAAAAACTGTTCATTGCTTACTTTTTTTTCCCCAGGCAAGATTTTCTGTCTGATGGCTATAACCTAGAAGGTGTTTCAGTTAAAAACACACTTTTACTGCTGTTTCACATTTGAAATAGCTTTCTTCCTTTTATTAAGGGACTAAGCTTTTTTTCATCAGTTATAAACTAGAATGTTTTAGCCTCGCATTATAGCACTATTAATGCTAAGAGGTGCATATTGAAATTGTGTGGAAATAGTATGACCAAACTTACTTGGAAGAACACACACAAAATATAAAAGCTACATAACGTGCAAGTTTAAAGCTTACAGTACCATCTTCTGTAAGTACTTAGAATTTTGTGCTTTTAAAATACCATAAACAGTAAGCATAAAGAGGAAAAATTGAACTGTAGGTTTTTTTAAACCTTCATTGATAATAATTGAGGTAAAAATAGAGTTGCTTTAGAAAGGTCTTCTACAGTACTAGCAAATGAGGATATATACTGTTTGAAATACTGTACTTTAAAGGAAGAGATTAAAACAAGACAATTCTCTTTATACTCCACATGACAATTTACGATTTCTCCAGTTTGTCTTAAGAGTTGCATTTCTGTACTATGCACCTAGTGGTTGATTTGTCTCTTAATTTAAAGCTTGGAAGCTATCCAGTCACAGTGTATATGTTACAACATCTGTAATGAAAACTGTAAATATAAGTATTAAGCATTTTTAAAGATGCTTACATCATCAGTGTCTTTGACTCGAAGAATTTGTTCTCTTAGATCCTGTAAATCATTAAACGTGGACTGTGCTGTGATGGAATATACTAATGCAAAACCTTGTCCATTTTTCATGTATAGGTCTCTCATTGCTGTAAACTGTTCCTGTAATTAAAAGAAGAGATACAGACATTGCGTTTAGTTTGCACTTTCCTTACGTGAACTGCCATATACTTCAGGTCACAAATGGATCACAAGCACAATGCATTTCTGCCCTCCCCCCCTTTTTAAACTGACCAATAAGCTACTGCTTGACTATAAGCATTACGGTAAACCAAATAAATAAATCTGCTTTTAAATATATCTGTTTTGGAACATCATCCGGGGTGGCTGAACAATACCTAGATATTGCCAAGGGCTACACCCTGGAGGGTGGGGGAAGAAATCACAGGAACTAAAGCAATTTCAAAAGAGGGGAGGTAGAGTAGAAGGTACAGTGTAATCTGTAGATTACAAAGTTACATTCCTCCCAAATCCTTCCTTATGTGCCAACATTTTATCATCTCCTGACCATTCTTTAAAACACGTCGCTAAGTAAATGCATCCCTTTTCAGCCTCCCTTTTGTAGTCTAGGCACTTCCCTATATTAAATTCTACTTTCCTTTTCAAGGAGATTGACTAGAGGATGGAGACGCTCAATAGACTTGTCACACTTCCAAGACTTTGGTGACAACTATGATATTGCATAAGGTGCACTGCACAGTAGCATTAGGACTTTTTGAAGGTCTTTGCCTGTTTGAAAACTCTCACCAGCATAGCTGTGGAACAGCATTTGCCTTTCTCACATTGGTGACTTGGCTATCTTGCGACTGGCCAGTCACTCACTAAGTCCCTTACTGTACGTCAGATGAAAAGCCCGATATATTTTGAAAGGACAGCCACTCCATCTTTCTGTAGTTTTAAATTCCATATAAGAGTACGGCCATGTAAATAAATTATTGGACCAGATTACTACTGTAGTTCAGAGAACACATGCTACACTCTCCAAGGGTCTTGAGTTTGTGCTCACTGGAATCAATGAGGGACATGACTGCTTCCACTCAGAACAAGTCAGAGAAAAACTTGACACTATGCAAAGGGTCAGCATAAACCCTGCACTTTGAGTTCACATAAGCTGACTAAAGTGATATTATTTTTATCCCCATGTCAGAGTACATCTTACACACAAAAGAAAAAGGAGAGAAGAAAGCACATATTCTCCACAGCAACAGAAACCAAACCCGAGTAACCATTGGTTCTAAATTTTCCTCTGGGCACTATAAACTCAAAACAGCAGCACAAGTTCTTTTAAAATTCTCAAGCTCACATTTCCCTTACTATTGAACATGAGCTCACAGGAAATTTGCAATTCATTTTCTGCTGCAATACTCAAGTTTTGTTTAAATACTAGTATGTTAAAGAACATCCTTTAATCCAATGCACTGACCACAGTTAGTCTTTAGAGAATGAGGAAGGAAACATGTCATCATTTACAACCCTACAGCTTTCGATGGTTTTTAACACTGTATATCAGTATTTAGGAAAGTTGGTTTTACATACCGTTCCTGCAGTATCTAAGATTTCAAGCATACACTGTTGTGCATCTACTTCAACTTGCTGTCAAGAGAGAAAGATGTGGTTAGGTTTACCTCTTGCAACTCTCCCCTCTGAAGACACCAGGAATTGTGTGATTTTATAAGCAAATTCATAATGCATAAAGCAACATAATGGCTTAAGTAGTTTATATGGATATACACTTTGAAAACAGCAGGAAGAAGCCTTTCAAAGAGCTCTACTGACATTTTCAAAAGCAGCGTCAGCAGCCAAGTACCACTTTGCAAAGTGATTAGGGTTTTTTGATTATTAAAAAGGAGGCTGCTAAATCTGTAATGATGGTTATCAGCAACTAGCATAACTAATTCCTACTTGTTTCAGGGATCATTCACAGATGGAAAGAAAAGTACAGGTGAAAGCCAGAAAGTTGGACTGGCATACTAATGCTCATTTAATAGCAATTTAGATCAACAAGGAAATAAGTAGTACGCAGTAAACAATAAACCAAGCAAACCGCTAAGAGTGGTGTCCCCAAAACAAGCCTTTAGTAACACTAATTAGTAACCTGATCCAGATTAGAAAAATTTGCAAAAAATAGGTTTAAGAAGCCAGATCAGTTTCCGTTTCTATGTCAGGGTTCCTCTATCTAGTTCCTGGGAAAAACAAAAAGGAAGAAAAAAAGGCCTTGAGTGTAAAGGACATGGAAATACCCTCAAGCTATTTCAAGTAGGCTATCCACATTTTGTTTTTCTTTCAAGCTGTTGGTACGCTTCCCTTGTTTCCATTTGCAAGTAAAATTCCAAGTTGGCAGATCAACACTCAGAAAGAGCTTCATGTCCCTTACTCCCCATATATGCATTACCACTAGTTCACCTTTGAGCTTTTATTTTGTAACTAGATTTGAGCTTGGGGGGTAGGGCAGGCAAGCGGAGTATTTCCACCTCTCTTACACCTCCTCCATGTCCCCTAGGGATGGAGATTCCTTCAATAGCCACTATTTTAGCATGTATTGCTGACAAAGTTATTCAGCTAATTAAGAAGTGTCTATTCTCTCTATGGAGAAGTATTTGGGGAGTAAACCACAGTGTCAAGTTTCAAGACTTCATGCTCAAATTATTTAGTTCCAGACAAACTTAAAATATTTCAAGCTACATCTTCTCAACTCCAAATATTATAAAATTAGATTTAAGACTAATAGCATGGAATTGCAACTGCCAAACCAATACATTTTAAAGTCACCCAAGTCAAGCAGCAAGTTAGAACTGTAACTAGCAGTGAGGGGAAGAAAACAACTGCATGAAGTGTTGTCCAGACTTAAGCAAGACTTGAACAATCTGACTGATTTGAAAAGAAGACTATACAGAGATATTCCTAGTCATTTCAGGACCAAACCTGAAGGGAACATTACAAGATCTTTGCTAAAAAAAATTACTTTGCAAAAGGCAAAATTTCTTGAGATGGCTCTACTTTTTCAGGCTCCAGGGAAACAGTCTTTGGAAAAATTCACCCAGAAAACATCATGATTCTAGTATGACCTGAAGAATGTAAATATATAACAAAGGAAACATTTCACTTTAGTACAGCTTGTGAATGTTTTTGGAGTAATTTATTGGGGCTGACCCAGCAAAGTTCTGCACCAAACATCAGGGTAGGATCCAAAATTCCTAAGTGGCTATATAGGATTTTTTGTTGTTGCTGTTGTCTCCTTAATAAGAGTTCTAGCTTTGGCTGGAAGCCCACATGCTTAAGACAGACTAGAATTTTTCCAGCATATAGATTTCTATGAGGTCAAATAAAACAGGTGTAAAATTATAATTTTGCTCCAATTCCTCTTCTGTTCAGAAGAGATTCCAGTAACAATAAGCTGCAATAGCTGTTAATACAGCCTCTTTATTCCAATATAAATGTAGCCCAGTGCTGAACGAGGAAGTACTTCAGTTTTTGCCCATTGCCTGCTAGGATTTGTGCATCTTGCCCCCCTTGTATACGCTGGTATTTTTGTGGCCACATAGTGAGTTACATCAGAGCATCAATGCATCTGGAAAGTAATTCAGCTAGAAAAAGAAAAAAGTTGAGAAACTGACACAGCTGAAAACTAATCTGCTTCACCAAATAGTTAACTCCTTTGGTAGCAGTCCAGATTAAGTTATCTTAGCCTGGAATATTAATCATGGTCTCAGCTGAAACTGAAGAGTGAGCAATATGGAGATTCAGATGATGCAAGCAGAGTCAGACCTTTCAGCCTGTCATGCTGAAGATGGGAAGAGAGAAACTAACAGGCCCCTGTTAAGTGTTTGCTCATTTATGATAGCTTGGTGTTAACTTATTAATAAAACAACAACCCATCTAATGGAAGTATATCAAGCTATCAGTGAAACTGTTAGGAAGACAGTATGTTGCCTCCAGTGTTCTAAAGGTGAGCCTCAAGTTTTTTTAGCAGATTTTCCTAGCAGGAAAGACGCTTAGAGCCTCTGACATGCAGGACCAAATCTACCTGGAGATACTAACACACACACAAAAAATAATAAATACTGTAAAAAATAAAGAGCAGTAGTTTATTTTACTTTAACAAAAACAAAACAAAAAACCTAAAACCTACACCAAAAAAAAACCCCCAAAAAACAAAACACACAACTCAGTGTTCCCAATTCTGACAATTACTTTTTTTACTGACAAGCTAGTAAGTTAAGCTTCAACATTAAAAAGCTAGTCTTGAATTATTCCTTGTAGACAGACTAAGAGCACCTTTATATTTCAAACTTGTTATCAGGTATTACTTGGCATTACCAAGCATACCCCTTTTCAAGCAATGACTCAAATATTTGACAATGTGTATGGCAGATTTAAGTTTCTGTAAAACTAGGGAGGACTTTTGCATATACCTTTCTGTAGGAGTCTTCTATCGTTGGATCGTATTTTTCAACAAATATTCCTTGAACAAACTGTACAGTCTGTAACACAAAAGTTCTTGTAAGAATCTTCTTGTATAGTGACATTTTGTAAACACTGTACACAAATACTGTTCTAGGCCTATACTCAGTTACCCAATTCATTTTTGAAGGCAGATTAAGTGACTGACATAACTATAAATTACAAGAAACACCACAAAGTTTGATGCATATGCCTATTTGACTACGTACTGTTAGATGAAGCAATGCTACACCTTCCTTTATCCACTCTCACTTCGAGCATAAGAATTAAAGCATGCATTGATTTAAGGTTTGTCTAACTGCTGGAATCATGATTAGTTTTTAGTTGAACAGGATACTGTATACAGCTGCATGACTTTTACATTTGCATTTAGAACTACTGCATCTTCTGCTACTTATCTGCCAGCACAGGAATTAGTCAAAAAACCACTGCCAGCATTTACTAGACTTAACTAGACTCAATAGGATATTCCTGTGTACCTAGCACGTAGGACGCTTTTAGCACAAGTCAAGCGGAACTTTAAGACTCAGTGGCCAAGTCAGAGCAGACAGGTTGAAATCCAGAAATGCTGCAGTAATAAAGAATTCAGAGATGAAGGAAAAAGTTCTTTCACAATCTAAGATTATTTGTCATTTAAGGTCTCCTTTAGGAACCGCTTTATGAGAGACTAGTTCTTACCTGAGAAAGTGGACCTCTAGACCTTACTTCACATCTTTCAGTTTAATTGTGCACCTTACCATAAAGTTCCTAGGTGGGTTGAGAACATCCTATTCTGTGAACTTTTTCAGTGCTAATCTAGGTCAGGCTAAACTCTTCTGTAATTGTTTAACTAAAATGGATGAGCTTTATGATCATCTACCTACCACAGCTATAGACCTACTTGCAGGGAAAGATGTAGAAAACATGCAAAACTTCCTGTAAACATGCAATGATATATTAGTATTTGCATAAAGGAAGTATTAGTGCTTCAGAGATTGCTGTCAAACGTTAAGCAAACAGCGCCCTGAAGACCTTCCTAGAGAGAAGAGTCACCAAGGCCAGACACAGGCAAACCAACTCATTGTGAGAGCTTCACGAAGCAGCTTAATTTCCCACAGACCTCTGGCTGGGTTACCCAGTGAAGCCAGAGACCTCCATAACACTGGGGCTACATACTTCACTGTATAAGACAGGCAAAGATCTGACCAAGCACTGTCAACCAACCCCACAGAAAAATATCAGCATGTGAGAACACACCAATAGATGTGGATATGCCCAGTTCAGGATGTACCTATTCTAGCAAGGAACCCCCAGCAGTCATTACTTACATTTATGTTTATTCATGCACACTTACGTAAAAGAAATAATCGGTTAGTAGAGTGTATTAGACAAAACAAAAATAAAAAAGCCTAAGAAAACATACTCAAACTGCCTCACTGACTACTTACCAGAGCAGACTTTCCAACACCTCCAGAACCAAGAACCACTAGCTTGTATTCACGCATGATGCAAGAGGTGTATCACCCTCAATACCTGAAACACACAATAAATTGTTCACCATTTTGATCAACAGTTCAACTATTTTAGCGTTACTACAGCCACTGTAAGGTTGCATATATAACAAGACATGAACATAAATATTGATATCCACTGATAAATGCAGGAGATCTACCATTATAACCAGGCATAACCTAAGCAGGATGTCACTTTATTACACCATATGGAAACTATGAACATTTATTCAAGACACAGTAACTGCTGAATGGTGCCACTTTTCCATCTAGCACAAATAAAGTACCTCCAAGGTTTTCTTGTTACCAGGATTTTAACACTTGAAGAACCATTATTTGTGTGTTATCTAGCCTAATTTCACAATCAATATAGTACAGACCTGGAAAAATCTTTTAAATTGAGATTTTGATATCCCATGAAGCAGTAATTTAGAGAAAAGGCAAGAAGAGATTAAGACTCTCTCTAATAAAGACCTCAGTATCATGATCTTGCCAAAGTATCATAGGTGTTTCAGGGAAAGCGTACAAGTATCTGGAAGAACTGCTCACACGCATGTGCATGTATCACTTCCACAGAGGCCTTTGGATGGATTAATCTCCTTTATTTACAGCAAGGAGGAATTAGGCATAGAAATTAGTTTACTCCATTACTTGGATTACAGCATACCATCCAGTGCGGTGTGTTCACCTCATAACATTTTCTAGAAACCTAGAAAGTCTCTTCTAGTTGTGCACTTAAGTCTCTGGCACCTCTCAGCTATCTATAGTCACAGCAAGCTTTAAGGTATTTCACTGGTTTCTTGTGAATGAATGAAAGATCTTGAGAAGTTGCTTGCACGATACATTTTACACCAACAGACCAAAACCAATATTCCCAAGATCCACAATGACGCCTAAAGAGCTTGCAATTTTACAGCCACGTCATTCACAGTATTGAATAGGTTTATCAGGTAAACAGCTGATAGTTTTTGTTACCCATGGTACTGATACAGTAATTCTAGAAACATGTCTCAAATTTCACAGCTACGTCCTCATCCACCCCCTCAAGCTTATTTCATATCACACAAGTTTTTGTAATTTCACATATATACACATACACATGTAAGTGATTTTGTTCCTTTGAGCTGACATGCATGAAACGTCTCCCATCTCCTCTGAAGAACTCAAAGCATCAGCATGCTGACAAATGCTGACAAAAAAACAAACCCGAATTGGAAGCTTCGTTAGGCAACAGCATCTCTTTATTTTGTCATTTACTTGAAATAACACCCAAAGTTTGTATCTACTGACCAAAAGTGTGATCTACATGCAGAAAGTACAACCATGACACCACAATCCAGTTCACTAAGCAGGGCTTGATAAAAGGGCTTAGTTAATTTTTTTTTAATACAGTGGCCATTTTCAATCAACACTTAATGCAGCTACATAAAATGCTGCAAACCATCAGATACAGTATTTCCCCTACCTCATTACTCTCCCATAAAGAAATATTGAATAAACTCTATTATAGTAAAGCTAACGGTTACTATTGATAAGAAACAATTATCCAAGAGGAGATAACAAGCATTTTCTCATTCTGGAACACTTAAATGCTAAACAAAGAATCACAGAGAGAGACTTGTCTAAGAAAATTAAACCAACCTCTTCCCAGCAAACAAACATTTCTCAAAAAGGACAGCAGGATCCCAGAATCAAGTTTTCAGAAAAATCCATTCTTAAGTCTGAGAATTTATGAACTTTTTTCTAGATATCTAACCACAGTTATAATGCCTGTAGTTTCATGAATAACTGTCAGCAACTAAAATATCCTTTTGAGACCGTTCCTCTTCTACAAGCTAGATCTGTTCCCCCGCTCCACACTAGCCAGTGTGGCTGCCTACAGCAGTCTGCCAGACCTCCTTGCTCATCTTTGTTGAAAACTGACCCCAGAAAAACAAAACACGGCCACAGATTCTGGTACATGGCTTTGGGTCATACTGCTCAAGAAAACACACCTCTCTCAGTCTGGTTAGCAAGTGAGCTAATCAGACTGTTACTGCTGCCCTGGGAGGAAGGTCTCAGTTCCTCTCCTGTACTGGCTTTAGCACTTACCAGATTGGGTTACCCGTTTTCTCGCCTCTCCTCACACACAGAAAGAGGAAACCTTCCCCAAAGGACGAAAAATTTGGGGGTTGGGGAAGAGGGGAAGTGCAGGGAATCCAACACAGGCACTTGCACAAGGTAAGCAGCGGAAGCAAGGTAAGAAAGACCCCTCTCATCAGCAGTAATCTCACAGCATCTCTGGGAATCACACCATCTGTTAGCTGTTCAGCAGAAAATGCTGACGATTTACATAGAAATTAGAGCACCTCCATATTAGTGTCCATCTCTGCCATCACTGATTAACTCCACATTGTCAGAAGACCTGAGAAATCAACATGCCAGGTCCTATTTAATTTTCTTCTAGCAAACATGTAATGAGCAGTATTTCAACTTACCTAAACAGTTCCTTGCACCTTAAGCAAGCAAAAGGAACATAAGGAGAAAGCTGTAAGGAAATAATTGACCTGATGTCCAGCAAAACAAGTCTCTCCACAGGGTTCTGTTACCAATATAAGTTTTGAGACTCCTTAGTAATTTTCACACCTAAGAGAATGTATTTTCACTCCTGACTTTTAAAACTATGTTTCCTTCCCTACACAGATGTTTTGCAAACATAGACCACCAGAACCATTCACACCACAAGTTTAACCTATTTGGCACCACTGTAAATGTTCAGTTAGAAAGGCTGGACAACTTACAGTTTGTGGATCTACAAGCAATAGGAAAAAGGATTGTCTCTGTACCAAAATGCACCTTTAAAAGTCATGACAAGTTAAGCCTATAACTACATTACCTGTCATTTCTTTAAAACAAATATGCAGTTATGTCTTTATTCTTGGAAAGGTGTCACTAGAATGACACAAACATAGTGGGTGTAGAGGAAATCCCAGCACGGTAATCTGGGTTAACTGCAGCAATTTCACAGTCTTGAGAAGAACAGTTCAAGCTGTATTTTTCAGTCTGAAGTTAACAACGAAGTACGGAGATGTCAGTAACGAAGGCTGACAGTAATTTAGAAGTAACAGAACTTAAGCAGCTGCTACCAAATATCGGTTTTGCCTAGCGGTTTGAGACATTTGTGGCTTTCTCTTACTAACTGATCTACAACTCCTTAGAGGAAAATCCCAAACCCTGAAACAAGAAGTTTTAGTGAGAGACTGGCAATTCCATTTTGGCTCTCCAACAGGGATTCAGGAGTTCCATGCAAGCCAAGGCTTCTTTCAGCATCCAGATTTGGAAGTTCAGACCTAAATACCCATTGCTGTACAACACTCTGGAGCCAATTTCATTACTTTAGGTGGTGGCTTAAAGCACATATGTACACTATTGCAGCTTCATTGACCAATTTTTTTTAATCTCTGGAGCACTTAAAAGCCGCCCTTTTTTTTCAAGATCTCTGAAGACATGGCAAAGCCAGACTGCAGTACACTCAAACGTTTCTCTGTCCCTCCCTCCAAACCCAGGCAATGAGCAATGTAATGTAACTTCCTCTTTCCCCATGACAGCTGTTTTGTCATTTGTACAGTTAATCCTTCATTCACCGAGAGCACACAGTAATCCTTTGTATATACACACACCTATACAGCATAAAGGCAGCTTGGCATCTCTGCACTGCTCTTACAGTCAGGTAGCCTGGCAATGACATCTTAGAATGTAACACAAGCCAACATATTCTCCAAAATGCTTTAAGAAAGGTAACCTGGACATCTCTACCACAGCATGCAGCAGCAGAAGCACCATCTGTGATCTAGTCCCACTTAGATCTACCACCCCACTGGCTTTGAGCAGCAGTCCTGATGTCGCTTCACCTTTCTTTTACTGTTTAACAGAAAAGAAAAACTCAATTCCCAGGGAGAACTTTCCCTAAGAAAACTTTCCTGGTTATAGGTCTTTGCCTCCTTCTCAGCTAAGGAGCCACCACACCACAAAGCTAGGAGCTGCTTTAGGATGCTGTGGTTTGGCACACTATTTGGTGTAATAAAAGCCTAGCAATGCACTTTTTCCAGTGACCAGTATGCCTGTTGGCTACAAGTGTGCCCCAGACCGAGTTAGGGCTCTGATCCTGCCTGAACTTGACTTTCCAGTGATTCCCAACTAGCCTGACATGACTCTGCTCTAGGTAAAACCTATTCTTCCATATCACGTGTTGTTGAGACTGCTCACATCCTAAACCTCAATCTTGCTCTTACTTTACTTTTCAGACTGACACAATGCTTGACTCTGGAACTAATACTGTATTCAGCTCTATCCAGTGCTAACACGATTTCCTTTTGACTCATTTATGACAAACAAGTGGGGGCAGAGGAGGAAGACGACAAAGTATAGAAGAGGAGGTTCAAGCCATAAAGCACCCTGTCTTTCAGTTACCTGATAGTATTTGAAACAGAAGCCATTAAGCTCAAGCAAGATGGAAACTATAAAACCTGAGATGGAAGCTCAACCTTCTCATGGATATCCTTTTTGGGCGGGGCGGCGGGGGGAAGCCCTTCTCTAGCCATTCTGAAACAGACACTGTACTTAGTGCATGCAATATATCTTTATAAAGTCTGCGCCTTGCATTTCACATATTGTCATCCCCTCCCACCCCCCAAAAAAGAAGTTACTGGAAGAACTTTGGAAGAATATGTAATTAAGAAGCCATTTGTACAGTCAAGACAGAGCTCAGTGTAGCACCTTCAGAATAATTTTCAGCAGTCTGCACTAACCAGTCATTTCAACAATACCCTTCAGTTTTAAAGCTATCAGAAAGCAATTGTATTAACTGGAAAGGATGAAAACGGATCAGATCACATGATCTCAGTCATTCAAATGAGGAGGCAGTAAAGTTTATGCGTTTCCTTGCCTAGAACTTAGCACTCTAAAGCTACACCTGTATCACAGCATGGCCAGCGTTTCTAGAACAGGGTAGTGTTAAGTCCAACAACAATATTTATCTGTACTCCCCAGATCACCCAATCTCAGGGCTGTAAAATGGATATACTCAAAGGTGCACAACAGAAATGAAGACACTATAACTGAGTAACAGATAAGCAAAAAACCCCCCCAGATTTATTGGACAGTTCAGAAGTATCCACCAAATCACCCAACAGTTAGATATAAGTAAGATTAAACTTATTCCTACCAAATAAACCAAGTCACCTGTTTGAATCCCTCTTCATTTACTGGAGTCTATTTTAAAGAGAGAAATTCTGCTTTGAAAGCTGGCTACTTTTAAGGTGACAGACCTACAAGGAGCAATGCCAACTTCCTTTGCTTTTTCATTTTTCTGCTCCTCCATCTTTAGGCAGGAAAATATTGTCAACTATGGTCTCTACGCAGGCACTAAAGAACAAGATAGGAAGCATGCAAAAAGTAAGGCATTCCCCCTCCCCCCCCCCCCCCCCCCCTTAACTGGAGTGGGCACTGGCTTGGAACAGCTGAGCCAAATATTTGTATGCACATATATTTAAACAACTCAACTCTGGAGACGTGTAATGCAAGATTTAGCTGGAAAGAGAAAAATGAGGGAAGCTACTCTTCTTCAAGGAATAGAGTTTTCACATAAACCAGACTCCAATGCTGTCTCAAGTATAAAATCTCTCGAAAGTACAGGGCTCACTTTCAGATTGCCTTCAGTAACTGCCTTGCATACTTCCTGAAATGTAACAGTCCGTAAAACCACCACATCTGTGCAGCCTCTCTCATTAGTTTGTTCATACTACTTTTTCTAATTAATGCATGTATTAATGCATATAGTGTAGTGTATTAAAGTAACTGCTTAATTCTACTTCTGAATGCCACACTTAAAATTAAAGTACTTGATAAACTAGAGAAGCAAGAGCTTTATATGCACAGGGACACTTTTTCCAATAAAGATTCTCTTTGAAGGATGAGCAGATCTTTGAATAAACACCATTTGAACAGAAGGAAGAAAGGTTAACTAGGACACCACACTAGAAACGTATTTTAAAAGCTTCACATCTGTCAAGAACTGTGAACATGGAACTTGCTTTCACAGCTTCTGCCCTTATCAGATAAGCAACGAAAAAGTGCCTCCTGGACATTTTCTTGAATGATGTCTTGAAGTATGTCTCCAGAAAAAGGCAAACCAAAGTGATGACGCTAAGAAAGTTGAGCAATAAGAAACCCTACTTCAGCAGTGAATGAAGAAACTGCACATTTGCTGCTTTTAAAGCTTTCCTAAAAAGCAACCATGCAATAAAGAATTCATCAAGGTTCAAATACCACTGGTAATTGGGCTTGATATGATATTTAGTAAAGTAAGTTTGGTGGGGTTTTTTTTTAGAATTTAGTTTGCTAGTTTTGTTTCAACTTCTTCAGCTTCAAATTTTGGTTTCTGATTCAACTTCGTTACCTAAGGAAGGAGAAAGCTAATAATCCAGTCTTTCCAAGTGACATTAAGTCAAATGAACCTGTTACTGGAGCTCAGCCCCAGGCCAAATACATGAACTAAATACAGCCACTACTTGAAGATAGCCCTGAGACTTGCTTATGTGAACTAGTTGTTCTGGTCTGGAATTAAACAAATAGTCCCTCCCAGAAACATAATAATTTTCAAAAGGGATCATGATTATTCAGCTCTTTACAGACACCATGACTTGTACAGACCCTGACAATCTGGTTGTATTGTGAAGTTACAGTGTATTTGCTGAAATTTTCATAATGTTTCTGCCCCAGAACATTTACCTCTCTGGACAAGGCACTTTGTTAGAACCACCTTGGGAATAGCACTCCTAAATTAATCTCAGCTGTTTGCATGACGAAAAAAAAATTGTTTCAACCATTAGAATGACAGATGAAGCAAATTAACTGACTGGTTTACCTGCTTACAATTAGCAGTGGAGGGAGAAAAACCCAAGAAAAAAAACCCGTGCTTCTCAGAGTGGGGATACTAACCCTGAGATGGAACAAGACAACAATGGTCAGACATTCGGAAAAATAGCTCTAGGTCAGTCACAGGACCAGCTAAGGTCAGAGGATTAAGTATTCCCAGACAAGATGTTTCCCACTTCTGGTACTAGAGCAGTCTCAGACAGCCACACCTATGTCTAATTGTACCATACAGATTCCTATAAGTTTTGTATCTCTTGGTCAGAACCCCTTCCTCAAGGAGCGACTAATTGGAGAGGATGTGTGCCATTATTAATATTTGCCAAATAATGTAAGGTGAAGTCCTAAATTCTTATGACTCAACTCCAAGTAGTTGGGTTTTGGGTGTTTTTTTTCTTCAGAAAAATTTCAGTGCCTAAGCAGCACCTTGACGACATAACCCAAAGTGGAAGCCTGTTTATTGTCACCAACATTTAGATGCTTTAGGAATAAAGCAACTCAGATAATCCTTACTCAACATGGTAAGTGGTATCTCTTATAAAAGAAATTAAAATATGCCAGAGCTGACTTTCACACTTATATACAGAAAACATTATTCAGAAATCAATTCTGAAGACAAGATACACTGAAAAGCTCATCAGGTCTAATTAAAGACTTTTATACTCAAGACTTCTGGAAGTAAAGCTATTTCGTTATTAATGCAGACTTTTTGGAAGCAAGTCAACTATTCAGTAAACAAAGCTAGAAGCAATTTTTATTTCTAGTTTTTACCTGATTTTGATAGCTTCTTGTCTTGACAAAAGTATTTGCCAGTTGAACAGCTAGTTCTTCTGGGCACTAATACAGTAATTTTTCTTGGACAAAAATATTTCTTCTATCTTCAAATATTTTAACTGATGCCAGAGAATCTTCAGAGGATTTTCCAAAAGCTGTCTGGGTGATTAAGCTTATCCAGTGACATGAAATCATACTAACCACCTGAGAAAAAGGCTGAGACCTGAAAACAAGTTACTGCAGCACAAACAGGGCACTGAGGTTGAAGTTGCTCCTTGAACTGCCCATGGGGACACTTACCTACAGAGAGACCTTAACAAAGTTCTCCTCGTTTCATTAAGGGAGACACCTTGATTAATACAGCACACAGGGACAATTTCTATAAAGCAGCTAACAGCAGCTTACCTTGTGAAACTGGTTCCACTGTCTGTGACTAGTATAGCTGAATAAAATCTGGTTTTTTTCCCTTAAGTCAAAGTTAACTCCCAGCTAGATCTTAAACATGAACACGAACTTAATGCATGTTCTAAGGATAAAAACTGGTCTGCTTGAAGCCACTGATATCTCAAGATGAAAGCTTCCTAATGTGAGAGACTAACAAGCACATGCAACTTGCAGTAGTTTCATACAAAGTGTAAAAGTCACTTCAAAGCAAGCAATGTAACGAACGTTCTTAAGCTACTAAAAATATGCTATGCTTCAACACCTACTGAGTTAAAGTTTTAACTTTGTGCAAAAATTCAAATCTGTCAATTCAAATTTGCAGTCCCTTATAAAAACCTAAGCCATAGAGTCTCTTTAAGCCTCAACTGGAGTTTGTAACATTTATCAGATTTATTCTTCTTTTTGCTGACAGTTTGCCATGGTTTTGCATTTTCTCCCTATTTCTGTAAAATAGTCACCATCCCCCATGAAAGTTGTTTGTGCATGTTCTACCAGACTTCCAGCTAAAATGATGATCTCAGAATTTCTGAAGAAAGTGCATTGCAAATGTTTTTTATGCTTGCAAAGAAAATCCAGGCAGACAATAAACAGAAAAGAACAACACTCAAGATTTTTAAAAATACTACAAGTATATTAAATTCAGAGAATGCACAATTACCACGTTAAAATATCTTACTAGGCCTAAGCTAAGTATTCAATCATACAGCAAGTTTTGAAAACTGAGGCAGCAATTTACTGCTGTGAATTTGGCTCTACTGTCATTGCAGAGGAGGATCCATATTTAGCTCTGAAACATTATCAGTTAATGGATTGCCACATCATGGTATACCCAACGTGGTTTACCTGATATGCATCCTTCCGATTAAAAGCAGGTATAAACATTTGTTTCTCTGTATAATTGTTACAGTAAATTTTGTCTTTCAAGCTACAAAAACAGTTAAAAACAGCAGGACTAGAAGTAAGGCATGGAAATTTTCAGAGTCAAGGTACTTCTGTAAAAATGCAACTTGTGCAGCTTGGAAGTTACTTGAAGAATAAACTTGCCAGTTGGCTTAAACTACTCTTCTTTGGAAAAAGGCAGCCTAACTTCTGTTGCAGAAACAATTCCTAGCCTCAAATTCCATGCGTTATCTGCTTAACATCTGGCAATCCTAGCTCTACTCTGATTCTGACACTGGCTGCTGAACCAGCAAAGCCTTGTATCAGGTTTCCTTCTACCGACATAAGGCAATGCTCAGTTCAACTGCAATTCCAATACCACATGAATTTTTGTCCCTCTTGTATATTTTTCCCTATAACCCACATCTCTCATACAACCCTGGCAATGCCAGAGCTTGCATACCAAGGTATCATTACTTGTACTCTCCTCATTATTAAAAGTTTGGTTTCAATTCAGGTTTGTTTAGATTACTGATACACCATCAAGGCACAGCTATATGTATATATATTTTTTTTTTCCTTCATTGTATCATCTGTTACTGGCCATTTTAAGTCTGGCTGGTGTAGGACCATTACATACCAAGTATCCTTCCATAGTATGATTTACAGTAATTCTATTACGAATCAGGCTGGTAGCCTGAGAGCAGTCCTACAAATTCCCATATGTCATTTTAATTAAGATTAGAAGTTTTATCTGTTGAAAGGACACTGATTCTTTGCAAATTGAGAATACTAGCTACTAGCATTCATTAACAGGAATAAAATTAGTTCTTCCATGATAAATGAACCACACTAGCCAAGTCCCAAGTAATTGTAGCTCAATTCTGTTTTGACCTCTCAATCAATACTTCCCTAATAGAAACATGGTATTTGAACGTGAGCAAACGTCAAAGTCACCCAAATTATATGTAATTTCACAAAGAGTTCTTTTGTTAAAGCTTGAGACATCTGTCCTGAGGTTAGCTGAAAAAAGCATACACCAACGCCCAGCATTAACTACCATCTTTTGCCAAGTGGTTTTGCTACCTCTGCAATAATGGAGGTGCAACCTTAACTGTTTCTTTTCACAGTCAACTTCATTAGCTGAATCCACTGATGAGGGTGGGTTTGTAAAAGGTCTAAAATGCATAACTGAAATGGCCAAAACTTGTCCAGAACATCCTGTGCTGTTTCTGGCAATGAGGCAGTAGCATCTTGAACCTAGGGATAGCAGCTCCTCAGGTAACATCCAACTCACAAACATACCTTGACTAGCAGATGACCACTGTAGAAGTTGACCTCCACACCTCTGCCCGTATGCAGACGCACGTACAACTTGGTTGTTTCTGAGGCAACTGCTAAGTTGTCATAAGCTTCAGATGAGGGTATTAAAATAAATAAATAAATGAATGAATAAAAAGATCACTAAAACAAATGCTAGCTTACCTTACCATGCCAAGCTGTGAACTGTTGTAGTTCTGCATCTGCTCTGTGAGCAGTTGATGTATCTTAGACAGCCCCCAAAAAAGTCTCATTTAATGGGTCAGGAATTTCCAAGAGAGGGAAAAATCTGACAGTTATGAGCTGGAACCTGAAGGTAAGCAATTCACACTTGCAAGCCTGAGCTCACAGACGCAACGACACCTACAGAAAAAGCTGAATAATTTTAACCAAATGAATTTCAATCACACTCATCCCCCCACTCCGCTTTCTACTACATGGACTAGGTCTTTAGTAGAAAGTTACCAAATTAACGAGGGATAAACTTGTTTAATCAAGTCTCCACAAGAGTCTATTTTAATCATCTTAAGATCACTCTTGCTCTTGTTTAGGCCATACTTTTTCGTTCTTCTGCAACTTCAAAGCTTGCCATTTTCTGGAGAAACCTGTTGTACCTTAAGACTCACTTTGCTGTTAAGTCAAATCAAACATGTGCTTTGGTGAAGTAGCAGATGTCCAAAGCATACTGAAATTTAACAATCGGCTCCAGAGGTTTGGTTGGGAAGACCTTTCTAAATACAAATCAGATACAAATGTCTGGTGTCCTACGAGTCATCTATTATTTAGACTATGACAATCACCACAGCATTTGAATGAGTATTACTACTGCATCCTAAATCTTTTACTCAAGAAGAGTTTTACTTCCAGCAAGTTAAATACATGCATCTCAAAACAAACTACACTTTGGGCAAAGCGGGAGTGGAAGAATGACTTTTCAGCCCACCTTGACTGTTCCAGTGAAGCAAGTTTATCCTTCATGAAACTACAGTCTTGTATTTCCACATTGCTTAGGGTGCTCCCTATTTACCCAATGCGCCCTCTGTTTAGGTTCTTGGGATCTGTGACTTCAACCTTCTGTAGATAAGGCTGTGAATAGTTCCTTATTTTTACTTCTACTATCGCAGCAGATTCAGCATTCAGCTTGGAAAAGAGGTTTCAGCTTTCCTCTGTGAAACTTACAGCATCAAATTTCATTTAAAAAGTAGTCCACAATAAGATTAAGTAATGGAAGAATTACATTATTTTCAGGTAATATTTTCAAGGCTGATATATTTGTCTTTGAAAAAAGTATTTGCAAACTGCATCTTAAGATCTTGCCTCTGGCTAGGTGCAGGATGTACTTTCATTTAGCAAGACTACACATTGTTCAAAATATTAGTTACTGTAGTTAAATTAAGTCCAAACTAACATGCACGTAATGTTGCTTCTTCATCAGTTTCCTGGCTAGACAGGACCCAGATTTCTGGCAGAGAAGGAAAAGGTAGCATCAGGACTTCTTTTCTTCATCAAGAATAAAGCTGTACAACCTACTTGATCTTTTCATTCTAGGCTTCACATGAAATATTCTTATTTTCCTCACTCTAATTCTTACTCACATAGATAGAGCACTTTTCTTTTGAGATTATTCTTAGGAGTTTGATGAAGAGCAGCACATAGATCAGAAGGATGCCAAACACCAGCACATACAGTGGCCTAAAGCCCTTAATTGTGAAACCTTGTTTTCAGCTACTCAGCTTTTCACAGAACTTCAGCTATCACACTTAGGTTTTCTACGTGAGATCTCTGCCTGAACCTCAACCTAGCTTAGGGCGTTTCCTGAAATAAAAGGTTTAGGGAAACCAGAAAAAAAAAAAACAACAGAGGATCATTTAAAAAAAGCAATGGACTTGCTCAAATATGAAGAAAGGTAAAAAGGTAACAATTAAACTCTAAGGACACACAATGAGCACAAATAGGTATCATTCAGAAATGCTTATTTCTTTCTAGTATTCAGATACAAAAATCAAGTAGAAAATTTTACACCAGAAGTAAGAAGACCGAACATCCAGTTAAAAAAGGAGAATTATGAATGCCTGTTTATTATACTATAACAGACTTCTCACTATTGGCCTCCAAACTTACTCGATGCCCAGGATGATCTATATCAAGTAACAGGGTGTCTCTTCTTTGGCAAGACCCCACCTAATCTGCTACTTAAGTCAAAAAAAGATATCAGAAAAACGGAACAGTGATTCTCCAGCATGACAGTCAGCTATTGTTGCCTCTTCCAATGCTCCTCCTTGATGCCACAGGACTACTACATACTCTCTTATGTTCCACGAAGTGTTAAGATGATAATTTGACATCAGTTTCTAGAATCATGGCATATTCTCAAATACCTGACATCAGAAGTAGTTGGATTTTGAACACGACATTTCACACCACGCTAAGAACAACTAAGAACACCAAGTCCAAGGCATCTCACATTGTATGCTTGTATTCAGTGAATACTGTTGGTATAAAACTATATTGGAAATTAATCTATGGACCAGTATAATACGTGCAAGAACTCTGAAGGTGTAGTCACCCTTGCCAAGAACTAATTTCTGATGCTGCTCATCATAAAATCCATGCAAACACATAGCATTTGCTGTACACTTGCACCAATATAAACAACAGGCAGTGAATAACAAAAGGACCATCCCCTGAATGGGAATAAAACCACCATATTCACAGAATGCCTACTGCCCATCAATTCTCCATTTTAAACATGTCAGAAGGGTCACAGAAAGGCGGTATGATATATCCTTATACATACTAACTATATAAATGTAACTCCAGAAACATGAGTCAAGATTTTGCATGCAGTATTAATTTATACACTTTCCCAACCCCAAGAAAATCCTTCAACAATATTGTATGCAAAAAGCAATCACATGAAGCCAAGAAGGGTCTACTTATGGGTCATCTTGTACATCAAGCTTTCAGAATGTTATCTTGGAAATAGCTTCACAAGCAAAGATCAGAGGAGGGTTACTGACTGCATCTTACAACGTCCAACAATTCACCTTAACCACTTCACATTTGCAAGAGAGATTCCTGCACTGTATGTTGCTGGGCTGCCCCCACACTTAACTAACCACATAAGCCTGGATGTGCAGCCATGCACAGCTTGGTCTCAGCTGTAATGTCACATTATAAACAAATAATCTAATCCTAAATATTGTATTGCAGAGAATAAGATTGATTCTTAGATAACTTCTACTTAATAGATTACTTCCATTCCATGTCCCAGTTTACCCTTCTCCACATTCAGGAAAAAAACCAAAACATGTTGCAACTTTCCACTAGTCTTCTAATGAATCACTTTTGGGGGGGAAGTATCAGACCAGATGCTATAGAAGTTTGATTAACTGCAAGGATTGTACAACTGCACAACTTAACTATCAGTATTGTCTGGGTTCCGATGCAGTCCAAGCACCGTTTGGCATACTAGCTTCATCTTAAATAAGAAATATTGACCGTACATGAAACCTTTAGAAAAAACTGAAGAAGCTGGTCTGGCCCTGCAACTACCGAAAACACTTTGATTTCAGTGGTGCTAAGTGGCACACCTAGCAACGTACAGGTCCTCCTTCTGTCCCCTGTACCTCCCCTCTTGAACTCCACACAGGTAACTCACATATATCTGCAGTTCATCTTTAACACAGGTGTGGTGGTGCCCTTTTTGCTTCTTCCTGATATACAAAGAATCCTTTTTAGAAATTTCCCTTCATTGCAGACACGAAAAAAAAATGAAGGCACAAGTGGCTATGTTGCAGAAACAGGAGACTATGAGTGGAAAAAATAGGACAAGACTTCAAAAGCAAAAACCACTAACGCAGTGAAACAAAAAGAGAGGGTTGCAGGGACTATCTGTGCTCACAAGTTGTTTTACATTAACTGTAGAGGGGGCTAGCCAACATACATTATTTTGCATATAGATAGCAAATTAACTGAAGAAAAAACTTTTACCATCTAATTTCACATAAAGTTACGAAGTCATACTAAATGAGATATTGTGAAACTTCATCTTTTCCTTCAATCCAGAGTACCTACTGAAATCAAGAGTTAACTTATTAAGGCAACTAACATTCACCTCAATATCAACACATTTTGATGCAAAGACCACATTCTCCTCAAAGTTGCTATGCAAAAAGAATTATAACTACAGATCCTTGCTTTATCTTCAGTTATTAAAATAAACTGTACTCCTGTTACAATTCTTCAACACTGTCCAGAAATCTAACGATATACGGTTTCTCACAGCTCTACGATTAGAGTTATATTGAAAAATATTTCACGAATAAGTAACAGTGGCACACGATATCCTTTTTGCAGAAGACCTGGTCAAGTCATTCAGATTTAGGACACTGTCCTGTGTTGCAACAGCTGCAGGAATGATATGAAGTGATCTGAGAAACTAGGGGTTCCCTGAAGAGAATCTCAGGCTGGAGAGAAACATGAGATGCTGCTTCTCTGCCACAGGATGCAAACACCAGTCCATTAGAAGGGCTAGGCTCTCCCACGCCTGCACTATGGTCTGGCCTTCCTCCCTTGGCCAAGAATGAAATAACCATGTGTACTGTAATTGGCAGTCTCTTTTCATAGTTGCATAGCAGGGATTTACTTCAAATAACATCAAGCCCTTAGATTAATAACTAGAAAGCCGAGTGGGACAGCATACAAGATACTGTCAAATGCCTCCTCTTCCTCCTAGTTCAACTCTGAAAAGAAGTTCCTTTAACTCTGCTAGACACACTCCTGTAGGGTCTTATAGTAACTTTCACTCTACTGTTTCAGTAACAAAAAATTGCTATTAAAACACAGCTCTTGAAAAAAGAGCATCCTGATTAGCTAGAGGGCCCCCCAAATCATTTTATATTTCAAAAGTTGCCTAATAGGCAGATTTCCAACCTGGCGTTTACAGCCTTCCTCCCTTTCCTTGCTGCTAGAGGAGAGGAACACATAGTATGTCAGGAGCTCACAACAGCATACATAAACAGGCACACAAATTTAAAAAAAAAAAGTTTTTCACTTTTAGTTGTGCAGTGTGTCTTTAGGCATTCTAAAGCTTGAGACAAGAGCGTCAAGCCAGAACCTACTGCTGCTTTTGAAGGTAGCCTCAGTCAACTGTTTCATGAAGAAATGGTTTGTGCCAGTAGACAAGGTCTTTGACCTTCTCCAAATAGTACTTGCCTACTACAAGCACCATCAGAATATTGCTTCTACTATGCCCATCCCACTCAGTTTTCTTAGGGTTGACAGGCCCTAAGGAGAAAGTGATACATTAGATGCTTTAAGAGAAATACTAACACTCCACTGCAACCACTCCTGAACAACTCTGAAAACTCCATCAACTTGGAAACAGGTCCCCTATTAAGGGTATTCAAGTAACAAAAACCCCCCTTCCTTTTTCCCTACTTCATGCAAGAAGAATAGAAACAGACCATCTTAACCACGTCTGAGCAGGACAACAAAGTTTGCCTTCGAATATGAAGGTGTAGTTACTGTGGATACTCCTTCAACCTCTCTGAAAAAGGAGGCTGTCTAAAATATCCCTCCACCTGACCTAGATGCAACAGAACACAGCAGAAGCCTGCCCCAACTCAGCAGGGATTCAACGCACTGACATTACACAGCACACTTCAGTGTGCTTTTGTATTTGTTCTGAGGCAAAAGAGTGTCAGTGCTTGCAACCACAAGCTAAACATGAACTTCTGTTGCGTAGGGTATGCTTAGCATTCTGATACTGAGAGCAATACTGGTTAAAACTCACAACTTGAGCTTACCCTGAAGAACGCTCTCAAACATCAGTTATGTATCTTAAAGTCACCTAAGCGTTATTTAGACAGGTCAGTTCAGGACCCACCTACCCTCTTACCAGACACCCAAGGACAACAGAGTGCCTATTTTTATCTGCAAGATACCCTTATCCTGAAGAACACCTCTCCATACCTAACTTTGAGCAGCTAGCAGAGCTCTGCAGATGACAGGATTGGCGCTACAGCAGCAAGCATGGAGTACTCAAGTATTTCTGTGACTTCCCACATCCCAGACGATAGGTGGACAATTGTGTATTTTAGTTCCCAGTCACATTACTAACTGCTAGATCACAAGCTACAGTGTAGTCTTCAGCACACTTCCTTCCTCAGCCATACAAGTAGTTTCTTTCTCCTTTTGTAGGCCCTCACCTAGATTCCTGTCTGTTTGCCTCTGCTCCAGAAAGGCTCTCAATTAAAGACAGGCAGTTTTACTCTGCAAAACTGGCACAGCACAAAGAAATGTCATGGCTCACTTCAGATTATTTTTTTTATATATATATAAACTGTCCTACAGCAGAGCTTCAGAACAAAAGAGCACAATTTTAATTCCACTCAGAAAACTTATCTGGTGCATGTATATAGTAAGAGAAGCAAGATGCACAGTAGGAGACAGTAAAAAGACTACTGGGGTTCCCCCCCCAATACACAAGTTCTGGTTTTACACTTATAGTCTTTCAACTCTGTTTTGCAGATTATTTCACCCCCAGGCAGACGGGTGCTCCAAGTATGATCAGCTTTGCTACAAAAAAGATACACGACATTTACATTGTACAGTGCAACTCAAAACTCAGTTATTTAGCTACAGATAATCATAATGCTTTACACTACAGTTGCAAGTTGAACTTGAAGTAGTTCATGCCACTACAAGAAGCATCCCTGAAAACAAGCAGGTACCAAGGAATGAAACGCTGCATCTAATTAGTTAGAAAGTATCTTTGCAAAGCCTTTGATGTGAACAGCCAAGGTAACCTCTGCTACGCACTCAGCTCATTTTTAGCTAGAATAAAGTCCACAGGATAGACTTTGAGCTGGAGTAAAAAAAAGATGCGATGAATACAGAAAGTGAAAACACTTGAATGTAGCAAGTTGGGTTTGGGGTTTTTTTTTCTCCCTCCTCCACAAGCTTGCGATTTTAACACAGAGGCCAAGTCATCAAAAAATGATCATTTGATTCATTTTGCAAGTTTTCCATGGAGGATAAAAGAATCCCTTTCCAGAGAAAAGTACACTTGGTTTTGAATGGTTACTATATAAGACAACGTGATTGCTTATTTGCCTTTTAATTTATGAAAAGGAGAGTGCTTTGTGTCTTCTTTTTTATACGAGTAATTTCAATGTATATTTTACCATGAGAGAGTACTGGAAAGTCTTTGTCATACACTGTCTACACATTTCACACTAGGGCAGGATGTAGCTGTTATATGCTGGAAATAACAAATTACACTAATAAAAACATCTAAATGCAAGGACACACACACAGGACCTGTGCAATTTTCAAGCTGGGCATCTCTGAAATACTCTCTCCCTTGGAACTGTAATACCTTACTATCATTCCCCAAAGCAGTATAGAAAAAGCTATGGGTTTTTTTTTTTTTATAATCTGTGAAAAGGACAACCAATCCCTTTAAGATGGAAAAGGGAGTAAAACCACACTGATCTTTTTTGCAGGAAACCTTGGTTTATTATCCTCTTTGTAATCTGAGGCCAAGGCAAAAACACTCGGATTTGGTTTTATTCGACCCCTTGCAAACTTCGCTTTCCTTTCACCACTGCTTCACCCGCACACGCAGGAGGGTACGAGGTGCCTCGAGGTTATGACACGGGTTTGGCGCAGGAAGCATCAGTCAAATTCTTCCATTTCCTTTGACACGGGTGCGGGGTTTGTTTAGACGCGACGAACATCCCCGTCATCCCCTTCTTTTTATTCTGTGACAAGCCGGAGGGGAACCCGCTGAGCACGACGCTGGCCGCTCGTCCCGCTCCGCGGCCACCCCAGGCACAAGCACCGCCGGGTCGCCCAGCCTGTGCCCCCCCCGCCGCCCCCCTGCCTCGCCCCCACACACCGGCCGGAAAGAGCGAGCAGTTTCTCCCCGACGACCGGACTAGGTGGGGCTCGGACTTCCCGCTGACAACGACGGCGGCGGCGGCAGCTGGGGACCGTCCCCTTCCCCGCCCGCGGCGGGGCCGAGCCGGGCGTCACCCGCCCCTCCCCGCGGCCGGCCGGGCCCCACGTCGCGGCCCCGAGCCGCCGGGGTTACAACTTTCCGCTTCCGCTCTAACTTCTGCTCCGGGGACCGGCGGGAGGGGGGTGGCGGCGAAGGGCAGGGCCCGGTCCTCGGCCAGGTTGGCGGCGGCTACCCCTCAGCGCCCCGCTCTCCCCCCACCCCCCACCCCCCGCCGTGTCCCCCCGTGCCTGAGGCCGGACGAGGCGGCGGCTCCCAGTTCCTCCTCCGCCATGTTCCAGGCTCGCGCCCCTTCCCTCAGAGCGCGCCGCTCCCCGCCGCTGCCGCTGCTCCCCGCTCCCCCCCCACCCCCGCCGCCGCCGCCGCCGCCCCCACCGGCCCGTCCCCGCCCCGCCGCGCCACCTGTACCAGACACGCCGCTCCCCACCCCGCCGCCACAGCGGCCCGGCCCGCCCTCCCACCCCGCCGCGACCTACCGGACAGCGCCTCCGCTCCCCGTCGCCGCCTCGCCGGCCGAGCCCGCCGCACAGCTCCGCACCGCGCCGCTCCGCCCGCTCCCCTCGGCTCCCTCTGGCCGCCTGTGCCGGGGCGCGGCTTGGGGCCGTCGCCGTGACGCCGCACGCCCAGCCTCGCTCTGGCGCGGCGGGGGCGGCGCGGAGGGGAGGGGTGACCTCGCCGCTCCGCTCCCCCTGCGCAGGCGCGCGGCGCGGCCCCGCGGCACCACCCCTCCCCCCCCCCTTCCCCACCCCGCGTTAGTGCGGGGCGGCCTGGCCTCCGTAGGGCACTGACAGATAGACAGACAGACACCCCCAGGCCCGGAGGGAGGGAGAGATGGCGGGAGGGATGGCCGCTGCTCCGGCGGCGCTGCCCTGACTGGAAACCCCGCTGGGAAGGGGGGCGGGGCGGAGCGGTCCTCCCCTCCCGCCGAGCGGCGCTGCGGCCTCCCCCGGCCTGCCGCCACCGCCCGCGGTGACAGCCGGGCCGGGCCGGGCAGGGCGGGAGGGGGCGGGACGTGTGAGCCGCCGCCGCCGTCCTCGTGCACACGCCCCTGCTTTGGGCTCGGGGGCATTTTTACTGGGGGATGGAGCGCCAGCAAAACGCGCGGTCTGGGAGAGCGGGTTAAAGCTGGAGATCAGAGTCCTGGGTGGCCTTGCGGTGCCAGGCCTCTGATCTGGACTCTGATCGCCAGCCCTGTCACGTTCCCAAAGACACCACAGGGGAACGAACGCCTGTCGGGATAGCGCAGCCCTCATCTCCCAGCTGCTCATCGGGATGATGAGGTCTGTCTCCCCCCTAGTTCTTGTAAGCCCCAAGCAGGAGCCGTAGGTTAGTTACAGCTCAAAGGTAGGTCAAAAGCGCATTCAGGTTGCTCTAAGTTAACACAGGACGTTGAGAGCTGGAAACAAGTACCAGGGCAGTATTTCTTGTATTTCAATCTATTGGTGAGGGTGTTTTAGAAATGCAACTGTTTTTATGTGGATTATTATGCCTTCAGATGTGAACACCCTATCATTAGCCCCACTGATACAAAGCAGGATGCCCATTGCCTGCAAATAATTACAATATTTCTTAGCCTTTCTTGTACGTTAGTCCTAAATAACGTAAGCCATTCTTTTTCTGAGCATCACTAGTATTTTCCAGTTACAAAGGGTTTAGCTGATAAAGGTTAAAACTAAATAAGCATTTATGTGTTTAGGAAATACTTAGTAAGCAAATAGTTAACATGGTACGTTCAGATAAAACTTTTGCTCAGAGGAAGTCCACAGCAGCGTGTGTAAAACTGACAGGAAGTTGCAGTGAGGCTTCTGGCAGGGAGAGTGGGTGTGGAGGAAGCACAGGCTTTCTGTTTGTAGCACAGAGATAGAAGAGGGATATAAAAATAAAAAAAAAAAAAAAAAAAAAAAAGAGAAAGATTACATTTCCCGAAGTTGGATGATGGAGAGTCCCTTGCTATAAATGTTTGGAGTCCGTACAACTTCAAATGAATGTGTGGGAGACATTAGAGCTTAGAGCAAACAGAGTCAAAGAATGACGGGAGAAATTAACTGCCCTTGGTAAGAGCAGCTTCATCTAGATTCAAGGCATCCAGAAAGTGACGCGTTTAAAAAATACTTCTCTTTAGAGTGTTGCTCCTAAATCCCAAGCGTCATAAAAATCTCCTCCAAAGTCCAGGCAAATCTCTTGGCGTTTTACAGCTTAAAGCCTTGTGCAGTACTTTGATAATCAATCCCTGTAAATGACGGATAATGCAAGACAGCTCAGGTTGTGAGAAATCAAGCACATAGAAACCAGTTGTTTCTCAGTGGGGTGTCCTGTGCGGGCAAAAAACATGAATGAGAGATGTCAAAACACATAAAATACCGTCTCTCAAGTAAAAATCATGAAACCATCTATTGCAATTATTAGCTATGCAGTATGTTTACTCGCCAGACAGAAAAGTGTTTCTGTTTCTTCAGTCTTTCTGTCAGTAGTTATTATTATCAGCTTCCAGAAATATTCATTGTACATCGGAAAAGAACAAACAGAAAGATATATCCTCTGCCCTCACAACTTTCTTCAGTGAACTAGATTAATCACAAATAACAAGCAGTGTTCCCGGAACAGATGTGTGTCATGACCGTAATAATATTCTACAGTGTGCCTTTAGTTTCCCTGTGTTTTATAGGCAGCGGGGCAAATACTGCTCTTTGCTACACAACAAGAAAACAGGAAGGGGCCTTTGGGAGCCTAAGTAAATGTTCCACTAGTAGGTCTTGGTGTTTTGAGTTTCATACAGGAAAATCTGAAACTCAATATTTTAAAAGAAGTGTATATACACATATATACACATATGGTTTACTTAATATAGACATGCTTGGAGGTTGATCGCTGTAACTAGAAGAAATAGGCAATTAGGATCCATTTGGAGCAAGAGATGGAGCGTTCCCTTTTCCCAGCTCTCTCAGCCACATACTTGGGGCGTAAATTGGGCCCTTACATTTGGATTTTCCTATGAATCAGCTGGCTAATCCTCAGCGCAATTCTTAAACCGGCTTTACTCATATCAGTGTGACTGGCGAATAGAAATTGGTGTGCTTCTTAAGCATCCTTACCCAGTACTCCACAGGGCTTGTTCTGCTCAGCTTGTTGAGCATTTCACATGTGCCTGAGCTGCTTGCTGATGGTCACTCAAGCAACTGTGCCAGTGCGGAGGTGCCCTGTGACAGAGCAGCTCCCCAAAGAACCGTGAATAGGGAAGAAATAGGGGAGGTAGGGCCAAGGTGCTGTTGTATCGAATAGGAACAATACAGCTGTATCAGCTTTCCTGCTTAGTGGGCCTGCCTGTGCCAAGCATCGTTCTGGAGTTTTTAAAAGAAGGAGGTCAAATACCCAGCTGCCTGCTTGCCAAAGGAAAGAACAGCAGAGACCTGCTTATTCCCATGAACCTTAATGAGAAATAGACCCTTCCAAAGCACTGTACCACTTGTCCTTTGGGCTGCGACTTCCCAATGTACCAGTTGTGTGCCTGTAGTTCAAAAACCTCTTATTTCAATGACCAGTGCTCAGCTGGAGCTGATTCAGCCTACTCATCACTAACACAGTGAGCTGGCTGATAATGTCATGGCTGTTGTGAGGAACAGCTACCAGGAAACATAGAAGATCCCCTCTGATGGAAGAAGAGGAAGAAAATACTGACAGATCTTGTTAAAAAGTTCTGTGGAATTAGTGGGGGGCAAGGGGGAGTTGATAGATTATTTGGGGAAAACAAAGGAATATTTTTTTTAAACAATGCTTGAATAAAAGCTTGACAGGGTGGCCTTTGGTCACCTCCATATAATTTTTCTAACTTTGCCTGCATTGTTTTCACTGGGGCTGCATGGGTGTTGGAGCAAAGAATGTGGCTCTATGTGTACTGCAGTTTCATTACTCCTGAAATACAGCCATCTCCGGGACAGAATGCAGAGCTGGCCTGTGCCAGCAAACTCTGAAGTTTAATGGGCATGTGGTGCCAGGGAATGTTGTGCTGGCTGCATGCCAACTAGCTGTGAACTCCTCTAGAAATTTGTCCTGAAGGGAAAAGAAATGTCATTTGGTTAATCTAGGAGGATGCCCTGCTTTCAAAGAGGAAGCACAGTTCTTGTCTTTTCTGGTGAATGGACTGAAAGGGGTTGATTCTTAGCTCAGTGACTTGGTTGTTCCAGCAAGAGAGTGTTTACTGGATCAGAATGTGCTTTGGATTCTGAGAGCAATAAGGAGACAGCATCTCCAACACTGAAGAAAAATGTCTGTTATTTTTGAGACATAGATGCGTGAGATATCTTTATCAGTCTTTATCCTTCAGCATGATTTTCGTTTGGTATTTCTCCACGCTCAGAAGATTTAGCCACGTAGAGTGAGAATACCTGCCTGCCTGCCTGAATAGCTCCTTGAGATGTTTCAGAGATGTGTCTTCCCCTGCAAACTCGATGCAATTTCTCTGTGTCTTCATATCTGTTGATACAGCTTCAGCCTGAGATTTTTACACTGGTAATTATCAGTTCTACCAGTTCATAATTTTCACTTCTGATGTAGCTTTCATTGTGTAGTTCTGCACCTTAACCTCTCCTCATTGCATCTTTTTGATACGTTGCCATTTACTGATCAAAGTTGTTTAAACAGGGGTTTAATCATAAGCTTGACTGAAAGGTAACTCCAAGATTTTTTTCCCCCAAGTCTTTTTTTACTTTCCATATGTTTACCTCATTTTTGAGGAAAATCCTCTGTCAATTCTCTGCTCTTCCTCCTGCAAACTATCTTCAGTTAATGCTTTTTCCTGTCTCCTAGGGATGTTCCATGACTCTTTTGATTTATCTGCCAATATCTCTTACTGGGCTAACCCTTTTCCCTGCTGTTGGCCCAAATCCTACTATTTGTTCGCATAGTATAGCCTTCCCTTTATCTTGTGATTTGCCTCCTGCCCCACCCCATGATAACTGCTTTGAGGAGCAAAATTTGCCTTTGTTTTTCTAAGCTAGGGAAGAACAGGCAACGGACGCTACTGCAATCTGAATTGTAAATGTCAACATTTACTTACAGGGGTCTCATTTTTTAATCTATTTTCTCCTGTCTTTGAGACGCTACTCTTTATATCCCTGCAGTTACTTCAGATAAAGCATGGAATACCTGTTTCACAACATGGCTGTTGTGAAAGCACGGTACTCTGAATTGCAGAGAGATTCAAGAAAATGCCTTGAGCTCTGGAATTTAAACTCTTAAAACCAAGGATTAATTTGGTAAAAGGAAAAGCCTACTTTATTTTATCCTGTGTTGAAAAGATCTTTCAAATTGTGTTGGACAACCAGCTGATCAGATAAGGAACAGGATTGTCACAGCAACATACGTGTTTTAAAAGAGTAAATGAAGAATAATGTATCCAATTGGAACTAGAGAGGGAATGTAATTACCTGGAGCAGAATCTGTCCAGGATATGGGCAAACACTTCTCTTAAAAAAAAAAAAAAAAGTAACACGTTTTAACTATTTAAAAGCTTCGGAGGTTTTACTCCCCTCCTTTTCCAGGAGAACACTTTTAGCAGCACATGATGCAGAAAGAGGATTGCTACCTTCTGAATCACCAGCTCCTGTGATACCTGGAGAGTTCTTTGAAGTCATCCCCAAAAGGCCTGGGTGCAACAGTAGTTAACTGATGATGACTGATATGTTCACAATTTAGATAACATGGCAGTATAAAGTTCTAAACTAACGCTTAGTTTTGCCCATTCATAGCTCTGCACTCCACTGGAGAATGTCATTCTTCACCCTGTTACCAGCTATTTTAGAATAATGCGTTGAGCAGAGTAGAACAGCCTGAGCAAAGACAGCACAGGGACCATAATGGTAGTGCCAATCGTGTATATGGGAAGTGGGTACTTTTGACTGTGCTTTACCAGAACGTGAAAGTACAGAATTTTGACTTGCAAAAAGTGTGTTTATAATGATAACTGAATGTCAGTACCAACATTTTAACTATTGTACCTTTCTTTTGTTCTTTGTTATTTTCTTTTTCGTTGTTACTCCATCTTTCAGAATAACTCATTTATATCCAGATTCAGACTACTGGAGACAGAGGAAAAGTTACCGTTGATTTTAATGAGCTTTATACCAGGATTTAAATTCAGTCCTTGAGGGATGTGCAACGTCTAGCAATATGTATGTTTAAAATATATATTCACTTCTGGTTTACATCAATATTAAGACAGGAGCAAGTATATTTAATGATGACAGGTCTAAAAATACTTGTTATTTTTTGTCCTGCTTCCCCCAGCAGCTGAATTATTTCCCAATTAATGTAGCAATTTACACTGAAATATAGATATGATTTTTCTCTGCTTCCTTTCATTTCTGTCCACTTCAGAATCAAGGCTTAATTAACACAATGGGCCAAAAGCATTCACAGGGATCTCTTGAAATCATTAGTTATGTTAGCAGTTCATTAGTTTTGGTAGTCGGTTTGGTTAGAAGAACAAAATGTACAGCACAGAAAGGAGAATTTATTTAATAACTTCGTTAGATCGTTTTCTCCTAAGCTTGCTCTGTAGATATGGCCGTGTTCTGCCATATCTTTCCTCTGGCCGTGGAAGCTGTTGCTGCAACTACAATCAGGAGAGAGGTCTTAATGAGTACTGTTAAAGTCTACACCAAGGAATACACATATTCCTCACCTTTTAAAGCTAGCCAAAAAGCAGGGTAAGTTTTTTGACATTAATCTTTTTTTCAGCAAGAATGCATTGTGGGTTTTTTAGCTGGTAAATATTTATTTGTTTTACTTCTTTCTTAACAAGTCCATAAACGGCAAACCCCTCAACCAGCCATTTCAGTAAAGTGTTTACCACTAATCCAACTGTATATTTTAGTTGGAGGGTAATATTTTAGTGAAACTTTGTATTCCCCAAATAACCGATGTAAAAACAGGAAAATGTTGACAAGCGTGCTGATTTTGGATGAGTGCGTGTATTCAAATCATCTCCAAATAAGTTGCTACATCTGCCATTGGACATGGCTCATAGTCTGATCTGAAAAAGTTCTGGTGTTTTTTCGTGTCATATGGGCGTTGATGATCAATGGCGTCAGAGCTGTGCAGAGACGTGTTGGTGCCCCGCTCTGCCTCCTCTCGTTCCCTCTTGCCATACTCTTTGCAGCTTGCTTGGTTCATTGTAGCCCACCTTTCGCAGTGGTTTATCAGCTAGTAGGCCTACAACCTATTTGCCCCTTTCTGCTGTCACTTTCAGAAGAACTCAGGGGTCAAATCCCTTCTTGTTCCATGACTGCCCTGAGGTTCTGAACAGGTTATTTGTGTAATAGATTTATTTTATGAATCCTTTCTTTTTACTACTGTTATACTATGCAGTTCTGCTGAACTTCAAATTGAAGATTTCATAATATCCTATTCCCATGAGATGTCTGTGTTGCTACATTCAATTTTTATCAATAACAATACGCATTTGAAATGCAAATGCTGTCTTCCCCAAACCCTTCTTACAAATTCAGAACCGCTCCAAGGTCCCAAGCCTTTTAACTACCTCTGCACTACACAGAATCTTCTACTACAACCTCGAGCAGCATAAAATTTATTCTGATTTGAGCTCTAGACAGCATTTTAACATTCAGAGGAGGCTGGTTAAAGAGGAGCCCTGTGAATCATTACCAAAGATAGGGAAGGAGTGGAAGCTTTGGCCCATTGTTGCATTTCCTTGTGTGAAGGCGATACTCCGGTTGCCCTGGTGCTGAGTTTCACGTGCTAAGGTCATACTCCACTGGCTACACTAGTTGTGCAGCTGTGTGGCATTTCAAAATACAGTTCAAGGGAAAGAAGACAGAGGGCCAGGATTCTAATGATACAAAATAAAAGAAAACGTCTAGTTTGTTTTTTCTTTAATGGTATTGCCACTTAAGTATTTAGTTTTGCTCCCTGCTTTTCATAATTCTTGTTTTCTATTTTCTTCCTTTTCCTTCCATTCTTCCTTTTCCTTAAAAAAAATGAACAAATTAGGGGAGTTTCAGATTCCAGTGAGGACACAATGAATTGCAGTAATGGATTTCATGCTGTCTTTCTCTAACTCATATAATTTCATCTAAGCTTTATTATATATCATTCCATTATTTTATAAAACAGCAACTTTCCCCCTCCCCCCTTCTTCTTCTCTTTATCTTTTATCTTGTCTCCCTTTTTGCTTTAGCACAGCAGTTTAAAGACTGCAAGTTAGTTCTGGGGTGGGGTTGTGTGATATAATCAGGACAGTCTTTACATTTCCTTTCATCCACTACAATACTGAAATTTGTGCTCAGAGGTCAGCATTTACACTTACCTTATACTCCTCCAATGATGTAAAAAGATAGGACTGTAGCTTTTTTTCCTGAAAACACTCTTAGATTAGCACCATGTTATTTAACAATTTTGGTACGTAACAGTGGATTCAGAGAAAGAGTGCCTTGGACATAACAGTCATTTTATAACCAGTTCTTGCGAGTAGCTTTTTATCGTTTAAGTGAATTTTTTGTCTGTCTTTGGGTATTCTGTAATGGAGGAAAAGCCCCCAGGAGGGAATCCTTCCTTTTATAGAATAAGTTCTGAGCCACTTCAGGCTTTCCCAGGTTGGCCCATGTCCTGCTCTCCCTGTATCTGCCCTGCTCCAGGCATAACATCATATTTTAGTTCCCAGGAACATTCTGTGCATGGTTTAGGCTGTTCGTGAAGGATTGCAGTATATGGGCACATGGACTCTAGAAAGTGAACAGAGCTGCGCACATTATTTAATGTACACAGAACACCGAGTGTCATCAATTCACTGGGTGAGTAATTCTCAGCATTTTCCATACTCAGGATTTCTGCTCATCTAGCCAGGGTTTGATTAGACGGCTCTCTCAGATTGCAGCATAGGGAGGACAGTCAGTCATGACTCCTTGCCAAATACATACATTTGTGACACCTGTGTTGAAAAGCTGTGTGTGTACTTGTCCAAGTTACACTCTGGAGATGTATTTTTTAAGTGCTCTGTAATAAGCTACCTATTCACAACAGAGTCATGAACGATTCTGTCATATAGATGCTTGTCAGCTCGTTACAGCTCATTTCAGGTTTGTTAGTATACCTCCAAGGTGGCTTGGCCCATAATTAGGAAACCTAAACACCACTAATAAATCTCAGCCTCATTTTCTTTCAGAGTGTATCAGGGGTGAAAAGCTTGCCAGCTGAACCTATACGGAAACTGTCACTTCCCTAAAGGCCAGTTGAAAACACATCATATACCCAGTGTCCTGTGGTTTGGCGCCAGTATCACATAAAATAGATTCCAGGTAGTTACATGGAATTTGTAAGATGGACAGATCAACCTCAGTTCCGCCCTCCTATATATGCAATCACATAATATATAAACAAATTTAAAAATTCATCAAAGGATATTGTTAAATACATGTACAAAGTGAAATTGAACTAATTATTATTATTTGCTTACCCACCCACTTCATAAACAGTATGTTTGTCCTCCTTATACACGGAGGCAAATAAACAAATAAGCGATTTTTGAGACATCAGTTTCCTAATAATTTGTCCACATTTCTAATAGTTTTTGAGTGACAGCACTAATATTATTTGGGAAAATGCACTGTACCTATATACATGTAAACATACAGTTAAGATTGCTCTGGGAATCCTATTTTTGAATTTCCACACTTCTTTGCAATGAAATGTTTGACCTTCATGATGTATTAACATACAGATTTTTTTTTTTTAATTTAATATACCGATGAAATTGGGGCAGAGAACACAGATGACTGCCTCTGAGCCCTCGGGCTCCTGATTATCTCAGGATAACTGTGCCTTCCTGGAGTTGCTCAACTGCTGCATTAACAGTCTTTTACGGTGAAGAAAGCAGCATTAGATAAACATCATTCAGAAGGGTATCTCTAATTGTTTGAGCCTACAGAAATAATTTGCCCCAAGCATCAGCAGTAGCTAGGTGCGGTTTTCAGATCATCAGGAAGTATCCTTGGCTAGTACCAACTCAGTGCTGCATCACCCTCTTGTTTTAACTGACACTGAGTGTATCACTTACTCATTCTAACGTATTTACAAATCTTGATTAAGTCACAATAGTTAAATGTCAATATATTCATAGTGGTTTTATAGGCTAGGGGTTACCTGCCTTTTTTTGTGTGTGTTTGAATACCTCATCCCCAAACAGTAAAGGACATTTAGTTATGCCTGGGTGTTGGCCAGTGCCAGCAATAGCTGCCAGCAGCTGAGAGTGGCACTGGGAAGATGCAGCGCTCAACAGAGGCATCCTAGTAGGTATCTTCACTCCCTGATTAAGCAGCTTTTTGAAACAAGCCACCATCATTGTGCATGCAGTCGTGACAGAGAGCAGATCTAGCGAGTGAGGAGCTTCTAAGCCTCACAGGGGCACGACATGGATTCAAAAGTGGCCAATAAATCCACTGGAGCAGGAGACCTTGCGGTTGTCCTCTCTGTGTGTTGTTGACAAGGCATGTTTTGAAGATGACCCTTTTTGTCTCTCAGCTTCACGTTTTCAGTGTGTGTTTGCTACTTTTTACACATCCACCATTTTGTCCTCCTGCCTGTGTCACCCAAATCTTCATATAAACATCCTGTAATTTTCCCCTTGCTCAAGTTCAGAGGCTGTGCACCCCGTGTCTCTGTGCCTGGAGTTCATAGCTCACGTAACTGTCAGCACAGAAAATGTATATATAACCCCTACAGGAAGCTTGGCAAAGTAGATGTGTTGGGGTGCTTGGAAACTCCAAGTGGAAGGTCTATCCCACATAAGGGAGGCCACTATTGAAGTAAATGATATCTATTTCTCCTACGTAAAACTAGGGAAAGATTGGTTTCCTGGGACCTTACTGTATTTCCAGATTAATTGCATCCAAATGAAATAGAAGGTGCTGATATTATACTGGCAATATCAGATGTTCCTGTTTCATTTAATGAAAGACAAATTCTGTTATATTTCCCCATGAATAACAAATGGCCTGATGGCAGTTCCTGGATGTTGGGATCTATTTGAACACAGTCAAAATCAAAGTCATTCTATGAGGGAAAAAGAAGAAAATATAGTTTGATTTTTACTTTCTTTTTCTTTTTGGGTAGTTTTATGTTAAGATGTCCTCAAAAATACTTAATCACTAACAATCTGGATATTGATAGAGTATCCATAGCACTGACTCGCCATCAGAATCTATGTCTAGGCTATGTTTTATACACTGTTTTTATTTAGATCTTTGGTCTTGTTTTGTCTCCAGGGAATGTCATTTGAACTAACATAGCTCCTTTTTTATATTTCTCAAATCTTTATGCATATGTGTCTCAAAATATCATACCCTATGTCACAGTATCCATCACTCCCTTGTGCATATATGTATCAAAGCACATACACATATACTAATATTTGCCATTTACTTATACCACACACATTATTTTAATGACATGATACATATACTTACACATACCTATAGCATATATAATTATTCTATAGGGCTATGTAATAATAATTACAGTTGTGTATAAATGTATGTGATGAGAAAGTTCGTAAGAGGATTGTAACAACACGCTAGTTGTTACTAGTGGTACTTATTTGCAGAGAGAAAATTAACCAAAATAACTGTAGTGGATTACATGTGCCTGAAAGTAGCTGTCCTGGAATTGTCATTATAATTCAAATTCATACCTTACTTTAATCCAGAGAAATGTTACGAGGTACAGAAACCCCACTGTTATTACTTATAGATTCCCCACAAGTTGAGAGATGCATGTTGTGAGCATTTTTCTGTAGGCAGAAGTTACTGTACTTTTTACAAAGACAGCACGTTGCCACAGAAAGGCGTTAATGCTTCTGCTCTAACGTTGTGGTTTGTGAACACTGATGGCTTCTGAAGCCTCTCCTCTTCCCAGAGCGAACACTCACAAATCTGCTGTAGGAACAGATAAATAGCTAGACTTCAGTCCTAGCTGGCTTCCACTCCTCTGAACGGCTCATTCAGAAGCACTCAGCTTTACAGACATTTTATCCTGAGGCTTTTATCACTGAAAGGATGTGGGGACACGACTTCCCTGTTCCCACTGCCGGCTCCCCAGGTTGCGCATAGATTCTGCTGCCACAATAGGCTGTAGTCATGTTTCAGCAGCAAAAGCAAAACAGGCCATAGCTACAACAAGCAGAGAAAGAGGAATAATAATGATGACCTCAGCTGTTCTCAAGCTGAGATAGGTCCATGAAGTGCCACTGGTATTTTAGTTGCAAGATGACGATATGTCAACTTGTTTAAATGATACAAAGTAATCCATTATAATTATATGGATTAAAATGAGATGGATGGCGAACCAAACACTTTTGCATCATAGATTTTGGCTGTGATGTTTTAAGGTCTGAAAATAATTTGTTTGGTCTTTAAAAAATATTTCTATCAGTGCAAAGTTTAGCAGTTTAATGATACTTGCATTCTATGCAACACATATTCCTCCATTTAAACAAATCGAGGGTCTGATCTCATATTTACAACCAAGCTAAAACTTTCAGAGCTCTGAGTGCACAAGGAATGCATAATCAGATTTTAAGAGACTCATATCTTCAGCTCACAGCTGCCTTGAATATCCCTTAACAACATCTATTCCTGAGGCTTCCTCCCAGCTTGGAGGGAGAGGAAAAGATATTAATTAAGGGTGCTATGCCAGTTCATACCAGCCAGAGATCCAACCTAATAGTTATAGTCCACAATAGAAAGAAGAGTCTTGATGGAGATCTCCAGGATACATATGCTAATTATCCCGAAGATAATTACTGGGTGCAATAGCAGGAGACGATGAGTACTCTTTACTCACACTGGAACCTGTGGGCCAAGTGTAAAATGGTGCCGGCTCCTTTCCTACTGGCTGATAAAGTATTAACGTGAGTATCAAAGATAGTCGGCACTGCTAAGGGAAAAGCCCTAGATGAAAACAGCATATATATATTAACCAGCAGGTCTTTTGAACAGAGCAGGAATTTTCAGATTTATATTGATGGCCAAAAGGGGTGCAAGAAACTCGCTGTTGGATTTCTAGTAATGAAAACTATATCCCTTTCTCCTGTCCTGCCACAGTAATGTAATATTTCTTCTGGGTTTCTCCAGTCCACATGTGCTGTATTGTGCCCACAGGGTTTTCCCTACGATCAGTCTGAGATGTCAGTCTGCTGAAAGGATTCTTCTGGACCAGAAGACAGCTTGGCAATGTGGCCTGTTGTGGCCCTCCTGCATATCTTTAGCCCAAGTGTGACAGAAGCCTTCCTGAATGCCCTCAGTACATTTATAGCATAGGACACTACAACAGTGAGAGCGGGGTTGTGAGCTTAAATAGAAGTTTACTCGGTCATCTAATACATTTCTGACAGGATTTAAGAGCACAAGCACATATGAAATGCCCTGTGAGGTCAGACCAACGATCTGTCTGGTCCTGTATTCTGCCTTTGACACAGACGGGAGATATTGTACAGGTAGAAAAGCAAGTGAGCCTTGGTGCTCTCTGTGGTGCATTCCTCGCATATAGCCCCAGCATCCAGAGCTGTTTTACTGGGGGTGTTGGAGGGTACCTGGTGCTTTTCGTACTAATTTATGGACCTCTTGCCTGTGCATGTGTTGGAAGTTGTTCAACTGTTGTTCAGCTGAAATCTGACTACATATCTGAAAATACTTGAAAGGTTTGTCACTTATGCACTAAATAGTTGCAGTTTTATCAGCATGAAGACAAGTCGTAGGAAAAGACAGAGAAATCAGTTTCTCTCTCTTGCTTCTTGGTCTGTATCTTTTCCCTTTAAATTCCTTGGTTCCATGTCTTATTTGTAGCATTTCATCATATTACTGTTGCTGTCTGAGTCTTGCAAGATTCCCAGTCTACCTCTTTGTACACTTTCTTTCTGATTCCTGAATGTCTTTTGCATATTAGATTTTCACTATTTCTTTTCTATTCTTTTCTGGATCTTGTACTCATGTTTCATTTCGTAGCACACATCCATCTTGTAAACAAACAGCTTTATCTTAATTACTTGCACTGTACTGCAATTATTTCACAAAGTTTTTTCAAAATAGTTCTCAGAAAAAAATAATCTGTGACCCTTCGTGTTTAAACTGGGTATCATATGTGGCTTCTCACGTGGTTTTCTCAACTGAAAGGCGTGGGAAAGAGTTCTCAAACAAATAGTGGTGGCTTTAATACATGGGACAGTCGAGATAGGTGCCTGCATTTCTGTTATGGTTGTCAATAGAAACACTATGCAAGATACAGAGTTATGGGGAGGGGCAAAGCCAAAATTCGGAGGTAATCTGATCCCTATCTGTCACTACAGTCTTTTTTTGACCTTTAAATGTTATTAAGTCTCAGTGGCCAAGTGAGAAGGCACCCAGACAGGTGCCTGAAGCGGTCTCAGGATTTAGTGCCACACATCCATCCCTCACTTGTAGATAAGTTGTGCTCACTGCAAGATCAGGCTGGTGAGAGCCTCCTGCTAGAGCCAGGTCATACCAGGACCTCTTCAGGGAGGACCAGGGCAATGTGCAGGGTGTGTGTCCAGAGGCCTTGCTGTGAGGGCCATGAGGCCATGGAGGTCCATCTGGTTGCCTTCCTCAGTGCCCAGGAAAGCGCAAGGCACAGCGAGGAGGTTTCCCAGGCTGAGCTCCCAAAGCCAGGCACAAGGGCATGAGGCAGCTGGGTAGCCCAACCAGATCAGAGCCAGGAGCTACAGTGTGCTGTGCAACAGCATGTCCTTCTGCCTGGCATTACGGTTGTGCTGCTCTGCTGCTGAGATATAGTCAGTAGCTTTAAAGCTGCTTTAAAGCTGGCTGTTAGTGACTGTGAGGAGTGGGGGGCAGAGAGCTCTAACTTCAGTCCCCATCATGTTTGCCACTAAGTAGAGTCTGGCCATATCTACAGGTTAACAGTTTTTCATAATGAATGTTCATGTAAATCAGAACCTTAATTTGTTAACTGAGATGCAGAAAACATACCTCCTTCTCTACCATGCACATTTAAAGAGTTCTGCCAATGAATTAAAAACCACCTTCAAAATAGTTTTCATTCTCCAGGGATCATACAGCACGTCCAAACTCTGTCTTACTGTCATTCTTCCAACCTCTTTTGCACTGCTGTTGAACAGAGCTCATACATAGCAGCAGTTCTTCCAGAGTGCCAAATGTCAACTATAGGTCCTCCAAGGTCTGGTGCCTGTTGTTCTGCTTGTCTTGAACTCAGTTCTCCAGGGTCCTAAGCAGATTTGTCATTAAGTAGCTGGAGTATAAGGTGATATCAGTACAACTGAAGGAAATTTTAAAAATAAATACATCTGCAGATTAAAGAAATGAAGCTCTTAAGTGTTCAGAATTCATCACCTGCTTGGGACAGTATAGCTTTGTGATTAATTAAAACTTCATTTTATTTTGATTTTTTTTTCCAGTTTTGAACAGTTAATATCAACCTTCCCTATAGGCCTTTCAACCCCACACTCTGCAAGCAGCCCCACCCTGCAGACAGGGTATTAGGGAAAGCCACATCCTTTTATAAGCTAGATATTATTGAAAGGTATGGCTACACCTTGGGCACTATTCTTCCCTAGCTTTGCTACGTGGGGGAAATATGCAGATGGCCTCAACTTTTTAGTATCACCTCCAGTGCAGAGGCCAGTTAGACCTGAGCCCTTGTTTCCTTCCCAGTGAGGGAGCAGAGCCACTGCTTCATGCAGTAAAAAGAAATACTCCCTGTACAAGACCTTCCTTTAATTTTTTACTAGGGTATCATGGGAAGGTCAGATGAAATCTGGCCCTAGAGCATTTAATCTGACTCATTTTTTTGTACAGCTTCTTTCATGTAAACAGTACAGTAGAGCACTTTGCAGAACAAAGGAGTATTTGAGAAGCCTGCTAAAGATGTTGGGTTCATGAGATTCATATAAGGCCAAATTCTGTCCTTCAGGACACACCTTTCATTAAGAGTTAGTTCGTGCATCCGGGGAATAGAAATTATCCTTTAATGTAGTCATATCAAAGAGATTCCACTTGACAGTTTCTAATTTCTTTCCACAATTAGAAATGCTAGCAAAAGCCCTAGAACAATAGTTAGTTTTTCCTTTGATTTATTCCATGTCTCAGGCTTGTTGGTTAATTTTTTTGAAGTTCTGTATGACCATAGGAGAGCCCTGTTTCTGCTGGTGACTTGCAAATGGCTAACTTTCCTCTCCTGCCTTTGCCCTCCCACAGAAACCAGCTCGCTTCAGTTTCAAACTATTTCTTGGCCTCTGCAGAATGAGAAGGAAGACGTTGTTCCAGGAAGGGACCCACATGTTGGTGTTCATGGCCCAAGGTCTGTCTCCCTGAGTCAGCTGGGCCTTCCTTGCAAAGACGTGGTTGGAGAGTGGAAAGGCTTTGTTGTGTTACACTAGTGATAAGGGAGGTTGGGGAGGCAGATGGTATCAGCAGGACAAAAAGAGATGAGGCAAATTTGTAGATAAAAAGTCTGTAAATGTGCTAACAGCACTACACAGCAACGCATCATCTAACATCCCTCAAACAGCAATTCTGCTTGTTGGGGGATGGAGAAGAATGTACCGCAGAAAGTGTCTAGACTCATATTCTCCATGAACAACATCTTCCACTGCCTGCACTGAAAACAGAATACTGGATGAGATGGATCATTAGTTTGACTTTGTGGGACATTTCTGCTACTTTTAATTAGGACCTGATAATTGAAATGATTATTGGTTTTTTCGTGAAATTTTCATAGCACTTGGATTGTAATAGCAAACATAATTCCAATTAAATAAGCAGAAGTCATGTTTGTGCTAGTTTTTATTGCCATGGGATGTGTTTCTATCTTGCAGGTGTTCTTCTTTACTGCCCACTTGCAGCATGTCATATATTGGTGTCTCAGCCTTTCTGAGGGGGTGCATCTGAACACCACTGCCTGAAGGGGGAGAGGAAGGGAGAGTGAGAGAGCTGGAAACAGATAATGTACCAGATGTGGGCTCATTCTTTTAAAATCCAAAATTTCTGTTCCAATTTTTAAAAACATCTAGGTTTTATTCCAGGTAGAATGGTGATCAAGTCTGACATAGCGATTTTTTTCAGACTCATATTCAGTTATCAATCTGATTTACCTCACTTAATCCCTTTGGAAATTGTATCTGACCTAATTTTTTCAGCAGTGACTTTTATGGCAAGAGCAAATAATAGGGGTGACCCTGTGCGTTCCTGCCATATCTCTTTCTCCATATTGTGGATTATTCTAGCTTCAGTCCACATTCATCTGTGAAGAGACAAAGTCAAAGATTGGTTCAAAACAGTCACTACGTTCCTGCAAATTCACATTTGGCAGTACTGTAAGTGGGTAAATATTGCCAACATGTATCGATTGCTTTTTCTGCTTCAGCCAACAGACCCAAAGTTATCTGCCAAATATTCGTTTTTTGTAAATGACACCTCATATTGCCTAATGTTGCATGGACTGTAACAATTCACGGCGAACCTCACCTGCTCTGAGAGTGCTGTTGGCTCTATGGGGATTCTGCTCTTTTCAGCAACAGATTTTGTGATTCCTCCATTAATCCAAATTTAGCAGAGAAACAGACTGCGAATAGTGAGACTTCCAGTTATGGCCATTTGCCACGTTTTGGGGAACTGTCCGTCTCTTAACTTGCTGCGCCACTGCAAGGTGGAAACCTTAGAAATACCTTCTCTCTCTCGGGCCATTATTGTTTCCCTGTGTGTGCGTGTGTGTACTTGTGTGGGGGCGTTTGTGTAACCCGATGAAATGTCTTATGGTCTATTCTGTTAATATGTCTTCTCTATGGCTCCTGCTGCAGCCAGCAGCGAGCTGCCCTCACTGCTCGTGGTGGGTGATGGAGAATGCTCAAAATTCAACAAGTGTCCACTGGCTCAGCCACTTTTTTATCCCCTACAGAGGCAGGCCTGCAGTGTGGAGGACAGTGTGCTCTGCTCCAAGCATCAATATTCTGGGTTGCTGGTGGTCTTGAGGGAAACACTGTTTTGGATTCAATGACAGATGGGAAAAAAAGATGTTTCCCCAAAGAAGCTCTTTCCCTTTGCCAGAAATGGACCTGTTTCATGAAAAGAACTGTGGAGCTGGATGCTGTTGCATCATGTAGATATAGAAGCTGAGAAAAGGAAATATTTTATTAAGTTATATTGCTCTCACAAGGGTCATAAAATAATTACTCCTTCTACCGTGACGAGGTCTTAACAGGTCCAATATCAATGTCCTAAGCATTACAGAAACGTGGCAAAGAGATATACCCTGCTTTAAGAAAGACGTAGGCTATTTCAAGAAGATGTGGAAATCCATTATTGCTGCTTTTGACATGACATTGGTGGTTATAGTGAAGACCTGTATGAATAAACAAAATCAATAACACAAGACGAATGCCTCCCTTTAACAGCAACCACTGCATGAAGTAGTTCGTTTAAGAATCCGTTGCTGGACTGGAAGGCATACAGTGACTTATAAATGCTTTCACTATTGGTTCTTTTTCTGTCGTGGTCGTTAATCAACTCAAACTTTCATTTAGCTTACTGTTATGAAGAAAATCGTGCCTCTTGTATTGCATAGCTGCAGTGTGATGGGAACACTTTAGACCCTTCCTCCTCTCACCTAACTCATCCTCAGTGCATCTGTGTAGTGGCAGCAAAGGAAATGACCTTAATAGCTCCTGGCCTAGCGAGTATTACCTCCATTAGCTGTTGGTACTGAGAACAGCCCATCTGGGAGAGCAGCTGAGAAGGCTTGAACACCATCCCTTCACCTCACCTCACAGTTTTTCTGTTCCCCATCCCCAAAAATGGGCATTTAACTCTGCAATGAGATTCATATTGATTGGATCAGTCCCTCGAATAGGAGAAATGTCATCTTTAGTTTTCAAGTACCTCTGGTGCTAAAAGCCTCTTTTTTATTTTATTTTTTATTTTTAAATGAAGGGAAACTGAGGCAAAAAGGAACGGCAGCATGAGGAACAGAACTTCAAGGCTTCAGCAGAGTGGTCTTCTTCCCGTTTTATGCAGAGGGATGTGGAGGTCCTCATGTGGGGTCGTTGTGATAGGATGGGTGGTGCAAGCTGCTGATTAACTGTTTTGAAAGAGCTTGCAGCTCTGCAGTTGGAGGGCTAATAGGTAAGGAAATATTACCTGCTCGTGGATCTCAATTATGCAATCTTTGTCTCTGGTCTTCTGTGAAGCAAGAAAATTGAAGCAGAAATGAAATTTATTAGCAAGACCGGCTGCATTATGAATGTGGTAAATGCTGATGTCTTACTGCAAATGAGGTATTTGCTAAATAGAAATGCTTTTAAAACAGTATAATCCTTCACTGTCCCTCCAGGACAAACAACTGGAGAGCAGTGATTGCAGAAATCATTTAGGTCATGCAAATCAAGCTCCAGCAGCAGCATTTCATGCAGTGAGAAGGAAAGGCTAGACTGTCCTATTAAGAAACCTTCTAATGATAAAACATGATTGAAATGACTTAGAAGAAATTACCAAGTGGGGGTCAAGAAGGGTTAAGAAGGGCAGACTGATCATGGAAATGTGTTTTTAAATGGACTAATTCCAAGGGCGTATGTTTATCATAGTCACACATAAATGGATGAACAATAATCACACCAAAATTATGTGAAAATTATAGCCCTTACAGGGTCTGAGGGCAGTTTAGTAGCTTTTTATATACAGAGCTGATTTACATCAAGTGACACAGGGGTCTAAAATTCTCACGTAATGTTTTCACAAAAGATGACAATCAGCTTTCTTCTGGACTTAAATTTAAATGTCACTTGGATAAATATCAAGTTACCCAATATTGTACAGTGTAAGCAGATTGTAACAAAAGGTACTGCAGCTAATGCTGCTGCAGTAAGCTTTATTGTACAGGGGAGCCAGCTCTGTCATTTGCAGATCCTGGAGATGAATTTCCTTTACAGTGGTGCTGGCCTGCCAGTCCAGCTGAATGAAGACAGTGTAATTGCTTTCTTTAATGGAACTAAACAATCCAGGATATTTTTTATGCGTGGAAATACCTGGAGGAAATGTATCAAATGCACTGTTTGGTTACAACAGGCTGTGCATGGGCCCTTCACAACTTAAAGAGCATTGGCTCTTTGGTGTTACTGCACAGCAGAGCTGAGAAGTACCTCTTTATAAGCTAATGGTTATAAACCAGATTGAACAGCAAGCTGTCTCTTGGCAAACGGCAAGGAGCATGTCTGTTCCTCCTCCCCCCTCCTTCCCAGCCACCCTTTGCTTCAGTTCTCAGAATTATTTCTATTTCCATCTTTCAGAGGTTTTGGTGCCAAGGGCCCAAGGGAGGTTCTGGCGCGTGCAACTCCCCAAAGCCAGTGACACCAGCCTGAAATCACGTGCTCACCCGACTGCTGATGCTCGGCTTCGGACTTGCCAGCTCCAAATTAGGTTTTGAGGAATGCAGATTTTTGATGAGCTACCAAATCAAGGAGCTGGCTGTCTCTGGAGCTACATCAGCATGAAGGGGAAGGGACAACCACGGCTGTCTTTGGCCTGGCCATGGAGTTGTAGCAGGGGAACTGAGAGGCCAATTAGATGTCTACCCAACAGTACCACAAAGAGCACAGGAGCTAATTACGTACAAGGTGTTACTGTGACAACCCACAAGGCAGCATTACACTGAAAACAAAGTACAGAAACATAAAGCTGAAACAGAGGAGAAAAAAAAAAGACAAAAAAAAAAAAAAAATGAAAGAAAGGGGAAAAGAAGTACAACAGAAGCAAGAGAAAATGAAAAGGTCAAAATACAATTTGGAAGGACGGGGAGGAAAAAAGAGTAGGTAGTGAGGGGGCAGCAAGATAGATGCATGATCAGAAATTAAGTGTCTGATAGCCTGAAAAATAGTTAGCAAATGAGATATCAGGATGTGGTGCTTTCACACCAAAGACCCAGAGATGTTTTGGGTGGGGTTTTTTAACCTGACTATAACCATCTCAAAGTTAGGTGTTCAGCCTGAGGAGGTCTCCTTGGCTCTGTAGTTAGCAGGGAGACAAGTACTAGGGGAGGCTCAGTCACTCTGCAGTCAGTGTGGATGCAGTGGCTACACAGATGTTTCCTTTGCTGTCAACGATGGCTTTAATTGAATTGCAGCTCTTTTCGTCTCCTTGCCTTCTTGCTCCTCTGCACTGTTCTATGGTGTTGGTGAAGCTGTTGTTGGAGGGGCACAGTGAATTGTGTTGGGAAATGCAGGAGATCTCTTGTTAGTCCACATTGGTCATTTGATGTGGTGGTCACAGAGCAGCCACACAGAGTTTTGCTGACCTACTGAGAGAGTGTTGTGGGGGCAGAAATGAGTGGCTAAAAGAAGTGTTGAGACCTGGTTAAACCATCCCTGTGGGTGGAAACACTGCCCATTTGCTGTGCTAGAGGATGGTGAATGACTTGTCCTATCAAGGTGTCTTGATAGAGAGAGGTCTGATGGCTAGCCTGGCCTGGCAGCCTCACTTCTCCATGGCCCTGTTCTACTCCACTTACTCATGGGCATCTAGCATTTCATGTCAACTACTCGTTGCAACCTATGGTATATCTGGGCTGCTAAATACATGGTGGCAGAGTTAACTTTGTGACAGAGGGGTCCAGAAGAGCACAAGGGAGCTGCTGTCGAGGGGTGTTGGTTGGTTGTGGTGGGCCATGGCTTTACGCAGCTGGAGGGGGTGTTGCACACTGTGTGATCACTGTGCGTCTCTGAGGCCTTTCACTACGCCAAACGACATTTCATATGGCAGGAGTTCACTTCTGTAAGATCGCCATATTCTCCCTGCTACACTCATTTTTCCCACTGGGCAAATGGCAGTGCAAACAGCACCAGTGTCAGCTACCTTTCATATTTAAAAACTGTTCATATATACAAATTTGCCATAACTAATTGCAGAAAGGAAATTCCGATGCAGCAGCTGTCAGAGGGCAGTGAAAATTAATAGAAACCAGCTCAATGAAAACAGTCTTCATTCGGAACAGCTAAAATGCATGGTTGATTTAAGTATCTGGCCAGCTTGGATTAAGTAATCTACACTGGGCACAGACCTCGAGCAGTCACTGCACTGCTAATGAGTGAAACAATTCTCTTATTATAAAATCATTATCAGCCAATAAAATGAGCTCAAACCACAAAATAGGAGCAAAGTTCAGGGATCTGAGAATTTATAGTTTAGCCCCATCACTGAAAATGTCAGGAAATTAAAAGAAGCTCTATGTAAGTCGCCACACAGTGGAACCCAACACACAAAAACAATCCCCAAGTGCCATGGCAACACTCATGGGCTCTTCTGAAACAAAATGCTGTTTCTAAGGTGAAAGAATGGGGCCTTAATCTTTGCTCCCAGCTCTCCATGCCCACCTTCATCCCATAAGTATGGTTCACACAGTTGCTAATTATCTAGCAAAATGCAGGCAGGGAAGAGAGAGGTGAACACTTGGCTTGAAGAAAAAAAATGAGCAATACAAACCACATCTAAATTAAGCTAAAAAGACATACAATAAGAAAAAACCAGTGAGCTAGCATTATGCCTAGCAGGCAGGTACAGTTCCCCATGAAGGGCCCATACTGTTTCCAGACCCGACCTGGGCTTGTACAGAGCTGTTTTAGGAGTTACCAAAAGCAGGATGGATAATCACTGATGGCTAATTGACAGCTGACTGTTGCTGAAGTTGACAGTGAAACTAACTGGTGTTTTTTTTCAACAAAGGTTATATCAGAGGAACAGTTTATTACATTACACCTCCCATTTGGCTAGGCTCTGCTCCTTGTGTCTTGGCTCAGCTGTTTATTCAGCACCTTCTTTCCCTTCCATTTGTACAAAGGAAAGAGGTCACTTTTAGGCGGCTGCAGCAGCTCTGTGCTGGGGCTCTGCTGGTCCCACCTTCCCAGCTGGTCCTTGAGCTGCCTGGTTCTGGCTCTTGCATGCATGGCTTTCTGCCCAAGAGCTGCAGTAGGAATCTCCAACACCCTACTTCCTTTCCTGATGGTTGAAGGAGTCGCTTAATCCAATTAATTTGCTCCTAGAGGGTTGAAAAACAGCAGGTTCAGAGAGGCTATGGTAGGGCAGAAAGAGAGGAAACAAAATGTTGGGGAGAAGAGTTTGGAGAAGGTGAAATATTTTCTGTAAAAAAAGCACTGCCTGTTTTTTCTTAGACAAATTTTATACCCTAGCCACAGAATCACAGCGTATGTATGGTCACCTGGAATATGAACAGGCAATTTATTGTGCTAAACTCAGACTGTTTGCAGCCTCAGGAAGACATTACTGCACTGGTTGATGATGCCATCACAGTTTCAAGGTTACCTTTGTGACCACACAAGAGAGGAGCAGATACCATGGCAATTTAGGTTCTAGACCAGAGTCCTGAGAAAAGTGAATCCTTGCAAACTCAAAAGCATGAAGGCAGAAAATATTGACAATAATTTAAAAAACACAAAAACTATATAAACTACTACTAAATAGAGAACAAATCTATGACTCAGAATATAGATATATCAGTTTAAGACAAAGCAATGGAGTTAATTAGGGTAATAGTACTTCGCTCAGTTCTACAACTCTTTTATTTGTATAACTTACAATTCTTTATGGAAATGAAGGAAATATACTTCTGTTTTGCACATTACAGATATCAAGTGGGTTGAATCACAAAGGAGCCTAATGACTAACCCATGGAGAAACACTGGGTTATTGTCCATCTGGGTCTAGCCTGGACCTTTCTGTATGCCAAAAATCATTTTAATCTGTAGGTTTTGTTACAAACTGATGCATATCAGAGTCTCCTGTAAGAAACCTTTGGGTCTCTGGTACATTGCCAAGGCTATAGTTTCAGGCCTAACATATGTAGGATACCTCACAAATGGGCTAACCTTGTAATATATGCTTACAAATTCTGTAACTAGGCAACTTAAAAAAAAACCAACACCTCCATGGTGGTTATCAAATTTGGCTTAGGAAAACCCTTGTCCTGCTGTGCAACTTAAACCAAGAGATGGTGTTGCAACAGAATTACATTTTCTCTGAAATTATATTGTCTCCTAATTCATGCAACTGCATTATTCTAGTTTTCCTCTGAACCACCAGTCTGCATCATGTCTCCCACATCAGAGAAGCAAAATACTAGCTTTTATAGGATTTTACCTCTTGTTATTAAGTAATTCTGTTATCTAAATAGTAAAGCATTCTTGCCTAAGTACACACATTTTATTTCACTGCATCTGGCTTCTCTATTGTTAATGAATAAAAACTAAAGCAGGAAGCATAGCTCTAGGCTTTTTCTGTTCCTTTTTATCTATTCCAGTTTGTAGACCCTGAGAGCCACTTGGGACTTATGGTTCTGAATATCCATGGAAATACATAGATCACTTGTAGTGACTGCGGTGCTTATCAGAAAGCTTCTGCAGATCGTCATAGAATCATAGATTGTCCTGAGTTGGAAGGGAACCACAAGGATCATCGAGTCCAACTCCTGTCCCTGCACAGGACAACCCCAAATTCACACCATGTCTCTGAGGGTGTTGTCCAGGTGCTTCTTGAATATCGTCAGGCTTGGCACCGTGACTGCCTCTCCGGGGAGCCTGTTCCAGTGCTCCACCACCCTCTGGGGGAAGGACCTTTTCCTAATATCCAACCTAAACCTCCCCTGGCCCATCTTCCTGCCATTCCCACGGGTCCTGTCACTGGTCACCAGAGAGGAGAGATCAGCACCTGCCCCTCCTCCTCCCCTTGTGAGGAAGATGAACCTTTGCTTGCCTCCACCAGTCAAGCTAACATCCAGTTGCTACTTGTTATGCTGTGTCCCGGTGAACTTCAAGGAGCTTACATGAGGCAGATGTTGTGATGCAATGCAGTGGATGAGCTTTCTCAGAACGGTCAAGAAATCCAATGCTGGATTTCTTAAAGATCTTTGTAAATATGCCACAGCAAGACACAGAGTAGTAAGGTGTCCTATATCCTAATTAACACTATGTATCCCAATATTAAGAAATAATAACTTAGTCAAGGAGGTGGCTCTAGGATACTGTTGGAACAATGACTTTCAAGATCATACAGAAAAGTGAGTTATATCTGAAATATAATATAATTAAATTATTATATTAGAATATAATTAAATACTCTGAACTGAGCTGAAGGTGATAAAGGCCATAAATACCACAATTATCTTACATAGTGGATTATCAATTTTGATGATACATATAAAGCCTCTAAAAAAACACCAAACAACCAACTATAGGGAAAAAACACCCTTCCCAAATATTGTCAGGAAATGCAGCAGCTTTTACATAGACTCATCTGTTTCTGCAGAGGATTCAAATGCCTCCCTGGGGAACAGTGATTCCTAGGCAGAAGTGCCAGTGTGAAACACTCTGTACGACTGGAGCCAGGAAGAAAAATCAGGCCTTTCATTCTGGATGTATCTGAAGTCATCTGTGAACAGTTCAGGAATCTATATGTCTTTCCAGGAGGAGATTAATGATTGCTCGTTTTCCAATCATCTGTTCATAGCAGCCAGGCTGTGTGGAACAAGTCTTGTGCACCGCATCCTGAAAAGTTTGCTCTTTCCAAAACATTTTACCATTTTCCACTTTAGAAGTGTCTAAATTTAGTAATGGTACATAGCTCTGCCTCCCTGGGGGCCTCCAGTTCAAAAGTCCAGCTCTGTTTTGAATGTAAGTTTACAGCAAACAGCACAGCACAACACAGTAGTGGCTGAAGAACAACCCATGTCTGTTCCTCAGAGCAAAATCTTTATCCACTCAATCTGAGGGTTCAGGAGCCCAGGTGGGATGCTTGGGGGTGCGGCAATTGAAGGCATTTTCTCTCCTCCTTTCAGCGTGGACTTCACGGCCCTCCGGATGGCTGCTTGCAGCACCCACCATGCCTTTCCTTGCTGAGAAGCTGAATGGCAGCCCGTTGGTCTAGTTGCCTAGCCTTCCTTTGCAAAATCCTGCTTGTGGGACGATAGCCTGCTTACACCACTGCTGTTCACTGTCCCACTGTTTCTGGGCCCTTGGTGCAGAGGGAAGCAGAAAGCAGTTCTTGCCCTCCCTGAACTGCAAAGGCAGATGTCAGGTCAAAGTGGGCACACCAGCAGGGTGTAGAGGCTATTGCCAACCAGGCTGTCCAAAGCCATCTCACTGCTTTAGTGTTTCTCCTCTTTCTGTCTGTATTAATATAATACAGAATCCTAAATGCATTAGTAACGCTATTTTTTTTCCTTCTTCTTCTCAGTAGTAAGAACAATAAAACAATTTCCCTAGGAATGAATTCTTAAGTTATGAACTCTAGATTTGAACAAGGAGCATTTATATTGTGTGGAAAAGAGAAGGCCTTTGTTTGAACACAACAACCAGGCGTGAAGAAAATACAGAAATATGCTTGGCCAAATTTTTCAGCTTCATTTTCTGTCAATAAGCTGCTGGTAACAGAACAGAACTTTTCTTCCTGAGTTTAATGCTTGTGCTGTATTATTTTAGATATGCTCCACTACCTTATGGCACAAAGGATCTGGTTTTTCTCAGTATACAATAGACTTCATGCTTCTGTTGTGAATTCCTTTGAACGCTATGAGGAGTTGCACAGGGAACTGTCTCCTTTGGCAAGAAGGAATGGTGGAAAACAGAAGATACTGCTTATGAAACTCCATGGGAGTCAGTCTGTCTAGCCACACTGCAGCATAAATTCAGTTCAATACTTACCAAAAAACAATACAGCTGCACAGTTCCACTTTACAGGCATGTTTAGATTACTTTCTGAGAACTTTTCTAATGCATTCAGCTGTGCATGACGACAGGCTTGCACCTGAAACCAGACTCAAGTACTTTCACATATGAAAAAGACATATGCTACTGTTGTGCTCAGTTATAGGTTTTTGGTTTGTTTAAAGGTAGAGGTATATTTGTCTGATCTTCTGAAGTAGAATCACATCTCTCCTCACTTAATCTCAAGGTCAAAGATCAACTCCAGTTTGTAAATTCTTGAGATATTTCCTGAAATATCTCCTTCAATACCAAACCCAAGAACCTTAAGCAACAACATGGAGGAGGACAGAATGCTAAAGACCATAGAATCATAGAATAGTTTGGTTTGGAAGGAACCGTTAAAGGTCATTTAGCCCAATCCCCCTGCAGTGAGCTGGGACATCTTCAACTAGATCAGGTTGCTCAGAGCCCCGTCCAGCCTGACCTTGAATGTTTCCAGGGATGGGGCATCTACCACCTCTCTGGGCAATCTGTTCCAGTGTTTCAACCCTCATCATAAAAAAATTTCTTCCTTATATCTAGTCTAACTCTACCATCTTTTAGTTTAAAACCATCACCCCTTGTCCTATCGCAACAGGCCCCCAAAAAAAGTTTGTCCCCATCTTTCTTATAAGCCCCCTTTAAATATTGAAAGGCCACAATAAGGTCTCCCTGGAGCCTCCTCTTCTCCCCTCACCACAAAATGCTATAGATGAGTAAAATTAGCATGGGTTCCAGAGTGACTAGACAACTTAATGAAAGATGAATCCATTGGGGCTATTAAATGCAAAATCGCCATGTCTGGTTCAGGAATCCTCTGAACCACAAATTGCTGTGTGCTCAATAGATATTTTAGGAACAACTTCATGCACTTGTTCTGTCCCTAAATTCTTTTATAGGCATTTACTGCTGCCCACTGTTAGAGATGGGATACTGGGCTGTCCTCATGTCCCCTGACTTGGTGCCCCTGTTTCTATGTTTTTAAAGATTTCTGTGAGTTATTTCACATTTCTTCATAGGAGAAGTTAGAGGAAGAGAGGAATCAAATGATAACTCATACAGGAATGTGAATAGAGGTGTCCGAATATTGTAAATTCTCTATGCATTTTCCTCACTCTCCTTCCATAACATATTTATGTTTGGAAGCCACGTTTGGATGCATTGTGTGTAACCTGATGAATCTTAGAATAGTGAAGAGCTTGTTGCAAGTTCTGATCTGCTTCCAGTCCAAACAGTCTGCCCCGGAGTCAAAAGAAAACAATGTGGTCAGTCTCTCTTGCTCTCTTCACATCCCTAGCGCTGCTAAATGTGTAATTTAAAAAAGCACATGTAATTCTAGTCAGTCATGCCTTAGCTAATCCATTTGGGTATAGAGTACCTGTCCCCTGCTTTCCAGCTTCCAAATAGCTTTGTCAAGAAAAATAATTTTTGCTGATTGTTTTGTGATATCCCTGTGTGGCCAAGAAAGCTGAATTTTTCAGTCCCTGTTAACTCAGTCCTGTTATTTCTGCACTCCACTGAACTATCAGTTTTACAGTTTCCATATCACAAGTTAGGAGTTCCTTACCTGCTGGTCTCTGCGGTTGGGGAAGGTAAGGATAGGGACTCCAGCCCCTCGTTTGCACAAAGTAGACCGGAATAAGACCTAAAGTTTAGGAAATGGTTGAGATGGTTAGCAGCTGTGGGCTTCTTACTGGCATGCAATGAAACTTTGAGTAAATCTCCCATCTTTCATGTGTCTCAGATGATCTGTCTTTAAAGCAGCCCATTCTCAGTGATCTGTAGTCTCAGGATGAATTATATTATGATTACAGAGGTAGTTTGGATCTAGTCTCGCTTGGTAGTTTCAACAGTGTTGCATAGACAGCCATACCATATCTACAGTAAGGTTGTCTCTGAGGAAGCTCAGCCAATTTTGTACATTGAAGACTGAACTATTTAATCCCACCAGACTGAAGCTTGCTCTGTACAGAGGTAGCTTGGGTTTCCAAGCACCCCGTGGTTCAAGGTGGCTTTGCACGAAGCCAGCCTCGGTTTAGCAAGTCTGGCACTGAGATTAGGTATTAAGTCCAGCTGGACCTGAGCTAAATCCTGCAGCGCCCTGACTACAACTGCACTGTGCTGCTGAGCCAGCTCTGAGCATTCTTGCAACATGGAGCATGGACGGAAGGCCACACTTGTGTGGTCCTGAAGGAATCGACATGCTCCAGAAGGGCATTTTAGCACTAATGTGGCACCAGCCATCCTGGCTGACTTTACAGCAAACCATTCAAATGCCTTGGCACCAAGCTGCTCAGTGCCATATTGCCTGCAATTTTCCATTATCTATGTTATTTCAGGGCTTTATTCCTCTTCTTCTCTGCCATAGCTCTGGATAATGGCAAGTTGGCCACAGCATAAAAGCAATGATTTTGCCATAACTGTATGTATTGTCAGACCCTGTAACTTTTATGGTTATTTAATGCAGTCTTTCAGTTTTTGTCTGCTCTTTTTTGGCTAGGCAGCCTGCATTTCAGGATCCTAGCCATGGAGCACAATGAAATTACTGGTTAACTCGTCCTGTAATAAGCTGCACTTAAGTCCTGTCTGTGGGATATGCGGAAGGGATGGGCCAGAGAGCTGGAAATAGGACTTCACTGCATACAAAGAACCACAATAGCAAGTACAATGTCACTGCTTAGACAGTTAAACTCGGTAGCATGCACACAGAAGGAAAAACAGAAGTCACCAGACTTGATAAAGCTGGTTCCTACCAAAACATGCAGTGAATTATCTGTGGTTTTTTCCAGAAAGGAATACCGAGACTAAACATGAAAGTGTTTTCAGATAAAATAATATATTACATTAAAAATAAAATCAGTGAAACGAGTAAAGAGGACTTTGAAAATTTGTCTTCCTTTGTCTATTCTCAATCAGATTTGAAAAGTTTCCAGCACTGTGTTCTTCCTTTTAGATGGTGCAGTATCTTGGCAGCATTTCCTGAAGGCTTTTCATGACCTCCTACCGTAATTGCTTTGAAACCTACAGCAATCTCTGTAGAGTTTTCCTAAAAAAATATTACAAAAGTTAGTAATGCAACTATTTTTCCATAGACTTAAAAATGGAAGGATTATGTTTTCTGATGTTTTTTGTGTCAAAGATCTGCTTTTTTACATCTGCCATAATTTTCCTCTTCTCTGCTTCTTTTTTTTTTTTAAATTCTTGCTTAAAAATGTAATAGGTGCACCAAATTGCACAACTATATCAATATTTCAAAAGCTACCAAATCTTACACATGCAAAAAAGGAAGCTTAACAATCTTTGCTAATCTCTAATGCAAGGTGTATCCATTATTTATGAAGGCAGCAGACAAAGGGGAACTGCTCCTGAATGGAATCCTAAATACTACACGAGAGAAGCCCTGGGCAGTTACACAGCACAAGGTTTCTTCTTATTAAAACTACTGACCAGTCTCTTGGGAGATTAACTCTGGAATTTAGTCTCCAGCAAACTTCATACTAATTGTGAACTGGATTGAGTTTTGTAAAAGAAGGAAAGAATGAAGATATGATCCTGCTATCCAAGTATCATTTTGTACCAACACTGATCAAAGGTCAGCACTTTCTCCTTCTCATCACAGATTTGCTGCACCTCTTTTTTTCATGTATGAGGAAGGCAAATGGCCTTTAGTAGTGGGATGCTGTGGTGGAGGCCCTTATATTGCAATTAGGGGAACTCCACATCTGGACCCAACGGCACCTATAACTTTCCTTCCCCCTGGCTGCATATTCACTTATACTGGTGTATGTGGTACTAGCCTTAATGCCTATTAATGCTTGCAGATGACACAACAAAGCCAAACTGCAATGTCCTGAGAGCTGGGTTTAACAGACCCTTAAATACTGTTTGTTTCTACTGTGGCTGATGGTGGTTTTCCATATTGATATTCCATACTGAGTTGCAGAGGCAGGGTCTGACAAGGGTGGGATCTTTTTCTCATCCATACAGAATCCATCTTTGGATATCCTGCTTCAGAAGGGGGTGTGTGTGTGTGTGTGTGTGTGTGTGTGACTAGTGGCAGAATTTTGTGAGAAAAGCAACAAGAATGATCAGAGCTCAAGAAATAATCGTGAGGGCACAGAGTCTGAGGAAAGGCAGGAGGAACCAAGTTTATTTTCTGTGGAGAAATGAAGAGAGAGGAGTGACACGATGTCAGCCTTCAAACATGTTTTTTCAGACACATTGAGGCCTGCCAGGGAGAGGACAGGAAATCGTCTGACCTCTGTGTTCATGTCAGATAAGACCAGAAAAAATGTGCTAAGGGGGATAATGCAAGGGCAACATGCAGTTTGAGTATTAGTGAGGATTTTTAATGGTAAGGAGAGTGAAGGACTAGAGTATATGTCCTAGGAAGCAGATCTTTAAGTTCTAGAGATCTTTAAGAGGAAGCTGGAGAAGGATCTGTGAGAAGTGATGATCTGAGCAGTCTTTTCCAACCTAAATGATTCTATGATTCTAAGTGGCACAGATATGGTCCATCCTACTGTGGGTAACAGGATGGACCAGAGGACCTCACGAGGCCCCTTCCTGCCTGCTGTTTGTGAGCCTATTGCTATACATAAAGATTTTCAGGGTATTTCAGATGGAATTATATTTAAAAAAACATGGGGCATAACTGAAACTACTCTTCTTAGCTCTTCTTTTTGTGCTGAAGTTTCTTCCATAGTCAATACACCAGGCACAAAACACCTACAAAGCCCTGAAACAGCTGAATGAGGGCCCAATGTGAGGAGAGCAAGAGGCACCATGCCACACCACTGAAAATTGTGGAAAACCTTTCAAAACACTGGGAGAAGGAAGAGACTGGTGTCAGCCAAAGCAAGAGCTGGTTTATGCATCTGAATGATCTGTTTCTTTCCTTCTCATTGTGCTACGTTCTGTGAAAATATTTTAAAAAACCCAAGAAAAGCACAAATGTAATGGAAAATGCTTTAGTCTCCCTAAGGTTTCAATATGCTCAAAATTTTTAAGAACTGGGGAATAGTTTTCTTCAGGGAAACTGTTTTCACCATTTCCCCTTGTCTCATTTACTAAAAAACAGTGCTTTGAACTTAAAAGGAATCACACAGAAATGTTGGTTTTGTGAACATGACAAGAAGAATGGTGTCCGACATTTTTTTTCCATTAGAAGTATGCTCAGGTTTTCTCCTTGTGAATTTAGGCATGCTAAATTCTCCATTCTTTGTTTTAACCACATACAGAAAACGCTGCCTTTATAGTTTACAGTGACATACAATATAAGCCTGTTCCTTGTGATCCAAGCAGAACGATTCTGTATGTCAGAGCTTTACAAACAGTTTAACTTCAGGAGAGCAAGGGCTTAAAGGTGAGCTACAGAGCACGGGGAAATTATACTTTTGTGCCCTGTAATGAGCTAAAGGCGGCACGGTGGGATGTAGAGTGTATTCTGGGGGCACCTAAGAATCCACAGGACAATTCTGTAAGCCTTTGTTTCTTCCTTCCTCCATCTTCTACTTTTTTCTCCTCCTCCCCTGTGCTTTCTCCCCATTCTGTAACCCCCAGGAAGGGTGTAACACTGGCTCTGTGCAAGCGCTGCATGGTTGGGCTGGGGTTTTTACCCCGATAGAGCAGTTCACCTTCAAACAATTCTTGAAAGCGAGTTTCAAATGGCCTTGGGCATTTTGGCTTGAAGTTTAGAATAGCTTTTGAACAAAACAATATCCGTATATTAGCTTCATTGCTAAACTCAATTATGTTTTCAAATACACTGGACCTTCATTCAGAGTTACTTTTGTTGTTTGCAATTTACATATCTTTGTCCTTACCTTTAGAGTAGAAGACCAAAAATGTCATGAAGACTTAGAATCATAAAGCAACTGAAGATGTTGTTTGGTACGTTTCCTTTTATTTTCTTTTTTTCACCTTGGGTTGATAGCGCTACATCAACTTAGTGTCTTACTTATTATTCTGTGAAAAATTCAAATTAAAGAAATCAGACACTTGTAAATTGCTGGTATATGTAGTAGTAAATTAAAGAGCAGGCAGCAACAGAAATAAAAGCCTGAAATGAACTGGAGTCCTGAAGATGCACTGGGAAACTGAAGAAAGACATCAAAGCCAATAGAAAAAAATTAACAATCTAGCAAGGAAAACTGGCTTTTTAGAAAGAGACACTGGATTCAGCAAAGTGGTGCATGGCCCATAGGGGATAAAAATAATGAAGAAGAACAGCAGGGACCTCAATAAAAATGGTTGGAAAGGAATACACCATGGAAAGTAGTTGGTAGAGTTTTCACTAACGAAACTTACAGCAATTGAGCAATAATAAATGCTCAGGAATTGTCTGAAGATGAGATGATTTGCTGTTTGCTGTTGTTACAATGTTGCTTACATGTCAGGGAATGACTGGCCTTTTCAGCTAGTCGGATCACAAGATTCATGAACCAGCTTTTAGAGCTAAATCACAAGGAATCCCCCGGTAGTTTTTAATACTTAGTTATATGACAGCCTAGAGGGTTGGAAAAAAATGAGTGTAAGGCATTAGTGAAATTATGTCAGGGATTATCTTGTAACTCTTACTTATGCTTTTAGTCCCATTACCATTATGGGATGCAAGTATCAAGTGTGTGTTTGAGAGACTCTCATACATCATATACTAAAGCAAAACCTGTTTTCCAGGCTGTAGATCATTTTGCTGTATGCTATTCCGTGTGGATTTGGACTCCTGTTCAGTTCCGAGAACTGTTATTGTCACTGTGATGGTGATGAATTAGGTGAGGGTTAATTCCAAAATACAAGTATCAGCAGCAGCACCTGTAACAACCTTGCACAAGTTTGTGAGCCGGATCCTGATCCCACTTAGCCTAGTTTTATTCCAATGAACTTCAGCAGAGTGACTCCTGGTTTGCTGCCATATAAGGGAGATCAAACCAAATATGACTCAGCCCGTCGCTTGCCAGTCTATTCTAAGTAAGACTATAATAAGAACTTCCACAAAGGAAGCTTATTTTGCTAATATGCACAAAAAGAAAAAAGAGTAGGAAAAGTGCGTCTTTATAGACATTTGTTCCACTTTTTTAGGCTTTTGAACTGGATATGTCTACACAGACTATAAATATTTGCTCAAGGCAGATTTGACATACCTATGAGCTACCCGTGTTATTTTTTATATACTTCATGCTGGTAACAGCACCAGTAAAGATATGAAAGCACAGGCTAGCAACTGGAACACAAGCAGCCTGGGCACATACAGTAGTCACTTGCCTATGCCACCACTTTTTTTTATGCTTGCTAAGTAGCTTAACACTAGTCTGGATGTGCTTACCCATTGTAAAATCATTTTGCCTGAAGAGGAACATAGGAAAAAAGAAATACACCTGAAGAGTATGTTCTGGTATGAGGGGTGCGTTTATCTGGTTCTTGGAGTCACTGAAAACGAGTCATTTCTGAATGGGCCCCTAATCAGGAGAAATAATGACTTTGTGCTTGAGGAAAGCACTCCCAGCACACAATTATCCTCACATTATGCCTTAGAGAAGCATTATTTTGTTAGCCCAAATCTGATAGCAAAGACACAGTGTTTGTAGTATTTTATTATTGGAAAAGTTTAATAATTCTGTTGGAAAGACAGGCTATAAAACAACTTCCACAGTGGCTGCAGCTATGGGGCTATATCCAGCAAATGCCTTAGGCATACAACTTTACCCATATGGGACAGGTTTCCTCATGTGACTGTTGATGCTGCATGCATTTCACAGCAGTATGCCCTGTAACTGCATTGTGCTCTACAAGGTCATGCTATGTGCCTTGCACACTGCTTTTAGCACAAAACCACTTTGAGTGTTAGAGGATGCTTAGTTATTCATGTAAGAAGTCATTCTAAAAGCAATACATTATGCTGCAGAATATTAATCAAGTTATATGTATGTATATTTTCTTTTCTGAGAAGATTATTGCAGCTGTTGCCTTAAGGAGTCACTAAGGCCACTGTTCCCTTTGCTCAAATTCCTCATTGAAACATGTCTTTTAGGAAGCCAGTAAGAAACCAGTCTATGCATAATAGGCAAGTAAAGAAGATTTCAGAAATACATAGAGGACCAGCCGTCTACATAAATCATAAACTTATACTTCTTTGCTCTTCCTCTATTGCTTCCCTGTTTTGAGCTAAGGGACTATGAGTAAATCTTGGCTTCACTGAATAAAGAATGAAAAACAATTTTAAAAAGATGTGGGCAGTTTCAACTGGATCTTGTTGGTCAGCCATAGGAAAAATGGCAAACGCACCATGATGATTACTTCAAACTTGGACAAGAACGCCATGCACTTCTAGCCCTAGGCTGTCTAAACTCTGAGCCATGGGTCAAACGAAGGGTAGAGTTTTATAGTGTTGCCTTTAGATGCCTTATTTCTGCTGTGCTTCTGTGGCTTTTTAATATGCTTTGTGGACAAGGAAAAACTTCAGCATTATTTTCTCCTCATTCAACATTTGCAGTCTCTGGTCTGGTTTTGCTTAAGTTCTTCTTTTGGGTGTTTCACTATAAGATCCCACAGTCAGATTCCTGGGGTGAAAGTGTAAAAGCTTACTCCATTCTTAATTCCTTCTCTGGGATTTCCAGGTTCTTCCCTAGACAAAATGTAGGACTGAGAACTTGCCTGAGTTCCCCTGCCCAGGCCATGGAGTCTTCTGGGCATGGGTCCACTGTCCGGTAGCTGCTCCTCAGAGAGGCAGTGGCAATAACTATCCTCCTGTTGCTGTGATGACTCCAGCAGTGAGGTGGTGGATGGGAGGAAGTGTGGAAAGCAGCGAAAGAGTGAGGAGTTTGTGAGGAAGGGGGACTGACCCTGAAGGCTGGTGATGAATCTTTACTTGAGGCACATGTGCGCACACACCCCCCACCCCGCCCTAGACTGATGGCGAAGCTACTGGGGACCCTGAATGCAATACGTGGCATGATTAGCCAAGTTCATTATACAACCATGTTTGGAAAATGGTAACCGATAGTTCACCAACAGGCTGTACAGATGTATGCAGTAGGTCTGGACAAGGGTCTCTGAGTTTGGTACTATTCAATTAATTTGTTAACATCTTGATTGATGAAACAGCTTAGTAAATTTGCAGAAAACACCACTTGAGGACAGGCTGTTCGTACACTGGGGGAGAGGATGAGAATTTAAAAATAACCTTGAGATATTGGAGATAAAGGAGAAAAAAAAAGATATTATTTTGAGAAGGTAAGTGTGAAGTACACCAGTTAGACATGAAGAAATGGTCTTCGTTTGTGGCAAGAAGGATGTTTTTCTTGGTCAGATATTTGAAAACACTTCTAATGATGACACCCTTTCACATATGGCGTAAAGGGACCCTGCTGGCCAAAGGCCTAACGAAACAGAGAAGAAAATTGAGGAGCACCGTTCAAGTAGCTGGCTTAGTCCTCTAATTTCTCAGGCATGTCCTCTTTCCTCTGTAGTCCTTTTGAGGGTGCAGCCAGGCAGCATCACAGCCAATGTTAGTCACCCATGCCCCAGAGAGCCCTGCCCTGAGCCACTTCAGCTATGTGACATCGTAGAGAAAGGCTCAAAGAGGGAGAGAGATTCTCCTCTGTCATTCCTGGTGCGAATTTGCCAAACATAGAGGTTTTGACATGTAAGCAAAATTTAAGAACTATGCTTTAGATTTTGTCCGTTCTTCTGCCTGTCCTTGGGTCTAGTGGGTTTGGGAGTTGGGACAGAGCTACAGCTGATCATGTTCAGCACAGACATTCCTGTAAGAAAGGTCTTTGCAGACCTCCTTGGGCTGTCTCCAAAGCTAGCTACCCAATAGACCCAGTCCTGTGATGGCTATGAGACTGCTGGAGGTTGGGCACACACTTGCAGGCCATGAGAAGTGGTTCAGGTGATAGTTTATTTTCCCTCCAGCTTTCCCATGAAAAGGTGGATTGCCATGTATTATACTAAGTGTGCTGCCTGAGTAGCCTAATCAAGTCACCCTACATCTTGATTTGGGGTCTTATCTAAAAGAGGGAGTGGGGTTGTGTCCTTTCTGATGAGGCTTAACAGTTTTAGGGTCTAATGCTCTTGGTAAAGTGGCTAAAAAAAAGTAATATTTTAGAGGTCCAGGCCTGAGTGAAGCGAGAAAAATAAGAACAATAATGTTTTTGGACTCTTCATGGCTATAATGCGAGTCATTTGATGTCATGGTCCCCTGGTAAAAGTCTTGCTCCTAGATGCCTCTTCCTGGACATTACCACACATGTATACACAGACACACGCGCACTCACACAGTGCACAGTGCACAGTGCAAGAAAGGTCTCTCTCATCCTGCCTGGCTTTTGCTGTGTCCTTGAGTGCCCTGACCCTGTTGTTTCTGGTTTAGCCCTGAGCACACACAAGAGGGAAGATGGAGAGGGGTGCTCTGGCCCCTGGCAGACCCTGGGGAGGGGAAGCATCGCTTTCCAGGTGGGGGCATGGACAGACCTACACAGTAGGAGGTGAGGAGGTGGTGGAAAAGCAGGCGGGATGTTCCCTGACAAGCTTCAGTCATCGAGTTGAAGGGCTGCTGGAGAGGTGAGGTTCCTGAGGCTCTAAGTAGACCTGGAGGTGTGAGAGCCTATGGAGTGGATGTGGGGCCGGAGTGGGTTGCTGCAGCCTACCAAAGCACTGCCCCATGTCCTGTGCATTTGTCTCCAGCTATTCCTGAGCTAAATAAAACCAGCATTTGTGTCATCTAACATCCTGGTATTTATATTTCAGGAGGCAGAGCTTAATTTCTTCATTAACCTGAGTAAATAATTAAAATTGTCCCCAACACTTCAAGGGAAAAACATTAAAAAATTAACTTAGTGTATGGGAACAAGATGAAGTAAAAAAATATGAAACTACTTACATGCATCACCATTTGTTGCTGTTGCTGTCTTCTCTGTCCCTTGTTAACTGAAAGGAACGTGTTCTCTTCTTTTAAGTCTATATTGTTTTATGTTTATTACATCTTGTCACCTTGTGGCACATCCAGCTATATTTGCTAGAATTGGATGTTGATATTAATAATTACTTGTCTGAGCTAAATGAAAGTGCTAATGAAGTCAAGGTCCCCCTGGGGCTAGGGTCTGGGCTTCCATTCCTGTGCAGGCGTAGCTGAATTTTTGGGAAGAAAGCTAACACTATCTCCACAAAAACACTTCTCTCTAGTGATAATACACCATATCATCTCCCTTAGCAAACGGTAACAAGTGCTACGGAGCAGCAAGCAATTTGTGAAATGCTGAGGAAGAAAAATAAAATTGCTGCAAAATACCCAAAGGCTATGGAGCTTAACTCAGCATGTGGCTGAACTGAAGGCAGAGCTATTTTAAATAATTGATAGTGCTGTAAATGTACGTTATGTGGTACAGGAAGAGGTCAGCGCCTAACACATAGTAAGCCCTTACCCTGAAGGGTTTATGGTCTGATAGTGCAAATGGAAGAAAGCCCTGGTACCTCATCAGAGGAAGGGGCTGCAGGCGGTTGCATGGCCGTTGGACCATAGATGTCTCAAGGACCCCGGGGCTGCAAATTCAGAGATGAGGCCGGTAGCTAGAAATGCGCGAGTGGGATTGGCAGAAGGTCAGATGCAGTTTGGAGGAGGCGACCAGACAATTCAGAGCCATGCCATTTTAAGCAGGCTGACTAAGACATGTCGGTGATTCAGCGGTGATGCTGGCATGCCAGCAGAGCTTTGGGAGCTCATGTGAAACAAGATCGGGTACTCTGAACCCAAGGTCTGGCGTGATTGGTGCAGATGGAGATTTCCTGTGGCTGAGACTTCCTCAGCTCAGATGTAGGGAGGTTAAGGCAGTGGGTGGAAGGCTCTGAAGATGACACTAGTTATCTGAAGTATTAGGATGTAGGCACTGTTACACCACAGGAGCAAGCAGCTTTGTTGATATTTCTTACCACATTACTCCTGGATGCGGTTCAGTGCAACCTGTGCAACCTAGTCCAGAGGGAAATGGCAACACTCCAAAAGCTTCTGTAAAGTAGACTCATCCTTCTGGATCTGTGTAGATACTGTCCATGTTATTGCCATTGCCCTACACATGGATTGCCCTTGGGCAGCACCACAGGTCTGGAGACTCACCTTCTGTACCCTGGGGGCAAGAATTTGGCCCAAAGTGTGCCAAATCTGATCCAGAGAGACATTTTTCCTCCTGATACTCCCTCCTGCCTCTTATCTGTCTTCTGCTGGCTCTCACAGCATGGGACACCTGCTGACTGTGTCAAAGCCTCAGGGGGCAGGGAGATTGGTGCCAGTGAGACAGCTGGTTGCCATTACATTATTTACTCCTTACCCTGGAACATAAAAATAATAATGAAATTAATGTTATTTGAAAGATGGATAAAACAGCAAGCAATGAAGAGTTTTTTTAGACCTGACAGGTTCAGCTCTAATTTATTTCCGTCTTAAACATCTGTCTATGTGTAAAGAATTTTCGTGTATTTGGATGCACAGAACCAAATCCTCCATGCAATGCTCAACAACTGCCATAAGCATTTTTTATACAACTCACTCCTAGTATGTTAAGTAACTTCTCAATATTTTAAGAAGAGGTACTTTTGGTAAAAAACCCCTCCTTTTCCCCGTTTAGCAGAGATTTTTTGAGGATAGCTCTTAACACCAATTTTTAAACAGAATTCCCCATTGCTCTCCATAGCATCCCAGTTCTGAAAAGTGGCGTGATACCACCATATGTTAGCTTCTTTAAAATGTTGTATTTAACCAAGCAACAAGAAGTCAATTTTGTGATACAGAACAAATGTAAAGACATATGGTGAGTAGACCTGACTGGGGAACACCAAAATTTCTGGTTTACAGAACAAAAATGTCTCAGTATTTTCACTGCCTACTCCAGACTCTGCTTCCAAGAGAGCCTGTAAAATCAAGAAGACATATGGGGCAGGATTCATCTCACCTAACTTGAGTCATCTACAATTCAAACATCTACATCTGAGCTAGGCATCTTGGGTTATCTTTATCATCAACAGATAGAAAGGCACGTTAAATGGGCTTGATTTATTAGGTCTATTTTAGATGTCTAGTTTGAGGTAAGATTAACCACTTTTTTAGGAGGGTCTGTTTCTCCCACTGGAACTGGCTATGCAGAAAGCTTAGATGGCTAATTCAGATGAAAACATTCACAATGGGCACATGTATGTTCATTCAGAAGAACCCCAGACACAGGTAAGATTTCTTGACCTAGAAGATGCTGAAAATGTCCAAAAGTGCAGGCGTGTGATATGAATTCCACAAGAGTTTGGAGGTTTCATTCTTGTGGGAAAAAAATGCCCGATCATCCAAAACATTTTCTGGAAAACTGATTTTAATCAAAGTATTTCACAGATTTTTTATTGTTTTATCACACTTTTCTCTCTTTTTTAGAAAATAAACAAAAAGGGATGAAGTTGGTGCAGTTTTGCAGTGTTTGATAGAACTTTGTCCTCTGATGGAATACATTCCCCTGCCGGTTTCTCTAACTCTGTACTTTGCAATGTCAGGCCTCGCTGTTTCAGAAACATTCATATTACTCCTTGAACTTTGCAAGATACCCTAATGACAAGATGAAATATGTGTAGCATGAGCTGACTTTGGGAAAACTTGGAAAATGTATTTACCAAGTATGTTATGTCTTTGCCCGTATAACATTTTATGACATAAACAGAGTTGCTAAATTAGAAACTCTCTTTATTCTGTTAAAATGTCACAACAATTTCTATCCTTGAGCTTCATTCTTTGGAGCACACCCAGACATGCACATTGTGTTGCTGCTGTTGTTCTTGTGATGGTGACGGAAGTCTAGCATTCTTGGTAAAGAGGAATGAAGGACTCGTCTGGAGCCAAAAATAACTAATGAGGAAGCAAGGAGGAGGTTGATAATACCTTCCTCCTGCAGGGAACCATCACAGGCACAACAGTGGCTTAAGCTGACATCCTTGGCTTTATAAAGCTTATTAGCTCTACCAGCTTCCCTTGGCCTCTCTTCTTTAAAGTCCACCAACTTAGACGTTACTTTTTTAGACAGTGAGGGAACATTAGGTACTCTGCATCTTCCTCCCCTCCAAGCGGCAATGTGCTCTGTGTTTCTGAAATTGTATTTCAGCAGATCAGGGAGGAAGAAGCCACAATATTGATTGGAAAACTGCATTACATTAATGGCAGCTCCTCTTTTTTGGTTTAATTACAAAAAGCAGTCATGAATGCAGATCTGTTCCTGTGTCTGTTGAAAACTGGAACTTCACTGAAAGCAGAATTAAAGCCCTGACTGCTTAGGCGGTCAGTGGAATACCCATTTAAAACTATATTTCTTGTACCAAGAGTAAGACATTTTATAAAATAAATGCAAATGTTACACTTTAAAATAGGATATGTATCAACAAATATTAATAGTTCAATACAAAAATTTCAGAGAGGCAAAAGCATCTGCAACTGGGAAAACAAAGTTGATGCACTGAAGGCACACCTGCTAGATTTCTCTGCACAGGAGTTTCCCACTGCCTCAGCAGGATTTTGGCATGAGGACTGAGGGTGAGGTGTCTAGATAGTGTGTGTTTGTATTCTCTGAACTGCACTTTCTTGTAGCTAACTTTATATAAGTGGATTATGCGGTTTACTCTATGCTTTCATGGGATCATTGTGAGCATAGAGAAACTTAGAACATTAAGAGGGCCTTGTCTAATGATTTTTGTATTCACCTGGAGTCAGAAGCATGAAAGCCCATACTGTTCAATATCAGTAATATCTCTTTCCCATTTAAAGTAACTTTAATATTCCCTTTTAAATTCTAGCTGAAACTTCAGAGTTTTGAAGTCAGGAAAACAATCCATAATCTGTCTACACACTGCATATACTAACATATAAACTAAACAAACATAAGGAAATGACAGAGCAGCAGCCCTTCAACATGTGGGCAGAATGATTATCTAGGAGGTTATTTTTATGTATGAAAAGCCTTTATCTGTCCTGAAAGTTCCCAGTTGTTTAGAGGCATATTTTCTGATGCTGTTGGCTTTCTTCTGATGCTGTCTGCGCTTTCTTCCGGACTATCCATGTGACATCCAGAAATGTATACTCATGACTAATTAAGTTGCCTGCTGACTACTTCTGACACACATGATTCTTCAACATAACAAATTCAGCAATGAAAATATAGCAAAGCGAGTAAAAATTGCACAATGAACTCTTTAGCCCCAAATATGAATCATTCAGATTTAGCTGGTAAAAGAACGCACTTAATTGTTTCACATAGAATCAACCACAAATAAAACACAAATATAAATATTTATTTGAAAAATGGTGTCTCTGCTAGCAGCTAAGTCAAGGTACTCCCAAATGCAGGGCAAATTTTGATCTCAGTTTGCAGTGAGATTATTGCTGAAGTCAGTGGGAAATCTGTGGGGGGGAAAAAAAAGGCCTTTTACTCTATTAAACAAACATTGTATATAAGGCTGCACCTTACTGAAGCTGGAGAACTTAAAAAATAGGAGTTTCTACAAAGGAAAAAAAAAGTCAGGAGATCCTCACCTATAAGAAAGGCCCATATAAAGCCAGTGCGTGTGTGCTGGATAACACTTTTGGAAGATAAATATGTTTGACAGATGGAAGTAATGATAACCCTCTTGCAGCCCAGCAACAAAGCAAGAGATGGAGATTAAAAAAAGCAGGGACAAGGCTTGAACAAGTCCTGAGAAGAGCCTAGCACAGAGACCTGTTCTTTCACCTACAAGCAGCAATATGGTGACTTCATGTTTGTTATACTTCTAGGCATGAAAATGGGTCTTTTTAAGGTCTTTGGAAGTAAAGAGAGACCTGAGACCCACTTCAAGGCTTCTTGTCAAATCATCAAAGAAGGCCTGTAACTCTGGGTAATGGCTCGGTTCAAGAAGTCATAAAAACAATCAATCAATCAATCAATCAATCAATCAATCAATCAATCAATCAATCAATCAATCAATCAATCAATCAAATCATTGCTTAATATTTCACTGAAGATAGCCTCAGACCACATGGGCCTGTAATAATGCAATGTATGCTCGTAGCTTCCGTCAGCCAAGTATCTAAATTACTTTCTTAGAAATTATATAAGCTTCTCAGCAGATGAGCATTATTATTTAAAAGATGGACATGACAATGTGCATGTATGTTAAGAGAATTATACAATTAAACAGCCATTTTAAAGACAAAGCCAGGACATAACCCAGCCGTCCTGACTCCCAGTCCTTTGTTGATACCAGCTGGACCATTTTCTTTCTCATCCTTTGTAACAAATAATTCAGCTGTTTGTCAGTATGGTACAGCAGTGGTTTCCAAAATGTGCAGGTAAAATTCTTTGCTGCATGTCCAGGAGATCTGGTGTAAATGACATAGGCCTGGGGGCACTCTCCTGATTGTACACCGTCAGCGGTGTGTACCGCGTAGCTCCCAGGACTTTTCAAAGGTTATTGCAGCTTAAACCCAATCACCAAAGCACAACTGGGAGCCAGCCTTGCCCCTGCTTCCCTTCCTAGCATTCCCCTATGGCACAAGTGTCCAGTTTTTATTACTGTCTTCAGCCGTGCTTTAACCAGAGGAATAGTTGCTGCTGCCAATTTTGTGGACCTCTTTTGTTGTGCTGTCAATATGGTATTTGGCACAAAGGAACTGAAATGTGGTGAAGGATCTTGTTGTCACCTACTTTTGAATCTTGAGTTTTCTCCTTTTGCATATTTGTAGGTTATACATAAAGCATAATCAATAGGTCAAAAAACCATGAAGTGACTAAGGCATTTTTAAATACTACCCTTTGAAATGTTCTCTCTCCTGTAGTTAAAGCAAGGGTAGCTAAATATAAGTACCTAGACACCGAACAGTGAAAGAGGGCTCCTTTGAGAACCTTTGGATGTACTCTTCCCAGTGGGTTCGTACAATCCACTTATGGTCAACTATTGAGATAGAGCTTGTAGTGGCCAACCTCCTGACCTACCACACTACCCCTGACTTCTGATGGTCATGTCACCATAATTATAGAACAGGAAATTAAAAAAAAAGGGAACTGTGTTATGTTAATCTACATAACACATAATTTTTAACAGAGGACAAATACCTGTTGACGTAGGTGACTTATCATGAATACTCACATTGAATGTGGTTGACCCAAACGGCACAATTTCAGGTTCTGACTGAATTGTACTAAGCTGCATGTTTCTGGCCCATCGCTACAGTTTACAATTGCTAAAAATATCTGTGCACTGCACAGATGGTAGAGATCAGTTAGCCCAAAAGAATCACGAAGGAACAAGTTTTAATGATAATTTGGGATTTTTTTTTTCTTGCATGTTCCAATAGTCTTTTAAGGTGACTATAATAAACAGAAGAATGAGGAGAAAAAAGGGCCAGCAGTCATTGTGTGGAAGGTGACAATCCTGTATTCAGGACAGTTGTCAATTTTTTTACATCCATCTGTGCCCAAACTTCAACACAATTTTTTAAGGATAGCATCCTGCCTGAGTCTCATCTCTACAGAGCGCCTCCTCAGAGAGAGCACAGACCTTGGCAAAGTCAGGTAGATTTCTTCTGAGAGGCGCGTGTAAATACGTACTGAACGTGGTGTCCCTAGTGTAACAAGGTAAGGCTGTCTCTCCCTTGCAACTCTAGTTGCCTCCTACTTGCACTTCTAATGGTCTGCGCTATGCTTTAACCTGGACATCTGGCAAAGACAAGGAGGCCCAGGCTAGCAGGGTCAAATCCAGGCATCTGTTGGGTCTGACTTTAGGGTTGATTCCGGAGCTGGAAGAATGCAGAATAGTTATGCCTCTGGCACAAATTTTCCTTTATAAAGGACAACAGAGATAATAATTAGAACAATTATGCAAAGCTCACAAAAACTTTCAGGAATTTAAAAGTAGGTACTGGTAAATATTCAAGTAGCAATTGGTGGGATTTTAAGTGCGAGTCCTTCTTTTTTAATACAAATGAAGCAGAGAACAAACACCAAAAGACCATGAGAAAAGTGGTTTCACTGATATAACAAAGTGCAGCTGAAGCAAGAAGTGGTTGCTGAGTGTTGGCAAATACAAACAGTGTGGTAAGGAAGATCCCTCCTGTCTGGGGGTGGGGGGAGAAGCATGGCTTTTCCTCATCCTACCTACCGTCTCCTTCAGGGCTGAGAAGCTAACTCCTGTCTTTCACCAGCCCACTGTATCAATGACCATTGCCTCCTGCTAACTTTTTGAACACATGCTTCCATGCTCTGTCTCATGCTGTCCCCAACACTCAGGAGAAGTTCTCTGTAAACATCTGCAGAGCAGCCTCATAATCTTTCTTCATCCCTCCCTTAACACTCTCCTTTTGCCACGTTGCCTCCATGGCTTGGCATGAGACCTACTAGATTGACAAATATTTGTTTCATCACTTCCTTAGGCTTGTTATCCTCTCTGCTTTTCTGCCTATGTGCTGCATCTTTTCCTAACTTTAAAATGTAAGTTTTTGTGAGCCAGGACTGTCTTCTCATGTGCTATTTAAACAAGGCCTCATATAAAGAGGCATGGACACATCCTGGCTCTCCAGCACAATACAAACCAGCTGTGGCAGTTGTTAATATATTAAATTCAGGTTTTGCTGGATTTAGATCTACCCCTAGAAACAAGATCAGGACCAAAGTCATAACAAGGGCTAGCGAGGTCCAGAGAGAAGAGAGGAACCATGATTTGATGTACTTCTAACAGCCTGGATGATGCAGGAGGCATGTCTGTTTTGCACAGAATCCTGCCCATTGCCTTCATAACCAGCTTCAGGATTAATGAATTCAGTGGCAAACGCATGCCGTGCATCCCTGTGGCCAGGCCATCATCTGAGAAGCAACAAAGGACTAGACCCTAAAATGGCATTTAGGCTCCTAGTTCCTATTTAAGGGACGAATATACCTCAATTCCAATAGGAAGGGAGGCTCCCAAATGGAAGTATATTTTAAAAGCTGGTATTCCCTGGTCACTCAGGCATAGTACATTCAGACAGTAACTTGATGTTTTGTATCACGTATCACTTTCATTAATGGATAATATACAGCTTTCCTAAAAGACCAAGAAACTTCATAGTTACAGTACAGCCCTTATGCTAAAAGGATATACCTCCCCTTCTTCTGGGGGGTGCCTTAGAAGATGTGTCTGGAAGAAACCAAAACATTGGCTGTGGTTGCCTCACCAGTTCTTCTGCAACCTGGCTCTGCATTTGGAAAAGCATTTGAGTCATAAAAGTCAATAGCTGCAGAAATTGTGGTGCCTTGTGGGAAGGAGACAACAGCAAAACAGAACTGTGGGTGAGGGTGGGTAGGAGGTAGAAGCAGGATACGATCACTGGGGAACGGTTCTCTGAGTCCTCACTAAGTACCGTGCGGGTTTTTGTGGATGGACCGTGTTTCTGTCAACACCACAGTCTCTAATCTTATTGTCCACCCTGCTTATCGGATCCTGCATGCTAATACAATATAACTGTCATTAGAGCAAACACACACAGATGAGTGGCTTTGCTAAAAAGAAAAAGGTCCAGCTGGGGCAGTTTCCTTCTGAGTTATGGCAGTGGTGGTGAACAGCTTCAGACATTTTTAGTAAGAAAAGTTGTGAATGTCTACCCTAGCAATCCATCTACAAGCAAGGACATAACTGGTCCATGAAACTACTCAATTAAAATATATCAGCCATATTTATTGACCTGCCTGATCAGGTCACTGGGAATCGCTCGAGAGGTGCTGCGGCTGTCAGCAGCACCTGCAGCCCAGCCCTGCCAAGTACAAACGTGGGGGGTCAGATTTCCCAGGTAAAAACAAAGACGTTCCAGATTACCAGACCCCTTGCAGAGCTAATATATCCTTTCTTTTTATGTGCGCAAACTCACCACTGAAACCTGACCCTTGAAATTTTACCTATTTATTAGTACCTGAGGGACTTGGTGTTAGGCAAATAGAACTTCTTCTATTAGAATAGAACTGAAGACAGTATCTGAGACTGCCTGGTCCCTGATAATATTTTTCTGGATTGGGTTAAAATTTTGAGCATATCAGTTGCTTTCCCTTCAGGATGAACATAAAAAAAACCCACCAGCTCATCTGGAACAGGAGGGAGCCCTGCTCCTACTGAAGTCACAGTGGAGCTGGAGTGGGAATGCCCAAGGGGATGCCGATGCAAGATGACAGCGCAGGAGATGACCTTGGTTGTGCCTCCATGTGCCTACTGCAAATGCAGTGAGAAAGATCACAGAAATCCTGGGAAGGCAGGAAAGGCATGAAAACCACAGGAAAAGCCCTGGATCCTTGAAAACAGCTGAGTAAGCAAGGTTTCCTGACTGAACATACCAGCGTTGTGGGTGCGCTAACAGCCTCACTGGCCCTGCCCAGCCTCACCAGGGACCAAACCTCTACCCATGGACCCCATTTCAGCCCAGGCCTTTAGACCTCCATCCAAGGTGTGATGCTGGGGTGCCGTTTTCCAGTGCCACCACAGCTGTACCCAGCCATGACTGCCTTGATCCTGGCCTATGAACTGACTTTCTGGTGTGACCTTGGACCTATCTCACCCCACAGAGGTGCCTGATGATCTGGACTCTTGGTTGAATCCAGCTGGCCCCAGCCGCCCTGCTCCCTGCCTGGGGTCAAGTCTTGCCTTGCCGGTCACCGTGGTGAGCCTCTGCAGCCCCTGGTCCCCAGGGAGGTTCTGGCCCGGGCAGCACTCTGGCAAAGTCCAGGCCAGAGGCATGGGACTGCCACTCCCCTGCTTGATTGCAGCTGCGCTCAGGGGAGCATTGCTGGGTAGGATCTTTGTAAATAGGGATCTCTTGCATCTGCAGATGTCTGGTTTTGCCAGTAATTTTTCAGACAATGCACAGGACCCTGAATTTTGTTGAGTTGAGAAAGCAATGCAGAGCACGTGGCTCTGCTTTCACGGAGGTTCTGTATGTGCATGCCAACAAGAACGTGAGAGGTGCCTGTTTCGAGAGGAGCCCTTATTCTTTGTCTCACAATGCCCTTGCTTTGTACAGGCTCCCTCCCCAAAGGGATTTTCTCTTTTGCAATCTGATCCTTAGCTAGTAGCTTGGCATCGAAACCTCTCCATCACACAACACAGGACTGCTAGGCACCAGCACAATGAAGCTTTGTTATTGGTCTGTCCTCGCTGAAGAAATGGAGACCCCCAGCTCTTCTGTCTAATGTGGCTAATAGTTGGTTAACAGCTCCTGACATAATGAAGTGGCTGCTGTTGCTCGATATGGCCTTACAGAGTATGAAACACTGGCAGTGGCCAATCTTGGGGCTGGTCCCTCACCAACACCTTTCACAATATGGTTAAATTAGCAAGAAGTCCTACCTCCTTTTCTTCACGTGTTTTCCTATGGAAGTTCATGATATTTTGCCAAACTTTGGTAATTTCTATGTATTTGTAGAAAAAGGTAGTTGTTTTTTTTTTTTTTGACAAATCAACTCACCTTTTTCTTTTTTCTAGTTGGAAGTGACCTTTAGATTTTCATGTTCATTACGAACTCCCACAGTACTGAGGGTCTTTTCAGAGGGACTTGGTGGTGCTGATAATTATAGGTGTCAATTGCATTGGTTTCTTGATGTCTTTCCCTACTACTTTATGTTTAATAAGTAAGCTTTTTAAAAATAAGCTTTTTTAGAAGCTTCTTGGAGCTGGGAAATAAGGGTGGGTCAGCGGTACGGAGAAGAGGTGGAAATGACAATGCTTGTCCACTGTATTGCCAGGTAGCTCTGAGATGTTACCAGCTGTCCCCAGGATACTTGTAGCCAAAGACATTGAGAGGAGGAGGGACAGGCAGGTAGAGTCTGAAAAAGGCGGTCAGAGCTGTTCAGTCAATCCATAACAGAAGAGCAAAAGGGGGATGTTACCACTTCACTGCTGGCATCTAGAGCATTTCATACCCACTGAGGAGGTGGGTACAAGCAGGAGGGAGCCTGCTGAACTCTGAGCTGCTGGGCAATTCTTGGTAACTATTTAGTGAGCAATGTGTTAGCTGGATTAAGGCATTTGGACAGAGAATTGTATGGTGCGTTGTGTCAGAAGGCTTTTTAAAAAATTGGTTGAAATACATTGATACTAACTCTAGAAGAACTGGTTTCTGCAAATTTTGTCGGGGCAAATAACCATAACTCTAAGTGGTAATTTTGCTTACTGCCTTAGGCAGGGTTTTGAAAGGTATTTAGATGCTGAAAGGTAGAGTCAGACTTCTATTAAGACTTTCCGAAATATTGTCTGCTTCATAAAATTTTACTTGGCACATGCCTGATTTGTTTGGCACTTAAGTATCTTGGAAATCTGGCACTGTGTGGGTAATAAATACAGGAAAATAATGGGAGTTCAGATTAAAAAACAGCAACGTTGTTTTTTACAGTATCAGGGTTGGCATGATGTTAAATTATTATTACAACAAAGTCAGAATCTCTCGCAAGGTGCATGGAACTAAAAAGCAGAAACAAAACCCAGCCACATAAAAAAAGAAAGAGAATGAAAAAATGTAGAAAGTCTACTTTATAAAGCCCCTGTCATGCAGATTCAGATTATTTACTTTTGGCTTCTGTTTTTTTTTGTAACCTTTTCTCTAGAGAATTATATAGATGAATGTAGAATTGTAAATTGAGTACACAGATCTTTCTACATATTTGCAGAATGAGAGATCTGAAATAACATAACCAACATTCTTCAAACTGGTAAGGGCAGTCACTTGTTCAGGAAGGTTAAATATATCCTACAACTCTGAGCAAATCAAACTGCACGAAGAGGGGTGTCAGGAGATTGTAACGTGTCCTAATCATGAGTATGAGCCTCCAGTTTTTTCTTTTTAAATTTTTTTTTCCAAGGGTGAGAAATAGAATGGTTCTTGAATATGTAGATCAGTATAATTTAATTAGCTTTTATGACCAGGACTCCTCAGAGATAACCATAAAAGTCAATTAGACTGTATTAAAATGCAGCCATTTCCCTGAAGCTTCTGTGAAACGGCCCTTACTTCTTCAGGAAAATGGTAAAAATCTAAATATCTGATCTAATAAAAAGAATAGCCATGTAGAAAGAATGCTGTTGTCTTTTCTAATATAACAGAATTCCTTCTGCACTTTCCCAGTGCCTGAAATGCATTGTAATGTACAGGTCATACCTTAAGCTTATGCATTTATATGCTGTACTGGCCAGCCAGTGTTACAGTATGATCTCGCAGTCCATTTAAAATTGGATTTGAAGAAGATGGTTAGCAAAGTGTAGTGCCTCAGGGCAAAAGCTGATTATCTGCAGGAATCAGTAAAGGACTGTGTCCCAGCTGTACTCCCCCTCCTAATTCCAGATGTTGCACACACACAGCTGGCTGAGCACACAGGAAGATGTGCTTATAACTAACCACGCAGCCAGATGATCACGTCTTAATTGATGCCTTCTTTCCCTCACCCTTGCCTCTCTGTATTGTAATCAGATCTTCATCTACACTGTGTTTAAGAGCAGCTCTGAGGCAACACTTGGTGACCATCCAGCACTTACCTGTTTAGTCTGTCTCCACCTACCCTACCCCATGGCCACAGTCAGTTCATGCACGATGGCTCTCTGCCTTGAGGTGAAGCTGTCTATGGGCTTGGTCTCCAACACACCCTGACCTTCAGGTTGCTGCTGAAGTGGCAGCTTTTGAAGGCAGGAATCACAATTATGTTTTTGATGTCTCTAACGAACATTACAGATATATAAGACTATATTACAGAATAGTCAACATTTAATTTTGGGGTTTGCTCTTTTTCCTTTGAACAACATATTGTGGCATTACAAAGAGCAGGAGTCTACTTTTAATTGGCCTGATCAAGTAGGCACCCTCTTAAATATTAGTATGTCATGCCTATTAATGCCAGGAATGGCTTATATTATTCCTGCAGGTATGGAATACCCAGAGCAGAGGTCGAGAGGGGTAAGCAACCTAAAGCTATAGTATCTTGTCCACCAGTAGCTGGTCTTGAACGAAGGAGTGGCAGAGCAGATGGACAGCTTCCCACCACACGCATCCAGGCCTGAATTCCAGGACAGCCTTATTTATTTCAATTAGCTCATTAGACCTTTCAAGCCTCCATGCTTATCTGAAAAATAAATATTTGCTGTACAGCACGTCACACTGCCCGGTATTATGTTCTCTGCATAAATAAAGTCCTTGCAAAACATACCACAAAGAGCTTGTTTTAAATTTATTGTGAGAATCTTCATTCTGGCTTTACCTGATTTTTTATAGGATTAAAATCTCAGAGTTGATGCTGCATTAGTGTGACATTTCTGTGAAAATTATTGCATTTCATAATAATATGCTCAAGTTCTAAAATAGAGAGACAAGCGTGAAGCAAACAGAACTCATATCAAACTTGCAGCAGATAACAACAAGCATTGTCTTGAAATCTCAAGTTCTTCTCTTCTTTTTTATGGCATAAGGGAAAATATGTGAGAGTTAGCAACCGTGGCACTGAGGTGATGTCCCTTGCAGCGACATAGTTAATCTATCAGCAATTCCATCAGCAAACCTGTTTTTCAGACCTGTTAACTGAGGTCTGAAAATCAATTCCAGACTTAATCATGGACAAAGGGGTGTATTCCACCATTCTGCATGCCGGTGATACACATATATCATTGGGAGAATAGATTCCAAGGTCTCAGACCATGAGAAATTTTATGCTTACAATATTTATGACAGAATATCACTGTTGTGCTACAGTGTGCAGAAAACTAGACAGAATAGGTGATTCAAATGCAAAATAGTTTGATCCTCTGATGAAAATTCCTTGGCCTTTGGCCTTATCATACAATCCAAGGCATGTAAAAATTGTGCTGGAATTTGCCTCTTGTCGTATCTCATTGCTTAATTATTAAACATTTGGTATGGTACAGTTGGTCTATAATAAAGTCTGTCATTACTTGAGCAAACAAAACTCCTTGTGCTATTGTCCTCCTAGATAGTCAATACCTGATAAGGTCCAGGGCTGCAGCTCCTGGCTGAAGCAGGACCATGCAGCTCTGCAGCGTGAAACAGCATAATCTTGCGGCCATGTCAGCACTCTGAGAGCACCCAGGCGCTGTATTTTCAAACCTTTATTTTCTTCTTCATGAAGGAGCAAATGCTGTGCCCTTTTCTCCAGCTGGAGGGACCAGGGGGAGAGGACAGGACTGTGACCCTTTGGCACTGGCAATTGCCAAAGCCTTTGGGGCAAGGGGTGGAGATAAAACTGCCAGTGGTATCAGGTCAGGGCACCAAAATTACAGAGGTTGCCGCGCTTTTCAGTACACAGACAAGAGGCAGATGCAAGAGCACAGTTTAGAGAACATACTGCAGCAGCAGAAAAAGGACAACCTTCCTTCTCTGCCCCTGCTAGCCCAAACCCAGTTACTCAGGAAGGGCCTGAGAAAGATGATCTGTTCAAGGCATATATGTGAAGCACTTCTGTACCTGTTGATTTTTAGGCCTTACATTTAAATATAACCAAGGACTCTAAAACCAGCATTAGTGAGACAGACGATGACAAAAATTTTCATCTCTGTAACCTTCAATGCATAGCACCGGGCTTAGCACCAGTGCACCCCTCAGCAGACACAGCCTCCTTCAGTCTTGCTGTCACCCCTGGCTTTGGGTGCCCCTACTTGATGGTTCTCAATTTGAATCGTTTGGCTGTTTTTCTAGGTAGGGTTTGTGAGGCGCCACCTTTCCACTGATGCTCGTTGGAATGGTGCCAGCTCCCGACTGTTCTAATCAGGCACAGTTCAGCGTCTCCGCTTAGGCACCCAAAAACTGAGATGTGATATATCCCAATTAATGGCTTTTCACTCTGTTGGTTTTATTATCATTTTATGTGCAAATGTGAAACAGTCCCTTGAGTTAGAAGGGGAGTGAAAGAGGTGTGAGGCTCAAATACTGATGAGCCATACGTTCTCTGTCCATCGCCTCGGTCCCACTCCCAAGGTCTGACCCCCCTCACGTGAACGTGCAGCCCAGCGCAGGGCCAGGCAGTGACACTGGCAGTGGCTCTGAAGCAGCACAATACTCAGTGACCTCCGGTCCTTGCAGCACCTTTGCTGAGGTGCCTTCAGCTGCAGGGCTACTGATACCGCATGGAGCTCTGCTGTGATGCAGGGAAGGTCTTGACCCGGAGAGGTGCTGAGCTCCCAGCAGCATGACTGGGATAGCTATTAACTGCAGGGTCTGCCTAAACAGAAATTTGTAGTTGGGGGCTGCCTTGGGGATATCTGTAGGGTACTTAGTTTTAGTTTTGCTCCTCCAGATCTGTACACGCCTGGGCTCAGCTTGAAGCAGGGTGAGCCGGAGGAGCCAGGCGGGATGGCAGCCCGGGAAGGGCAGCAAAACGTGCTGGTGCCACGACTGCTTCTGTGGATGCGATGCTGCCAATTTATTTTCATCCGTCATTTGCGCTACATGCCAGCCTGCAAACTGGGGCAGCTGAGGTGCAGGCAGACCCTCTGCAGCGACGTGAGCAGTCACCTCCCGCGCAGAGCTGATGCTGGCAGCTGGGATCGGTGACTGCGCCGGTGCTGCAGCTGGGCCTGCTGCATGGCAGGGACTCCTGCTCCCCGCTATCGCCTCAGGCCCCTCGGGGCTGCTCCCACTCCCCGCTGTCGCCTCAGGCCCCTCGGGGCTGCTGTTGGCTGCCATCAGCAGGGAGCGAGCTCTCTCCCTGCTGCTTCAGCTCTGAGCACCGCAGGGCGGGCACAGGTCTCTTCCTGACGACCTCTGTTGCAGAGGTTGCAAATTTTGGCAGAGGGCAAGGCAGAGAGCTGGAGCGGGCATTTGTGGTCTAGGCATTTTTTAAGGGGGGTATAGTTTTTCTGAGGCAGTCAAACACCTTATGTGGGTCTTCTATGCTTTATACCATGTCTCTAGAGCATGTTGTGCACAGTGATGCTGCAGCTTTATAGCCATATAGTCTAGTTGTATTTTCTAAAAAACCAGACTGACTGAAGCTATTAAAAAAAAAATCCTAGAAGGTCATTTCTTTTGAAGTCAACTAACTCAGGACTTGCAAACCTAACTTTATATAAAGAGCTCTATGCTGAACCATGGGTCATCCCACCCCACAAAGCTTTTCAGTGAATTGGAAGTAATTTCTCTTTAATATCCTAACCTCAGGGCTCAAAGGGGGATCTGGCAACAGCCCTGTACAAAAGCCCTGTTGGGAAACATTTAATTTCCTGAGATGTTACTCCCACGGTATACATGAAAAGGAATTGCTTTGGATTAACGCAAGGTAAGTTTTATGGATCACGAAACTCTGCCAAAGTAGGGGTGAAATATAAATAAATAAATAAATAAATGTGTCTTCTCCCTCCTTTATAATACGGGAAGTGGAAGGAAGTATGGACAGAAATAAAGGTCCTATAGGAAAATGCTGATGTGAAAGCCTGGTTGAGGAGGTCCTTTAGTTTTACTGCAGAATCTCTTATCCAAATAGCAGAGGTCTGTGTAAGGCCTGGTTGTATTTGCTGTGTACAGGAGCCCTCTGTTTGCAGGGGGAGGAGAGGCTGTAATCTGTATCACCTGGAGTGGGAGCACACATGCTGCTGCAGTCCGCAGCCTAACACACTCGCCTGCCTCCCTCTGCAAATACATTATCTCTTGGATTCATGTGTGACCTCTCAAGATATTCTGTCTTTACCACTCAGGCTTTCCCCAACCACATCTCAGGAGGGAACCAGGAGTTTTCCCCAATGTGAATTAAATTAATGAGAAAAGAATCTAGGAAAAACTGGCTATTCTTTGGCTGATTACCTTTAGTTACCCTACTAGCCATGTTGGGGTTCAGCATTACTGAAAGAATGAACAATAATCTAATTAATATGCTTACTGTACTAGAATAGAATCTAAAGATGTATTCAGCTTGTCACAGCATGCACTTTTAAATTTTTTACTCAGCAGTAACATTAAAACAGCTAGACTTTCAGCCCTGCAAACTGTGGGTAATGAATTTCTTTCATCCCAAACAATTTACTCCCCTGTGTATTAAAACACTTAACCAGATCAGTTGTATTTGTACCGATGCGTGCTCCAACGTGCAGAGCAATGGAAAAAACGAGCAATCAGTGTGCAGTAATGATTATTTTCTTGGTAAATGCTTTTTCTAAAAATGATAGAAATAAAGTCACATATTTCTAAGTCAGAAGTGAGTGCTGTTTACAAAACCAACATGAATAATGAAAACAAGTATATTCCCTCCTGCCCTTGCTCTCTTTGGATGCTATCCAGCATTGACTGAAGTCAGGGAGAGCTCTGCTGTTGACTTCTCTGGAGCAAGATGGGATCTGCTGCCTGCAGTCGGCATTCCCCTCAAATGAGCACAGCTCTGGAAACGCCGTGTGGATGGAAAAGTCCCACGGAGAAGGCAGAGCTCACTGGGCTCGGGTTTAGAAGGATCACCCTCCGGGCCTCAAAACAAGGTCAAAGTTGGGAAGAGGAGGTTTAAAATAAAGGTTTGCATGCTTTTTTCCCTGACATTCTAGTTTCTGAGGCATTTAGCTATATTTGGTTGTATTTTTAGGCTCTGTTCCAGAAGCAGATTGAAGAACTAAAAACTTTGTGAAATGAAAGTTAGGATTTCCGCATGATCACTTCACTTCACAAACCAATGTTCTGAAAGAAATACCCCACCCTGCAACACTTGTTAAAATACAAAGATTTTGTACAAATGCGATTTTAAGCTAGCTACGTGAGTCAGGTCTCAAGAATATAATTCTCTACTTTTTAAATTTGATATGACAGTACAGAAATGATGCTGTAGGGAGCCCATCCTTTCATCATGCAACCTTTGGGACTGATTTCCATGTTCTTTTACAAACTTGCGTGGGATTAGGCTTTTCAGTTACAAGTGCACATGAACAATTTTCAGGGCAACTCCCAGCAATGCAGTTAATCATTCCAGTAAAATGGAATTTAGGGAAAAGCTTTCTGCGCTTCAGAGAACTGAAAAGGATCGGGGTTTGGCCTGCGGGGGTGGGATTCACCCTGAGCGAGGGGTGACGTGGACTTGAAGCAGGCCCAGGTCGTCAGCTGTTGACTCCAGTGGCAGCTTTGCCTGAGCAAATAAGGGCTCACATGAACTTTTCATTTGTGTGTCCGTAAGGGAATAGATTTGGCTTTGAGCACCAGCTTCTTCAATCTTTCTGGCTCTCTGGGGTGGTTCCTATAGATTTCAAAGCGTGTCAGCTGGGGCTATTCATGCAGTTGTAAAAACAACATGGATTGATGAGAGTCACTCCCCACAAGGTGACCCCTGGAAAACCTGCTCCACAGTCACTCAATGGCAAGAATTTTTATTCTATTTTGGCCGGAGAGAGATTAAATCGTTAGACATTTTCCCATCATCAGCATCCTCGTTGTGGAAACATGGCAGTCAATTTTTATTGCAGGCTATCCTCAGCGCTGCATATTTCCTGCTTGGCATCTACCTTCCTCACTTCTAAAATTCATTACGGGTAATCTGCTGCGAAAGTGAGTATCGAGCCTGTATGCCTCGACCACCCAGATCTATACACTCCTATTGTCAGATCTATATACTTCTGCCGTAATAAAAGCACTGGAGAGCAGAGCACATGAGAAAGTGCTCCTAAGGAGATCACTGAATCTTAATCTTTGCCTTACATGCTGTTTAGCACCATTTCTTCCGAAGCTGTGCACGTATCTGTGCAGCTGTATATTTTCAGCATATGTCACTGCAAAATAAATTATTCAGCATTGTTAGATTACTTGTAAATGACACCAATCAATTAACACCACAGCCAGCAGTCTTTGGGGCTTTTGTCAGAGGCCAGGATGGTAAAGCTCTCAACTCCACATTTCCCAGTTTGAAGGATTATGGTAATGACAGCTTATTTTTACGGAATTTTTAATTGATAGTAATATCTTCGGACTTGCTGTGCTAACATTAGGTCTAGGGAGAACTAATCTCTTGAAGGAGAACATGATACAAGCAGAGCTGCCCTTCCCCAAACAAAAGTCCCATTTGAATGTGGCACCAAGCAATCATGGGAGCTTGCTGCTCTCAGTTGTCAGAGTGTTTCACAAGCCTTTGCACTGAAGATTTGCGCCTTTTCCTTACGCAGGGCTGCACAGGCCTTTGAGAAGACTACGCATTAACATGCGCTTCACTGCTGTCCTGTAATAAGGTGAAAAAAGTAGGGTGGCTCCAGGTCACGTGAAACAAAGCAATCAGCAGCCTGTATTGATCCCTGGGCTGAAGATGCCATGTTTCTGTTTGCAGGCTGGAAAAGCCTCAGGTCTCCCTCCTCTGTCCTGCTGACATTTCCAGTGTTTCTGCTGGCATGACCAGCAAGGACACCGGATAGGTTCTGCAACCTTCTCACAAAGGAACAAATCCTACCACTGGCTGCAAAGCCACAGAGCCACGAAATTAAATATTAATTTCCCTGTCTTGATTGAAGGACAAAAACTGGGATCCCCTCCTCCTTCCAAAGCACCCAGCCCCCAGGTGGATTGTGCTGGTGCATGCTCACGGTGTGCGCAGGGTGACCCACGCAGAGAACTGTGCTGCAATACTGGCAAAGAGTAACACAGATGATCTGGTGTTTTCCATGTTGCTTTAAGGAGCAGTAAAACTTAATGACGATGGATAAACACTATTAGCATGCATTAAACATATGTGGTTTAAAGACACAGAGTAGTCTAAAACTAAGTTTTTTGATACAGTTTGAACACGTCATTCAACTGCTGGAGTGTTTTATATTTAAATCTTCCTTGTATCCCCATGAACTAAAATCAGACTGTTCAGAGTCTAGCTGAATTCTCTTCATAAAGTCACCGAGAATAGTTTAAAAGCATATGCATTGTATGCTGACATGGATTGATTCATTAAGGGTGATGGTAGAGTCTGAATTGGAAGGGGCAGTGAAGACAATGATGAATTTTAATGTGGCCGGTGGCTACCGTTCAGCAGATATGAAATTGGAAATCAATGCTAGCTGTTAAATACAAATGGATGCTACCTTTACATCTGAAGCAGTCTTCCATTCCCAGTCTTTCAGTGCGCCAGGGGAATGCTGGCATGAAGGAAGAAAGCCCAGCCTTGCAACAGTCTGCCAGTGCTGCTGTCTGTACTTTCGGTTCATACCTGGGGTACATCTTGCCCTCCGTGAAACGGGTCCACGGCAAATGCTCCCAACTCCCCCCATGCTAGATGTGGTGCTAGCAGCTGTACAATAAGTCTAAGCCTTGGTGTCTGTGTCTGGGAGTCGCATGGCTGCATCTGAACATAGGCTCATACATATTTCTAGACCTCATGGTCAGGAGGAAAATCTTTGAAGGGTGATGAGTGTGTAATGGATGCAGTGATGCCTGAGCCTGCTGGCACCTGCAAGATTAGCCCATGGCAAATTAGAGTGCAAGCCCTAAAAGCCAGGAGTGACTGCACCTCAGCTGGAACGTATTGCTGGAGGAGTGTGACATCCCAGGCCACCCCACTCAGGAGCAGGAAAATGCTGTCAGATGTCCCCCTGGCTTCTAGCATGGTGCCAGGAGTGGCTTGAAAGGCAAGTCTCTGCCTGTCAGAGAAGCAAACTCCCCTGTCAATGCTGCTCCATGTAGCAGCGGAGACACAGCGTGTCCTTGGGGGAGCAGAGAAAGCCTCAGGGAGCTCTGTGTTGTATTTTGCCTAGGGCATCAATTTGCCATAATCCAGTTGTGCTCCCGTATAATGCAGGGACAAGGGGGTTTAGCCTCCTAAGTAGTGTTTGCCGCCTCGCTTTCTAGCCACCCCCCTCTTTTCAACACACAGATGGGGATGATGGAAAAAACTTTACATTGTTGCTTCATAATAAAATATTAAATGGAGAGACAGAGAGCAAAGTTCCCCCTCCCCCGATAGCAAAGCGATGAAGAAATGAGTATCCCAATCTATCTCATTTAAATATTTGCTGGCTCTGTTGACACTCGAATGTAGAGCTAAGTCCCTAATTAAATGAGAAAACAATAAACATAGCTAGTAAAGTATTGGTTTTCATTAATCCCCATCTAGAATGTTTTCAAACAGTGTCTAACAAAATGAGCACCATACTTTAAACATTCACCCTCTAGATCTTCCGAGCGCAATCAGTGATGTTTATCATGTCCTTTATGAAAACGCTGTTTCTTTCTCCACTGCAGGAGCAGAAGCAGGAAGGGAAGCTGTTCCTAGGATGTGGGCAAGATGCAAGAGGGATTTGTAGCACATGTGCACTGGAAACAAACACATATTCTCCTGCGTGAGCATGATAGTGGTATTGGTGTAATGAGCTCTTCTTGGGTAAGTAAACACGATACAATGATCTAATTCCCAGTGAAGGGTCTGGGTGATGTAGTCACCAACACCGAAAAGCCGGGGGGTGGAAGCAGGACTATGGGAGCCTCCAGCCCAGAGCCTGGCTTTAGCAGCAGCCAACATGGCCTTTTGCATTAAGTCCACAGACAAGCCCCAGTCAACACAGCTGGTCCACAGAGCTTGCATGGGGCCATTCACGAGGCACCAGCTCTAGTTCGGAGGGGCACAAATGCATTATCTTCACTACCTTATGTTTTCCTCTGTGTCAAAACTTGCCTGACTCCTGAGAAACATCTCCCATTATGTATTTTAATTTGACCTTGCAGTGGCTCCCATATGGTAACACTATTTTTCTCATATCCATGTTGTCCTTGACCTGCATTGGCAACTGGGTACCTACCTCTCCTTGGCTAATGGGTATGAATTTAGCTGGTAAGGTTGGAGTATTAACGAATTCCAGCCATTTTGGCCAACATTTTGACATTATCAGAGGAAGATTCCTGTTTGAGGTTTATTGAAGCTGGTGATCAAAAAGGGGGGAAGGGGTGAAGATGCTAAAGTATCTCCAGGAAGCATCCATTTTGTGAATGTCTGAGATTTTTTTTTTTTACTTGATATTTGACATTTCAACCAGGTCTGAAACCTCCAGGATTTAATTGCAATAAGATCAGTGGTACACCAGAAATAATGAGGTGTGCCTGAATTATCCTGAAATAGATATAATTGCTGTAGAACTCCTCAAGCAGGTCCCAGTTTCCCCAGCCACAGTCAGGATCTCATTGTTTGCCAAGAGTAAAGTTGTCAGGAGCCAGTGGGACAAAGCATAATTAGCCAGGGTGCTTGTTGCCTGTTTTGGTTTTGAATGACATGTACTGAACAGCATCTAAGAAGAGGAAAGGGTGCTGGAAGAAGATGTTGGCTTGTTGGCATCCTGAGGGTGCTTCACACTTGAGCGGTGGGGAAGACGAGCGTGGAAGTGTGATGCCTGGGTGGAGCAAGCACTGGTGCAGAAGGCCTAGTTCAGCTGGGAGGTCTGAGTAGAAATTAATGGTATTCTCATTAGAACTGAGTTTTGACTTTCACTGCAGCATGGAAAAATCCCTGCTACAGGCCAAGATGAAATGCACTTTAAATTATCAGGTGTCACCTATTGGAGCCACAGCTCTGAGCCACGGCACTGCATGGAGGTAGGGGACAATAAGGTACCTGGCCAGGGGAGCTATAAAAGCCACGGCAGCTAGGGAATCTGTCTTCCTAAGGGACTCTGGTACAAGCATGTCTGCTCAGGATTTCTTGCTGCATGATCTCTGCTGCCTTTCTTTCTCCTGGAGGCAAACACGCCTAAGATGTGGTGAATGCAGGCTGGACGTCTTCCACTGCCTGAGGATGCTTGACTCCACACCTCCTCTGCTGGAGACCAGGAAGACACCAGGCTTCAACTTACACTGCCTCCTCTACTGCAGAGGTTACCTTGTACACAGAGTGACTGTGCCTTAATTAAGGGCACTCAGGCGGGGAGGCAGGATATACAGGCTGAAGGTGGGATTTGATGTGGGTCTTCCTACTGCTGCAACCACTGAGCTACAGAGGCAGCCTCTGTGGCCCCTCAGTGTTGTGCTCGATTGTGGATGAAACTTGTTTCTGAAAGAAAGATAATTTGATAAATTTGTATTAAGCCTTTTTTTTTTTTTTTTTTTTTTTAAAACAAATAGATCATTTACAAGCCTGGGGAGATGTAATGGGGATACACAGTCATCTGGACTTTTACTAAAAATAATACAAGATAAATTTAGCTAATGAGTTCAGCGTGTATATGTTTTAATAGCTTTCCCCTGCTACAGCCTCATACTGGCTCCTATCGTACATCAATGCTTCTTTCAACACGTGTAAATAATACACTGGGCACAATTCAAATTCCCACAGAAAGCAACTTGCTTTCAGTTATAAACAGAAATAAATGCAGCAGCAATCGCATCAATCCATTAAGGCAGTAAATCAAAAATTGGGCCAAATTCTGCACCTTTTCACCTTTTGCTCATGAAAATAATCTTTACTGACTTTCCTAACCTTGCTGTGATAATCAGGGCTAGATTTTCTGAAAGAATTTTATGTTGCAATAAATTTCATATTAGCTCCTAATGCCAAAGGCACTTCCAAAACCTTCCATATGTCTAGATAAAGCATAGTGGATGAGCTCCCTACATTAATAGAGAATATAACCAATCAATTAGTATAAAGACTCTCTCTCTCTCTCTCTCCATAATCACCTGACTTAGTCATACATCATCTAACTCCAGTGCTACTAATGCAAGATTTTTTTAATAGCCTATATTTGTCAACGAGACCAGGGTTTTCATGCAAGTCCCCTGTATCTATCAGCGTAGCTTACAAGAGCAGCTTGTCTAAAGTTCTCAACATTGGATAAAAGTTTCAGACGTGAGTTTCAATATGCTATATGCCTTTGCCTGGTGATCTAGGCCCAGTCTTTGGACTTATTAGAGAGTCTGGCCATGCCTATGTTGCTCAAAGAAGCAGAGCACAGTGTGTTTACATGTGGCCATGTGCAATGTTTGCTCCCTGCAGGGACCATCTTAATTCACAAGAGTCACTGAGCACCATCACGTAGCAATAGTCTCTACTCCACAACGGTTATTGCCAATTTAAACTTAAACTTATTCTGCGGTCATGTTTTTTGTCGCACTTGCAAGTTGCACTTGCAAAAATGTGCGAGGAAAATAATTTTCAGGCAGCCTTTCTTAAATATTGGTGTCCAAGGTGACGAGGGCATGAATAATAGCATAACCCTTTTCTTCTGCCTTGTGATCTAAGTGATTGGGCTCAGACATCTCCTTTCTTCATGAGGACCATTATTTTGTTCCATTGTGTTCTCTATTTCTATGATGACACTCCACTTCCTAATCCGGGAATCAGTTAAGAATGAGCTGGTAGGGGTAACGGGTGAAGGACAGATATTTGCTATCCGATCCTTTGCAACAGCATGGCTTATTCCAAAGTACATTTATCTGGACAAAGCAATATATACAGTTTACTAGCGGAAAGAGGCTTTCAGTGTGAAACCGTGAAGCAGCAGTGCATGCCTCTCTCCTTCACCTTGGTCTTAATCTACATCTTCAAGGTTTCATCTTGTCCACATGAAGATGGCTGCTGTTGACTTCAGTGGGATTAGGTGTTAGAAACATGCAGAGGGGATGATATGAGAAAGTGATTTACAGCCAATCTGCACAGAAAGAACTGGAAATACCAGGTGCAAGTTCACGGAGAAGAAAGATGCAGATGTTGCGTTTTCTCCATTTAGAAATAGGTGTCCAAAAATCAATATTCTTTATACATAGCTCTGAAATATGCTGCCTAAGGTGACTTGGACTCTACAGTGATGTGTGTCCTAGAAATCTGATCAATACAACATCTGCCTCAAAGGTCTACCGTAATCAAAACAGGTATAACTCCTGACTCCTCAGAACATGGGCAGCTCCTGCAGAAAGTAAGTACAGACATAGTCTCCAATCAAGGGTGCTTACTGGGAATAACATTTCAGGTACAGTTTGCCTGCTAACCCACTTATTGTAGTAAGTTCTGCAAAGATCAGAGCTGTCTGGGAGATTGTAAGATGCAGAAAATATATGCTCAATACAGCAAACTTTGATGATAAATGTAAGCTATATTGCTTCATTCAAATGTATACGTTCTTTTTCGCCTCAAAACCTAAATTCACTGTGTAGGTATATGTAATAAATACACCAATTTAATATGGTATCTTTCCTAGTACCTCTTGTTTTTTAATATGACCTTATAAATTTTTCAGATTGAAATACGGTGGGAAGCAGTGAGGCAGAGTTTACAGATTAACTGTTATGAGGGCAACGGAAAATTTCTCAGGCATTCCCCAAAATATTTCCATGTTCAAAAGAATTCCTTTTATCTTGAAGCTCATATTGTACCAGAACATTTGCCATTTTATGCATTTTTATTCATGTTCATCCAATCACCAGCTTTCCTAGGAAACCCACACTTAACACTTGGGGCTAGATTTGCCAGACCTGCAGAAATCATGGAGACTGAACCTGTAGGACATGGATGTGTGAAGCCTTTTTGGGTGAGGTGGATTAATACAGATATTGTGATCTTCCTACACCAAAGAAAGAAAAATAGGCTAGAAATTCACATACTCGACACAATCATCAAAGAGAAGTAGAAGAGGAATTTCAAAATTCACCACTGATCCCAACTGGAAGTACAGAAACCCCAATTATTTCTACAGTACTGCTTCCTTTTTAAAAACTGTTTACATCTGAACTGAAAACCAAATCTGATCAGAGCAATCAGTCCAGAGGCAGGATTCCTTTACCATCATTTGTATTTATGGACATTGATTAGAAATGTTCTGTGTATGCTTGTGATCTCCTTTCAGTTCAACATCTGCTTTCCTTAATTCAGACCTTTAATTCAAGGTCTTGGCACTACCAGCATACTGTGCATTGGCAGTCCCACACCAGCAAACCCCAAGCCTTGATACCAGAGGGAATGTCTCGTAGAAAGGAGATGTACTTTTTTTGAGGGGGTGGAGAAACAGCCTGTCCAAAAGCACCATTCAAATGCAGCATGGTGCCACCTAGTACTTTTGTATAATACATCAGCAAGATGGTATAGTTTGAAAGGAGTATCTGTGACTTTAAAGGACTATTCTGCTCTCAGGAGCTAAGGCAAATGCATTCATTTTTTAAAAAAGGTTACCCTTAATAAGCCTGCGGGTAAGCTATTTCCGAGAGGGACATATTTGAGTGCAGTGCTATTATTCCTAACAAATTAGTCATATTGCATCACCAACATGAAACAATGAAACTAAAGAGCCAGAGCCCTAATTTACTCTCACGCATACTGGTGTGACTGGGCCTGATTTTCTGGCATGCCTGGGCTGGGAAGAGATGCCTCAAAAAAGCCAGTTATAGCCTGAAGACTGCTCCACTATCCAGGGGAATGTGTGTCCCACTGGACTGGAGAGCAGCTGGGGATGAGATGGGATGGGATGGGAGCACGGCAGGCTCAGCCACCCCCCTCCACACCCTTCCTCTTCCCGTGTGCCAAGGGGTATGTGGCAGCTCAGTGCTAGCCGGGAGCTCCCCAGGGAGCAGACAGCAGCTCAGAAGACCATCCATTTCCCACCTCCCTTTGTACTACTGGGTTGATGCAAAGCAGGGAAGCAAATATTGAATCAGACAGAATCACTCCCCTTTCCTGGTATAAAACAGTTGCAGAAGCCCATCATTTCTCAGGCCTGTTGAAAAGTGAGAAAGAAATCAGTATATTTTGGTAGAGTTTGGAGAAAGATGCCTTTCTACTCTGTTCAAATAATACAATGGTCTGTGTCCTCATTGACCCTTGCAGTATTAACATTTTTAAAACATATTTTTTAATTAAAATGGGCTGGAACAGATTTCCGTTCTCGGTCCTGGATTGCGCCAGAGTTCACAAGTGGGTTTCTTTCGCAACCCAAATCAAAACATTGAAGACCAAATACACACACTTTGATTCAAGCTGTGCTCTCTGTGAGGTTTCCAAGAAAACACTACATTTGACAAAGTGTAGAGCTACTTTAGGTTTCCATGCAGAGAATTAAGATCAAAATCTGCTCTTGACATTTGAGCCTGCCTCCTGTTTAGATCAGGAGTTTTGACTCTGATCCATATTTAAGACTAGAATTTCTGCTATCAAAAAACCCTCTCCTGTGCTCTTTTTGGCATCTTTGCAACTTTACGCTTGTGTATGAACTGCAGTGTAAAAGAGTAAAACTAGTTACTAAAATAGCAGGAACGTGATCTGCTGAGCACCATCCTCTCAGCAGTTCTCTCCCCTTCTCCCGTGTGCTGGCTTGTTCTCAAGTATTAAATCACATCATGAAGGCTGCCCTACAAAAAAGCACCCGAGGAAAGCAGCTGTAGTACGCTAGGGCCAGTTTCATCTTTATGTATGTATTTGTAACCGTGGCGGATGAGGGTGAGAAAGCTACGTGGGCAGGGAAGTAATTGGAAGCAATCACAAAACAGACTTGCATAAGTGAAACGATGCATACAAGTAGTCTTCCGAGATTAAAGATATTTGGGTTGGGAGAGGAGCTTTAATTGGAATTGACCTTGTAAAACATGCTCCCTTATGTTCAGGCTTATAATCATGGGTGGGCCGGCTGATCTATTTAAAAATGCCTGGTTCACATTAACCACCCAGTTTTTAGGGACAGTTTTTAGATGCTTGGTGGTATCGCAGAGAACAAATGACCCCGTTTGAATATTGATCCAGTGCGCTAGCAGTTAATGGAAATGAGTACAGATGTTTTCTGTAGCACCTCAGACAGCACTATCATGCAATATTTTGACATAAGAAAACACTTTCCTTCAGGAAAATAAAATACTATTAATTCAACTGCTGCTACTAGGACAATAGATTCCCAGCTGCTGATCTCTCTATATAATTTTAGAAGCAACAGATATTAGAAAAAAAGATCTAATCATCAGGGACATTCTTCCAGGAAGCTTTGGTCAAAATTTGTTGCTTTGACTGTAACACAGATCCAAATGCAATAGGCCCAGCAATAACAAACAAGCTGTTTCGCTCAGGAAAGCTGTGCAGAAAAGAAATGCTGTATCTTTTTGCACTCTGGGTGGGAGCATGTGAAGGGCTGGGCTGGAAAGGGGCAAAGCAGATTTTTATGAGGAAATCCAGGGCTGTGTGTTTTGGGCTCTAGTGGCAACGATGCGTGCCCCTTGCTGACTCTTGGTGCTCTGAAATAGCACAGAACGATAGTCTGTGAAATAGCCCAAATTCCAGCCTCTCTTTAGAAAGGAAGAGTGTGAATACTGGATGTTTTGAATTTGCAGAGTTTTGATCATACATCCCTGATGTGAGCTGGCAGGCTAATTCTTTTTTTTTTTTTTTTTAGCAAATACTGAATCCCAGTAATTCGCTCTCTGCCTTTGCAAGTGCTGTTTCAAGGTTTGCTCCCTGGGCTGTTTCCCCTGCATTGCCTGTGTCCCTGTGACTACCAAGGGCCACGGCAGCCTGGTGCCACCCAAGGGCCGGGCGCTGCCCATGCGAAATACAGTGAAACCAAGCTCTGACCACAGAACAGGGGAAAAGGCTGGCGAAGCATCTCTGCCTGAGCGGAAAGCCCGCTCCAAGCAAAAACCCTCGAGCAAGCTTCTGCCCCTATGCAAGCTTCAAGCTACAGGGCTTCTGTGGCTATTATCATGTGTTTCTAAGTGCTGTCCACAATAAATCTGTAGTTAAATTGCATATAATTGACAAGTGCAAGTAAATTGTGGTCCTTCACAGGCAAGGGACTTACAGTGCGAGAATTCACATACATGCTTTAGAAATGTTTGAGAATTGTTGACTGAAGCTTGTGCTGATGAAAAATCAGGTTTTGGCAAAATGAAGATTTTTCTCAAAAATAGTTTGCTTTCCTCTATGTTATATAAAAAAGAACATTTCCTTTTTTTTAATTCGTTGGCCAAAATTGAGAACTTTCTTCGTTTCCTGCCAAAAAGCAGGCTTCCTGTAAGGAAACTCTTTCGTACCCCTGCACACAGCTTCTGATTGGCTTCATGTGTATAACCTCCGTCACCATAGCGTCTGAGCATAGCATCACACTTCCAGGAAACCAAACCAAATTCACATTCGACACAAATGACTCAGGAACTTACATAAAAGTAATATATCAAAATATGCTGTCTGTATAAGTAGCCTCTGATCTTTTGCTTCCTGCCACCTCAGACTCCCTTAAAATCCTTTAACATGCCTCAATTTTTTTCAGCCAATCTTCTATTGCTAACCTCTGTGCAGGCTTTAAAAGTGGATGCTGTCCAGAAATCCTATTACAATAAATTTACTGTATTAAAAAAATCTGAGGAGGAAATAAGATATGGCCATATTATTAAGTCTGACTGTTCACCATTGCCAGCCTTTCATTCAGCCCTTTGTTTATTGTCATCTTATCCTGCACTTAATCTCATTTAAAATATAGGTGCTTTATGCAAGGACCTTCAATTTTCTGTATTTTGAGTGTCTTCTGTATATGTGACACCACATTTAACGCACATATTCTCTCTCTTTAAAGTTCTTTCCACATCTATAATGCTGTACGAATAAAAAATTGTTACAAAAGCTTAACCAGGAGTTATAAGCCCAACCAGAACATATTTCTGTAGCTCTCAGTCTCCTGTGTCATGAACAGCGAGGCCAGCTTTCCTGTGTTTTAAGAAAGATCGATTATCATATTTATCTAAAAATTCTGTTTGAAGTAATGGATTAGATATTAGCAAATCTTAAGAAAACAGTATATCAGAGTGCATATCCCTAAAGAAATCTTGAGGATCACTTGCTTTAACTGGAAGTATCTTGGGATCTCCAATACCTACCTGGAGAGCCACCCAAGGCTTCCAGATTGACATACCACTCAGAGGACACCGTGAAAGCTGCTCTCCCCAGACCTGCAGTGCAGTGTCAGCGCTGGCCTGGAGGCAAAGCAGTGCTGAAACACTTCAGTTTACAACCTCAAGGTCTAAAAGCAAGGTTGTACCGAGTGAGCTGCTTGGCCACAGCCAGAGGGAATGGGATAGCGATGGCAGCCAGCGAGCCTCATTTTTATGGTGCAGTCCTAGCTGTCTACACCACTGTAGCTCCAAGTGGGGAAAAAAGTGTGTGCTTGAAATACCTGGCTGCAGAAATACAGAAAGAACTTATTAGTAGCAAAGGATTTTAATTTTGCTCGGGGGAGGAGACAACACAGCGGTTCTGTTTCAAACACGTCCTCCTTTCCCTGTTACCTAGAAGATGGTTGTGCAAACCAGAATGAAGTGGACTTTCCAGACGAGGCCTGTGCTGATGGCTAGCGTGGTGACGGTATTCTTTTCACTTGCTGGACGGCAGCTGTTTGGCAAAGCATTCACTGTTTCAGCATTTTTTCAGACATGTTTTCTGCTGCATCGGTTCGTGCCACCTAGCGGTGACAGTCCCACCGTGCTGAGTCCCATCGGTCACGCAGACCGATGGTTTTCACATCTCTTAATGTAAAACAATAATAATCAGAATATGCTTTCAAATGACAAAGCACAGTGTCCTAGGTTATTAATCTGTACCCTGGATGCTCAGGTAGGTTTTGTCTTTTGCTTCCAAACTGCACGTTAACCCTCAGAAGACTGCAGATGATACCCCGGGCCTCAGTGGAAGAAAATGCCAAAGGCAAGCGTTAACATCTGTAAGCTTGCCCGCCCACCTCAGCTGGCCTCTGCCTGGGTATTGAAGCCAGAGGCAATGCAGTAATAAAACAGAAGAATAGGGAAGTGCTTCATTTGGCCGTTCTCGCTCATTGCCACTTCTTCATCTGCCCAAGTCATCATACGGTTGTCAACAGTCCATGCATTACCTGGAAGCCTTGAAAGGTATAGCTTAAAAAATAAATACTTCTTTTTACTTCTTTTCTTTATTTAACCGATTTTGTATTTCACTTTGATTTACAATTATTGTCTAAACTTAACCCGGAGTAGAGCTGCTTAACAACCAGTTGTCAGGAAACCTGAAGTAAATTTTTTAATTAAAATTTCTCCTTTTGTCTTTGTTCAGTGACTTTTTCAGCCTTGCTTAAGCAAAGTGCTTTTGAAGACTTCTCATCTTTTTGGTTGTGCAATTTAATTCAGGGAGGGAGAAAAAAGACAACATCTATCCACATTGCAGCATTGGAGTTGTACCAGGAATGAATCTGGACCAGCAGATTTATTGACCAAAACACAACAGAAGAAATTGTTGATTTCAATCTTTCTGCACTGAGCAAGCCACAGAACAGACTGCAGTTTTAATGACTAGATTGCGGTGGAAAAATTCTAGCATTGGGCATTCATGTACAGTTTAATGGATTCAGGTCAATATTGAAAAGTGTTCAGAGGAACCGTCATGCCATAAAATCTGCGTGGTCCCCATTCAGAGATTGAAGATTCGACTTGCCCTGGTGAGGAGCTAGGAAGCAATCTGACACCCTCAGCTGCTTCACAAGTCATTCCCCAGGAGCACAGAAAAATATGGCACTTCTGCCACTTTTTTTTTTTTAAATTGTTAGGAGATTAGCTTTAAATTAATGCTGGGATCCCCTATGAGTTCTTCTGACAGAAACTGTGGATAAAAGTTCTTGTTAATACATAACCTCTATGCCAGCACCTCAGCAGTTGGTCCCACTCTCTGTGTGATGTGTGGTCCCCAGACTCTTTCTGCTCTGCACCCTTCTTCCAGCAAGCCTTTCTGCCATTGGGATTAGCCAGAGTACCCTGGAAGCAAATACAACTTCTGAGTCTAACAGAAGTGATACCATGCCAATAAAGGCTTTTAGGCATTTTATCAGTGCTTCCTAAATAATCCAATTCAAAAGACAACGAGAAGTAAGTCTGAGAGATGAGCCGTGGTTCTCAATGAATGTAAAAAATGGATTAGAAAAGCATAATTTATTGAGGATTAAATATTGGATAGACAGAAAAAATGTGAGAAATATGTCTTCTTTAGGCTGGCTTAATACCACGCTTTCAGTGTTCAGTGAGTATCAGGGGTGGAGCAAGTGCAGATGTAAAAACATTAGGAAGAAAATAATTTGGAAGAGCTGCTGCATTAGAGTTACATTCTAAAGTTAAAGTAAGGACAGATGCAGCATGTTATGACAGAAACCAACGTAACATCTTCTTTAACAGCAAATTGTTTATTTGAGGATGACTATGTCTAGGAGGGAGATAATACTGTGAGCAGAAACAAAATCAAACAATCAAACAAACAATCAAACAATTCTCAAATAATTTTTCTAAGCTTGAAAAAGCAACAACTTCACAAAGACTGCCAGCATGAGCCACGCTTAAAGAAGAGACGCAAAATTGAGAGAAAACAAAAAATACCCATTTCCTTAAGCAAGACCAATACACCAGCTGTGATAATGCAATCAAGCTGAATTGCCTTCTTGGATCCTGTTGCTACTGTTCAATTAGCATGTCAAAAGATTTTCAAATTCCTTTCTGATGTTATTTCTACAAAGTCTAATATCTGATAAAACCAGAGCAGACTGATACTCCTTTATCTTTTTTTTTTTCCCCAATAAAAAAGTAAAGTTTTTTGAAAATCTGAAGCTTTTCAATTCGAAAATTTGATTTTTTTTAAAAATCAGGTGATTGCATATGAAATACTTAACTTGCAGTTATTTCCACGTACTATTGTATCCACCAGAGAAAATATACTGTGGGCGGTTAATGTCACACTGGAGGCTACATGTGGATACACAGCTAAGTATTTACTACCGTTCAACAATGCTTTGCCCTGGACACTTTTCTCCAAATATAAGGTGGGATATAGAATCACAGAATCATAGAATCATAGAATGGTTTGGGTTGGAAGGGACTTTTAAAGGTCATCTAGTCCAACCCCCCTGAAGTGAGCAGGGTCATCTTCAACTAGATCAGGTTGCTCAGAGCCTCATCCAACCTGACCTTGAATGTTTCTAGGGGTGGGGCATCTGTCACCACTCTGGGCAACCTGTTCCAGTCTTTCACCACCCTCAATATAAAAAAATTCTTATATCCAGTCTAAATCTGTCCTCCTTTAGTTTAAAACCGTCACCCCTTGTCCTGTTACAACAGGACTTGCTAAAGAGGTTGCCCCCGTCCTTCCTGTTGTCCCCCTTTAAGTACTGAAAGTCTGCAATAAGGTCTCCCCACAGCCTTCTCTTCTCCATGCTGAACAACCCCAACTCTCTCAGCCTGTCCTCACAGGAGAAGTGCTCCAGCCCCCTGGTCATTTTTGTGGCCCTTCTCTGGACCTGCTCCAACATTTCCATCTCCCTCCTGTGCTGAGGGCTCCAGAGCTGGACACAGCACTGCAGGGGGGGTCTCACCAGAGCGGAGCAGAGGGGCAGAATCACCTCCCTTGACCTGCTGGCCACGCTGCCTTTGATGCAGCCCAGGATACAGTTGCCCTTCTGGGCTGCAAGCACACATTGTTGGCTCATGTCCAGCTTTTCATCCAGCAGTGTCCCCAAGTCCTTCTCTGCAGGGCTGCTCTCAATCCCTTCAGCCCCCAGCCTGTATTGATACCATGGGTTGCCCCGACCCTGGTACAGGACCTTGGACTTGGCCTTGTTGAACCTCATGGGGTTCTCACAGGCCCACCTCTCCAGCTTGTCCATGCCTCTTTGGATGACATCCCGTCCTTCTGGTGTATCAAATATAGTTTTCTGCTTGCCTTTGTGACAGTTTTGCAAATAGGTGTTAATTAGTCACAAGTAGCGTGTCTCTACCATGCTGCTACACTGGAGACTGTGCAGTCAGGGAAGTATTCACACATTGGAAAAAAAAATAGAGGACCAATAGGATATTCTGAAAATGTTAACCCTACCTTTTTTATGTAAAAACCCCAAACCAAGTGGAAAATTCCAGCTCAAGTCAGCCAAAAGAATGAGTATTTTCCTACGCATTTCTATTTTAAAATTTATATTTAAAAATCTACCTACTGCTCACATGGCTTTTTTCCTGCAACTTTTACATCCTGGTGGGGATGATGAACTGTTTTGCTCTGCTGAGAGCATTTCAACTCAGTTGTGCTACCAGAAGTGGTGGAACACCTGCCTGAACTAACCTTTAAAAACAGTTAAGTGCCACCACTGTTGGTTTTAACTCACTATGATATTGCTCTTTAATGCTTTCACCATCCCTGTTTTCAGAACAGGATGGCTCTTCCTCCTCTTGAGGTCATCAGGAATGTTGTTCCTTATGTCAGCAGGACTCTCTGGACATGATAGTTACAACTTCATCTCTTCACTAGATATTGTAATTGAGGGCTGGATTTTGACAGCTCGCTCCAGCTGATGATGGTGAGACCCAGAACATCTGCAGGTGGGGAGGTATACATTTGAATCACAAAATCTTTTGCTGCCATTCCAGATTTCAGATTAAAAAAACTACAAAATTCATTCAGATTTTGTCTGAGACAGTCTATTTACTTCAGAAAAAGCTTTGCCAGAATTCACAATTACAGACTGCTCCTGTGAATGACACAAGCCACTGCTCACATGGGCCAAGTTCAAGCCACTGACTAGAACATAAAAGGTTATAATATGTGATTCTTTTTAGATCTCTTAGCAGAGATGATCAGCCAATGACCCTATGTCTGGATCTGGCCTGCAAGGCAATTAATTTGGTCTGTGGAAAGAAAAGGGATGCCTTCAGCATGCTGTACCTCCGAGGCCGCTCCACTGATTTCGGTGGGAGCTACTTATGAGAAGGAAATTGCAGGATTTGGTTCCAGGTACTGTCATGGAAAGAAAAACCCTAATGATATTATCTTTGGAAGTGTACCACTGCAAGTCAGGTATTTTGAAATGAATCCAATGTATCTCATTTAATTGCATATATTTTCTAAAAGCTGTTAAGTACTGAAGGCTCTGGTTTATCTGAAATTGAAAAGGCATCCAAGACAGAATTGACTGAAACTTGACTTTTGGGCACTGAGACTCAGCAGCTGCGATAAGGACCAGATTGCTGGTTGGGTGGCATTTTCCTTTCCAACCATACTAAGAGCTTTAGATTTTGCTACAGATTGAAAGAAAATACTAGAAAGCATCCTGTTTGTGCAGACCAGCTGTAAACACAGAAAGGCCTGCTGTGTCCGGTTTGTAAAGGCCCTGAGAACATCCCTCTCACCGGGAGGTCTGGCTGCCCTGGCATGGGGACAACACAGAGTCTGTGCAGCCAAGAGTGGACCCTTTCCACCTGTGTCTGTGGGGAGAGGCCCCCAGGCAGTGCTGCAGGGAAGCTGCACCTGGGACCTACCCCTGGCCCCAGGGAGCTGCTTCCAGCCGAGGCTGTGTGCTTGGTCCCTGCTTGAGTGCCAGCTCCTGCTGTGCCTGGCCTCAGCCTGTCCCCAGGCGGCGGCTTTCCTTTAGCTAGGAAAGCATGGAGTCAGGATCAACTTCACAAGTCTTGCGTTAGGCAAATCCTACTTAGCAAGTCGACAAAGAGCAACAGGGAGCACTGGGCCTCTTCTCAGGACCAGCAGGGGAAGGGCCAGGCTCAGCCTATAGCTCCACGCCTGCCTCCCATGCAGCCAACCCAAACACTGATGCTATCTGCAGCCAGAGGTGGATGAGGTCCTCCAGGAACACCCTCAGCTTGCTCAGTTTCTCTGGGGGGCATTATCTGGAGGAAATAACTTTCTGAAGAAACTCAAGATACATGTGTCACAGTGATGTCATATCTGCCTTAGGAGGGACTTCAGGATTTTTGCCAACTGCCTTTTACACAAAACTATTAGAATGGTGGCCTGGGGGGCTGCAGACGGGGCAGGAGGGAGGAAACAGCTGCGCTGGTAAATATTAGATTTGTTTGCACTCGTGTATGCCAGACAGAAGAGAGGCTGAGACAATTAAGAACCTCAGTTTTACTAAGGACATGCTGACAAGACCATTAAGATTTGATTTGTGTGGCACTGGATCACCAACCAGTCCAAATGGATGGGGCAGGAGCACATGATGGCACTTCTGGTGAATCATCCAGAGTACAAAATTTAGTACTGATACTGGCTTTATATCGCCTGGGGGGAACTGGCAATATCTAGTCTGGCATAAAACTCACGTGCTATGGACAGAATACACCCAAACCAATATAAACTGGAACATTTTTTTAGCACATTCAAATCATGTGCATGAGGCACTTTGCACTGTAAGGCTTCAGTGTTTTAGTCCAGTATTCAATGCCCTAAAAGATTCTGGTGTATGGCCTAACATAATCCCAACTGAAAAGTTGAGCTGCAGTAACCAAAGGCTCAGAAGCTTCGTCCTTGTGAACAGCCCATCAGAACCAGGTACACAGTAAAACAGATTCCTTGCAATACCCGAATACAGCTAAAAGACATACTTCTATCAGCTGCTGTACCTAGTGCAGACAAACGACAGGAGAACAAGGAGCTATTCAGGCTAGCTGTAGTCCAGGACTACAAGATCCTGCCTACTTGCAGATTTCTGTTGGGCTATCCACTGAGGGCAGCTAAAGCAGGGCTCAGTCAGATGTCCTGCTGTCATGGTTTAACCCCAGCTAGCAACAAAGCCCCACTGAACCACTCGCTCACCACCCCGTGGTGGGATGGGGGAGAGAATCGAAGACTAAAAGTGAGAAAACTCATGGGTTGAGATAAAGACAGTTTAATAGGTAAAGCAAAAGCCACACATGCAAGCAAAGCAAAACAAGGAATTCATTCCCTACTCCCCACGGGCAGGCAGGAGTTCAGCCATCTCCAGGAAAACAGGGCTCTATCACATGTGATGGTTACCTGGGAAGACAAACATCCCCCCTTCATCCTTCTTCTTCCCCCAGCTTTATATGCTGAGTGTGATGTCATATGGTGTGGAATACCCCTTTGGTCAGTTGGGGTCAGCTGTCCCAGCTGTGTCCCCTCCCAGCTCCTTGTGCGCCCCCATCCTGCTCACTGGTGGGGTGGGGTGAGAAGCAGAAAAGGCCTTGACTCTGTGTAAGCGCTGCTCAGCGGTAGCGAAAACGTCCCTTTGTTATCAACTCTGTTTTCTGCACAAATCAAAAACATAGCGTCATACGAGCTACTCTGAAGAAATTTAACTTTATTCCAGCGAAACTTGGCACACGTGCTTGCTATATTTGCTGGCACTCTTTGAGAGGAGACAAGTTTCTTAATCCGACCTTCACAAACTTTTAAAGCCAGGTACCATCACTGGCAGGGGCACCGGTGGCAGCAGTGGTGGTGGCAGGTCCTATACCTGGCTGCAGAGTACACACACTTGAGGAGAATGCACGGACATAATTTGGGATCCTTCCTGCTGCGCTACTATAATCAGTGCCTTCAAATCACTTTATTAGAAGGCACTGGAGCTAGTCAAGTAATTGAGAGCAACAAATCTAGTTTTCCTAGACAGGTAGTAGCTGCCACAGTAATATCTAACAATTTTTGTAGTTTGTGGATGAACGTAGGTCTGTATACATAACTGCATTGGAGCATTATTCTTAATCCTGTGGCTGGCAGCAGTCAGGAGGGAAGAGGCAACCATCGAAAAAGGCTGAAGAATCCATGTCTGGTCTGTGTTTAGTATAGGTATATTATGAAGCTGTACCAGTGAAGGCTTGCCATCTGCTGATATTTTGTTTAATAAAAAGTGAAAACAAGAAGAACAAGGACATTTGCACTGCAGTTACTGGAGGGCTAATGGATAAAATGGCAGGGAAAAAAGTTGATATGACTCAGAACCTTGAGAACTACTGCCAGTTCATAAAAATAATTCTGTGCATCTCTGTGACAGAAAGCCATCACCTTAAACGGCTGCGGTGACCCAAGAAACTGGCAAAGGCCAGATGCATACTACCGAGGGATAGGCAACTTCCTCTCCAGATCCCACCGGTGAAGGAGGAAGGGGGCAACGAGCTCTCTGTCTGGAGCCAGCTACCCCAGTATCTACAGCAAATGAGTTAATGATAATGAGGGGGAATATACGATCTCTGCAAACGCCACTACTGGCTTGTCCTGCAGCTGGGTGCCAAAGTTGTTTCCCCTTTGATCAAATTGTCCCCTTCCCAGTCTGTTCTCAACACTGTTACAGCTGCTGGTGCAGTGTATTTCAAGGTATTAATAATGTCCCTTTCAGTATTTGTACTATAAAACACAGCAGTTTTACAAACTTGTTTTCAAAACACGACTCTATTGCATTATCATCATTTTAATAGAGAACAGTTAAGATACAGATATCAGCACGGATGACAGACAATGCGGCAAACTGCACCGTAGATCATTATTACCAGAGCAAGAACAATTTTTAGAGGTTCCTTTACCACAATGTTGCCAGATGAAAAAAATCTGCCTCTGTGTTGACCTAGACATACAAAACCTGAAGTTGTTTGAACATTTTCACTCTGTCCTACAGGGCTGTTGAAATAGACTTCTGCCTGTCCACCTCCTGAAGGACACCGCCATGAGTGCCAGGGAAGAGGGAGAGCTGCTCATGTTTGTATTCCAAACAGTAATGGACAACCTCCTTTGGACAATGTGGCTAATTCCCACTCCCTTAACGAGCCTTCCCTTCTAAATGGCTATGTGTCTGTCAGAGCCCACCTCCCATAAGCGCGAATTGTTATTGATGCATGTATATAGTACCGACAGTGTGATAGCAGGTATTTGTTACAGACGGCATGCAGGGCAAAGTAAGAAATTAAAAGAAAAATGACAAAAGTTACATTTAACAGGAAGTTCAGCGTGTCTCTTACAGAACCTTTTCTTAATACATCATAGAGAGTTTGGCCATCTAGCAGATGGCCCCCTGCAGTGACTATTAGCCTTTTCTCCTTCCCTTTCGAAGTTGAGCTGCATCACCTTGCCAACACAGCTGAGCCCGCCAACCCGAGCCATGAAATAGATACCCGAGGCCAAGCTCACGTCTCCATTGTTACAGTGCAGTTACCAATGCATCAGCCCATCCCGGGGTTACACATCCTGCCAAAAGGAGTTCCTCCCTGAGGGGCTGTCATAACAGATTATTTATGCCTGCATTGCACAATTTTGCTACTGTGGTGTGTAAATCTTAACGCATCTTTAAAAACAGAAGGGAGGTTATTTCTACATCATGAACAGTCACGTAGACTGGTACTAATGACTGAGCGTGCAGAGCTGCACAAACATCACAAAGTAACACCCTGCGCTTTCTACAGAAACAGAGATCACTGCTGTTTATAGCTACAAGTTGGGTGTTTGCTTCTTCGCTAAAGGATGAGCAGCTGTGGTTTCACTGTGCTCTCTAGGCAAACATTAGATCAAAATTAGATCAAAATGACACATACTTTCCTTCTTTTTCTTCTAATATAAGAAATTAAGTTAGCCAATGTCACCCTTGTATCAGCTACACAAATTTGAGATCGTTTCTTCTGTTTCTGAACCTGAATTCTACACTTTTTAAAAAATACCTCATGATATATAATCAAAATAAGCTCATGATCAGCAGATACCAAACTATGGTTAGGAATCTCTTACTATTCTCACTTTAGAGAGGGAGGAATGACAGAAAAGCCAGGGATGCCGATTTCAAAAGTGGTCTGATCTGAGACACTTTGGACTTTTAGGATCACCCTGGGTTGCCAAGGAGGCCAGTAGCCCTTCATTATGGAAAGCTCTGCAGTACGTGTGTGGCCTTGGGTGGGTAAAAGATGATGTTCTCAAAGGCAGCGGTCACTTTTGACGGTGTTTTGCCCTAAGAGATGGTGCACAATGCACAAAAAGCGAATGGTGGGCTGAGAGTTGGACTTACCTATCCACACTTCATGTTCCTTTTATGAACTTTTTTACTACATAGGCTTCTCTGCAATTCAGAATGAAATCATATGAGGGACAGATTAGCTTAAGATCATAACAGTTAATGCTTTTGCCAAGCTTGAGAACCATTGCTGAGGCATGAAGCCAGGATACTTTTGAATTCAGATCCCCGAAAGCAACAAAATGTTGCCCTTTACTGAAAGCTGGATCAGCTCTGTAACTTGAAAAAGGGACTGAAACGAGTACTAAAATTGAAGTAGTTTTAACATAGCAGTTTCTAAATGAGTTGTAAAATAAGCTGGGACAAGTTTGCATGAGAAACATTTGCTATTAAGAGTAAAACCATGGGACTTGAGCCAGGCCAGCTGTGCTACTGCTCCTCCTTTGCTCCTGTACCATTAGGTGCCAAAGGCTACAGACTCTGGAGGTAGAAAACACGTTTCATTGCTCTTATTTGATTCCCTCAGGCTGACACATGGAGTGGAGTTGACAGGCTCTATGGCAAGCTGTGTCTAGCCTTCTGTGGCTGGAGGGAGGATTGCTGAAGCATCGTGCTTTGAGTTTTGGCAGGAGAGACCATCAACGTTAAAGCAAAAGAAAAGAAAGAGACTTTAGGTTACCAACTCTTTAAGGCAGGGTTGCTGTGATGTACAAGTTTACAAGCAACATGAGAAACAGGTCATAAAAAGGTCCCCATTTAGTTAGATGTAACAGACAATTAGCTATTCACGGGCTGATGTCCAAGTCAAAGGTGCTCAGGGAAAATCTAACCTAATCATGCAGTCAGGACTCAAGAGGGCTGGGGTCAAGAGACAGAGAAGGTCAAAGATCGGTGTCAGGATATGCAGTAAGACGTAGTGAAGCTAACAGGCAAACAAACAATGTGAAAAGAAAACCATACGGATCACAAATGATCCATTTGAAATTATACACATAAAATTAAGAAATTTTCATCTGTGGGTTAGCAAGAGGAATCACATCTGTTGATTCCTTTGAAGAACAGAAACAAGAAGATCTAAATCTGGAGTAAGTATCAGTAAGGCAAAATAAAATACTTCTATTTGCTTTACAGGAAATAGGGAGGAAGATGGTCAGCCCAAGGGTTACAGAAATGTGACTTGAACTCAAAACTACTGAAATGTGTTATGTAACATCACAAGCTTTAAATGCTTATTTTTTTAAACAATGGGATCCAATAAATAATACAGACCAGTTACCAAGGGATGCACATTTACATCAGTCCCAGATAGTTTATTTTCCAGAAAACTGGAAACAATCTTTTCCTTCTTTTCAGGACCTTGAGTTTGTGAATGCACTGTAACTTTTTCTACCCATGGATCCATTTTTATGATTTCATTATTTATTCAGCACCATACGAAAATATTCTTACCAGCCAAAGCATCTTAACATTCTTACATCATATTACCTTTACTGTGTGTTCAGTAATGTATATACATTGAACTTTAAGTAGCTAGTATATATCAGCAGCAATAAAGAGCATGAAGTAAAGATCCTAGTAGCTCAGTGGCTGACATATGTACTAAAGTGCTTCTTCCACATTAGCTATTCCTATCTCTTAGCTATAAGGAGAAGATTTAAAATGCAATTTAAATCAAGCAGTGCATATAGAGGAGTGTGAGTTCCATTGTTTCACAAGAATTAATTTTGCTTTATCTTAAAAAAATGGGAAGACATTGTTAAGAAAAATAATATCCTGCATTTCAGGATGGTATGTTGTCATGTTATGCTTCTGCATTAAAGAATCAAACCCATCTCCGAATCGAATCCAGACAGCCCCAAACCATCTATAAATGCATTATTATAGTTTGGTTAATTGGAAAACACCTTAAAAACATACTAAAATTATGTTTGGCTTGGCTTCCATACATATCAAAGAGGAGAGATTCCTGGCAAACCTGGAATCTGTATTTTGAACAAGGAGTTTGCCAGCTGGCTTTTCACATTCTGTAACAAGTTTACGCATTACTTTAGAAAAGGTACTGAACTAGACCTGACTGAACATTACGAAATACACCATTGTAATAACAAACCAAACTGTTTGGTGGACCTATCAGTTTCAAGCATAATCAGCAAGCAAATTATAAAAAAAATATTGTTTTGATCTTTAAGTTTGTTAATAAAGATGTGCAAAACTTGGGAACACTGTTGATGCAGCACATTTCTTCTTCCCCTCCCCCCCCAGCTGTTGCCGTTGCAGCCAAACATTTGACTTTCCTCACAAGCCTTTCCTTACAGATTGGTGGTCTCTCCTCCCTTGCATTGACAGTAAAAAATTGTTGCTCACCTTCTACACAGGGACCAACCGGACCTAAACTCCACTTATGTCAGTGGGACTGGCACCGAATCATTCCTCCCAAGTCTGGCAGGGTGCTTTGCACACGCAGAGGTGACCGGGCCCTTGCTCTAAAAGCTTACACTGCATTAGAGGGGTCAGCAACCAGCAACAGGCCCTCCTGAGAAGGAAGACAAGGATGGTCAGCAGTCAGGCACAGGGAGCGCAAAGAGATTGCCTAAGCCGTTTTGTTTAGAGCATCTATCTTACCGCTTTTTTTTAACCACCCACTCAGTTCTTTTTTGATACAGTCAAAGAGAATCAGGATGGAGATTAGCAGTGGGAAGGCAGTCAAAAAAGCGAGCCCTGAGGGAAGATCTGCAGAAGGCGGCGGATTAGGATCTCCTGACTGGCGGTGAGGTCGGGTGAGGTGGCAAAGGAGGATCAGCAGCTGGCACACCATTGCCCAGGCTCCACAAAGGTAGAGGGAACTTATTTTTCCTTCCTCTAAACACTATATTTGTACCAACATAATGCTACACACGTGGGCGTGAGATTTTGTTTTTTAACCAGGCGTCCAATATTCCTCTGGGCTTGGGCGGCAGTGCCCCACGCTGCTGACTGACAGGCGGGTGGGCTCACACACCTCCCCGTCGTCCTTCTCCAGGCAGGCAGCACCGGCGATATAGCGCCGTTATCCTGCCGTTGGGAAGGTAAATGGTTTTCCATATGGATAACACGGTGGCCGCATCCGACCAACAGGACCCCCGAGAGCAGCGCTGTGAAGTGGGACCACAGCGGCGGCCGCAACCCGCTAACATGGCCCCCGAGCACTGCGCCGTGAGGGAAGGCGGCGGCAGCGGCCACGCCCGGCCCGCGGCCGTTCCCGCCTCTGCTGGGCGGCCGCCGCGCAGGCGCCCGGCGAAGGGAGACGAGGGTAGGCGGGCCGGGCTGGGCCGCGCCGGGCCGCGCCGGCGGCTTCGCCAGGGGAACGGTGGCGTTGGCGGCCGCGGCCCGGCGGCCCGCCCTCCGCCATGCCCGTGCGCTTCAGGGTGAGGCGGCGCCGTGTCCTCCGTGTCCTCCGTGTCCTCCGTGTCCTCCGTGTCCTCCGTGTCCGTGTCCGTGTCCGTGTCCTGCGCGGGCGGCGCGGCCCGGGCCTGGGGGCGGCGGGCCCCGCCGGCCCCTGCAGTCGTTAGAAGGATGGGGTACAGGCGTTTCTGGGGTACTACAGGCGAGGCGGGAAAGGGGAGAGAGACCCTTGTGCTAAGGAGCGCTGGCTAATAAAGACAGGAGGAGTTCAGTCGTGTGGGTGACAGGGTTCATGCTGTATTTGTTCCTGAAATTCTACTAACTTGAAGATATAAAGAAGTTTTTGTGTACTTTTCGGTGCATGAAATTACTCGATGCTGATTCCTGCTACTCGGAGAGCAATCAAGCAGTTTTTGGATGGGGGTGGGTTTGGAAGGTGCGGAGCAACCTGACAGCTTGGCTGAATCCTGCAGCCGCTTTGTTGGTGTTTCTCCCCTTGGAGATCTCCTACCAACAGAAGGAAGCAGGATGTGCACTGGTCACTTGACAAACACCTCTCTGTTTGCTGCAGGGACTGAGTGAATATAAAAGAAACTTCAAATGGAAAACCCCAGAATTTTGTAGCCCGTCCCAACAGCAGAAATCCTTGTGGGCAGGACTTCGGTCGGATCAGTTCGGTAAGCACCCCTGAAAGCTGCCCCCTCGATCGCAACCCTGGCGCTGTCCAAGCTGGCCCTGGTAAGGACGAGCCTGGGCTGCAGGAGGTCTAGAGGTGGTTGCGGTGACTGAGTGCATGACCACAGTGAACTGGTGGTGTTCGCAGTTTGCACGCTTTATACAGTTAAAAGTATATTCCTGGTCATCATTTAGAATGTGTTTTTGAATGTCGTATTCTTTCTGGCTACACCGAAACTTTCTTTTAATGTTAGTGCTGAATATATAAAACATGAAAAATACATGGTTTCTAACATGCAGCATAAGCTGAGTCCTAAACATGAAGCACAGATGCAGTGGTAACCCATACAGGGTGTGTAGAAGGGGGCATTGGGTTGCCTGCAGTGCATGGAAACAATAAGTAACATTCCATATTTAAGAGGAGACTAATTTAGGGCAAAGTTTGATACAAATTAAAAGTTTTTGAAGACCTACAAGGGCAGGTAACTAGGGAAAAGGAAAGGTGGGCACTAAATGGAAAAGCTTGTGATGCTGTACTCTAGGAGTTAGGGGTTATAGACATTATAACGGCAGGAAAATGTGGGATTGGAAAGAAGACGACAAAGGAAATGGCATCTGGATTGAAAGGCCCACAGAGAATTGAGGAAAGGAGTAAGCTGCAGAGTGATGGCAAGTGCAGTGCTTTGAAAAGGAGCAGAGAAAAACAGGAATTGTTGTAGTGGCACAAGACAGATTAAAAAAAATGTGCAATTCAGTGCAACCACACTCTGCAGTCTTGTGTGATTAGAGTGCAATATATTCAGTCCTACAATATGATAAGTGTTCTAAATGATGGCCTAGTAATTAAGAACCAACTACTGCGAGTATAGTTTGTTTTCAGTTGAGATACTAGACATTTTAATAAATAATTTAATCTTGCCAAAGATTATGCTTTATATATGTTACTGCTTTCTTCCATTACTGCAAAAACATATATTTCTTTAACCTTGCTTTCCCTAGCACATGGCTCTGTGTATAGGCACCTGTACTGAAGATAATAATTTCCACGAATCCTGAAACTCCTGAACATCCAAACGCATTAACTAATTTTTAAAGTAGTAAGATACGCTGCTTTTCCAGTTGAATTAAACTGCAAATTTTGCAGGACCTGCAATAAAGTAATGAGTTAGCAATACAGCAGTTTCTCCTCCTTCTCACAATGTAATGGTGTTTCTGTGTGTGCTTGGTGTAGTTTTTCTCCACTTTTGCATTCATTTTCACTCCTACCTCTTTTCTGGCCATTTAACCATATGCATCTTCAAATGTCACTCTTGATACCTCATGGGGTTTGCAGATTGTTTTTGATAATTAACTTATGGTTCTTCATGTTGAAACGCGTAGTTGGCAATTTTAAGAATGGCCTGGAACATCACCACAAAAAGTTAACAGCTGCAGGTGCTCTGGGTTCCATCCTGCTACTTTTCCAGTGGTTTTCCATTGGAATTATTTCCTACCACCTGTATGTGTTTTTGTACATACAGACATTTTGTATACCTTTCACTGTAAGTTGTTCTCTCTTTCTATGTAGCTTTTTCGTGAGATAGGAGTTTCTCTCTCCTAGAAAGTGTTTCTTTCAGCCAGTTATGGGCCTTCACTTATTTGTCATCCACAGCTGGATTACAATTTCCCGCTTTAAATGTGTTCAGTCATTCAATCCCCTTCTTAAAATGATAGGTAATTTTATTTTCATCTGCACGTATAATGGCTAGCAATTCTTTAGAATAACTTGATACCTGGTTTTGTTATGTAGCGTTTTTCAGAATTTGGGAAATGCTTTTGTGTTCATACTGTAAAAAGTCACCAGCTATCTGAGATGGTTTTAAATCACCATTTTATTAGATTGATAGGGATCTGTCACTGTCCTGTCACAGTAGGCGAGAACCTGTTCAACAAGGTATACTGTGCGTGTGCAATGAAAAGTGCTTGTGGCATTTTTTTATCACTGCAGGTTGGTTATTCTGTGTCTGGGTTAACCACATTCTTTTCTCTGGCTGTATTTATCTTGTTGTTGTTGTTCAACTCCCAGAATCAACCTGCAAAAGATTGTCCTGTGGACATATTTGCTTTATAGGGTATTATACAACATGGTCCTGGAGCACCATGTTCCCATCTCTCTTTAGTGGAAAGGAAAGGCATTTGCAGATAGGAAGGAAGACAGAATTTTGCAGCCGTGCCCATAATTCATAGGCTATTGTTGCTCAAAGATACTGAAATAGTTCTTTCTAATAATCAGTTGTATGATAAACTTTCAGTTTGCTCTTGTAATAGAGTGATATTATGTCTTCAATAGAATGGTTTTGTTAAACCTGATAGGTCTTTTTCAGGAATCACAAGAGAACCAAACTTCATTTCCAAGAGAAGGGTACCTTACCATAATCCACAGATTTCAAAGTCCTTTGAATGGACAGCAGACTGTGATTTGAATGACCCACTTGAAGCTGAGGCTCTTAGGACTGCAGAGTTGCACACGGACCACAACAACAATGATGTGAATCAGGAAAAAATTGAAACGCCAGAAGGACCCAGACTCCCTCCAAAAGTTCAGTCACATTCGGTAGATTCTACAGGTGAAACAGCTCTTGCTCTTGCAGAAAACAACATGAAAAGATCACCCTCTGCAGCTCCGCCAAATCAAAATGAAGCATTTCCATCTCCAAAAAAGGAAATTGAAAAACCGGGTAATGGGGTAAGGGAAAATATTTTTTTAATTGACCAGCATAGAAATTACTAATCTGATACTTACAGTAAATACCCTGTGTTGTCTAACTCTCTTCTTAGTTCTGTATTTCGATGTTCTTCTATGTTATAGTTTCTCTCTTAGGAGAACGGTGCTTTTGAGACCAGATTTTGGTTCCACTTAGGACAACAGGAATTTGACCCTTCATATGCTGTCCCTATTGATTTCAGTTAAACAAGGGTTTAGCCAATAATGTGTAGACTTTTTGGGGTTGTTGGCTATAACGAGAAAATGTACTTTGCATTCATTTAATTCATACAACCAAAACCCAAACCATTGGTTTGAAAGTGTGCATTGAAAGATACATGACTTGCAAAATGTTGTAGGAAAGGGAACAATTGGTGTTAACTGTTTTTTCTTTTTTATGTTGTCAGCTTCACAGAGTCCTTCAGAGGAAAGCAGGCACGAATGTTTCACGTTTAAACACTTTCCCCAGAAATTCTGAATATCAAAGCCAATTTGTTTGGAAGAGTCCTCATGAAAAGTCACCGATTCTTGCAGCTGAACAGGTAACTTTAAAGAATCCAAACAGTATCTTTTATGTGTCAGCAAAGTTGCACATTTCCAGGATCTCCTTTTTTCCTCTGGTGAGGGTGGGGTGTGTGTCCACCCTTGAATGCTGTTACATGGTATTTTTTTTTCTTCCTATATACAAAAGTGCAGTATAGTTAGATTTGTTTCCCTGTGATTCTTTATTGTAGTCAGGTCTAATTACTTGTTCTCTGTGGTTGTATTCTGTCCTTGCTAACAGGACCATTTTCTTCTCTTTGCATTAATTTACCTTAGGACCTCTAAGATCCTACTCAATATTACCTTTCATTTTTATAATTTTTATGTTATCTAATATATAGCTAATCAACAGGTGAATGTTCAGGTGTTCTGTGTTGTAATAACATGTCTTGCCACTGAAATCATTCAGGTTTCACTGTTTATTCTCATGGTCTTTTATAGGTTACCACAGTTTCTTATTCTCAGTCTCCATCTCTGTGCACATACACTTGTAGGCCCTAAAGTGCATCTTTGTAGTATTTTTCTCTTTCATTGGAACTGCTTATATTTAAAAATGGAATCTTCTGATTTTAAGGCACTCTTGGGTATTTTGATATATATCATGTGTTCTTGGACTTTGTAGGATTGGAAATGCTGCAATTTCTAGTCAGACCACGAAGAGTAACCCTGATTGTGAGACTGCTTTGTGTTTTCAATTCGTTGTTAGGAGATTCAGTCCATCTTTTAGTCATTTAAAGTATAAAATAGGCACTTCGGCTTTTATTTTGTCTTGTTTCTTCACTGGGAGCATATACATTAATGGGATTATTACAGACCGTGCTTTCTCAGTTTTTACCGCAGATAGCAGATTTGTTCAGTAACTGCTTTCAGAGGCAATGAATGTTGGTAACTAGGATCAATCGCTATAAAAACTGTTCCTGCCTTTTTCTTATTGGCGTACCAAGCAGGTGGACGTGTATAAATTTTCGCAGCTTCTAAGTAGAGTTTCTTGGTAAAATTTAGATATATTAACAAACTGATTTTCTTTTGATTGCTATTGATATGATGGAGAATATGCCCGAATACTGAATAATGACAATACCTTTCCCTTGAAGAGATCCTGTGAAAATGTCTTAAGTTATCGAAGTTAGGTTATAAGTCAGACCTAAACTCTCATGCAAAGCTGGGGAAAATGTATGCTTGTGACATATGGCATGGTCTTTTAATTCAGCATGCCATGAGGAGATAATACCTGACCATGTATTAGGCAAATCCTCTACCTTGGTTTATAACACAGTATTGGCTGGAGAATAGTGGATAGCTCAAATTACCAAGCCCTAAGTATCCAGTTCTAAAACACAAAACGATTGTTAGTGATGGACTGGGCATGTGCTGAGGACTCATAGGGAAGTTTTATGTCATATGTTTTAAAAATATGATCCTACATACAGCCTTGAAGGTGACCTGTCTTCCCAAATAAAAAAAACCTCTGTTAGGGAGCTTCAGTAAGAACAGCATTGAACCACAGGTTTAACTGTGTCTGACTCCGTCACTTTTAAATGTGTTTTTAACAGATTAAGTTTCTCTTCAATTTGTCCTAGAAGTTAATTAGTCTGCACATGCTGTATTTGTACACATGACCGTCTCTCTGCTCATATGCGTATTTTTGCATGGATTGGTTAACTGATTTGGAAAATTTAGCTTTCAGGTAGGCAAATGACGATCTTGTTTGTTTGTTTTCTTTCCCCAAAGGTTATTTGCAATGCAAGTAAATCCATACCTCTGTTTAAATCTCCTGAAATTACTTCTGAAACTACACATGAGAGAAATTTCAGAGGGTCTGCTCCTGTTAAAAGCCCACAAGAGAGAGGTGGTTCAGAAGAGAAAGAAAATCCGGTTTGTGAACAAGTAAATATTTCCCTGGAATAAAGGCATTAGTATACTTCTATAAATTTGATTGTTCTTGTCCATAATGCAGGGGTGGGTTTATTTTGAAATTTTAGAGCTGTTGCTAATGGCACTGAACTCAGTAGTAGTTTTGCTGTAAAAGACTGAAAATAACGCTGTACAGCTCTGTTTGGTCTTAGGGGTTTCTGTAGTGGGTTTGTAGTTTCTGTCATGCATTTGTTCAGTTTACAATAATATTTTAAGTGTGTTTTTCCTGTCAATTTATGAGTGGGTTCCTTTTTTTTTTTCCTTTCAAATTGAAATTTTGTTTTTAGTCATTAGGTTAGTTTTGGAAATCTAAATCTCTGGTTTATACTCTCATTGGTACTGGTTTAGTCTCTTGGTATGTAGGAGGGCTGGAACTTTTTGGATCTCATAAATCAGACATAGTCTGAAGTAAAAAAAATATTCTGATGTATAGAAGATGCCACAGTTGGAAATTATTTTCACCCAGTAGTTGTAACTGGAAGAAACATGGAGGAAGGGTTACAATTAATTTGCCTTTGCCTTGATAAGTTGAAAGGTAAGTAACTATATTTAGCACAGGGCTCTAACGGGACATTGTATAGCCTACATAGGCTCTGTTACTTGGTTCAAAACATTAAAATATCTTTAATGAAGGCATAATTCAGCTGTCTGAGGCCTTGCATTTCCTTGTCTTGCTGTTGGCTTTGACAAACTTCAGTGGGTTTTTAGGAAATACGGCTATGGCTGTTTTACCAGACACATTTAGTGAAAAGGAATTGTTTCAGACTAAGACCTTCTAAAAATAGGTGAGAGCAATTTAGACTGCATGGCAGCTAACTTATTTTGCAAGGGGGATGTATGAATGTCTATTTCAGCAGCAAGGTGTCATGTGTAGTGTTGTCTAAATTCCTGCAGGTTAGCTAATCATCCTTCAGGTAGAAGGACCACATAAAAGTCTCTTCAGTACCCAGTCCTGTTCCTTGATAAAACAGAAAGAGGTGTTGTCAGGTAACATATTAATTAGGACCATTACTGAGCAAAACACATGACATGGAGTGCCTGTGGCTGTTTAAGCCGTTGGTACTTTTGAGGTTCTTAAAGATGATTGTTGGCTTGGAGGCTTTATAATTTAAAACTCAGACCTGCCCATTGCTTTAAATCTCATCTGGGAATGAGGAATTTTATGTCCCTTTTTGCCTCCTTCAGCAGACGGGAAGAAAGCTTGAAAGGCATGAGGCTTTCAGGAAACATTTATTTGTTTTTAATATTGGAAATTCAGGTTGTGTTTTTCCAAGAGGGCTAATAAAGTGAAGGAAAAGAAGGCATGAGAAGGGAATTTTGTTCACAGTGTCTAAACCACTTTTTGTTCATACCACTTTTTGTTACTTCTTCCTTGATGAATATCTTGAAAAAGTTTTGGGGATTTTTGATGGGCTTTTTGGTTTTTTTTTTGCTTTCCTTTGGTTTTTTTTTTCTTGAATTTGAACAATATCTGTGAAGACCTTTAGCAGAATCAGAAATCAGGCATGAGATTTCCAAGAGGATAAAATAAGCAGGAAAAAAAGTCTTTGATGTGAAAACTGAGCAAGTCAATCTGACCCTTTATAAACCAGAATGTCAGCAAATTAATATTTTTATTTATTACAAATTCCAGAAGTACACATGTTAAGTCTTACACAATTCAGGTTAGAATGCACAGGTATCATATTATTTTATTTCTATGTTTCATGTTAAATTCATTTTGTAAAGTGTACAAAATACATAATCTAACTAACTGAATGTTGCATTCAGAATCTTAGCGTTGGCACTTGGCTTGTTTATTTTTGTATTAACAAAGGAATGTAATATTCTTGTTCATATTAAATATGCAAAACAGCTAACACTAAAGTAAATTAACTTTTTGCAAAAGCTTGATGTCAAAAGGAATATGAGGGTTTTCAGATTGTTAGCTAATGTGGTATTTTTAAAATTATCTTTGCCTTAGAATAAGAGGGAAGAACCATTTCAAAAGCCAGCAGAAGATGCAGCAAAACAAGGGATGTCAGAACAGAAACATCCTAAACAAAAAAATAAGCAACATATCAGTCCAAAGCCCCTGTCTTTACGTACAAGTCGTGGGTATGTATAAAATAGGAAAACCTCGCCTAGTGAATAGGCGTATGGCAACCTAATATTTGGAATGATGGATGATGGTCCTTTAACCATGCCATGCTATAGTTGCAGGGGCAAACGCCCCCTTGCAGGGCTGGGATTGAACTTCCTGTGGGTACATCTGCTTTCCATCCCCTTCTCCAGGCAGTGGAAGTGGAAGCTTTGTAATCACACTAGTTCAGTTGAACCTTCTGATGCAATAATAATATTATTAATAAATTTAACATGAATGAACTTAAATTGGTGCAGTACTGCTACTAAACTTCTAGTGAGTGCTTTGGAAGTTGTAGTCACCGTTCAAACTGCTCTCCTGTGCTTGCTCGTATGCCTTAAAACTGTGGTGATTGTACTTGATGTCTGCTTTTTCTAGTCTGTACCACCTTCTCTTCCAGAGTAGCAAAAGCAAACACATGAGGTAAAGGGGAGTAAATAAATCTGTCCCATTTAGGGTAATCTGACAAGCACGGACATAAAATTAAATTGTATGTCACTGAGCGTTGTCAAAGTATCTTTCTTCTGCCACATACCTATGTTGCAGGAGCTGAACTGATCCTTCCATTTTCTAAACATCTGAGGTATGCCAAGAGAAATAAAAGCCCAGAATAGATGTAGGTTTTAAAATGCATCAATTAATCCATCTTTGCTGTCTTTGCGCTTAATGTATGTTCCAGTGGTTGCTTTCATTCACATGACTTTCCAGCAGTGTTTGAGGCATTAGATTAAACATGGGAGAGGAGACTTACCTAGGTCTGAATGCTGTTGGATATTGGGAGATAATTACAAAATGATCACTCAAAATTCTATGAAATAAAATTGCTGTATGAAAATGTGAGTGAATGTAGTCTAGTTAAAACCTTTAACTCTTTAGATTTCATAGCTTTTTGACATAGTAGATTGTAGTCAATTTTGCAGTGATTAGTGTGTAAAATTCTTGATCACTTGCTATGACTTCTTTCATTTAAGGGCAAATTTCTGCCTCTTGTGCCTTCATTGTGGTAGCACAAGACAAAAGTTTCCAAAACGGTCACTGGGTAAATAGTTGTCAAAACGTGCAAGTTCTCAATATGTGGGCAGGACTGTCACTTTGTATGCAAGCTGCATTGCATGGCCTGCTTTTGCAGCAGAATGACTGAGATCAGGGCATAGCAATGATGTGTTGTTTGAGCTCATCCATTAGTTTTGCAACCAAAACTGAAAGAATTCTGTCAGTTTCAAAGAAAGGGATATATGGAAAGACATTTGGAATATAAACTTTTTTTTTGCTTTGGTATTTTTCTTTTTACAAGGTGCATTTTATTCTCTGACTTCAGGATTTTATGATCTATTTCTGAAGACAGACTGAAAAAGAGGGCTTTTCACCCAGTGCTGACTGTATTAGAATAAAGTTAGTAATGTTCTGAAGCAAGATTGAAAACAAAAACCTCTTTAGATTTAAGCGGATAAATCCACAATTCAGTGCTTAAGGACTTGAAGTATTGCTTATTGCCTGCTATAGGTTAGATGATGTTAATTATTCTGTGTATGTATGTGTGTGGCAGAAGGGAAACATCTTTTCAAGTACTGAGGCTTTTGAAGATCAAAACCAGTAGGACATAGTTAGATGAATTATACTGACCATTGTTCTGGTAGTCAGATGTTTCTAGCCCCAGCAGTTCACCCACCCATATGCAGAGCGCCTTTAGAGTAGAGTTCATAGAAGGAAATGTCTTGGACACATTAGTGCCAAACCAGGCATTTTTACTTAAATGCACCTTCATCAGTGACTTAAACCAAGATGTTGCACTTTGCATTGAAGTAATTGAGGCTTCTGTGTGTATTACATTCTGCTGATTTGGCTGTCAGGGCAAAAGCTTCTGGCAGAAGGGTTGTGAGGAAAAGCCGACAGGAGTAACTGCTTGAAGAGCCACCAGCTGTGAATGAGCTTTGTCACAGCTTTCCTAGTTGTGTTGGTATGGATGAGCTGTGTTTCAAAGCATGCGTTTTTCACATCTCAGCCCTGGCATTTAAGTGCAATTATACTTATGATTGTTGATGTAACTTTAAAAGTGCTCTTAAAGAGTGTTCTGGATATCAAGCTTTACTCTTTCTGTCTTTTTTCCTCTCCTCATTCTTGATTTCTTAGGAAGATGAACACTGAATACAGGTCAAAATTCTTGTCTCCAACCCAGTATTTCTACAAAGATGGAGCTTGGTCTCGTATTAGGAGTAAAGTTCCTAATCAGGTGAGTATTCTTTAAAAATCTGAAGCCTGAGTGTGCTTTGTATTTTGATTTTTAGGTGGAAAAATTTTGAATTGTGGTGTTTATAAGATACAGTTTTGAGATTATAATGCTAACGACTCAAGTTCCCAAAGGTGAGTATACAAAGACAATTAGGTTCTGACAAGTCCGTATAATATAAAGAAAGAAAAAATAAGAGATGGTGTGACTTAAAGAATATATTAATGTGACATCCAAAGTGAGGCAGGAGTTTTGTTTCATTTACAATTAGAATCATTCAGAACAGACTTTTGGAGCAGATAATCTCAACATTGATATCAGCCTAGTTTTAACAAGCAGAAGTTTTGAAAATGCACAGTTGGATGATAGGAGATTCCAAGGGAATTAAAGGAAAAGGCCAACATATGTATCAGCCTAGGTCAGCTTGATAATCAGGCTCAGTTTGTTAGCTTGCCGTGCTGAATCCATTCAAAGCAGTCAGCTGAATTCAGTCATACACAGTATAAAACCGAGAATTTCTCTTGCAAGTTTCAGCCAATCTAAGTATTTTCTTGTAGTTTATTCAGTAACTGTGATCAGTATTATACTGTGTAAGAACTCATTTGACAGAACACTGAAAATGCTGAACAGCTTCAGGACCATAGGATTTCTTAGCAGGATTATTGAGTATGAGTTCCTGAATCAGTCAAGGAAATCAAAAGCATTAGCAGTGTTCTAAGAAACTGCTAGAGCTAGTTCTACAACTGTCAGATTTCACTGAATTGACTCAGGCTTCTCCCAGCTGATGGAGGGAGCCTTTGTGAGACACTCTGTGCTGCTAAATATGTGGCAAATGCTTGGAAATGTGTGTTTCCTCATCAGCTGGGACCAAGCTGATGTGGAAGGTAGAACTGGAGCAGATGGCTCACTACTCCCCATGGGCAGGCAGGTGTTCAGCCATCTCCAGGAAAACAGGGCTCTATCACACGTGATGGTTACCTGGGAAGACAAACGCCATCACTCCAAACATCCCCCCTTCATCCTTCTTCTTCCCCCAGCTTTATATGCTGAGCGTGACGTCATACGGTGTGGGACATCCCTTTGGTCAGTTGGGGTCAGCTGTCCCGGCTGTGTCCCCTCCCAGCTCCTTGTGCGCCCCCATCCCGCTCGCTGGTGGGGTGGGGTGAGAAGCAGAAAAGGCCTTGACTCTGTGTAAGCGCTGCTCAGCGGTAGTGAAAACATCCCTTTGTTATCAACTCTGTTTTCTGCACAAATCCAAAATATAGCATCATAGGACTACTATAAAGAAATTTAACTCAATCCCAGCCAAAACCAGTACAGCCTATCAAACTAGTTTTGCTGGTAGACAAAGATAATATTTAGCCTGTATAAATGTGTTACTGGGTGGGTTTTTTTCTATATGGTGTTTTTTAAATTTGCTATTGTCTTGTTAATATTTCCATGTGTATCACTGAAGGTTATAAGTCTTTGTGGGTGTAGTGAAGGCAAAGAGCAAGGATAAAGCTTGGAATTTTGTGGTCTTCAGGACAGGTCGGAAGAAAACCAAGGTTAATTCTTATAACCTCTGTTAATACAAGAATAAAAATTCTGATAGACCTGATTCTTGGCCAGGCGCTTTTTTTTTTTGTAGCATCCATTATTTTGTTCTAAGAACTACAAGATGGGATCCAGCATGGCTAAAATATTAGGACTGAATAAAATATTTCATTCATGGTTGAGACATAAGAAAGAATCTAGCTATTTGAGAAATATGTTAACAGCAGATTAATGAAAGTATGCATAACTTGAAAACAAGTGTGAAGCTTATCGGTTTTATTGTAAAGCAACAAAGGTACTTCGGCCATTCACAGTATAGGCTGCTCAACAGTCCTTTTGGTTTTTACGTGATTCCATACCTGTTCCCATACTAATGCACTGACATGAAGAGAAATGTTCTTCAAAGCTGTATCTAACCTCTATGTCTGGTGGGTTGTTGAGACTCACCCCTGCCTACAGAACATCTCTTGCTTAGCACAAGCAATTAGATGATAAACTCTGACTGATCCGGTCTGGTTTCTCCCTTAGTTGGGACCACACATGGGCAACTTTGGGTCCAAAGCCGACTTTCTGAAGTTCTGAGCCCAAGCAGGCAAATCCCATAATAGAATCCTGGAATGACCTTAGCTGTAGTTATTACTCCTAGACTGCTTTGCTGCAATATATTATTAAGGGTTGCTTTTCAGCAGTCGAATGAAAAAATATCTTTGAATTATGCTTTTGAAAAATTAATGCAGGCAATTCATGATCACAGTAGGACTCTCTGGGGCCTGTGTGCTGTGGAGATAATGCTGCCCGCTGAGTCACTAAAGGAGACGGTTGTCCTTTTTACTTCTTCACGCTTCACTGGAGACATAGTATTTTTCTTCCCATTGGAGTGTCCTGTTGCTCTGGATTTATATTCCTTCTGTTTTGGCTATCATAATTAATTTTTCATTCTTCTTCTTAAAGTGAATAATCCGGTAAATCATTTGCACCTCAAACTTGAAACTCTCCTCTTAAAATGACAAGCATATATTTTTAATGGGTTCTTCTTTGGAAGTTTAGAGGGTCAAACTGTGGGATGTTAGCCTGTGTGGGCTAAGTGTATTTCCATCTGCTGTATCCAGTTATTTTTAGTGGATTTAGCAGAATTTGGCTCACTAACTCTGTTCCTTGCAGGAAGAATGATGTGAAGTCTATCATGAAAGAGGAGTAAATAAGAAAAGATATTAAAATGTGCTAGAGGAAGTGTCAGTATTACTTTCCTGCTCTTTGACAAAGTACTTATTTCCTGTGAACCATTTTTAGTGAGCCAGAAATCACACAACAATATCACAAAGTTATTTTTAATAATTTAAACATAGAAGTTTTGTTGTTGCTTTTTCTTCCTGCACTTCAGTTGTGTTTGAGTGAAGGACACAAGACAGTGTGAGTGTTCAAATAGTTTCAACCATAAAAATGATAGTGTATAATCAGCAGTATAATGTCTAAAGAGAGGGCTTATCACTTCTGGTTTTTTTTAAGACTGAACCTGACATCTGAACAGTTTTGTATCTCATTCTTACAGTTACTAATAGCCTAGAAGGAATGATTTTGATACTATGTCTTACATACGATAGCACCAAGTGTTCTCATGTAATCATCAGCTCCTCACTGTAGCTAGAGACAGTTGCAGCGTTCACAGCATACAAACTCAGTATTACACATGCACATAGATCTGTTGACTTGAAATAATCATAAATCAATGGTGAATATATCTTTGAGTGTTAATGCTTAGAAATCTAAATTAATTTCCTAAAGTTGTCAAAAACTGGTGAAATACCGGTACTGATGTATTTGTTTTACAGATTTTTATTGAATCTCAGGGAGGCAGCATAGAGCTATGTTGACAGGTTTTTAGTATTTAATTTCTTACTTAGACTGAAATAAAGTTACAAGGGTTATCATAACAATACAGTGTTGAGAAAAAAATAAGACATTTTAAAATAATTCTGTATTCCTCTCCTTAGGCATCTCAAAACACCCTAAATTCCATGTGGTATATGGAGGTTGGTTGCATCTAAGTTCCTATTTCAGTGTTTGGAGCACTGTGTCTGAGCACTCAGATGGAAAAACTAGAATCCAGCACTAAACTTATTCATAGTTGCTGCATAACTTTTTGTGCTCATTGAATGAACAATTGACAATTTTGCTTTGGCTTCATGGGGCAAACATGCTTACTAAATATACACTTCTGTTATTTTTGCTTTCCTTTTGTTGCATTTACTGTGGCATGCAATGTTTGTGCTGTGGGTGGCCCTGTATAATGAGTAACTTGCCTTTCTCCTTTAGCTGCCATTAGCTAATGCAAATACTTTATAATAGCTTTTTAGTAAACTTCAAACAGGCATGCAACTTATGAAACCTTGATGTGTAGGTAAGAGAACTTCGAGAAAGAGCAAAGGCTTACAGGCAACGAGTAGAGGGAACACACTTCTCCCGACATCATCTCAATCAGATCCTGTCCGATAATAACAGTCTTTGGGATGTGTCCTCGAATTCCAGTTCAGAAGAAGGCATCAGCAACAACATCAGAGCGCTAGATCTTGCTGGGTAAGGTTGTCATTCCTGCCTGTTATTCTGCAGCTTTGAAACTGAGCAAAATGCTGAATATAGGCAAGGCATGGCTGTGAGGTCCTGAATGTTTGACTATATTCAAGATGCAATTGGACAGGGTGCTCAGTAATCTCATGTAGGCTCCTTTTCCCCATGGAAGGTTGGACCAGATGGTCTTTCGAGGACCCTTTCAACCTGGGCTGTTCTGTGATTCTGTGATATGTAAATACTGTAGAAGAGATGAGGGCTTTTACCTTTTCACAGATGTATCAGTTGATAGGTGCTGGAATCGAAAATGAGGCAGAGTCCAGTCTTCTGAAAGAAGAGGAAGTTACTCCTTTATAATTCTCTACAAATGCATATTTAGTGTGGCAACCGTAGTCTCATCAAGTCTGGAAGAATTTTGTACTGAGTCATACTGAAGTAATGTTCTTCTTTCCACTGGAATGATATGAAATATATTTTCCCTACTCAGATGTTGTCCATGTTCTTATCAGGAGTAATTAATTCATGTCATTAATTCATTGTGGTTGAGTCTTAGACACTGTAGTTCAGAAATTAAGACTTAGGAACTTTAATGGTGTACATCTGTTTTCTCCTTTCTTTTACGGCCATCAGAACTTGCAGATATTCAATCCCTTGCCAGGAGAACTTCAAGAAGGCCAACTTTGGCCTCTTCAAAGACCTGCTTGGAGGAATCCCATGGGCTAGGGCTCTAGAAGGCAGGGGGGTCCAAGGGAGCTGGTCAGTATTCAAGGACCACTTCCTCCAAGCTCAAGATTGGTGCATCCCCAGGAAGAAGTAGTCAGGCAGAGGAGCTAGGAGACCTGCATGGATGACCAAAGAGTGTCTAGTGAAACTCAAATGGAAGAGGGAGGTTCACAGTATGTGGAAAAACGGACTGGCCACCTGGGAGGAATATAGGAATGTTGTCAGGGTATGCAGAGGTGCAATGAGGAAGGCCAACGCCCACTTGGAATAAAATCTGGCAATGCATGTCAAAGATAACAAGAAGGGCTTCTTTAAACACATCAGTAGTAAAAGGAAGACTGGGGATACAGTGGGCCCACTGCTGAACAAGGAGTGGGCCCTGGTGACAGAGGATGCAGAGAAGGCAGAGTTACTGAATGCCTTCTTTGCCTCGGTCTTTACTGCTAAGGCGGGCCCTCAGGCATCTCAGCCCCCAGAAGAGAGAGAAAAAGTCTGGAGAAAGGAGACTTCCCCTTGGTTGAGGAGGATTGGTTCAGAGATCACATATGCAAACTGGATCCTCGCAAATCCATGGGTCCTGGCACCCATGAGTGCTGAAGGAGCTGGCAGATGTTCTTGCCGAGTCACTCCATCATCTTTGAAAGGTTGTGGAGGACAGGAGAGGTGCCCGAGGACTGGAGGAAAGCAAATGTCACTCCAGTCTTCAAAAAGGGCAAGAAGGAGGACCTGGGAAACTATAGGCCAGTCAGCATCACCTCCATCTCCATCATTCTGGAGGTCATCTCCAGTAATGTAGAGGAAAAGAAGGTTTTCAGAAGTAGTCAACACAGATTCACCAAGGGAAGATCATGCTAGATCAACCTGATAGCCTTCTATGATGGTGTGACTGGCTGGTTCGACGAAGGGAAAGCAGTAGATGTTGTCTATCTTGATTTCAGTAAGGCATTCAACACTGTCTCCCGTAGCATCCTCATAGGCAACCTAAGGAAGCGTGGGTTGGACGAGTGGACAGTGAGGTGGACAGAGAACTGGCGCAACAACAGAACTCAGAGGGTCATGATCAATGGGGCAGAGTCTGGATGGAGGCCCATAACTAGTGGTGTTCCCCAGGGGTCTGTGCTGGGTCCAGTCCTGTTCAACATATTCATCCATGACCTGGATGATGGGATAGAGTGTAACATCAGCAAGTTCGCTGATGATACCAAGCTGGGAGGAGTGGCTGATACACCAGAAGGCTGTGCTGCCATCCAGCAAGACTTGGACAGGCTGGAGAGCTGGGCCCAGGGGAACCTCATGAAATTCAACAAGAGCAAGTACAAGGTCCTGCACCTGGGGAGGAACAACCCCATGCACCAGTACAGGCTGTGGGCTGAACTACTGGAAAGTGGCTCCACTGAGAAGGACCTGGGAGTGCTGGTGGGCAGTGAGGTGACCATGAGCCAACAATGTGGCCTTGTGGCCAAGAAGGCCAACGGTATCCTGGACAGCATAAAAAGTAGCATGGCCAGCAGATTGAGAGAGGTTATCCTCCCCGTCTACTCTGCCTTAGTGAGACCACATTTGGAGTACTGTGTCCAGTTTTGGGCCCCCAATTTAAAAAGAACAGGGAACTGCTTGAGCAAGTCCAGCAGAGAGCTTCAAAGGTGATCGGGGGACTGGAGCATCTCCCTTATCAGGAAAGGCTGAGAGACTTGGGTTTGTTCAGCCTGGAGAGAGAAGACTGAGGGGGGATCTTATCAATACCTATAAATATCTGGGGGGGAGTGTGTCCGAACAATGGGTCTAGATTCTTTTCAGCAGTGCCCAATGACAGGACAAAGGACAATGGGCACAAGTTGGAACACAGGAAGTTCCAGCTAAACATGAGAAAAAACTTCTTTCCTGTGAGGGTGCCAGAGCAGTGGCACAGGCTGCCCAGGGAGGCTGTGGAGTCTCCTTCCCTGGAGACATTCAAAACCCACCTGGATGCGTTCCTGTGCCCCGTGCTCTGGGTGTCCCTGCTCAAGCAGGGGGTTGGACAAGATGATCTCCAGAGGTCCCTTCCAACCCCAACCGTTCTGTGATTGTGTGAAAATTTAGAATTAGTATTTTAGTAAAAGGTACGGACAGCTATTGCTGAAGCAAAGAGGGGGGAAAAAAAGCCATTTCTGTCTTCTCTGACATCTGATACTTAAAAACAGTGCCTTGGATGCCTCTGTCTGTAAATCCACTTAGACTCCTGTATGCGCTCTACTTGTTTTGTGTGTGTGGGAGCGATCTATCCATTTGTATGACTGTAGCTCTAATAAGGATTGGGGGATGACACGTGATGATTCTGTGAATCCATTTGATTCTATTAGAAATCACTTAGATAGTTTCAGTATTGATGCTTGTGAATATTGTGCTATTTCTGAAGAACAACTGTAGAATCTAAAAAGCAAACTATTTTTTTTATGCACAGCTTATACAGAATAAGAAGCCATAAGAATAAGTCTGTAGGCACTGTAAATCCTTAGATAAATAGAACTTAGAGAAAAATCTAAATATGTATAAATTTTCGCAGCTTCTAAGTAGAGTTTCTTGGTAAAATTTAGGTATATTAACAAACTGATTTTCTTTTGCTTGCTATTGATATGATGGAGAATATGCCCGAATACTGAATAATGACAATACCTTTCCCTTGACTGTAGCTCTAGTAAGGGTTGGGGGATGACACATAAAAGAATATTACACTATAATGGGTGATATTAAGTATGGTGTAAATTTTTTGTTTGCTGGTTTGGTTTTTTGCCTGTGAAATACAGAACCTCTTCCTGATCTCATTTCTGTGCACTGGGCTAATTTGCACTGTTTTCCGTGAGCAGTTGACAGTTTAAGACTTTCAGAAGTTGTGCCTAAAGAGGAGTAATCTAAAGTGCTTGGCTTTCAAAATCGTGCCATCAGAGTTTCCCTATGCATGGAACTAGTTAGTTTTTGAGCACCTCTGACAATCTAACTTGTTTAAATTGGAAATAGAGCCCTAATTTTACAATACATTTTTTTGGAAATGGTAATCCAGAAAGAGTTTTCATAGAATCTAGTTTGAAAATCGGTTCTGCTTAAACATCAGTTAAAACTTTAGTGGAAATTCAACCATTCATCATGTCAACTGTACCACTTCTTAATATCTGAGCTGTACTTTTGGAAAAGGACTGAACTGGATGAATGTGTTCCACAGAGACATGTATATATCGTGCAAATCAATTGTATGAAACACTGCTTTCTTTGTTACCTAGAGTTTCTGAAAAAGAGACTGTACCAAGCCCCAAAATGCTGCAGCAACCTGACTCCAGAGAAGAGCCACACCAGGAGAGCTCTGAGAAGAAAGACATGTCAGATGCTTTAACTGTTCCAGTTGAAAGGCGTTTAGTTTGGGGTGAACAAGAAGGTCCTGAAGAAAGGGAGAATCAGCAAGTAACAGAAGACAAAGAAAAACAAGATGAACAGGCTGCAGTCGTGACTCAGCATTTAGAAGAAAACAATAAGGATGCCAATGAAGATAAGAAAATTGAAGGGTAAAAGTGAACATTTTTGTGGGGTATATGTATAATTTTTTCCTCTAACATCTCAGAAATTTGTAGGTTAACTGATTTTTGTTTTTAAATCAGATTTACTTAAGAGAGTGTAAGGTAGTGTGACACTACTTTTGCTTTTAACAGTATGATAAGGAATGAGAAAGTTGAAGACATTTTGCTGGTTGATGGAAATGGATCTATCATTAAGAATACTGCATTTCTAACTTGCAAGACAGAAGTTTGTAGAAGCATGAACAATTCTAATGTTTTTTCCAAAACTATAAAATTTGCAATATGGGCCTCTCAGAACAGACTGTTCATTATACAGCAGCCAAATGTAGTGAAAATAAAAGCTCACAATTTGCTTCAAATTGGCAGTGTAGGATTGATAGGATTGAAAGGATAGAATACATGCTAATCTTGTACTTAAGCACCTGTTTTTCGTAAAAAAAAATCATGGGCAAAGATAAAAGACTTGGGACAAGGAAATAACTAGCATCCAGTAATCACTGGTGATTATGTTACTGAGTACAGGTGGGGAAAAGGAGGAGGGGTATTCAGAAATAATGAGAGATTAGTTCAGTATGTGCATAGCACAGTGCATAGTACTGTGTTTGGCAGTTGAAAGATCCAAATTATATCTAGTTACAGAAGTCTCTGGCTTTTGCTGTGCAAGTTTTGAATACTTTTTTGGTAAACAGTATTTTAATTTGGTAGATATTTAAATCTGAATAACTTTGGCCCTTGTTACCATACCATCTAAGTATTTTCTGCTCCTCATTGGGTTTTATCTTCCATGTTGCAGCATGAATCAGAGGTAAGGAATTGTAATTGTCTCCTTTGGGAATAATATCCTGTATGCAAAACTCAGGCAAAGAAAGATTGAGATGCTAGACTTAAATAGAAATTAAATGCAGGCTTTCAAAACCATCATCCTGAAAACCTTCTTAAGTTTCTATCTAATTGTAGAGATTATTTAGTTCATAGATGTGGCTCTGATTGACACTGAAGGTTTTCTGTCATCCTGCAATGTGGTTGTATGTGTGCTGAGATATGCTCTGGATTTGGCCATGCAGAGCAGCTTGTTATCTAGCCTGCTTGAGAGCTAGAAATGAGGCGTTCTTTGCTCAGATGTCCTCAGAACGTGTCTAGCATGCACTGATAGGATCAAGTTCCTTGCACAGTGTGGGTATGCTACCACCTCCTTTTGAAATGTGTCTGGAGGAGGAAGACAGAAGTGGTAGTGCTGATTTATTTAATAACCTGGGGGCTAAAGTGGTTACATAAATGTGGGATACTTGGTTTCAGTTCCACCACATTGACTGAAAAGAGTCAAACCCACATTCCCACCTCTAAGGTGGCAACTAGGTTCAAAGTTTTTCTGGGCGAATACTCTTTCCAGCCCTCTTGTTAAGTCTCTTCTACTGTGCAGCAGTGCTTTCAAAGCTTATCAGGACAGAGGGAGCCTGAATTTGCAGCTTGAGACTGTTCATGTATTTTATCCAGTTAGATAAAAAAAAAGCATTACAGAAACTGAGGCTCAAGGTCTGGAATCCAGGACTCCCTATTGCAAGCAGATGTTTTAGCTATAGCCTTTTGGTGTTTCATGGCCCTGTCTTGCCTTAGGCGTCATTCTAGGAATGTATTAGAAACAAAAAGCTTGAGTTCAAGACTCAAGCTAATCCTTTAATAATTTCTCATTTTTTGCAGTGAGAATGCCTTAGTATTGAATTCTTCTGCAGCTGTGTCAGATTCTTCTTCTGTATCCTCAAGGACAGGTGGCAGGCTTCCTACCCCGAAGCTGAGAGCACTTGGTGGAGCTCAGAGGACTCATCATGATCTCACTACCCCAGCTATTGGTAAAAAGTCTTTTAAATGCAAAGCAGTATTTAAGAACTAAAGAACAAAAAAGACATGTATTAATTAATTTATTAGATTATTTAAAGGTAATAAAGCATTTTTCATCTTCTCCACTACAATAGGAGGTGCGGTTCTAGTGTCTCCTCCTAAATTCAAGTCTTCATCTTCACAGCAGAAAACACGACGTTTAGGAACAGACCCTTCTTCAGCTAAGCAAGGTGCAAGAGATGGTTCAAAAGGAAGGTCCTTCCGGGTGAGCCACAAAAGACAATTACCATTATGCATTTTAGGAATGTGCTTTTTAAGTAATTGTGAATAATTTATTTAATAAATCTTTTTCTTGATTTGTCGTTTACTATTCTCAAATTCTCAGCATCTGTGACTGAAAAAGGCCAATGTCTGAATAAAGAATTTTTTTGGGGGGTATCAGGCAAAGGAGTTGATATTGTTGGAGTGAGATTGGATGAGCTCCATTTTGGCTTTTTCTGCTAAATGCACAGGATTTGTTTAAAAGAAGAAAAAAAAAGTTGCCATGAAGAGCTGTTGATTTCCCTATTAATGTTACTGTGGCTTGCTACTGACATGGGGCACACAGCTCTAGATCCCTTGACTTGAAAGAAATTCAAGGAGGGGTTGGGTACCTATGTACAAGATAGGGTAAATGTGCTATAGTGGTTTTATTCTCCCTTTCCTTTACTTTTGTGCTTCTTTTACATTGCAGCTTGCATAGTTACTAAAAGAAAAATAGAAACATTTAGGAGTTGTTTAACTGTCTTCCTCTTAAAATTGTGGTTTTTATGTCAAGTTGTGCTTAGTCTGAATTCTACAAAGACAGCTAGCGTTTCACTGCATACATCCTCTGTAGTAAGTTCTCTGATAGAAGCAAACACAATTGCATGAGAAGTTGGTTATGTTGGTTAAAAACTAAGAACCCAGTTTTTTGCTGTGAAGAAAATAAGCTTTTGGTTTGACCTGACTAGGTTACTTTCAGACCATGTTAACCACTTGTTATTAGGAATAGATTTTCTTTAAGCTGTGTCACAAGCTTGAAACACTTATTCCTCCAGTACCCTCGCAAGAAGTATAACAGTGTAGAGCCAATATTTGCTGCATATGTGAGGATCTGTACTGGAAGGCTGTATATGCGGTGTTAGATTTTTGTGGGCTTTTTTGTTTTGTTTTGTTTTTTTCCTCCTTTCTATTGTGTTTTAGCCTGACATGGAAGTGGAAGCTGTTTCACTCCTTGCCTCTCCACCTGCTGGGCTGGGAACTTTGGATCCTCTGCCACTTAGGCAGGATCAGTGGCCTCCTGTCAGTGTTTCTGATGAGCAAGTTCCTCTTGCTTCAGCCCGTCAAGAGCATACCTCTACAATTCCTGCGCTGAAGTCAGCCAAAAGCTGCACTATGCCTTGCTGGAGTCCCTCTCGTCGTATTCAAGGGACTCTCAAGGACCCAGAATTCCAGCATAACGGTGGGTTTTGTTTATTAATTGGCTGTGTTAGAGTGCCGCAAGATGGAAGTGGCTACAGTGCAGTGTTCAGACCAAGAGTGCTGGGCTTCCTGCCTTACAGACACTACAAAGAATATGTTGTTTGTAAACAAAAGCTTTTCTACTGTATGTTTAGTCTTGCTGAGGAAATGTGCACAACTCTCCACCTTAGTTTCAGATTCCACTATTATAATTGTATTCTAGTGGTCTGTTGTCTAATTTTGCCTTATTAATTACAAAAACTACTTACTCATTATGAGAATAATTTGGTTTAGCATGAACAGTTGTAATTTTAATCTTTAGGCTACAACTGGATGCTGTGACACTTTTCCAGCTGCAATTACCAGCAATGGTGCATAACTGGGGACCTTTATAGTGTGGTATGATTTTGCAGGAGTTGAAGATTTCGGAGAAATAAGCTTCTTAAATAGTTTTGCAGGATATAGAAACAAAAAAGCCATCTATAAAATATTTATTAGATATTGAAAAAATCAATTTCTTGGCTGACATGGAATTGGTGCTGGAGCATTTTAAAGATTTTTAACAATGTTTAGGTGCACTGGGGACATAAATTTGATGAAGAAAATAATCCTTTACCCCATAGTCAAAATAAAGTTTATGTGCTTAAGTCTCCATTCCAGAAAGACTTTCTGTAGCTGCTTAAGGTCCCACAATTCTTGGTCCTTTTATTATAAAGATTAGCTAAATTAAAGTAGTATTTCCATTCTGGAATGGAACAAGTAGTTGTCAGGTTAAGTGGGATGGTGAAATCCAGAGAATTTCCTCAGAAAGAGGGTAGAATCGGTGCTGTGTTCTAGCTCTGCACTTCGAGTGCAGTTCACTAAGTAACTTGTAGCATCTACCAAAGATAGATGCCTTGAGAAGAACACAGTGGAGTAAGTTTATTGTACCTCAGCTTAGAGTAAAGGGGTCTCATGGAGTTTTTGGTGTGTTTGCTATTTATCAGACTCATGTTTTGGAAATGTTGTTGTAACATTTTTAAATGTTCTAAAATGAAATGTTACCTTTGTCTGTTTTGAAGTGATTCAAAACTGTGCCTTTGACTTTTTACCTTAGGGAATGTTGGCAATCCAAAGATGAGATCTTTCCAGTTACCACTTCAGCAAAGAAACTATAACGATGAAGGTATTTCTTGTCCCAAAGTATTATAGTACGTCATGTGTATACTACCTAGATGAATTTTAACTTTTGCACTAAAGCAAGAGGTTTCTGAATGCAGTAAGTAATCCTGGTTTATGCGTTTGCGTGAATAACTACTGTGTTGTTTCATCAAGATAATTTGAAAACATTCGTCCTGCTAATCTGAAGGATGAATATGAAGGTATATTCTAGTATGAATAAACCATTAAATGTGGCTGAAAATTAAATAGACCATTATGGCCCAATGAGGTTACTGTAGCTTGCTCAGTTCCATACCTAAAATCATTTCCTCCCCACGCATTTTTTAAGCCTTGTGTTGATAGCAACAGAAGCAAACTGGAAAATGATCGCAGCCCAGGTTGCAGCTGCAATAACTTTGGATGCAACTTAAAAAGTACCAAAAATCTTAAGATAAAGATTTTGCTTGTAAGACTTCAGCACCAGATAGGCAGCCTAAAATGATTCCTCTGACTTTAATTTTCACATCTGTTCTTCTGCTCAGAGTATTAGGAGTACTTATGCATGCTGTTATTCTGCCTGCTGCTTTGGCCCTTTTTTTCTGAGCAGCCAGGGCACAGCTCGCCAGTGCATCTTCTTGGCCCTTTTGTGGGCAGACACAAATAAACTCTTTCAGTGGCATGAGTCAAGCAAAGGCAGTGTAGCCTCATTAGTTTGAGCTGCTATATATTGCTTCTTAGCATGGTATATGAGGTTGAGCTTGGTGTGGTGCTGCGCTAGTCGCAATCACCTGTGTTTGGTTCAGATTAGAGTATGGGCAGAGCAATCTTATATCTGATTGCAGTTTATTTATAGATTACACCCCAGAGCAACCAAAAGCTTTTTTCTGTACCCCTTATGCTTGTTTGCTCCTTGGTTTTAACCAAGGTTCACACCAATTCTCTATTTTACTCATTGCAGTTGGCTGGAAAATGTGTGGGTTGTGCAGATGGCTCAGCCAAGCATCTGTGTATCTACATAAAACATGCAAAATCCTATAGTACTCTGCAGCTTCCCACAAGCTTTCTGCACACAGATTAAATGCTGTAACTGCTGTTTCTTTTTGTTTTTTTTTTCCTATGAGCTCTGTGATGATGTATGAGCTTTCAGAAACAGTATTTGTTCACGTACATACAAAACAGGGAATTATTCCAATTACATGTCTGTTGGCAGAAGTGCGTTTAGTTTTCTCATACATAGGAATATAGTTGTTATGTGTCGTGTGTAGCCTGTTCAGGCTGTTTGGATCACTGTATTTCAAGAATTTAGAAATGCTGCTGAAAAGTTAATTGAAACACTGACAAAGTACAGGTCATATTAGGATTGGGTTGTGGAATTGTTGTTGTTGTTGTTGTTAGGGGCTGGAAAGTAGTAATGCAGTTCTTTTTAATCCATTGCAGGAGAATGGGTGTAGTTAAGGTAATTTTTCATAGAGAGCGTCTTGACAGAGCTGTAGCAGCATTTTAATAATGATGTTAAAGAAGTATAACACGCTTTATCAGAGCAGCAGCATCCAGGCTGCTTAATTTTAAGAGTTTGGCTGGGCATGAAGTGGACCCTGTATTCAAAAGGAAGACATTTCAAAAGTACATTTTTAAAGCATGCTTCTTGTTGTCTTTGTGTTAAACTTCCTGTTTTCTTCAGAAGACACATTTCTCTTAACAGCTTGTGACACACTAGCTGGTTTTGGCACAGAAGGGCTCTCCCAACAGCACAGGTTCTGATATATTAGTTGTGTTATTCTACAGTTGTCTGCTTTGCTTGAAGTGGTGGGTTGCTTTCATGAATATGTCAGTATCAGAGTCTAGTCCATACAGACTTCAGTGGCAGAGGAACGATTTCTGAGGTCTTTTGATACAGGACAGTAAATGTAAACATGACTTGGAGAATTGGGCAATTCCCAGATGACAGTTGGGGTCTCATTCTGGAGTCAGTCAAGAGTTAGGCATGTGTTCTCTTTAAACTTACCTGGCATCCTAGTAGCTTTCTAGAGAGATTCTTCTCCAGCATGTCAGTTACCAAGTAATAGAATTAAAGTGTGTTGTGGTACTATTTTAGCATCCATTTTGAAAGAGGGCATAAAAATATTTGCACTTTCAAAGTCTGCCATGAATGTCAACTGTGTTTTTTGTTTTAATGTCTGTCTACCTACCTACCTACCTACCTACCTTCCTTCCTATTTACTTTTTCCCCTTGTTGCTTTCTCCACAGACGACAGGTTGTCTCAGATTTCTGCTCGCTCGGCAGCATCTAGCTCGCTTGCATCTCAGATACTGGAACGAGCTCAGAAGAGGAAGGATTTCTGGAGCAAGACATAATCTCTCCCACCTGATGTGTAGAAACTGTTTTGTAAAATTATTTATTTTTTATATTTTGTAGTGTACATTTTTAAAAAATCATGATTGTAGATATCATGAAGCATCCTTTCACTTATCACTAATGGCCCAACTTTTAGGACTTGCCACCTCAATTTAAAATTTCGATATTTAAACCTGTGTTGAAAATGTAGTTCCTTGATATCTGAGAGTTATGTCTCAGTTCACTGTGCCACAACAGCCATGTGGTGTTTTACTTTTTTTTTTTACAGTGGCACCTCTTGAAACTGAGACTATGATTTTTTTTTATGCAACCTGTGTGTTACTTTTCACGGTATTCTGCTGCAGTCATGCAGTATGACCCAGGGCAGTATTCAGGGGCAACACCATTGTTCACCAAACACCTCAGTTGCTTGATTTTAGCCAGCTACCTTAAAGGCAACTATGGTATATTTGTTTATGCTACTGTATGAATTGTCAGTACAACACAGTGCTGCAACAAAACTACTTACTGCTCTTAACCTGTTACCAAAAAATTCTTACTATTTCTTAATAAAGCTAACATGGAGCATACAGGAGTTTGAGAAAAGGACACTAAGCATTAGCGTTTGTTCACTGTCCGCAGTTTTTTGGTCAGGATGACTGTTAGAGTTCAATGTGTACAGTGCTGCATTTTGTCAGACGTACTGATGCAAACATTTGACTTTTTGTGGGCAAGACCTGTGCTTAGTGTTAATTTCATAGAAAAAGCAACCTCAGCCACCTTAACCAGTGGCCTTCCCCAGCCCTGCTTCAAACTCAGGTATTTAGGAGTAGTTGATCTCTTAAAGTAAATTCAGAATATTTTTTCTTGTCTTTAACATTTTAATTACCTCTCCTCCTAGTTGCCTGTTGCTGGGAGACTGAAATACTGTTATGATTTTGACAGTGAAAAACGTTTGTGACTTATGCTGACAGCTTTTTTAACCTTTCCAAGTAACGCAAACAAGTTAACATGCGGTAGAGGAAATAGGTAGCTAGCAGGCTGTTTGGTTCTTGTGTGGCTTGAAGTTTTAATATTACTTCATTTGGAAATTTTATACAAGAGCAATTTGAATTTTGTACATATTTGCTTACATTTTGATTTTGTACACAATTATGTATGCATATTACTGAAAATAAAAAAAGGTTGTTTGATTTGCTTCTATTCAAGTTACACCAGATAAATTGGTAGAGCCTGTTATGTTGGCACTTCTCTGTTTAGTTCTCTGTTTCACCTATTCAGCTGGAACATCTGTGGACTTTTGAAAGACAAGGTGTTACCTCAGAACTGATCTTCAGAAATAATAAGTTACTAAAACTAGATATGTTGATACTTGGAATCATAACTGGCTGCAGACAGTCGGAATCGTGACCCAGAGCAGATGTGTGCTACACAGGCTGGAAGCCTGCAGTGCCCAAAGGGCCAGTCCCCAACAAAAGAGGTGTTGATTTAAAGAGCGAGTGCTATCCAGCACTGATTGTGTTACAAAACAGTGGCCACTCTTCCAGAAATTGTGCATTGCAATAGCTTCCTACCAGTGCGGGTTTTTTGAAACAAATGAAGGTATTTTATTTTATGTTGAGGACTTCTAGGATTATTCTGTGGCATGCATGTAATATGTAAGTTATAGTTGGTCAGAAAGTTTCTGCTGAAAGGGAAACTGTATTTGTGTACAACAGCCTTTATGCAAATTGCCAGTTTTCCTCTAAAATTATAGTTTTATAGTGGAAAACTTAATGGCTAAAAAATGGAAATATTTTTGTTGAGGAGGGAATATTGCTGCAGTGTATTGTGGGTGGGTTAATTTGGGTGTCTTCTGCCTACGTTCTTCATGTTCAACACATTCTTATGGCCAGAACTCTCATTATCCATTAATTCTCCTCTGTGGTATCCGTAATTTGAGCTTTATGAACTGTGCTGTCTTTTTAAATCTTTTATTTTTGTTTTTCTAGGTTTGCCTGGGATTCCTGGCTATCTGACAGCTCTGTTAGAGTTTCTGTGCAGGCCTGATTTTATATAATTTTTTATATGAATTTTATTTGATATTGTAACAGCATCTGTGCCAATTTTACTTACAGTGTTGCACTGTGAGTCTGGTACATCTGGGTAGGTCTGAGTTTGTTACATGTGCGCTCTAATGTATGGTACATGTATATTGATTTCTGCCAGGGAGACGATAGAAGTGGCAAAGGAGGGACACATTTTTGTTGCGTGGGGGTACAAACCCAATTTAGAGATGAGAATGGAAGCCCCTGGTGTCCCACACAACAGCATGACATTATTTCCCATCTGAACAAATTCTAACTTTTGCCTGAAATGTCCTAACTGAATTTACTTTTGGACAGAAGTATTTAAGAGAAATGTAGACAAAATACTTTTTTTTAAGTACTGCTAGTGCAAAGCTTCTGAAGGATGCTTTTCTGTAGTCTTCAAGGCAGATACAAAATTCTTTGTGCCTGCTTTCGGCTATTGTTTTTTATCCAGGTTCAAGAGGGCTTTTTGTTTTGTTTTTCTGAATGTTTCAGACCAACCTTCAAACATGTTTCCTGTTGTGTTTTTCAGCTAGCTGGACATGGAAAAAAGGTTCAAAAGTACACCCTTTATTAATAATTACAAATGTATGCTGTACGGTGAATGTGTATTGTTTTCTGTCAAGGAAATCTTAGAAGCCTTGAAGTGGAGAGACCAAGCTGATAAACAAGGAGGAAGGCAGTTGCCAATAGGAGGTATATTTAAGGAATAAACGGCTTTGGGAGCTTGTTGACTTAAGGTCAAGATTTACAAAACCAGCACATTAATAATGGACCCAGGCAATGAGTATTGAATTGAATGTCTTTAGCTCCTGCTCCCAAGTTGGATATACCTGCTGGTGAATCTTGCTGCTGGGGTTCACAGCTCCCAACCACCTCTAGGAGTAAATAAGCCGTCTCCTCCTCACTGACCACTGCCAGCTGGGAAAAGGCCAGCCTTTACCCAGTATTCCTGTCAATAAAGTGTTCCCCCAGCAAGCCAACAAAGAGGAGACTTGGTGCCAGTCTTGCTTCTCAAAAGCCTTTACGTCTTCCCAGATAATAAGCCTGTTGCCTGTCTGTAAAGGATGTCACTCAGTGGTTCTGCAGTGTCTTGTTAGGGTTGAGGACTAGGAACCACACAAGATTCACCTGGAGATTGACAGTCCTTTGGGAAGGCGAGCAACGCCTGGTAGTGTTTACAGCTTACACACCTTTTGTTAGATCAGTTTATTTCCATTCGTGGGGCTGGAATAAAAGTATAAGAGCAAAAGCACTCATTTTCCTGGTATGAACTTGCTCTTTGTGGGGGGAGGTTGGTGGTACAGTCATGGCAGCAAATCTTCCTTAGCACAGACAGTTCTTCAGTGGAGGGGAAAAGGGCAGCTGAAGGTTCTCACTCCCTGCTTTCTTCAGAGGTATTGACAAAGCGTGCATCAGCTTTGTGAATGTGACTGATTCACATTTATGCCAGCTTACCTTTCCTGAGATAACAGTCAATGACCTGTGCAGGTTTTGAGTGGGCCTCAAAGCTTTAAACTGTGTTTGTATCTGATATGCACACGTACTGTATGTGTGTCTGCATATGTATATACGTGTGTGTGTATATATATTAAAAAAAATAGGTTTTTTGTTCAAGGTGACTTTGTTTAATACTGTCATGTGCTGGGGTGTCTCCAGAGCACCTACTTCAAGTCTTGAAGTAGAATAGGAATAGTTGACAGGATCCAGAAAGGCTGTACTCTGGATTTCTCCCTTCCTAGGTCCCTTTCTGGTCACTGGGTTGGTGTGACACACACATACAGGCCTCTGTGGATGCACCATGTTCTGGAGAGCTGGGTGCCCAGCTCTCACTCTGAGGTCTCTTGTGGGGCCAAGGGAAACGTGCTGAGGCTTGGTGGCACCGGCTGGAGTTGGGTCCCTGAGTTCCCAGAACAGTGTTCTCGTGAGGAGCGTGCTCTTTGTGTTTCCAGTGGAAAGCTGGCTCCAGCCTGTTTACATGACATGTGGCTAAAAACAGACAACCCAGGAAAACATCATCCTAAGGGCTAGGCTGTAGCTATTTTGTTTGGTCTCCTTTTGGCCCCATAAATCTCACATTCTTGACAATAGTCCCGCTCCAACAGGAAACTCACTGACTCAGAGGCTTCTCCGGGAGATGGGCAATAGCATAACCTTGGGAAGGGCTGGGGCATGGGCTGTTGACTTCCTAGGGATGGATACTAACTAGAAGGCTACTGTTAACAACTTAGGAACTGTCACCTCCTTCTCTAGCAGCCCTGTTATAGAGAATAACTGAGCAGCCAGGGGTTCACCTTCAGGAGACGATGCTGAGCTCAGAGCCTCAGTGGAAGTGCTGGTGTACGGGCAGTGTCTGGGCACAAGTACTTCACCTTAAATAATGTTGCTTCCTTTCAGAATAACTTTATTTAAACTACTCAGGATGGTGTGGATTTATTACATGAGAAATCTGATGTTACTTGGTAAATCAAGGTGCATAATGCTGGGGCTATGTCTTAATCTGAGTAACTGTTCGTCACTGAATTTTGGATTATGAACCATCTTGCAAAATTCTGTTCCCAGTTAGAGTGGTTTTCTTTAAGATACACTATGTCAGTAATTCCACTTTGCCATGTCACTGAGTCACCACTGTGCAACCACACCACGTTAACAGGATGCACAGAAGTTTCAGTTCACCTGATCTGACTATTTGCAAGACACAGTTGGATATATGTAGGTCACTATATAAAGTGACAGAGTCTCATAATACATGTGTGATTTTACACTCTGAATCGAACTGGCCATCTGGTGGAAGGGTTAGTAAGTGGTGCCTTCGGTGGCACGAGGCTATGGGCACTGAGATGGTCTGAATTATCTTTTCTCCCGTCTGTGTGAGCTAAGCGATGGCTTCTATGGGCAAGTCTTATTGAAACTTTTGTTCATGCTTTACTGATGTCAGGAGCAGTTGTCTGCAGAGGCAGGACCACTGGACTAGTATCAATTGTGCTTCCACAGTCACTGGGGTTTTTTGCCTCTTTGTTTTCATATTAATCACTGAATCTGCCTGCCACTGCAATAAAGGTTACCACATCAGCAGTCCTGGAGTAGCAGTGGTAATGTCAGTATGTCTCAACATGTCTCTGGGTGGCTTTCTCTTGGAGCTCTGCTACATCAGTATTGCTGAGGAGAGAATATAGTTATTAAAACCAAGGTGGGTTTTTTTTTGCCCAAGAATGTAATTGAAAATTGAGACCACAATGAACTATTAGTTCTCTTCCATTTAGGTTTTTTTATGATAAGAAGTACCAATTTTATGAAGTTTATTATGTAGCATCTTACACTTAGAAGACCCAGGAATTGTGTAACAGAACCAAGTGAATATCAGAAACAAAGATGTTTGATGAAATATCAGCTATTTAAGCAAAAGTGTTACTGTCAGAGGAAATGTGTTACCCACTGTGTAACAAAAGTGTTACTGTCAGGGGAGGTAGGTGAATTGCACATCCTCTGCAAAAAGTCTGAGTCAGCAGTGTCTGTGCTGAGACCTGACAGAAGAGTCTTTCCCGAAGTAGCCTAGCACTCCCAGGCTAAGCAATTTTAATAATACTACTACTTGTCCTTCCAAAAGATTCACAGTGTCTTACACAACATCAAACCTGTCATAAAAAAGCAAAAATACAACTGTCAAATGCTAAATGTCCTCTCCCGATATCCGTGTTGATATAATTTCCTCCACAGAAAATTAATCCCATCTGCCATTCCTAATGACCAGGCCCAGAAGACACTTGTCTCTGTACTTGGATGTTTCCATAACGAACAGCTGAATTACAGAAAAGCTTATTTTCAAGTTTTATAAAGAAGAATCAACTTCCATTACTGATGTTTTCATTGCTGGGCAGAGAGCCGACTAAAATAAGGCTCCACTGGAGCTTGAGCTGAAACATGTTTTAAGTCTGCTTTAATCTTTTCAAGCTTGAAAGTCTAGGCAAAAGCAGAGAAGAACTGAGATAAAACTCAATGAACTAGCTCACAAGTGAGCTGCAACAAAGTGAAAGGGATGATTGTGACCTGAAATTTGAGGATGTCTCCAGATGGACTGCCTGTTCAGTTTTAGGCACTATGTGACTTGTGGTCCATTCATACAGATGTTTAAGGGGGGAGAATTTCATCGCCAGGTAAAAGACCCAAGAGGACGATACACAGGCTCAGGTTTCCACATGCCTACTCTTGACAATGTTTCTAGCCCAGTGTACAGTCCTGAAGATGTTTCTGATAATGCAATATAATCCTAGCTGACTGAAAATGTATTAAATCTCAAGAAAATTCCCGCATACCAGCGTGCTGGTGATGGTACACGAGAGACGAACATCAAAGTACAGTATTGATTATTCACCTGTGGCCTCATTCAAAGTAAGAAGGAAGTGTCTGTGGCTTTTGAGGCAGACGTGATGCAGAGTTCCAGTCCTCCTCAGAAAATCCTGTCTTCAATATGGGTCAAGAAGTCATTGTCGAGAATATTCAACCGCTATGGTTTCTTGATGAATTAGGGAAACTCCATATAATTACACTTTTTCAGTGAGGCCAGTGATAGACGTTTAATGCTTGGGATGGCACTGGAGAGAAGATACAATTTCAAAATTTTTTAGAATTAGTTATACATAAAAAAACAGTGCAGAAGGTACTTTATAGAAGTTCAGAAGTCTTTGGTAGTTTTTAATTAAAGCAAGAGCATGGCAGGTATTTTTCTTATAAGAATTTTGCATTTTATTCAGTGCTACTAGCCTCAAACATTAAAAATAGTATTAAACCTACAAAAAGTCATAAAATAAAAATGGAAAATTGTTTTCCCCCCCTTCTTCTCCCCTCTTCTGCCCCAAGCTTGGAGGGGTCTTTTTTTTTGGGGGGGGGGGTGTTAGTTTTTTTTCCCCGAGACAACATTTTTTAATAAAGAAAAGCTTGGAGCTACCATGTATCATAAGATATCAGTAGTTCAGGCTCAAAGAGAAATTACTAAATTACCAGTTCCCATACCACTTGCTAGAATACTTGACAATGGTAACATAGGAAAGAATTACTGAGAAAGGCTGCTCTTTTAAGACATGTTCTTCAGTCATGGTTTTTCCACTTTATTCTTTTTCCCCAAAATAAGACCCACCAGTGGTGGTTTCATTCAGGGTACCACATTTTAAGTTAAATGCAGCTTTGCTTCCACTGACCTCTTCTGCCAGGTCTACAGTTCAGAGCAGCCTGTTTGGAGAGGGGTGTCTAGGTAAGCAATTTCTCCAAGGTTCACCTTCAGGGCTGGCTCAAGCCCTTATTTTTCAGAAGTTTGTTGCATTTCTTCCTCAAATAAGAAGAAAGAGGATTCTTCCTCAGCTGCAGCAGAAGAGCTTCCCATTCCTTCCTCCCTTTCTGGACTTCAGCTGAGGACTGGAATAAGATCCAGTGGTAGGACTGTGCAGATTTTTAGCCCCATCTTTCTATAGGACATAATGCCGGACATGTATCGGCCATCCAGGTGTGGTAAGCTAGTCAGAAGAGGTGCTAGCAGTGCCTAGTCACATCCTTGTTCAATGCAATCTCATAACAGGAATAGCAGATGCCGGGAATGGGAGGCATATCTCCACTCCCGAAGGAATCCTCTTGACATGTTACAGGGAATAATTGCAGCCACAACTGTGGCTGTACCATAACTCAGTGGTACATCAAGAACCAGCCATCATCTGGTGGAAGGTGGTTGGGAAGAGGCCAGGGGTGGACTGATGGGTGGGGGAACTATACAGTCTGCTAAAACTGGCATCCAGCAAGATTTTGAACATTCATTTTTTGGCTGGACCATACCATACTCACAGCAAGCTAGGGGAATGGAAGATACGTTGTTAAAACTCACAACTGCAAAAACAAGTTAAATTATTTGAAGATTTTAGGAATGTCATAAAAAGGCAATTTGTGAAATATGAATTAAGAAACCTGCAATGGGCATTTCAGCATTTCAGTGTCATACCAGCATCAGGGAGTTAAACTAAACAAGTGAAATCAAGATTTTTAAAGCATCAGAAGGAGGATATCATGGCACAGCCAAAAAGTAGTGTGACTGAGAGATGTGGCTAACATTGATGGGGGAAAGAGAGCCTTATAGAGTCTAATTTAACGTTCTCTAAGAAAATAGGTATGTCCCAGTGTATGGTTTCTAATACTAGAGAAGACAGAGAGAAGAGACGGACAGAGAGAACACCCACAGGCTTGGGGACAAATGGCTGGAAAGCTGCAGAGCAGAAAAGGACCTGGGGGTGCTGGTTGACAGCAGGCTGAGCCAGCAGTGTGCTCAGGTAGCCAAGAAGGCCAACGGCATCCTGGCTTGTATCAGCAATAGTGTGGCCAGCAGGAGCAGGGAAGCGATCGTGCCCTGTACTCGGCAATGGTGAAGTCCCACCTCAAATACTGTGTTCAGTTTTGGGCCCCTCGGTACAAGAGGGACATTGAGGTGCTGGCACGTGTCCAGAGAAGGGCAACGAAGCTGGTGAAGGGTCTGGAGAGCAGGTCTTATAATGAGCAGCTGAGGGAACTGGGGTTGTTTAGTCTGGACAAGAAGAGGCTGAGGGGAGACCTTATTGCTCTCTACAACTACCTGAAAGAAGGTTGTAGTAAGGTGGGTGTTGGTCTCTTCTTCCAAGTCACTAGGGATAGGACAAGAGGAAATGGCCCCAAGTTGCATCAGGGGAGGTTTAGATTGGATATTAGGAAAAGTTTCTTCACTGAAAGAGTGGTCAGGCATTGGAACAGGCTGCCCAGAGAGGTGGTGGAGTCACCATCCCTGGAGGTATTAAAAAAACTTGTAGATGTGGCACTTTGGGACATGGTTTAGGATGCCTGGTGGTGTTGGGTTGACGGTTGGACTTGATGATGCTAGAGGTCTTTTCCAACCTTAATGATTCTATGATTCTATAAAGAGATCCTGTAATGACTGCATAAAAGAGGGCAGAAGATTCATTAGATTCAACATCTAATTCCTGATCTTTCTGCCTGATGCCATTTAAACATCTGTCAGGATGTGCAGGAAGCTTGGGACCAGGTGGGCTCCTTGCAGCAGCTTGAACAGATGTGAGTGGCACAGCACCTGCTTACCCAGGTCACAAACCCTTCCCATGGGATTGGAGCTACAAGAAAAGATCAGGCAAGCTGGATCCTTGTCTGCCAAGAGTAAGTGACCAAAGGGATGGAGAAGCGGGATCCAGAAGGGTGGGAGGAGAGTGGTCTGGACCAGGACTGGGGCTGCATTCTCCCCTCAGGGAGGGTCCCTTATGAGAGTTTTATTCTAGGGTTGAGAATTATGCTGGATGAGCCAGTGGAGAAGTGCGAGAAACCTCAGTTAGAAGCAGACTTTGTTTAATACCTGGAGAGGAGTTTGTGGGATTGGACTTCAGGGGAGGCCAATCCTTCGAAACAGCCTCTCTGTCTGGATTTTTCCCAGTTTCGTCTTTAATGTCTGTTCTTTTGACTAAGTATAACTCAGCCTCCCATCTTCTCACTGACCTGTTCTCCCATTGGACCTGCTAGACTGGCAAATGAAAAATTTATGGAAAAGAGTTTGCAAACATCTTCTTGAATAGCTTTGTGGTACCTTTGGGGTGTGAACTAGGTTGTCAACATCTTGGGTCCAGACTTGATTTCTGCTGCCCACTGCAGTCAGGATGCTGTTGGAGTCTGGGCATGGGAATGGGTAGCATACCCTGAGAGAGGCACGGAAAGGGATGTGGTGATCATGGCTCCAGGGTGAGGGGGTGCAACTTCAAGAGTACTGAGCTGCGCATAGCTGATCTGGCAGGTATCTGGGGATATGTGAGGCAAAGTTGAGGTATGGAGAGATGAATTTGTGCTGCAGATGCATCAGGGGAGGCTAAAGCATAAAGCTCGTGCCAGCCAGCCTTTAACTGTTTCCTTTCACATAAAAGCAAAAGACCTGGGCATTACAGCCCGCAGGGTAAGGCTGATTATGGCTCTTGCCCCGAGAACCTCAGCCATGAGGGATGAAGCCCAGCCCTGGAGATGCCTCTGCTTACTCTCAGAGGCAAAGCTGGAGCTTTGGTTTTCCAGGTGGGTATTAGACAACCAGGAGTTTGCACGTGTACAAGTTCTGTGTCCTCATCCATTTCCATCTCAGCTGGGTTGCAAATTACTCTCTAAAGAGATAACAGTTTCCCTTTAGCACCCTGCATAATATTTCAGACTGAAGGTGCAGCACTGCCTTTATGTTAGCAGAACAGGATCAGGAACATGGAAACCACCCAGATAAGTAATTGCATGCCCATAGCTCTGGTCATTACCTCCAGTTACAGCCTGGAATATGGATTTTTTTTTTTTTTTAAATGGAAATTTGGAGATCAGCGATGTGATAAATGCAGTGTTGGTCCTACCCACTTTCTGGTCTCTCAGAGAGGATTGCACAGTGATGAGCAGGTGCCTGGTGACTCCAATGGGACACTGTGTGGGAAAGAGTATTTGCAGGGTAGGAACTTTAGGTGGTCAGTGGTCTGGGTCTGGTGCAGTCTCTGACCACTTGTGTATACCAAACAGCACCAGCAGACCACCAGTCTTTTACCAGGATTCCTGCCCTGGTAAAAGCCCCTGCTTTGCCCTGTATGAAAATTCAGTTTATTTTATAAGAAACTAAAGATTACAATGGCCTTAATGTTGTATTTGTGGGTTTTGTAGTGGTTAGGTAGTTCTCAGAAAAGGATACTGGAAAGTAAGAGACCTGCTGATGTCATTTTTAATTCACCACCAATACCCCAAAAAAAAAAAAAACGCTGAGAGAGATGTCGGTGGCCCTATATAAGGTGCACCTCACCTCCTGCAGAGCACATCAAGAACCACAGCAAAGGTAAGGCTTGCAGCCTTTGTGCATTTCTCACTTTGCCTTTCCCACTCTCCCTGATGCTAACAGTACTCTCTCTCGCCAGTGCTGAGTGCTGTAGCTGCAACCCGCTGGGACAGACAACTTTGGATTGTGAGCCATGGCCTCCTTGCAGACCTTGACCAAGAGCTTCTCAGGATGGGTCATCATCTGCTGCTGTTGCTGTGTCCCTCTTCTTCTCACCAGCCCTCTGCCTCTGAAAGGGGCAGGGTTGTCTTCTACTGCCCATCATGCCTGCAGGCTCGGTGCTACAAAGTTCCAGCAGCTCCACATCAGGAATCATACCTATACCTTGGCTAAAATGGTACAGTAACCTGCTTATCCTTCATGGTGGGATCTGAGGACCTCCTCCTCTGCCAGTGCCCTGGCTTCTTGCCTTCAGCATTCCTCTCTCTTCCTCCTGCCTTTCTCCAGAAAAAAATGTGCACTTGCAGTAAGGCAGAGCTTAGGCATGTGGGGTGGGTCTGTTGCTCTGTGGTTGTGTAGCTAGGGGAAGCTGCTGCCTCTTCTCCTCCTGCTCCCCAAAGGAAAGGCAGCCCCTGGCACAGCACAGCTCCTTTTCTTGAGCGTCTGCTGCTAGACTGAGTCAATTGTGAAAAGTGAGCTTAAATGTCTCTGTTTGCCCTGTCCATTTGGAGCTGGCCCTGCCCATGACTCTAGCCATGGCCAGGCAGCTCCTCAGGCATCTTATGGTGCTCTGCTCAGGCAGGTTTCTTGGCTGCTCTTACCATGGGTGGGTCCCTGTGGTGTATGCCATTGAGTGCTGCAGCACCTCCCAGCAGCACTGTGGGCCACCGTGAGATCGGCCACCTGCGGCATCTGGTTTAGTTATCATAACCACTGCGGCATCTGATGTTTAAGAAGGGGGCAGGAATTCAGACTTCTTATTTATTTTCCAGTGATACTGACCCAATTCTCACCCAATTAAGGGGAGAAACAGACACAATGTCCAAGCTTATCTGCTTGTAACAGGCTGTCTTTGGTGTGCATTCCCTCCTTTCATCTGCACTACTATTGATGAAAAGCTGTGCGTTTATTATTAATTTTTAGGTAAGGTTTCCATCCCCACCTCACATTTCCTTTTTTCCCTCTCAGGCCAGGGTCTCAGACCACGACACAGACAACAGGCTCATTGGGCAGCAGCTCTATGTTAACATCAAAGTAAGTCTTACACCCGGAAGTTGCTCTTTGCATCCTTCTGCAGCACTTGTTGATCTCTTGCCATGATGTAACGTGACGTCTTACTTGCATACATAGGAAAACAACCGCTGCTACATGATGAAAAATATTGTGGAGATTGTGGTGAAAGATGTCCTCACCAAGGTGAAGCACCAGTATCCATACATTGAGGAGGTGGCACATTTCTTGGCAACTCTGACCTCAGAGCTGAACAGATGTGTGAGTAGCGTTGGGTTTCCTTATCTTCTCGTGACTTTTGTTGCTGCTCCTGAATCTCAGAATGCTGCAAACAGCAGCAAAAGACAGTGAGATGAAAGGAAATCTCAGATCAAAAATATCAAACTTGAGGGTGATAGAAAGTGTGAAAAAGAAAAGCACATTGTTGCATTCAGCTGCCAATGTCTAGACTTTTTTTCCCCCCACAGAAATTCTCAGGACACAGAGAGCACATTGAAAAGAACCTGGAAGAAATGAAGAGCAAAATGAAACAGGTACACTTTTTCCCAGCATTTAAAAAGGGCAGTTCCAAACTGCAGTCATTGAGTTTGATTAAGGCTGACCTAATTATGAAACAAACTCTGGCGATTATTTAGAAGGTGAAGCCTACAGGGGCATTAAAGAGGGGATTAGCGATGTTTCCACTTCCAGCATTCCTTCATTTGTGCTGTTAAGTCTCTGCATGTGCTATGGCATTTTAAAATTGTTCTTCAGAAATCAGTTTGTAGGTAACTGAATATGCTAGACTGGATTTGAATGAACTAGTTTATATCTTATGTATAATGACCCTCACAGAACTGCTTGAGAGAATAAGGAGAGTATATTCTCAATTCAGTTTCTGTGACAAGCCTAATTTAAATTTTCTGAGAAATAAAGAGGTGCTAAAACTTATATTCTGCTCTTTTCTAGTTGGGAGAGAATGGAAAGACTAAAGCCATTGGAGAACTGGATTTACTGTTTGACTACCTAGAAAATGCCTGTACTGATGCCCCAAAGAGGGGAGGGAACAAGAAGAAAAACTGAAAGAATTTCAGATCAAGCTTGAGGAGACGTCTTTAAAAAACTTTTTCTAGAAGTTGAATTGATTAACTATTGTGGACCACCCTCCCCACCCCTGATGCAGTATATTTTTTACCTGTGCCAAAAATAGCAAACTAGGTAGGCACAGACAGGAAGCATATTGCTGCCTCCTTTGAAAATGAAAACTCCAGGACAGTGTTTGCAGCTCCATTTCAACACAGGGAATTAATTATTTTCAAAGGCAAATTCCTGTCCTCCTTATCTCTATTGGAATAAAGCAACTGCTTCCGTATTTTATAGGCTGAGATTTGACAACTGTGAATCAGCTTTTGTCAAGGTAGGCAGTGATACATAGCCGGGATGTTTTGAGCCTTTTACCTGGAAATCGCTCTTGCATATATCGCCCCCTTCTGACTTTTACCTGAAAAGATGGTATTTCAGACTAATTCAGAAATTATTTTTGTCATTCATATTTAATGGTAACTTATTTTAAAGTAATAACAGTATAGTACTTTTATTTATATAGATTAATTGAAAAATATCCAAGGAAATGTATTTATGTAGCTGTACTAGAGGCTTTTAAGTGAACTATGAAATCAAAACTGCTGTACAATATTTATATGCAAATGGATTGTTTTATAAATGCTTACTCTTTAATTTATTAAAATATATTTTTTGGTCCTCAAATATTGCCATTTACAGTGATTTTCTCTTTTACTCAAATGCAATTAAGATGACACATACAGTGCCTGTGAGGCTGCTGGGCCAGTGGCTGTATTCTTGTATCCAGAAAGGATGCAACCTTGGTCTGGGACATGCTTCTTTTTCATGAGGCTGAAATTTCAACTTATCACATGCCAGGGCTTAATGGGGAGCATGTGGATCAACCTTTCTTGTTGGGGCGCAGTGGGAAAAATAGCATCACTCCTGTAAGTCATTGGTTTGGTTAATTGATTCTGCCTCAGTATGCCCACAGACAAGATTCTGTCTTGAATAGTTGCAGGTGAAAAGCCCCAAACTGCGCCCCCTCTGGCCCCGGGTCAAATGAGTTGGAGACAAGCTGGTTTTGACTGGGATAGGGTTAATTTTCTTCAGAGTAGCCTGTATGACACTATGTTTTGGATCTGTGCTGAAAACAGAGTTGATAGCAAAGTGACGTTTTAGTTACTGCTGAGCAGTGCTTACCCAGAGCCAAGGCCTTTTCTGCTTCTCACCCCACCCCACCAGCGAGTGGGCTGGGGGTGCACAAGGAGCTGGGAGGGGACACAGCTGGGACAGCTGACCCCAACTGACCAAAGGGATGTCCCACACCGTATGACGTCATGCTCAGCATATAAAGCTGGGGGAAGAAGAAGGATGAAGGAGGGTTGTTTGGAGTGATGGCGTTTGTCTTCCCAAGTAACCATTACGTGTGATGGAGCCCTGCTTTCCTGGAGATGGCTGAACACCTGCCTGCCCATGGGGAGTAGGGAATGAATTCCTTGTTTTGCTTTGCTTGCATGGGAAGCTTTTTCTGTATCTATTAAACTGTTTTTATCTCAACCCACGAGTTTTCTCACTTTTACCCTTCTGATTCTCTCCCTCATCCCACGAGGCGGAATGAGCAAGTGGCTGGGTGGGGCTTCGTTGCTGGCTGGGGTTAAACCACAACAGCAGTCAGGCAGCAGTTGCTAACTCAGAGCTCTGTGTTCTCACTTCACCATAGGCACACTGAGCACAAACGGCACTCTGCAGCATCAAGGATTTGAGAGCACTTCAGAAGAGAAGTGCTTGGTGCCTACTCTCATGCAAGCTCCCAGACAGAAAAAAACCCAGTCAGTTTAATCCATCATTATCAGGTCCTTCAGCAGTGTCCCCTGGGCAAAGACAGAGGCATTACTCTGTTAAGCCAGGGATATTGGAGGCTGGACCAAGGTTAAGGAGGTGAAAAGCATACAAATAGTGTGAAAGCCAGAAGAAATGTGTAACAGAGGATTGTCAGCAACTGGTGAAGACTTCTTGAGCAAGGCTTTACCATTTCTTCATCAAGTCAATGGGCATCCCATCCACATCTTAAAACAAAAAATGTCCTCAAAAAGGCTTGTGGTGGCAGTGCAGGTGAGGAGGGTGAAGCTTTGCAAACACAGCACATCAGGGACATTCATATGAAAAAATCTTGCTAAGAGGATATCTAGAAGATACCCCATAAATAGATACTGTAATATGGGAAAAATATTGGCAGGAAAACTACTTTGATCTACCTTGGTAACTTCATCAATTAAATACAGAGAGAAATTAAAGTTAGTCCAAAACCAGTTAGTTTCAACATGTTTTACACCAGCTGTTGAAGGTAGACAGCATTGAAGTGGGATTAAACTATCCCATGTTGCTCCTGAACTAGAGTGATTTCAAGATAAAAGCAACCTTCCATACTTAATTTCAACAAGGTTTATGTGAACTGAAATGATAACACTTCCTTGTAGGGAACTTATGTATTAGACTGCCATACAATCCAGCTTGGTGATGGATGCCTGTTACCCATCAAACTAGATGCAATCAACATGGTTTACTTTGCTCCACACTCTCATTTACATTTCACTGTATATGAATTACACACCTGTTCACAGTCAAGGCAGAAGTGACCCAACAGTGACAGCGACAGCCAGCTGGGATTTGGCACCACATTACGGTGTTAGGGGTTTAACCTTTTGCTATATTCAGTGGGATATTTATTTTCTTTCTGTGGGATAAGCAATGATGCTGTCAAGAGCTGTTGGCCAACATCCTTTCTTTAGCGCTCAAACTTGTGACAGCTAACAGCAAAGGGCGGGGAGTTACATACCAAATGGGGAGTTCATCTCACTGACCTTTGACACGTACAGCCTAACCCCAAGTTACGAGGCTCCCTTTATAGTCAATGGAGGGCAATAGGAACTATACAGGTGTCATTCATCTCATTTACACTAGAGGCTTATAAAGATTGTGCCTTTGGACAGAATAACATAACTTTGTCCTAAAAGTACCTGTTTTCTTCCTTGATTATAAATAGAGACTAGACCATGAACAGCACATGCTGTTCCTCATTGATATAATCTCTTCACAAATGGATAATTAACTTATTTCCTCCTTCTACTTCCTTTACGACTCTTTCAATATTGTCCGTGTTGAGCTGCCCTACCGAGAAATGTCAAATCAATCTCTCAAGCTTTCCACACTGGGGTTAAACCCAGATGAGAACTCATTTGTCCACAAAGGTGTAAAAATGAAGTCAAGTGCTTATTAACTTCTCCAGCCCTGAAAACCACCAGCTGGAAGACTCTACCATGGAAACTTCATGAGCTGGAGCCCTGAAAATGCTACACAGCAGTTTTTGCAGAATTTCCTTCATAAGTTTTCTTGCAGGGCACGTGTGACTTGTGGGTATGTGAAGGATGGTGGGTGATGGTCATTTTTGAACAGATGAAGGAAGTAGAAGTTGGAGGAGGTTTCCCTTACAACCAGGGGAAATGTCTTGGACAAACAATTACTGACTAAAAGAAAATAAAGATGTAGTTTCAGTCAGGCAAGCTGGGTTTCAATTCAGTCAGTAGTTACAGCTCAAAAAAGGAAAATCACGCTGAAATATTTCATTCTGACATTTTCTAAATAAAATATTTCAGTTTTACACTTCATAACAGTGTTTTGGTTTAGAATTTTTTGTTCATTTTCTTTCAAAGGTTGAGAAGAGACCTGAAAGCAAAATGAGGTGTTTCATTTTGAGTTGGACAAGTGCTTTGGGCTGACCCAAAATGAATTTTTGGTTTAATTTTTCGGTTGGGTCACCAAAGAGAAACTCTGTGTTCGTGCAATTCTATTTCCGTTGCCCTATTTTCCTTTCCTCACCCCGCCTCCAAGTCATGGACTATTTGTAATTCCCAGAGGTCCTTGACCTAGCACTATTAGGGAAAGCACCTTCTCCACATCCTTCATTGAGGACACCTCCATCGTAGAGGCTGGAGGACCTCTTCACGAACAAAAATTGACAGATGCCTAATGCCAAATTTGCATTTCATTGGCTCTTCCTCCCCTTTGCTTACATTAGGTGATCAGAACAGGCACTTTTTTTTTTGCTACATAGATTATTATAAAACATTTAAACTACGTCTGAAACTTCATATTGTGAAGACAGAGGAACCCAAAGCATGAATAGAAGTTTCCACATCCTGCTGAGTGAGTACTGGTGACAGTTTAAGAAATGTCTCTTAAATACATTGCATGGAGTGTTACTCAGTTATGAGATTTACATACTCAGTGTCTGAACATATACTCCTTAAGTGACCTAGAATAAAGGAGGGTTGATATTTCCAGTTTGCAGCTAGAAGTATATTCTAGACAATCCAAAGAGCTGAAGTTATTTTAATGGTAAACCAGTGGCATGTGATAATGTCAGGCTGTGCTTTAAAGCACAATTAGCTAAACAATTAGCTGCTTTGAAGGAGGTATGGAATGCACTGAACAACAGTAAATGCCTGACAACCTTTTCAGTCACACCCATCTTCAATACCTAATGAATGTTTTTAAAATTTATGTAACCTGGAGCAGAACAGGCTTGCTAATGTGAAACAGGGTTGGCAGAGACATTACAGTCAATCTCAGGCTTATGAATGATGCTGCCAGGAAGAAGGCAATGACCATGGAAAGAAGGAAAACGTACAATACAGTTCTGTGGGACCCAGAGTGTTTTTGGCAGTCCACCACACAATGATGTGTTAAATGAAATATTTAGGATGGAAAGTAATGCAACCTCTCAGGGGATCCAGACCAGGATTCTATGCCATTCAAGAATTTGTTAGGAAGTCTTATCTGGGTGAGGTACATTGCAAAATACAAACTGTGCTAAGGCTGATGGATTTATGGGACTACATGTGCTTCTTAACACTTATCCATTTGTGACACCTTTTTCTTGGTTAACACACAGCTGCAGACCTTATCAGATGAACTGTATGAATTTCACCACTAGCAAAAGTGTTAAACTTTATGTAAGCAAAAAGATTTCTTCTGAAGTCTAGGAAAACACCCTTTCTGTTTGACCATTAAATTCCAAATCCCTGGCCAAATTAACAAATATCAATTGCTATAATTTAATCTGGAATTCACTGGTGAATGGTTCAGAAAAGAATATATTCCTACATCTTTCCTCCTGTAAGGAGAAATTTTAAAAAAACTTATTTTGAGAAGAACTGTCCATTTGTCTTCAGCAAATTAACTCATGAGACCCAAATGTGAAGATTTTTTGAGTAAGAAGGATTAAGGCATAGCATTAAAAATTTCCAAGATCAGGCTGTTTTTCTTCTCTAGGACTGAATAAAGAGAAAGGGCAAATCTTCGAAACTACAAAAATCTTCTGTTTTGCTCAGGGCAACATGAATTAAAATATTTTGAAAAAACAGACTGAAAAATGTGTCTTTGACTAGCTGACTTGAAACTGGTATGGTTGTTTCTGCAAGAACCAGTAAAGTTCTTAAATGGAAATTGTAGCTCTAGTTTCAAATGACTGAATGCAAAATGATATTGTTTCAAAAAACTGCAAAATTGCACTGATTTAAAGTTTATTTTGTTCTATAGTTTTCCAAAAGAGGGTCACTTCCTACTCCAACAGCACATTTAAGGAGTGGCGATGATGTTCATTAAACTGTGAAAGGAATGGGGCAATCATGTATCTGTGGTAAAGTCTAGAAGCTATGCAGTTGTGAAGACTAACTTTCTGATTTGTCTTGCGCGTTAGGCCTTGATGTGTAAGGGCTCCCCAAAGGATTGGCTCATCATGTATCTAGTCCTGCTCCACAGAAGATAGAAAATATTGAGTTCAAATTGTATAAGATCAGGCTTGTAGTTTGTGCATGTGTCAAGTCAATTATATTACAAAGAACAGATGAAAAGTTTCAACACAGATGTTAAGATGGAAGTGATGAATTGGACTGCTCTGATGTAAGGCTTGTTCCAGAGAGTCCAATGTATTGAAGCAGAGGTTCTAAAATAAAGATTAGACACTGGTTGTCATTGCGGTGACTTTTTTTTGTTTGTTTGTTGTTGTTGGTTTAAAACTATCCAGGCTTTGTCTTAGGTTACTACTTCTCATCAAATAGGTGTCTAAAATTTCTGGTTTGACCAAACTTTCTTCTTTAGTAGTTATCCTTTATAATGTGAATCCTGCCAGTCTTGAATAGCAGAAAAAAAATTCAGATTCTCTATCTTTTTTTTTTATATTTTTAGCATAAAAAAACCCATTGAAAACTCAGATTTTAGGTAGATAATCCCAGATTATCAACTCTGATGCTCATTTTCACTCTGGTAACTCAAAAATGGAGAATACTTGTTTGGAAGCACAGCATTTGGCAAAAAATGTGATTATTTTGTAGGCATTATTTAGTCAACTTCAACACAGTGATCATTGCTCCTGCATGTAACAGAGGTTTCATTAAGTTTAGAAAAGCATCTTGGTTTGATGGGACCCATGTGTGTCTCAGAAAATGAAGACAGTTACTTGCACACGAAATGTCTGGTTTAACTTGACATGTGAGGTCGAAGCTTCCAACCAAGGGAGCTGCTCAACTTTGGCATTATGTTCTCATTTTCAATCTCCCAGTGATTCGGTTGTTACATGACAAGAACTTCTGTGCAGTGACTGGGAACACTAAACAAATCAGTGACCAAGTCTCTGATCCTGCAAAATGGTAAAACACCACAGATTTTCCTGATTTTGACAACAGCTTTGTATGAGTCATCCGCCCTAGCTTTGGTGCTAGAAAACTAGCTAGCAAATTCTGAGGTGCTGTCCACAGGTCCCCGGAGAGCCCGTCTCCTCCTCCGTCAGCAGCAAGGATGTTAGGCAGATGAGGTGAGGTGTCTGTCATGTGAGGGCCTGGTCTCCTCCATCAGCACAGGGTGATGAGCAGACTCAGACATCCAACCTCCTGTGGTCTCTGGTTCGGTGTGACAAATCCCAGGCATGTACTTCAGGGTGTTATGATGCTCATGGGTCAAGATACTGGCAAGAGAAAGAACAAGAAACATGCAGCTTTGTTCGCGCCATTTTACTTTGGAAACCTTTTGGCAGTAAGAATGTAAATCTAGATTTCGTTTTTAATTTCTTAACTGTTTTCCATTGGTACTTTTTACAATACTTGCAGTTGTGAACTTCAGGTTAGGTTGGTAACCCAGTGACATTGGAAATGAATAAATAATAAAGAATGTGTTTTAGGTGAGGTGAACATGTGAAGTTTCTCTGAAAATAGGAAGAAGGGAACAACTCATCTTTTCTACACTTCTGAAAAGTAAAACAGAGAATTTCTTAGAGCCGCAGCATGAAGTTTTGGCAGGGAGAGATACTTTTATGCCATAATCTCTTTATCAGAACATGGTAAGAGAGAGATTGCAGACTGAAAAATTATCTCCTATTCTTTGCTTCGTGGTTATAGGAGTATATGATAAATAAAATGTTTGTTTTTCAGAAGAAAGAGATTAATAAAAATAAACCTCAGTATGTTCAGAGGTTTGGGCAAACGTTTCAGACCTGGGATACTTTTCACAGCTTGCCTGAAAGTTTTGGAACAGATTGGCTGAATATCAAGGCTGAATTTTATGGAACTGCTAAGATGAATGCAGGGGAATCTGCTAGAAAAATGTTCCTTCCCATTGAAAGGAATTCTCATGTGAAAAATTTGCTTTTAAATAAGAAACATTTTACAACCCCTGAGAGTTTATTTGGTGTCTGGTACTGGGTCAAATTCACTAAAATTTGCAGGGAGACTGATAAAAGCTTCTTCTGAAATGGGTGCAGTACTGGAAGTTTTTATTAGGGATGGCAAAGAAGCCATTAAATTCAAGGATGCCATGTGATTTTCCCAGCCCATACAGAGGGATATAGATTTCACAGAATCACAGAATGGTAGGGGTTGGAAGGGACCTCTGGAGATCATCTTGTCCAACCCCCCTGCTTGAGCAGGGACACCCAGAGCAGGGGGCACAGGGACGCATCCAGGTGGGTTTTGAATGTCTCTAGGGAAGGAGACTCCACAGCCGCCCTGGGCAGCCTGTGCCCCTGCTCTGGCACCCCCACAGTAAAGCTTTTTCTCATGTTTAGCTGGAACTTTCTGTGTTCCAACTTGTGCCCATTGCCCCTTGTCCTGTTGTTGGGCACTATTGAAATGGTCCGGTCCCATCCTCCTGACACCCACCCTTTAAACTCTTTCTGCTGATGTAACGAATACAAATAATCAGAAGAATGATGGCAAAGGAAATTTTTTCCCTTTTATTTTTTTTTGTAGCAATTGGTAGCTCTGAAGCTTTGATTAAGACTAGAAGTTTTTTTTCCATTGGATTTTTTTCCCTGCTGGTATGAAATGTTTTTTTTCAAGAAATTCATGTTTTTGCTGCTTTTCCCCATAAGTGTTGATTTCCTTCCAGAAACTCAAAAATTGGTAAGTCCAGTACTGATATTAAATTGCAAAAGAAAAAAAGTTTTCATTGGTTGTTCACTGGAGACCATGGGTTTATGTTTTAAAAAATGAAAAGTAGCTATTTTCATATGACGAGCATCAACAACTTTCTAATTAGTTTCACTTCACTCCTACAAGCATATTAGATTATTTCAACTTCTGTCATGGTTACAAAATTAATCGGGTGTATGGAGTTTGTAAAGTGAATGCTCAGTTCTCTAATTGTAATTTTGCACTTAAGGATTCCCTAAAAACATTACTAAAACTACAAATATCGAGATGGAATATTTCTGATTTGTTTAAACAACCTCTTAAAGAAGGTGTTTGTTTTTATGTATTCTGCTACAGACTAAGCAAAGAGTAAAGCCTAAAAATAGGCCGAAGAGTGAAAATTCAGAGAAGCCAGCTATCCAAAGTCAGATATAGCCATTAGTCTACTTTTTCCTGAGTTTCAGAAATAAATTACAAATAATGTAGGAAACGTGAACTTCATTATTATATCCTTGGTTTCTAGCTCTAACCATTATTTAGATTTAATTATATTAATTGCAATAAGCAATGCTATCTTTTAGATGGTAACATAGTTTCCCCATTGTTTTAATTGGAAAAAACCCTCAAAATTTCCCTGATCTGAAGTGAAAAATCTGAATGCATATTTTGTCATGTGGCATCTGTTCTTTCTGAGTGCTACTTAGATTTTGTGATATTTTATTTTTCTATAACTTTTAGGAGTCTTTACAATACAATCTCTTTTTTATAAATACCGCCGACAAGAAACATACAGATTTTACTCCACTGTCAGGGACTTCTTTAGTGCTCATTTATGTTACCTGTGTCACAGGATTTCACATGTTTTGGAAAATGAACCCCTCATGAGTAATTTATTATTCAGCTCCTATATCTTCTCCAGCAAAAAAGTGCCAGACGTGATCATATCCGATAATTAAATAAGTAAGTTTTCCACAAAAAATGCCTCTACTGCCGAGATTCATTGAAAGCACCACTTTACAAAAAGGGCGATACAAAGTGGGAAGCAGAGAAGGCTGTTGAACCAAAGCTGGGGAGATGGCACCATGGCAGCCATCTCTGACTGAAGGTCGCAGAGTTCTCAGGGCTTGGGGACTACTTGCAAGGGAAACATAATGAAAGGAAGCACCTTTATTACAAATAGTTTTAAGTTCCCCAGAGGGAGAATGGCACCTCCAATGGAAAAATGCTCTGGAACATCATCTTGCTGCCTACTGCGCTGTTGCTTCCCTCTCTTATTCTCTGGCGCTACCACTGGAGAACCAAGGTTGCAGCCATTCTGTGGCAATCAGTCCAACTATGGAAATACTTGGCAAGCAAACATTTCCTATATAGTTTTTTTTTTTTTTTTTTTTTTTTTTTAAATGAAAGACTCTTCAATAGGATCAGCTATAATGATTTTCCTTAACGTAGTTTGTTTTGCTGCCTGCCATTCACATGGCCATGCCAGCTGAAAGAGTCAATGCCACTATTATTCACCAGTGTCTGGTTAGGTTACTTATACCTCTGTATGTCCTAATTTATAACTGTAGTTTCTGAATATTGTCCAGAAATTCTATTTCATTACTATTTAAAATTACATTTCAAAATTTATTTCTCACAGGACTTCATATTAGTGACAGAGCCACCTCTGAGCAGTCTCCTCAGTTCATGCTTAAATAATCAACTTTTCTAACACCAAGAAACCTTTCTGGAATGGAAACTGCAGTTTCTGCAGCTTCACAGTCTTCTATCCCAGCTCCCAGGTGGTCACAGAGCTGTATGGGCATCCTGTGTTGGCATTGCCAAGAAGCTCTGGGATGTCCTGGGATAAGAGAACAGAGGGGAAAAACCTTTAAAAACTAAATTTGAAAAAAGAAGCAAGCGAGAAGGGTAAAAAAGTCAGGGGGAGAGACAAAACTGAAAAACGGTGCACAAAGTTAGAAGAAGAGAGGAGCTTTTCAGTATAAGAGTGGTGCCATGCAAACTGACCCAATTCTACCAGGCTAGCTGCTGTGGGCATCCTCCTCCCCCAGAACTGGGCCCAGGTTTCCGTCCGGTTTGCTTTTTCCTTTCACAATTTTAGTACAAACTTTTTATAAAGCCATGATAAAATTACAGGAGAAAGCAGGTCACGGACTCTTGAAGACTCCTGTGTCACAAGAGAAAATGAAGAGTTTGGAAGAGCCGCCTGCCTACGTGGGCAAGTTGAGTGTCTGTTATTGCCAAGCACATCTGTACACTCTGCAGTAATACCGTTGCACAGGGATTTCCTAGTGTGAGTTTGGTGGTAGCAGATGAATATTTTCTAAAGAGTTTGGGGACTGAATCACTGTCGTTAAGTGAGATCTCTTGACTGGTTGATGGGAACAATGCGAATATGCTTGAGCACATATTCATATATCTTTCTTTCATAATCTCTTTTCTCAAACAGCAGTCTACCCATCAGACTGCAAGAGTGTGACTAGTAAAGGCTATATACATAAAGGTTTTTTGTCAAATTCAGCTCCTTGTCTAGCCATGAAGTGATTACTGATCTTAATTACACAGCTGGACACATTTGAAGATACTCAGGGAGCGCTGAGCATTCTTCTAAAGTAGCTAATTGTTGGCCATAAAACTTACTACTGCTTTGAAAACTTAAACTCTTGTCTGTGCCCAGAGGGAAAGTTTTACTTTTAGTACCGCACTGATTGCAAACTGGGCCCTGAATATACTCTGTAATCTGTCTCTGAAAAACTGAATGTGCTGACACCTTCCTATCAGATGGCTGAAGTAAAACTAGCTTGACAGACAATTGTCAGCCATCTGTCACCAAACTGAAACAGAACCAGGGCAGCAGCATAGGGAGATCCACCACTTGAACCAGTCTGTGCTGTTTCTTGAAGATGAGAGATTAACAGTGTATTTTATAGCAATTCACATTTGAGGCTTACTCAAATATGTTACTCATAAAGTGCAAAGAGATGCAAATGCCCAGAGGAAATGTAATTAGGTTTGGGGTTTGGGTTTTTTTTTTTTTATTTATTTGGTTTGTCTTCATCTAGGTTTGAGCCTGACTTCTGCTTTACTTAATGCCTTAACATTTTTATTACGTTTGTCTAAGGCATATAGTGAAAAAATTCTGAGTGTAGTGGATATGTGGCCCTGGTGGTGGAGGGCCGCAGAGGTAATTAATGGATCTGAGGAGAGGCAGCAAGAGTTGGGACTGTTCAGCCTGCAGAAGAGAAGTGTCAGGGAGATCTTATCAATGTGTATGAATACCTGACAGGAGGAGTAAAGAAGAGAGCCAGGCTCCTCTCAGTGGTGCCCAGTGACAGGGAAAGAGGCAATAGGCAGAAACTAAAATTAATGAAATTCCATCTGAACACAATAAAACAGTTTTTTACTGTGAGGGTGACCAGACATTGGCACAGGTAGCCCAGAGAGGTTGTGGACTCTCATCTCTGGAGATATTCAAAACCTGACTGGACACAACCCTGGGCAACTGGCTCTAGGTGGCCCTGCTTGAGCAGGAGGGTTGGACAAGGTGACTTCCAGAGGGCCCTTCCAACCTCAACCTTTGTTGTTCCTCAACAAAGGCAGTTGAGGAGCACACAGACAGGCACCATGTGGTGTGGGTGTGTCATGGGAACAAGTGTAGTGCTTTCATAGTTAGGGGTGAGAAAGGCACCAGACTGATATCCAATCCTAGGTATCCAATGGTTTTAGCTTTCTTTAAGCTGTCCCAATTTCAGTTATGTAAGCGAGTTTCCTAACCAGAGCAGTTACACTACTTAAGCAGGAGCTTCTAGTACCACCTATTCATGTTATTCTGTTGTTCCCCTACCTTTTACGACTATTGAAGCTGAGGGCAGCGAATCGTTGGGTGCCTACGTGCTGAGTTTGCACTGTTAATTTAGGTACCTGGGCCTGAAAAATTGGCTCATAATTGTTCAGTAATTGTACAAAATCTACAGCAGCTCAAAAGGTTCCTATTATAATAACAGAAGGTTACAAGAGACAGTGTTTAAACACTGGTGGGTATTTTGTGTTTACCTATATGCCTATGTTCATTACAACCATGTTCAGAAAATTGCAGAATCAGTTTTGGATGCTAGGAACTGCTCCACTCCAAACTCCTCTCTCCAATGGAGGCTCTAGGGTATCTCATTTTTTTATGTCGTACAGTAATACTGTCACCCTCAGTTTTTGGAAAATCTCACTAGACTTCATTGTTACTCATCAAATCACATTTCTGAGCACAAATACTGCAGCTCTTCATGTAGACCTATTAGTTTTCAGAAGACCAAAGTGAATTAAACAGGATAAGGGAACAAAAGAAATAGAGAATAGTCTTAGGAGATGCATAACATTCACAGCAGCTAAGCAGATATGAGTAACGTTTATAGGAAGTACACGACTAATTTAGTTCTAGTTATACTAACAGGAAATAAAATAAACAGAAAATGTGAAAGGTAAGAAGATTCAGAAGTAAGAAACTAGATGAGGCTTTTTATGGATGGAGATCAGAAAGCCAATTAAGCTGAAAAACAACCAGTAGATGTGATTGTTACCTTAAATAGACTAATGGAACTTTGCAGCGGTGGTAGATGTATCTGTTTGTTCTACATAGGTCAACAGAATTTAAGATCTACTGAACTCATATAGATCAAGACAATTCCATGGTTCACAATATGAAGGTGAAGAAAGGATCTTCTCCAGGCTGGTGGTCTCTCTCATGCACTCATGTGGAGCACAGGTCACACACAGCCTTTTTTGAAACTTAGTCCCTAGACAGGGTAAACCTGGCAAGATTTTCTTCTTTAATAAGTTGGCTACTCTGTTAGTTTTTCTCATTCTTTTTTCTTAGTTATTTTTTCTCTTTCATTCTTGTGATCACAAAACTTACATGTTTTATATTAATGTAACACAAGAACTTTGCATGTGTTATCAGTATTATATTGTTCCTTAAGTATTCATTGATACTGTACATCTAAAATTTTCCATATGGAGAGAGCCCATTTCCTCTGGGGTAGGCTTCCAGGCTGTTCCCAGCCTAGGTCTGGAAGTCAACATGCTTGGTGGTGTGTTTTGTTGTTGTCCTCAGACTGGCTCTGGATATATCAGTTCCACTGCCCATACAAAACTTTGCAGATCTTTTCTGTCTTCATGGCTAAAAGGACTGGGGTCCCTGAATTTGGTTCTTCCTCTGCTTCATATAGCTTAAAAATACTAAATAATACTGGTTCTTTGGTGTTCTATATTATTTATACCCTAATTATGTCTGAGTGCCAAAGTGGCACTAAAATCCAGTGTACAAAGTGCTACACGAGACCTCAGATGAAAAGACCGTCTTTGTTCCAAACAAGTAACAGATGAGAAAGTTAAAGAATATTGGCTATTTTCTGACTAGTAATTAAGTCATTAAACGTGGAAGTGTAACCGATTTTACAGGATCAGGTATTAAATGGTACCCACCATCCTTCTCTGACAGGAAAGATAGAAAAGCCCTAGTTTCTTTTAATTTAATTTTTTTTTTTTTAAATATGGTCATCATGCATCTGCATCCATCTGCATCCTTTTACACCACTCATTCGAAAAGTTGGCCAGTTCGGTAAGATGTTTGCTGATTCACGTGTGGAGGTCTCCTGAGCCCAACGCAACCGTGTCGCTGCTACAGTCCTCTAAGCACAGTGATAGGAGCTCACAGAACAGACAAAATGAAACTTGTGGGCTAAAGGGTTTTCCAGCAACATCAGAAGTTTCAGAGATGTTGAAAATTATTTATTTTCTTGTGAAAAGCCATTACAGACTGGCTACATGACCCATTTATTCCATTTAGAGGAAAACTGTTCACCAGGGAGTACCACACCTTGGGCAACCCAAGGCAGTTTTGCACTCTGACTCTACTCTTGCTATTGCCTGAGATTCTCTTCTAGGAACAAACTAGGAGTAAGTGGCTAATCTGCTGTCCATATACCTGGTGTGCTGAAGTTTGGTGCACCTCATGTGGCAAACCCAATAGCATTTAGAGAGCACAGACCATAGTTCAAATAAGCACTAAAGTGCACACAGGGCCTCAGGTCTCCATCATCTCCACGTTCCAAAAGTCTAAGCTTTCCTCCCCTTGTCGGTCCTTTTTGTCCCTAGACCCCATCAGCACTTCAGTGCTGGTGAAGCTACTGGGATGTGTGGATGGTCCTGTGGTAAAATGTATTTCTGAGAGCTGTTACAGGTGGGATTCTTGCAGCTGGATGTGAGCCCAGCTTGGCCTGGAAGCTGCATGCATGCTTGTTTGTGTAAATGGCCAGTGGGATCAAGGCTGGGTGAGTTTATTATCCAGCTCATCTCACCCTTCTTTCTCCCAAAGCCAGCTCATGCCCCTGGCACAGGCACACTGGTGGTGCCATAGAGGGGCATACAGCTCTGCTGCTGGCTCTGGCAGCTCAAGCTCCCTTTGACTGGTATCAGTTGTAGTTTAAATAATTTTCTCTGATCTGTTTAAGCCCTTCTGTGATGCTCTTGAAACATTAAAGGAGTATAAAACTTTGTCCTGGGTGAACATTTCAAGAGCTTGCTTTTACTTCCAACCAAAATGGTATTACTGCAGGCTAAAGTATTGCTATGCTGATCCAAAACCTGCTTTCTCCCTCTTCTTGCACACACCTCTGCCAGTGCCAGGGGTCTTGACATTTGACTTGCATCCTTCCTTGACTTAACAGCCTCACATTGCTGGTGTCACTTCAGCATTTCCAAGTCTATCCTTGGTGTGATGTTCCTTGCTTGTCTGGAGTAGTAACTGAGAAACCCTCAGCATTTTCCTATCTCAGAAACAGGCCCAATCTCTGTTTGAGCAACTCTGTAGAAAAGTGACCATCCAGCTCCATGGTTTTAATCTAACACACCCGTGGTGGGTATGCTGGGACCTTGCATATTATTTCCCAATGCCTGTGGCTCTTAAAGACTCATGAGGCAACTTGATAGCCAGGCATGCCCTGGTCCTTGAACAGAGCCCTCTCTGGAGCCCTGCCTTTCACACTAAACAGCCTGCTGCTTCTACTAGGGCAAATCCTGCCCTGGAAAAAGACTAATTATAGAGATTAAAATAGGCAGCAAACTCCTTTGCTACTAGCTGCTGTACCCCTGAAACAAAATGCTTCTCAAAGACTGGACAGTGAAATTTTAAAGGCAGTGCTGTCCAGTCCAACTTCCTTATAGACAACTGATTTTCTCATTCTTCTTAGGGTAAATTAGCAAAGCTTTTTTTTCTCTCCAGGTCTTTATCTTTCAGAAAAATGCTCCCATAATGTTTTTTGGAAAAATAATTTAAAAATTCACATATTTGGTATACTTTATTATGAAACTAAACTAACTAGCTCAACTACTTTTTCCTCACTTGACCACCACTTAAATGAAAGAAGGCTTCTCACATGAGAGGGAAGTTCTTCTTTCTTGGAAACCTTGACCCTGCTGCCAGTAAATATGGAGATGTCGTTTAGAAAAACGTCACAGATGATTGTGGTCAAATTTGTTGAAAGTGGAGCAAGATGTATAAAAAAGCACAGCAACAATACTGATCAGCCAGCACATGAGCAATAGGTTATCTACGTGAGCATCTCAGTACAGAAGCTGCTTTGAGGGTTAACAAAATTAGGTTAACCTCTGTCATCTAACCAGTCTTGCTGTATCACATACGCTGCTGTGACTGTAGAGGCACGAAGATTTGGGAGTGAAGATGAAAGTACATTCTATTTTCAGGTCTGGGTGTTTTTTAGTTCTGCTTTGTCTTTTCACTGTGGAAGGCAAAAAGTCACATACAGGAAAGCATACCTGCCGAAAAGGACTCCTCTCCCAGGTGACAGAGAACCTGTATATCAAGGCAACTAGTTTAAAATCATCTGTTCCTGTAAGTTGATCCCACTAGTTGAAAAATTTGTTTTATTTATAGAAGCTTCTTTACCAGCTTTGTTACTGAACACCTGGAAACTTTAATAAGCTGAGTGATCTCTACAGTCCTGAGAGACAGGGTAATGTTGCTACTCCTTTTGTAAAGATGGGAAAAAAGAAGATGCAAAGAGAGGTGGGATGAGTTTGCTGAGGATTTTGCCGTGGAAGAAGTTTGTAACAAAGCTGGGATTGGAACACAGATTTGCTGAGTCCTCGTCCTACATCTGAATAAGATGATGATGATGATGATTATAACTAATAAGTTTTGTAAAAACCAGGCTTAAAACTCTCTCTCCCTTCCTCTGCTTAGGTTAATTAATACTAGCACATTATACTTTACAGAAGGATCTCATCAAGAACACAAGACTGCTTAAAAAGACAACAAAGATGCTGTTTATGGTAAGATTTATACTACTGGTTTTCTATTTTCTTACCTTGGTTTTCCTTTGGACAGTAGAGATAGGAGTGCATGATCAAAAGGAATGATAGACAATGCAAAAATCACTTGTGTTCAATTGGGAAGGGCATTATATTGATGAGAATCATACATTTAATGAAGACCTCCACTTAGAGGAAGAATGCTCTCTGTCCCATAGAAATGGATTTTCCTCTGGGACATGAGGGGAGAGTTGAGCATGGTACGGAGTGGAAGAGGTGGATTTGGAAAGCCTGTCTGGAGGCGCTTCTCTCTAGGTGGTTGCAGCGGTGCTCTGCCAGGAGACTTGGGGTAAGGGTGTTTGCTGTGTCAGGGAGAAGCGTGCTTGTGGTAGCGCTTGCTACTCCTGTGAGTGTTTGGCTGTGTGTGATCCTCCCCAGCAATGCTTTCCACGCACCAGCTCATTCACATCAGTGCCAGGGCCACAGCTGCCATCCCAGCAGCTGAGACAGCTTCTGCTGAGGGTGTGTGGTACCACGGAGAGCCCAGTGATGCTGCAGAGCAGCCAGGACACCCAAGGAGCTGCTCTGGGCTTTGACATCTGCAGGTGCACTGGAAGAGGTAGATTAGAGTTCCCTAGTGTGATTCAGCATGGGAGTGAGACAATAAACTTGGGGTGCCTATTTGTAAGTGACTACAAGTAAGTGAGATATTTTAGCTTCCTTAACATAGAGAACTTGTCAGCAGAGCTAACTGAGTCAGTTTATCCTTAAGTAGAGACCTACAGGCCTTTGAACTCCCCTGGATTTAATTAATTACCTTGGGAGTGAAGGCTTCTCGCTTGCCTGTGGGATGTACACATGGACACCTGCATTTGTGTGGCTTAATCTGCAGCTGCATTACCTTCCCGTGGGAATTTCACATCTGATACTTGGTTCCATTGCCTAAAAATAGGCATATAACCATTTGAAATACCTTTGGGTATCCAAGAGATCCCACAGGCCAGGCAGATATGACATAGGGTGTACAGGATGATTGGTCTCTTCTGGAGCAGCAGTTGGGGATGGGCGGGAGACCCTACAGCATCTTAAATGGTATGGGATGCTGACATGGAGGAATGGGACAATGACACCCACAATGACTCCTGCAATTTGGCCAAGATGGTCTGACTTAACTCCCAATTTATATTCCATCTATTCATTTCATGTTAAATAGATTTGTTGCTGCCACTTCTGTTGGTGGTTGGTCTTACCAATACTCCTATGGCTGCCAGCACATCATCCTCCTGCCTTTCCTTCAGAAACCACAGGCGTTTGCTGAGCTATTTAAAAAAAAAAAAAAAAGCAATCCAATGGGATACTAAAATTCATGAAAATGTTTTTATTGATGTTATGCTTTCTAAACACACATATTTTTGTGAGGCTGAAGTTTTAGGCTGAAGTTGACTTGCGAGGTTTTCATTTGACAACCCTCTACCTGCTTTGTTTTCAGACAAACTGCAGTGTTCGAGATCAGCTCCTCTCCTTCTACATGAAAAATGTTTTCAGTCATCTTGGAGTAGGAAGTGACAAGTTGTACATTACTAGTGCCTTCCAGGTCCTGCAAGTGAACATGAACGCCTGCGTGAGTATATTCCTGAGAGCCAAACAAACTTTGTCCAGCTGGAAGGTTTGGGAATGGCTCAATCACAGTTTTTGTGCCCATAGAGAGGGTGATTCAGAGTCACAGTGTGCTCAACATTTCAGAGGACCCAACTTCCCAAGGGTTTCCCCGCTAGGGCCGGGGAAGTTTAGCACCACTCATTTCCTCCCAGAGTAAGCTTATGGGGAGCAGGCAAGGTGGTGGAGATACCATGGAGACAAGCCACTTCCCTGCTGATGATGTTGACTTGTACTGCCCTCTCAGCACCAAAGCTGCAAAGAGACAGGGTAACCACAGAGAGAAATGTGGCTCCTCAAGTTTCCACAGTGTAGCACTGCTTAGGCTTTCCTTCTTCAACAGCGTATCCCCCGGACTTGTGTAAACTTTACTCACATGTCATCTCTGCTCCCCCATACAGAATTTTGAAAGAGCTGGTGGTGTCTCATGAGTAAGCAGGGACTGCAACTATGAAGTACATCGGGGCAGTTTCCATGTGTTGGCTATGCTCGCAGTTGTAGCAGGTTGTCAGGGAGTGATGCTGCCCACCAGCAAAATGTCCTTAGAGTGGATCCAGGTGTTCCAGGGAAGAGGCACTCTTGCCAATACCATGTCATCATCCCACTCTGTAAATAACAACAGGACAGCAGTTGAAGCACACTTTTGCCCATGCAAATATGCATACTAACATACTATGATGTTAAGATGACACTGTCACTTGTGCGTCATTTCTCTTTGCATATTATTTTTAAGAGTAGATAAATAACAACAAGGTGTGCCTTAAAACTTTATATCATATGGCTGTGGTTTTATTCCCTCCCCTAAACCTGCAGTCCTCACAAGTCACAGTGTCCCAAAAAGTGGAGTGTGACTTAAGGTGAAATATAGCCATGGATATCCAGGCTTTAAATATCTATAGTAATTTAAAAAGTGAGAGCAGGATGAGAAGTCAATGAAATGTTAATGAATTAAAATGTTGTCTAATCTGAATTGTATGATAGCATGAAAGAAAAGGACATTGGTTCTACATGCACACAAATATTTGCAATGCAAAAATAAGCTGCTTCAGTGATCTCTTTGCAGTGCTATAGCTCAGAACACAACCAAAATATTTGTATAATGTAAAAAGATTCAAACCTCAGTGGGAAAAAACTCCCTCAGCTTTCAGGTTCTGCATTTAAAACCATGCTAAACAGTTGCAATTTACAGTCATTATTCACAGCATTCACAGCATTTAACACACTGTGTCTGTCAAAATTCCAGATATTGTATTCTATAATATACTTTACAGAGATTTAATTCTTGTCTGAAAAAGCAATTACACCCTATACAAGTGCCAGTACACACTGAGGAGTTCAGACTGTCAACTGTGACTGAACTCAGAATACCAGTTATTCTGAAATACCATCAGTGACTGGAGCTTGCTATATAACTTAGTAATACATTTGCTTCTGTGCTGTATGGAGACAAAATGCTGGAGGTTTCTCAAAGTTCCTGCATACTTTTTCATAATTAGTGCCAGTGTTTTACCCAACAAGTCTAAACATAACAATTTACATTTCTGGATCTTAAAAAATACTGGTAGGAGAGAAAAGGCTTCTTGTGGTAGTAGAAAAACAATAGCTCTTTGAGAAAGGATGGCTTGTCACGATTTCCTAAGAGACATCTTATATCTGAAAACTAACATTTTAAAAAGTATTTATATCAACTCAAAGCCAACAGTACAAAACCACATGAAAGAATATAGAAACTCTGAACAGATGGAAAGTAATGGACCCTTTGCTAGTACCAAGTTTGGGATTTTTCCATTGTATTATTCCTCAATAATTTAGAAAATTCATCCATCTACATAAACTCTTTAATTTTTATTATCCAGTTGAGTTATGTTTTTCAGAAGGGATTTCCACCGTGGCAACATACTTATGCAATGAATTTGTTACCTTTCAAGGATAAAGTTCTTTATACAATTGAGGAAAACAGTGATACCTTTATATATGTACCCACCCTATATTCTTTCGTAAACTCAGGCTCTAATACAGCCGACTGGAGGCATGCATACGATTTAAAAATCCTAACAATATTTGTCTCCAAACCACTTCCAAAGACTTTTCACTATATTATTATTACAGTTCTTACCCTGATAGTTCTTGGCTTTGTCCAGACAAGTACACATTAATATTTTCCAATGATTCAGGTGCTGTTTTTCAAAAACATGTAGGTACTAAAATCTCTAAATCCCTTTTCTGCAGTGAAATCAGGCTCCTTCATTTAAAGTATGACTGTATGGTAAAGGGAACAGGTTTTTTTCCCTTGGATACTGGGAACATCCACCTGCAGCACCACTGGCCTCAACAAAAGCCTGTTTACTTCTTCATGTGCCCTATTGAGGTGGCAACAATGCCGAAAACAATATGAAGTTGCTTCTGAATTTATGTTCCTAAATTGTAGCAAAATATGGAAGCTTTTCTTTGTATTTGAGAGGAGTGCAGAAAGACAGTATATACACAGAAGGATTTTTAATCATTGCTCTATTGTTGCAGGCAGAGCTTGTAGACCTCTAGCAGAGATAGCAGCATTGCTCGCATTTTGTTTATTTGCTCTTTTTACAGGAAGAACCGAGTTTGTAATGTGTATTACCACTCAGGCCAGAATAGTCATTTAAGGTCAGTTTTGCCACTGAATGACCTCTGTGGAAATCTGCATCGTACACGCTGATCTTAAGAAAAAAAAGGAAGACAGAAAGAACTGCCCTAGTTACAATATTTTTAAAGGTTTACAGATTAGAGTTGCTTTTGTTAATACTTTCATCCTGCGAGGTGTCTTTAAGAAGCACAAAATGTCACTTGGAAGAGAAAATATTTGTTGCTCCTTTTTAAAACCTCTGTGTGAGGTAGAAAGAAGGACCTTCAGCGGAGTCTTCATATGAGTTCATATGAGTTCAGGACCTTTGCCTTTTGCTTTTTCAAGCATCCTGTCCTTGTTTGTAGATTGGAAAACATCAGATTTTTCCATTTTTTCCCCAGAAAGGATGATTCCCCCCTTGGAAAGCACAGAGAGCTGGGGAGTCAGCAAGACATATTGCTCAGAAAGCACAGCCAGGCAGCTCCAAAGAGCCCAGTCGGAGCAGTATTAGGTGGCTGGTACTGGCCTGTTGGAGCTGGGCAGTGATGACAAGGCCAAGCCTGGTGGTGTCTCTGCTCAGGACTCCCCCGCTGCCCCCACTCCTGGCCAGCCCCTGGGCTGGGGCAACCACCTGCCCTGCCCCAACCCCGGGTGCGGCCTTTGGCTCCTGTAGGATGAACCAATGGAGTCTTTCCTTCCTAAAATCTTCCAACTCAAATCCTGCAGGGATAACACAGTCCTGTGTCTCTGATATCACAGCGGGGGGTAGAGGGATGCCAGAACTTGCAAGTAAGATGCTGTTGACTTATTTGGGTGGGATGCCTGGGAGCTGGGTAGAGTCTTGCCAGCAAAACTCCCAGTGATCTTAATGGAAAACTTAGCTTGACAAAAGGGTGCCTGTAATTATCCAGAGAGCGGAGGAAAGGGCAGGAAAACAGGGGAAAGCATAACTTTATAAACATATTTGAAGGATTTGCAGAAATGTGCGAAATTGCACTCTGTACTTCGCAAAGGTCTTTGGCCCTTAGCCTTGCCTTCTCTGAGGGTTCAAGGTTAAAGGGCCTTGAATCTTAGAGCTAGGCTGCACATTACAAAAAGCTGTAACCACAACTGCTGTAAAGATCCCTGAGATAAATAGAAAGTGTTTAATAAGACTTGGTGGTACTCATCTTACAGTTTTTTTTTCTGCTGTGAACTCAACTTTCCAGGAAGCACACAAGTAAAATGACACGTTTGTAGTAGCAAGAGGTGTTGAAACAATGCTGAGTTCACAGATTTTACCAGTAGTCCTTTGGTGCCACGCTGTGGGTTGGACTCTTCCTCATCACTATGTCTTTACATCAGCATCTTTGCTGCAACAAGCTCTTTTGGTTTCTTCTCATCCCTTCAGCTTCCATGTGCTCCATCCACAAGGTTAACTTCTGCAGTCAAAAAATTAAAGAAAACCTTTCTTAAGGTAAGAGCAGGAGTGCTGGCTCCCAGCTGTACTGTTCAAGAGGCATGGGTTGTTCCTTTTCTAACATCTTTATCTTCTTGACAGCTTGGAGAGAAGGGAATCTACAAGGCCATCCATGAGCTGGATATTCTTCTTCCTTGGATTCAGACCTACATACAAACCATCTTATGAAGAACGAGGAAGCAACAGACAACATGCTTCTGTGCTAAGAACGGATCCTTACCCAAAAGGCCTGAAAATCAGCCAAAAGCTGGATGTGCAACGGGCCTGGCAGTAACTCCATCCCACTGAAGGAAAGCCTCTGTAATACAGTGGCATAAAAAGGGATTTTTTTCAAGAGCTTTCACGGTTGGCCTGGCATAGCAGCTACACCTGTCCTGTAGTATGACAGCAGCCTCCAGCACAGTTACAGCATGAGGTACTTCTTGCACTGCCTGCCTGCCAGCTGCCTCACAGGCAGCCCCCGGACACATTTCACGAGTGTAACTTGAAATCTGCTACCCTGTGGATCAGACACAATGTCCTGTGTGCTGTGGGCACGATCTAGCCGTGCCTTGTGCCACCCCATGTGGTTACAATTCAAAGCAATGAGGACCACTTTTGAAAATCCCTCCCTTAAGCTATACTTTTTTTCTGTTATAGCTATATAACAGTATACACAAGCCGTTCTACATACAAATAAGAAAATAAATTATATACTGCTTATCATTGTTAATTTAAGTTAAGTGATCTTTAATAAACATAATGCAATTAATGTCAAAACTTTGGTCTGTGACTCATGACCTTCAAATGTCACATGCTCTATATGAGATCACACAATACAGAAAACAAAATATATGGATTGCATTTGGCTAGGACTGCAAAATGGTTTGAGAGGGATTTATAGGAAGTTGTTACTCAAATGATGGTAGTAGTTTCCAAAATATCCTTCATATAGTACAGAATGAAGATGGAGTTCTCGTTTTCTCACATTTTAAAAGATTTACCAGAAGAAACAATCTAGATGATGAAAATATTTCCAGTCTGCATGTTTGTGCTTCCACAGGGGTGAGATTCTGCAAAATTTCAGATCTCATGGTGCTGGCACGCTGGGGGCATTGAATACATCGATATGCTGACACCGAGCCAGTTCCTCCTCTGTGCTGTGGCCTTCTGTAGCCCAGGGGTCGTGGTTGGTCTCTGACAGGTGATCTTTTGATTCCAGGGTCCAACTACATGTGCTCTCTGAACAGGGTATGGTCAGTGCACCTTCATGTTTACTCCTTCAGGAATCACTCAGAAACTCTCTGGGGTCCCTGCAGGGGTGGTAGCTAGAGTGGTAGGAGGCAGCGTGCCTATCTCCACTCCTGAACTCATGAAAGGGCCACCACTGCTGCCAGTGGGTTGTTGATTTTCAGCAAGGTGAGTCGTTAGTGGCTGGTGAGGGATGAGAAGAGAGAAGAGCATCATCTCTTCTTTAAACTTGCAAATCACTGCCCAGCATCCTGGAGGGGAGAAAGCATGAAGCTATGAGTGAATCCAGCTTGTGACCTGCTTCTGTTGGGATCAGAGCTACATGCTAGCCCATACTACAGCAGTTCCTTACAACCCCACCTCACCTCTTCCTGCCCACAAACTGTATGTGACTTGTCCTTTCTGATGCCTTAGAGCCCTGGAGTGTTTCTGGCTTTCTTTTCCAGCTTCTCCATAGTTTTGCAACACTCTGCATAAGCATTGGCCATTTGTGGCAAAAGTCAAAGAAAAGCAATATTAAATTGCAGTGCCCAAGTTACTCATTAGCACCCTCTACTAGATTAAAAAAAGGAAGGAGGCCGTCATTTTGGAAACCTGCAAAGCATTCAGCAAATCTCAGTGACAGCAGCTTCTGATGACAATACGCTATTTTTAAGCATTGGTGCTTTATATAACAAATTATTACAGACTGATGCAAAGGGTTATCTTCAATAAGAACACAAGGCAATTTCTTTATACTTACATTTAATATGAAGAACAGCGGAATAAAGACTTGAGCCTTTCAGCACAAGCAATGACCTGTCATACCATTGGCTTTCTAGCTTCGTATTCTAGCAATTAATATTAAGGAATTATATTAGTTACATGTTGAAGTGTAACATCTTGTCCAGAAAATTTTTCTGTTAAAGTACAATGGTGGATGCTCTTGGGAAATACCACTGACTGATTATGGTGCTGGGACAGCAATAACAGCAATAACAATAAATGCACTTCGTGTACTCAGTGTATTCCGGAGTTCAACAGCCAGTGCCATGGCACTAGTATACATCTTTTGCAGGGGCATCTTGATGTCCCTGTGTTGACTTTAGTCACCACATATTAAAAATCCCAGTGCCAGGAGCTGTCTAGGCGTGCCTGTTAATGCGTTATGATAAACACTGGAGATATTCTAGTCTAACACTTATGTAAAGAAATGTTCATGCATGGTAGTTTCTGTTTGCTGAGCATTTTCTTCTGTTACCATGATTTCACCTGACTATGTATATCCCACAGACTTGTTAAAAGAAAGGGCTGACTTGAAGAACTCTTAAAGGACAAAAAAAACCAACAGTGTTTACCATGGACAATTCTCAGGTAAACTCCATTTCTTGTTCCTCTTCTGAAGATAGAAAATCAGTTATGCAGACAAAAGGAAATACAATGCAGGGATAAACCAATGTTAATTTTCACATAACTAGTCAGAGAGTGACCAAAATCTTCCCTATGCAGAGTTCATATTTTTTGAGGTGTATCATTTTCACATCATCTTCAATCTCTAGCTTCCTCAGCCATTGACATGAAATGAGAGACCTTGGGAACAGATTGCCCAGGTGACCATCGTAGGAGTAAAAGAGAAGAGTGAGAATATTTCAGTTGCAAACTGTCCTATAAAAGTCAGTACATAATTCTCAAAGAATTCCAACACAAAAAGGACACAACCAGTGAGGAATATATAATCTGGTAAAATTTTAAAAAATAAATGTATTTTTAAATTTGGCCCTATAAATGTAAGCCTGTTCCTCATGAAGGATAATAGATATGCCTGTCAAAAAAAAAAAAAATGTTCTTATGCATACACTTTCTTACTCTGGGAGACAGCAAACCTAACGTGCCATCCTACATGGTGATTTTAGATTTGACAGGGACCTGCCAATCCAGAACACAGAGTTATATAAAAGGAGCAGGTGAGGTGAGGAAAGCTGCCTTATGCCCCTTATTCCAGAAGGATATCAGCTCCAGCTGAATGCCTTGCATATTTAACAATGAGATACAGATTTAATCCTCTATTTTATTAGTAGTGTTGTGTTATATTTTTTCATTATTTGTTATTTTATTACTAGAGGGAGTTGCACTATACGACACGCCAGGTTTTGTTGCAGTGCCTTACTGGGCAACTGTATTTTATTTGAGAAAACTATATTATAAAACAAACAAAGTCTGAACATAGCATTCCTGGCTCTGAGGAATCACCTCCAAATTATTTAGATCTTACTGAATTTCCTTTTTTTTCTGTTTTGGAAAGCTCTCCTTGCACAGTAAGATGACACCTAGCAGGGCTAACAAGACTGAAATGCAGTCCTAACTCTCTCTTTTAGCTTTCATGAAGCTAGTTTTTGCCAAAATAACACATTCAGGGAGAAGCAGCATCGAAAGCTGGCCCAGTGCTTTAATTAACAGGAGGCTGCAGAGACAGACCAGGCCAGACACAGGACCCCACCGCCTGAAAGGTCAGGACCCATCCTGGCCAGATGTGGCTGGAGCAGGAGCCTGAAGGTTTCCCGGGGCATATTGCTCGCTCCAGGGCGAGCGGGGGGACCCCAGGGTGAGCTGTACAGCAGGGGGACCCGAGGAAAGGGAGGTGTAACTGCCTGAGGGTACGTTCACTTGCTCACCCGTAAAAGCATAACGCCATCGTTTCAAATGTTCGTCCTGCGGTTGGACAACTGCAGCGAAATCACACCATTGAATCAATATTCAACATCAGCTTGCAGGATTGTGGCAAACTAATACAAAGGGGTTGCAATTCAACCTTTTTTTTTTTTCAATTAAAACCAAAATGGTAAATTAGAGGGATAGCGGAAAAGGTGATACATCTAACGTTGTGGTCTTTTTTTGGCCCATAATTTAATTTTTATTTAATGTGGTGTCCTTTTTCATGGATTTTTCATAGCTCATCCTTTGTTTGTGAGATTTAGGTTTGCTTTCTGTTTTAATGTTTTTTGCCCAAACTCTGGTGTATGGAATAGAAAACTGACTGTGGGCACAACCTCACCAGCATTCATCAGATGTCACCATACAGTCCTCGCGACTGGCAGGGAGCAGATCTGGGGCCTCAGCACAGGGGCCCACAGGGCTACGGGAGCAGGAGGGGCTGCTGCTTCTCTGCTGCAGAAGGGAGCCAGTGACACCTGCAAACAGAAGAACTTCCATGTTTAATTCAGAGGATCCCTGGGCAATGTTTTCAGGTGATTCAAGTTGCTGAAGATTTTTCGTGTGGAATTTTTGCTGAGCTACCACATCCAGTCAGTGGGATTTTCAGGTTTGTTTTTTTTTTTTTCTCCCCTCATGGATGTTCAGAGTTGAAAAAGAAAAACTCCAGAAGCAGCCTACAATGACTGCATGTGGATTATTTGTGTTTTCTGCTGTGCTAAGGTGCGAAGGTGGATATGAGCTCTGTGGCTGAATATAATTTCACAAAATGAGCATCTGACACCTGCTTTTCAAAGGGATGCAGAGGTACATAGGTGACACACAGAGAGACAGATTAACTTTGAAATGGGCCTAAGTGGATCAGATAGCTAATTTTTAAAGATTTCAGATGTGTTTACATGATTGTCTAATTATATATGAACCCACAGGTAGCACCTTCTTCCCGGTGACTGACGCCATGCCCCGCAGCAGAGGGGTGAGGAAGGGCAAGCCCAGCTGCCACACTGAATTCCTGGGGGTCAGTCTCTGGCATAGTGTCTTCCTTCATGCAGTAGTGTAAATCACACTTCCAAAGCAATTCAACACTCCCGATTGAAAGGCAAAATATGGCACCTGCAAAATAAAGGTCATTATTTAGCAGAGAAGTCTTGCAATAAATGACAGATGCCATATACACGCCACTTAGCAACAAATATTGTGTTGTATCTTTACAAAAACGTGGCAAAATAATTGATACTAAATAGATTTAACTGATGATTCGAAGTAATAAGTATGGACAGAAGCTTATTGACTTTTAAAACTGGATGGGTAAAGGAAAGATTTTTAATTTTTCAGAAGAAACTCTAGGTGTCGCTCTTAGAAAACAAGACTCATGTTGGTCCCAGTTCTCTCTTCAGTTGATGGAGAAAGTGTTAGAGCATGTTTCATAAGTAGCTTCCTTGGATGGAAAACTGAGATGATTTTTTTTTTTTAAATTCATTTGCCACGAACAGAATTGAAATTGAAAATGCAGGGAAAGAAAGATGGGCATGTAGCTGAAGACTAGGGTTATAAATGGGATATGAATTCAGTCCCTGGTTTTACTACAGACTTCCTATGTGACCATAGGCAAGTTGCTTCATTAAGGTACTGTTCTCCTTTGGCAAATGGAAAAATTGTCTATCAATTATTTGCCTAAATTAATTTATCTTTGCTTTGCATACAGAAATTGTCAGGAGGAAATTAATACCTGCTTAGTGTTAATTATTGTCACTATTGCTTAGCATGGCTTGTTTTATGATAGCGTTTTGGTCTTTCTGGAGTAGTAACTCTTATTACACAGAAAAAAAGGTATTTTGTGACTTATTGCAAAGAGAAGAATGAAAAATATGTGGCTGCGTATTAGAACTGTTACTAGCCCATAACTTCTTAAAAAACACTGATCTAGTGGAAAATGGCAGCTGCACATGCAGTTTTGGCGTTATGTAAATAATACAGCAACAGTCAGCAAAGACAACAATTTCCATCACAGACAAGACCATGTACAAATTTTCTCTATTTTCCCTGAAGTGCTTTTTTAATCTGAAGTGCAAAATGTTCAGAGCAGAGACTATCCCTTAATAAGTAGTTTCTGCTGTAAACAGAATCATCTACAGCAAATTCCTGATCTCAGCTGGAGTCCTGAGGTGATGTAGTCGTTAGCAAATGCTGGGAGAGTTTTCCTTAGACAACATTGGAAGGAAGATAATTTTTCCTGAAACATGGGAATAAGAACAGGATTTGGACAATGATGACACTCGTGTTGGATTTGGTCATTTGATCAATGTTTCTTCATGCCCAAAACATACATGGATTTCTGGAGACTGCAATAGCAGCCTCCTCACTGCAAAGATGTGTGGCCAAAGGTGAGACGCATGGACTTTTGGTCTAGTGATTAATAAGATGCTTCCCATAATAGACCCCTGAAGCCACTGAGCCCAGGTACCACTTGAGTCACCTTCCTCCTCAGCAACTGCAGTGGTTTGATGGGAGAGGGTTGCGAAGAGAAAGAATACCTGGGCAGGTGGTGCTGTTACGGGAACGGAAAGGTTACAGCCGGGCTCACACAGCTGTGCTGTGGTCACTCTGCATCTTCCCCCATCTCTAGCAAAGCTTCTTTGCATTGTAAATAATGACTGCCATGGTGGTACCTGCTCCTGAAAGCTGACAGGAGCTGCTGAGCTGTGGGAGACTCACTTTCCAGGAACACGTGCGGAGAACAGTCTTACCTTAATTCAATTTTCATTTAAAAATCAATATTTAGCTTCGGTATTACTATTCTGTTGGCTCCGGTGGAAGAAAGAATAGGAAATATAAAGGCAGGCAGGTCTGAGGAGCATTGCCAGAGGGACAAGGGAGGTAATGGAAATATAATACCATCAAGTGAAGCTGGAAACGATCATGCAATAAGGATGCTGGTGACATATGTTGGCAGTAGGTTTGAGTGCTAAACTGCAAAACATTATGGATAATCTTTTTTCACTCCCATGGATGGGGTTGCAGCTCTGAAATGCAGCAGTAGTCATAAAGCCACAGGGCTACAGAGTAAATGAAGCTGCCAGGAGCCTCTGGAGGCCTGTGGACCTGTGGCCTGTGGACCTTCTGCTCAAAGCAGTGTCCACCAGGAGGTCAGACCAGGCTGCCCAGGGCTTTATCTAGTTGGATCTTGAAAACCTCCAAGGGTGGACATAGAAGGCTAAATTTGAAAGGCCATTGCATAATTTCTGGACAGGGTAAAGTGTTACAGAGCTGCGTGCAGCCACAGTGTGAACAGTAGGACTGTGCAGCTGCAGAGATGCTTTCCTGTCACCAAACCATGCACATCACACCTGGCAGCCCCCTTATTCATCCTGGCAAACCCACCTCTGCGTCTAGATGTGACTTAATCAAATACAGTCCTGTGGTGACTGTTGGCTGTCAGTGCCTTCATGAAGAGGGCAGTTGAAGAGCAAGGGGCTTTTTTTCCATAGTAGAAAGGAAAACTATGAGCAACTGTCTGGCCACGAAGCCTTTGTGCAAGGTGAATGACAAACTGCAGGAGAGTGTCAAGTCCTGCAAGAGGAAAGGGTCAAATGAATTTTGAAATACAATTAAGACTGATAAGAAGCCGCAGACGTTTCTCTTTTGTAAGTTATTTCTGAAGAAGCAGGTCCCTTTCCAGTAATGCTGAGACTTTCCGTATGAGGCCCTGGGATGGAAACCAGACTGCTCCTGCTCTTGCTCCCACTCCTCTCCTCATGGCATGGGCACCAACAGGGAGGTTTTTCTTGTGTTGCCCATAAAAGGGTCACACAGATCTCCCTTCTCCTCAGCCATTGACTCTGGCTGGCCCCAAAGTGCCGCACCTTCTCACCCCAGGTGATGATTTTTTAGAGATGTATCACCTGGTGGGGGACAGCAGCTTTCTGGCTCAGCAACACGGCAAAGTAATGGAAGAATATGTCATGACAAAATATTTAAGTAATTACAGCTACCTGATTATCGTTCCCTGCTTTTGAATTTTCAGAGATAAAACCTGAGCAAATCTAAATTCAACATGGTTTAGTGAGAAAGGGAGTGTAAAGGGAGAGGGAACTGGAGCAAGCTGGCATGTGAGTGTGGGAGAAGAGTGACGATGGGTGAGTAGAGGAGCCTGGGCTGTTCAGCTCTCAGTGTGTTACTCTATTTTGCACATGAGAATATCTGTTTTAAGACAGCAGGGAGTGGAGCTTTCAGCAGCTGCAGTTGCAGAGAAAATAATGAAATCCAATCAGAGACAATTAATGAGGTTGTATATAGATACTAATTTCATTACTGGTATAAAAAAAGTGTCCAAAATAGTCTATAATTGTGATAGTGGTAGGGGCAGGGCCTGCAATTTTTAAACAGAGGGAGGGCAACATAATGTTTTTCATGAAAAGGACAAAATTAATTTCCATTAAATAAACCTGAGGGACCTTGTGGGGAGATTCTTCCCATTTCTGCACTCCATCCTGATTCTGGAAAGGTCCGTATTAATTTTGTGCTCTTCTAATTATCTCAGAAATAAGCTCATCAATGGCAGTTCATCCTCTCTGAACAACACACAAAGGTTGGAGGTAAGTTGGGAGGAAGATCATGTAGCCTGACTGCTTCTTTCAGGCACATGCTCAGTACCCCATGGCGCTGAAGGGATGGCGTTAAAAGCTGTGTTGTTTTCTGTCCAGGGAGAGGTTGAAATCTGCAAAGGCGGCTCTGCCACTGAAGGAGGTCTGCAGAAGTTTGTTTAACATGCTTCACTGAAGCTATCAATAGTCTTGTCGCAGACAACACAGGGGAAGCTGAAATTTTTCTTTTAGACCAAAGATGCCCCAGAGAAAACTCCCTTGGACCGAACTTGGTGCTTCTTCAGGAGCAACAACACTCCTCCAACACTCTCCCCAAAAATCACGAGCCATGACAGCCAGAAAAACAGAAGAAAAGAACTTCACTAGGGTGCTACCTGGCCTTGGGGTCAGCAGCTGTGCTACTTGTCTGCTTCGGCCTCGGATCCCATCACCAGCTAAACTTCTACAGCTGGTCATGGAAGCAGGTGGTTTGCCATTTCTCCTAATCTGCAAAGCCCAAGCTGAACAAGCTACAGGCTGTAAATATTTTATCTGGAGCTTAAGCAGTTAAGTGGTGAGGACCAGTGTCATCTGGGTACACAAAATTTAATTTTCCTTTGAGGTGTAAGCAGGTTTGGTTTTGTTTTCCAAACAGCCTTTTAGTCAATTATAATATTTTTCTTCTCTTTAAGGCCCCAAAGACCTTTAGACACATGATTTAATAGCACAGTTTTGGGTATTAGCATGCATCACTGTTAACACTAACTGATCGATGCTTTTCCTTCCACCTTCCCTCAGTGCTCTTTGTTTAAGTCATTTTGGTACTCATGGTGCAACCATGGTTTTTCCTGAGCTGATGGGAAGGAAATAACTTCCTTGAAAAAGCAAAGATGCAGAGAGCATTTTTGTTTGCTTGTTTCTCCTAAAGATTCATTGAGCAGTAGTTAGCAGCAAAATATACCATGGTGGTTTTATCATTGCAGATGAAGCTCGGTAGTTCATGTCCATCGTTACTAAAGCATCACCATTAATTATTTCCTGTTTAATTCCTCCCCACATGAAAGAAGTGGTTTGTGCCAGCCCAGCTCATTGTCCCTAACCACTAACGAAGAACCCACTGACGTCTCCTAGACAAATTTTGTCATGTCAGCATAAATGTTTTCTCTGTTCCTGTATAACGATTAGGGAATAACCAGTAGCACTTTCCAAGTGATGAAGAAAGCTCACAGAGATAAACCACAGACGCGATAAATTAGTCACTTGATAAAACTATTTACAATCGAGCCTCCTAGATGTGAGGAAAAATTTTTTTTTGTGAATGAGAAACCGCATGCTGTCAGTGGAAAAGGCAGCCTGTTTTTCTACCCGCAGCAGGGGAAAGAGTGTTTCACGTACAACGCCGCCCCAGGAGGGCTTGCAGATGTGAATCCCAAGCTGGCAGACCACTGCGGTGGCGGCGGGAGAAGGGCAACCCACGCCAGCTATCAAGTCAGAGTTTCTTGGGCAGGCACCCGGCATCGCCCCTGCTTCTGGGAGGCTCCCCTTCTCTGTCCTGTGCGGAGGGAGCTGCAACAGGGATGGTGATGGCGTGGCTGTGCCGTTTCTCAGTTTCAGGCTATTTCTGGTATTTTGGGGCAACTTTGACGTCAGTGTGGGAATGGGAGCAGGTTCCTTGCTCTGTGAAATGTTGGGGGGTTTTTAGAAGTATTTCCCATTCCACTTGGGCAAAGCTAAGTGTATTCAAAGGTTGGAGAAAATTGCAGGGCTGCAAATGGCTACTGATGACTACTGAGAGGAAGCAGAAAGATGATGTAACTTTTGCGTGTGGTTTCACTATTGGTTTTCTGAGTCTGCTTCAACCTTTGGAAACATTGGAGTATTGTAAAAGATTTAAAGGAGATTTATAAGGAAATATGCCCTCTGGTAAAAACAAGACATTAAAGATATCAGTTCAATCCCATTCATGAGAGGGAAGCTAAGAAAATCACCTAAACTGCAGTTCATCTACAAAATGACTTTATAAGAAACACCATGGTTCTCCAGTCAGATGGAAAAAAGCACAAAAAGGATTTACTCCTCAGTACTAAAATCAGGAAATCCAGTTTGCCTGAAACTAGCAATAAGACAGCCATTCACCAGACCAATTGATATAAATGATCACTTTTAAGACCATAAATGGAAACTGTACAGTTTTTCATAAGCAGCATCCACCAGATACTGAGATCACTTGTAGAATAAGATACTTCAAAGAAGTTTTATACCTATGAATCCTTCCCTGTTCTTTTGGGAAGGCTGTTCCAGAATCTCATGCTCTGATTGCCAGAAGTCTTCCATCTTTTGGCCAGTTTATAGCCATTTCATCCAGTATCAGTTTATTCTGTTAGCTTACATGACTTACTGCATTTGCTGTTTTCCCAGTCTAATACAGTCCAGATAACAATTGCCTCTTCTCTCAGCCTTTGTTTTTCTGAAGTTGAACAAGCCGAACAGTTCTAGACTTCTTTTATAAAACAGGAGCTCTCTACTTGTTGGCTGGACCATTTCTAGTTTGAACTCATCTATATAGCACAGGGTTAAGCCACAACTGTACATTGGCATTATTCCTTTCCTCCCTTTTCTGGAAATACCTTGCCCAGTTAACCTTCACAGTGTCCATTTCCATCACAGCATTTCCTCAGTGGTTCCTGTCATAAGCAGTGGCACCATGGGGTGATTCTCCTCCTCCAAAGGATGTGCTCCCAGCTTCTTCTGACCAGAAACCACACACCTGAACTGGCACTTGCACAGTCACATTTCTTCTTATTTCATTAATTCCATCCTCAGCTAGATTGAGTTCTTCTCACTTCAATCTGCTTTTGATTGAACCCAGGCTGCATTTTATTCTTTCCCCTCCTTGTCTTTAATGGTTGATTATTTCATAATTTGTCTAAAGCCTTGCACATCACTCTTGTCAGATAGCATGTCTTTATCTGCCTTGCTTGTCATTTCTCCCTTTCTTAATCACAGCTATTGTGTTTGCTGTTCTCAAATCTGAAAGTGCTACCACTCATTTGATAGATTGATTAAAATTTCTTCCTACTGCAGTTGCACTTTTATGTGCCCATTTGTTCGGCTTGTTTCCTTGGTAGGAGAACCTTTAACTCTACCTTCTTGCTTCTGCTTTTCCCTTAGAGAAGATTGTTGCCATTCCTGTTGCTGTCAGTCATCTTGACTTTGCTTCTGTGTTCTGTGTCAGCAACTCTCAGAATGATCTTGCTCAACTACTACATTCACTAATGCGTCTTAATGTCCCCATCAATATTAAAAGTTGAGATGAATTGCCTATTTACTCTTTGGGCTACAATGTATACAAACACCCAGCCCAGTCTTAACCTGCATCAGCCTCACTTATTTCCTTATGCTCCTCTCGTTTACATGATGATGGCATGATTTACTGTTTTTCTACTTCTGTTTTTATGTAGATTTGGTGTGAATTTAGGTAGTTCTTTTGCACCCCTTTTTGACATCCAAGATACAGTTATCACTGCTGATCTGTCCTTCTTTCTGTCCCTCAAGGCCCTGCTATGTTCCTGCTATTCTTGAAGAGGTGGTTGGGTTGGCTGCTCTCATCAGAATAGTATCATAGATAAACTCAGGTTGAAAAGGAGTTCTGGAGATACCTGGTCCAACCTTCTGCTGTAAGTGGGGCCTTGGGTGAAGTTATCTAGGGTCCTGTCAAGCATGGTGTTGAATGCTTGAAGGCAGGTTCCACCAATTCTTTGGGCAACCTACTGTGATGTTTAATTTTTCTCATGCTGAAGATCTACCTGTTGCACCTTGTCCTGTCACCATGCATCCATATGAAAAGAGTACCTCCACCTTCTCTGTAACTACCTTCTGGGTAGTGGAAGATTGTGGTTAGATACCCTCAAACCTTCTCACCTTGTGGCTGGACAAACTAAATTCCTTCAGTCTTTCTTCATAGGTAGCGGTCTCTAATCACATTGGAGGCCATTGTATAAACCACCTCCTATTTTTCAGTGTCTCTCTTGAGCTGGAGGGACCAAAGCTGGTTGCACTCTGCTGGGTGTGGCCTGACAAGGGCAGAGGAGAATGGAAGAGAGAACATCCTGTGACCTGCTGTCTGTAGTTTTGCTGATATAGCCCAGGATACTATTTGCCTTTGCTGCTGCAAAGATGAAATGTGCTTACGTTCAGCTGTCCACCAGCACTTCCAGGTCCTTTTCAGAAGACCTACACTCCTGTCTGTCATATTTTTCTTCTTTACTTTTGAGAAAAATTGTAAAGAATTCAGCACTTTTGACTTGCAGAAACTTCAGTCTGGCTTCATGTTTACCTTCACCTTCAGCACCACTGATTGGTTCCTCTAACTTCTCAAAATGTTTCATTTTGAAGTGAAAATATCTTGGTTTAACTGAAAACTTACAACTCATGTAGCAACATCCAGTCTTATTCAGAGAATTAATGTCTACCATAATGATACCTTTCCAAGTAGTACTTACCTTCTCAGTCATACTGTACTTTATTATATTTTTTTAATCCAACCAGCGGATAGGATAGCGGACACCATATGTGACTCCAGAGGAATGTGTTTTACTATGATATTTTACCCAGCCCCATTTTGTTTTCTGCAAGATATTCCTTCAGATGTTTTGACTATTGTCTCCTTCTGTGATATACAAAATTTCTTCATCACTCCTGCTTTTCCCAAACTTTGTTGTCTGTGCTCTAGGCATGCCTGCTACTTCACTATTTCACTTGCATTATTTCTGCAGCACTTCTGGAGTTGCTGTAAGACCTACAGGCTTCCTAAGCCTGTGATTATCAGCACAGCCTCGTAATTCAAGGCAACTAGAAAGCCAACATGAATCCATTCCTTCTTCAGCTAATCAACACTTCATTATTGCTGACTCCTTGCCATACAGTTCCTGCAAATACTTCTTGGAAGCAGAGGAGGAAATGATGCATCCTACCGTAGCCTCTTTTGAGATTAATTCAAGATGCAATGCCAGAAATTATAGGGTTTTTTAATAGGTTTCCATGTGTGCCCAGGTATGAGAAGATTCATTACTACTTTTAAATATTTAATTGCTTCTTCCACAAATATTTATTTCTGTACACCTATCTGTCTACTTGTCCCTGATTAGTCTGGTTCAGGGTCTTGTACAAGCAATATTTTAATTTCCTGCTTCCCATTGCTTAGACCATTCAACTTCAGCGCTTAAACATTTCAAAAAAGATATCAGAAATTGTTGCAAGATCATAGAATCGTAGAATCATAGAATAGTTTAGGTTGGAAGGGACCTTTAGAGGTCGTCTAGTGTAACCCCCAATATCGTATACTGTGAAGATATTGGATGTCTTAATTAACAAAAGGAACATTCCTATAAGAGCAGAGCTGTAAGTTAAACAAACTGGCATCGAGGACCCAGCTTCCACACTGCATTTGTTTTTGAGTTTATTTTGAACTAGCTCTAGTCTGGTCCTGTGGCCTGAGCTCCTGTTAACAACTGGAGAACATGAAGTGTGTTTCCAAAAATATCTTCCAGTTTCAGGAACTAATTTTTGCAGGCTCCAAGAGTACTCCTAAATGCAGCCTAAGGTATGGTCAGGATGATCAGGAGACTGGTTTTAAATTCCCATGTGTAGAACAAATGGCATACTAATGTAGAAGATCTCACTGATATGACATTTTATCTACATGTGAGGGAAAAGATTGTTAGCTTATGTAAAATTTCTTTGGCTATTTTTTTAGCAACTATCAAATCAGAATTGCTAGTTTTCCATAAGAAAAATCTCTTATGGAAAGGGCAGAGCATTTCAAATGTGCTGATGGAAACCAGAATTGGTGTGCCTGAATTCTAAGCCCTTTGCAATTGAAATTCAACTCTTATATCTGCTTTTGCAAAGCTTTGAAAGGACTATTGTACTTTGCCTGTGTACACTGAGATAGAGATAGCATACCACAGCTAAATCCCAGTGTATCATAGCTCCTCTGCTACTGATATCCACACTAGATAGGTTAAAATAAAACAACCCTAGTTATGGTAGAATGTTACAGTTTGTCCTTCAATTTTGCTGCACAGATATGCACAGAATAGGCTGTTGTGGCAAACCAGAGGTACTGAAAAAGGATGAAGTAAGAGTCCAGAGCCCTGTACACATTAATATGAAACAATAAGATTAGTTTAAGTGGGAGGGTAAGGCTCCTTTTATGACTCTTTCTTATAAGCTTTGGAAGTTTTTCACAACTGCCATATAGACTTTCCTAGATATTAATTAACTCTTCAGTAATTGATGGAGCGCATATGCTTTCACAACAATCAAATAGCTGTGCTAGGAAAGCTATTTCCCTCCTTACGGCGATTAACACATATAGACACTTTAAAATATCAACATGTGGTCCATTATTAGTAAAACAACCTTGCTGTTCCTTGGCTGTGAATTTTAATGAAAGTGGCAGGGGCTAAATTAGCTGTAAGACTTCTGAGTCTCTCAAATTTGGATCAAATTGCTGACTCTGTTCAGAAGTTACTGACGAGGAAGGAACTGACAGCTAGAGAAACTGTATAAGTTTCATTTCCTTAGGAAAAAAGATTAGCAAACCAACTTGCCACAGTACTTACATTTTGATTATGTTAAAGTATGCTACTTGAGATTTTGTTTTGTTCTTCTCCAACATTTGGTTTTTTAATTGTCTTTTTAGAAACTTGCTTTATTTTAGTTTGGGGGCAGAGACTCATTAGCCTCTTCAAAACAGAAACTTAGTCCTCTCGTTTCTTGGTCTTTTAAGTATTTTTTACTAAGTAATTAAATCTTTACATTGCCTAAAGTGGACTAGAGGTTGTCCGTTCAAAGCACTTCATAGCTGTTAGTCCAGACCTGTGAAAAAAGAAGATATGTGACTTTAAAATAAAGTGCATCTACACTCGACCCACAGTAGCTCTTCTATAGGCAGCCTTATTTCCTGTGGAGATGAAGAGGAAATGTACTTAGGGTGTGAAGCACTTTGGTTTTTAACTCCTAAAAAGCAAAGGTCTTGCATATTTCTCCTTTCACTTTAAATTCTGAATCTAACTGTAAAGTCTTTGCAAGCAAATTGCTCTCAAGAAGTCCAGTTCTAAGTAAAATGTCACCTGTGGATGGATTGCCTCTACGCCTGGCTTTCTGGTGTGCTCATAAGTGTTCTGGAGGCAGGACAGAAACAGGTAGGACCAAATCTGCATACTGATTTGCTTTTTTCTCTGAGTAAAGATGACTGGTTTGCTTAGTCACACAATTATGAATGGCACTAAAGAGAATGGCAGGCAAGGGGAATCCCCACCAAACTGTCTCCTGGATTGTTTTAGAAGAAAGGATTGCATCACACAGCCGATTTCTGCTAGGAAACCTCCCGTGGATGTTTCCAAATGGTTATGACAAAAAGTGCCCACTCTGTAGGCTGGTTTGAAACATTTCACGGATATCTTCTTACTGATGCTTGCTTGCTTGGTCATTGAGTTAGCCTCCAACATATGTCCATACCTACACACTTGTGTTTGCATGCATGTATGTGATATTTAACTGTTATAAATTGTGTAAGGGATAACACGATATACATAAATGATCAGATTTTTCCCCCAAATGCTCACATTTCGACTTAGAATATTCAAGAAGAAATTAAAGTGTTACAGGATTGCTTTCACTAGTGTTTTCGTCCAGATTTGAATAGGAGTGTTGATTTCCAACAATAAATGTATCTGTACAATAAAGGTACTTAAACTGTAAAAACAAATGCAACTGTGCAATGAAAGCTTGAATGGTGCTTGAATTCCTTGCTAAAAACTAGATCAAAAACTCCAACGCAAATAAAAGCCCACAATGCAGAAAATCAACATAAGGAGAAGGAATGAATCACAAAACCCAACATGCGGAGAAAATGCTGTAAACATAATGGCAGGAAGATGAGTGGGGCTGGCTCACTGGCAGGCTGAGAGTCTGAGCAGCACTGTTTGGATATAGTATTGAGAATGTATGGAAAGTATTATGTTGATCAAAGGACTATGATTTCCAATGTTATCAACCTGCAACAAATTTTCAGCAGAGCCCCTGCTATTTCGGGAGGTTGCAAGCTGGCCTGTGATGAGATCAATGGAAACACCTAACTGGATTCACCCAGCGCATACTGAAACTGACAGCTGATCCAAGACTAGCATCCTTTGGTCTTCTGTCTTTAAAAATAACATGGTCCTTTTCAAAATGTGCCATGAGGTATTATCACAGATACCTGGATACAGAAGTTCAGATGGCTTTTTGGCTTCTTTTGAAGGTGGATCTGATCCTATGAACATGAGACTGAACAGCAGACTGTGAAAATACCAGACATCTCACTGGATGGAGAGTTGATGTATAGAGGGAAACATGCTTTCATTTACTGGGAATTAGGGAGACACTCTGGGCAAAGCATGTGATAGTTTTTCTACCTATTAATGTACAGCAAAGGTAGACATACACATATATATATTCACAGGAAACAGCAGAAAGTCAGAACCACATAACACTGTCAGGCCAAATTGCAGTGGAATTGTTCTCCTAATTCATTATTTCTCTTAAACTGAATTAAAATGTGACCTCAAAATTGATGGAAATATTTGTGGAAAATGTTATGGAAATACTCGTGTGCTGGCCTTATGAAGAGCAGGGGTATTAGGGAAGAATTAGAAAACCTTGGAAGATCACTTTGGGGAGAACTATTTTAATAAAATACATCTTTAGTTTGTAGAAGACTTTACACCCACCAAGGCATGAAGTGCCTTATCTGAAGTCAGTATGCTGTACTGATAGAATTGGATTGCTAATATTGCCTGATTAACATTAAACGTCAACCGTTTGCATGTTGTAGGTGCCGCTGGTGCCTACGAAACCTAGATGAAAGTATTTCAAAAGTCTTTAGGACTTGAAACAACTATGTTTAAATTGTAATTTCTTCTATTTGCCTTTTTATGCTTTTAGAAGTTCTTCAATCTTTCCCCTGCAACCATGATGATAAAAAAAAAAGATTAGAAAAAAAATCCCAACCCCAGAACTCTGAAATAAACCCTGAGTTTCATGAAATCACATATGACAAGAAGCTGGGGCTTTAGAAAGGAAACAAATACTATAAGATTCGTGATATAATGCTCAGAATTGGCAGTACCTCCAAAGGATATTATGGTGCTGAAACCAGAAAACTTTCAAGAGTAAGTGCTTTATTCTTCTTGGAAGAATGAAGAACTTGTGAAAATGAAAGATTTTATGTGGAAAAACCCGTAGACACTCTGTGGTTTTAGCACAGGAGGTATTTTATGCAACACCAGCCATACTTTGGGCTGCTGCCATGCCAACAGTTGTGCTGCATTTCCATTGATATGCACTTAAAATAAAATTGAATAAGGTTTGGAATCTTATTCTATTTTATGGGTAATACATTTTAATCTGGAGTTGGGTATGTGAAAAGACTCTGAACTGTAGAATAGAATAAAAATGCACACCATGTTTTCCCACTACTGTCTTCTACAATGCTGTCATTGTTTTCCATACTTCACTACAAGAAAAATAGCATTTTAGGATTGTATCTCCCTTTCTTATTGTTAGATCCCACTGGTAACTCATGGTTTCTTAATCCTTCATACATGGACACTGTGTTTTTTGGAGACCTGGAAAACCAGTTTGTACCAACCTGAAATATGGCACAAGACACAAGGAGGGCCCTTTGGTCTCTCCATTACATACTGATGTCTATGCACAATCAGCAATGAGACAACATATGTTATAGGTCCCTCTGTCCAGTCTCAGAATTCCTCATACACATCAGTTCAATGGTCTTTCAAGGAAAGGGAAGGCAGACAGCATTATATTAATTTTTATAAACAGGGACATTAACTGCTGTTAATGGGGATAGATGTTCTGAGAAAGATATTTGTTATCATCTCCATACGCTCCAGTAAATTATTTTAACAGAAGCCCTGAATATTCACATTACGCTATTACTGGCACCTCTAGACAATACAGAGCTGATAGTCATACAGTTAGAAGTGGCCAAAAAGTCCACAATAGTGTGTGGAAAAGGCCAGCCCAGGACAGCTATTCACAGTTATCCTCTTCTTCTTGGGCAAGACAAAAGCTTGAACTCTTCCTTACAGGACGGATGAGCACTCCGACCATGAGGGGGAAGTGATTTCCTCTTACTAATTCAGAAAGTAATCATTAGTGTTTTGCAGGGAAAGGTTTTCCCAACCTATCAACTTTTTTTCCATCCTGCAAGGGGTTACCAAATTGAAATTCTGAAGGGAATTATGAAAAAGATGTCTTGGGTCAGTCAAGGTACCACGATTTTAATAATTTTGAACTTACATTCTAATCACTTAAAGTTGTACCCATCAGTTCATTATCTGTCTGGACATCTATCTCTCTAGATGTCTAACACCACTGAGTATTAGTTTCCTCTTCCCTTCCTTTCTTTGGAAGAGTCATCAGCTAACATGCGTGAGAAATTTTGTGAGTGGAAAGAGGGAGCAATAATATACATTTTCCCATTGCTGATTGTGTGCAGACAGGAGTATGTAATGGAGGCCAAAGGGTCTTCCTTGTGTCATATTTCGGATGGCACAAACTGGTTTTCCAGTTCTCTGAAACAATAGCATTTCCAAAAAGTGCTTGGAATGGGCAAGATAGAGTATTTTATTTAGGAAAATGTCAAAACAGCTCATTCTGAGAATTTCAGAACTTTTCTCTGCTCTGGAATTTTTTCCTTATAAAACAAAGTAGTTGTTTTGTGGCAACATTATCCTTAATGATCATTGGAAACATTCTCTAAATAACAGAGGTCCAGTGGTCACAAGGAGCAGACTGCTACATCTTCCACGATGTGTAACACCAATGAAACATACCCATATCTGTAGAAGGGTGGTGGGTTTTAGTTTGTGGTAGAGAAAAATGTTAATCTTATGGTGTGCTCATAAGGGTCAGTTACAAAGTCATGAAGCCTGATTATCACGCCGTCTACTTTGCAGATAGTGGTGGCATGAATAACAATATCTAGTAATTACATAGCACCGGTACAATGCAGACGTCTATGAAACTTTTAATCACTTAATCCCTTACTCCCCCTCCCCCCGCCCCCAGCACTGTGAAGGAGGAACTGAAGGAATTATTTCTGGTGCTTTATAGGAAAGGCAGGCTAAGAGGTGAAGTGTGATGGAAGGTCAGAATGACAACTCAGAGAGGGGTTTCCAAACCTAAGCTGCTTTCCTTTTAGAGAAACGAAAGTCTGGCAGAGAACTGCTGGGCTGGCAAAGGCTGTTCCTTACTAAGCACTCAGCCAGCACACTGGGGAGTACGCATAAAACAAAAAATGAAAGGGAAAAACCTTTAATCATAGTGGTCATAGTGAAATCTGACATGTCTTTGCAAGGACATCATCGGGCAATTAGTGTAAAGTGTTGTATGAACAGAAGGGTGTGAAACCTCTGCTTTGCATGAAGAGTCAGATGACTTCCAGGCAGCAAAATGAAAAAGGCCTTGGTTTCATTTCCTACTGTGTTTGGAACAGATGATAGTCCAGCTCTGACTATGGAACCACACAGAAGGACCACTCCAATTCTATGCAGCACAAATCTTTTCAAAACTGTTCTGGCACCTCTTTCAGCTAGATTAGGACTAGTGCTCAGGCAAAGAGCTTGTGTTAGTGCCAAGTGCTCAGTCCCCTCTAGCATGCACTCAATAGATTTCTACTAAGGAACATGGATAAAAAATTGGATGCTCTTAGGCCCTTGGCTCTGTCTAGTAAAGGGCAGATATTTGCAGGATGCCCCCTATTTTGTTTGTAACCATGTTGATGCTCAGGAAAGGCAGTACAGAGGAACTATCTGAACCTGAGCTTTCCTCACAACCTGACTGTTCACGGTTCTTGGGCAGTAAGGCAAGCACTAGGCAATGGTGATCTGTTTCATCTCTTTCGGGTAGAATGGGAAGCAGAACAGGGCTGGGAGGGGTGCGGACCCCTGGGACCCAACGACCCTCACATTCTGACTATCTGCTGTAGGCTGTTGCCTAGTTTCAAAATGGTTTGGAAGGATGTGATGGTGTGTGTCAATAGAAGAAAACATTGTGAGATGAGCCTGTGTACATTAACATGGTACCATTTATTCAAATGTAAAGGATTTGGAAAAGGAATCCTGTATTTCTGTATTAGAATACATTTCTGTCCAGCTGACGATTTACCACAGAACATTCAACCCTTTGTGTGAGAATTTGAATGTGGAGATGAGAAGGCCTGAATCTAACGTCCACGGGCAGGAGATGGTACCTGGAATTCAGACCTGCACTCTGAAGATAGCATGACATAGCCAGACGTCATGGCTTTCTTCTTTGCTCTTTGCTTAATTTCTTGCCTCAGTTTATGATATAATACTTGTAACGCTGCTTAGTGAGCAAAGGACCACAATGGGACTGGGAGACCATGTTCGTGTTCCTAGATTTGCCTTTCCTAGACGCTGAATGATCACGAATCATACCATTGCTCTACGCTTCCATTTTCTTACCTGCAGAATTGGATGCTTGACAGTGGCCTCCTCTGAAAAGTGAGGAGATCTAGTAATAAAAGTAGCCATATAAACTCCCAAAACTTTAACCAGTATCTACAAAAGCTGAGTTGGAAAAATCCTTTCTTTCTGGTGTTTCATCCTCCTGTTATTCTTAAAAGTTCAGTAGTAATTGGAGACCAAAGGGAGGTCACCTGAGACATACAGGCTGCTGTGGATAAGATGCATGTCTGACAGGTTAACAAGGCAGTCTAATCCATTGCAGTCGCTCTGGATGAATAGTTCTCTGCAGAGGAAGGCAGTGTTACTGACTTAATCTTTCAGCTCCTGGAATTACATCTTCTGCCTGGCTGGATAAATTACAGCAATTAGTGGTGGTCAATTGCGCTGTGATTTGTCCTCAACATGTTAAGAAGACTGGACTGTTTGAGTAAAGAACCTCTCCCAAACTCCTTACTTGCAGCTTTTCTCTGCACAATCTCTAATAATTCAACAAAAAAGCACTGCTCAAATTAAGACCCATAATGGCAAAAACTGGGCTTGATGACCCAGTCCCTCTTCCAGTTTTATGTTTCTGACAGCATAAAGAGTGCCATATGTAACAGGAATAATTTTCCTTCTACCACCTGACATATACCTTCCAACACTTTGCCAAAGAATTGCTCCATACGCTCATGGCCAATTGATGTGCCTCAGCATGTGTCTCCCACCTTGTAAAATATGCTTGGTTTTCCTGCATGTATAAAACTGCATTTAGCTCTGCCACAACATGCTGTTCGACTGTGCTTGCCTTACAAAGCAATCCAGATGTTTCAACATTGCCAATAGGTTTATTCAGTATGCTGACATTTGTGCGCCCACTTTGAATCTCAGTGGGACCTCCATTTTGTCACCATCCTTGGAGGTATTTAAAAGACATGTAGGCGTGGTGCTTAGGAATATGGTTTAGAGGTGGGCTTAATAGTGTTAGGTTAACGGTTGGACTCCATCAGCTTAAAGGTCTTTTCCAACCTAACTGATTCTATGTTTCTAATTTATAGCATAAGATAATGGAATCAGAATGGTTTGGGTTGGAAGGGATCTTTGAAGACCATCTAGTCCGACCACTCTGCCGTGGGCAGGCATGGTAACATTGCATTTTTTTTACAGTGCTTTGAAGCACCCTTGAATAGCATTGTCACCTCACCTCCATGCCAAAACTTTCAGCAATCAAGTTATTGCTTAATCAGTTTTAATTTCCTAAACTAAAACTAAGATTGTCATTGCATAGTGCTACTACCCCAAGCAGATTACAGCTTTAATTTTTGTGTACTATTGCACCTGTTGGGAGGTACATGCCATCTGTCTATGCTGCTGTTCCCAGGGAGACTTAGCATGCAGTTTTTGGGCCTGTGACTGCTGGTGAAATTTGGTTCTCATCTCTGCAAAACTGCGATTCTCTGTTTGCAATGGTAGTACTAGGCTTTATCTATTCCACAGATGGAGCTCTTCTTTCAAGCTGCAGATTAAAAATGTTTGATGGTGTTAGTGGTCATTTGCTGAGATAGGAGGTACTGCTGGGGAAAGGGCCAGCTTCTTGCAAGGAACACCCAAAGACTCACACAGAGCTGTGCTGGAGAGCTCAAATCATACTTGTTGGGGGCCAGTTTAATTCTCACCTGTTTCTGATGAGTTACAGACATCCTCCACTGCAGCCTGTGTGAACTGAGTATACAAGTTCCCTCCTCCTGATCCTCTCTCTTTTCTTTTTCCCTATGGGATCCTTCTTTCTTTTCCTCCTAAGCTACTGCCTACCCTGTGTTTAGATACTATAGCCTAAAATTACTCTGATTTCTTTGTAAGACTCCTCACAGTAAGCTTTTTTCCCATGATATCCATCAAAGCGGAGTTCAGTTCCTATACAAAAACCTCTTTCCCAGCTATCCTCAATACAATTGTTTCAAGGGTCTGTATGCACTTAGAGACCATCCTGTCTTCTTCAACTGGGCTTTTTTTCATCCATGCATTCTCTTTTCATATTCTACACACATACATGCAAATGAATGGACAGGTGGGGAGCTTTAATTATTGCCAAGCAAAAATGAGTGTCTTGAGTACTAAATACTCTGCTCTTGCAGGTAGTAGACAACCACAGAGGAATTTAATAAAATGCATCATGGCATCCATGCTGGAACCTCATTTTCTCTGAGTCTGTTTTGAATCAGGAGGTGAAGAATGAGAAAGCAGCAGAAATTAACTTTAGACCATGGAAAGAATGCAAATAATGTTTCACAAAAGGACAGCAGAAGGGAGAATGCTTACATCTCTAAGTGACTCTAAAGAATGCAATGGCAATCTCAGCGGTTACTTTAAAAGAATATCAGAAATGAGTTGACTGTTATACTGACCCTCTAACCACATGATATGACTTTTTTTTCACATAGTGTGTAAGAATATGCTTGAGCCACAATGCATACTCCTCGATCAGTATCATAATTTCCCCGTTTCTCCCAACCACGTGTAAAAGAAACTTCAGAATCTGCCACGTAAATGTTACCCATTGATGAACCACTGAAAATTTTTCCAGGACCATGCTTTAAGAAAGATGCTTTCGAGGGATTCCCTTGATTAGCCAAAAAACGAAGGGTTCTTATCTGACACTATCTTGTCTAAATATATGCAGCCTGCGATGACGGAATAAAAAATTTCAAGACCAGGTATAAATACCACTGACAGACAGATGAAGTTCATTCGCCTACTTTCTTCTAATAGAAGATTTAACTATTAGAAGTTGAAGCTCACTGCTCTTAGAATTGACATCTCCCAGAACATATCTGAGCATTTTAACTGAACCATCACCAAGAAAATGACTTGCCAGACCTACAGCATGTTTGTTCTGTCTGTCCTCATGATTTATTTTGGACGTTTTGGAACTAGCTTAAATCTTGCTGAACTTGAAGGCGATATAGACAAACTGAAAGCTGATTTTGTAAGTATGGTCTTCTCCTGCATTTCTCTCCTCCTTCTGCTTGTGCTTTAGATATAGTCCATACCTGAGCACTGCTTGACACACTCAACATGTACAAATAGAGGGTAACCATGGAAGAAATTTTTTGGTTATACCTTTTTTAAAACACGAATATGGACAATTTCTTTGGTGTTGCTAACCTCTCACTAGCATGATTCAGTTTTTCAATAGCCATAGTTAATGTAGTAGTTTGCACTTGTTTCAGGGGCACTCTTCTTTTCACAAAATCTTCTCCTACCTCCCTTCAGCCTTTAATTACATGTTATGTTTTATGACAAGAAATCTTAATACAGTTTATGATGAATGAATGAATCTTGATTCATCTCTATTCAGATGCAATTTACTGATACTTTTTCAGTTTTAGGTTGGTAATGTTAATAGAGGATTTAGAATTAGTTAGCAATATAAACAAAACGGAGAAGAACTTTTGCTTTCACAAATGCATCTGGTACTTATAAGTAGTAGTAATGTGTTGCCCAAAGGAGGTTCCTACTGCTCATTCTTTTGCATTCCCAGCCACTCTGCTTCCATATCTGTGACTATGATTCTGCATGGGAATGTTATTGGGCATGATATTAGTTCTTTTCAGGAAGAATTTCGCTAACTTGATAACTGTAATGTTAATTCACCTATCTTCATCTAGGAGGCATTAGAGTAGTTCAGAGTTGACTTCAGCTGGGATTAGTCATAGAGCTAACAGATCTACAGTACAGTCACTTCTAATTAACAGCTTTTATTCTCAATATATTTTTTGGTATTTTCCTTAAATGCATGAAAGCAACTGCAATAATCTGCTCCTATTTTTGGTTCTGATTTTTTCAGAATTTTGTGCGTTTGAAAGTTGAAATTTAGTAGTCAAAGAATCACCCTGAAGTATCACACAAAGAAACCTAGTGTGAGTTTGCAGATCGATAGGAAACTGGCTGTAAAATTGGCATTATATCTTAAATTTGTCATTAGCATAGATCAGAGAGATTCTCACTAGGATATATATAACTCTGTCAGAGAGAACCTGAGCCATGGTGAGCTTCTTGCACTGACGTTAAAAACTCCAGTCCACAGCAGGTGCTCCCCACATTTCAGAAGAACAGCAAAACAAGGTTTGGCAATGTGTTCAGCACAGGGAGCCAATCAGCCTACAAGGTTTCTGTCAGCCTGCAAGTTTTCCCTTTGCACTCACTGTATTTAAATTACTGAGCAGACAAAAAAGGAAATAGTGACTGTTGTATACAAAAAGAAAAAAAAAGACACACACAGAAGAGGAAATGATTCAGTTTACCTTTCCTTGGTAGGAGAATTGAATTGCTCTTTGTTTCCTAGAATCTGCCACAGTGTGTGGCTAACATCTGATGGTTAAACTCCATCCTTGTGAGCCTCTCAGTAGCCCACTAACCCTGTATATCCCCATGCCTGACTGTGGGCTACTGGGCTTTTCTCCAGTTCTACAAACTGTAGGTTTTTAGAAAAGTTAATTAGTTCTTGTTCCATATGAGATTTTATTAAGGCTGGATAAATTCAAGGCCACAGACTACACAGTGGTGGTCTTCCACTTAGCAGAAGACATGCAAGATCAAATCTGACAATTTTCTAGCCAGTTGCTATGCTTATAAGGTTTAATTTTCAGCTATCAGTACCAAAACTTGCAAGGAAAGTTCAGTAAAATAGATGGTGCTAAATGTCTATATTTGGAAGAGTTATAGCCGGAGAAGACATTGAAAAGCAAACTAATGCCATTTCTGGTACTAGGCAGTCATCCAGTGTGATCTGATGCTTAGAGAAGTGAAAGCATTATAATAGCTATAGGCCAGTGGTACAAAAATCATGTGTCTCTGGTTTTTACTGCTCCTTGAACAGAGAACACAAATTTGCCTTGTGATAAGTATTGTTTGTATAACAGCTATGTTTGTTCTTTGTTGCAGAATGCAAGTCTTTCAGAAGTAGCTGACGGCGGGTCTATTTTTGTGGGGAAACTGACAAACTGGACAGAGGTGAGTCAGAACCAGATATGATAAAGCATCTCAGGCACTTTGCGGGGCACTTCTGGTACAAAGCAGCTCCCACTGCCAGCATAACCAGACAGGGTAGAATGAACATGAGCAGAGACCAGTTCAGATGCTTGGAAATGAGAAAACCCAATAAAAATGCTTCCTGTAAGGATCGAGGTGCTTTGTACTACACCACGAACTGATCCTGAGATACAGCCACGCCCAGGAGATGAGTTGCAGGAGATGATTGTCTTTATCATCCCATTTCAAGTGGCAGTGAGAACTCCAGCATGCTGTGTTTTAGCTTTGTTCACTTTCCTGCTGATGGGCACTCACAGACCTTTCTTTCTGACTGTATTTTTCAACAGAGAAATGAAAAAAGGATCATCCTGAGCCAGATTGTTTCCATGTACTTGGAAATGCTTGAAAAAACTGACACGTCAAAGAAGCACGTCAGGCACATATTTGAGGAGCTCCATACTCTGAAAAGCAGCCTTCCTGATGGCTTAAATAAGATGAAAGTCCTCATTGACCTGACAAAGCTTCAGGTAAGGCTCTTCCTCTGCCTCCAAGGCTCATGACACTATATTTTCCAGTTGAGATTTGAGTGTGACTCAAGCTAATAATGCTTCAGTAACCCATCTGGTAACCGCCATCTGGCTCAGTTCACACTGGAAAACCTCATGTTTCCAGCTGCAGGGGCTGCTGCAGGTCTGTGGTGTGGGGTGTCAGCGCGGGGGCTGCTCTCCCCGAGTCTTGCCAGAGTCTGGCGCAGAGGTGCCAGCAGCCCTGCCGTGTCGTCTGCCCACCAGAGCTGCCACTGACATGGCCGTTGTGGTTTAGAAATCAGGTGGGAGGGTTGTGCCTGGCTACAGCATGCCTCCACGGGCTTTGGAGGCACTTGGCTTATCAAGCGAGTGTCAATGGCATAAACCATTGAGCTCTGCAGAGATCTGCAGCCAATACCCAGCTGGAGTTAGCTGCTTGTGGGTAACTCATATATCATCACAATAACTACAAAGAAGCTCAATTTCACAGAACTTCGCTGGTCTGTGGCATGCTGCTAAGTAGCACAGAAACTGGAAAACAAAATTCTGTGACAAAGTAGCTCTTTGTTGTAGGAATTAGGTAGTAGAGTTATTGGAAACTGCAGATGTCCGTCTGGTTTACTCTGGTAGCAGTGTAGCCTGCATGACGTGATCAGTAAATAATTATAGCTCTTGGCATGACCCTCATTCCATTTGTGTTTTACAGATGAGTGATTTTACAATTCAGCGCAAAGCTGTGAATGAGCTGTTTGGAGTCTTACAGAAACTGGTGGAGACTTCACCTTCTTTCAAAAGGAAAAGGAGCCAGCCTCAGAGGAGGTGCAAATGCTAATGACATCATATGACCTTTCGTACTGAGTTATTGTGCAAATTTTGTTATGATGCACATTTTTTATTTCAATCTTTTTATTGAGTTTTTATATGTTTATTTATTAATATTTAAGTATTTTATATATTAATTTATAAACGAACACAAATCAAAGTATTTATACCTCCTACTACTATATAAGAAATTACTTTGTCTTAAAATCCTGTCTTTCTGTTATATGTTTGTTGACCTGAAAATACAAAACAAGGCAATGTTTACCCAGTTTCCATATGGAGAGCCTGAAATGACATGATATGATACCCAGCTTTCCATCTGGTGCTGTCTTGAGAGAGGGCTGCTATAAGATTAGTCTCATCATTCATCTATTTGTCATGGAGATGCAAGAACCCATATGGGGAAGTTTCTGTACTCAGGAAAACATATTCATATCTGCTTACTTCTAAGCATATCTAAATCCAAATCAAGCAAATAGACATGCTTAAAGATAAGCAAATACTGAAGCACTTTTCCTAACTAGGGGATTGATGATTAATTGCTGGTAATTATTGTTATGCACTGAAGTTACCAGGAGGCCAGGCTACTTAGCAACTCCAGTAAATGTGACTAACTCTATTGCACTGACTTAACTTCAACTCACTGATTTTGAGAAGCTCTGTATTTTTTTTACTGAATCATTTAAATGTGTCTGACGTAATCTTATTTATTTGGAGATAGTAGTATGGAAGTTTTTTTGTCAAGGACTATATTTTTGTACACGAATATTATTTAAAACTTTGGATTTCTCAATGGAAACTTTTGGAAATTTGGATATTAAATAAAAAAAATAAGTTCTTAAAGTGTACTTGCATATTTATTTACCAGAACGTCCGTGAAAAGTAGAATGCTAATCTTGCTTTATGTTGTCACAAAAGATGGCCCTGCCCAGATATATAAAACCATATTTTATTTTCTTCTGCCTGTCCAAGATTTGGGAATGGATAATGTTTTTGAAGAGATCTGGCAGAAGGGTCTAAAATTCCCAAGCTCTTCAAGTTCTGCTTGTATCTGGATGAGGAAACATAATTTTGCTTGTAAGGTGGCATTGATCCTCTAAATTTGTTGTTACTCTGACTTAAAAAAAGAGACACATTTGAATTTCTCTGCAAGTCAAGGTTATGGAGCCTAGATCAAGGTCAGCCCATCTGCTGGGCTCTGTGAGAGTGGTACAAGCTGAAGGCCAGGGGCTGCTCAGGCTTTGGCCAGTCTCAGCAGCTTGCGTTTGGGCTTGGGAATGGGGAGGGGAGTTGGTGGGGCTTCCAAATTCTCAGGTCCTCAGGGGTTTACCAAGAAAATTATCTGGGGGCACTGGTTGGGATGATTGGGAATGTCACAGGTTCTACTTGCAATTCCTGCCAACACAGAACCTCCAACTTCCCTCCGAAGTTTGCCTGAATCAGCAAATTCCAGAAATGGCACCTCACCGAGTCCAAAGTTTAGTTGTAATAAGCCCAACAATTTTAGTTGTAATTGTTGCAGCCCTTCCTACTTCCACGGGCCCATCTGTCTCTCCTGATGTAAGATACCTTCATTCATATCCTCATTTTAGAGTCATAACAAAGTGACTCAGTAATCCTGGAGACTTGAACTGATTTTGAAGGAAACAGCTGTTCTTGTTTGTACTCATCACAGACATGCGTATGCATGTGAGATGCAAGTGAAATAACACCGTGGGATTTCTCCCATTCCAGGACTAAGCATGAGAAGCCTCAGTGTGCATTTAATATGGGTAATGTGTCTGTCTGTGAACATGCTCTTTGATGAGGTATTACTTAAAAGAGACTAGCTGCCCTCCAGGGAAGCAAAGCCAACTGTAGCAACTTCTAATGAAAAAAAAAAAAGAGAAAAGAAAAAGAAGAAAGAGAAAAGGAGAAGAGAAAGAGACGAGAAAGAGGAGAGGAGAGGAGAGAAAGAAGGGAAGAGAAGGGAAGAGAAGGGAAGGGAAGAGAAGAGAGAAGGAAAAATGAAAAACCTAACAGGAAAGGTTAAAGTTTCATTAGCCATTGGCAGTGAATCAGGGAGTGTCCCCACTACTCCTGATTAAATTAATACTCTATTCTTTTAATTTCTAGCCAGGACTGTTTAGGAGCTACTTTATTAGACTATGAACTGAAAAGTCTACAGTCCTTCCACACTTTGCCAAAGTGGTCCATAGAAAAACAATTAAGGCCATTGCCATACATCCAGCTGGAATAACATTTACCCATCCATCCTGCCTTAGCTGCATATACCCAAGCCTGTGCCATTTTCTGTGCTGGGCTGTCCCATGCATTTCTGCCCATTAAATCTGGCTCAAAACAGCAAGGGTTTTGGAGGAGGTTATTGCTCAGTCACATAATTTCCCAGGTTCTTCTCATCTTAGTGCTGGGTAGCAAAGGCAGAAACGTAGGGACAGAACGAGCAACTGGGAGATACAGTAGCGGCTGGTGCTGCTGGTAAAGTGTGTTTGTGCGCTCTGATTTCAGTAGTTTGGGGGTTTTTGTTTGTTTGGTTGGGATTTTTTGTCTTATTTTAACGTATCCTTATTTCCAACTGGATTTTTTTAAAAGCATCTTTATACCTTTCATGTTAAATCTGACACCAGACATTGCAGAGATCCACCAGAGCTGCCATAGTTACCTATCCACTCAAAGAAAACCAAATAATTTGTTTCTCATATTGGCTTCCCCTTGAGTTTTCCCTACTCAGTGTAAGTCTGTGAGACCCATTTCTACAGGGTGCTTAAGATAAACTGCTTATAAACTCACTTTGCTCTGTTAATACGATAATGGTGTTAAAGAAGAACATCATAAAAATCAGCCTCCACAAGACCACATTTGAAGGTCAGCACTAATTTTTCCAACTCTTTTTCTCAGCAACCTGAGAGAGTTAATAGAAGTGCAAGCACAGGAGTGAAAAGATACTATCCACTACCTAGTAGTTAAAATTAGAAAGGGGAAAAATCAAAAGAAAAGACAGCATTGTCTCAGAAAGTTGCTGCAGTTTATGCATCACTTCTGCAGCATATTGATTCCGCCCTTACTATCTGCTCTTGCATGTTGTCAGCACTGGTTTTAATCTGCCATTTTATTGCCTTGTCACCTGGTATTTTGAAGTCTTTTAATAGTTCTTTGCAGCCAGACTTCCTCTCGGGTATCCTGAATAACTTAGTACACCAGCAAACTTAATTATTACACAGGCCATCCTGATGCCAAATTGCTGATGGCTACATTAAATGACACAGGCCCCAGGCAAGCCTTCTCATGACTGAACCCACTTTACTGTAAAAACCATTCACTGATTCCTACCCCTTACTTCTTATCTTTTAACCAGTTGCATAGTTACGTGAGGACTTTCTTAAAACTGAATAGCTTAACTTCTTTGGTAGCTTTACGGTGAGACTCAGCTGAGATTCTTTTGAAGATTGAAGAACATGATGTTATTGTGGCTCCTCCTTGTCTGTAAATTCACTCTCTCTTAGGTAAACTCTAGTATAACCAAGAAGAGTGGTATATTCTGTCACAAATGTCATAGTTACTGTTCTCTTGTGCACCACAATTATCTATGGGCCCACTCTGCCTTGGTATTGTGTGGTAGGGATGTCAGCTTTACTGGTTTGCAGTTTTCTGAGAATTCCATGAGGCCTTTTAGAAAATTGATAGCCTTGTGCACCCCTGGTATAGGAGCAGACTCAAGAGCAAATTAGATCCCCCACACCCTGTAGTTCAGCTGTTTCACCCTTGAGTCCTGGCAGGACCTCTGGGTGAAGGCTGTCGGCTCAAATCTGTCTTTGTGGTTATCTTCCTCCACTAGTCTAGGAGTGACCATGGTATTATTTTGGTCAGTGGGAAGCAGGAATAATCAAGAAGTCTAAAAAGGTCTGGAGGTGGTGTGTGGAGACTGGTGTGGGATTTTCAGCCCAAAATAGCTATTCATGCAAAAACTCTCACCTCTCTGCTAACGTATGTGGGACAGAGAAGTGATAACAGCAACTTCTGTACTGCATGGGATGTATGTAGGCTGCTGAAGTAGGTGAGGAGCAGCATAATGGTCTAGCAACAGCAACAAATATGACTTCTAGGTGCATTATGTAGCAGCTGGTCCTGATGCAAGGTAGCAAAATAAGGCCACCCATCTTCCAGCTTCCTCTTTTACTCTTTTCTTTCCAAGGTTCTCTCTCACAGTGAGAAAACTCTTCCTGGGAAGCAAGGAAGATCTATGCAAAAAATTTACCTGCAGAAGTAAGCAGGGTAATTCCTTGATCCATGGCAAAACCAGCTGTGGCTGTATGGTGGTCACATCATGCCAGAGGGAAATCAAAATCAAAGAGGGCTCAGTTCCCTGTTGCACAAAGTGGGTAGGAAACTCCTGCTCCACTCCATGCTCACTTCTAATTTACAGGCAAATGTGTCCTTTGCGGGATTTACCCCACATCACAGGTCTAAGACGACCTTGACCTTACAAAAAAGAAAGCAAGCCAGTCAGGAAAATCTGGTCTCTAAATCAACCCAGATCTGTGAGTTATTGCCACTCCAACACCTTTCGTTTGCATGCATGTAGTGTTTCCCAGGATCAGGTCCTGTACAGAATTTTTGGATCTCCTTTGAAGTCATATATCTGCTGGGTATGTGGAGATACACAGCATGCACATGTGATACAATATGCAGGTTTTGGTCAGTGATACATATAGTGGTATATTGTTCAGACATGGCTGAGGATTTCATGTGTTCATGGCTGGTCTCACTACTCTTTCCAGTGTGCTGCTTATAGGATCATGCTCATAAGGAGCTGGAAGTTTTCCGGATGATATTATTAACAGGAGTAAATGACACTCAGTACTTCTTCACAGACTGGATCTATGCCAACAAGATGTATGTAAACAAGATGCAATAAAATATATCTATTTCCATAATAATTTCCATACAAAAGTATTCTTGAAAAGTGTATCATCATATACAATGCACCCAAAGCCAATGACACTTTGAAGGAAAGTCATTCCACAACTCATGATTTTAGGTTATCCTCAGGCTGTTAATGTCACCAGCGGTAAGGAAATTCCCCCACACTCACCCTTATTCTAGGGTCCTGAAAGTCAAACAACAGATGTTGCTTACTGGCTTCTCTTCCTCTAGGCCATGCACAACTCTGTCCTCAGTCCACTTTCACATCTCCCTGCATTATTGTCCTGTGTCCTCCTCCACAGGTTTCTGGTTGCATCTTCAAAGACTGTAGGTATCAATGATTTATGTTCTTATAAGAACAAAGTTAGACTTCCCATTTTAGCTTCATCTTTAGAAGGACCATTGAACAGCAACACTATGTAAATAATGCTTTTCTATAAATAAAAATTTGATTTTTGGGATTTTATAAAATATTTCCTCCCCACTTGAGCTGTATTTACATGACTACGCTATTTCAAGGAACCATTGAGTGGTGCAAATAATGTTTAAAATACTAACCTGAATTGAAAATTTGGCTACCAGGCTAAACAAATGCTAAAGAACTCAGTCTTACCCAATTTACTGCAATGACCATGAGCAGTTCTTTACTATCTGTAGTGAAAAGCCAGTTGGATGCTGTTCACTTGAAGTACAGAATTCCTTGTGCAGCTGGTGCCTCTTGAGGTTTCTGTTACAAGTTGATTGATTTAAAAATTCACAGAATTCAATGGAAATATTCCTTTCAATTTAAAAGTTATTTGAATTGGGTAATTGTATTCTAGATATCCATATAAGGCTTTTTTTTTAACCTTGAGTGGTGGGTCCAAACAAAAGACTCTAATAAAAGAAAGAGTATAGAAGAGGTTAATACTTTAGTATAGATCTTGCACTTTCATGATTTTATATCAAAAAGAATCATGAGCATTAACATTACTTCCTGAGAATATTCTTATTTCCCCTAAATAGTGTTAAAATTCCTCACATTTGCACCTGGTATACAGTATTGCGAAGTATGAAGAAAGTGGGTTGCTTCACGTCATCAGAAACCCACTACACACCATGGGCTCTATTTAATTTGGATGGTCCAGACTTGCAGTGTTCTGGTTCCTGAATCATGCTTCTCTTTTGGCCACTCCAGACACTCAGGGAACAGTTTTTACCTAATGCTGGAAAGATTTCATTACTCACTGTAAAGCTAAACTGTTTTGGCTTTGATTACAAATAAATGTGCTAAAGTCCTTTCCTCCATTTAGCCCAGTAGAAGAATGTTTGGAATAAAATGGCTGTGAATTTATGGAAGGGCCATAATTTATTGATAAATGACAAAATTCTCAAAGTACATAAAATACCAGAAGACAATTAATTTAAAATGTATATGGTACTTTTCAGCAGTTTGTAGAAAATATATAAAATGCTGTCACTCGCCTTATGTCATCCATGTGCTTGTTCTTTTAGTTTGTAGATTAACAGAGAAGTTTAAGAAAAATAATATATGAACCACTAAATTGTTGAGATTTCTTACCCGAAACATACAGTGATGAAAGTCCATACGTGCTACACAGCTGATGAAGTTCATGTTGCCTATCTATCAACTGTTTTTTTTCCATAGACTTTGTAAAAATTATTTGCTTCTTGAGCACTGCAAAAAATCACTTGGTATACTTCTGAGATGGTATTTATCACAAGTGGCTAGTGATATGGATATAAATGGAAAACATTATTCATTTTAAAACCTTGCACCCGTCTTAGTAAGCTAGCTTTTCATTTTCAGAGAGTTCTTATGAATTCTAAAATTACGTATAGACCAACCACATAAATGTTACATGAACACACTGTAGGGAAAGAACAGCAATTGGAAAAAGAAATTCTCATGCATTTGTGCCTGTATCTCCAAAATCAGCTATACACAAATGGACAAAATAAGTATCTTTTAACCTGCACAGAGAAAAACAGACTCTCAGATGAAAAGTAAAAGTCACTTTGGCTAAGTAGTTTCTATCCAGTGATAAAAGTTCCTTCCCAATAAACATTTCACATGCCTTAAAAAAAGTTTTTTTTTAAAAAATTACAACCCCAAATATAATTTCATTTGCACTTTTTACAGACATGATGTCTGACTACCCGTGCAACCCACCTACTGAAAGCCGTGTCTCAAACCAGAGGTGCTCTCTGAGGACGTGGATAGGGCTGTCTGACCTCTAGACTCCGACTAGAGCCAAGGAATAGATCTGGTCTGAAGGTCTGTCCTCCTACAATTGTTTAATAGCTCTAGGTACTCTTTTTATCTATATAGCACTAATTTCACATATTTTTTATTTTGTTAGACCATGTACAACATCAATTAACATATTTTCAATTTTGCTAGGCCATTTTCTGCTCCAAAGGGGCATTTCTAATAAACTTTCTGAAACTGTGTGAGAAAATGGCTGACAATACAGAAAAATAATCTTTAGGAAGATGTTTTTAATAATCCATAGACTTCTTTTTGAGTTATTTGTCAGCATGATCTACCATTTCCAGGGCAGGGTGCTTGTGTGCTTTTCTCTGTGGGGCATTTATGAAAGCTCAATGTAGTGATGGCCAGGGGTCTTGGGAAATATCAAGCCAGGATCTCCATCTGAGTCAGCACTTGCCTCCGGGTGGGACAAAATATGAAATACATCTGCCCTCCCCCTCTTCCCAAATGGAAAACTCTGCTCCTGCTGGTGCCTGTGCTCCCCAGTACCTTCTCTGGCCTCGTATTCAGAGTGAATGAGCTACAGCTGAGCATCTGCTTAGTGGCTCAGATAGGAAAATGTATTGGACTGGTTTTAACCCTCTTCCTCAGTCCTCGTTTCTGTTTCAAATTTCCACTGCTTTCTTATGACTTTTTTATAACTAGACATTTTTCTCTCTGGTTACCTGTCTCTCTTTTTCTCCCGCTCCCAGGAAAGTTCTCTGATTTGTTACCCTGCTTGGCCTTTTCCAGAGCACAGCCTTCCTGAATCCAGGTAGGGTCAAAACTCATATTTTCTTACAGGTCCCATGAGATGTGACCCAGATAATGCTGGCTGAGCACGAAGGAAATCTCTGTCAGATTAATGTATGGGTGTTTGTATTAATATAGGCATGTTTATTTTCAGAAAAGCCCAAACCACCATTTCTCCATCCTCAGCCTCCATATCTTAAGAAGACTGCACATCATTCAGCTATGCACTTTAGCAGTTTCTAAAAACACTTATTTGACTTCATTATAACCATCTTCATCTTCTCTCTGCTCTTTATTCTTTTTTGTCACACTCATTTACATACTAGGTTTAGGAAACTTAGTAGCACCTTGTGAGATCCTATCAAATATTGCTAGCTAATTCAGTTGAGCCAATACTGTTAGGCTCTGTCCCTTTCATCTTTTATGGTATCCATTAATTGGAGAGATTCTTCCTCACCCACATAAGAAATAATGAGTCTAACAATTAAGTGTGGGAGTTTTACTTCTTGTTTGGCTATTTCTTACCTGTAGCTAACTGGTTTTATCTTCACAGGAAAGTCTGTGGGTTTTGCTCCTTTTTACTATTATTTTCTTCCTGGTAATTATTCTCAGTTTGTCTCTATTTGAGTTAGAGGACTCCTCCTGTACAATACCTCCTCAGCCACAGGAATATGCAAAGACACGTGTAACAAAATCAGCATCAAAGTAGCTTTTGTTATTCTGACATATCAGCATGAGCGCTGTTACTGTTTTTCACCTCCAAGGAGGACTGACTGGGGATAGATGGCATGGAGTTTAAAAATGTCTGACTGAGGGTTAGCCCAAGAGAAAGATGAATTTCCTTTTGCTATAGTCCTGCTTCGCCACCCCAAAGTACAGGCACACAACATTTTATCTTACGGAGAGATGCCGACATTCAAGCAACTTGCCCAAAAAACCACTTTTCTGGAGCAGAATTAATTCATTTATACTTAGCACCTTGACTACACACTTGAGTTTAACTATTAAATAAAATAGTTGAAAAGGAAATGCTAGCTCTCGTGCGTTTGAGAAGGCTGTGGTGAGAGGAAGGTCTGGAAAGAAATTCAGAAGAAAAGGTCCAATGCAGTATCACCATCTGATAGTGGTTTTTTATCACCACATACGTCTCAAAGTGCCAGAGGTAAGCCAAATTTTCTTTTCACCAGACACATGATTTTAAGAATTACTGAGCTGTGTGGACCTGCCAGAAACATTGCATGCAGCTCAGCTCCAACCCCTGCCTGCCTTCAGCTTGCAGAGGTAGCTAAAACAACAGAAAACCAAACCATAGACCTTGTGAAATGGAGAGTAACTGCTACCATAGCTCACAGCGAGGTATTGCTCAAAGGAGCCATGGATTCCTGCATATCTCTAATACATAGCATACATACCTGCTCTTGCTGGACCGCTTGCAAGCAGAGATGGTCTAGCCAACTGTAACAATGTTGAGGTGAACCAACTTTTATTAAGAAGAGGAATTAATCCCACTGTGATCTTACTCAGCTGTGGTCAGAGAGAAGCAGTGAGTACAGTTTGCAACGAAGGAGCAAAGAGTTAAAACGCAACTTATTAAAGTAGCACTTAAATGATCTTATTTAGGAGCTCTTTGGTGTAGCTGTCTGTAGAAAAAAAGGCACTAAATTAGTCACAGGGCTATTGAAAAAGCTGTCTGGCTGACTCATAAAAGCAAAGTGACAATAAAGTAATAAAAATATATGGGCAACAAAGAACAGGTTGTGGTTACTTTTCCAAGATAGTAAAGAAAACAGTGAGAAGGAGTGGCTAATGTCAAGTCAAGGGTGGTTATAACTACAAGGGCATAGAGAGAGACTGTATTACCTATTGATTGATAATGTTTTACAAGAAAATAATTAATTGTTCATACTCATTAAAAATAATATTTTAAAAATATGCATTAAAAAGGTTATCACCCATGGTAATTAAAAATTGCTCAGACACATCTGTATTGCAGATTCAGAAAGGCAGAGCAAACGAACGTCATGGAAATGGGTTCTCTCAGCTGAAGAATGAGAAGGAAAATGTGGCTGGTGATAAACTTGTTTAGGTACAAAGCGATAGTGAGTGTTCACTTGACAGCTGCAATTGAAGAGAGGAGCATGTCTTGAGTGAGCTCACACAGGGATGAGTACCTGTGAGGGAACAAGTCTGTGGTCCCCAGCCTGGGGGACAGAGGAAGGCAGCCTAAAGCTCTGGGGTCACATCCTGATGCAGGCTGGTTGCCGTGATCTCCTTTATTGCTGCAGGTGAATCATCATTTCCACAGCTGAGGGGTAAATCAACCCAGCTTCAGGGGTTGCTGCAAAGGATGGGGTGTGTGCATGAGTGTGTGGAGCATTACAGCATCCACATTTGGTGCATGCCTCTTCAGGAGAGGCTGAATTCATTGAATGTTTCCATCCAGCTCCTCAAGCCTTTCTCTCCTGCTCCTACCTTTTTCCCAAGGAAGATAACATTTTTCAGCAAGTAGAAACATACGCACATTGATTTCCCCATGTTCAGTATCTTAGACTAATAAAGCAATTTATGTCTGTAATTTAAATGTCTGTACTTTCTAGGCTGGTTTACTCATTTGCTGTTAAGTTGAAGTGATAATTACATGTATGACTTCAGCTCTAAATTACTTTTTCATGTTCTTGAGCAGTTACCACTGCAGCATTGGGGTTACTGTCTTATAGTAAAGCTATTTGCTGAGCAAACGGGATTCCAAAGAGATGACAAACTGGACTGCAGAAGCTGTAGGAATAGCTGCATTACTCTTGTAGAATTTTAGGATTTGTTAATCTACATTTTATAAAAGCTAAAATTTGTGCCAGAGCTTACCTGGCAACACTCATTTACTTTTGTTTAAGATGGAATTTGGAGTTTCCCAGCTGGAGCCTGGGGTCACAATGTTTCATTGTTATAACTTTTGGGAAGGATGAAAATAAAAACGAACTTTTTTCTTACTATCTTTCATTCCAAGCTGCTTATACTGTAGTGTTAGATATTTAATATTACATTAATATTCCTCTTGAGATACATAGCAAAATAGATATTTCAAAGTGAAGGTAATAAAGCTGGTGAGATGGTTTACAAGAAAAATTCATATGTACAGCAGGAACTCTGGGAGGTTTGCTTTCATTTCTCCACTCCCTTCTTAATGAAAAAGTTCTAGAAAATACCATGGATTTACTGAATTGTTTATTTCTGTTGGCTAGAAAATTTCAATTTGTTGTAGGACTTTTTGAATTCCTGAGGCAAACGGTCTGACCTCATGTTCTCCACTTTCAGACACAGGACTTTCCAGGTAGAAGTTGTTAAATCTTTTGGTATTCTACCTCAGCTTTACGCTGTTGGGAAACATGATCAGGGTGTGCCATATGAGGCTAACCAATTTCCCCATAGCAGAGGCTACAGTTGTGAGAGGGGTTTTTCTGCTAGAAAAAAAAAATATAGTGAAACCACAGGCTGCTCCTGAGTCTTGTGCATACAGGAGGCTGTGGGGCCAAAGGCACTAACAAGAGGCCCATCCTAAGTTCGTGTCACAAGCACAACTACCTCAAATAAGGGCAGCCTTTATCCAGGGAGTTGCTACCAAAAAATTCAAGAAAATATATGAAAAATGGTAGGTCTGGTAGGACCCTGGTAGGTCTCACCAGTTTGTGTACGCACATTTGTCTGAGCAGCTTTTGAATGAAACATGGTAGGACTGAGTTTAGAAGACCAATCTGAAGCAGACATATGGCCTGTAAGACTTTTATCCCTGAATTAATACAAGTATTTGCTGATAATTCATACCAAGCCAGCAGACATGTAGCTGAGTGAGGAAACTCCTGTCTACTTTCTCATACTGCTGAAACTGGACACCATCAGGTTCTGAAACAACCCAATCCTTTCTTAGAAATGGTGTATAACCATGATGTAGTTCAATGTGTGAAGACATCTCTACAATGCACAGAAGATGAGAGGGAGGGTAAAAAGCCATGACAATGCATACATTTAGATTTTGACACAAAGAAGAAAGGGATATCTGTGAAGGATGCATTAGGGATGGCAACCTGGTTAATGTGACACCCTGAGAAAACTAAGATTGAAACATCTTGAACCAGCACAAACAAGAAGACTGCATGCTCAAGGCCAGAAAAAGGGTTCTGGAGCAGAAAAAGAACGAAAATGAAGATACAGTAAAAACCTGGCTGTTAATTTTTAACTGCGTAGATAGAAGTAGTGTTGTGTTCGGCAGCGATGCATTTGTAGAGTCTGTAGAACTTGCAAAACTCAGTGACAACTGGGATCTCAAAGAGAGCTGACCTAAAGAAGATACCTGACTTACAGGCTTGAGGAAAGGTGGCTAGCCTGGACTTAGAAAGAAGTGACTTAGGAAGAAAAGTATGACTCCATTTGACCTTAATGAACTGAAGTTGGTGTTGGTCATTCATAGAGACCACAGGGGCTTTAGTTTGTGTAGAAAAGGACAAATTGAAGGGGTGGAGTGAATTTTCCTCAACACAGAGATAAAGCTGAATGCCTACTTGTGAATGAGATTATTAAGAAATAAGAGTGAAGGATATAAACTACCAAAACAGCAAGAACAGGTGTCCACACATAGCCTGAGAAACCTCCACAGCAAGTTGGAGCAAGTGAAGAGGAAGATCCTCGGTTTAAACAAACAGATGAAACTACAGGTAGGGAAAGGATGTATTGCAAAATCCAAGGTGTTGAGACAAAAAATGGCAGCTAACTGTTGGATGAGTTTGGGATACTGAGTCTGGCCAGGGAGAAGTCAGGAAAGACTGGGAACAGCTACTCCGTTGGAGTACAGGAATCAGAAGATAGATCTATCATTTGGAAAAGTGGACATTTTCAAAGCAAACCAGTGGTTCTATATGTGGATAGGATCATCTCTTCAGATGTCTTTTCGTGAAAATCTGAAGCCAGGCTTATCAGTCCTCAAAGAACTTAACTGATATGGCACGAAACAACATGAAAAGTATGACTAAAGAAATATCAGATAAAGAGAATCTAAGAATGAATGATAACCATCAACAGAGGTGAGTGAAAATGAAAGCTAAAAAGGGAAGGATAAAGCCATTGAAATTCAAATGGGTGAAATCAGACTTCATATTTGTTAATTAAGGGTCAGTCTGATATTGCACATTTATCCTGTGGCACAAGGACCCTGCTAGGTCTTGGATCATGTTCTTCTAAATTTTAGCTCTACATGTAAACTATAGAGGTGTACTTTCCAATTTAATGCCAAATACCGGCTCGTATTTAGTGGGAGTTGTTGCTGTGGTATGAAACTATTCATTCGTTCCTTTGGTAGTTGATAAAATGCAATGCAAATCACTCATGTGCGCCAGCCTTCACTAAGTCTTTTTACATCTCTACAAAATGCTAGAGAAGGGACCACTGAATTCTTCCTATATGCTGTTCCGTGGTCTCCACCAACTTCGGAGGTCAATGGATGGCTATCAGCTCCCACCTCTGCTTACAGACCACCCTCCCATTTGTTTCTAATAGAGTTGCATCTTCTGCTTCGCTTGCTGAGGCCAGGTCCCCCTGCTGTGTTTTATGACCTTCCGAAAGTACTCTCACCTACTGTATCTTCCTCGGTGACTTTGTCAGAGGTGCTTCCTCCTTCCTCCCAAATCAAAATAAAAGTCTGCTCAAGTTGATTGTACACTGAGAAGTTGCATCTTGTGACAAGGAAAGCAAAGTGCCTGCAGCTCTGGCAGACCTTGAGGGCAGCTCTATCTTCACCCAAGCCAGCTTACAGCCTTAAATGGCTATAGTCCATTACTATTACTGAAACAAAGCACAGTCAGGAATTTTGAAATTGCATCCAAAAATCTTGTACTTGCAGAATCTGGGATGAGTCTGGGCTGCTCATATATGTCCATATGTGCATGCATATCCACACAATGACTTTGTGTTTGGGATTTTAGTCATACAGCTAAGCTATAGAAGGCTCCTACCAGGAACATCTGTTTGATGCATATGGTTTCTGTGACACTGCAGTGAAGAAATCCACTTTCTCGGGGAAGCTTTCACCCTCTCCTACACTCCCATGTCTTCTGCATGAGAAGGGCAGATGCTGTGGGAACTGCACAGCCAGATCTGGGTGCCTAAAGTACCAAGGCACTGATTAGCACCATGCCTTTGGGTACATCCTTTTATGAATCTGTTCTCTGTAATATGCAACTATAGTAACAACCAGCCATAAATTCCTGTTAAGGATCAAGGTAGTGAAGCTCTTTTTCCTATGGTTTCCAGTCCAATCAGGATGCAGAAAATGGCCATGAAAAGGTGTACGCTCCAAGTCATCTGGAGCAGAAAGGCTCATGGTGCCATGCACCGGGGAGGACAGCTGTTAGGCTGTCCCACAGCCCCCTCATCCTGGCACAGGTGCACAGCATATACTGCCCTTGATGGCCAAGACCCCTTTGATGACTGTTCTAACCCAGGCCATGGGACACTGAGGTGTCATACACAGCAGCCAGGAACTTCTGGGAGATGACTAAGGTCACACTACAGCCCCATGCAGTCACAGCCTCTACACTAGCCCCAAGGAGAGTGCAGGAGCCCTGCCATCTCCCAGGCCTGGATCAGCCCCTGGCTCCCAGTGGGGGAGGCCAGGCAAAGGGCACGCATGGCTGGTGTGTTGCAAGCGGGGCAGTTATACCCCACTCAGCTCTGCATTTCTAGCCTCAGGGGCCAGCACTGCCTCACACTGCTGATCTAGCTGTGTGTGGGATGTGTAAACAGATGGTTTTCAAAAGGTCAGGTTGGAAAGATATTTAAAACAGCAAATACACCTAAGAAAAAGGTAGTTTGAATGTTTTGCTTGCTCCCCACTTTCTTTCAGCCTGTTTGAAAGGTACCTAGTGCCTTCATGACATGCTATCCTAGGACCACCCTTTAAAGAAAACGTGCAGTGTTCCCAGGTACCTTTGCACTGCAGAAACAATTTCCTCCAAGCAAAAGCAAGCTGCTCAGCAGCGATGTAGAACTGTATGGCACCACACAGCTTGCTTCTTCACCCACCTATGCAATGCCAAGGCAAAACTCATGCACGTGGTTATCGAATCGGCACATACCACACACTTTGGCCAAGAGTGGCACAAAGCACCACACGAGGTTGAATGGTGGGTCCTCAAATCTCTTTTCATCAGCCAGCCCGGCCACAAACTGAATCGAGGTGGTGCTGTTTTGATTCAGCCCTCCAGGTAAGTGGGGTGCTCAGCTAACCCCATGGCTGCAGGGTTCAGTAGTCCTTGCCTCCATCCTGGACCAGCACAGTGAGTGCTTATCTTCATCTCCCTGATTATGAAAGATCAGCCTGAGGAAAGATTGTCAGCTGAGAAAAAAGATTTCTCACATTTTCTGGCTTCTCTAGTCAATGGAGAGCAAAGGGTTGAACAAACTGAATCCTCCACTCTTCTGGATGGCTAACATGGGGACATAGGAAAGCATTTTATGTAGGAATGACTGACTAATATGGATGCTACTAGGTCTGATCACCTTCCTTTTTCCCTTGGAAAGATAAAAAATTGTAAATTTTTTTACCAGCATTATTCATTATATGTATCACGTTAGGGAATGTCCAGTCACTGTTGAAGTCCTACAGAATATAGTTTCAGCTACATATACTATCTAATACTTATTAATACCTTATACTACCTATATCTAATGGCACCACCCACTTCTATTGAAGTCATGTAAAGCAAACCCCTTTGGCTTTGGGAACTATACCTCTAGGAGCTGCACACATTAATGTGAGATAATAAGTATGAAACCATGATGTTCTTGTTCTTATGCACAGCTTAGACTGATACACAGAGCAAAACAGGTCTTTTGCAAGCTCCTTCAGAGCTGACTGATCACTAGAAACCTCCCCACCCATAAGGCCCTGCAGAGCATCGAGGTTTATTCTGACAGAGGAAAATGTCTGTAAATATCTTAAAAATTATTATTTGCCATATGCTTTTTTCGTGGTTGGCACAAGCTCTGGTAGGACAGCAGCCAGTCCAGTTACTGTTATAAAAACCAACAACAACAACAACAACAAAGAAATAAAATATTTCTTATTTGTTAGAACGGGCTTGCTTAGTTTCATTTTGTATTGCTAGCCCACAGAAGGCTTACAGGAAATTTCAGCTGGTAAAATGTAAATTTACCGTAATTGTGTATTAGCACCAGATGCAGCTGACCACAAGATACGCGCTTTAGAAAAAAAATAAGTGTTCATACCAGCAGGGCCATAAATGACAGGAAACAAACCTGTGTGATGCTACCACAGGTTTTTAAGCCTGTGACTTTCAGAAAAAATATATACTACACCTCCAAAGAATGCCATGCATTCTGATGAGATTCCCACAAGGAAAAAGACAAATGGTAGAAAAAGTTAAACGGCAGGGAAAAATTATACTTTTGTTTTGTTACCTTATAACATGCTGCTCTGAGGGCTGGTGGGGCATATTACTGTCACACAGAATCACAGAATCACAGGTTGGAAGGGACCTCAGGGATCATCTAGTCCAACCTTTCTAGGAAGAGCACAGTCTAGACAAGATGGCCCGGCACCCTGTCCAGACAACTCTTGAAGGTGTCCAACATGGCCGAGTCAACCACTTCCCTGGGGAGATTATTCCAATGGTCGACTGTCCTCATTGTGAAAAATTTCCCTGGTGTCCAGTCGGAATCTCCCCAAGAGCAACTTGTGTCCATTCCCCCTTGTCCTCTCCATGTGACTCCTTGTGAAAAGGGATTCTCCATCTTCTTTGTAGCTGCCCCTTAAGTACTGGTACATGGGGATGAGATCCCCTCTGAGCCTCCTTTTCTCAAGGCTGAACAAACCCAGTTCTCCCATCCTATCCTCATATGGCAGGCTTCCCAGTCCTTCGATCATCTTGGTGGCCCTTCTCTGGACCCCTTCCAGCCTGTCCACATCCTTCTTATATAGAGGGGACCAGAACTGTACACAGTACTCCAGGTGTAGTCTGACAAGTGCTGAGTAGAGCGGGATGATGACTTCTTTCTCTCTGATGGCGATGCCCTTTTTGATGCAACCCAGCATCCTGTTGGCCTTCTTGGCCGCAGCAGCACGCTGTTCACTCACGTTGAGCTTCCTGTCCACCAGGACCCCCAGGTCCCTTTCCACAGAGCTGCTCTCCAGCCACGTGGATCCCAGTCTGTGCTGCACTCCTGGGTTATGTTTTCCCAGGTGCAAGACCTTACACTTCTCCTTGTTGAACTTCATAAGGTTCTTGTTGGCCCACTCTTCCAGCCTATGCAGATCTTCCTGCAGAGCAGCTCTCCCTTCTGGAGTGTCTACTTCTCCACTCAGTTTGGTGTCATCCGCAAACTTCATCAGGCTACACTTGATCCCGTTACCCAGATCACTTATGAAGGTGTTGAATAACATTGGGCCCAATATCGATCCCTGGGGGACTCCACTTGTGACAGGTTGCCACTTGGAAAAGGAGCTGTTTACCACCACCCTTTGGGTGCGGCCTCTCAGCCAATTCCCCACGCACTGCAAAAAGCTGAGCTAGGGGCAATCCTTCCCCTCCGGCAGGGCGAAGATGTGCTCTTCCCCGCAAACCTCCTCCAAAAACAACAAGCAGAGCTCTAGAGCTGGGCCCAAAACCAAAACATATTTTCTAACTTTGGGCTTGGACACCAAAATTGAGTGCAGATTTTACACAGAGCTCCTCTTTGCTTTTTGGGAAAGGCAATCCAGGTGGTCACTGAAGTTGGAGTTCACATTGCTCAGCTGTGGAAATGCTCCTCTGCCAGCACTATGGTTGTGCAGTGGACCAGCAGCACTGTTAAGTTGTCATGACTCTTCTTTCATAGATCCCCTCTTTCAGCCTTAATTACACATTGGCCGCTCATGGTTTTTTTGTGCTGCCTCTTTCTCCTCACATTGTCTTCTATGTCTAAACTGGTCTCTCTTCATATATGCCAAGTGCTCAGTATCATTCCATATGTTCCTCAGACTAGCGTCTTTCATTATCTTTTGCCTCTGACCTATCTCCAGACATGCACTGTTCCCAACCCCCAGGGTAAAGCGAGTGTTTTATTACAGGTTGGTCAGTAGTCACTCCATGACTATTGTCCACCTCCTCCTGCCTGATCGTTTCTTCCTCTTCTAGCTCATCAATCCCTTATCCTCTTCTTACTCCTTCCTCCCTTGTGTCACAGAGTGCTCAGGCTGCATCCGCACAGGTGTAGGAAGCCCATGGTGAGCAAAACCCATTAGCACACCTGGCCAGGTGACCCCTGGGACCTTCAACATACTACAACGAAGCAACTCTGTAAGACTAATTTAATGGGAAATCAGCTCATATAACTCAAAGTGCACCTTTGTGAGACACAAACACTATAACAACCCACTTGCATATATGTATACAAAGATAATTCCTATGCAGTTCTCAGTGCTCCAGGTCATGCTGTTCATATGTGCCTACTTTCCTTTTTGGTCGTGTCCACCCTCATGAGTTTTTCTCAGCATTACGCTAAGAGAAAGTCTTTGGGGCAGAGAGCTTCTCTTACTGCTTTGGCACGATGGCTTTGGCTATTTGAATAATAAAATTTGCTGATATAAACAGAACAAGAAAAGGGAGGGAGGCAGACCAGATATGTACACAGAGTTTCTCAAATCTCAGAAACTGTGCAGGATCCTTGAAGGCCTGACCTTGAGTTAGAAAAGCCACATCTGCTTGTGAAGCTGAGCCTCAGTGCTATAATCAGCCTGAGGGGTGAAAATACAGGTTGAGCACATGGTGTCCTGATGGAAAACTCTGGGAGTGAGGTGTAAAAACAAATTCCCAATTATTTATCCTTGAAAATTGCTGGTTTGCTTACTTCTCCAGCAATGGCCTTCAGGAGCTCTGTAAATAATTTTTTGAGATTTCATTATGAGAATATTTATGAAGGCAAAGTTTATTAATTCAATTTGCAATGTAAACAAAACCAATCCCCCCCCCAAAAAAACAACCCAAACAAACAAACTCAATTAAAAATGTTAGAGAAAAAACTTAGCTTAGGTTACCCCCAAATCAAATTTGTACTAGATGTTGCGAAACACACCTGGGCAGCTGCTTTCGAGGACCAACCTGTTCCTCCCTTTCCACACCCGTCTTTCAAAAGGCAGGAATTTGGGTGCCTAAGTGCAACAGGAAAAGTCCAAGGAATCTGGGCACTCTTGTGCAGGATATGAGCCCCCTCAAATGACTTCCAAGCTCATGGCAGAGGGAAGGGGCATGAAAGGTTTCACCTCAAACTCTTGGTCAGCCAGAACATCTGACCTGACTGGATGGTACCAGCAAGCGTGGGGCTGAGAGATTTTGGAATAAACAACCATGAAGTCTCCAGCCAAAGGCAACCACAAGGTGCCGGCAGCTGCATAAAATTGTTGTGAAGTACAGGAATCCAACGCCTCAAAAACCCCCAGTAGCCTGTTTTGGTTACTCGTAATGTACCAGTAATCCATCCCATTGCTTTCTGTGGAAAATAGAATTTCTTGACAATTACATCTCCACCTTTCCAGGTGGAATCCAATTCACCTGATTACCATCTTTTTTGAAGCATTTTTCCACTGACTGTGGAAGGCATAGCCTTAATGAGCTGAGGAACGACAGCAGGCCTGACCTTAGCAAAAACCAAAGATGAATAATATGATGGTTATAAGGACCTGACATATGATTAGCTGAGCCAGCATACGGTACATGCGACAGACTGAGGTGTATAAGGCCTGCAGGAGGTCAGAATGCACTAGACAAAGGCATGCCGTGCGAAGGCAGGTGCCAGTGTTTCTAGCTGAGTAAGACTGATCAATTCAAAGATTCTCCTCAGGAAATCATAAAAATCCATGGTATAAATGTGAGACTAACCACAGCTACCACCTGATCACAGGAACAGGCTTTGCCAGCCAAAAAGGATGAGAAATGCGAAGGGTCACATTTTCTAAAATGCCATGTCTTTGGGCATCTTCCTTGTTTGTTTACAATTTTCTCCTCCTTTACCCGATTGCTCAGTGTTCCTGTCTCCTAAATATCTGAAGATATCTAAATATAAATTTCTAAAAGCCCCTAAATGTAAAAAAAAAATGCCTTTTGAGACAGCTCATATACACACAAAGAATTAGAATGCAATTCTTTGCCTTTTCAAACGGTCAGAGAGTAGTAGCAGTAATTAAGTTTTTTTCTAGCTGTTTACTAGTGTGAAGTAGTGCATTGTACTATACAAATAATATTTATGCTTTATTGGAGCAAAGAAGTTCATTTGCAAATGAGGGATAATTTCTCAACCAGAGGAGGAAACTTCCTGTGTTCTTTGGCTGCTTTAGATGGGCAAGTTAACTGCAGCAGAAAAACCTCATCCAGTATCTTCAAGTAGAGTTTCAAGCTACAATACAGGATCTCATTTGTCACAGAGAGAAAAAAACCAATACTTTGTCTCATGCAACCTTTGTGGCAGCAAGGGTATGTGCTAATTGACTACAAAAAGACATATATGGCAGCTACTTAGGTTTTCTGAACATTATTAAAAAGCTTTGTGCCTCTGATAAATCTACTAGGGATTGATTCAATACCTCCTGAATTCAGTGGATAGCAATCCCTTTACTTCTGTAAACTTTGAATCAGGCCTAGAGTGAAGCAGCAACAGGAACATCAAAATAGTAAAACGGAAAAGAAATTAATTTTTATTTTTAAATTTAAAAGGCGTATTATTTGTGTCACAGTCACAGGGTGTAATAAATTCCATGCCTAGACTTATTAATTGCTTCCGTTCAGTCAAGTCAAGCAATACCTTTTTGGGTAATGTGTTGTTTTTATGTTAGCATATTGCTTTTTCTGAGATAAATATCCTCTGTAGTTAATCAAATGTAAACAAAATCTAACAGCACAAACCACTGATTTGAAGAGAACAAAGCCCATCAGTCAAATCATTATAGAAGCCAGCAGAGTTTCTGGGAGAATTCAAGTGTATTTCTTGTAGGGGAATAGACAGGGATCGGCGACCGGAAGATTACGGGATGTGACGGAAAGATAGACTCCTCCCCATAGGAGTGGCAGGAACAGGAACCGCAAGAGCTATATAAGCGTGTGACGCAGCTAAATAGACGGACATTTTGTATCCATCATATTGGTGTCTGTGCATCACTGTCCCCAGGGTGGGTAGAGCCCTGTGTCCCGGAGATATGCGGCCCAAGATAAGTTCTCCCGTAGAAGCGTACAGCTACAATTTCTGAGATTATTTCCAGAGTTTTGTAATGATTTTTCAATAATTCTCCATAATACCTTAATTCCAGAGGAACATACAAAGTATCCAAATTCCACTTTTATCAGGGCATTCAACTCCCATAGCCTACTTTCAAACCCATTTTAAAACTACCCAAAAAGATTTTGCAGCATGCAAAACCACACCAGACTAAGAGAAAATTGCCTAAAAGTGATTGTGTATGATTATAACTGGATCAGCACTTGCATAAGTCAGACAATTTCAACAGGAAAGGTAATAATTTGAAGCATATCTTTCTTTAGAGGAAGGTGTGAAGATTCTCACAGAGGGTAGAATAGGTTCATAGCTCAACCCTGAAAGAGGAAGTGTTTGACTGTCTTATTCAAGAAACCTAAAAGTGTGGTTGATTTTACTGCCACTTATTTTCTTTCAAGGTGAACCACATTGAAATTCCAGAGACTTCTGGCCATTCTTTATCAGGTGCTAAATCTACAGCACCTTACAGATGGGATTTTCGTTAAACAGACATGCTCTAGGAAATAGAAACTTCTAATTCAGACACTACAGTTTGCTTTGCCAGGTTTCACAGCACTTTACAGGAGATGGCAGGAACTATTACTTCCATCTTTAGAAGGAGAAATGGAAATAGAAAAGTATAAAATAATTGGCAAAAGACCAGAGGAAAACACAGAACAGGTCAGCAGGTTTGCTGATGTTACATCCAACAAAACAAATATTGATAATATTTTTATTAGCCTTCTTCAGCTTCCTCCCTCAGTTAGATGCCTATATTAATTGAAAACCAGCATCTCTACCAGAATAGTGGAAGAAAATTTAGTTAATTCCCCAGGACGCAAGTATGTAAGATTAATAAACAAAGTGGCTTCATATTCTTTTTTAATAAGCTCCATTTCAAATTCAGGGAAGAAATTTCCATGTAGAAATAATAGTCCATCCTAGAAGGCCAAGGTGGGCTCACCTCTGGCATGTACAGCATAAAGGGTTAAAAGACATGTACATATAAGTAGTCAAATCTCTTGGGAATGACCCTTTTATTTATCCCAATGCTAGCATTAATTTTGTTTTTAAAAAATCCCTTTTTTGATGAATAAGGATTAGAAGGGATTTCTGATGTAATTGTATCTAGTGCCTGTTTTGGTGGAAACCGCACCTATCTTCTTCATAAATGCTTGTACATGGTGATATTGGATTCTGGAAGTAATGACCTTCCTGTCTCTCCTGTTTGGCTGGAGGCTGCTCTAATTTTCAGGAGTCATCTTTTAATGTAACTACATTTAAAGACAATTCCTATCCATTTGTTCTTCAGCCAGGACTTTCCTTACCTTAAATGACACTTTTCTCTCCCTGGTGCTGACATACAATGAGCACTGTACATATCTTGCTGTTCTCTGAATGTATTCCAATTTCAGAATTGCATGATCTGAACTGTGTACAGCGTTCAAGACAAGATTACACTATTATTTTAATTTCTCTGGCAACAAGTTGACACCTCGGAGACTGGGAGTTACTGAGGTGTGCGGGGGAGCTGGGATGTTACTGCAGAAATACATCTGACCTTCAATGTCAGTGTGGAAATAATGGCATGGCACTTAGGAAAGCTTCCCTTGTTTCTACTTATTATTTTTAAGATGTAAAATCCATAAAAAGTAGCTACAGTAAACCACATATGCCACATTTAAGTCAAGCCTGGAGATGAATCAAACATCTATTCATTAAGTCTTTTCTATTAGCACTTTGCCACTCAGCTCTTTTTCTGACAGTCTAAAAGTTGATTAAAAGAACCACTGAATGCAAGTAAAATTATTTCTATCCCATTATTTTAAAGAATGATAGAAAATTAATTGAATTAATGGTTATGAGGTTAGTTAAAAAACAAACAACAACAAAAAAAAACCGACCAAAAAAACCCCATCAAAAAAAACCCATCAAAAAAAAAAAAAAAACCACTCAGCTTTCTAGCTCCCTCTTTAGTAGAGAAAGGGAAATGTGGAAATGCACTCTCCCTGCTGCCTTTACTTTCATTTTAAGCTCTCTGGCTCCTCCGGAAGGAAAACTAGTGAAGAGGTATCTTCCTGCTGCCGGGTGTAATTTGTTTGCTTCTGCAAAATTTTATAAAGCTTTTGGGGAGATATTTCTCATATGATTTTATACAGGGTATCTTAGGAAAGGAGAAGACAGATTAAGCTGAACTGCCACAGACAAGTACACAGGCAAATTTATCTAGAAACCTGTGAAAAAGCTTTGAAGGAACTACTTCAAAGCCATGGACTGATGTTCTGCCAGTGTGGAGCTCAGGTGTGCAGAGAGGGCTGACCACAGCGCCCAGACCGGTGGTCCTCCCCTGCCACCCTGGGCACCCTCTGAAAAGCCTGGGGCATATAGCCGGGGTACAGCATCCTGATATTTCCTAGATCCAGGAATTCATCAAAAAGACCTCCTCTGCCTTTCCTGTCTGAAGTCTTTCTTCCAGGAGGTGATGACATTACAAACAAGAGATCTCAGGAGTGGGAAGAGGTGCTTTTGGCTATGCTGAAAGGCTTGGCTGGCTATCAGGCAAACCTGTTCATAGGCCACCAATAACAGACTTTCTCAGCAAGTATTTCCCTGGTAGGAGAAACCTCATCTTTGCCAGTGTGACAGCTATGTCATGGGAGGAGACCCTGAGTACTTAGTTTAAGATGCCCCTTCTTTTTGCTACTAGAATGGTACAGCCATACAGCAAACATCTGAATGACAGAAAGTAACTAATAAATTTCTACCGCAAAGAGCTATGAAATGTCAGTGAAATCCACTTAGGCAGCATTGAAAGCTGAGCAGCAGCCAGTTAGAGGAAGACGAGAGGCAGCTGAGCAGTCTTGGTCCAGGAATATAGCCTGGTGCTGCAGTTATGTCAGTGCAAGGGAAAGTGTCTGCCGATGGAGGGCAGGCAGGGATGAGGAGGTGCCAAGGACTGTTCAAGCAGACTACACGACACCCCCTCTGAAATAGCAGCGGCTGGTAGATTTTGTTCCCCCACACTGGGGAAAGGATCTGAAGATTTAATATGTTGATTGTGAGGTCTTGATCTGAGGAAATTATTTTTGGAAGCTCTCCATGCTGTGAATGTGTAACTAGAAATCTGCACCACAGGCTTCAAATGGACAATGCCCTTATTTTCCTTTAAAAACCCAACATTTTGTGCAAAAATGAGTGGGTTAAAAATAATTTCATATAGCAACTTCCCCATATTGCTACTTTGTGTATTGTCCAAATGTTTTACCTTTTGTTAAAACAGCAGAGGAATAAGCAAGAACTGTAACTGTAACAGCGGCTAAAGGCACAGAGGCAGAGGCTTTGATTTCCATAGCAATTCTGCTGGGCTGGGACTTCTTGTTTCTTCTTTACTGTAAAATAAAACCCACTGTGAAAAGGGTACTCTCTGGTTTTCCCTGTCTGTACCTTCTTTGTAGAAGCATTTGGGTGCAAAAAGAATAAACTCTTAACATGAAATGGGGTGCTTGCTTCCTGTGGTTATGCATTTCTCTTTGTTGAGAAGCCCAGCAAAGTCATTTATACCTCCTTGGCTGCACCAGGTCAAGTATGACTGAGGTGTTTCCTTGAAAACTGCCTTGTTTCAGCTTACTCATCATCTGCTTCACTCAAAATGAGTTCCTGCCTCATCATCATAATAAAATTACTCACCTTAAATTCAAAGGCTTTGGACTAAAGCTACCCACAGGTTAGCAGCTGCAGAACTCATCTTTGCAGAAAGACAGCAGTTTACTGCAAAATGAAAATACCCTGATAGTTGCTGTTGTTGTCATCATCACCACCATTATTGTTGTTATTTTTAAATGACTGTTCCTGAATTCTCTTGTTTTGCTTTTAATAGGGGCAGGATGTGCCCTGTGGGCAGCACAGCTTCCTGACCTTTTATAAACCTTTTGTCTGTAGGCACAGAGAACCATCTTGTGTACAGGAGGCACATTCATTCCCCAAAGATTCACTTTTGACTCTGATGACATTATTGCACCAAGAATAAAAATCTATACAAAGTCAGCTGAAATTAATGGCTATTTTCCTACTGACTTCAGGAAGTAGTGGATATGTGAGGTATGTGAGAATCAGATCTTCTCAGGCAATGGTGCAACAGCCAAAAGACTATCTGGACATTCATGGTTGCCTGGTGAAATACTTTTGTGCTGACCCTGTTACACAGATCCCTGTTTTTGTGTGGCCCTGCAGCCTTGTAAAATAAAGTATTGCCACTCCTAGGAACAGGCTGCAGACTTTGCACTGAGTTTACAAAGCCTCAGGACTTGCTTTGTCTGAACTTGTCTTGACCTGCCTGAATCGCTTGCAATTTTTTTTAATCAGGTGGCCATGTACTCAACAATTTCTTTTTGGCATCATTTTTCAATGGCAATTGCTCTTCCCACACCGCTTGAGCTCCCGAATCTCAAGGCAGGAATGGGGGCAATGAAGACCCACCCATTGTAAGAGAAGACCAGGTTTGAGACCATCTGAGGAACCTGAACATATACAAGTCCACAGGACCTGATGAGATGCATCTGAGGGTCCTGAGCAAACTAGCAGATGTAGCTGCTAAGCCGCTCTCCACCTTATGTGAAAAGTTATGGCAGTCAGGTAAGACCCTAGTAACAGGAAAAAGGGAAACATCACACCTATTGTTTTAAAAGGGTAGAAAGGAGGACCCTGAGAAATACCAGTCAGCCTTACCTCTGTACCCAGTAAGATCATAGAACAGATCCTCCTCAAAGATATGTCAAGGCATATCAGTGACAGGAGGGTGACTAGCAACAGCCAACATGGTTTCACCAAGTGCAAATCATGCCCGACCCGTCTGGTAGTCTTCTACGATGGAGTGGCTGTGTCAGTGGACAAGAAAAGAGCTACTGATGTCATCTACTTGGACTTCTGTAAAACCTTTGACATGGTCCCACACAACATTCTTGCCACTACACTGGAGAAGTAAGGGTCTGGGGTATGGACTGTTCGATGTATAAGGAATTATTCGATTGATAAGGATGCATGGCTGCATCTGAAGAGTTGCAATCAACAGCTCAATTTTCAAATGGAGATCAATAACAGGTGGTGTTCCTCAGGGGTCCATACTGGGACTGCTACTGTTCAATAGCTTTAGTAATGACAAAGACAGTGGGATTGAGCACACCCTCAGCAAGTGTGCAGGTGACACCAAGCTGAGTGGCAGAGGTGATACGCTAGAGGGAAAGGATGCCATCTAGAGGGACCCTGTCAGGCTTGAGGAGGGGACCCATGTGAACCTCATGAAGTTCAACAAGGCCAAATGCAATGTCCTGCACCTGAGCTGGAGTATCAGTATAGACTGGGGGAAGAATGAATTGAGGGCAGGCCTGCAAAGAATGACTTGGAGATACTGGTGGATAAAAAAATTGGTTATGAGCTGGCAATGTGCACTTGCAGCTGAGAAAGCCAATAATACCCTGGGCTGCATAAGAAGCAAGGCCAGCAGGCTGAGGGAAGTGATTGTCCTCCTCTACTCCACTATTGTGAGAACACACCTGGAGTACTGCATCCAGCTCTGGGGTTCCCAGCACAAGACAGACATGGAGCTGTTAGAGTGGGTCCAGAGGAAGCCCACAAAAATAGTCAGAGGTGCTAGAACACCTCTTCTGTGAAGAAAGGCTGACAGAGCTGGAGTTGTTCAGCTTGGAGAAGAAAAGGGTCCAGGAATGTCTTTCAATATACAAAGGGGCTTATAAGAAAGGCAGAGAAAGGGCCTGTAGTGGCAGGACAAGGGGTAACTAAAAGAGGGTAGATTCAGACTGGATATAAGGAACAATTTTTTTACGTTGATGGTGATGAGGTTGCCCAGAGATGTGGATGCCCCATCCCTGACAGTGTTCAAGGTTAGGTTGGGCAGGGCTTTCAGCAATCTGATCTTGTGAAAGATGTCCCTGCTCATGGTAGGAGATTTGGACTTCATTATCTTTAAATGTCCCTTCCAACCCGAACAATTCTGTGATACTATGATTCTATGCCTTAAATTTGTTTTAATTCGCTGATCAATGATACAATCATTGTTTTATACAAGCAGTAGTTACATGCAGTTATTCTGTGTAGAATGGGGTATTTGTGACTAACATAAAGATGTTATATGGAGAAACACAGGCCTGGTATGACAGTGGGGGTGTGGTGAAGTGGGGACACAAGATGAGGTGCTGAGAAGTTCAGGACTGGGCAATAACACCTGGCACTGGAGACCCCACAGTTGTAAGCAACTCACCAATGGTCAGATGACATAAATGCAGGGCTGGAACAGGGCAAAACTGGGTTTAGGGATAACCAAGACAGCAAGAACAACAACAAAAAACATCTAACACATGTAAAAGACACCATGTGTAAGAAAATCAGATTTAGTGCAGACTTGCAGACCCATGAAGAAAAGCAACATGTAGAATATGAAAATGACTCCATGCAGACCCTAGAGTGAAGAAGAAGAAGCCATCACAACCAGCACTGTATTTCTCCCTGGACAGACATGGGCTGTGGATTACTCATATCACCTAGACTGAAACAATCAACATCAGGACACTGAGGGGCAGTGGAAAGCTGAGCACAACACTAGAGAAAGGTGCAACAGCCAGGAGGTGTGTGTATAGGAATTTTAAGTGTATAATTCTTACTGAAGCTTTTCCTCTGTAACAGAATTCTCTTAATTTACTTTTTCTCTCTTTTCCCATAATAATCAGATCTGTGCTAATACTGATGCCTTGATTGCACTGTTAAGATTTCACAGAATCACAGAATCATAGAGTGGTAGACATTGGAAGGGACCTCTGGAGATCATCTTGTCCAACGCCCCTGCTTGAACAGGTATACCCGGAGTAGGGGTCACAGGACCATGTCCAGGTGGGTTTTGACTGTTTCCAGGGAAGGAGACTCCACAACCTTTCTGGGCAGCCTGTTCCACTGCTCTGTACCCTCACAGTAAAGAAGAATTTTCTCATATTGAGGTGGATCTTCCTGTGTTCCAACTTGTGCTCATTGCCCCTTGTCCTGTCAGTCGGCATCACTGAAAATCAGAGTCCAGTCCCATCATCTTGACATGCTCCCCCAGATATTTATAAGTGTTGGTATGATACCCCCCTCAGTCTTCTCTCTCCAGGCTGAACACACCCAAGTCTCTCAGCCTTTCCTCGTAAGGCAGATGCTCCAGTCCCCTGATCATCTTGGAAGCTCTCTGATGGACTTGCTCAAGCAGTTCCCTGTTCTTTTTAAATTAGGGGCCCAAAACTGGACACAGTACTCCAGATGTGGTCTCACTAGGGCAGAGTAAAGGGGGGGATAACCTCCCTCCACCTGCTGGCCACACTCCTTTTAAAGCACCCCAGGATACCGTTGGCCTTCTTGGCCACAAGGCCACATTGTTGGCTCATGGTCACCTCACTGCCCACCAGCACTCCAAGGGCCTTCTCAGCGGAGCCACTTTCCAGCAGGTCAGCCCCCAGCCTGTCCCAGTGCATGGGGTTGTTCCTCCCCAGGTGCAGGACCCTACACTTGCTTTTGTTGAATTTCATGAGGTTCCCCTGGGCCCAGCTCTCCAGCCTGTCCAGGTCTCATTGAATGGCAGCACAACCTTCTGGTGTATCAGCCACTCCTCCCAGTCTTGTATCATCAGCAAACTTGCTGAGGTTACACTCTGTCCCTTTGCCCAGGTCATTGATGAATATGTTGAACAGAACTGGACCCAGCACAGACCCCTGGGGAACACCGCTAGTTATGGGCCTCCATCCAGACTCTGGCCCATTGTTCACGACCCTCTGAGCTCTGTCATTCAGGCAGTTCTCTGTCCACCTCACTGTCCACTTACCTAACTTCCTAACCTTACCTATGAGGATGTTATGTGAGATGGTGTCAAAAACCTTGCTGAAGTAGTGGTAAACAACATCCACTGCTCTCTCTTCACTGTAGAAGGCTATCATATTGGCCAAGCATGGTCTCCCCTTGGTGAATCCATGTTGACTACTTCTGATAACCTTCTTTTCCTCTACATGCCTGGAAATGACCTCCAGAATGAACTGCTCCATCACCTTTCTGGGGATGGGGGTGAGGCTGACTGGCCTATAGTTTCCTGGGTACTCCTTCTTGCCCTTTTTGAAGGATGGAGTGACATTTGCTTTCCTCCAGTCCTCAGGCACCTCTCCTGTCCTCGATGACCTTTCAAAGGTGATGGAGAGTGGCTTAGTGACAGCATTTACCAGCTCTCTCAGCACTTAGAGGTGCATCCCATCAGGGCGTGTGGATTGTGAGGATCCAGTTTCTCTAAATGATCTCTACCCAATCCTCCTCAACAAAGGGAAAGTCATCTTATCTCCAGATTTTCTTTCTCACCTCTGAGGGCTGAGATGCCTGAGGGCCAACCTTAGCAGTAAAGGCTGAAGCAAAGAAGGCATTCGGTAACTCTGCCTTCTCTGCATCCTGCGTCACCAGGGCACCCACCTCATTTAGCAGCAGGTCCACAGTTTCCTCAGTCTTTCTTTTACTACTGATGTATTTGTGGAAGCCCTTCTTGTTATCCTTGACATCCCTTGTCAGATTTAGTTCCAAGTGGGCCTTGGCCTTCCTTGTTTCAATTACGTTAACAATGAATTCTCTTCTTTGCACATAAAATGCATTTCCTGTTTGCCTCTAACAAGTTTTTAAGGGTGACAGGACCACTGCTGAAGCCCAGCAGGGTTGCTGTGGGAGTACTACTGCTAGAGCCTGCACTAATTCCATGTAATTTTGGCTCAGGAGAACCTATAGTTAGGACCTAACCTAGAAGTAACATGATTTGATGCACTAATACTGCCCATTACAAATAATGCAGAACAAGAGATATTTCCTAAATACTTCCATTTGGTGTAGGAGTCCTTAAACGGTGGACTGCTGTGTGGGTAAGGTATAACCTGGCCCATGGAAAGTAAGTTGGGACTAGGAAGGAGATAAATGTTAATGCTTCATTGTGTTTACTAGTAAAACTAGTGGGAGGACAGGTGTTAGAAATTTTGTCTGACAGTGAATAGTGCTCAGGTAGTGACTTCAATATGGTAAGATGCTGACACCTGTTTTGGCGCTAAGTATGAGTAAACTTGGAAGAAAGATAATGGTTGCACACAGAAGTCACTTTTCATTGCAGACCTTTCTGACATGTCAGATTTTTAAGTGAACTCCTAAGCACCACTCTGGTTATTTTTAAAGTGAAGATACCAAAACCATTGCAAATTCAACTTCGAGCTGCTAAAACCAAGTGGTGGGTGTGCTTCCCCATATCTGGAACATATGACTCAAATCATTATTACCTGCTTCTGAATAAGAGGAAAAGGAGATCGTTTGGTTGTTATTTTTCACTTTTTCATCAAAACACCCTGCTCTGGTGTGGGTCCATCTGTGCAGCACTCCTCTCCCACTGCTTCCCTGGGGCAGGGTTAGGGGCAGCGGTGCCCATGGACCCACATCATGCACTATGCAACCATGAGGTCCCAGGAAGGGGAAGGGGAACCAGGGGACTGACAGCAGCCTCTCCAGAGAGCCCCAGGCAGTGAGATGGTTGTGCTGGATGGGCAATCATCCCCTCACCCCCTTATCTCAGCACAGCTGGGTCTGGCCCAGCTCCTTCTGGCCCAGGGCAATGTGCCAGGAACAGCCATGAGAGTCCAGTTCCATCCCCTTGGCGCAATGCACCCTGCAGTGCCAGACCCCAGTACTGCTTTCAGTCCTTTGCTGCTGCATCACTAAGGGCATCTCACACATATGTAATAACAAACTAATAAATCCTCACAACTGCTCTGAAATATAGATAAAAGGTGGATTTCCCCTGCATTTTACAGATTGGAATCTGAGGCCAAGAGATATTATGACAATTTTGGCTTCCCAGTTTGCAGTGACCTTACCTTCTGATTACAAAATACTATACATTAGCTCTTTGCATGTTTGAAGCCCTCCTTCCTGGAGTGCAGTTGTAAACCTGTGCCAATGGGGATGAGTGGTGCTTCCGCAGATTGCACCACCAACACTGAGGACAGCACATATAAAAAGGAGAAGCACAACTATTGGCCAATGGTGAAAAATTTGGTTTAAGCGACATGTCTAAAATCACACAGGAACCACTCCAGTAGAGGTGCAGAGTGATAAAACCCTGCACACTGTCATATCTTTTATCTGCTGAATGCAAAATTCTTTTATTCTTTTTCTCTTTTTCCTAAGCTCACAAGTTCCCCAGCTACCTTCCAGTTTCTGCACCAAGGTGGACCTCCTTTTTTCATATGTCTCCTTCCCTACACAATCCTGATTAATAGGTCCCTTGGTGCAGTCACGGAGGAAAAGTCATCCACAGCCCTACCCTGGGCATCTGCTAACCTTTGCTTTTGTGGTGTTAAATGTGTGCTTTTAATTAGTTAGCTTAAAAAGAGGGATGTTTTTTTCTAGCATTATTTATTAAAAAGGAAGCTGAGCACTCTCCTCTCCCCATTTATGACTTCCATCACTGGGAGGCAGGGGACCATGCTGGCCTGGCAAATTCAGCATTTGACTTTTAACTGGTTAAGTTGTGATGGTTTGGAGTTGTGGCTCGTCTTCAGTGGAAGTAAACACACAGGTGATGGCCACAAAGGGCGTTGTAAATCTCTTTTAATCCAAGGCTAGACCTTTGCTGACAGAGTTAATGGAGTAAACGATGGTGTTAGTGCACTGCCATCTTCTGTGTGAGGCAAGGTTAGAGGGGACACAGCATGCATCTGCCAGCAGGTTTAGGGAAGGACTTTGGGGGGATGTGTGGCTCATGTCACAGGCTGCTCTGCCTGTTCTTCCCAAGCTTTGTTCCAGAATTAAGAGTGTCACCTCCTTCTCTTTCCTGGTGTCCGTAATTCATGACTTTCTTTCCTGTGCTCATTTTCAGAGTCAGCCCATTTCTAGTCATCCTACTTGGACTGTCCCAGATGTCACTGTCTGAATCTCAGTCTGTCCCCTCCCACAATATCTTGCTCTCCTGCTCTCCTTGTCCAGCTGCTTTCAGTTCTCCTCTTTAATGTCCCCTTCTCCTCTCTAGTTCCTGTTCCACACAATTTTCCTCCTGTTTTCCCTCTCCAGTCAGCCTTTCTTCACCAAACCTTAGTGTCTTCCCATCTTCCCACAGTTCCTTGCAGTCTGAGGCTTCATGCCCAATTAATTCCTTCTTTTTCTGGTTTCCTTCTTGCACAACAGTTCTGATCTTCTCTTCCGCTCCTGCCTGCCCGCTCTTTGCTCTACTACATCTGATGGCTTTGCCCCGCTCACCTCCCATCTCACTGTATTGCTTCCCCAGCTACTCTTTCTCACTCCCCTGTTCTGGCTTTTGCTCCTTCTGCTTGCACTCCACTGAATTGGCCATCTCAGCTCACAGAAAAATTCATTTCAGCTGTGAAAAGCTGGGTTTTCAGAAACAGACTTCATTTTCAACCAGAACAGAAAGCCAAGCACATGACAATACTGACTAAATAAAAGTCCTGCAAGAACACATCTCAGGGATGCCCATGTCACTGTTCCCAAAACAAAATACAACCCTGGTTGGCTGGAGCAGAGCTGGTGACAAGGATCTTCTTGTCACGTTAGAAGAGTCTACTCAATTTTATCAGTGGTGAAAACCAAGAAAATTACAAAGAGAGAAATGAGTTTTAGTCATCATTTACCATGAGTTCTGGAGTCTCCAGCACCATGTAAATCTGAGGGGTGGTTCATCAGAGACAGGAGCAGCCTCTAGCCCAGGATAGAAGTGGGGCTGGTTGCATTCTGTAAGACTTGGGGACAGAACAAACTACAGAGATCTCAGTGGCTCAGAGTGCTCAGTGGGGAGAAAGGCCTGTCAGATCTTTTGCCTACCAAAATGGAAGTTTCATAAAGTGAAGGAAACTGCACTTTCTTGACTGTTTGTAAACCACAGTTTCTGGAAGTGTTTATATCTTGGCTATGGTTGGTCCAGCTCTCAAAGAAGCAGGAGAAAGGAATCCTGACACAAAGAGCACACACTACTAGGTTTCATCTGGCAGAGAAGCATAGAAGCTGTCGGAAAGGTCAGCAGGTTCTGTTAACACCAGCAGAGCAATGCATTTTTTCCCCCTCACATTTTCTTGGAAGTGATTAAATAGTTTTTGGTGAAATAATAATAATTAAAAAATCACCCTGGATTGGATTCCTAGCATGGAAAAGCTGAACAGCTTAAATCTAACAGGGTTATAAACCATTAAAAAAATCTTCCACTGAGAAGAGTCCAGTAATGTAAACATTAGGTAGTATGACCCGCTCTGCCTTAAGTGTAGCACCTTTGTCACACATGTGATTCCTGCATTTTTAAATGGAAAAATGTAAACAGAGTTTAATAATATTCCTTTACTGGGAATTGGAACTTCATGATAACCAATGTTTTTGGCATCAAACTGACTTTTTTGTTTAAATAAAAAGTAATAATCCAGAAACTGCCAACATTACATTTGTATGTACGTTAAGAAAAGAAGTACAAGACACTACCAATAGCCGTTCTCTGAAGAAATGAAGATTTCTAACCTTTACTTAGGTTTTGCTTGATATGCAGTTTCTTAAAGCCGGGGATTTCTGAGCAGGTTACTATGAGTATGTGTGCGTACGTGAGACAAAGACAACAGCTTTGATATCAAAGGTGTGAAATACATTTAAAATTTTAAAATAAAATACACTGGCTTTAAAAATACAAGGTTAAAGTTAAGCTTTGCCACTTGGTAGATGCATGCTTTGCTTTAAGCCTTCTAAAATATAGATTCCAAAGGTTTAATAGTACTTAGAAAGTGAAGGATTACTTAAATAGGAAATATTAGATCCCAAGATGATTAATATCACAAACTATAGCACGCTATTTCCCAACACTCACTTTTATTTTCCATTTTGCGTGTATGGTTTGTCCCTGTGCTGTCATTTTCAGTATGTTCCTTTTTTACAATATTTTTTTTCCTGGCAGTTAGTTGGCCAATTACACAAGTTTTGTAAGTGTTAGACATTTACATACATAAATGTATGTACATACACTGCATAAATCTTCAAAACCACCGTTGTACACTTTAGATAGAACAGTGAAAAAATTTTTCTCTTTCAAAAATAAGAAATAAATCATTAATATCAGAACTGTTTAGGCCACCTGTTTTGCATCCAATATCTTAAAAGAAGCTTTTCTTTATTGTCTGTTCAAGCTGTTTACAGGCAATAAGTGAACCATGAGAATCCCAGTCAGAAAATTAGTATGGCCCATGTTTTCCTGTGCTGGGATGGTTTGTACTACTATCTAGTCCAGTTTTGTACAAGGACCAGGAAACTTTTTGACCCCAGAGAGATTTGCAGATCTCTTTTCTCTGGGGCAAACTGGAGATGTGATGAGACAAAACTACCTATCACATCACCGATCTGAAAAACAGGCTGCAACGTGCAAAAAAGAGCCATTCCCAGCCGCTTCCTCCATGCATGGAGGAGGAGCGTTCCTGCACAGGTTAGTCTCTACTTGAGTTAGGGATACTGGAGCAGGCGGCAGCACCACACTCAGCCTGCACAACCTATGATTGCAGGGGCTGCATCCGAGGGCAGAGTTTGGCTGAGAAGGAGAGAGATTAAAAGCCTGAATTAATCTGTGAGGCTCAGTTTGCTCAGTAAAAAGACAGAATCTCCCTCATTTGGAGAAAAGCATCTAAGTGATCTGCCTAAATATCTTAAACAGTTCACTTCTATCCTGTCGGCTATGTCCAGTCTCATGCAAAAGAGAGGGGGCAGGCGTTTGCCTTCCACACCTATCCATGCCCTGAGCTCAGTGTAGACTGAGGTCACCTATATTCCTTCCTTGCCCTTCATGGATTACAGGTTATAGGACTCGGTGATTATCTGGTATACAAAAAGTATTATTGCTCCAAGGAAATCAAAATCACCCTGAAGTCATACCAATACACTTCTGAAAGCACCAATATTAAACAGAGGCAAAACACTTCCTGGAACAGTTTCTCTCATAAAATAGTATCTCTGTTAGTGTAAGATGTGGTATCAGGCAGCTATCTTTGTATGCTGCTGTTCGTCAGATAATAATAGCACACCGACTGCTAAACTCTGATCTCTGTTCTTGCAGCTGCTGCTTCCCTCCAAATGCTTGGCTTCCTTGGAAGAAAGATTTTGGAGATGGGCCTGAGTTAAGCAGCTGGTGTGCACGTAAAGACAGTCAGCATCCCTTGCCCAGAAAAAAGGCCTCACCTCTAGGCACTGCAGCATTTTTACCACTCTGTCATGCACAGCAATACTATTTATCATATTCATGCATTATGCAATAAAATTAGCAAAGCCTACATTGCAAGGATGACCCCACAACATTTTACCATAAGGCTTTTTGATTCCTAGTCTTTCAAACCTTGCTTTCTGATCTGGATGTTTTAATTAGAGACACCAGCCCTAGACTGAATTGCTTTGCTTTTGTCATTTTGCCTTAAAGAGTGGAGATTTCAGCAAAATGTTTTTTGGACATTTTTTTTTTGCCTCTGTTAGAAAAACTTCAACAATCTCAGTGAAACCACCAATATGTGCAGAGTTTGGAGCTGGGTTTAAAACTTTAACGGAAGGTCTGCTCATCTGCCTGGTGAGCTCACTGGTGCTAGCTGGCATTTGGTCTGCAGATGAGGCTGGACTAGTACACAGGGCCATTATGCCCCTCTGACCCCATGCAGATGCTGGCTTCCTACATTTGAGGTGGTCCCATCTGTCAGAGTGGCTGTGAAACCTGTGAACAAGACATCTGCCGCATGTCCCGTGCAAAGGGTAGCAGTCCATGACTGCCCTGGGGTGAAATCTCTTTTCATTTCATTATCCTAATTTTAAAGTAGGGTTAATATAATCTTCTTTTCCTATTGGGAAGTAAAAGCTCACAAAGATGTTAGGAATGGTGTTTTTAGAGCAGGACTGGAGGAGCATGCCTTACAAATGACTTAAGGATATATTAAGCACCAAAGAGACTATTGAGTACTTATCTGATGAGCACCATGCCTCTGGCAGCATAAATGTGAAGTGTATGCTCATTAACTGCACCACATTGACTATCCAGGAAGATTAGCTTGCACAGACAACTTCAATTCTGCCTTTTCCTAGGTTTTTAATGCTTGGCCTTCCAGCTTAGCTAATATTATTTTAACAGAATTTTCTTCTGTATAATTAAAGCATAAATTCTGCAGCAGCATGACTGGATGAACATCCCCCAGGAAGAGTTAGAGTCAGCGGATCACAGATTGGTTTGGCTTCGAAGGGACTTTTAAAGATCACCCAGTACAACCCCCCTACCATGGGCAGGGACATCTTTCACTAGATCAGGTTGCTGAAAGCCTCATCCAACCTGGCCTTGAACACTGTCAGGGATGGGGCATCCACAACTTCTCTGGGCAACCTGTTCCAGTGTCTCGCTACCCTTGATGTAAAAAAAAGGAATAAATTCTTCCTTATATCCAGTCTAAATCTATCTTCTTTCAGTTTAAAGCTGTTATGTCTTGTCTTCTCACAACAGGGCTTGGTAAAAAGTCTTTCTCGGCCATCAAACAGTCCATCCCCCAGACCCTTACTTCTCCAGTGTAGTGGCAAGAATGTTGTGTGGGACCATGTCAAAGGTTTTACAGAAGTCCAAGTAGATGACATCAGTAGCTCTTTTCTTGTCCACCGACACAGCCACTCCGTCATAGAAGACTACCAGATGGGTCGGGCATGATTTGCACTTGGTGAAACCATGTTGGCTGTCGCTAATCACCCTCCTGTCACTGATATGCCTTGACACATCTTTGAGGAGGATCTGTTCTATGATCTTACTGGGTACAGAGGTAAGGCTGACTGGTATTTCTCAGGGTCCTCCTTTCTACCCTTTTAAAACAATAGGTGTGATGTTTCCCTTTTTCCAGGTAGGGAATAATTTTACAGGAAAAGAGCTTGAAGTGAACCCTGAACATGTTCCATGCTGTCATTGTTAACAGGGGCCAAAACCACTTTTTATCTTGCAAACTTCCTGATATCTGATCTCAGATTGCAAATCTTCCTGTTGCAATTCCCTGTCCAAATTTCTGCACAATCATTTTTTTTTTCACCATTTTTATGGGTGTGAGAAGAAAACTAGTTCAGGCAGATCAGTGCATGTGTCTGCTATGATCTAGTGACGACGGTCAGTTGCTGTCTTTTAGACTGTAATCCACATGAAATGGAAAAGAGGGTATGCAGAGGGTATTGCACTTGAAGATGAAAGATACTTCCCTTGAGATATTTTCATCATCAGCTTCCTTGCTATTTGACAGACTAACCTGGACTGTGGAATATTCATTTGTGATGCCATTTCTATTCCCTCCCCTCATTCTTTTGCAAATATAAATAATAACCACCAAAACAAAAAAAACCCACCCTAATTGTGTATGACAAATAAAGGAACTGATACTGCCCTATATGACAAAAAGAAAGCCAGTAATTTCAATGGAAATAGGGATGGATTCAAGCCTCAAAGAGGCTTAATGATAAAGTTTTTTTCTTTTAAGACATCAGAAAAAGAGTCATGATCTGTCATGTTAAAACACAGTAAGACTTACTAAGCCATAAAGATGCACAGCACAGCCTGTTTTACTTCTTGTTGAAAATAGATCAGGATTTTCAGGTCTTCCTAAGGTGTAAGACTGGGTCAACCTTAGATCACATTTTAATGAAGTAAACAGAAAACCCGAGTCTTTTGCAGAGTTGTAGGATGTTGAAGAAAACTCTTTGAAGCAGGGTTACGGACACGACAGTGATGTGAATCATTATTGATATCTTGCCCTCAAGGGTCTTTCCTTTTTGCCCTTTTTGGTGCGAGCTTCCTCTGTCCCTAGCCCTCTGTGTCTCATGGCAGCAGCAGTTCTATTCAGGATGACCAACTTCAATGTTTGCTTTCATTGCCAAGAAACCCCAAGCCAGGTGTAGCCAGAGCAGCATCACGGTATTTCTTGCAAGCCAGGCATCTGTGCCTGCTGGGGAGCTGGAAGCATACACACAGAGGCACTGGGACTGGGAACAGCAAATAGAAAAGGTACATTTGCATTTTTAATTTAAAAATTTGGAAAGTTTTCCATTTATTGAAAATGCCGTTACTATATTTTTCCCAACCCATATTACCAGACACACCATAACAAGTGGTGCATAGACCCTGTGCTAGATGGAGAACATCCTATCCTGCCAAACAGACTTTGGGAAGCAGGTTTTCCTGTCCCAAAAGCAGTGAAATAGCACAGTCATTTGACCAAACATAGAACTTCAAAGGAGGAAGGAGGACTATTTTTTCTTTAGTTTGCAATATGTCCTTATTTTTTTTAGACTAATAAAGATAGTGATTAATCTATATAGTTTATATACAGATTATGTAGGTTATAGTCATCTGTTTCCTTTGAGGAAAAAATTAGGTTACTGTTTTTTGTATCACTAATGGTAAATGAGTTTAAAATATCAGAAAGAAGGTTTGTACACTCTTATAAAATTTGCAACCTGGAAAATAATTCAAGAATGTAGAGCTTCAATGATTCACACTTTCCTTATTCATACTGCATTTCATTGAAAACAGAAAATGAAAACAATGTCATTTAGTACATCTGACACAAATTCTAGAATACCTTTGTTTCAATGTAATTATCTAATATCTGTGGTTACAGCTATAATTTGTAATTTACCTCCTACTAGCTTTTTATTAGTAACTTGTGGCTTTCTTGGTGTTTCTGTGTTGCTTGGAACCTACAAAACTTTATCTTCTATGAATCTATGAAATCACTGTACTCCACTGTATTGCTGCTTGTGAATGTTCTTTATGGACAGTAAAAGAGAAAGCTCTGCTAAAAAACCAGCCCAGAGTTCACAGCTATCTACAGAACTCTCTACTGCCTTCCTGCCATCCCAAAGGACCTCTCTGTTACGGGTAGTTCTTAAGGGTAGTATGCTACAGCCTAAAACAGCCTTTTTCTCTTTCTGAAATCCTTTTTTCTCCATGCACTGCACATTTGCCAACTTTCATCAAAAGGGAGGGAGGGCTCTTACAAGCAGAAGTGTCCACTACGCAGCTCAGAATCTTCCTCTGCACATCACCCTTTGTCTGCCCCTCTTGACCTGGAGTCCTGTGAGTAGGAAGATTAAAATGGGCTGTCATCTAATTAAAGATTATTACAGTTACCTCAAATACTGTGTTCAGTTTTGGGCCCCTCACAGGAAAGACATTGGGGTGCTGAAGCGTGTTCAAAGAAAGGCAATGAAGCTGGTGAAGGGTCTAGATCAAAAGTCCTATGAGGAGCGGCTGAGGGATCTGGGGTTGTTTAGTCTGGAGAAAAGGAGGCTGAGGGGAGACCTTATTGCTCTCTGCAACTACCTGAAAGGAGGTTGTAGCAAGGTGGGTGTTGGTCTCTTCTCCCAAGTCACGAGTGATAGGACAAGAAGAAATAGCCTCAAGTTGCGTCAGGGCAGGTTTAGATTGGATATTAGGAAAAATTTCTTCACCGAAAGGGTTGCCAAGCATTGGAACAAACTTCCCAGAGAAGTGGTTGAGTCACCATCCCTGGAGGTATTTAAAAGATGTGTAGACATGGTGCTTAGGGACATGATTTAGTGGTAGACTTGCTAGTGTTAGGTTAACAGTTGGACTCAATGATTTTAAAGGTCTTTTCCAACCTAAATGATTCCACGATTCTATTCTATGATGTACAAATAGAAGGGAGACAAATGACAGCTGTGTGGGTATCCTGAGCTGTAGCATTTTCTACTTGGTTTTAATAAAAAATTAATATTATTTTAGTTTTGTAATCGCTATTTTCCAGGCTTTTAAGAAAATTACTTTATTTAAAGAAATCCCAAACTCAGGAGTGGCTCTTCTACACCCCTAAAACTGTTAAGAGTGGGGCTGAGCAGAGTTACAGCCTTTGGATCCTGACACACACCTCTGCCACATGAATCAATCCTCTTGAAGGCTGGCCAGGAAACACCAGTTTCACTTCACAAAAACCTGATCATGGGACTGAGCATGGGAAATCTCCTTTTCCTTGTCTTCAGAATGGAAACTAGACTCTTTGATGTCCTTCAACCAAACTTCTAGCCATGGTCCAACCACCTTGTCTTTCCATGAGAGCAACAATAGTATATTGAAATACTTCCAGGGTAAAGAAAATAGGAATGGAAAGGGTAGAGGGGGAATTCAGGTTTAAACTACTAGATGAAGTAATTTATAGTTTTAAGATGCTTCAACTCTGTTGTAACATGGATGAGAAATAACTTTGATGACTAAAATAACAAATTATATTAAAAATATTAAAATATAAAATATATTACCATAACATGGGCTATAAATACCACGTTGGCTTCCCAATTTGACATCAAGTCTTATGATAGCCTTCATCTGGTGGGGCAATTGGGAAAAGACTGCTGTAGTTCCCAAGTAAAAGGAGGAAAACAATCTGGAATTTTTTTACTGATATCAGAAAATGCCTGGAGATCAGTGCAGTCTGAATGAAGGTCTCTCCATAGCAAGAACAATGGCTGCATATAACTCCGAATGGTTACTGAACTCATAGATTTCTTCAAGTCAAACCCCTCCCTCCCCTAATAAAACCAGGGATAAGTTGCTTGTTTAGAAATTTGCAATATCGTATTTTAATGTAAAGCTTTTAAGAAATGTTGAGGTATGTTGACTATATCCCAATAAGGTGTAAATGCAGCCTTGTTTCTAGTGTGAGCTTCAGTCCTCTCCTTGGCCACTGTGAAAAACCTAGAGGGTATGTGTAGAAGCTGGCTAATAATATGAGTCCTGACTCCTTCCTCTGCCCAAAATTTCAGCTTGCTTTAATCAGAATACAAGTAGTTAAAATTATTTGGTCAAAAATTAAAGTTTGGTATTTTATGGTCAGTTTTGCATATTCTTCAGAACTTCACTCTGCCACAGGGTGCATTAGCCATCAAGAACAGTACTGCTAAAATGTTTGATGATGCAAAACATGCAGTCAGTTATCTAGAGCATTGTGGATTTCATGTATAATACTTAAAAAAACAAAAAGCCATAAATCAAAATACTGCCAATTCTGGAGCAGTTTTGTCTGATTAAATATTTGTGGTTAATGCTTCCTGGCTGAAATATTGTTTAGAGCTGAGATTGCTGATGAATGAAATGCAGAAGTTATAGCAAAGTACGGAAGCAAAGCCTTGGCTTTGTGTTGAGCAAATTTTGTGTGGCATTTTTAGCTTCAGTAAGTCGCTAAAGTTCTTTCTATGATATAAAACATCTTTCAGAGGTGTCCTCTTGCTTCAGCAAATGTTCCCCAGATGAAATCAGCTTTCAGCTAACTAAAATCTTAATACTGATTTTTCCATCTAGCCATAGGGAAAAATACATAGGGGAGTTTTCAGACATTGACTCAGACAGATTCTTGAGATTCGTTATAAGGTGTTATATGAGATTAAAATATTTTTTTTTGTTAAAGATAACAGAAAAGACTAAGTTAATCAATGTTCAAAATCTTCTTGTCATTTCTACCTTGGAAAACAGGACTGGGTACTAGGGACTTCTGACCACATCCTCTGGTGGGAGAGAAATTTCTTCAACAGACCTTCTGCAGCATGGTAGTCTCCAAACCAGTAACCCTTATAACTCCTCCACCCTGCTGTGAGCTGTCTGAGGGATCTGTGTCACTGCAGATCCATTGCATTTATCCTTGTTTCTCTGAAGGACCTCCCCATCCCACCCAGCAAGTGCTGCAGCCCCATGACACAGGGATTAACAGCCCTGTGTAGTCAACCTTGAACTGGTCAGGCAGTTGGATTAGATGATCGTTGTAGGTCCCTTCCAATTGAAATTATTCTATTCTAGTCTAGTCTAGTCTAGTCTATTTTAACATTTATCATCCTGAAGCAGAACAACAGTGCACATGTGCAACGGGACGTGCAGGCGTGGAGCCTGCTGTGCAAGTCAGCTGGTCAGAAATGGGTCTGTGCATGCTCCTGCAGGGGACGTGGAAGGCTTGCTGTCCCTCTGACACTGGGACACCCCCAGAGGAAGGGCCTCTGAGCTAAACAGAACTGAAGTTTTGAAGAACTAGTTATTAGTTACCTGATATTTTGGCAGGCTCAAGTTATTCATCTCTCTGCAGCCTGCTCAGGCTCACTGAGGGAAGGAGGGGAAAAGCTCTCACAAGAGAGATATTTGAAGTGAGAAAGGGGGAAAAAAAGGTTAAAATTGTTTCCTCCAACAAAAGAGTCAGGTGGAAAGTGTCCTGTTTAAGCTATTTTATTGCACACAGATGGTCACAGGTTTGGTTTAAGGGTTAGCTAACAGAAGTGTTATATTTGTTATGAATACACTGGCAAATGAAAGTGTAATAATACAGGCCAAGATTGGCAAGAGTGAAATCTCATTCCTCTACAGGTGTGGTACCACAAGAAAAATGTGCTGCATCTAGGTAGAAGGGGAGCAAAGGAAAATAGTGAAAAACAAAACCTCTGTGATACTATTCAAGCCAAATTCACATAAGAAGGAGCAGCCAAGTTTAGCTTCATAAAACCAGAAGGTGATGAGAAATGTTTTTTTCTTCTTGACATAAATTCTCAGGGCAATGTGGAATATTTCAGGCTTTTGCCCTCTGACAGTCTTACAACCAGCTGCAAAGGACTGTGCCCACACCTCCTGCTTATACAGTTTCTACCTTATCTTTGCCAGAAGCTGCCAAAGGACAAAATCCTTATTAAAAAGCAAACCTCATCTTTGTCAACAAAACCAAATTTAAAAACTTGGCAGTTAAGCAGTCTTGTCATAGATATGTGTGTGTGTGTACATACACCTGGGTACATTTATATATAGACACACACCTGCAGTAAGAACCACATGTACGAACAACATGGGGCACTAAGCTTATTTTTAAAAGAAATGTAACAAAAAGACAAAATCCCTAGCCCATCTATTTCTGTGTTTCTCAGCAAGGCCAAGTTGCATACATCATACCCTCACCCTGTCTCTACCCCTGTGGCCAACAGCTCGCTTCCATGATGCTGATTTTAGAGTTGGCTTTCACAATGGCACTAAACACTTAACAGGTGTCCACTGGGTAGCTGTAACTTGTGAGGAACTTAAGGAAAGTGAGTGCTGGAGGGAGCCTGTCTGTTCCTGCAAGCAGCACAGCTGGGATGGTGGGTGAGGGAGCTGAGTTTGGGGAGCACCGTCACCCAGAGATATGGGGAGGAGAAAGAGGTGGTTGTGAGGCCATGGAGGAGGGATGCACCTGTGCAGCTATTCAGGTTTGGGCCCCACAGTGGGGAGTCAGTGGATGCCCCCTCTGTTCTCTCATCACCAGACAAACTTAAGGTATTGCATGTCCTGGAAAGGCTCCAAAAGCTGTAATGAGAACTCTACTTGTTATCTTAAGGCTTGTCCCTTTTGAAGGTGGCTTACACATCCAGATGCTCTGTACAACAAAGCCACAATTGCAGAGTTACTATCTTTGCAACTTTGCAAAGCATTGCTTTCTTGTCATAAGAAATAACATTTCTATTTTGGGCTCCTAAACCATATGAAAGTTTCGAAATAGCACCATAGTTAAATGCACCTAGTAAGCATTAAAAAGAAAAATAGAACATGCATAGATATAGAAACTAATACAAGTGCAGACAGCCTCATGCTTTAGTTTTGCTAACATATTATAAAAAATGGAAAGGACATGAAAACAAAGTGGTGTTTGAGCATTGCTGCAAGGTCAAGTTATTATGAATTACAATTTATTTAATATGGCCAAAGACAACTATTCAGATCAGATTATTCAGAGGTGTATACTGTTCTACACCTTCCAAAACCTGCTGATTACAAACACACCTCACCCTCTGTTGTTTCAGTTGAGAGACCTGCAGGAAAGTGTCATATGCATCTGTGATTAGAATTAAGCTTTCAGAAATGAGTGAGCAGTTACTTTTGATCTAACACCAGTATGTATTGGGTTGCAGACTTATCTCACTAGAGAGATTCATATCTTGAAACTGTATTTGGACCTTATCTTAAAAAGAGCTTTTTTCCTAAGCTTTATTAATCTACTGCAGACTTACAGAAAAGCTTCTCACTCCACCTACGTTTAAAGTGGGGTTTCAAATTGCATTTGCTATGGCAGATGAGAGGTAGGACATTCTTGCTCATAATGACATTTTCTCTCTTTAGTAGCTATGGAAAGGGAAAATACAACTAGGGCTAAGAAGACTTACTGGTTCGATGAAGGATACAGACTTAGTCTATAGCAATAAAATAGTGACCCTAGGGAAGCAACTGACCAACTCTTCCAAATTTAAAGGTTCAGAATTAAGTGACACTTAATAGTATCTAGTGCAAGCGATGAATATCAGGCACTAACCATTTTAAATTTTCAGAGAAGGCATCTGGTGTGTTCAAAAGGGGCTTGCCGTTTCTTCCTTCTTTTTTCTTGTATGGACATAACTTGAGCAACCACAAGTAGACCTTGTTTCTTTTAGAAACTGTCCCTGATCTTTCAAAGATTTCGGGAAGGAATCTGAAAGGGAGATGATCTGAAAAGGGTCTTATTCTCTGGGGGAGCAAATGTCATCCCCACAAAATAAGTCCCCTGTGATTCCTCATCTCATTTAACATCCTTCAATGAGCTTATACTCAAACTTGGATAAAACTGGACCAGAACCCCATGATGGAGATAAAGTCTCAGGGAAAGTTTAATTCATAAGAATTATCTCATAAAGTTACGTCAGACTAACATAAGAATGATGAGCCAAGCTTGGATGTTTTAGCAATAGCCACATAACAATGAATATTACATACCTTTAAGAGTCCATTTTTTTTATAAGACATGTTTCAGAGTTCCTGGTATTTGATTTCTCAACAGCACTTAAAACCAAGTCCAAACTAATTCAGTGATTTTAAAATGTCTGCCAACTAGGGAATGTTCCTTCTCATTTTGTGGCAGTCTGCCCCACCAATAGCTCACTTCTTCCAGCCTGATCCAGATGTTTTGCCTTGTGCCAGTATTTAAAATTGACATGAGATTCTGGACGTACAACTGCCACTTGCTGCTTGCTAAACTTTTGGAAAAAATACACTACTTCAGCAACTCTGATTTCAAAAATCAGTGGGAAGCCACGGTAGAAAGTACTGTAAGTCCACAGAGAATATGGCATTTAGCATCCAGCCAGTCCATTCAGTTGATCAGAACAGGTGTGTTTTGGGAGCATTATTAAATACGACATTGCTCCAAAAAGAAATAAATATTCAGGACTCTCTAGATATGCAGACAGAACCTGCTGCCATCCCAAGAACAGTGAATTGTTGAGTCAGAGTCCACAGGTAAATGGATTCAGAGAGGGGTGATGTTTTAAAAAATGCACTGGCCTAATATTCACCAAGGGTCCAGTGCCTGCCTTAGCTGTACCAACACATGTGCCTTCCAAATTTTCTACTATTCAGGAATGGAAAACCCTGGAGGGAAAACATTTCCGAGTGATAATAATAACCCTGTCAGGCTGTGGAGCCAGTTGTTCTTCTTATGATTACCCAGTTACCCTCATTTATTTTCCCAGATGGATTTGATGCCTGCATTATGTGATCCTGTTGTCTGATATGAACTGTGTTTGAAACAAGGGTTCTGTGACTTGGAGAAAGAAATTGAGCAGGTGCTATAAAATCTGGTCTTTACGTGGTAATCAGTGCAGAGACAAAAAGACCTGTTCAGCAGTTAGAGTCAACTGCTGTGGCTGTAATAGGTTCAGAAACATACCAAGGCCCCTATACCCTTCAAGTCCTTAGAGCCAAGACTGACATCTAATGTGACCACTTAGAAGGAAGCAGCTCATGAAGTGACTCTTTCTTTACTGTCCTTAATAAAGACCACCAAAACAACCTGTTGCTGCTTACAACTTCTGATTATTGCCAGCATGGCTCAGAGATAGAGTTGTTGATAATTAACATCTGACCCACACTGGTAATGATCAGAAGATGCTGGGGTTTTTTTCACAGGTTTGTGTCTTGTGAACAGGTACAGGTAGGTCTCGTGGTGGAAGTCACTTGCGTTTCTTAGTATGTGTTCCTAAAGCACTTTGTTAACCAAAGCTGTCAGCCAAAGCTGTACCTAAGCATAACTTTAAAGTTGGGTTTTGTAAAATAAAGATCTAAATAACCACTGTCTTTCACCAGCTACACTCGACACTCATGTAGGCATGAAGGCGAGTTTACCCATGAAGAATGAAACTGCACTCAAATGCTGCTTGCTTTAGAGACATTCGCGCTCTCACTGTAAGTGACATATAGATAACACCTTGTTAAACTGTAGTGTTAAACCACCTGCATTTTCTGCACTGCTGCCTTTAAGGAAATGCAGCACTCATATTTGAGTGGCTTAATCTATGCTGCTACTTTGAGAACAGACCACAAAAAGGATTGTTTTATAGTGGTTTTTTAAAACAGTATAATTTCTTAGTAACCAAATTTCAAATGTTGAACCGCAACCCACAGTTAATTAAACTGGGTCAAGTATAATTTTTTTTTTTAGACAAGAAATAACCATGCTTCACTTCAGCAAACCATGTCCTGTGTAAGTACAGTATCTCTCTCTTCCATCTGTCTCAGGGTTTTATCCTCCAACCGATCATGATGGTATCTGAATACCTTCAGAGTAAAAATATGCTGCAGCAGCAAACACCTGGACACCCAATGCATTAAGAGGTCTTCTTGGAATCTCTGCAACTTCTTTTAGGGAAAACCTCAGTTTAGGAAGTGTATGCGTTTGTGCAGGTGTGTGTGCATGTGTGTGCAAAGGGGCATCAGCATATTTTTTTAATTTTTATTGCAAAACTCCCACCTCAGCATTTTGGGGTGTTTGGTTGTTTGTTTCCTTTTTAACAACTGGTTTCTGGACGTAAGTTTTAAAGTTATGTCAAAACCCTTCTTCTAAAGATGTACAGAGGGGTTTCACCCAATTAGCTCTGCAAGTTTTGATCAAAAATGCTTCTTCCATAGCTTCCAGTCACTTTCACCTGGACTTTGGTGTTCTCTCATGAAGCAGAGTAACACAGCTCTTGTGGTGGCACCTGCACTCTAATTCAGTCTTTGAGAAAGACGGGGATTGACTTGATTATAACTTGGAAATTAGGGTTGTATCATTCAGTTAGCCCTCAGTAATGACTAGGAATCAGTGAAGACACTTCTCCCTGGGTCTCATGAGGAGCCCTAAAACAGGGAGGACAGAGACAACCATGTTTTGTGTTTCAAGATTGTTTCAGCTTTAGCTAGAATAAATCACAGGAATCCAGGAGCAGAGGGAAAATGGCCTGGCTCTCAGGCAGGAAGAAAGACAAAGTTTCATACTGGAATTCAGACAAAAGACACCTGCTGCTGCAGATGTCACCTTGTCATTTGAGGCAGGATTCAAACAGGGTCCTAGCCTTCACAGTACCTTATTAAAAATGGAAAACCACTGATGGAATGAAGCCCAAATTTAGCTTATGCTCTTCACCTGATGGTTGAATTTTCTGTGGACAGTATGGCACCACTACTTATGACAGTAGTTGTGCAGATTAGGTGACTAAGGAAGCATAAGGTATAAGTGTTCACCCTGATGATTATTAGTAAGTTCAAAAGAAAAGGCAAAATTCAAAACAACATACTCTTCTAACGTTCAGTCAATCTTTAATCCAATCAACTGCCAGTCTGCAAGGACTGAATGCTTAGTAATACATTTTGAGAGATTTCCTGGGCAGAACAAGAACCTAGGAGCAATGCCTTTGGACTTGCAGTATGTTCCTGTAATGAAAAGAATAAGCAGATAAATATATATTTATGTTGATTACCCAGGAGATAAAGATGAGTGATTTGAACAGATAAGTGTATTTCAAATCCATTAATATTATTCAAATTTCTTCCAATAGTTTCATGTTAGATCTTGTGTAAATGTTAAGTACCTCTCACCTTATTTAAAGAAGAAATCGTAGTTCCTATCCACAGGGTAAAGTGATCTAGTAAGTATTAGCATTTCCTTTGAGATATCTGAGGAGAAGCAGCAGCTGAATAAGCTCAATATTACAAATGCAGAAATCTTTAATCTAGAGCAGAGTTGTGGAAAGCCTGTGTCCTCCTCCACTCTTCTCTTGGAAAGAACCTCTGTAATAATTAGCAAGTGAAAAGTCTTTGATCAGTAATGCAAAGACTATAAAAAGAACATTCTTTCTGCAAATGAACAAATTGCTAGGAGGGAATACTCAGCGCGCATACATAGGAAATGTGTTTTTTTCTAAAACAAACACCTATTTTATACAGCAATACAGCACTGAGCAGTGTGCAAACTGAAGACCTTAACCAGTGTCAACATTAGAATTGTTGACACCCAGAGCATAAGCAATCCAGATAGCATGCTCATATTATTTAATCATCAAAGCAATCATCAGTAAAATAAGCCTTCCTTCAGTCACATTTATGTTGAAAAAGGAATAGAACCATATGAACAGATACTTCTTGGTTCCCAAATTAGGCAGGGATTTGACTCAAGCTTTTTGGTGGCTAGTCTATGCAGTGCCGGTTTTGTCTACCCAAAGATATGACTTCTATGGTGTGATTTCCTAGCACGCATCTCAAAGTTGACTACAAAAAGGCTGAGACATCTAGAATCATCAGCCACTTTCAGAGACGTTTCTGTGATGTCTAAACAACTTGGTTCCATGACATTTTGTTCATACTTTTCATCATGCCCTTTCTGCTTTACTCTCAGATGTCTTCAGGCAAAAGATTGTTATCTCAGTGGGGTCAGAATGTTTACAGCTATCATCTGGCTGCTCTGCCTGTGAGGGCTGGTTGGTCTCTTTGGTTGTGCCTTCTTAGAGGAATGCTTCAAATCCCATGGCATCCTTTGGAGACAGTCCTGCTCTGTGCAGTGGCTGTCCTGAAGTACTGCTGACAGTGCATGAGGCTGTGATTCACTGTACATGTGTAGATGGATCTCCACTGAATCCACAATGAATCTGCAATGAAACCACAATGAATGGAATACAGTATTCTAAGTTGTAGAGGAATCGACAGTGGTGAATCATCTTATCCCACAACAGATGCCTAAGAGGGGAAATTAATATTCTTTTATGGATACTTATGTACTAATTGTACAGAAATCTAAAGAATTCATACTAGACAGGTAACTCAACAAACGTAGCTGCAATGAAAAAGAACACGTTCAGCCACAGAAGTTGGAAAGTTATATATTCACAGGTTGTAAAGCCAGATAAACCACTGGACTGTCTATCTTGACCTTCTTCTATGTGACCAAGACTTTAATTACCCTTTTTTTCCTCTGAGAAGTTTCTTACTTATCTTTATAGATTCATTTCTCAATTTCATTTTGATAATCTAAGCAGATTTTGTACTCTGATTCTCTCACTCAGAGATGTTCTCCCCATGTTTTGAGTATCTGTCACGGTTCTTTTCTATTTATCAATACCAAAATTGAAGGCATCATATTCATTCTTATCAACATCTCATCTGGAAATAAAACCACTTCCTTTCATTTTATTGCTAATTTTTTCTTTAGAAAATCTCAGGGCTGTGATTTGATTTTCTCTCCATATTATCACATTGGAAACTTATGATGAATTGTCACTTTGTGAACTTCCTTGTTTTTAGTTATCACTTTCCGACATGCAATCATTTCTCTGTAGGTCTGAATTCCTTAGTTTATGTGTAGAGGTTTACACTGGCCGTATTAAAATGCATTTGACTTAAATAGGCCTCCATTATTAAAACCCAATTTGTATATGGCTGCCTGGATTATTTAGTCTGAAATAAATAATCCGGGCATAGGACTGCTTTAGCACCTCCATTAGAAGATAATTCCTTATGGACAATCATATTTTAAACCAGTTCTCTTTCCAGTCAGTGCAATTTACTAGTATTTCACAGAGCTATTTTTTATTTAAAATAGCAAGTGATACTAAGACAAACACTAGGGCTTGCTTAATAGGATTTATTCTCCAAAAACTGACTGGAATTAATCACATTCTAATTTTTAAGGCTTTGTTCATTGACTCCCTTATGAGCTTTTCAATTAGTTTGCTCAGGTATAGAGTTAGCCTCCAGTTACCTCATACACCCTTCTCTGCTGTTTTTCAGTATTAGCACAATATCGACACATTACCAGTGCCCTATTGTAATTCACTAGATTTCTTCAAAATTATTGTCAGTGGAACAAACGTTTGTTCAGACAAGTCCTTTTTGCTTCCTTAGGTACTTATGGACTGGAAACCGCTTCATCATCCTCATGTAGTCAAGTGCACCTTCCCTATTGAATATGACAAATATTTACTGAAGTTTTCCTTTTCTTCATAATTTCTAACCACTTTACTATCTCCATCAACTACATTGCTTGATTTCATATTACTACTTATCCCTTTTGCTGTGCTGAAGTCTTCCAGACTTCTCTTTAGCTTCCCTTCTTCTCTAAATTTTAGTAGCTTTAGTTTGTATTGACTGCTACCTGTTTACCTTTGTCCACTTGTCAAATATATACTTTATTTTTAAAACTCCTTAGAGGAGCATCACTACACCATTGAGCCTGTAAATATCTGAAAATGTTTTGAGATATGATTTTGACATAAATTACATTATCAGGCATGTCACTTTTAAAACAGAGGCCAGTAAAAGTTCTTTTAGCCCAGTGGAAGCCATGAGGATATTTTAGCTGGCTGCACTGCAGCATGCAGCTGATGTAGGATGTTTTTTCCCCCAAAGAGGACAATACTACTCATCAGCCAGGAGCTGGCAGCACTGCATGGACCCATGGCACAGAGTTGCCTTTTAAGTTTTCATGCTGAACCACACTGTATTAGATGAAGTAAGAGAACAGCCTCTGAATGGATGAATGTATATTCTTTTGCCTCTGTGATTTCACTTACACAACCTTCTTTAATAGAGACACTATTTTTCTTAGGAAAGCCTTTTAAATCTGCTCTTGGGTTCGTATTTCAGTTTTCTTGTTGATAAACAGATTAGTAAATGGTGTACTTGATGCCAGTCTGTGGATGTTCCATGCGGAACTAAGCGTATCACTTTGTACTGCACCCATCTTGTTTCACAATCAAATACAGAAAAGCTCCAAAATAAAAGCTCAGAAGGGTTTAAGTGGGCCAATTCATTGAGTCCTGCACATCTGCAGGCTCTCAGGTCCTAGATGTGGCTGGCAGTGGCACTGAGTTCATGCCTTGTCATGGTGCCTTCTGCATGAGAAATAGTGGCAACTTTTCACAGTAAATCCCTTCTCAAGCACTGAGTTCTTCACTATAAAAGTTTGCTGTTCCTGGGCAAATAGAGGTAATTGGCTATAAAGGGTCAGTATCAGAGTTGTCTGACCCTTAAAGAGATGCTGGCAAAGTTACTCAATGCTTTTCTGTAGTTCCTTGAAATCTACTCTTCTCTCCCCAGAAGTACTGTGTGGGCTTCCTCACACCTGAAGAGAGGTGAGTTCTGAGCAGGCACCACTTGGCTTGCTTAACATGTCCTCTAAAAACATGAAGAGAGACAGTGTAGCAAAGAAGAGGCCATACGTCTCTAGGAAAGTCTAGTTTATCCTCCACATTCACATAATTAAGAAAGTGATCTGAGAGACTGAAGAGCAAATTTAACCTTTGGTGTAACACAGCTGTGTTACGCCATCTCCACTTATGTTGGCAGACATAATGCCGAGCCCAATCTCCCCATCTTCAGAGGAGGACTTCAAGACTGAGATGCTTCCTCTGTTTGTCTCCAACAACCCAGCTGTGGAAGGCTCACCTCCATCGGCTTTTCTCTAAAGCACGCTCCTCTCCAAAGCAAGTACCGGGGAGAGAGGCGTATGGCTGGATAGGAGAGTCAGCAAACATTCAAGGTGACTCCACGGTGACTCCCAGGGGGGTTGGCTGCATGGTCAAAAGGGGCAGACCCATAGGAGCAACCAGGGAAGGACACGTGTTTCAGCTTTTTCTCCTGACGGCCAGTGGGATGCATTATAGCACACCCCTACATTGCACAGCACCTCTTCCTCTCACATCCCACCTGAAGGCAGACGGAAAGGGCAGAATACTCTCTGAAGCTCACATCTAGGAATACACAGACAATACAATACACAAGATATAAGACAAGACAATATACAAGATAATTTCTTGTATATCATCTGGCTCAGGTTGAGAGTGTAACCACAAAACCTATGTTGAAAAGGCATGTGATTTTTCCATCCTAAATATATTTAAATATGTAGAAGAGCTAATGGGGGTTCAACATACAATTAAATCTCCATTCACCCAGCACAATTGCCATGCAAGGAAAGCTGAGTGGGGTGGGTTTCTTCTTACCTATACATGGCCTGGTCACCGAAGCTTCTACCATCAAAATAGAAAGAAATAAAAACACTTCTTGAGTTCAGCTCACCTCCTCCTCAAGTAGATCTCTAAAACAAGGTGAGCTGAATCCCAGCGCTTATGGCAGCAGCAATGCATTCATGCTGCAGGGTCACCCACAGGCACTAGTGCAGGGCTTTGCAGCTCTTCAGGCAATGGGCAAAAGCTGACAGCTCACAGGGACAGGGCAAAGGCTCTCCCTGTCTTGGGCTGGGGCTGGGGGCCAGTGAGGAGCTGCCTTGGAGGGTTAATGTCAGCTGAGTGGACTGATTTTGGCAACCTGCTGCTACCAGCTTTTGTCAGTCAGAAGACCTGGAAATACAGTTAAACTATATGAATATAATTAAAACCTCAAGACCTTTCGTGGCAGAAAGGTTCTGTGCTGGAAAAAGAACTGAATGGACAGTGTGTGGGTGAAGTATAAGCATTGCTGGCACTGATGGTTTTTTCTCACCATGTATTGTGCTAGGTGCATCATTCACATTTCTGAACATGGGCATCTGGCTTTCAGACAGAGGTGTCTGGAAACACATGGTGGGACAGGAATTCAGACACTTCCTTCTCTCAGCCAAATTCACTGCTTTCAGGATTAATGGTTTGTGTCATGGCTGCTGGAGTCTCTTGGAAAGAAACTGCAAACAGTGGAAGTTCTGTCCTCCTGGCACTATAAGCCTCCATGACTAGCATTTTGTCATTTTTCAGAGGTAAAACTAGGTTCATTTTTCCTTAAGAAAAACAGGCACTTGGAGTTAAAATACAGCTTGGCCACAGCTTTCTAGTAGGCACCTCACTGCAGTATGCCTGTGCTTGAAATCCATCTTTTTGAGAGGGGAATTTCATTTCTTTCTTTATTGCCAGGATAAACACTTCTGATGTGAGAGTGGTCATTCTGTCTGTGTTATGATACACAAGCAAAATGACCTTTCACCAGGTGGCATCAGTGCCTGACAGGGAAATGGCAAATCAGGGATAACCACTGGCTCCTGTGCCACCTGGAGCTTTCTCACTTCTCTTACAAAATCACAACACTGGGTACTAGATGCAGATTCCTGCAGTCCCAGTGAACAACAAACTTGGGAAGGCACTGTTTCCTATTACATGCTAAGACTTTTCTGCCTGTTGTTTTTTTTTTTTTTCTTTAGCACTGGCAGCAAAGCTTTTGGAAATTTTTTAAAGAAAGGGATTCGCCTCCTGTGAAAGGTGGATTATTTCCTCACTTGTTAATATGCACTGCCCTCTTGTGATGAAATATATTTAACGTGTTCTGTAAATGTTCCCTTCCTGTTTTCCCTTTTTGTAGTTTCATGTTTGTTTTTTTTTTTTTTTTGTTTGGGTTCCTTCTCCAGACCCTGGGGTTTTCTTTAAGGTTTTTTTTTCCTAAGGCAGAAATAACTCTTCTTAACATTAGAAGGATGAAAGAAAAGCAGCAAAAAGCTTGATCAAAATATTCTTATCTGATATTTCATTCTTTCATACAAGAATCAGATGGATATGTAGGCAACAATTACTCTAGTGAAAAATGTAGACTTGAAAGGATGAGGAAAATATTTAGCAGTTCATTGAAAAGGGAGTATTTGAAGAAAGAGGTCCAATGTGCAGCAACATACTTAGTTGCATAATCACCGTCATAACAGCCTGATGAACTAGCTAAAATCTCCCGTGTCATGGCAAGGGAAAGCTACTTAGCACTTTAAACCTGACCTGAAAAACTAAAGAGAAGAGAAAGCCACTTCCCAAAGCTAAGCAGGCAGGCAAAGCCACTCACGGCTTGAATGTGATGGATGAAAAGCCGTCGCTGCCTGGGAAGGGAGGGAAGAAGGAAGAGAAACCCTTCAGAAGCAGGAAAAAAGGCACCTCACCGCCCCAGCAGGTGAGGTGGTGACACAGAGGAAAGCCCAAAGAGAGCTTGTGGGTAAAGTACTGGCTGGAAAAGTGTTGCCTCTTCCTGTGTTTTGGCAATGTGCATCAAAGATACCCAGCTGTAATCCTTTTGTCCTCTGAATGGAAACAACACACAGGGTCTGCAACTGACTCCTCCCTGCTGACTGTGTTGTCTTAGCCACACATCTATAAATGAATTTGTGGCATTCATTTCCTGAAATTAGCTACCAGATAGGTGGGAAATTTTCCAAACACAGCTTGCTTTATACAGTGTCCTCAAGTTAGTGATGAGCTTGGTTTTCTTTGCTCCAGTATTTCCACTTTGTGTTTTTCATAACTGATGTTGTGGCCCCCACTGAAAGACCAAGCATCTTCTAAACAGGTTACCATGCTTTTGAGCTCTGGGGAGAATTTTCTGAATTAAAGGATCAAAGGACAATTACTAGGTAGTTTTGTCAGAAGCTGTATGATTGAAGGGAGATTTTCAGGTAAGTTAGCTGTTATGTCCAAAAGAAGAAATGAATGTTATTACAATTTAGGATGGATAATTCAATAATTATATCCCAGGCTGGGATCTTGAAAGGTTCCTTGTAGTCCGGAGCCCTGATGCACCACTGGCAGCACTTTCAGATTAACTTCTGTGACTATTTAAACTTTGCTCTAATACCAAATAAGAAAAGCTGAACAGTTTAAAAAACCCCAACAATCAATATTTATAGGAAGCAACTAAATAAAACTGGTGAACGTATAACAGAAGAAATTTAGCTTCAGGCTTACAAAAAAGTAGTATATAGGTGCAAAGTCAAAAGTCAGGATTTTCAGAATAAAAGTCATCTCTGTCACATGCTTCAACCTATCCATGCTCATGGAGTACGAAATAGTCTTCAGTTATGGGATTATATACTTAGTAACTCCACAGTGAGTAAAAAAACCCAGTATGTGATCATGTAATTAAAGACAACACTATGCGTGACATGCTAATGGGAGAAGAAAGGCGAGAAATTAAAAAAATAAAGCTGACAGAAAAACTAAATCCTGGCCATTTCTAATTTCTGATTGCTGGGCTTTACAAACCTTTAAGGTTTTTTGAGATTATGTTAATGCAGTTCTTCCCTCTATATAAGAAACAAACAAAAAATAATACAAAGAAAATTAATTGGCTTCCCTAGGTTGAGATTTTGTGACCTTAAATTACAAATCTGATTTTCTGTCCCCACTGCAAATCATAAGACAGCAGAACTCATCATAAAAACCCAGATTTTTTTTTATTTTGTAATGGCAAAGTAGGGATTATTTTTCCTGCCCTTATTTTTGATATTAGCAAATCACATTAGTCAGAATATTCAAGTACATAGATTCCAAGGCAACCATCCCACCCAGAAAAACTGCAAGAAACTGTAGCAGTGATTCTCTGAGGGGAAGTATCAGGTACCACAAATGGCGATCCATCTGTCTACCATCAAGTATAAGCAAAGGATTCAGTGATAATCTGCATGTGTCTATGCTCGAAGATGATCCACTTGAATGCTTAGTTTAACCCAAGTTTTCCAAAGCCAGAAGAATATTATTGTCCTGCCCATTCCCTTAGATGCTGCAGGACTCAAAATAGACTGGTCAGTGCCAAGGAATATGGAAAGGAGCATCGATCCTGAAGCACCTCAGTGCCATCTGTTCCAGATGTGCTCCAGCAATCGTCCTGCTGGGTTACAGCCTGGGTACAGGGGCATGAACTTTCAAGAAAATGGCAGTTAGCTGACTGCACTCAGTATTTTTCTCTTCAGGTTTCCTTTTTGTTGAGGCATTTCTCCTCCCTCTTTTCTGCCATTTCTGGGAAAAAAAAACCACCTCTCAACAGAAAAATAGGGAAGAGACCTATACAGCCAAGAACCTATGGCCTGCATATTTCCATCCCTCCTACCAGCTGTTATCTTAGGGGTTGTCCAGGTCCAGAGCATCCTCACTGTCCCGAGGAATGCATTTAAGATAAGCCTGGGAGATTTGCTATGTGCTTGGCCCCTTGAATCTCTGATCTTCTGGGACTAGATATCCTTGAAATGGGAGCATGGATCCAGGCTGAGACAAGAATATTCTACTGCATAAGGTGGGCATAACTGAAGAGAGGCAACATATACCGCTTGTGCTATGAAGACCTAGAAGTGAGTAAATGGCAAATGCTGTGGAGGTTCAATCCAGAAAAATGTTCAAGAAATATTTTAACTGCATGTGAACTTTGTACTGTTGAATCTGGAGACCTGACCCAGGGTGGTGATGAGAACAATCTTGCTTTAGAAATTTCTGGTACTTCCTGCTTTCAGCAGTGCTGATAGACTTTCTGAGGTATTTTGGCACATCAGCAGCTTAGGGTGAAGTGAATGACCCCAGCTTTTCCACAAAATCCACATCAAAACTGAACTGAAGCAAGATTAAAATAGCTATGTGTGTTTTCCTCCCCAGTTTTCTAGGCAAATTGCAAACTAAAACACTCAAACTAGTGAAAGCTCAAAATCTCATTTTCATGAGGTTCTCTGAAGTGGGAGAAAAACAAAACATAAACAAGAAATTCCCATTCAAAAAGCCACGCATCTGGGGAGCTGACCATCAGGAAGCGCATTGGTGCAAGAAGAGCAAGAGTAAGCTGCCCCTTTCCTAGTTTGCCCAACTTCTGGACTGTCACCAGGCTGGGGCTGGCAACCCTGGGCTTGCCGCCACCTCCCAGACTCATTGCAAGGCAGGTAGAGCTGGCTGGCAGCCAGATCTCTGTGCGGGGAACTGAGCAGGGGGAGCAGCTTTCCCACAGGCACAGGCGTGCTTGCACATCCCCTCACCCTGCCTCCCTTCAGGGAGCTGCCTCCCACCCCAAAACCTGGGGATGCCGTGCTGCCATGGGGAGGAGATCTTGGGAGAGGTCGCCTGTGCCAGCTCAGAAACAGCCCCATGGGCATGTGGTGGGGCAGCTAGTGCTTCCATTTTAATTTATCTGACAGCTTATAAAACAAACCTGCATATTTGGAGAGAAATAATTCCAAGAGAAAATTCCCAACCAGCCCAATCAGGGGCTGCTCTTGGTGTAAATTCAGCCTGGGAACGGAGAAGTAGGGCCAGGCATTTCCCTTTCCACCACTGGTTTGTAAGACTCCCAGTGGCTTTTTTCAGTGCCAGTCTTAGTGCCACCTTGGTATCGCTACAGTCAGCAGAGTCTGTGACTGATAAAATGGGAAAATACCATTTCTTTCTGTAGTGTCAGCTAGGAAACACTGATTTCTTCCCCATTAATTTTTGATGGCTTGGTAAGAAGACATGTCTCTTAACAGCCTGGCCGAGTTCATTATCTGGAGCAAACCCATGGTGAGGCAGGGCTGCCCTGTGCCAAGCATGGGTCTGCCCTAATTACCCTGGCAGATGTCGGCCTGCAGGAAGAGCTGGGCAGTAATTATGGCCCTGAAAAGAACACGCATGTGCTGAAGGTGTTGAACTGGCCACCATCCTCTCTCTGTTTTGTCTTTTTGTGGGTCACTGTTTAAAATTCACAAAACACAGATAAATTTTTTTTTTGTAAATTAGAATTTCATGTCATTTAGCAGCTTGATGAATAAAAAGAATGAAAAATCATCTTCCAAAAGCACAGAAAGCAGAAAAACAACATCCCAGCTTCAGTCCAAATTCAGGTTTTGATTAACAGAAACACTCTGTCTAGCAAAAATGGAGAGATACACCTGGAATCTGGTGGGGCTGGTGGCTCTGTGCTGCTCCTCAGTCTTTTTGCTGGCCAGGCACAAGCCCTGTGACCCTGGGCACTTGCCTGCATGCACTCGTGCCAGCCTTGGCACTCAGGAAGAGGAGGTCATGTTTATTCCAACATCTGCATAACTTGGTCTGCTCTTAAACCCTACTCCCACCCTCACTGGGCTGCGATGCAAGCCTGGGGCTGGGCACAGCCTCAGCAGTGGGATGGACTGGTGGCCTCCAGGATCTGTTCCTGTCCTGTGTCCCAGGGTGTTAGGTCTCAGTCACCTGTCAGCACTGCCTCATGCTGTGGTGGGTGCAATGGAGGAGCATGGACTGTGGACCCCCTGCTTGGCACAGCAGAAGGTCTGGCTGCTGTCGTGGGACTATTGGCTTCCCTTGCCACCTCAGCCCACCGCTTTCTGCGGGGACGTGTACATGTTTCGGGGTCGACCACGCCACCCACTAGCACATGGACAAGCACCCAAGAGCAAAGTGAGTGTGGGGGTTGAGTCATTGCATGGAGTTTCTAGCAAAACTTTTTTGTGGTCGGGGGTATGATGACAGTAACACAGCCCCTGGGGCTTTTCTGATGGACTCCCCTCTCTGGATTTGTGGGCAGAGGGATGTACACATGGTGCCTTTCCCACAACAGCCCCCGCATCAGCCCCCTCCACTCTCCCTCAGCCCAGCCCCCATAGTGTTCTCATCAGCCTTTTCTGGGGCTGCCTGGCTCCACCATTCCCAGTGCGCAGAGAGCGATAAATATTTCCTGAAACAGCCTTTCCTTTGCGCATTGCAGCGAGATTTTTGAAGGCATGTGATCTTTTCTGAAGCATTTTTCTCCTCCTGTGATGAGAAGGGGTGGGGTGATGGAGGGGGTTGCTCACGCCTCTTCCGTCACCTTTCCATTTTTTAACATTGCGTGTGTTTCCCGGGCTTATCGTCATTTTCCTATGAGTAAGCTCTTACCACACGCATCCGACATTTTCTGCTCAATGTTTGGGCCTAGTGCAGGAAAGGGGCGCTGAGGCATTTGGTAACAAGTGGGTACAGTGGTGGGAAGGTGTGAGAGATGGTTTCTAAAAGCTGTAGTGCCTGAACTTCCAGGTACTTTGTACACCCAAAGCAAGAGGGTTAAAGTGAGAAACCTCTGCCAGCCCCAGTCCACTCTTACGAGTACTGCACCACACTTCATGCTCTATTCACATAAACCCACGTGTCAAATGATAAGATGAGCTTACCCCATCCCTACATAATACCTTCCACTTATTAAGCACTTTAAACGTGACATGGTTTTTACACAGTATATTATTCCAAAAGCCATGAGCAATCTTTCTTAAAAATAGCTGCCTACAGTCAATCCAGGAGCACGTGTTGAGGACACCACACACTTCTCAGTACCCAGTTTCACTAGGTGGTAGTATCAGCTGTGATGACCTCTTGCTGCTTGCTCTGCTGCTACAACCCAATGCAATACCCCCAAGGGAGATGGAGAGGTTGCAAGCTGTAGCACTTCATATATAAAATTTTTAAAATTCTTCCCGCTAAGAGGACAGTTTTTGCACTAGCAGGGAGGATGCACTTGGGCTATCACTGAGAAAAGTGAGGAATCAGAGAGTGACAACAGCACTTTCTGAAGCAGGTCAGTCATATCCTGACCCAAGCTGCTGTATTTTAGAGATTTTTCTACCAAAGCTGTAGCTGGGAATGAGCTGAAACCTCACTGAGCGAAGCCACACTCCCAACCAGCAATGAACAGCTTTCTGCTCCTGAAGTCACCTAACGGAAATGAACAGGAGGGTGCCCAGAGTGCGTTTTTACTGGGAAAAAGCTTGCTCTCAGCTGACATTGATTTTCCATGCAGGCTGCCCTTCCCTGCAGGCAAAGTCAGTGGGGCAGGTGGGTGCTGAGGTGTGGGCTCACTTGCTAAGTCTACATGTAGAAGACAGAGTTGTTTATACTCCCCAACTTCATTTTTTTCTTTGTGCATTTTTGTGTAAAGGAGCAATGAGCATCTCTGTCCATGTCAATAGGGATAAACAAGCCCCATTAATAAAAAATAAAACAAGAAGAGCTGTTTTGTTGTCAGCTATATTTATACATTTTATGCTACCCTAATGCATTAGGGGAAAAATAATAGTGATGTATATTTCAAACACAAAATAGTGGCAATTTTATGGGCACCCATGCTGCTATTTCAAATAAGCAAAACAAATTTCAAACAAAAACCAACAACAAGCTGGTTAAATAAGTAGACAACAATCTTACCCACTAACAGGCACTCTACCAGGCAGTGATGGTCACCCAAGGGTAGCCCAGTTGCCTTCAAGGGGACATCATATGTGCAGTCAGCAAGATTTCCCATTAAAAGCCTCATTCAAGACCGGATTTGACTATCCCTGTGCTCTGCCAGAAGCAGACAGATTATCTGTGGAGTAAAATACTGGCAGGTATAAGCAGGAGCTGATGAACCTGGCTCTTGCATCTTTATGAATCAGGGCAGATTCTGCCTTATGTGCTGAAGTGAAGGACTCCTACACTCCGTAAGTGTCAGGGTGTCTCATGCTTCTTCAGTTCTGGATAAAGATACCATTGACCATTGATAAGGGTAGAAATGGGTCTCCATGAACTTCTGAATAAGGTAATGTAATAACAAAAATTGGTTTAGGGAAAATAGTAGAGAGTGTCCTGCTGAGACTATATATGAAAGTCATCGAAGACTGCACTGTTAGACCTTCACTTACACACTGCTACAGGCTTGATGACCTCTAGACTGTGAAAGGGAAAAGAAAAAAAATCAGAATAGAAAGTCTTTGAGGCACAATATAATAATTTAAAGTCTATTTTAACATTAATTTTGGCCAGAAAGAAACCATCAAGTGAGGCTTCTGTAATAGTTTTGCAAACAATGACTATATCAACCACTTCTTAGATCATTAATAAATCATGGCAAATAAATCACTATGAATCTGTTAGGTGTGTGATGAATCTTTGAGGAAACAGGATTATCTTCATTGGATACATTTAGGTTAAGAGAGCACAAGCAAGATTTGCCTTTAGTTTGCTTAGACTTTACTAAGTTACCTTCATAAATCTTGACAACTTTCCCTGTCCACGTATATTCAACACAAGAATGCATAAAGGAACAAGAGTCAGGGGAGGTCAGCTCAAGGGTCTACCTGGAGAGCCTGTGAAAGTAGCCATCAGCAGGAGCTTGCCCTTGAGTGCAGAAAGCACAGAAAAAACCTCATTTAGCCTCCAGTGGTCAGGGACATGGACTCCCGCTGAGCCAGGGCTGCAACCTGGCAGTCACATATGGGACCAAGCCTCTGTGAGTTCATCTTGCCCTAGAGCAACGTCTTTGCACTCGTGTCTCCCACAGCATCTGGTGGCAGGGATAAAAACCCTACCCCTTGCTTTGCACCACTCATGTTCACAGGTCTCTGCCATGCCTGTTGTTTTTCCAGACGGGAGGCTCTGAGACTTCAGCTCTCCAACAGCGTAAGCCACCCTGCACCTCTGTAGGAATCTTCCAATCGTCCTTTTAATTTTGGCTTGGGTTTTTTGTGAGATGGCATTACCGGAGCTGCACAAATTATTTGAGGTACACGTACACCATGGATTTATTCACTGGCAAAACGACGAGTACCATTTTGTGATCTACACTTTTCTTAAGAAGTCTTAACATTCAATTTGCCTTTTAACAGATCCTGAGTACTGACAGAAATTTTCAGAGAACTTTCCACAGTGATGTCAAAGCCGCTTTCCTCAGCAGTTAGCAGTTCAGGCCTGTCATCTTGTGCATCTTTTTTGTCCGAAGTACGTTGTTCTATGCTTATCAGCCTTTTTGTATTGTTTATCAGTTTATCAGCTTTTTTGCATATTATCCTGTCACTTGACACCACAAAATATTTTTGCAGGTCTTCAAAATTAGCTTCATGTTTAAGTACCCTGAATAATTTGGTGTCATCTGCAACTTTTGCCACCCACTATCCCCTTCACTCTCCAGATCACTCTGCATTTCAGAAGCCTGTGGAGTCCCACAGATGGGACCATTTCCTAATGGTCTTTCCATTATGAAAAATAAACTCTCTACCTCCCGCCCCTAATTTTTGAAATTCTGGGAGTCCAGTTTTTAGCACGGGGTATGGGTTTGAGGGCAGTGTCTGGGCCACCTTAATGTGTGGTGCAACCCTGCTGAGAGGGAATTGGCCTGGTGCCTGTGGGCACAGTGAAATGGCTGACTGATTTTTCAGGCAGCTTTGAAAAGCCCAGTGGTTATGTTTGAATTGTGCATGGTGAATATGACTGCAGAGACATGCATTTAGAAAGTCAGGCAGCCTGGTGTGCAGCCATCCCACAGCTGGGAGAAACCCACTTCTGCTCCACCACGAAGACGTACACACATGTGTGCACATGTTGGTATGTGCAGGGTACAGAGTCATTGCTCTGATTTTGAACAGAGATCTTGAGCATTGGAAAAATACCTTATCTGAAGTGTTGGGCTGCATGTTTAAGCAGCAGATTTGCCTGAGTCAGCACAGCAGCGTCGAGTCTTTCATGCACAGCTAAGCAGTTTCTTCTGGTTGCAGATCAATTCTGCTCACCTTCCGCAGGCACTGGTGATTTCTATCACTTGTTCTCAGGGCCATGGAGAAGATTTAGGCTTTATTTTTCTTCCTTCTGTTTGATTCAGTGCTTGTCTGTTTCTCAGGAAGATCCCTGTAAAAATGAGGACTTGCAGTTTGAGTTAGTGACACTTCTGTTTGAGTCTTATTTTGTAAAAAACAGACTTTCTTTGCAAAACGCAGAGGGAAACCTGTATAAAAAACAGGAAGTGCCCTCAGACTACTCCACCTGCTTGCTCAGCTCACCAAAGCCTGATGGCAACAGCCAGAGGAGGCCTAGGGCTGACTCAGGTCCCCCTGTGCTGGTTGCTGTCCAAAGACAAAAGTGGTTGTGTCCTGCCCTTAGGGAGTCTACAGGAGAGGAGACCCATGAGAGGGAAAGGTACAAAGTGGCAGAAAGTCCCCACGCTGTTCCAAGAGTGGCCTCGATCTTCAGATGGTTCTTCGAATGCAGCATAAAGCAAAGCTGCCCTCATAGATTGCAGTATGCACAAACCACAATCAGCTGTGGATTTAATGCTGTGTTAGCACAATGGAGCAGAGCAGGGCACACCCTGGTGGGATGTAACCTGCTGGTGGCCTCACAGCTGTCTGTGAGGTCTCCATGCAGGCAGGAGGCTGAGGACATGAGCGTGAGCTGCTTATTAGAGATCATGAGAGTTTTGTGGACACACTTGATCTGGGCTAGATGAGAAGCAGCCCTCTCTAGGCATCTTGGAATAAACACTAATGGCTTTATTGCCTGGTGCTGGAAGATGGTTAGTACTGGGTGGTAACTCCTGTGCTCTCCGCAGTTTATCTCCCTGCTCAGTGCCTGCACAGATGTTTTCTCTGTAATGATGCTCTTTGGGCCTCATTTGCTGAGGTTCTCAGTGCCTTCATGTCCTCTGACTTCAGTGCTTGGTACCTTTGGAAAAACAAATCATGCATAACATTTTGACTGTCTTATAGGTAACATAAACTTTGTCATGCAGAAAATTTCACTCCTCCATCTTTCCACACCAACCGACACTGATCACTGTACCCCAAGACAAGACCTGGCTTAGCCTTGGGGGTACGTGGACAGCTCTTGCTGCTCATAGCTCTGCAGGGAATGCAGAGCATGTCACAGGGCACAGGTCTGCTCCGCTGCTTCCTTTAGGAAAAAAAACTCTGTTGCTGGAGACCTCCATTCAGTTTTTGTTTCATGCTTACATTTTGAAAAAGGAATTGGAAATACTGATTGCAGCCACTGGTAGATAATTTAAAGTGTGAGCTGCAACATTACAGATTCACAGAATCATAGAGTGGTAGACGTTGGAAGGGACCTCTGGAGATCATCTTGTCCAACCCCCCTACTTGAGCAGGCACATGTAGAGCAGGGGGCACAGGACCATGTCCAGGCAGGTTTTGAATGTCTCCAGGGAAGGAGACTCCACAACCTCCCTGGGCAGCCTGTTCCACTGCTCTGTCACCCTCACAGGAAAGAAGCTTCTTTACACTTCTTATGTTCCCACTTGTGCCTATTGACCCTTGTCTTGTCAGTGGGCACCACTGAAAATCAGAGTCCAGACCCATCATCTTGACACCCACCCTCCAGATATTTATAGGTATTGATAAGATCCCCCCTCAGTCTTCTCTTCTCCAGGCTAAACAAACCCAAGTCTCTCAGCCTTTCCTTGTAAGGGAGATGCTCCAGTCTCCTGATCTTCTTGGTAGCTCTCCACTGGGCTCTCTCCAGTACTTCCCTGTTCTTCTTAAACTGGGGGGGCCCAGAACTGGGCACAGTACTCCAAATGTGGTCTCACTAGGGCAGAGTAGAGGGGGAGGATAACCTCCCTCCACCTGCTGGCCACACTCCTCTTAATGAAGCCCAGAATACATAATATATATGTTAATATATATTAGTATGTTATTTATTTAATATATTTTAGATGTGTATATATGTGTCTATATTTATATACGTACTTATTATTTTGAAGTCCCACAACTTCACTAGCTTTGATTCGATAGCCTAACAGATCTTTCTAACATTGGTTTAACTGGAATTTATTAACAATTATTAGTGCTGGTAAGTTAAATAAGAAGCTGATTTAACTAGGGCAGGGCTCCCATTAGCTTTTTACTTGCATTTTCAACCCTGTTAAGCATTGCAGATATAGTTAAATCAATTGTCACCATCTGTCCAGATGCCTATTTTCAGTTGCCTATCAGTAGAACCTAATCTCAGTTCATGCAAGCAAGTTTGTCAGCAGTTCGCTGATGATACCAAGCTGGGAGGAGTTGCTGATGCACCAGAAGGCTGTGCTGCCATCCAACAAGGCCTGGACAGGCTGGAGAGCTGGGCCGAGGGAAACCTCATGAAATTCAACAAAAGCAAGTGCAAGGTCCTGCACCTGGGGAGGAACAACCCCATGCACTGGGACAGGCTGGGGGCTGACCTGCTGGAAAGTGGCTCCACTGAGAATGACCTTGGAGTGCTGGTGGGCAGCAAGTTGACCATGAGCCAACAATGTGGCCTTGTGGCCAAGAAGGCCAACGGTATCCTGGGGTGCATTAAAAGGAGTGTGGCCAGCAGGTGGAGGGAGGTTATCCTCCCCCTCTACTCTGCCCTAGTGAGACCACATCTGGAGTGTCCAGTTTTGGGTCCCCCAGTTTAAGGAGGACAGGGAACTGCTTGAACAAGTCCAGCAGAGAGCTACCAAGATGATCAGGGGACTGGAGCATCTCCCATATGAGGAAAGGCTGAGAGACTTGGGTTTGTTTAGCCTGGAGAAGAGAAGACTGAGGGGGGATCTCATCAATACCTATAAATATCTGGAGGGTGGGTGTCAGGATGATGGGACGAGGCTCTTTTAATTAGTGCCCAATGACAGGACAAGGGCAATGGGAACAAGTTGGAACACAGGAAGTTCCACCTCAATATGAGAAAAAAATTCTTTACTGTGGGGGTGACAGAGCAGTGGAACAGGCTGCCCAGGGAGGCTGTGGAGTCACCTTCCCTGGAGACATTCAAAACCCACCTGGATGCATTCCTGTGCCCCCTGCTATGGGTGTCCCTGCTCAAGCAGGGGGGCTGGACAAGATAATCTCCAAAGGTGCCTTCCAACCTCTACCATTCTGTGATTCTGTGATATATGTATCATGCATATAATATATAGGATATATATGTTGTTACTATCATATTATCAATATGCACTGATATATAGAGATAGGTTTTACTTATATTGATTTAAATATATATAAAAGTCTATCAAACAAAGCAAGAGAAAGCAACATTGCTATTTCAAACCACAGGGATAAAAAGAGAAGAGGAAATGTGGTGGAGGGGAGGAGAAAAGTTATGAAGAGGCAGGAAAGAGCAGAGGCAAAAGCCTGGGATAGATCCTTGCAGCTTCTCTTCAGCCTCTGCAAATGATGCCACAAAGCTGTTTTACTCTCTATGCTTCCTCACTGAAGTCTTTTTTCTGTTCAGGCATGGGTTCACATCTTAAGATTTAAGGTCTTTGTTGAAGGTTCCTGAGAGCCCATGCACTGCAGCAGCCACCTCAGTGTGAGATACCAGCTCTCCAAGATGCTCTTCTGTCCAGTTCACAACTGACTGTGCTTTGGTGCACCCTTGGAGGTCTGAGATGGATTGGTGTCCCGAGGTGCTGTGAAAGCAAGTTAGCTTTAGTGTGGTACCTCAAAAGAACATTGGTGCTGCAGGACTGGGGTTTCCTCCCCTCTTGCCACAGTGCTGTATTGCCAGTGCCAGGCCACCACTGCCCTTCTGGACATGAGCCCAGGGAGCAGAGAGATGTGGCATTGGCTCTTCAGCAGCCACCGTGTCTGCACCATGTAGCCCAAGGCATAAAGACCTCCCCCAGCACAAGACTTAATCACAAGATCACTCTGTTTCACAACAGGATGCATCTAGCCCTGATAAGCCCGCTGCAGACCATTTTGTGGCAGTTGCATGTAGTCTAGCAAGCTCGCACTGACAGGCATGTGAAAGTCTGATTCATTTATCTGCAATTCATCCAAGAGTAAATTTCTCACCCTTGGCTGGAGTGTTATGTGTTTGCGGCTTTCTAAAATTAGCTCAGCTTGGCTAGCCACTAACCCACCCGTGTACTTGTCTAAAGTTTTTCAGCACAAGTCCCCTCAGACCAGCAATATATTCCCATAGAGAGCTTTTGGTTTTGGGAGCCGTCAAGCACTGGCAGCTGCCACTGAGTTCAGTAGCTATGAAGCTATGGATGCCCAGTATTTCTTAATATCAGACTCTCAGGTTAGAGGAATTAAGAGTATTTTTCCTTTCAGGTGGCTTTGCCCTTCTATGCACACAGCTATTTCCCTCTTTGAGCCTGTGCCCATGCAAGAAAGTTTTCTGAATTCCTGAGAAAATCATGTGAATAGAGTAAACTGGAGGAAAACAACACCCCCCTGCCATGTCGTTGGTTTTGGCATTTGCACACTACAGTTGCCAAGTAGCAAGACTCACCAAGGGACTGAGCACAGAGAAGAAAACCCACAAATGATTGCTCTGGCTTAGGGCATTTCCATGGGACTAATGCAAGAGGTCATCTGAAAAGTGAGAGCAGAGCCTGGCTCACCCATATTTCTGCATGGAGCGCGCCAGTCTCCTGTGCGCAGCAATCCAGTGCCTTTTCTTCGGGATTTCAGGGGCAAAGCTCCCAGCTCCTCATAATGTCAGGAAACTGCAATGAAAGTGTAGGGAAAAAATAATTATTACTATTATTAGACAGATTTTTATGGCACCTGAAGGGAATCAAATTGCTGTGTGTCCAGCAGCGCTCATCCCAAGCAAGTGTATTTCAAAGGATGATGCATCATCCTCAGCATACTACAATCTGCTTTGATCTATGGCCACCACTGCTACCACTTAAAAAAGGAACCTATTGAAAAAGAAGAAAAAAATAGAAATTTCTCTTTGCCTGACTGTGAAGTGTGGTATTGCCTTTAGAAAATTGTCACCTGTTGGGCAGTCACTTCTCGGGAAAACCTGAAAACATTGAATTGTTTTCTTCTTTCTTCCCCTCGTGCAGTTCCAGACCCTGAGGAGGGGCAGCTGTGTCCCCAGCTCTGCCTCGCAGGGAGCCCATGGGCTTAGACCTCACCTGCTCAGTGCACACATGGCACATCCTCTGCAGTGAGGAAACACAGGGTCCTGACAGGGTATCATGACCTAAAGGGTTAGTGTAGAGATCACAGCTGTGGATTTGTAGGATTCTGTAACACACAAGGACATGGAGGCTTTGTCATCTAAATCTAATTTAATTACAAATTACAACAAGTTCCACAAAAATCACCACTGGCAAATATATCTATGATTAATAAATTGAATAGGAACAAATATATATTTATCAGGCTGTTACAAATTACTAGCAGCAATCAATTATATAGTAGCAATCAATAGGATAGTATCAATCAATATTAGAATCAATTAGTATTGTAGTACAACAAATAACAGCAACAACCAAGTAGTTATGTACTATTACTGATTACTACAACTTATCATCAGCAAAGCAAATTTGTTAAGAATATAACAGCAGATCTACTTACAATTACTTACATGAATATTTAATATCAATATGAAGCAAATTAGACAGATTTCACCCTCTCCTTGTTCAGCACAGCTCTCCCTGGTATCTAACTCCTCTTTGGTGGGGCCTGATAGAGTTTCTGTTCTCTTCCAAACCCTCTGTGTTTCATGCCCTGCCACCAAATCTGGTTGAAATTGGCCATGAGTGCTAAAATTAGTGCAAGACCAACCTTGAGAAACACTCTGACCAACAGGATAGACATAAGCTTTGTTTCCCTAGGAAAGTGGACATAGGAGTAGAGCAGGAGCTATGCCTGGCATACTTAATGGTGGAAAACACTCGTTACTTTTAAAAGGGTAAAAATTTAATACCCTGTAACTGAGGCTTCACTGACTGAACAAATCGCATCAGCACTTTGTTGTGTGCCTTTTCTCCTGACTTTGTTCCTGACAGGATCTTGTCAGCTCTGTGCACTGCATGGAGCCAAAAGTGAGGAGGACTTGGAGCTCTGGGAGGAGATCTCCATCCTCCATCCCCAGGCAGAGGGGAGCATGGGGTCCCACACTGGTACCGTGCATGTGACTGCAGGAGCGCTGGGATGGTTTCTGGCCCCGTTGCAGGTTGTTATTTATCCTCTTTGTTTCCTCTCCACGCCCCTCTGAGCCTGAGATTGCCACCAGACCTGCTGCCCAGTACAAAAAAACCCACATTTCTCTGTAGGAGACTTGGGCAGGGGCCAGGACGGGCTCTATGCAACCTGCCTGATGGTGTGCATGGGAATGTGTTGCTCTCCTAGCTCACCAACAACTGCAGCCAGGCTTTGTGTGAGATGATCATCACTGACTGCTGGATACAGATTAGGAGGAAATTAGCTCCTTGCAAAGCAAGGGATCATCAGGAATGAAGAGTCAGGAAGGGACCTCCTAGGCAAAATGTACCTACGTGACCCTCAGGCAATATAAGATACGCATGTCTCTGATCAGAGCAGGCTCTGAAGAGCTGAAGATCAGCGTGATCTTCATGGTCCACTTTTATTTATTTATTTTGAGATGGTCAACTTATATTTAGTCAATAAATAGTGGCAATGATAAATAATTTATTGTTATCAACTCCACAAGCAAAGTCTTCTTTGTCTACAGACCAATACACTGGCACATCTTAAGCAAGCACAGCATTTATCTCAAGTGGCAAGAGGGACTGAGCTGGGTTTTCTTGTCCTGGTGTTTATCCATAACTGTTTCACACCTTCTCAGATGCATCTGCCCAGCGCTGCTGAGGGTAGGTAGAGAGGCCACCTCCCATGCAGGGCAGACTGCAGAAGCACAGACTGGCACAGTTTTGGGTAAGATCTATGGTGATAGCAGACATCAACCTGTCTTTACAGTCTTGCTGCAAATTGCCTGTGGGGTAGGCAGCCTGAAAAACAGGCACAAAACCACATTTTGCATGTGAGCAGGATGAGCTGGACATGGAAGTCCCTGAGCCTGGTCAGATGAGGTACCCAAGCTGCTCTTCTCATGGTCCCCCTGGGTGGGCAGGATCCCCCACTGACACAGTAGGACAGGATAGGGGGCTGTGAAGTCAGAGTTTGCAGAATATGCAGCATTTCATGTGCAATTTTTCCCCCTCACTGGCTGTGTTTATTGCCCATGGAGGGTACTGTGACCAGGCAAAAGTCTGGGGATTGTGGTGGGGAACAGATGGAAAACCAGCAATTTACAGTTGCTGGACATGGTAGCAATCACAGGAAACATACCTCTCCTCCTAGGATGTGCTATGGATTTCTGTAAATTTAAAAAAAACCAAACAAAACAAAACAAAAAACACCTGCCTTGCAGACCACCCGGTCTTCTACAGCTGGCATCGAAGAAAACTGCATCCCACACAGCCCATGCCCATGGCCTCCCATACAGGTTTTAAGGTACCATTTGTTGTTTCTGACTGTTCAGGCTTGGGCTGTCAGATGTGCAGCTCTTACCAAAACTTTGTAGTGTGCTAGGGAGGGCTTTCAAAAGGATGACACACAGAAAATCTTGCAGATATTTAGAGGCTGATTTGCAGTGATTTCGATGGGGTTTCCGTTTCCTAATAATGTTTTGTAGCGTTTCGATGTAAATGACTCGGGGGGGATTTACTCTGCCAGCAAGAGTTGTTCTCTGAAAAAGGGCAGGCTAAAAGATTTCCATCAAAAGCATTGTTTTTTTGAAGAAACACGGAACTTTATTTAAACTAAACCTTTTGAAAAATACATCTTTTCTTTGAACATTGTTTCTTTTCATTGAAGCAGTGATGCTAGAACCCCCCCCCCCCCCAGATTTTCAGCAGGTCTTGGCTAAAAAACCAAACAGCTCTTACACATTTTGAATGTACAGAGTTTTTCATGAAAAGGCAATGTTTCCTATGGAAAATTCTAATTAAAACAATGTTGATTTTATAGCCAAACCCTTCTGCAGAAATTGTCTCTTTCCGATACAGCGTGATCTCTATATTGCCCATCCGGGAGAGTGTGTTAGGAAACCCCAGCCAGTGCTTCACAGAGGCACAGCCTTTACACATGATTATTCGAGGTAAAGTCCTGGGGCAGACCTGACAGTTTGTGGTTTTCATGTGAGTAGCAGTTTCACAAAATGACACCTGCGACTTCAACAATCCGCCTCAGCTCCTCAAAGGCGTTCCTGCAGCTAAATGGAGTTATCATCAGGGTTACCCAACCCCTCTGGTCAGCTCCAAGCAAAGGACTTCAGCCCTGGTACATCCAATACTCAGGTCTCTCTACTGGTTTCTTTTTTACATCAATCAATCACTGGAGAAAATTAGGAATAACTAATTAATGTGTATTAATAACCTGCCACAGAAATGACCATTTGCAAATACGTATCGCACCATTTTCTTTTGCTTCTTTGTTATAGGCTTTTGCAATTTGCATGCATTTTCTCTCAAAAATTAATTTGAGATTAATGTCACACGTTGCTCATCTTTAATAACAATGCGTTCGTTGCCAGCCAGCTGTGTCTGGCTCAGCAGACTTCCAAACTGCTGCCATAAATTAACTGGATGGTAGAATGTATTTTGCAGTTTACAAGGTGAGGATATTTCTCCAGGCATTTGCTGGCATGAGTCATGGTTCTCACGGAAAAGCACAGTATGTGGAAAATAATAAAGAAATCAGGATTCAATTAATACTGGATTTTTAAAAATGCCACTGCTAATATAAAAACAAACAGTATCATTAAGGTCTGGTAGGATCAAAAAGAGACTTGCCTCTCTAGAAACACTCCCAGCACTGGGACTGCTAGGAAGTTAATAGTCTATAATACAACCTATTCATGCTCCTAGATTAGTCTGTCAAAGACAATTAATCAAAATACACACAGCTTTTTCTTCTCAAAATAGAAATGTATACACAGTTAATGTGATGGTTGTATTGCTGAAAATTTAGAGGAGTTTTTTCAAGTATTTTGTTGAAGTTGCAGGTAGAGGACCAGGAGATAAGGCCTGGCCAGGCAACTTTGCAAAGGGTGGAAGGTCACTTGAAGGAAAAAGCCAGAAATCCACCTATGTTTGCATGAGTTCATTTAAAAACACATGCATCTAATCAGTAAAAATGCTGATATTCACAGATGCTGCATTTATTTATGCACTTTTTATCCTTTCAAACACGTTTTACAAATGCATTTGCAATAAACATGCAGGGCTGTATTCTGCCATCATTCAAACACGTGTAATCTCATTGACTTTAATGGCACTGTACCGGCATCGCTGAGGGAAGTTGTGCACCATTCAGGGATCTCATATTTTGAAGATAATTGAAAATATCTCTGAGTAGGAGAAAAGGCGATTTTCCATTAGGAACTTCTTTTAATACAAAAGTATTACTTCACAGTCTGTAGTTGGTTTTGTCATTGCTTCCTTTCTTATGCAAAGCAAATTTATAGGCACTTTTCATAAAAGGAACCAGAATGGAGTCAATTTTATAGGAAGAAATAATTGAGATTATTATTTCTTTCAGTGCTGAATCAGAGATGGTATTTCCCCACTGTTAGTTTACTTACCTGTATTTGATGGAGAGAGTTTTACTTCACCCTCTCTTAAAAGGTTGGGCGAACATTTATGAATCAGTTATTTGATCGCATTTGCTCCTGATCACACTTGATTCATTTAACTGGAGAAGACCCAAAATTCAGGGGCCAGGCTGTGGGAGGGTGCAGCAGGGCTGTGCTTTCCTGGCACGTCCTTCCCTGGCACTGAATTTGCAGTCCCATCTGCCTCAGGGTCCCTGGCATGGTGGCAGTGCCCAGCGTGTGGCCTGGAGCAAGAGGCAAGTGCTGCTCCATGTCCCACAGGCAGCTCCATCCTCCATCGCTGGCATCACTGGGTCCACCTTGTCTTGTCACCAAGCTCTCCTCCTGTAGGGGGGAGACGTGAAAGCCTGAACTTTTCTTTTTGACTTCACAGTGAAAATGAATGTTGAAATGTCAGAAATGCCCTTGGACTGAAAATCACAGGTCCTGGCTCTCTGCGGCAGAGAAGTTGGACTACGAACATAGATGGGGCAAGTGCCAGTTTCTATACTGACGCACTTCCAAATAAATTATGTGACTGAAGCATGTTTTTGCTGATGATTTTACATTCAGTTATAGTCTTAGAAGTTCATATTCTTTGAGAGTTTTGGGGGGTGAAGAGATGACTATAATAGAGGGTTTGATCCTGCCAAAATTTTAAGTGAGCCTTCTCCTTTTCAAAGGTGCTGCATTCCCACTGGCTTAACATTTTTTGGTGCTAGTTCTTTGGAGACAGACAGACTTACTGCCTCTGAATACCTGTCAATACCATGCAAAGCCATTCAGCATGCAGTTAAACCTCCCCCCTCGCCTTTTTTTACCCAGTAGAGAAGCACAATGGGAGAGATTTGGAGACAATACAAAATTGTAGTCAAGGCATTTGTTTCTTATTACATTCGCCCTTCCCAGAACTGCAAGTGGCAGCTTGCCATGAATTAGGTCTGCTCAATAATTCAGCCCCCTTGTAATCAGAAGACAGCAGTTGGAGCCGTGATGGATAATGGCCTCATGTCAGTTGTCAATGTTAGGTCTTGCCAGTCTATCACCAGCCATTGTGATCATCGATCATGATATTCTACTTACCTGCCTACTGTCACTGGCCAGCCCTATGGGGCTTGCATTAAACTGATGGTTAAGTTCCTGGATGAAGATTCTTCATCAGCTGAGTCCTGCACAGATATGCCACAGCCACAGCATTTCCTAAATCAGGATTCCCACCCTGGGAAAAGACATTTGTCAGATCATGGAACTACAAGTAATAGGCTTAAGTATTATACAGGTCTTTGGTATTTTAAACCTCCTGCTTTTGTTGTGTGTGGTTTTTCAATTTCTTTTTTCTTTAGGAAGAGACAGTAAAGGAAGCACAGCCTACAAAGCTATCCAGAGAATATGTACAAACAAGTGCCACCCCAAACACTTTTAAAATGAGCACAGTGGCGGTGGGATGGCTTCCACTGCTAAGGGCCACAGGCTCTGGTGTCTGGATGCACAATACAGAATCACAGAATGGAAGGGGTTTGAAGGGACCTCTGGAGATCATCTTGTCCAACACCCCTGCTTGAGCAGGGACACCCAGAGCAGGGGGCACAGGAATGCATCCAGGTGGGTTTTCAATATATCTGGAGAAGGAGACTCTGGGCAGCCTGTTCCCCTGCTCTGTCACCCTCACAGTAAAGAAGTTTTTTCTCATATTCAGGTGGAAATTCCTGTGTTCCAACTTGCGCTCATTGCCCCTTGTCCTGTCAGTTGGCATCACTGAAAATCAGAGTCCAGTCCCTGCTCAGATCCCCCCTCAGTCTTCTCTTCTCCAGGCTGAACAAACCCAAGTCTCTCAGCCTTTCCTCATATGGGAGATGCTCCAGTCCCCTGATCTTCTTGGTAGCTCTCTGCTGGACTTGTTCAAGCAGTTCCCTGTCCTCCTTAAACTGGGGGACCCAAAACTGGACACTCCAGATGTGGTCTCACTAGGGCAGAGTAGAGGGGGAGGATAACCTCCCTCCACCTGCTGGCCACACTTCTTTTAATGCACCCCAGGATACCGTTGGCCTTCTTGGCCACAAGGCCACATTGTTGGCTCATGGTCAACTTGCTGCCCACCAGCACTCCAAGGTCATTCTCAGTGGAGCCACTTTCCAGCAGGTCAGCCCCCAGCCTGTCCCAGTGCATGGGGTTGTTCCTCCCCAGGTGCAGGACCCTACACTTGCTTTTGTTGAATTTCATGAGGTTCCCCTTGGCCCAGCTCTCCAGCCTGTCCAGGTCTCGTTGGATGGCAGCACAACCTTCTGGTGTATCAGCCACTCCTCCCAGTCTTGTATCATCAGCAAACTTGCTGAGGTTACACTCTGTCCCTTTGCCCAGGTCATTGATGAATATGTTGAACAGAACTGGACCCAGCACAGACCCCTGGGGAACACCGCTAGTTATGGGCCTCCATCCAGACTCTGGCCCATTGCTCACGACCCTCTGAGCTCTGTCATTCAGGCAGTTCTCTGTCCACCTCACTGTCCACTTACCTAACTTCCTAACCTTACCTATGAGGATGTTATGTGAGATGGTGTCAAAAGCCTTGCTGAAGTAGTGGTAAACAACATCCACTGCTCTCTCTTCATCGTAGAAGGCTATCATATTGGCCAAGCATGATCTCCCCTTGGTGAATCCATGTTGACTACTTCTGATAACCTTCTTTTCCTCTACATGCCTGGAAATGACCTCCAGAATGAACTGCTCCATCACCTTTCTGGGGATGGGGGTGAGGCTGGCTGGCCTATAGTTTTCTGGGTACTCCTTCTTGCCCTTTTTGAAGGATGGAGTGACATTATTACCCAGCTTCCATCAGTGGTGCTTTCTTCCTGGTCTTAGGAAGATCCCCCTCAGTTTGCTTGCTAACCACTTGCATGCTACTTGGCTATTTTCTGGCTCCCAAGCCTGGTATACCTCATCCTTGAACGCCCTGAAGAAATTAGCTTGGATTGCCTGCCCAAAACCTATTGTTGGGTAACTACTTGACAAAGGTCAGCTTTGGACATTTGCAAAAAAGCAGGACAACAGTGTTTAGCCACACTTTGAGTCACACAGACCTGTTTCAAGAACTTATATCTGATGTCCCCTATAGAAATTTCTCTGGTTTACGCTTTTATTTTAATCTTTCTTAGACTTAAAGCTTTCTGAAACTGGAGTTGAAGCAACATCCCAAGAAGACGCATACATTTGGCTATTAGCTGGGCTAGGTAGAAATGAGAACTCTAGCTTGCAAAACTTTTTGAGGTTTCAACAGTTATTTTAGTTACACTGATGACTAAAAGGCTGTTGAAATTTGTCAGAAAAATAAATGAGGGAAAAGAGAGAAAGTGTTTAGTAAAGCAGTGATTCATTCACTCACCTGGTGAGGGGAATCAAACCCAGGCAGTGCTTGGTCTTGTGCATTAAGATTATCTGTCTGTCTCTTTCTCCTTTTAATCAGAAATATCATTCTGAACTCCAAAACCTTTCTAACAAAAGTTTCAACTATAGATATAGATCTCCTTGAAAAGTTTTGGTTTCAATGAAACAGCATTTTCTGGTGAAAAACATTTAATTGAAAAGTTCCCATCCAGCTCTTGTTTTGACATCCTCTTCAAGCACTACAGGTTTGTAGGCAGTGAATCAGAAAGAAACAATGAAGCAAGCATTTTATTTTGTCTTTCATTTTATTCAAGTTACAAAAACAGTTAGATATGACAGTAATTACATATTATATATTTGGCACCCTTCTGAATAACAAGCCATACCTTGGTTATTTAATTTTTTTTTTTTCCAACTTGCTTCATTTGGAATGTTGCTGAGCAAAAAATCCACTTTGCTTTCCTTTCTCTGCATTTTAAATCAATGAAACAAATCCAAACAGAAAATATTCTGAGAAGCTCAGCGAGGAAATAAAATGGAAGAAGGTGCTGTTAATGCAGGGTATACGTGTGTGGCAGTGAAGGCAGCATTCCCGCCTGTGTTGTTTCATGCAGAGGGTACAAGTGCCAGCGTAATGTGACTCACCCAGGTGCAACACCTGCCCGGACATTTTGGTGTGCCACCAGGCATTTGCCTGCCTTCAGTAGAGTAGAGGGAGGAGTGACACTGCCCCATGGCTTCACTCTTCCCAGTGCAGGTAGTGAGCAGTACTCACCTCCTGTAGCAGCACCGTGGATTGCTTCAGCCCAGCATGGGTTGTGGGTGCTGAAACATCCTCACTTCAGCCACTTACAGGGATTGAGCCTGCCGGCATCACTGGCTCTTGAGCCACAGTCCCCCTATTATCCGTGAAACTACAGGAGGTAGATGGCAGCACATCCTCAGGAGCATGTTTAAACATGACTTTCACTAAGGTTTTCAGAAAAAGAAAAAAAAAGCTGTCATGGTGAGGTTACATAGTGGTTGGCAAAAACCTGGAGATTTGATGATTGTCCATCAATCCTTCATTTCTATAAATGTATTAAAAGAATGGTAACTTGACTCAAACTCACCAATCCCATTCATGTTATACCTGCTCTCTGGTGCTGGAGTTTCATCTAACATTTAGCTGAAATCCTTCAGGAATTTTATTATTCAACTGCTTCCTTATTCAAAATGGGTCATATCCTTATATTCCTGCTGATTTTTTTTTCTTATTAAAAATTCTGATTGGGACATTTTTTCCTAATATTTAATTGAATGAAACAGTGCCCAACGGTGTGAATGAGTAGGATTAGGGAAAAGGAGATCCCAGTAGTTACACCTACTGTCTTCTGACCAGCCCTGGGCAGATTCTCCTACTGTGGCTTCCTCTTTGTCTTGGGAAATTCCCCTTTTGGAGGGATGCTGGGTGCAGACATTTTCAGAAAATGCTGTCAGCACAACTGCAGAGTTGCAGGAGGAAGGAAGGGAGCCAGGGGACCATGGTACGGGCCCAGGGCACTTTTGGTAAAACAGTCACAGCACAGAGTTGCAATATCAGCAGTGAGACCATTGTCAACTACAGGAAAAACATTTCCATTTCCTACCAAAGGTCACAACACTTAATTAGCATCACTGACATGAACACTGCTACAAACCAAATCAGCCCAATATGCAAGGCTAGTTTGGGATAATCTACAACAAACCCCACTCAGCTAGAGCAGCAGAAAGGACCAGAAGTCCACAGACAACACTCTTGCACATAGTAAAAGAGCAAGAACTTCCCTATTGAGCACAAGGGATATAGGGACAAAACCCCCAAGCTGCAGGCTGGGCATGGTATTGCAGGGCTTGGCTGTCCCACAGCACTCAGGTATGGGGAGGTGCAGCAAAGCCTTGTTTTTTATAACTGGCCGTGTTAGCTGCCACACAGCTGCGATAATATTCAGCTCAGGACTGGAGTAGCTGCACTGAAGTGTTTGCATAGAGATGTTGACACCTGAGCTCAGAGGGTGGTTCAATTGCTTCTACAGAGACTTCTCATGTTGCCTGAGATGCTACAGGGAATCTGAGATATCAACAAGGAGGTGGCAGATGCAACACAGGAGTTCCCAGTGCAGCACATGGAGACCTGGAAGAATGCCCTGGAGCACCTAGTCTGGCACTCACCACCTATTAGCAACCTGGCCATGTCCAAGGGTGTTTAACTTCCCAATACAGTCAAAAGATTCAAGAAAATTATTTGGTTTTCCGAGAACTAGACTCTTAATGGCATGGACAGGCACTGACTGTATTGACAAAATCTCCATTTTGGGGACCTTAGAAACCCAGCTGACACGCAGATGACTAAATGTGTATATTTTAGTCTTCCAGTCCTCACCAAATCAAGTAAAGTGAGAAACCAAAATCTGTGCATGTCAAAAGTACTCTGCCACCTTAAGCCAAACTGCCGCCAGAAGCCTCCTCTACAGCAGCAAGACGAAAATCGTCCTGAAGTGAACTAGAGTTGCTGCTGACTCCATTGTGCCTCACAGGCAGATTCTTACCAGAGCATTTTATATTCAAATCAAGGGAATAAATCCAGCAAAACTGGCTCCCCACAAACACTAGATTTGTGATGGTCTTCTTGAATGTGCCAAACCAGCCTTTTTTCAGTATGCACCAAACACTGCACGAGGAGTTTGATAAAAGAGATTCATTTTGAGTGGCCGTAGTCCTCCTCTGACAGGAGCCTGTCCCGGTGAGCCATCTGAGTGTGTCACAAAGGGGCTCGGTGCTGTTCCTAATCTGCTTCTTGTGCTGGTATTAAGAAAGCACCTGATATCTGGAACTGTCTCGGTGCCTTGCTGCCAGAAGCACATCTCATGCCAGGTGTGTTTTGTGCACACCAACAGAAACACTAAGGTATTCTCTGAAGGGCAGCTCCCTCCTCTTAGCTTAGGATCTCTGGACTTGCTGTCTTTCTTCCACTTTAGGAACTAGATTATGTCCCACTGCTACCCTCATTTTTGCTCCGCTACTTCACACTTTTTCTCCTATCATCTGCTTGCCCCTCGCAGTGGTGCAGTCTGAACTAGCACAGTGTTTTTTAAAACAAGTCTCTGTTTTGGAAGTAGAATAGGGGATGGAGTCCAAGCAGTTCCAGGAAGCACAGGCTTGTTTTGAGTCTGCGACAGCAAAAAGCTAATACCCTGTGAAGTAATAAAAGGGTATTTTAAAGGAAGGTCATCCCAGCTGGACTGTAAGCTGATTTATGAAGGCAGGCACCAAATGACTATGTAGCTGTTGGGGCCATGGCAAAGAAAATTTTCAAAATTTATTGCTGGTTTTGTGTTTTGTTTTTTGCTTTTGCTTTTGTTTTAAGCTAGTCTAAGCAGAAGTACTGTGCCAATAGAGGGGTTAAATGGATTGGGAGGGAGTTCAGAATTCCTGTATAATTCGAAGGTGTGCCAAGCCAGAAAACCTGCCAATACTCTGAGAGCCAGTATAAAGTTCAGCAAACAGTGAATATGTTCAGAAAAGGAGAAGAAAAATCCATTGTTAAGCAGTTGTTGCACCTGCTGCAGTGGCATCTTTTCCTTATATTCTTGCACTGGCTGGGCCCATGACTTATGCACATGAAGAGGGGTCATGGTTGCATGGGATGATGTGGGCTTCTGTGATTCAGGCAGTGAAAGACAGCTGTGCTACATTTCTAAATGACAGCTGAGCTCCCCTTTGCCAAGGTGAAAACAGCTCTGCAAGGAACAGTGCAACACATCAACCAGTCTTAATTTCAGAAATGCCACCTTGTTTATATACCCTACATAGAGGTTGTTTACTACATTTTGTGCTGCTATAACACACATGCTTTCCTGTAGGTGCTCCGCATGCATTGGACAAAAATAGGATGCTCATGCCATAGAGCTTGCAGTTCATGGATGTGTTGGTTGTGGACACATCTGGGCCCTTCTCCAGCCAGGCCAGATTTGAGAGCCAGTTTCAGGCAAGAAGCTGTAAAGCTGCTTTAATGCACACCAGGGCTCTATTTCCTGTGGGGCGCTGTGCCATGCCAATGGGGCATCCAGTCCTGCAGTGGGAGGCAGAGATGCTCTGGCTGGGTTTGTACCCACCCATGTAACATAACCCTGGGCACACATACTACCCTTCCTTTACAAATCGATCCCAGTTTCAAAGTGCTCCTGAACCAGTATGAGAACGTCAAATCTGAGGTGTATTATAAGAATGGGGAGCCTTTGGAGGCGAGCTGTGTAGGCAGCTGGCAGGCACCCTGCCTCTGCTCCATGCACATGGAGTGGAAAGAGCGGTCTGCAAGGAGATGCTGCCCAGCTGAGGGCAGCTCAACTTGCCTGCTAGCGGGAACAGAGCTCCCCAAGCAATGCCTTACCCACTGCTCACCATCACTTTTCCCCTTACATTTAAGGGGAATGAGGGAGGGTCATAGAATAGAAACATAGAATCACAGAATCATTAAGGTTGGAAAAGACCTCTAGGATCATCAAGTCCAACCATCAACCCAACACCACCATGCCTCCTAAACCATGCCCTGAAGTGCCATGTCTACAAATTTTTTGAATGCCCACAGGGATGGTGACTCTACCACCTCTCTGGGCAGCCTGTTCCAATGCCTGACCACTCTTTCAGTAAATAAATTTTTTCCTAATATCCAATCTACACCTCCCCTGATGCAAATTGAGGCCATTTCCTCTCATTCTATCACTAGTGACTTGGGAGAAGAGACCAACACCCACCTCACTACAACCTCCTTTCAGGTAGTTGCAGAGAGTGAGAAGGTCTCCCCTCAGCCTCCTCTTCTCCAGGCTAAACAACCCCAGCTCCCTCAGCCACTCTTCATAAGACTCGTTCTCCAGACCCTTCACCACCTTCGTTGCCCTTCTCTGGACACGCTCCAGCACTTCAATGTCCTTCCTGTACTGAGGGGCCCAAAACTGAACACAATATTCAAGGTGCGGCCTCACCAGTGCCGAGTACAGGGGCACAGTCACTTCCCTACTCCTGCTGGCCACACTGTTCCTGATACAAGCCAGGATGCTGTTGGCCGCCTTGGCCACCCGGGCACTCTGCTGGCTCATGCTCAGCCGGCTGTCAGCCACCACCCCCAGGTCCATCTCCGGCAGGCAGCTCTCCAGCCGCTCCTCCCCACGCTGGCTTGAGGTGAGCTGGCTGGCTGGCGGAGAATGTTTCTCCAGCCACGAAGCAGCCTCCGTGAGCTGGAGAAGCCACCCCGGCCACCGGGTCCGGGGGAGCCCGGGGGTTTCCGGGGTGCGCGGCGGGGGGGCGGGGCGGGCGCGCGCATCGCTAGGTGTCACTGCGCAGCCCGCCCGCGGCCGCGCGCGGCCGCCCCCCCGCGGCGCGGCGGCAGCCGCTGCCCGCCGCTGCCCGCCGGCTGCGACAACCGGCGGGTGGCAAAGGCTCTGCGGGAGTGTTTCTCACAGCGGGTAGTCGCCGCTGCCCCAGCAAAAGGCATCCTACCATTCCCACTGGTCTTTCCAGAAGACATCTGAAAGATCTTTCCAAAAAACATCCGAAAGGCAATGCTATGGACTATATAAACTGCTGGACTGCTTGCAAAAAAAAAAAACCCACGCCAAACCCTCAACTTTTTCCTCAGTGCAATCCTAATCTTTTCCCGCAGACTCGCCCTGCCCTGCAAACCCTCAGACACCTCCTGCCTATTTTTCACCAGCCTGCTTTTTAGATCTGCAAGATTAACGTTGCTGGCATAAACATCCAAAAGTGAACCAGGTGCTCGGTTTATGACAATCTCGGCTGCAAAATTTCTGGCCCTGCGGCAGTGGAACGACCTCAATCCTCACTATGTTCTGATTGCGGCATTAGACATACTCTTTTTTTTTTGCAACGAGGTCCTTTCCAAATGAATGACTCCATAATAAATAATAAATATATCAATTAAAATACTGCGTGCATGCCTAAAAACCATAGCACGGAGCACTGAGAGGAAATATTCTGAGTTGGAAAATCTTTTGCTGCACGAGTCAGCTATCCAGAAAATGGATCCTTATAAGTATGTAGGACAAATAGCTATATGAACCATCTGGGACTCACTCAGCAGTGGGGAAAAGACTGTTAGACTTGCAAGATCAGCACGCACGAGTGACTGCTGATCAGTCACTGTTGCTTTGCAGAGAAAAAGCTTTAGCATTTAAGCTATTAATAGTTCTCACCTTGTCCAACTGTTGCAAAATGTACTTATTTCCCAAAACCATAAATTCAAAATTTGTTAGATATTTTTCCAGACTGTGGTTTCATCATAGATTTAAGCTGATCCATGCTTACTTGTGTTCATGTCTCTTATGTGCCAGCATTAGAGTCTGCAAAGTCCCTGGCTGAGCCACATCTGTATGAGAACTAACCAGGTGTAAACCCCAGCAAAACTCCTTTTCAGCTGATAATTCTCTGTCTTGGTTCACCCCACAGCTGCAGGGACACTGCTGCTGGAATAAGAGGGCACAAGAAGCTGGAATCAGGTCTTTTGGGGTCAGCCTCCACTTAGGCCAATTTATGCTGATTGTGAGAGCTTAATCTAACTGTGCTGGATGCTTTCTTCACCTTAGTATTACAATTGAATTAAAGAATAGTTAAAAGCAGTGACTATTTTAATGAATTACCAAATGTGCTATTTCAATATAAATCTAATTTGTGATTTCTTCTAACTGGAAAAAAAAGCCTGACTCTTACTCACCCCCAAAAAAATAAATAGATGGCAAAGAAAATAAAGTAGTTAAAGATTCTATAATCAGGAAGGTGAAATTTTGTACATTGTCCCTGTAAGGTTGTAATTTTCAGTTACATTCTGAAATGTTAAAAAATGGGTAACTAAATGCATGGCTATCTAAAGTCACATCTCCTTAGCAGAACCTCTTGTGTCCCATACTAGTTTGGGTCAATCTGAGAAGCAGACCAAAGTCGTTGCTGTTTGGAAACACTTAATAGAACTTGCCTCTGGAAAACCAGGGCTGAGATTCGACTCCAGATGAAGAAACCTGCATGTGGGTGTCAGTCTGTAGGAGCCTGCCTGCGCGCTGGGTGTCTAGGCTGTCTTGCCAGCTATGGGAGGTGGGTGGTTTTGTTCGGTTGCCTGCAGGAAGGAGTTGTCATCTAGGTCACCCAGGCTACAGTGACCTCCTGAGGGGGCCAACGGCTGTGATAGAGGACCTTCAGGGTCTGTGCCCCCACCCCCCACCCCCACCCCCCGCCATGTGGGGACCGGGCCTTATACAGCAGAACTAGAAACCTGTGCTCATGAAGTTGGATCCTTCCACTAGAACCACGGCCAGCCTTGTTCAGCTGGCTGCCCAGCAGGAGCAGGCTCAGCTGCCCACACATTAGTACTTAGTGCCATTCGAGGGGTTCAAGCACCCAGGATACCTTCATGGTGTTGGCAGATGTGACACAGGACTTCTAGGAAACCTGTCTCTACTCCTGGAGCAGCAATGAGAGGGTAGGTGAGATTTCAGGCAGTGGTGGATGCCTGTCTTGAGGCAGCAGAGGGGACTCCAGCCACAGCTGGCTTTCCCTCCACTCACAAGCTGCAATGAGAATACCATCATGCGGGACTGGGTTTTGGCATTGCATTTCATATTCAGAGACCCCTCACATTGCATTTGTGGTATAAGATATTTCTTGGTGCCAGTCAAGTCATCACAACCTATTTGTTAGGAAATGGCAATCAGTAGGTGATGGTGATCACATGTAATGGGCAGTGCACAAATTAGTTACTGCTTTGCCTGGGTTGAGAATACCAGGCCTTGCTAGGCTGTGATTCTGCTGTCCTGCACTCCAGGGTAATACCTGGACTTGAGCGAGGCCATTAGGTTGAATAATGAAGTCCAATTAGAGATGTCACAGAACTCACCTCCTAGCAGACTTTTGGCTGGGAAGGCCAGTCTGTGAGCCAAGCCGCCTTCTTCCTGCAAAGGTCAGCACGTATCCCCAGTGACCTGTAATTTTATCTTGACTGATGGACCTTCCAAAAATATTTCAACAGCTGGAAAGCTGAACATCTGGCCATGAAAACTTTCCTGAGAGTGTTGCCTTCTGGCAGCAATTAAAGATGGACCAAAAGTAACGTGAGTGCTCTGCTCCATTTAACAAATCGCTCTTTCCAAATGATTGACCCTGTTATTTGCTGTCTTCATCTTGGAATAAGGTGGTTCTCACTAAGGAGTATTTATGTAAGTCACTGAAACATCAAGAAAATCTACTTGATTTCAAATTTACAAATATGAAGGAGCACAAGTAATGCAGTGATGAAAATGATGAGTAATGTTATCCACTGTGCTCTGAACTGCCTTCTCCAAGGCAGGCCAGTGGGGCACACAAATTCAGGTCACCTTTGGCAGGAGATGTAATTAGAAATAGAGTTGAAAAAAGATGAGGCGGGGGCTAGTCAGCAGAAATGCACCTTTACCAGGGAAGGCTAATGATTACCCCACAAATGAATCAAAGCAGGTGCAAGTCGACCATGAACCAATAAATGGAGATGAAAGCACCAAGGAGAGCAACTGGCCAAGCAGAATTGATCGGTGTGTGGGGTTCGAATGTACTTACAAGCCTAGGAAATCTCTAACAAAGCAAAGCCCAGAGCTACCGAAATTTAGTTAGCATAGTCTTTTGATGCTTTCTGCCCTTTGCAAAATGCCTTAAAGGCCAGTCATGGGACATTCACTTCACCTTGATATAAAAGAGAAATGTTGATCGTATTTCTGCTATTTTATTGATCACTTTTTTCAGACCCTCTTTTAATGGAGATGAAGCAGAGGGAGAGGGAAGGCATCACACTGGTGCACAAAACACAAGCAGGGAGAGGAACTGGGAGGTCCTGTGCAGTGATATTCAACGTGGGAGTGTGGTATCCCAGCATCACTCACTCACTTGGCATTAACACCACAAGGGAGCCCTTACACAGCCTTGTATGACAGCAGAGGGACTTGAAAATCAGTGGTCACCCCAGCCACAGCTCTAAAGGACCAGAACTACCAGTTCTGAAAGCAGCCCCAGTTATCACATGCACCTTTAAAGCTCCAGTCACAAAGGCCATTTGAGTATATAATTATTTAGATGGCATGGGAGGTTTCAGCCCAGGCCAGGGGACTGGACTGCCGCAGTGTCAACCACAGCATGAGCTATGCCTTGTCTTCCTTCATTCTCAGTTGCTTGGGATGGTAATGGATGGCAATGGATTGTATTCACCTTTAATTACAGGTTTATTTTTTGGGTAGCAGAATTAACAATAATTCCAATAGTGCAATTAAATCCTGAATCATTTATTCCTGCTGTTGTTTATTTCTCATTCAACATACAAATATACCTTTCCTCCAAACTTAGAGACTTTGAAATTCAGGGCTTTTTTTTTTTTTTTTTTCCATGTGAACCTTTTTTTACACCATTCTTTGGCCTATTTTGGCTATCCTAGCCCAAGTCTGTACTAGACACACATGCACAGTTTGCTCAACAGAATCCAGACAGATTATTTTATGCTGTAGAAAAAAAGGTAGGCTCAATATATCAGATAAACAAAATGTCCTTCGTTCCAAACATTCTAGGACTCAGAGGTCAGCAGCAGGAAAGATTACGAGCAGTCACCGCTTCGGTGTTATTAATAATGGGATGCCCACTAGACGAAAGAGGACATCACTAGGACTGAAAATGAAGACTGAAATATAGGGAGAAAATCTTTTAGGACAAGGAGTCAAACTGTTATAAAAGATGCAGAGGAAATCATAACGGTCCTGAAGACTTTCTGTAGGAATTGATTGCCTTATGCTGATTACACTTACGCTTATGAGTTTAGCTGAGCATATTCATGTTACAAACATGCTTTTCCCAACTGCTCCAGTTTGATGGCTGGAGACTGACCTCTACTTTGCACTTGTTCTTGTAGTGGTGAAGTTCATCGGTAGTGTAATACATTACACATAATGCTGTGAATCCAGATTTCTGAACCCTGTCATGATAAAGGGGCGCTGTCAGTGTCAGATCTGCTGAACTGAAAAGATAGGAAGATAGGTGTCACCCCAGGTACTCTTTGATGGAAAATAGTACTGGAGTGCTGCAGGGGAACACAAAGACCTGATTGCGGTGCTTTGTTTTAGACCTTCCTAGCACACACTCAGTCTTGATCACACCCACCTGGAACCTTGTTAAAGGTTCTGATTTGGTTTTCATTTCTGATTTTGAAATTCCTGCTGTTCATTGGTGCTGGGTGAAAGATGCAAGCCAACACCAACAGCACCTGACAAGCCAAGAGAAGAACAGACATGGGGAAACACAGGCAGGAGAGCTTGAAGTGCCTCTTCCACTCTCTGCTCCCTCGCAGCCCGGCGAGGGAGAGGCTGCATGATGTTTAATCCTGCCACTAACTCCAGTAAACAAAGCGGTGGAGCTGAGGTGCTGTCTGGGAAGAACTAAGCTGTGCTGGATTGGGGATGACATTGTTTCTCTGGTGCAGTGTGAAAGGAATGGGGAGGACTTTTTGTCTAATATTACCCTGGACTGATTTAGTTCATCTCCAGAAGTGGCTGAATGCTTCTTGCTACTGCTCACTATTTGTGCTGTGTGGGGAGCTGTGTAGTCACTCTGTGCTTTCCCTCTTGCGACTGGGTAACAAACATTTATGAGAAGAGAATAACAAATGGCGAAGCATTTCATTTCAGGCATGAATTCTTAGATGAATGATCATTCATGCTAAAATTAGCAATGCTCACAAGGACAAAACAAATGTTCAGGGATTGTCCAAATAGCTTCCAATAAGAAATATCCTGAATTGGAATAAGCCAAACTTTGCACTTTTATTTGTTAAGAATATATACTATATAATTTTTTTTTGACACACCACCTTGCTACCTAAAATGATTTGTGTGCTAAGTGATCAATATTTATCTCTTTCTTATGAAAATGGTTTATGGTTTGTATAGCAACAGCAGTACTATTCCAGGTATTAAAATGTGGGGCTTAGCCTACATGTGCTTTTGATTTGGTATTCATAAATAGCATTTACTGCATCTAGGATAGCAGAATTACATTGTTTTGGAAATATTAGAGCATTATATTAGGCAGAGGACCGTCTGGTAGTTCCCAGAGGCAGTCTTGCCCTCCAGGCTGGTTCTGTTATGCACGCTCCCATTATTTTCAGTGGAGTGGCAGCTAAAGGAGATCATGCAGCATGTCCCAAGGCCACGTGAGGGTCATCACTTTACAGCACTAAAGCAGTTAAGTATTCATTTATAGCCCACTTAAACCATAAGTATTCCCAGATCAGACATATAACATTTTTAGCAGAATACTGTATCCCTCTCCATAGATTATGCGCTTTGCTTTTAAATACCTTAGGCTGCATTTTCAGACAGCATCATATTGTCCTGTAAAACTGTAAGGATGTGAGCACACTTACATACCCCTCTTTGCACACTACAGAAACACACACGCACATATTTTTCCTTGTGTAAATAAGAAGGTTTTTCAAACAGGATCCAAATCAGCCTGTGGTGGGTCTGCTTTCTCCTTGCCGAAAAGTAAGCCCAAGATGGATGTCGCTCCTGCCTCAGGTGCCTCAACCAATTGCCTGAAGTTACGTACCAGGAGTTAAGGCTTCAAAGCCCATCAAAATAACTTACACACAAAGTGCGGTTAGTCTGAAGCCCTACGGAACGAGTGCTCAGGATCACCTTTGCAGGCTGCTGCACAGAGCAGATAGGAGAGCAAGCCGTGGATTTTATTAATCAGGAATTTTCCTCCTTGATGTTTGAGCCCCATGGAAACCATGCCAGGTTCATCCAGAGGGTCTACAATTGCTGGTGTGAGTGCCTTGGCACCCACTGCTCTTTAAAGATAAAAACACTGTCCTGGATTTGGAAATGTATATGTGTGTAGATCATCCTGCAGGAACACCAAGGAACTGAAGCCGCAGCACCTGCAACCCAATTCCTCTTGGCAACAGGCCTGACAGATTTTTGTAGCTTGAGAAGAGCATATATTCAGATGTGATATTTTAAGTCAGTCTTTCCTAAGGACAGCACTGACATTAACCTCACGCCTGCAGAGGACTCACTCGATCTTGTAGCTGAATTTAGCTCCCATGCCCTGTGGCCTGCTCACTCTGAGATACTTGTCTTTATATTACCACTAGGAACCTGCCTGCACTAAAATATACCTGCTTCTGTGTGACAGCCCATTTAATTGAAGTGATCCATAAAAGACACCTTATTAAGGAAGATCTGGTCAAAGCATATCTGAGAGAGCAGCGCTCTTTGCTTCACCTGAACTTTTCTACCTGTTTGCCATGATCTGATACAAGCAGCTCATCCTTAGCGCACACCTGCATGCTTATCTCTTTAAATCCCAAATTTCACAGATGAACTCCAGCACAAGTTCTTTGGCCTCAGGTTCTAGGCACAGGCCTTGAAGACTTTTTTGCATACTCTTGTGTAATGTCATCAAATCCCTTCACGTGTGTGGTAATGCCTGCAGCTACAGAGCTTCCAACTCCCTTGGGCAAAGAGTGGGTAGAGCTGCCAGGTCGTGCAGCATTTGAAGGGATGTCCTGCTGCCCCAGAGGTTCAGCTCAGTCCTAAGGTCCTCTGCAGAGGACACATTGCTGCCCTGGGCCCAGTGGAAATGGGGCACTAAAGTTTGTGGCCAAATGGGAGAAAATGATAGCAGGAGTAAATGCAGTAATGCAAAAACTGTGGTTATTTTGGCTAAAAATATGATCTCCAGAGGGATCTCCCCTCCTACCTTTCTGTGATTCTGTGATTTGTCTGACACTGATGGTGCCTTTTTTCTGGATTAGACAGTGTTTAAAGGATGGGATTACAGCCTAGATAAAACTGAAACACTCCAACTCTAATTTCAAGCCTACAAAAATGATATTAACTCTTTGAGTTCCCACTCCGCCATGATGCTTCACTTTGGGAAAAACATCAAAGGGCTATTCTTGTGGCCAGCCCTCTTCTGGTCTTCTTGCTACAACACGGTCCCTTTAAATCATCATTTAGCTTAATGTATTCGTCTGTCTGTTTTATATTTGTTTAACTAGATTATAATGAAGAGCGGAGACAGGCAGAAGATTTCTGGTGGCCAGTTTCCTCAGATAACCCTGCTGAATCATTTGCTCAGGATTTCTTCAAAGCAGCACAGACTACTCAAAATAAATTAGACCTCATAAGCCCTTTTGCCCTTCATATCTTTGCAAAGCTTTCACATGTTACTCATTTTGATTCTTCTGCTTTCAGTTTCAGTGTAATTTATAATTACAAGGAATATACAAAATGGTTCACAGTGGTCAGCAGGTTAATGGGTGTTAAGATCTGCTCTTTACTATACTGTGCTACTTTGTGTTAAGAACCTCAGATGAAGAGGCAGAGCATACAAAACCTCCTGTTTCATCTAAGGTAGAATAGTGATCTTAGAAAAATCCATCAGATTACGGTAGAGTGAACACTCACAATGATATTGCTGTAGTAGGGATAGCTGCAACCGTTTATGAAAGCTTCACTTACAAATCCTTTCTCTGCCTGGAAAAGCTGTTTGGGAGATAAACATCCTACAGTTTGATATTTTTTTCATTTATTTTTGAAGTTGGGAAATGCTTAAGCGCTCCTCCTCATTCCCCCAGGAAGAAATGTGAATAAAATATCTCCTTGCTGAGTTTACTTTTGAGCATAGAGCAATGGCTATGGGATGTTTCAGATGTTAAAAGCAATCAGATAAAGTCGAAGAAGGGAGTTCATCAAGGCCACAGTAAACTCAACGAGACTGGCCGGTGCCACTGGTGATGCAGAGGTGGTGGCAGACCATACGGAGGGGAGGCGGTACCCCTTTCCTCTCCCCTTGCTGGCATGCTTCCTTATATAGCCCTTACTGGCCACTGTGGGAGTCAGCATTGCAGATACAGGGAGCTTTTTGTCTGTGCTGACACAGCTGTTCCCACGGGCTTTAGTTAGGGTGCAGGCAGAGCAAAAAGGAGGTATGAAGCAAAACTGGAGCGATGAGAAGAGGATATTCCCAAGAAGAGCTCAGCGTTTCTGCATGGGCAGAATTGGTGTTTGTTACTTGCAGACTTGAGACAGGACGAAGAAATTGTCATCCTGGGAACGTGCACAAGTGAGCCTACAGCTCTTATTCCTTTGCAGATTTTCTAGGTTTTTCACAATATACCTTTCTGTAAGACTGCTAATAACTAACAAGGAATGGTGAGAATTACACAACGGTGGAAGTGACAGCCAGACACCTGTCTGATGAGGAAAACACATCTGAATTAGTGGCCTTCTGATTAAATCTGGGGTGCACTCAGTACATCTTGTTTGAATTGTATGGTCAAAAAGACGTGAGAAATCAGCCTGTTTCCAACCATCAAATGTGAACTTCTCATAATTCTATATCAAAACAATGAATCCTTCATGAGTACACAAAATCACTAATTGATTAGTAAATTCATAGAAACTGAAAACACGTTTTGATAAAATACTGCTTCATCTTTGACTTTCCTGGGATTTGCATTTGTCCTTAAAACTTTTAATGCCTCACAAATAATGCAAGCTTGCTGATAGTTTCTCCTTTCTCTTTCATATAACAAGAAAGATTGCTACATAATTTATCTTCCCTTTTCATGCCTGCTCCCTAGAGTATGCTTCCTTGATGAGGAGAAAGGCACGATCCCTGACCTCACATCACTTCAAACCTTTCTTAAAGTGACCTACGCTGTGGAGTGTTCTGACTCAACTTCAGGACCAACTTCATTTTCCCCTTCGCCATTTATTTTATTACCTATGTCTAACCCAGATTGTTTATATTTTCATGGGGTTTTGTGCGCAAAATATAACACACCTTGTGAGCCACGTGTTCACTTCTTCTACCTTTATGTTGAAGCCATATAAACAAACAGATGCTTGCACATGCACATACACCTCCACTGTTGAGCCAAAATAATACCAGCTTCAATTATGTCTGTAAGAGAAATAAAGTTCTCAAAGCTGGCCACTGTACTTTTTTTTCTAGTCAATTATGAAACAGTTTAATTTTGAAGAAAAGGGATCACATTTCAAACGTTACCTTTCTGAACTGACTCAATAGATTTTTGATCAGATACAGGTTTTATAAGAGAACAGACTTTCAAAGATGAGTGTGAATTGCATTCTTTTTTTTTTTTTTTTGCTGGGTCTGTTTTTCCTGTACAGAGCAGGTGTCCAGCATTCACTTTCTATTTTCACCTTCATCTGCATTTTGTGGTTATTACCAAAATAGAACTGAGAACCTTGCCAAATTCTTTTAAAGCCCCATCCCTTGGATGTATCCACTGAGCCCTCCCCTCTCTCTAAGTTATAGTTATATATAATTTAAATATGTATATTAAAATTATGTATGTATTTATATATAAGTTTATAGTGGCATACAGCTTGAAATGCAAGTAAGTAAATTCTGGGGACTGATCCTATTTGGCACTGGGAAAGACCCAGAGGCTAAATGCACACTGGAAATCTCACAGCCACTGCAAGCTGGGGCTTGCGCCGGAGGTGAGGAGCAGCTCCAGCAAGCCAGGGGTGCCCAGGGAAGAGGTGCCAGCAGCCTCCTCGGCGGCAGGGACACCTCTGCCCACTGCCTGTTGGCCACCAATTGACTGCAAGGACAGCAGCGAAGGTGTTACAACAGGAGCTTGTGCCTTTTGGTGCTTAGCTTGAAACAGATCATCCACGGTGTGGAGAGGTGCTGAGTCCCCCAGGCCAAGCGGCATAAGTAGGAGGCTGCTGGCAAGGGTCCTCTCCCTCCCATGGACACACACTGCCGGGGGTTTGTCCTGTTTGTAGCTCTCCGGTGATGCTTTCTGCCCACGAGGTCATGTGTGGGCATGCTCCGAGCCCCTAAGCTCAGCATCGCAGGGAGCCCTGGCACCTTACCTCTGGGTGTATGCTGCACTGGAGTAACTGTGGATAATTTGCAAAGCTCCTCTGGAACATAAACCCTTAAAAATAATCTGCTCAATGTAAGGTGTGCCTCAGAAAAACTTGAAATTACTTTAAAATGAAATTTTCCTTTTGAAAAACATATGCATAGACATGTATTTTACATACTTTAAAATCTTCTAATAAAATTTTCATGTATTACATGCCAGTGGATATGTTCTATTAACGTATAATACATTTTTTCATTTCTTTGTAAAATCATTATTGACAACTTCTGGTTAGTTCTGAGTGGAAGATTTTATTACTTTGTTTTTTCTATACTACATGTTTTGTGCTTGTTATAGCCAAACAACCGCTTTAAAGAAAGAATGAAAACAAGCCATTCTTATTTTATTATTCGAATTGTCATAGATTTTCCAAGTTGTCTCTATGTGTTGGAAAGTACTATGTTATGGAAATTAAATTGTTTCAAAACACATTAAGCAGCAGCTGATTATAATGATTTTTAAATAATTAAAATCAGCAGTAAGTTAGCCAGGCATTTTGACTTAGTTATTTTGTCATAACAGAACATTGGATTATGCAAAAGTAATTCTTATGTCACAAAATTATGTAGAAATAGCAAAAAATAACATAAAAAGCCTTATGTTTAGCTGGAATGTGAGAAGCTGCAACAGCTTACAAATGATTGTAAACTAAATTTCTTTTTTTCTTTAAATAAATTATTTTTAATTTAAGAAAAACTAATTGTATTCATGGGAAATATTTTCAAGATGGCTATAATTTTGTGAATAAAACAACAAAGACAGCTTTCCCTGAAATGGGCTTTTCCCAGCAGGCAGTGATGCTGGCAGAACCAGTCAGCCTGGTTTCCCCTGCAGGTGCCCAGGTCCGGCTGGTGGGAGCTACCAGCAGAGCAGCCCCGTTACCCACCACGCTCCATCAGAGCACACCCCTGCCCCACAGAGCACTGAAGTGGTCCCTGAGGCAGGACCTTGTTTTTGTGAAGATGGTTACAGGCAATGGGTGGAAAGCCCAGAAAATATCAGAATAGCATAAATTTGGGGAGAGGAGTAGAGGGTGAAGAGCAATTTGTGGATTTCAGACACAATCAAAGTAAGACATGATGTGGTGATGTTAAAAGCTGACATGGGACAATCATCCCCTTCCGCCAGAGACAGGCAAAGCTGAGTCATTTACAGGTTGTGCATTAAAGTCAAGGAATTTATTTCGGATGGGCAAGTTTCCACCTGCGCTGAGCATCTGGTGCTGAAATCATACCAATGCCCACCGCTGCGCCCAGTGATACATGGTGGGCTGGTACTGGCCAGGCAGATGCACACTGTGAAAGTGCAACTGATGCACCATAGACCCTACTTAAAATATGTCCTTCAATGTACACCTTCAGAAAATATGCAAGGAGTAGAGCAGCCAAAATATGACTGGTCAGATTTGTATGAGCCATGTTCTTTAGTTGTACTAATCTCACTGTGATGGCTACGCTTGTATCACTAACCTTTGAAAGCTGTAAAATCTGCCAGACTTTAGACTGCTGTCATGGCAAACACTGAGAGTGTGCCATGGGGAAGAGCTCTGGCTGCAGCCTTACTGATGCATGCAAAGCCCTCCTTCCAAAATGGGCCCTTAAGATGGCAGGCACAAACTGGAGATGGCCACAGGTTATTTTTAGGATAAGAATCAGATCAGCCTGAGTTCAGGGAACGTGAAACAGGCCGAGAGCCTCCTTATCCTGTCTTTGGCCTTGCATGAACTGCAGCTCAGCAAACCCCAAACCCCAGGAACATGACCGACAGGGTGCACCAGTGACTGATGCCTACAGATGCACATTCCTTCTCAGTACAAATGGCTTTTAAAGTGTTTTTGCTAGCTGTGTCAACACAGGCACTGAGCACACTGGGATATTAAACTGCTGATGAGTACAATATCAGCACAGGATTTATTCCACATTTCTGTCTGCAACACACCCACACTGTTCATTTATAATAATCCTTTCCACAGAGATTTTTCTCTGTCGGTAGCTAAAAGCTCTTCACAAGTTCTACCAAATTTCATTTTCGTCAATAATCCAGTTCACTGAAAAAAAGGTATATGTTTCAACCATATTGTTCCTTATCTTTTATTTCTTGAAATTACAGGACAGTAGAGCTAATATCACAGAATCACAGAATGGTAGGGGTTGGAAGGCACCTATGGAGATCATCTTGTCCAACCCCCCTGCTTGAGCAGGGACACCCAGAGCAGGGGGCACAGGAATGCATTCAGGCAGGTTTTCCATGTCTCCAGGGAAAGAGACTCCACTGAAGGAGAGTGCCACTGCTGTCACCCTTACAGTAAAGAAGTTTTTTCTCATGTTTAAGTGGAACTTCCTGTGTCCCAGCTTGTGCCCATTGTCCCTTGTCCTGTTGTTGGGCACCACTGAAAAGAGTCCAGTCCCATCCTCTTCACACCCACCCTTCAGATATTTATGAGTATTCATGAGATTCACCTCAGTCTTCTCTTCTCCAAGCTGAAATCCTGGGCTTGTTATATTTCCAACTTGGTAAACACTGGGCAAGTGAAGACTGTAGATCTCATTTCTATCACAGAACTGTTTCTCATTCAGAACAACTGTGGAATAAGAGCCTGCCAATGCCATTTCTCTTGTAAATGCATATGTGTCCAGCAAGCTCTACCTTTAATCTTAGGCCAAAATTTGCTTTGCTCTGCAGCAAGCCATAGTATAAAAGTAGCTGCAGATAAGATGTGGTATATGCTCCTCACCCTGAAGGTAGAAAAGCTGTGCGATGGTTGTCTAACATAAGTGGGAAGTCCGTTCTTGGGGCTGTGTGAGATACTGTTTTGTCAGCACTCCTCCTGGACATCCTCCCGCCAGCTCTCTGGAGGTGCTGACCCAGCGGCGAGGAGCAGGGCAGCAGTGCCAGTAGCTCTCCTGCTGCCTGCCTCCAAACATCACCAGGAGAAGTAGCACAGACAGCTACTGTAATTGGACCCCAAGAAATAAATCCATTTTGAAAGCACTGATAGCCACCAGCAATCAGAAAAGGAGCAGATTTTTAGCAGGCAGAATAGTCTACTGAAAGCAGCCAGCATTTCCAGCCCCATGGGTGTTTGTAGCCAGGCTGTATTTTTCTTTTATATTCCAGTCACCAGTGAAGGAAAACACAAAACCCTTATATTCCTCTACAAGTGATGTGTGCAATTCCCTTCTCAGTGCAATGACAAGGGTAATGCAGCACCTGTGGCCATTCATGGCTGTGGGGGACTAATTAACCCTAGTGATTAACTAGTCTGCTTTGCCACCTAGGCAGCTCTTCTTTGCCACAGTCGATCAGCATAACATATAAAACCTGTAAGGTCTGCTTAGAAATGCTCCCTTTTTGCTATACTCGAAAGGGGAAGGATACTTTCTGACACATCACCAAGCAAAAGAGTTTTCAGAGACTTTCCTCTGCAGGACTGGAAGTGCCAGACCTCTCCATTTCCCTCCCAGCTGCATTAACTGTCCATTTCTTCTCAATTAGGGAGAAGAAATCAGTTGGCATAGTCTGTTCCCTGTGCAACAGACTGAAAAATATCACATTATTTATTCTGGATTAACTGAATGAGGCTGGAAAGATTCATTTCTTCTCAGCCTGCTTTGACAATGTAATTTGTTACATGGTGTTTAAGTCTGCAAGCTAGAATTAAGCTACGAGAATGCAGGGTATCAGAAACCGTTGCGAGTTCAGTGCCCATGAAGGACTTGGTGCCCTGGAGCCCCACAGGCCCTGTGCTGGTCCTATACTCAACACCAGTGAGTTACTGGACCAGTAAGCCTGGCTGGGACAGTGGGATGTGAGCCATACCCCCTTATTTTGTAAGTGGACGAGCATTATTCCCATATAATAGTTTTTATGTGTCTTTGTGATTACTATCACCTATAGCACCAGTTAGCAGAGATTTCAGTGATGCAGAGTCCTATCTAACAGGTATGCACTGAATTAAATGCCAATCTAAACCTCCATTAGTCCAAAGCAATTCATCAATGGGTGAAGCAATAGACAAAGGTTCATGAGACCTGGCTAATGTTTCGAGCCTTGCCCTCAGGGCAGGCTCATTTTCCTACCTGTCAGCTTGTCTCTTCTGCATGAAATGTTAACATGATGGGGACAGGACCATCCCTGGGATGGGTCTATACAGCACCTGGCACACCCTTTTCCTCCTCCCAAGCTCAGTTTTGTACATCTGTGTACTTCCACCATGCATAATCATGAAAACAGTCCTTCATATATTGTAGGTGCAGCAGCGGAGAAAGCTTGGTCAATTTTTTTCCTCCGACTTTACTTATCCAGTCTATTTTAAGGTGTAACATTGGTGCGGGAAAGTCATGCTCATGACTGAGAGCTGCACTTTACATAACCTTACTTCGATAATTTCCTAATTCCGTCATGTTTTGCTTGAAAACATTGATCAAAAATATTGAGCTCAAAAATATTGTATCTCTTGTTCTTTCTCTATGCTTGGATCTTCTGCTAGCTATTGCCATTGAAGCTAGTCCATGCTAAGTGCTTTGGGCCAAATTTTGTTTGGATTTACATGGCAAAAATCAAGTGACTTTCAAATGGTGTGGGGTTCATTTCACTGTCTCTTAAAATTTACTCTGTTTAGGTAATATTTCTAAGCATATTACAAGAGATCGATTGCAGTTAGTAGGATCAGACACAGCTCAGGCAAGCACTGAACACTGCATACTGCTTTTCCGTTTCCTTATTTTTTACCCCATCTTAAAATATCTTCTTACTGAAAAGAAAAAGCTGTGTGGGACCATGGTAGGTCACCTGGCCATACCTGCAGGCCCAATTCAAATCACCTATGCATAAACCATTGCTGGCACATGCTCATCTGACTTTGCACTTCTTCTTACAGAATTGCTTCCTACTTTTTCCAGACCATTTCTCCCATTTGTCACGCTCATACTGAAGTCCAAGGCTTGCCTTCAAAGTGCTCTCAGCTCCTCCTGGCTCTGCACCAACTACCCATTAGTACACCTCCATTTTACAGCATCTCAAGCACTGTAGAAAATACTGATGTACCCTGGACCTTGAACAGACCTCTGGACCCTCATTTGGTAAGCTTTTCTGGCTTGATATTAAACTCTCATAATTATTTCTTGAGAGTGGGTTTTCAATAATTTGGGCAGCAACCTTCCAGTTGCTCCAAGAACATGTTACTATAGACTGCTTTTAAAACTGTCAGGGGAAATACAGGGTCAAAACCGCTACTACACTCATGTTATCCAAAATCTTTTGCTTTTTTCTTTTCCATCAGGCTTTTCATGCTGTCTGGGAAGAAAATACGGTCACTATGACATGTTTAGTTCTTGAGAAACGCATATCAATTGTGGTTTCTTGGTGCTTATAGGTAGCTTCTTTCTCAGTTTGCTCCAGAAATTAAATTTTGGCTGGTAGATCTATAGCTTACTCAGCTTTCCTTTCCCCTTTTTAGGTGTATAGAATAAGTTTGCTGCTTTCCAGTTTCAGAAATCTATTCTGTCCACCGCAACCTTTCAATGATAAATGTTAATAATTCCTCTGAAACCACCTTGCATGTCAGGTTTGGCAGAAACTGGTGTGAGAAATTCCTGCCTCCCACCCCCACTGCACCTCATGCCTCCCTGTCTCGCTCCATCCTGTCTCTTCATCACTTTTTCTTGCCCTGAAACCACCACTTAGCCCCAATCCCCATCTGTGTAAGTACAATTGGTGTTGTACTGTTATTTTGCCAGTTAGAAAATAACACTCTCCCTCTTCATCTTTGAAGGATTATTTCAACTCAGGGTATATCAGCAGTCCAGTTTGTAGGGAAGGCTGAACTGCAGCACAGTTCAGCACACAGAAGTTTTGCCACTGGGCAGCTTCAAAGCTGGACAACACAAAAGTGTTGTGGAAACGCAGCCTCCTCCAGCACTCTCAGTGCTCAGAGGTGAATATCATCAGGATGAGACAGTCTCAAAGCAGCTAATTTAGCTAAGCCCACTCTTTTCTTTTTAGACCGGAGTGCTTCCTCTTTTCTCTGATGTTGGTTTTATATGTCCTGAGACCACAATTAGTGAAGATTGCTGGATATTTTAATTGTTTGCTTCATTCTTGGTGCTCTCTGCTGCAGACTAGCTGCTTGTTGGGTCATGAACCCTAACTTCTACTTGCCTCTAGCCACAACACAGCTTACAGACTGTTTTGTTCTCTTGCAAGCTGAATTTTGGGACTTGACTTTTCTTGACATTCCTTGCCTTCATCCTTCGTAACTTGACTGAGTTTCTCCTTTCTGTGCAACTTCCCTGCCAGATATCCCCAGGGAAGTTCTGAAGGGGACCCAGGACAGTTCAGTGAATGAAAATGAATAGATCACATTCTCTATATAATAATTCAACGGATTAGGACAGGTGTTGCCCTGGCTCCCCTGGATGAATAAATTTGGTGTACCCCTCTCCTGATCTGCTGAAGGACTGCAAAGGTATCCGAACCTACCAGTGAACCTGCCTCCAAGTTTGCAATCCTACCTGCAATTATAGTTAAAAGAATTTTTAGGAGGAAGGAGTGGGTTGCCTTTTAGATGAAAAAGAGGATTTGGTGCTGGGAGGGCAGCATCTCCAGGAGAGAAAGGAACCGTCTACTGCCCTAGTCCTGGTCCCCTGCCAAGAAGAGCACCTGAATACCTAACGAAGGCTGGGAGTGTGAGCACCAGGCCAGTATAGCCTGCCTATGAGGCCATTAAAAAACAGCTGGGTGTGAAAAGATAAACCTGTAATGCTGCCAAGTTCAGCGAGATGTGTGGCATGATGAACTTCCCGGTCAGTAATCTATAAATTATTTTAGAGCTGCCTGTGGTGGCTTTGCCCTCTTTTCCAGCATAGTGAGCCATTACAGATGAGAAAATTAATAACCAGCTTGTCTCTTTCTTACCCTTTCTTTCCTTCTAGGACCAGTGAAAATTTACTGAAGGTGTTGTGAGATCTAGGCGCTGTGCTAGTCCCTGTCTGTTGCAAACTGTTGCAGTTTGCACTGGCATCAAAGGCACTGCCTCGGTGTACAGCAGCCGAGAATTTGATCCTCTGCAAATTTGGACAATGGTGTCAGCTCTCCACTAGCCAGTGTCCAGGGATGGTCCATCCTGACTGTACAGCACAGGGGGAGACACTCAGTAAGCACGGCCCCAAGGGAGCACGGGTCCAGCACAAGCGGCAGGGAGCCAGTTACTCTGGCAGATACAGACTGTTTCCAGCAGCAATGCTGGAGTGCATCTATATTACAGCCCCAGCAGAGTGAGCTCTGGGCTGGCTTGTTTATTTAGGTGCAAATCACATTTGATACTCCCACTGTACTTGGGCTGATAAGCCTCCCCAAGACTGATGTGTGGGAGAGAGCAGTAACTAGCTTGGAGCACACAGAACCAAGGCTGAGTGACGATGAATAAGTCCTTCCAGGCCTGAACTGACACCATGCAAAGTCAGTTTGCAGAGCACAGTGGGATTGTTGTGCAGAGATACCCGGGCTGGCCCTGCAAAGAACCGTTTTCAGTCAGCTGAATGTACTAATCTGGGCTAGCATACTTCCAGATAAGTCAAATACCAAATTGATCAGACAGATATCCACACTGGTGGACCTATACCCATTGTAGCTAGCTCATCCAGAGTTGATTGTAGACTGATTTCTAAGAAATATGAATTAACTGGACCTTAAAAAAAATTAAACCCCAGCAAAATCTGAAGAGAAAAAAAGCTTTTTAGTCTTGTGAAAAGCATAAATATCAGTTTGTTCATTTTAGCTGCATTTGGCTTGCAAGATAATCTTCTGCTCCTTAAGTCGGAACTCAAAAAGGGGATGAATAATGCATATCTTACACTGATGGAACACATTCCATTGGGAATCTCAAAATATTTTGCAAACACTAAAGGATAAATCCTTCCAACAGACCTCAGAAGGAGGTAAAATTATAACATCATAGGCATTTTATAGATGGCAAACCAGAGGGACCTGTCTTGTTCTAGGACCCACAGGAAAACCTGTACAAAGCTGAAAACAGCATGTAAGGCTCCTCAGATTCTTAGCACTTTCTGCCTTGCTTCATGTCAACACACTACTTCTCTGACATATTTAGATTGCCATATAATACTTTGTTTTTCCAGATGATAAAGAACTAATTCTCGTTTAAACAAATTACTTTTCAATCTTTATAAATTAGGAAGCAGACAGCATTTCCTCCAGCTGCCGTTCAGCAATTATGCCATTTGGAAATGGTACCCAGTGATTTGTGATAGTGTAATCCCCTTGGAATATGGAAGTAGCTCCAGAGTCAGGCTTGATTAGAAATGCCCAGTTGACTGCCAGGGACACATTTCAAACAGGCTTATGCTGGATTGTTGGTATAGTTGTATGCATGAATCAAATAGTCAAACTTACAAACGACCTGATCTGCATTTGCAAAGATAAACTGTGCAGCTCTATACCCATTTTCTGGCCTAAAGAGTGCTGCATGCCAAATACATAACCAGAAAACCAGTTCCTCATGTGCCCTCAGAACAGTGAGCAATATTAATCCATGAAGCTCATCCATATTTGCAGACTGTTAACTCTAAGCTTGGGGTACCATTGTACCAGGAGCACATTTTAAACATTATGAAACTCATAACCATGAACTCTTTCACATATCCATAATATAAACCCATTCCAAGGACAAAGCCAGTCTTTTGAAGCCTGTGCCAGAGCACCTCAAAGTCTCTCCGCTGATGTGAAATCAGGCTTTAAACTCCATGTTGTTTTTCTGCCCTTGTTGAACATGAGACAAAGCCCTACCAGACAGAAGAAATGACAACACGACCATTTCCTTGCGTTACTTCTCAAAATCTTATACATTATATAGCAATTTTCTTCTTAGAGGAAGAAACCTGAAAGGTACTTTTTCGACTGAAAACAACATCACTGAGGATGTGAACAGCTGAAAAATGAAGCAGATTCCTAGTCAGATAACTGGCCTGAGGATGCTGAAGCTAATGTGTGGTTTGTCTCCTGAGCTGAACTCTGCTTTCCCAGGTGCTCTCCAGCACAGATCCTGCCAGGAGCCTTCCAAAGTCTGTCTGCAGCTGGTGTAAAATGCACTGGCCAGCCACCGAAAAATGCAGCTTGCAGAAAAGTAAACCTATTATAAGCTGCTGCGCTATCCTGGCAAGCAGATCTACTAGATATCCCTCTGCAGAGTTATAAAACTGATTGGATGTATTTGGAAAGCTGGCGTAGGAGGACAGTAAACTACACCAAAATCATACCAACCAGAGCATGAGGGAGAGATGGAGACAGAAATATGAATACAACAGAATGCAATTTAGAAATTCATGTTTATCCATTTCATTTGTGCAGAGATTACTTTTCCTCTACGTACATCAGAGGGATCAGTGCATCTCTGCAGCATGGGAGGCAGGAAAGCTGGGTGCCTGGGTCCTGCATGAAGTGTGGCCCTGTGCCATCCAGCAGCGACACCAAGCCAAGGAGCCTGATCAGCCCGTGCCAGTGCCTAAGCTCATCTTGTTGCCTAGCTCAAGCCTTTCTGCACAGTAAACCAATTGATTTCAAATAACTTAATGCCAGTGTACAGATGCCCACAGATGCTCTTTGGCTGTGGCACAGCTGTCGCTGCCTGTGCTTCTGGATGACCAGGAAGGGCTGCAAAGCCAAGGTCTCACTAGCTATCTGTGGGGACAAGGGATGGCTTTTTACAAACAACACAGCTCTGCAGGTCTTATAGCAACCTCACTGGGAAAAAAAGTGAAGGATTTTGTTCCATGCAGTACAATAAGAAATGCAATGCATTACTACTAATAATATCAAGATCACAGTGAATTACTAGCTTGTTATTAGCTTATGCCTGAGTCTAATTTCCATTTCAAGTTTGCATTTATTTTTATACTTTGCTAAATCTACAATATTAACACGGTATTAGATGCATCCATTGGAAAAAAAAAATTCTGACTCCAAGGGGAAAGATGGCAGGTCTTATGGGGGGGAGGTTGGGGGTGGCTTGTGTCTCCTTAACCTTGGTCTATAGGTATGTCAGTGCCCTGTCAACTTTCCTTTCAAGAGCATTATAGTCTTGATGAGCATCACTCATGGAAACTGCCCCAGCTATCACACTGCCTAGTCACACTCACTCATTTAGAGTAATTTGTCTGGAGAGCTGACATCTAAGCTGGCAGATATTTCAAAGAGCTGCTTTGGTTCAGTCCTCCCTCTTAAAAAATGGTGTTATTTTTGTTTAATCGTTCTTGGAGGTAGGAGGCAGGGACAGGTTTTGCCCCTTTCAGGGCGTGCTGTGTGTCTGACAGAGCAATATGAGGGCCCTGGGCTGAGTTATTCCAGGGCAAGTCAGGTTGATCAAAAAAAACCTTTCCATTGTGGAGGTGAGAGAGGTATTTTTAATCCATTAGGATGCTAGTTATGATTGCTATATGAAACAACTAACCTCTTACAGGGCTTCAAGCAACATGCCATGCAGCCTAGACCTTAGTCTTGGTAAAGCTGAATGTATTTCTTCTCATGCAAATAAACTTCAATTCTCTTTTGATGAAACTCCTCATATTTTCATCTCAAATCCCTTCTCCAAGGTGCAATTATTCAGAGCCTTGTTTACCAAGTTCCTTAGGTGAAATAAGCAACATCTTTGCCAAAAGTGTTCTCCCTCTTGCCTGCACATGAGGTGGGCTTTAACATGCTGACAATATCCAATATTGTCTTCCCATGCTGAGCCAAAGCAAGTTTTCCAGGGGCTTTTCATGGAAGGTGGCACCGGTCCAACCCCAAGGGCATTTTTTTGAAAATTAGTATTATGTAAAACATGAATGTCACTCACCTTTGAGGAATCCAGCCCAGCTCCTCTCAGGCTGGTATTTAGTGATGAACAAAGGCAAAGCCCAGATCTCTCTGCCCCACAGTGAGCATTTCAGGGCCATATACTGCTTCCAGTCCTGCTCAGGCTTGAAACTTGGAGCCAAATATATCGTTTGCACATCCTGAAACCATAACAGATAAACATCTTCCTGATACTGCATAGCAGAAGCACTACATCAGGGGGACCTTGAAATATCTCAAGATGAGAAAGGGAGAGTGTATTTACCCAGATTTCATGCACAGCAAAAGTGTCAGCCCTTTTGCTTACTCCACCTACAGACACATCTCAGTTGGGACCAGCCAGGATGGAGAGCTATCCCAGCTGCAGAACTGATCTTTCGTACCTCCCCTTGCAAACAAGAGAAACTAACGCTGCTTTTTTCTATGCCTGCAATTTATAGCCCACTTAAATGCAAGAGTTCACCTTCTGAGAACTGACACTTGGACTGGAGTGAGCACTAATAAAACAAAGACAGACATCTTCCTCATAGTATGACAGTTTTTTTGTTCTGTTTTGCTTTTCTTTTTAATTCCTCTACTTCTTTCTCCTTTGCATTTTCATTCCCTTTCTTTCCCTTGTTGTATGTTTCTCCTCAGTCTCCCTTCCCACTTTTGTAGCACTCCCTCTCTGGTAGATGCCCAAGTTAAAGCTTCTTTCCTTAAGCACAAACACAAGCAACCATGGAGTCCTCCTGGCCTAGATAGGTACTTGAAGGGTAGGCAGGAGCTGCTGCTGGTGCCTCACGGGAGCTCAGGATTTCAGCAACCCTTTGCTTCACCTGAGCAGGCTGTTGGTGAGGAAGAGGAGAACCAGCAGCAGCTGAAGAGCAAGCAGTGGTGCTGCTGTGCCAGCTGGAGAGCTGGCTACACTGCAATAGGTCCAACGTGGGAATACTTTTTGGCATGGTGTGCTGCTTTAGGTGCTTTAAGGTTCTTCTAGTTGACATGTTCAATTCATCTAGCTTTATTTGTTCTTATTGCTCTTTTTGCCTCCAATATATTCTGATAAACAAGTGAAATGACAGTGGCAGGCAAAGTTCTGCACCTAAATTAAACACAGCTGATCTTCCCACATGCACAAATTAACTTTCGCACCTTGCCCAGGAAGCCTTGGAAATGCAAGTAAGTCTTGCTGAATCTGAGCAGTAGCAATCCAAGGGGAATGAGAACAGCAAACTACTCACGAATAAAACCTCTTTCTCCTGTGCCCTGGGGAGGGAATTGTAGTGCCATGGATAACTTCTTACTGCATAGCACACTGGTTTTAGGAGAATTGATGGTGGCAGTGAACAGAAAGTGGAGGTTCCCACACTCAGCTGGTATGCAGAGTAAAAAAAAGCCTCTCTCCCCAGTGAGCCTGTTCCCAGTGCAACACAGGGCAAGGAGAGGTTATTATACAATATAGATGCATATATATGTTTGGTATGCTATGTTTTTTTATGTCACATTGTTATATTGTCTTACATTATGTTATGTTACCTTATATAAAGGGAAACCATCATTCACCTTACATCCCCAGCCACTCTCTAAATATGGTCAGTATTTTTTTCTTTCTATATGGACATTGCTAAAGTAGCAACTAAATAGTGCAATCAGGCCCAGGCCAGTTGTGTCATGTGCTGTGAGCAATCAAAGTAGGGGACAACCTTGCGTTCTGCTGCAAGATGTTAGGGCTTATCATCAGGGGTGTTGAAAGCAACAAGGAAAGGAAAAAGCAGACAGCCCAGATCTCCCAGGCTTTCAATCCAGTTTTTCACCGTACAGCAAGAAATAGTAGTGCCATTGCTCATCCTGGAAGGTGTCACAGCTTCTCTTTCCACCTGAAGTCTTCCCAAGCACCTTGGTGCCTGTATTGCACAAGGGCACAAGCAAGATGGGAGCCAGGATAAGGCCCCACCTACAGCTGAACATAACTCTCAAAGCCAAAATGCTGAGCATCTCAGCTGTGTCTTGGCTGCACCCAGAGCAGGGCTCTGTGTCACACAGTGCATGGGGAGCCCATAGGAAGCCCAACGGGGATGGGTCAGCACTGCCCTTTGAGCCATGGTGCCTCGTCCTCCTCACACAGACCCCCAGCATCAGCACGGTGCCGCAGGTACACTGGGACACATGTCAGCATGAGGAAAAGGAGATGTAGAGGAACAACAATACTAGATCTGCCACACTTTGTTTCAGGGCACACACAGCCAGATGGGACCACTGGAGGAGACTGAAGACCCCAGCCTGTCCTAGGGCTTCACCCTTGCCTGCCCACCCTCGCTGTTCCCGTGCAGTGACTAAATGAGATTGAAGACCAAGATGCTGGGGGTGCCCAGGGGATTTGGATCCCAGGATGTCACTTGAGACATTAGAGCAGCAGATTACTGGTGTAGCCCATGGATGTGAAGTTGGCTAACACCTGCTCCTCTGCCAGCACACCACTGCTGTGCCAGACCAAACTGGAGCCATCGCCCTCCTCAGCTCTGCCTTGGCTGGCAGCACTGAGGCCAAGCAGCCAGCAAAGCACTGCAGTGCAGCCTGCCACCACCTTGCAGGTGCAGCAGACTTTTCTTATTCCTGTTTGCACACTTCACACCTCCAGAAATCTACTTAGCAGTTGGTATAGACTTTTTTACAGCTCCAAAACCTCAAACTGCATCTGCCCTGAACCTATTGGCTTTAAAGGTTTGCCTGACCTCATGTCAAAACCACGTGAAAGTGCTGAGCTTTGTCAGGTCCCTCCAAACAAAAAAAACCCCCATAACCCAAACTTCTAACTCACAACTGAACAGAGTTTCACCCTAAGTTAATAAATTCTATAGTGAAACTTGAAACCAGGTGACTTTTGCATGGATTCATTCAAAATTATCTGTAGAACACCGATTACTCATAGATGCTCTGTAAAGCACGTCTTTATACTTTAGATTTATCCACTGCTGAGTGAAGGGTACGTGAGATGAAAACGTACTATTAAGACTAGCTTTTAAAATATCTTTTTAGAAATTTAGCTAGTCATTATGGATTTTTGGACAAGTAGGATAAAGAATAACAACGACAGCAAAAGAGGCAGCTGGCAGCTGCCTGGGGAGGAGCTGAAAAAAGCTGGGAAGAGCACTAATGAAAGTGGGGGTGAAGAGTGAAGGGCCAGACTTTACGCAGAGAAGACAAGGGAAGATGGAAGTCTGGGATGGTGCTCCACAGTAGCCTTTGACAAGACAAAAGCCAAAACTCTTCTGCATCTAGCACAAAAGACAGGCTGGAAGATTTTCTTTTGGCACTTCCAATTAAATCACATACTCCTTCATTCAGCTGAAGGAAAACAGGCAGCAGGATAAACACTGTAAAAGAAATGTTATCCTGGGGAACCTGAGCAGCTCCATTATTCACGGCTTCACACCCCGCTTTCCTTGGACATCAAGACCAGCGGTTCAGTGTTTATTGAAACCCCTCCAGAGCTGGAGGGCAGCGCAGAGAGAAATCTCCTGGTGGAACAAGAAGCTTTTTAGGTAACAGCAGCTCCCTTCATTTTGAGTGTGAGGCATTGTAAGGTGGTGCAGGCCGCCTTCTTGTTCAAGAAATACCTGTTGATCCTGCAGTGGAGGGTATCTTGTGCAGCAGTGCGAAATTGAGGAATCCTATTCAGAGACACAACTGAAGTATTTTGGGCAAAGAGAAGCAAGGGGTTTACCATGCCTGCTCGTTTGCCTGGGCTGAAGATGTGTCTCAGATGTTTTGCCTTGCTTTACCAGTCCTAAACCTCTCATTTGCATGAGAAGCTGCTACAGCAGGAGGGAGTGGAGACACGAGTGCACCCTTGTGCAGGTGGCGAGAGGTGTTCATGCACACTGTTACACAAATACCTTTGGTACAGGACAGCTGTTGGTGTGCCCCCAGAGCCGTGCTCAAGCTGCCCTGCAGAGAAAGACATGATGCTAATGTGGAGACTTTGCTCTCAGAGTGGCAAAGCCAGAGCCTCAGGGAAGGGATTGGGACCCAGTCTTCACAGGGGATTACACTGGTGTCACCTGGTTGCGCTGACATAAAAAGAGCCATGCCGCTCTGTGCAATTCCTTTCATGAGAAATCTCCACCAGTGAGATTTCACTCCCGTGAGGATAGGAAGCAGTTTCACCTCAGCAGGCACATACCTGTATGTGTTTCTGAGGCCTGAAGGCTGTGCTGGGCTGTCGGCTGCTTTTCCATGCCTTCACAGCCAGCCTCAGGCAGCAGCTCCATTTGCCTGCGTTGGCATCTGCTGCGCCACAGCCCTGCTAGCCAGATGTCGGCTTTTAGGTGGTGTCCTGGAAAAAAGCCATGTTCCATCTTGCACGCAGTTGAGGAATCAACATATCTTCCTGCAGGCACGCACATGGAGCAGCATGACTTCGCAGGAGATGCATGCCCTGCCAGTTCACTCTCCTCCAGCAGCACGCTGCCAAGGCCCACCTCTGCTCAGCCTCCAGGGAAAGGCGGGAGGCATGAGAAACTCCCAGAGGATGGGCACAGAAATGCAGACTTTTTTTTAAGGCTTTATGATGGTACTGGCTATCAGGGGCCATGGCAAGACATGGTGCTGGGCTGTGGAAAGAGTACCACCCTACATGTGGGGTAAAAGCAAACCCCAAATGCCTGGCACCGATGTAGCCGGATCTTGGCAATGGTTTCCCTTATCAATTTGCATCTTAGACAGAGCCAGCAAACAGGAGAGCACAAAGGTGAGCATGCCTAACTCCTCCTAGGAGGGTGCACTCCTCATTTGAGACCTCACACAGATGGATGCTGACCTCTAGCCCAGCCCCTCTACCAGCACTGCTCATGCCACCATGTGCACAGCATCTGCTGGGTCACTGCTGAGGATCGTGAGAAATGTTCTTGCATACATCCATGTCACAGGTATAGAAACCCTCCTCTGCCCTGCTCCTAGCTGCTGCACAACAAAATCCTGATGTGAATGCACAGGATCTGGCTTAGTACGTGCCAGGTAAAGCAACGCAGTTCCATCAGCCCTGTGCCCACACCAGAAGCCACCACCAAGGGCTGGATTGGCTCTGAGACGCTGTCAGTGCTTTTGAGCATATCCAGGCTTGCTGGATGTGCGGCCTGAGACACTGACACCTGCAGAGCAGCAGGCACCCATGTGGTTTCCCTTTGGAGGCAGACAATCTCCCAGACTGGTGTGCAGCTGGTGTCCCCAACTCTTGGTTGTTCAACAGCTAAAGCAGGCTCTTCACCCAGCTACAAAAACATGTGCTCTGCTCCTGCCCCCCTGCCCTCTGCTTCTTCTCATAACTCATATCTTTCAAGTTTACAGTACTTCTTGTCCTCCTGAGCCCAGATTTCTCACCCTTTATATTTCTTCTTCCAGAGGACATGAGGAAAACATGTCTCACCTGTGATCTGCCTGGCTTGCAGTGCCCACGTCTCCTTTGGAAGGGCAGCCAGCATGGTTTAACCACCCTCCATCAGCCCTGCTCAGAGGGACGTATATGCCGTCCTGACAGTGTACAGCCAATTCAGCCTACACCAAGGCATGGCATGGCAAAGCAGCTCCCCCACCTCAGACTGTGCAAGAGTTATGCAGACAGGGAGGTTTCCCAAATCATCATGGCCAGCTTCAATACAGTCTTCTCACTGTCCTCCTGTGCAAGCACTGTCCATGGGCATTTGGGAATTGCAGTAATGAGACTCATTTTGGAGGTAAACTGTTAAGTCTTTATATGGTTCAGCTGTTCCAAAAATAGCAGCTTTCTAGAATAAGCTGCTGCCTGAGCATGACTGGCCATATCCAAGCCCTTCTAACTTATTAGCACCGAGCCGATTATGCGCTGAAGGATGTGCATTAGCCATGCAAGTCAGCACTCAAATTCACTAATTTCCACATTGAAATGTCAAAGCTTTATGGTCTCTAATTGATGAGTGGGAGTTCTCGAAGGATGTCAAGTGTTACCTTTGTTTTACTGTGAGTCACTATCAATGTTGGCAAGCATGATAAAAGCAGAGGAATGCATTAGGCACCAAATATTGTACTTCTTGCAGTAAAAGGCACTAATCACAGGGATTGAGATGTTATACTGCCTGTGCAGGCTGATGTCCTGGCAATTTGATCGCTTTACTGCTAAGTGCTGTATCTCAAAGCTTGGCATGTGTATGTATGTCTCACTTGGTCACGCATTTTTTGGGACAATATTTAGTATTACAAGTAACAGAATCACACTGAGTTTTCCACTTTCCGCTGGATGAGGATAGTAAAGCCGTATACATACATTTTGAAGTATCTATATGTTCAGAGGTACCTACCTCCCCCACCCCTACAGTGAGCAAACTGTGGTGGTTTCCTTGCTACAATGGAGAGTCGTTTGAGGGACCGACTTCCCTAAAATATATTACACAGCTGACTATGAGCACTTTTCTACAGCAATGATTTAGCCTATGATGTAACTGGATTGGTGATCTCTGCATGGGCAAACTGGAGGGATATGTAGGGATTACGCCAGTCTCTCACCTGCGTCCTGCCATGCCCAGCTGAACTGGCAAAACTCCTGCAGTTACAAGACCTGGGCTCAATAGTTGTCCCAATGACTGGGGAGGCTAAATCCACACAACCACAAACAGCATTTCCTCCAAATGTCTTTTATATTTTTTTTCCTTTCCCTATGAGCTGAAATTGTCAGACTGCCATTGACTCCTGCAGGAGACTTAGATGATAGGCTCCTTTACATTCCTTTGCAAATCCCACTTACAATGAATGTTCTTCTGCCATAAAACCTGACCCAATTGTCTCCCTCTGAATAGTCAGTGCTCATGCAAAAGGACTAATCAGTGATTCGGTGGGTGTTTTCCACTGAGTGTCAGAAGTCTCAAGCAGCTGATTGAGTAGGTTCAGTCTGTAATAAATGCTTTGCTCGCCAATGGAGAGCCTAATAAGTAATAAAGCACCGAACATAAATCCTCTTCAGCCAGAGCATCAATATTTAAGAATATCAATGTTTAATGCTGTCATTTTAATTTCATTGTATGCATTGATTTATTTCAGCATGCAGGAACAAAATCAGAAACTAATTTAGCTAATGAGTTCAGTTAAGCTTTTCTTTTAAAAAGGCAGTGGAAATAAGTTAGAGGAGGTCTGATGCTTTAACTGTTCATTTTCAAAGGAAGAGGAAGTTGCACGCAGAAGAAGAGGTGTTTTGATCAAATCATAGTCAGCTGTCGGGCATTTAGGGACACACAGAAGAGTTTAATTTTTTTTTTTTTACATAAGCTACAAAGATTTGACATGAATGAATAAGTTGATTAAAATCCCCACGCTCTCTTTGCAGACACTGGCGCTGAGTTGCCAGTACAGTGACAGTAGTTAATCCCCAGTTACATCTATTTTAAAAGTCAATTTTAAACATATGTTCAGTGCTGATATATTTCTCTGTAGGTGGCTTTCTTTTAGCACAGTCTGTAGTTTACAGCATTTCAGCCAACTTCCCTCTGGGATATCAGTTTTCAAGCTTCTTCTCTTGGTTGGGAAATTAAAATTCAGATGAACAGGCTGACATTCAGAAATCATGTCTGGATCATTTTTAGTATAACACAAGCCCACGTGAAAGCAGGAGCTAGACATGGAAAGACCAGGTGCAACTACATCCCACCTTGTTATAAATACCAGAAAAAATTTACTTCTGTTCCAAATAAGTGCAAAGAAGTCTGTCCTTTAACTACCTACCAGAAGCCATGTTTTTTCAGACCTGACTCCCTTTGGACTAGTAAATGTCTTTTTAGAGGCAGGTAGCACGTACCTGGGGAAGGACAGGAGCTAGCAGCCATGTGGTCTTTGATTGTTCCCTCCCCGCTTTCCCTTCTCTCCCTGCATCCAATACCCAGAAGTTTTGGCATTTTTGTGACAGCAGGAAGGGGCAGGTCCTGGACATACCTCAAGTGCAAGGTCTTCTAAAAGGGGTTGGAGCAGTAGCTTGGGAGCAGCTTGAGCTGGCTAGGGGCTGAGAGATGGCAAGGAGCATTTCCTTGGCTTCAAGTCCAAAGTTTGCCAGGGCCAAAGAGGGTGATGATTATTGAATTACAGAATGGGCTCTGGAGGATCCTAGGGGGCTGGAAGTGGGACATATGTGCCCATGAAAGGGGGACAAAGTGTGAAGAGGTGAAATAGTGAAACCCATGGGAAGAGCACTCCTTGAGAACCACCACCCTTATGAGGCCTGCTGCTGAATGAGTGCTGCAGACAGCCCAGAGCAGCTAAATATTTTAAGTCTCTTTTTCCTGGCAATTAACCCAGACAGTGATAAGCAGAGCATTAAGCAAGTTCTTGACTCAAAGTTCTGGATATCCTTAAAGATAGTGATATTAAGAACAGGGTTTTATCTGATCATTGCTTTAGCAACCTCTTGCCAAGGCAGCTCAGCACCCAACCCAACTGAGCCATGAACAACTGTTACCCAAAACAAACCTACCACCCATTTTCTATGAGTGTTATGGTTTCTACCACACCTCTTCATTTTTTACATTTCGACTGTTTGTGTTTTGCCCAGCACAATAGTTTTAGGCTGCTGCCATCTTTTTGATTAGGTTTTCATATGTGTTATGTTTTGCCTAAGCAGGAAAAGTATGATTTAAGCTCCCATACACACGAGTAAATGAAATTAAAAAGAGGGAATAAATAAGATTTCAATTACATATGATGAATCAGGAATGATACATGCTCTCAGCTGCGATCCTCAAGAAAGCCATCACAGAAGCTGTCCCAATGTATTTTCAAAAGAGTGTACCCCAAAGCTGTAAACAACTTTCCTATTAAAACACATTAATTAAAAATAAAATTCCTGTGCAGGAATGCTTTTCTTCACTATCATAATTCTCCTTTGAAGAAACAGGAATTATAATTTATATGACCCACACCAAGATAGGGAGACAAAGCTGGATAACTTTTAGCTCTTACTCAAATAATTTTGAGGATTTCAATTTTCCATTTCCATGCCTGAAATGCTGTGTTATGGTCCATAACTAGTGGTAGCTCCAGCCTCGGGTGTCTAGGCCTATTTTAAAAGAAATTTTTTTTTTCAGTAATCAAATCCCTCCTCTTTTTTTTTTTTTATTTTAAATAAAGTAAGATGAAGATAAGGTAGAAATGAAGAAGAAATGCTGGTGACCCTATTTTTGTCATAAAGCTGCAGAGACAGGGAAGTACATTTAACTAGGTATGGCCCTGGAGTTGGGGTCAGCACACTTGCCCTGCAAAGGATCTGCCTTGTTTGTGATCTTGCAAAAATCCTTCCCTGCCTGCTATGGTCTCCGTCTCCCTGCCAGCATAGCTCTGTCTTGTGTACATATTCTGTAAGTCCCCTGGAGGTGGGGCTCTCTCTCATAGTTTGCTTGTACATGGTGGGATATCGTTAAGAGCCAGTAAGTGCCTATACTTTTGCTTGAATTCAGCATTGGATCTCTGTCTGTGAAAGCCTCATGTCAACGTATAAATCTGGTGCCAAAATAAAAGACAGGCTTTGCTTATCTTAAAGTTATGTTCTCCTCACTACCCACGCCTCAGTCTTCAGCAGGAGAAAGAGCTGTATTACTAAAGCTCCTCTGAACTGCTTTTGTTCTTAGCTCTGCCAACAATTTTATATGTGACCTTGGACTTCCTCGACTCCTTCTTGGTATCAAGGGAGGGATGCGTACCCTGGTGGAGGAGTTTATCAGGACATGGTGAAGGACCCGTTGGGGTGCTGTATGCACTGCCCTTTTGTTGTCCCTCCAAGGGATTGCATCAGGGGAGACAGGTGCCAACAAATGGTTGTGGAATACCTTTTACCAGTGAAACTGTTATCATTAGTGGAATCCAAGCTATTACTATTAATAGCAGGCACCTATTCAGGCAGCATGCTCAATTTTTACCCCCCTGCGCCCCCCACCCCCCCGGATGACACCCCCATGTGCAGTTACATGGCTGGAACACGAGCGGGAAGACAACAGCCCCGGCAGTTTACTGAGGAGTGGGGGATCATCCTGACGTGCCACAGCTTCTGAGAGGGTGTTAGAGCAACCCCTCCAGGGCTGCCTACTCACATCAGGTGTATATGAGGTCTTTGCCTGCATGTATCAGCTGCCGCCTTCGTGGAGGTGGCCTGAGCCATGCAGCCAGCGTGAGGTGGCCTTGGACACTGTCAGGCAGCTCTAAGTGTCCTTAGTTTATCACTTCTCACAGATTCAGCAGGACCACCAGTGTCCAGGGCCTTCACACCTTCCTCAGCCCACATGTTTCCACTCTTGGACCTGCTGTTTTCTGGTGACTGTTTACCCATCCACACCCACAGATAACGCCCACAGGTCCCCCTCACACAAACATGCACAGAAGAGGTGTTTAGGATGCTTTATGCCTCAGTGCTTCCCCAGTTCATACAGCTGTTTAAAACTCCGAGGACCTCTAAAATGAAGTGACACACACTTTATTTGAAGAAACACTTCTCATTATAACTCCTTTTCTAGAAGTGGAACATGTCCTGAGGTGGAATTTATAACATATTCATGATGGTATCTTTGCTTTTACATCCTCTAGGGAGTGAGACTCTGCCTACAGTGGAAAGAAGGAGAGAAAAGAGAAACTCTTTTGCCATAGAAAACAAACAAAAGAAATATTATGATTTTTCCAGACCCTTTGGAAAAAATATGGAGTGAAATTTTATATGCAGTAGAGAATATGTTGGGTATTTGCAAAAAAGATTGTATATACTTTGCTTAGTCACTTGTAATAAATGTTACCAAATGCATTCATAAGAGTGAATTTTGTTTTATACATTTAGAGTTTTCTTTTTCTTTCAGTGGATCCAGTTTCTGAGTACCCTGGCAACTAGTGCCCTGGAAAAGTGTTTTCTGTGTAAATCAAGGGTATTTGATTATAGTGGCAAACTTACCAGTTTATTACCTGTCTGTGTTTTTTGAACTTCCTTGGACTGTATCTGTGGTTTATCTGCCCTTGACCTGGCTTCCACTCCTGGGCTGCTCATGGAGGGCAGGGCTGTAATCTCTGTTCTGAGCCTGTGAGACCTGGCTGCTCCAGGAAGAGGATTTCTTCTGAACACACTGGGTTTGTTTAGGAAACTACCAAGGCAACCAACGCACATCTTTCCTGAAGGATAGGTGGAACTGCAAAGCTGTAGAAATATGAAAGCTTCACGCATGGAGCCAGCACCAGCAACTTATATGCTCACCACCCAACCATTTGTGCTAGGAGAAGAAGCCGTCTGTGCTGTCCTAATGCCATGGTGAGGGTTTTCCCCAGCACTGGTTAGTCACCAGGTCTTCATCTTCTGCTTTCCTCTCTGCTTTTTTATTCACCTGAGCTGGCCCTTCTCAGAGCAGCCTGCAACCACGGCCACGCAGGAAAGCAAAAAACAGATCGCAAAGAAGTATTTCCATCAGCCATCCTGACCCTTGTGTTTCACTGGAGGCTTGTTCTTCCAAAATGAGGCATGACTAGGAGCTCTGTATCACACAGGAGTGATTATCAGAAGAACAGAAAGAAATGGTAATTCTCATAGATGGATATTTTTGTGGTGGTGACTTCACAATGGACATTTTTTTCCCATCCAAATCCAGTCATGTGGAAAAGAGACACTCACTCATGGCTAACAATAATGAGGAATTTATTTGTATCAGATTAATTTAGGAAATCATTAGTGACTCGAAAGCGTGACTCACACTGATGCCCAGGAACCACTGTCAGAGCAGAATACAGGCATCTTCAGAAACACGGGGTTCAGAAATACACTTATCTTCACTGGGCAATTTCCCTCAGGCTTTCATATCTGAAATTTGAAGTATAAAAAAAGTTTCTTCTAACTTTAGAAAGAGGAAAAGAGGAAAGAGGAAAGAGGAGAAGAATTTATGAAACTCTATATATACTTACATAGAAAAAGAGAGTGTATTACAGTGAAAGGAAGAACAAGGCTACCCAGACTCTCCTAAAAGCTAGAACAGGACTGTAAATTCAAGTGTGTGTTGAGTGGCAATAAAAGAATTCACCAGGCTAACAAATTAACAATAATTAGTGCATAAGTCCTCCAGCCACAAAGGTCCTGGTTTTGCTAAACTCTTCTTGCTTGCTTAAGTTTAAGAGGCAAAGAATATATAAAGAAAGTATATCTAAAGAAAATACAGAAAATATAAAGAAATTCTTCCAGGATGACTGGGAATGCTGAAATGCTTATGGGCTTTTCCATTAACATCGTGGGTTGGGCTGAAGTACGTTACTCATTTGCCTGAAGTTAAGCACATGCTTAATTCCTTGCCAAATGGAGGCCTAAATAGTATCAATTCAATATTGGCTGGAGCTTAAAAACAGCTGTCTGTGTGGCACACCTTCCTGCATACCTCTTTTTCCCTTTTCCCTCCTTGAACTACAGTGTTGACTGCAGTGAGCCCTGTGTCTGAAAACCCACCGGCTGACCACAGTAAATAGGCTGATGCAGATCATCTTGTCTCCACAGGTTTTTATTCATCTGCAGGAAGAACTTTGCAACTCAGTTGCTATTGATACGTAATCACCAGGCTCATAGATAGATTAGGAGGTGGATAGCTTTATAGCCACTGCAAAGCATTACAGTAGATAAGATTACTATAACCTATTATTTCCTTTTTAGTAGATTGCTCAATATTTTATCACAATGAAAAGGTTCACCACTCAGCAATAATAAGATATAATTAACTCTTGTTACCAGTGTGGCACAGACCGTAAATACTATGTGGCGTCCATACGTTTCTATATGACAAGCAGATTTAGAGATTTGAGCTGGATGAAATACTGTTTCTATCTCTGATTGCATTAGCTTAAAGTCCTGGAAGATGTATTCCAGATGTGCTATGCTAATAGGATTATTTTATAAAAGTGCAGACAGATTTTAGGAGCAACACCCTGATTAAGCAGTTTGCAGTCTCCATGAAGCTTTTTTTTTCATTATTTCCATCTGAATTATGGTTCTTTGGTCTTATATTAGTTTCATCCAGTTGTCATAGATCACAAGAGAGTCGTCATTTACTGGCAAGTGATCATTTACTCATTTAGATTTCCAGGCTTCTTTATGCATTCATGCTGATAGAAAGGAAGCACAATGAATGCTTTAGGTGGAATCTTGGTAGACTCAGTGAAAATTATTTATAAGTTAGCATGCCAAAGTCATCAATGCAGGTTGCAGAGACTCCCAATTTTCACACACATGTGCGGACATATATATATATATGAAGTGCATATTTTATATATTTTCTTATTTATGTGTGTGTGCCTGTATAGACACAACTGTGATGTACATAGTAAAGATTCAGAATAAAGTTGAAGAGTGTAAAGGCTGACATTTCTTGTTTATATTTCATTTTGAAGCTGATGGCTGGATGAGCATGAATTTTCCTTTTAGTTTGTATTTATCCCCAAAGCATATTAAAAAGACAGTTTCCCTTCATTTCTGCTTTGAATGTGTCTGGTGCCCTCAAGTGAAACCACTGACTCATGCTCCTTCAAAAGCCTCTGGTGGTCATTAATTCAGGAAACTACATGTAAGAGAAAATACTTGGCTTTGCTGTCTTGGAGCAAGTTAAAATAAAAATCTTCGGCCATAGGACCGTCTTCTTATAACACGTTCCAAGGACTGACTTTTTATTGGTTGGACTGCAACATGTTGTAGCCAAGTATTTTTCCCTATGTCTACTTTGTGGAATTAGAGCAAAGCTGCTATATCTTACACAGGGCGTCAAACACACCTCAGAGGTGGCTGCTGCGAAGCACTTCTGCAGGGAAGCCAGACAGACCATGTCTTCCAAGTCGGACTTGATCTCTTTGATTTTAATTACTCATTTCCCAGATCTTTGCCAGAACTGGGAAACTGAAATATGCTTTTCATATTCCAAGATTACTCTAAGAAAAAAATAACTGACAGGGGCTGAAAAAATACATTATTTTTAATACAATGAAAGTAATTTATTAACTTCCTGTTTTTTATACTAGTTGCAATAGCACAGTGCTTTAAGTGTTGCAGTGGCTTTCACAGTGACCTGTGGTTTTTAGTTTGTCCTGTTCTCATGTATACGAGAAAAAGAGATTAACAGGGAACAACCAAGAATTATCCTTCATTCAAAGTTTTTGCCATCATTGTCATGAAAGACTTGCCTCAGTGCAAAACCAGGATTAGAAGAAGCTTTCCCACATAAATCCTATACCACCTCCTACTTACTGGTGGCAGCAGCATCTTTCCCTCTCCTACTTAGGCCAGTAATAGAGATGGTGAATTGAGAATTCCCCTCCTAAAACTAAAATGCCCTGAATATCCCATCCTATGTATCATCTCATGAAAGTTTGTTTAAAAAAAATTTAATTTTGATTAAAAAAAAAGTTTTCAATTCTTCTTTTTGGGTTTGGTTTTTTCTTTTCTTTTCTTTTTTCCTGTGAGTTTTCTTTGTATGTATTTCTTAAACTTCCACACCTAGACAGCTATGCATATGTGGATTGATGCTCCAAGGAGAGCTGGTAGAAAACACAATATTTGAGCTCATTATTTTAAATTCAATTAATAGAAACCAGGCACCAGGCTTGAATTATCCCTCCTGCCTTTCATCATGAAGACAAGTGTCTTAAACAGAGATGGGCCATTTTATATTCTCTATGCATAGACCAGAATGCCTAAAAATAGCTGCAGCAGAGAAACATCATTGGAAAACCTTATGTCTTCCAGTCTATGTTTGTTTATTGGATAACAACCCTCTCTGTAGAGTAGCTTGCTGGAATAAAATATACACATGCCATGAGCCCTAAAAGAAGACCAATAAAAATGAACCTCTGTTGGCTCTGTCAGTGCATAAACACAGCAGTATGCAGCCCATGCCTCCAAAACCTACACCTTAAATACTTAAGACAGACATGCGATTGCAGAGGGTCTAAGTAGAATAATCAGCACAGTATTAGTGAAGATGTTAATTCAATTTTTTTTCACGCATTAACTATTTTTATTCAAATAATACTCTGGTTTTTCTTCCTTTATTTCCTCCCTCATGATTGAGCCGTGACAAAACCTAAGGTTTTGTCTTAAAACATTGTGTGAGTGGGAATTATGTTGCCTGACTTCAGACACCGATAACTGAGATGTGGACAGCTGACCTACTCACCCTAGCTCCCTTCATGCTTCATTGAGAGAAATAGCCACATTTTAGGGAGCAATTCATTAGCCCTATTTTAAGCATTTGCTTTAGGGTAGGTGAATCAAACATTCGCATGGGTGAAATTTTTTGTCCGGAGGGAGCCTGGATGACTAACTCAGATGAGGACACCTATACTGAATAAGGTTATTTCTCTCTGTCAGCATCTGCTGCTGTGAAAATCCCCACTCTGGGGTAGGGGCCCCTTTGGTCTGATGCAGGATGGTTGTTCCTGTATTCTGGGTGGCTCCTGGGCAGGGAGCACAAGCATGGACTCATCACAGAGACACAGCATGTGTTGCTTGAGCACTTTCTGCTAGCTAATGATCTGGGCAGAGAGAGGATTAGCTAAAACAGGAGACGGGACATGGTGAGGGGCACAGTGGAGGAGAAACAGGTTGCCAGTGTCCACCTTATATTTTTCCCTAGAAATTCAGACTTGTTGTGTTTGTCTCTCCAGGCTGCCTTGACTGTTGGGGAAGAGATTACAAAAAAAAAAACACAACACAAAAACCAGACCAACTGAAACCATCCATGAAACAGCTGCAATGACAACAGTGGGCTACTTCCCAAAGGCTGCTTGGGAAATGCAAAGGAAAACCTTGCATTTGCATTGCCAAATCTAGGAGAACATTTCTGTGAGACTGAAGCCATGATAGCTCAACCCAGTCACATAATCACATCCTTCCCTTCACTTACTCTTATTACATAGTGGTATGGATTTGATTATTCTGTCAGCATATACCCTACATCCTTGAAATGGATGAGTATGACATGTTTGGAAATATGGAGAATGCCAATAGGTTAAACATAATTCACATAAAGCTAATAAAAAGAACAAAAATAATTTACATATTAATCACAGGGTTCTAATCTGCCAGAAGACAGCAGGGGAATTGATCTCTCACAAGCATGGACCGAGAAAGTAGGCTGAAGAGGGAATTGAGCTCAAAGACAGGACGTGGCATGACTTTCATCACATGCAGCCTGAATTTAAAAGCTACTGATTTGGTAGGGGGAAATCTATTAGCCACAGTGCATCAGCCCTTGCCAGGTAGATGGGGAGTCCATAGATGCTCTGAAGAAATTAATATTGACCAGGACACAGAGCTGCTTATACACTGGCATCCATGAGAAATCCCGTATAACCTTAGCGAGACAGACACACACTAGATAAATTACAGGGTGAGAAGTTAAAGAGAAGCTCAGAAATACTAGTTGATCTTGTTCCTGAACTTAATGGTTATTGTACCCTTTATTAGCAATGCTCTCAAAACAGTTGTCAAGTGTTGTGTGTATGGACTCAAACATGCAGCTCTGGCAGCTGAACAGCATATTCGTATATGTGTGTGTGCACATGTATACTTACACTGGAAGAAGGATGATCTGAAATTAATGACTTTGCTCCTGGAATTAAGATTCCCAGGAAGGCTAATTACAGCATACCATTGCTAGTAAGCAGGTATAACACATGGAAGTATACACAGAAGTGTTGTTAATAAACCAACACAAATTGCTATGTGCAGTGCACACCTCTGCAGATTATTTAGGCTCGATTGTAGAGAGATTCTGTCTACCAGCAGAATATTAATCATGCCATCATTTCAGGAAAAAGGAGTCCTCGACTCACAAAAGGCAAAGTTATCAAAGTTGGCCATGGTATCTGCCCTCCACCGATGACCCTTATGCCAACATTGTCCGGCCATTTACATTTTGAAATCGTAACTATTTCACCAGTTCCTGCCCTTGAAAAATCATTACTCTAGCATTTGATCATGTGCTCTTACTAGTTTATGAACCTTACCTGAGGTTTTAGCTGAAATTTCTGTATGGGTTCAGTGTCTCAACCTACACAGCCACTAGTTTTGTAAGCTCCACTGAGATCAGTCTGGCTGTTTCTGAAAGGGAGGTTAAAATAGGGACCTGTGCTTATTTCAGAAGGGAAGAAAAAAGATCATGATGACTTTTTTAAATTGGTCCCACGCCTTGTAGGAAACTGTGAAATTTAGCAAGGTGACACTTCCTCCCTAATTTTAAGAATATCAATGTAATCATGAGGTTTAGTTTTTCTATATGGCTACCATTACCTTTTTTGACAGAAGTACAATTCCGGCCCATCTTTGAAATGAGACTATCTAAACAAAAGAAAGCAACAGTCAGCCAAGGAAAAATGAGCCTACCTTTGTTTTCCTTTGCCTAAGTATGCACTGTATGAACCAGTGCTCTCGAGGTAGGGGCAGCCAGTACACAGGGAAGCAAAGAAGATGCTGAGAAGAGGTAAAACCTACAACAAATCTAATATCCTTAGTGTTAATACATAGACCCTCTGCTATAAACAATGCACAAAGGTAGAAAGTAGAGCTTTTACTTTATACTGACTAATATAACCAGTCATTTTTTATCTATCTCAGAGACTTGAGAGCCCAGAGAGCTGGCCTTTTCATGTGAATGCCAGCCATTCGTGGTCACGACCTGAGATACACGCAATACACATTTTCATTTCAAGCAGACTTTTGAGGCATATCTAGCATTGCCCCAGGTCCAATCATAGTAACAAGGAGACATTTGAAAACAGTTTTTAAAGCCAACCTGACGACTTCTGCTTTCCTGATACTGCTTCACCCAATTAGAGAACAAGGAAGAGGAGAAGGCAGTCTGGAAGACTGACTTTCTATAACATGCAGGAGTAGGCTGGGACCCCACGCATAATGGAATTGGATTTTACAAGGTATACAGACATTGGCACGCACAGATGAAGGCTAGAAAACAGCATGTATTTCTTTTGTTGCCTGCAGAATGCATAAGTAAGTACATGTGTTGGCAGAGGTCAAAGGGGACTACGTCAGATCCACTTACTCTGTGATGGGACGTAGTTTGCAGGAAGGGACTAAATTAAAGACCTCCAGGTTTATTAAGGACTCCTCACACTGAAGAATGTCACACTTTCAGGTTTTCTTCTGCCTCCTTCTGTGGCCTGTAATTTGGACCTATAAGACAAGATAGGCCAGGGTACTTCAGTAGTTACCATATTAAGAATAGCTGTGGCTTCAGGCACTGCTGACATAGATAACTATGGGCAGCATGTGCTTTATTTAGTCAAATTAGGTCTGTCTGATGCTGCATAAAATCTCATTGAGACAGTTTATTCAGCATAAGCCAGGTCAGTGACTTTGGCTAAACATATGTAAGAAGATAACAGTGGAAAAGAAAAAAGTCCATCAAATCCAGAGGTTATATCCAGGACTGATTGTTTGTGGATGCTTAGAAAAGAGTTTAAAAAAAAGCTTGTCCAGGATGATCCTTTTCCTAATATCCTCCAGCCTGAGCAATCAGCCACTTCTTGAGCCAGTATGAGTTTAAAATTGGAGGACCAAAGTTTGCAACATTGTGCTGCATTTGAGGAGTCTGAAAAAGATCAGTGTTATTCTGAAAAGCTGGACACAATTTTGCAGGCACATAAATATCTACATTTTGCTACAATTTACCTATTTAACTCACTTTAGGGTTGGGGCTCCAATAGGATTTTACACCACTCCCAATTTAAGTCCCTGAAGTAGATTCTGTTATTACCTGGAGCAATTGAAAAGACATTTTCAAATATTTCCTAAATCTATGGCCCCTGTCTCTCAGAAGATCTGAGGGTGGGAACTTTCCTCACACTGAAGAATCCTCATGAATTCAACTCAGGGAAGAATTATGGCTGAACAGGAAATATTTCATCTCCCACAATGTAGGGAAAGAGTTTGTGCAAATGCTGACACAGACTAGAAAGGGATGAGGACTGTCTTTTAGCACCCTGGAGCCCTTGTCAGAGTCAAATATGAGGCTGCTTAGCATCAAGGGGGCAGATGGCCCATCTCTCTAGGAGATAACTTTGTTTCCACCCACTTCCAAGTATAAGCACTGCAAACTGGCCCCTCTGGCAGTGCAGCTGGCCAGTGAAACCCCATGGTACCTCTCATTGGGTCTCTGAGGTTCCCTGGGGAACAGCGAGGTTGTGCAAAAGGCAGCAAGCTCCTTGGTGTTTGTGTCACTGGGTGTGACTGTATGGGATCCAGCTGATCAGCACTAGTGACATTGACTGGTGTTGAGTCTAGAGGAGCTGGTGGTGAAAAGACAGGAGGATGAATGGAAGCCCTTGATGTGTCTCTTGGAAGAGCTGAAGTAGAAAGAAGTGACTTGGATCCACAGCTTACCATAACTAATCCTGTATCTTTTTATGCTCTGTCTGAGACCAAACAAGTAATCCGGATGGAGCATTTGGCATGTAAATCAGTGCAGCCCTCAGCTCGGGTCAGCCAAGGTAGGTTCTGTTTTTGGAAATGGAAAAGGCATGCTCTGTCTCTCCAAAGATTTCTCTACAGCTATCACTCATGGCAGAAGGAAGAAGCCAAGTGGCACCAGGCAGTACACATTTTTTTAACAGTTTTTGAACTGTCAACAGCTGGTGTTTTCTGTTCACGGTCAATGGACTGCCAGAGCTGGTCTATTTTGTGTCTGTATTTGCCCCCAGTCTGACTCTGGTGGACTCTCAGTCAGGGGCTCAGAAGCCTCTGGAGTCAGGAGAAATTTGTTTCCAAACCATCCAGGAAATGGAGCAAGTAGTCAAACAGAATAATCTTCCTTGTGTGCATCTTGCCTCCCTGCAAAGAAAGCACTTTATGCTTCTCTGGGGTTGGCCACCTCTGAGCCCTGTCCTGTCCTATTTTCAGGGCCTATGCTTGGAGCTTGTTTGTTGATACTTGCCAAGATAAGCTGAATTTAAGTCTTCTGAATTTCTCCCCAGTGAGTAAAACAGAAACAAAAGGGTTGGCTGAACTTTCTCCTTCCTTTCCACCCAGGTCTGCAGGTGAAGGCTACTCCCTCCTTACGCTTGCACATGGGCTTTACCTGGAAATAGTAACATCGAGCAAACTCAGAGAAGAGATGTGGATGGAGTAGCACTGAAATACACCCTGCATCATAAAATAATGATATTTTCTATTAAGGTCACTTTCCCCATGTAAAAAGTTTGGAAAGCCTCCCACAGTCACATAACTATGTTAGCTTTTCAAGAACAAGAGACTGTCTTATTCTGGGCATAGGCTGTCGTGCTATGGGAAAGCAGGACTGGTGCTCAGTCCTGCAAAACCAGGAACCATTCAGGCATTTCTGAAGAAGACAAAGCATCTTTTTTGACGTAACTCTCTTACTTGGAGACCTGCCTATTGGAAACCTGGTCTTCTGCCTTCAGCTCTGCAAATGTTCTTGAAAGGCTGAGAGACCTTGGTTTGTTCAGCCTGGAGAAGAGAAGACTGAGGGGGGATCTTATCAATGCTTAGAAATATCTGGGGTAGGTGTCAAGAGGATGAGACTGGAGTCTTTTCAGTGGTGCCCAACGACAGGACAAGGGCAATGGGCACAAGTTGGAACACAGGAAGTTCCACCTCAATATGAGAAAAAAATTCTTTACTGTGGGGGTGCCAGAGCAGTGGAACAGGCTGCCCAGGGAGGCTGTGGAGTCACCTTCCCTGGAGATGTTCCAAACCCACCTGGACGCATCCTTGTGCCCCCTGCTCTGGGTGTCCCTGCTCAAGCAGGGGAGTTGGACAAGATGATCTCCAGAGGTCCCTTCCAACCCCTACCATTCTGTGATTCTGTGATGTCTCAAACTCTTGCATCTCTAATAAGCCCTTGCACATGCAGGTCTTAAGCCCAAGCAGTTTGCATGGAATTACACAGCAGATGACTGCAGCTTGCTTTGGCTGTATGGGTGCTTTAAAATATGAGGGGAAAACATGAAATGTGTCTCAGGCAGCATATATGATTGTTCCAGCTTAAATTGGGATGATTCATTTCCATACAGGACTGTTTAGAGCAGAATAGGTTTGATTTGATTTGACAAGGCTCTTTCCAATACGAATGACTTTATCTTGTTAAACTTAACAGAATGAGACTGACAAAGGGTTTCCCTTGAACTATGGTTTGTTGAGAACATCTGGGCCTTTATTTTGAGTATGCCTCCTTGCTGAACAAGAAGCTTTGTTCTGGAAGCAGAGACATAGTAAATACAGGAGCTTTAGTCAAGGGGATACCAGCTGGAGAGTGGTCAAGCCTCAGCCCAGTCTGGTGGAGGTGCAGAGGAACCAGGTTTTGGCTGTAGCCAGCCAGCTAGGAATTTCCTGACACCCCATGTGCCAGGAGCATCGAGGGTGGTGGGGGATGGTGGGACCTGCAGGACAGAGCTCCTGCTCCTCTCCCCTCATCTGTCATGGGGGGCTGTAGGCAATATGGACCTTGGCCATACTGGCTGCACAGACCAGCCTAACAGAGATGTGTATGAGCCTCAAATGGCCCTTCCTCTCCTGTCCTGAGCAGGACTCAGCCACAGACAGATATCACCTATGGCCAGCACAAGGTTTAAGACTATGGGGCATTATGTTTCACATCTGCTTTCTGTTCCTGAGCACAACAGCTTTCTTTCTGACCCAATCATCTCAGTGGATGTGGCAATGACAGGGCAGGTGCGGTGACCAAACTTTTGCTCCCAAAGAAGAGAACAGATAGAGAAGGACATACAGATGAGAGGCCTGGGAAGATGATAACATGTCTGGTATCTGCCCGCTCTGCTAACATTTTCCTGTCTCCCTTTTGCTTGAACAGCATAGATGGCATTGAATCAGCTTGTTTTTTACTTTGCAATTTTCCTTGCTATCAGTAGCAAAGAGCATAAAACACCAATCCAGGTCATGCTCTGCCAGGACTTTTGGGGAAGCACACTCCAAATGGGACTTTTAGAAATGCAGATGGACTCTGCCATTGAGGTTTCCAATCCACTCCTGCATGATGAGATGTAGAAAACTGTATTTGATTATATTACAAAGGCAGAGAGACACCTCCGTCTGTGTGATCTTTGGGGCCCAGATTTGCTGCTGGGTCGAGGCAGCCCTCTGCCAGGAGCCTTGCCAGACAGGGATGCTGCAGAAGCAAGGAGTTCCAGCCCTAGACCACACCTGCCAGGGAGGAGGTGTTTGAGGAGCTGGAAATGGGATTGTCATATTGGTAGCAGAGGTGGCCCAACAGGCGAGCCCAGCTTCTGCCTCTGTTGGGAGGAGGTGTAGGAAACTGCTGGCCCTTCTCCAGCTAACCTAAGCAGTTCTTTGTGCTAACAGTGGCAGATTTTAAAAACAACTCATTCTGATCAGGAACATAGTAATATGATAAAGTGTGCAAGACCTGGTAACACTGCCTGCATGTTTCTTATAAAACTCGAAATCACCAAGAGAATTTCAGTGTATCATCTGAAAAACCTGCCTGAGTACCATCTGGTACTTCAAAACAGCATTTCCGAGTACTTATGGCTCTGGGTCTTCCCACAGGAGTTCTCCTCCCAGCAGCATCCCACCACAGGGCAGCAGGCAGAGCAGCACGGCTCGCCACGTCCTCCGAGCTAGGCAGTGGTGTGGACAGGCAGCCAGCCACCTCCTCATCTGTTGCTAAGGGAACATGGGGAGATGAGCTATAATTATACCAATAAAGTGTCAGAGACAGCCAGAGAGAGAGAGCGTGATGTGGAATGGGCATTTGTGAAGGTTCCTTCCTTATTTTTATTTCACCTATTGCTTTGTAAATCACCGTCAGAAGGCATCCAAAACATTTCATATGTTGGCAGATGATTGAAATGTAAGTGGGGCTTTTTGTGCAGAACCATCAGTGTCTTCCTAAACAGAAAGGGATGAGAAATATTTGTCCCAGCCACCAGCATCTTCCCAAATGAAACACACAGAATTGGGGCATTTAAGAAAAAAAAGGGAGGGGAAGATTATGGAATATGACATTATTTAGGGCTAGCCTGCACCCTGAGGAAGCAAAGTCAGCCCTACTCAATGCCAGCTTGTGTAGCTTTGCAGAGGGAATCATGCTGTTTCAGCCAGGGCTCTCCTACGGAGCAAACTTCTCAGGATAGCAAAAGAGCCTGGAAACGGTATTGCACTTCCCACCCCACTGTGAGAGCCCATTGTGTGGTGCAAGCAACCTATCCTGCCTCAGCTATGGGAGCCTGGGACAGTTTCATGCAGTGGCCCTGGTTGATGCTTCAGCTTTAGGGGAAGGAGAGCAATCGAGTCACACCACGGTGCCTTGACCTGTCGCTGTCTCACCAGGGAATCCAGCATAGCCTTCCACTTTATCAATTTCCCAATGTTTTTAATCACTTTTCAACAGTCTTTACAACAATGTGCTTATGCTTTGAGCTAAAACACACCCTTTCTGGAAGAATACAATCTGTTACTGTAAGCCTTACCCTTCTGAACCAGTTAACGCAAGTTATAGGGAGACGCTCAATCCAGGAACAAACTGAGTCACTAGGTGCCTGGATTAGTAGGAAAGTAGCAAAGAATGTGCTAAAAGGAAGGGAAAAAAAAGAGAGGGAGACAGAGGTTAGAACGTAATTGCAGATACTTAACAATTAGCGGGTTCGGGTTTGGTAGTTGCTGCTGACTCAGAAGGCATTGCACCTCACAAAAGTGGTGGTGTGATCTGCACCTTGCTAGGGGCAAAGAAGCACTTCCAGTGTTTGAAAGCCAAGCACAATTCCCTGCTGTATTTGCAACTGCAAGGGAACAAACTACCGCAGTGATTATTCCTTGTGCCCAGAAGTGGGGTAAGAGCCAGGTAATGCCCTTCACACGGCCTGAGCTCTGCTCTGGCCCTGACTGTGTTCAGGGTCAGCCTTGAACAGCTGGTCTTCTCTGTGCTTCAAAGGGCAATGCCCAAGGATCCACCAAACTGATAGGCTGGCATGCACTGTTTTTTTTCCCACAAGTTCTTTGTTTCCTCTACATTGGTAAAATGGATATACTTTATCAGTACCATTCTGATACTGAAATGTCAGGGTAGTCTGGAAAAATAAAAAATAAGTACCCCCCCCCCCAACTGATAATACACAACAGAGTATTTGGCCAGATCTGATCTCAGATCAACATACACAGCCCTGCTGATTTCCCCCAAATTGTAGATGACCCTCCAGTTTTTCAGTATGTCTATGTGCTCAGTATATGCATAAATGCCTGCCGTCACTACAGGAAACAAAAAAGGGCAAATTCAGCTCCGCTCTAACTCTGCCAAACCAGGCAGCACTGCAGCAAGGAATCTGGCCCTACATGGCTACACTCCACTGGGAGCCAGGGCACTTGCTGCCGTCCGTTTCTCTTACTGTCAAACACATGTATTTGTGCACACACATTACTTAATTATTGACCTTAATGAAACATGTCAGTACAATGCAGTTCTCTCAAATTCCTTTTAACTTACCCATGCTGAATGCTTGGGGTGAAGCTATTCTAAACAGTTTGCATAATTTCATATGTGTCATTCCCAAGAAACACTATGCATTTTAAACAATATGAACTGGGCCTGAGAGCTAACGAAGTTAAACGAGGCTGGCAAATGACAGTGAACTGGACATGATTTAGCAAATACGTCCTGAAAGGACAATATTTATGAAGGCAGAAATATAGCTGCGTGTACTGTGTGGGAGCTTTCTGCAAACAGATGACTGTGGTTCCCAGGATTTCAGCTATCAATCATGCCTCTCAAAAAAAGACCTTTCCCCCCCCAGTGATCCCTCTACGCTTTCAACCCTGAACTTTCACTTCTCAACATGCAGGGAGTTAAAGACTCCCGGTGAAAACTAATGCAACCTCCACAGGAAACAACAAATTTCTTTAGCCTCATTCATCATCTCTGAGACTGAGCAGTTCACATTCACTCAACTACACATGAAATCACCACTTTTCTCTGGAAAACCCTGCTTCTCTCCCCCTTGTCCCCAGCCTCCACATTTTTTTATAGACTCCTAGTTTCTCAAAGCCCTTAGTTCTGGTAGGGACCCCAGATCCCACCTGAGTATTTGCCAGTTTCCACACAGATTTGACTTTTCTGCACGGGGCTGCTCAGAGCAAGACAAGCAGCCTGTGGCTGAAGCACATGAATTTTTAGCCTGGAGCCAGACCAAGTCCCAGGTGAGACAGTTTTTGCTGGCAGTTGGAGAAAACCTTCACCATGGTGGTTTTGTGAGGCCATGCCTGTGCCACTCTGCACACCCAGTGTTCAGCAAGGGGGGTGGTAGGGATCATTGGTCTTTATCCCTTGTCTCAAGGAAATCCCATGGGATGCTGCAGAGGAGATTATTTAACTTGACAGAAGACAAATACGGAAGAACAGTTGAATGTTTATCATCCTTTTACATGCAAGACCCGTGAACAGGCTTAGTTTAAATGCAGAAGGGGAAATAATTGAGGCGCAGTCTGCCTGACGAGAGACAGCTGTGGATTTCAGGCTTCAGGAGTGCCCCAGCTCCCCTAGAACATCTGGAAGAGAACTGTAAGCAAAGAAGTCTCTGTCAGGGCACCAAGGCATGGGCCAATGCCTAGAGCTATGCCTGTATAACTGCCATTCTGATCCAGGCATGAGGAAGACTGATGTAGAGGGGGGCTACAGCAAAGGCATCCCTCCCTGCCACCCTAGAGAAGAGTGATTGTTCAGGAATGGAGAACCCTACATAAGAAAACTCATAGAGATGGTTTTAGTGTGTTATCTAGATCTAAAGACTTCTTGTGCCTCCTAGAGTAAAGAGCAGCTGGGGTTTACTCTTCACACTCTTTGGGACCAATTGTCTGAAGCATCATTCATCACTGAAATAAGAGATGATAAACCTAGAGTGCCCTCTTAGCTGGCAATGCGAGGTTTGTTTAAGGGTGTTATTGCATCTTCCTTCTCAGATCAGTTCTGGAGATACAGGGAAAAAACCCACACATTTTCCAGTGTGATGCTTACAGCTATATCTGAAGGCCACTGGAAATAATTAAAGTCTTTCACCTGATCTCACAGATTTTCTAGAATAAAAGGCCAGCAATTATATCTCAAAGGCTCACATTTTCTCAGCAAGTATTTCTATTATCTATCTTCCCAGTTACAAATACAATATAGTGTCTAAACAGAGACTGTTTTTAGACATCTTGAGCCATTTTGAGCAAAGCAGGGCTACCATTGATTGAGAAGAGTCACAGAGAACAGATCAGTGAGGTACTGTTCTCACAGAGCTAAGAAGTATCCCTGCCTGAGCTGGAAATGAGTGTTGTCCAGGATGGCCATTTCCAAAGGTTCTTCCAGTTGCAGTTATCAAAGGGAGAAATTTCGTATTTTATTTCCTTAGGAGAGACATGGAAGTTGCAACTGCATTTGTTCGCTTATCTGCAGAGAAAATAGCAATGAAAGTGAGACAGGAACCTAGACAGATACAGACAGAGATCAAACAGAGGAGCGGCTGCATACCCGACACAAGCAAACACTTCTGGAAAGGGTGATCCCGTTTTGATTTTTCGAGTCAACACTCTGAGGAAAAGGACAACTTAACAGTGACAAAGGAAGAAAACATTTCTAACCTCTCTGAAACATCCCTCTCTAACCTCTCTGAAACATCCCTCCCTAACCTCTCCTTCATATCAAGGCCTTTGAACAAGTAAATCACAGTGTGCCAAATTATGGTTTTTCCTGCTCAGGAAAGGTTTATGCCTCTGATCAGGCTAGTAGAGCAAAACAGTTTTTCTGGAAGTCAGCTTAACGTGATGGTTAGACTTTCTAGACTGCTAGAAAGTGTTAATCGTTCAGTCAGTTTGTGTTTCCAGGTACAGGCAGTCAACAGATGCTGGGTACCACTTGGCTATGAGCTAAGCAGTGACAGCATCACGGGAAAACAGAACGATGCTTATCATTACTGATCCCCTACATGAAGTTATTTGCTCCTTGCTTACAGGAAATTTTAAGCATTTGTTCTTATATAGCATAACTGCTGCATTGAGATATTGTTTTCAAAATCTCCTGCAGTACAGAATAGGTGAAGAGAAAGGGATGCACCTATAAATCTGCACTTCAATGCTCTGAATATAGCGGCATTAATCCTCTGTGTGGCACTGTGTTCTGGCAGAAAGGTCTTACTCAGGATTGCTCTGTCTCCCCAGATGCAGTGACACCAAAGGGTGAGCCCCCACTGACGTGAGGTGGCTTTTGAGCAGCGGTAGCCCTGTCACACAGTGTGCAAGTGCATCGCTGTGATACACACCCATGGGCGTGAGCTACTAATTATTTCTAGACCTCAAAGACCCAGCCTGTAAGATTTTGGCATGACTAACCACCCTTGTCCACCCACTTCCTGCCCCTGCAGTACATTTGTTCTAGAATTCCGGCTGTTAACAACTGTCTGATACTTGCTAATTTAGTGTAAGCCAAAGCTTAAACACCTATTGGCCCACCATGATGTGTGTGTTGGAGACCTGCAGATGGAGAAGGCAGCGTTTACTGTGTGCTTGAGTGCATCACAGCTTCCATTTTGAGGCAGTCCAGCCCCTGCAGCTTTCCCATGTCTGACAACGCTGCTCTTGTTCCAGACAAGGGCATGCTCAGTTGGCAGTGGTAAGAAAAATTTCAGGACACACTCTGGGTATAGATTGCATATTTACAGACTGTACTGATGATTGTTTATCTGCACACACAATGTGCATCCCGTTATTCACAGAGCACTGCGTCTGTCTGGCAAAAAGACCCCAATTTTTGGAACAAAGCATGATTTTCTTTCCTTTCTTCCTCAGCAGCAGCTCAGACAGAAAGAAAGTGGATGACTGTTCTTGTAAGGAAAATGAAAGAACCCTTCTTACGTCCTTCTTTCTAAAACTGCTTGGAGACTGACTTAAGCCAAATCAAAGGCTGGCAGTTGAGATCGCTCCTTTTGAAGCTGTGGTGTCTCCTCATTTTTTTTGCTCTGTTTACCTCCAGGTTTTCAGAAAAATTCCATGTTGATATAGCAGCATACACATGAAATGCCAGGTAAATAGTAGAGGAAGCCAGAGAAAAGAATTTACACTAGAAAACCAGCTTTCCTTCATAATGCTGAGGCATCTGTCATAACTAGAGAGAGAGAGAGAGGGTCCAGCAAAAGAAGTAGGAACTTCTCCTATGGCACTTCTGGACCCAGGAGTTAATTATTGCACTTCCAAGCGTGGATGGGAATTACCATAATTTCCAGTCATTTCCAAATGAATGTAATTGTGTATGCCTCAGGAGGAGGCAGGTTTTCATGTGTTACCTAACCTGGGCTCTACATTTCTGTCCACAGCAGGCTGAGCAGGAGTGCTTCTTGGCATCCCAGGTAAAAGATATTTTTTGAAGAATGTACAAAACACCAAAATAGGCAAATCTCACCAAAAGGCACTAGTGGCTCCAAAGCAAGTACATACATTGATGTGTGTGTGTACCTTCAATGCATACATAGGTATCTATAACTATGTATGCACTAGGTATATCTTGTATACCTGGAGGAGTTATACAGGAATGTCACTAAATATATACTGAACAATGGCAGACAGGCTTTTCTGGAGAAAAAATGTCCAGTCATATTCACACGTAGCGAGAAGTTGACCAGCCCCGGAAGAAAAACAAGGAATAATCTTTGCCTTGAGCTGCATCAGGTTTTCCAGCCTCTGCTATGTATGTTGCCTACAGGGCTGGAGAGTGAAGCTATGGCAGAATGGGTATAACTCTGCAGTCCTGCTGAGAGACAGGGCAATGGGTCTGCATTCAAGACCCAGAACAGGATCACAGGACTCTGTAGACCCTCCTTTTTTCCTAGTTCAGCAAAAAAATAAACATCAACCCCTCCATGGATTAGTGCCAAACTTCTGCATCTCCCTGGATGCACTGAGGAAATAAATTTCCACAAGGGGATTTCACCTGAAATTCCCCCCTCAGCCTTCCTGACCATGATTTGTCCCCACATGCATTTCCTAGAGATTATGTAGTCAAGTGACTCGCAGATGAGTGGGAACTAGGGGAAACCTGGTTCCATATTTAGCTTTTGACTCAGTACCAGACCTTGGAGGAGTCATTTGACCTTCATGGAGAGCACTCAGTCTGGGTTGGAAACGGGGAGAGAAAACCACAGAACACTGCTTTTGCTGAAAACCAGAAAAACTGCTGTTCTGGATGGAGAACAGTTGTATATTTCTATTAAAACAAAGTGTCATTCATCAGATGTATCTGACTGCTATCACACTAAATCCTTTATTATTTTAATCATTTAGGAGGCTCTTTCTTGGATTATGGTCACTAGACGCAAGGGGCCTTGTTTGTTTATAGAGAATAAGTGTGCTAATTGCAAATGAAAGTCCTCCTGCTCCTAGCAGTACATTCTCATTTTGCTATTTAGGCATTTAAAACACAATGTTTCTCTCATCTTCAAGTAACACTCCACGAAAATAAGAAAAAAGAAAAAAAACACATCTGAGTTGTTGTTAACATTATAATGGCTGTCATAATTGCATTTAAATGCAATACACTTTTGCTGATTCGTTTGCATGTGACCAAAACAAGGGGATAAATAAACACTTAACGAGGGGTTTATTTTGCCATGCAGTAATTGCTGTTCATCAAAACTATTGTGGTGGAGGTATATGTCAGCTGAATTGCTTTTCTTTTTATTGCAAAAATTGGAAAATGTAATTTATTTCTGTACAAGAACCTCTAGAGATAGCACAATCTGAGAGTTTCCATCAAGAGTCAAGTAGATTCAAACACATTTCATCATTCCAGCAGCCCCCTCCCACATTTAAGCTGCTACTCCCATGTGCCCATTACTAAATATAGCAGCAGCTCTTCAGATTGACAGGAGAGTTCCTGATCCTGGCTCCTGGGCTTTGCTCCATACGCTCCTAATATGGTAGAGCACTGCAGCCAAGCAAGCACTCGGGGAGGACTCGAGAGGTTAAACTGGGTCCGTAGGATTGTCCCTCCCCACACCATGGGAAACTGAGCAGCAGCAGCCACAGAGAAGCTGCGCCTTAACCTTTTGGTGTCTTGGCTCCAGATCAGCTGTCAGAGAAGCCGACTGGCTTCTCACGAAAGTGCACGGCTGTGCAATACCGAATGGTGCCAACCTCCAGTTGACACCAGCACTGAGTATTCCCACTTGTCCCCCCGTGTCTCACAGCAGCAAACCAGGATACAGAAACATCTGGTTAGGGCAAGAAGGGACAAAATGCTGACAGTGTTTTTTATGAATGTGTTTTAGGCTCATAAATGGACATGGGGGTCATCTTAGTCACCCTCCCCATCTTAGTTTTATGAGCAAGACAAAGCTTGTATAGCTTGTATGCAGCGCTGGCTTGCACATCTCTGCGGGGCATTGAGCTGCGAGGCAATGGAGACAGAGCCTGAGAGATTATTTCAGAGAGCAATAGTTGATTTCATCTACAACTATTTGCCAATGTTTTTATTGCTAATTTTAAAATCTTTCCTGCATGACTGTATGTGTTTAGCAGGAGTCCCTGAAGCCACAGATCCTGGAACTCAATCAACAGAGCTACAAGGAAGAAATTTGTCTCTCTGCAGAGGGTCAGCAGGCTTGCTTGAAAAAAGGCATAGGCCTTTTGCTGCCCCTCATCCTCACAAGGAGCATTTTTGATCCAAAGCCTATTCTCCAAACTGCCAAGCATCTCAAGCTCATTAAACACCTCTGCTCCCTTTGCCATCAATCTGCAGACACCAAGGATCTCTGAAAATACACTGTTTGGGACTTTCAGCTCCAGGTGGTGGTTTCCCAAACCATAAGCACCCAAGCACCTTCTGGGCGTGCAACAGAAGCACTCATTTACACACTCGCAGCTCTTTGGAGATTTATATGGAAATATACTTTATAAGACTGTACCGTACAAAGGCCAGCTGAAACAGAATTTATGATGGAAAAGGCATGGAGAAGGAAACTTTAAAGCAGCAGCAAAGTGTAACCAGTTATCAGTACAAAAGTGAGGAGGAGAAGAAAGAAGAACTTCTTTGGCACAAAATCTACTGTTTAGAAATGTATCATTTATAGCACATTGAATCCATTCTTAAACAGTCATGCATACCACTGCCTCCTTTTCATTGATGGTGGGGGGAGAGGAAACAATGCACAGAAATGGAAACAATTTCTTCAGATTGCAAGGTAGGAGACCAAACATACCAAATTTTAAAATCTTTGGAAAAAGGACTTCTCTAGCAGGGTCTAATGCTCAGGGAAGCATTTACATCTTGAAAACATTTCTATCTTTGTGGCTGCTGTGGGTGGATAAGCTCCTGTAACTCTGGTAGGTAAAGGCAGATGGGAAATCCCTGCAGAAACATCTTGCAGCATGTTAAAGCTCCACTGAAGCTTATAGCAGAGTTATCTTTTTTTTTTTTTTTCCCTGTGTTTCATTTCCACTATCAGTGATGCATGAAGAAAGCTAAAACTTCAGATAAAGAGGTTCCTGTTGCTGAGGTTCTCTCAGTACTGAAAGTGGCAAATACACTTTATTTATAGTCAGAATAAGCCAGTAGCTACGGTTTGTGTTTCTACCACCATAAATTGAAAAAATAGATTGCCCTATATCACCTGGTTAAGCCCCACTGCAGCAAACACCTCTTTATACATCAATCTAACGTACCAGCTAGTGTTCATCAACAATAAATCAAAAGTGTGATCTAAAATACCTCTTTTCAGAGGGTAAACTGCAGTGGGCTGCCAGGACAAAGGTACAGACTGGAGGGATCGCTCTGAAATGAAATGCTTTACCAGCAGCTCTTGGAAATGCTTATTGAGGGAAGATAATCCCTCATCTGCTTCAGGGTAGTTTAGTTAGGCATTTAGGCAACTCAGAGCATGTCGGCTATACAGGTTGAAGATCCTCTCACATGGGAGGTTTCTGTTGACAATCTTCTCAGCAGACTTCATTCATTGTGCTGTCCATCATTCAACTCCTTTTCCTTGAAACACTTGTCCACTCAAGATTACTAGCAGGTAAGAAAAGCCTAATTTTATATATCTGATATATATAAACATATAATTTCATATTAAAGGCAACATTTTGTTGGTTTTTGAATGTTTAACTTCTTTAGATATGATCTCCACAAATACGACAATCAGTTCAATCTACTTTTGGAGTGTTTAAGCAGAAACTCTGAGTTTCCAAGCATTTCATTCTTGATTCCCCAAAACCTCAGCAAGTTCGCTGATGATACCAAGCTGGGAGGGGTGGCTGATACACCAGAAGGCTGTGCTGCCATCCAACAAGGCCTGGACAGGCTGGAGAGCTGGGCCCAGGGGAACCTCATGAAATTCAACAAGAGCAAGTGCAAGGACCTGCACCTGGGGAGGAACAACCCCATAACCAGTACAGGCTGTGGGCTGAACTACTGGAAAGTGGCTCTGTTGAGAAGGACCTTGGAATGCTGGTGGACCATGAGCCAGCAATGTGCCCTTGTGGCCAAGGAGGCCAATGATATCCTGGGCGGCATTAAGAGGATTGTGGCCAGCAGGTGGTGGGAGATTATCCTCCCCTTCTACTCCACCTTAGTGAGACCACATTTGGAGTACTGTGTCCAGTTTTGGGCCCCCCCAGTTTAGGAATGACAGGGAACTTCTCGAGCAAGTCCAGCAGAGAGCTACCAAGATGATGAGGGGACCGGAGCATCTCCATTATGATGAAAGGCTGAGACACCTGGGTTTGTTCAGCCTGGAGAAGAGAAGACTGAGGGGGGATCTTATCAATGCTTGTAAGTATCTGAAGAACAGGTGTCAAGAGGATGGGGCCAGACTCTTTTCAGTGGTGCCCACTGACTTGTGCAATGGGCACAAGTTGGAACAGAGGAAGTTCCACCTAAGCACGAGAAAAAATTTCTTTCCTGTGAGGGTGCCAGAGCAGTGGCACAGGCTGCCCAGGGAGGTTGTGAAGTCTCCTTCCCTGGAGACATTCAAAACCCACCTGGATGCGTTCCTGTGCCCCCTGCTCTGGGTGTCCCTGCTCAAGCAGGGGGGTTGGACAAGATGATCTCCAGAAGTCCCTTCCAACCCCTTCCATTCTGTGATTCTGTGAGAACAAATGCTGAGCAATTTAAAAGAAAAAAAAAAGGGGGGGGGGGGGGGGGGAAACAAGCCAAAACCCAAACAAACGAACAAAAATTATTAACAATGTGGTGTTGCCAAATCCAGTCTTTCTACAGAAAAGACTGATTTAAATATGAACTTGCTATGTTTGTTTCCAGGTCCCAGGCTTAAGTTAATGAGTGCTTCAAATTGTTACTTGGAATTGCCCTAATCCCATAATGGAGTTGATGAGGTAGATTAGGTAGAACAGATCCCAGAAGCAGACAGAAAAAAGTGAGATATTGCTGATGCCCTCTGCATGGCCAAGCAGTCCCTAGATCCTCTACTAGAGGAAGCCTCGCCAGGCTTGTCACAGGCAGCTGCTGGCACCTTGCAATACTCTGACCTTAAGGTGAGACCACAGAAAATCAGGGTCCATCCTGTTGTGTGAGGTGTTGTGTTGGAAGACACTGTCTGGAAAGTTCATTAGATGGGAAACTGAGAGCCCTCGGATTCTGGAAATACTCAAAAATGGACAAAATCCTTGTCAAAGGTGGGGAGAGTCAGGCTGTAACAGTGCAGTCATGACTTGCAACCGTATCTTGAGTTGCTTCTCTTGCCCATCTCCTTGCACCTTGCACCTCGCACCCCCTCTTGCCAGGTTGTCTGCCAGCTGATTCTTATCCAACACTCCATATTGGCCAGGTTCAGGGAAAAAAGGGAAATTACACCATCTGGATCTGCTGAAAAAAGTCATGGAGCAGAATGTCACGAGCATACTGATGGCACAGCAGCCAAACCACAGCTGCCATGTGAACACTCAGCAGGAGCTGTGACAGAGTGTGTCTTGTGGGATGCACCTCTGAGTTTACTGACTAGGGGAAAACTGAGCTAATGATCAAATCTTGCCAGATCCTGTCAGTAGAGGCACTGGGAATCTCTGATCGGCTTCATTTGAAGTTGTTGGCAGAGGAAGCAAAGTTAGCAGTGTCATTTTGACCTAATCCACCATTTGTAGCAAGAAGTCCTGCTCAGGGAGCAGTAACACCTCCAAGTCCTAAATGTGTTAGTGAGAGGATAGAAGTAGCAGCTGAATCTTAGGCAGTGCTGCAGTGGCTCCACAGCCTCTCTTGAGCCTTGCTCTGAAGCAGTAATTACAGGCTGATCAAGACATTAAACGGAGGCCGAGATGGTGATCACTTAACCATACTTCTGTAGACATCTACAGTTCTCACCTACAGCAGACCAAGGTGTTCACAGTTATCTCTTTTCTCTTCATGCACTCACCTTGAAGCCTCCAGTGTCCTCTCACATCTCCATATCCAACATAAAGCAGATTCTACTACCAGCACGGCCAGGGAAACACACAGCTTGGCACAAGCTAAATACCTGATGCTTTACCCACCTTCCCAAGCACTTGAGCCAGCTAGACGAAATCTGATTTGGGCAGCTCACTATGGGGCCACTGCAAGAAAGATGAGCACCAGGCTGTTTGTGAAACTGCTGAATATTTTGATCTTTTAATTCCATCTCATCCCTACAGCTGAGGCACAAAAGGCATCCTGTGCAGAACAGTCCCCTGGTGGAGTGAAGACCTGAATACACAAACTCCCATATTCGTGCATTTGGATGTACCGGCTGGCTTTTTCCATGCCAGAGACAGACTGTCCTTGAAAATTAAGGCAATTCATCTCAATTCAATCTATACTAAGACATTTTAAAACCACTCATTTACTCTGCATCATACAGACACTTAACACAGGCACATTATTATTCTTCATAACATACAGTGCTTCTTGGTTCTTACTGGCCTCCTGGCTTAAGTCCTAGAAGTTTTATGTTCTCTAATATTAGATGAATAATGTATTTGGTCAATTTTCTTTTAAAACCTGAACTTTCAATTACAGCAATACAATCTAAATCAAGAAGGGGATTTGTATGGACTTTCTTACACTGACACAGAAAACACTCCTTGGCCAGTCTTGGATGTAAGAAATGGTCCTGCCAGATGGATGTGGAGCCTGGCAGGTAACTTTTATGCATCAGTGACTTCCAGAGGGTGTTAGGGCAAATGGGCCACATTAGATATAATGCCATCTATCTGGTTCCAGACAAGAAGGATTTAACCATTATCAATCTGTATAATCTCCCAGGGATATGTGTTTAAGATGTCTTAGTCCCTCAGTTATTCCAAGTCTGGAAGATTTCCAATTGCCAAATGCTCTTTCTACCCCTTCATATGACCGGAGACTTCTTACAACCATGGAAAAGCATATAAATACTGGCATAAATGTCCTCAGCCCATCTATGAGGCTGGATACTGTGACCTGCATCAGCTCAGGTCTGTCCTGCATGGAGGATCAGAGAGTATGAGGAAGGCCATGGAACTTGCCCAAGGTGGTGGCCAAGGTGTTTCTGTGGCTGCCCTTGCTGGATGCTCCCTCTCAGGGCATGAGGCACATCTGGCCTGGCATGACAAGACCCCACACCAGTGCTGGCAATGACATGGAGAGGGATGGGTGCATGGAGGGTCACAGCAATGCCAGCACTATGGACCTCCAGTAAGAGCCGGGCTTTGGTGCTCTCACAAGGAAAACATCATTTTGATTCAGCAGAGATGATGTTCCGTTCTCCCTAGAGCTGCCTCCCAAGATTCACCTCCCTGAAATATCAAGCTTGGGCATATTTTTTAACAAACTGGGCAATTACACTGATTGCAGGAAACTCGGAAGCTGCCAGCCAGCTCAAACATTTTGCAAACAAAGAGTGAAGCTTACCGATGCATTATTTATAAACTGCTGGCTGTAGTGAGAGGCTGCTTAGCCTGGGGAGTGGAAAACATGGAGAAATCCAGTAAGAGACCTGGACAGATGAGTTCAGGTGGAGATTCATGAGGCAGCAAGGAAGAGCAAAGGAGAAGGAATGGTGGCTAAGGAAGTTTTAAGGCTGCTAGTTTAGTTGTGTGATAGCTGAGAGAGGAAAGAAAGTGCTTTAGCAAGTTCCCTGCACTATCCCAACAGAGGTTTTACTTCCTTCTCCCAAATGGTTTGGATCAAAATCAACTTTCTATTAGCAACAGCATCCCTTGCTCCTTCCACTCTCATATCCCTGACATTCATTGACAGTCACTACTTCTACTTTTACACCTCCATTTCTGAGCAATGCCTATCCTTGGATATGTGTGTTCTAGTGACTTTAGCTGCTCCACCATGTCTCTGCCCTTCCTGTAGTAGCTGGTTTCACATCCTGCACAAGCAGGTCAGGTTCCTCTATTTTGTTGCCTAGGTGCCTGGTGTTTATGTGTGCAAACATTTCCATTGTTTCTTTGCAATCACAGCCGAGCTTGGGCAACAAAAACTCAGTTGACATGGAAAACTGTTAATTTAGTTCACAAGTATGAGATGTGATTGATGAGGGTAGATAATCCTGATAGAAAAAAAGAAGGTGCCAGTTTGCCTTGTTACCATCTTAGGGATAAATAGTTTCCAACACTTACAGCCGGCAGCCAGCAGTCTCGCTTCTGGAATTCACAAATGTAGAGAAATCCAATGTATTTACTGACAAGGCTCAGCTGGGGGAGGCTGGGCTGACAGGCACATAACCTTATATCCGATCACTTCAATTTCAGGCTTGAGGGCCATGAACAGAGTAGCTCAGGGGGTTGTATTTAAAGACACGGTATGGGGAACTGACCTGCAAGCGTGTGTGTGTGTGTGTTCAGTGCTGTATCACCACTCTGTTACAACTGCTTAAACATCTTTCATAGGTTGAAGTCTGCCAAGTTACACTTAGTTCAACAGAAACAGCAGTCTAAGCAAGTCCTTTCTGGACTGTCTTTATTCCTTTCTCATCTCAAGTAATAACAACAAAATGAAGCCATTCTTTCTTCTGTATCCTATCACTAGTAAAACTACAATAATCAGGCTATTTTTTAATGCTTGTGCTCATTTTACAGCTACGTGATGCTTGTAGGAGAGACCCTGGGGACACCTCAGGCACACCTGAACTTGATACAGGGTAGGGAAAGAACGGCACCGAGCAGTGCACCTTTTCCTCCCTGTGCCTGTCAACAGGCTTCATTTTCATGATGGAAAAACCAGCTGCAGAGACCAGGAAGCAACTACCTGACTCATTCGGACTTTCACCCTTGGGCTCCAGCCCATACTGTAAAATATTAATTACTCAGCTGTGGCAGGTGTCCTTCCCCCACACCCACAGTACCGTCAGTTCAAGGCCTGCTCGGTAATGAAGCCCATCACAGCTGCTGGCTGGATGAGGCGGCTTCCCCACTGGAGCAACTCCATAACACTATTTTGGGGCAAAAAGCAGCAGATCAGGTCTGTCTCTCTGATGGACTTCGAAGCAGAGTATCTACAAATGGACACTGCTTTTTTAAAAAGGATTGCAGAACTATATGCTTTTTGCTCTAAGAACTCATTTTGCATTCTTGTGTTCGGAACATCCCTGTATGTGTGCTCGATATGATGCATTGTTATTTGTATAAGGAGCTGGAGCTCAGGGAATTATACTTACTGTTTGTTTGTAGATAGGAAAGACTATTTAAAATCGCCCCCCTTTTGGAATTGGGCCAATCACCTTTGGCATCAAAAATGACAAGAGGAGCTCACTGCAAATGTTTGGATTTGCACGTGTATGTGACTTAAATCTAATCCCAGTGAAAAATGATCATCTTGCTGCCTTACACATGAAATTAAAGCCTTAGCAATCTTACCTCAGCCCCATAAGCAAACAGTGCCTCCCTCTCAGCAGGCTTAATATGCTTTTTTTGACCAAGGTATCAAAGGACTCCTCCAGTGGAGCCCACCTGGGACAGCCCTGGCAGGGGAGCAGGGATGCTGTGCCCGGCCGAGGCGCTGGGCAGCAGGGCAGAGCCTGAGCGATCGGCAGCCCGGCACTGAGAGCTATGCAAATCACTCTCCAATTTTATCTGAAAAACTAAGTGCTGTACCTCAAAGACAGTATCAAACGCATGCAAAGCCTTATGCAAACAGCACTTGAAGCGAGTTGCATACATAACTAAGGGCTTGGAGAGAGCGTGAGGACAGGCTGGCCTGGTCTCAGCAGCTGCCTGGGGCTGTGAACCAGGGTGGCTCCACTCCCTCTTTGGCACAGGTGAGCGCCCTGGGAAGCTGGCATGCTGCTCCTGCTGGGGCTGTTGGAAAAGCAAGGAAACCACCATCCTTGGGAGAGCTGGGAAAACCTGGAAATGTGCACCCTGGGGACTCATACCAGAGAACGACCATGCTTTTAAAAAAACCCTTGTCATCTGTAGAGTATTGCTGTATTGCATTGGCAGTAACACAACGGAGAAAAAAAAGCTAGGGCTGGCTGGAGGGATCTTCCCAACAAAGAAACTCCCAAGGGCAAATGTTTGTTTCTTAACCATTGCAAACTTTTTTTGTATGAAATTTAATTTTCAGATCTTTTTTTTAAACCTCATTCAAAAGTAAACTTTCCATGGCTGTTGATAAAAACCCCACCAACCCAACTTTTGCTTACACACACAGACTTATACAACTTTCATGCCCATCACAACTAACTTTTCCTTCAGAAGGAGAGTAAACAAACCAACTGACATTTTTTAGGGTGATCTCGAAAGTGGCTTTAATAAAAATGACTTTGAGATAAGCTTAAGGCACTGGTATAAATACCAATGATGCAACTGAATGAAAAATTAAGCAATATGGGATTTTAGCTTATTTTATTCTTCTCCCTGAAGAGGACTGGTATGAATACAGTGCTTTTCTATATCAAGCTACAGATATGACATTTATCAGATATAATAATCATTTCCTCTTACCATATGCAAAAATCTCAACACAACTGAGGCTCTAAAGACCAGAACGCTATTTTTAATCTGTGTTTCTGTAGATGAATCAGTGTAACTGCATAGCAGCAAAGGTAAGTTTTTACTTTAACCAGAAGTTTTAGCTTTATTTAGTTCAGTTTCAAAAGTACATTCTCATGTGTTTTTTAGTGTGGCACAAACCTGTTAAAATTGTTTTCCACAGACTACACAAGCTGTCCACTTCACACAAAAAATGGGCAAAAGCAACTTAAATTGGCAGTATATCCATTGGCCACAAGAACAAAAAAAAAGTTGAGTAATTTGTGGAAGATTGGCTCAGAAAGTGACAGGTGGATTAGAAAAACTGTGTTGCAGACAAGGAGGCGTTTTCTATATGGCAGCAGGATAAAATTTAAATTAAAAACTAGCTAAGCATAAGCCTGAGTCCAGGATCAAATGGAAGCAGAAAAAGCAGAATATTGGTCTAGCAGGTTCATATTATATTTCAGTCAGGCCAAGATGCTCTGAAGGTGAAAATGCAATGACTGATTGAGGAGATGGATAACTGTGAATAGGAGATCAGTACAAAACCAGATATAGACAATGAAGGGTAACAGTATTCAAATATCCTGCAGAGAGTGTCACACAGCCCAGCGGCAACCCAGGTGTCAGTCCTTAGGGCAGGACCTCCAATGGGTCCCCACCAACCACGCAGTCACAGACCTCATGTGTATCCAAGGCTCCTCAAGACGCTGAGTCACACAGGTCCTTCTGCCAGGAGGATACAGACTCACATACACAGAAAGGATTCCTCTGTGGGTAAAATCTGCTTCCAAATTTCCGAGATAGCATTTCAGCTGCTGGTTAAAAGTTGCTGAGGTCCCAGTGAAGTAAGCACATGAACACTATGCTTTGAAATCACAGCTTCTTTGTTTGCATTATATATGTAGTTGAGTGCTCTGTTGGACTACTCCTTAAGTTCTTGGCAACCTGGCTTTCCTGAAATAATGCCATTTGCTTTCCTCTCCCCTTTTGCAGTGTTGCCCTTTCAATGAAGAGTTTTGAGAGCACAAGATTTCAGGTACAGCAGCATGCAGTGAAGACACACACCTCGCCCAGCACTCAAATCATAGATTTGAGTTTTCTTCTGACAGTAACAGCCCAGAAGAAAATGACACTTTGTTTGGTAAGTAGCAAAAAGTAGCACAAGGGTAGAAACCTCTAGGGAAAATAAAACAATCCCATTTTTTAATATTGTGATAGGACAATTTGAACTCCCAGCAATTTTGAAGTGGGATTTTTCTTTTTGTGAGAATGAACTCTAACATGTAGAGTCTTGTGCAGAGTCCCTAAAATTTTTTGGCTCTCTGGATACTTTTGCATTAGGGTAATGGGAAAACATTGAGGAAAAGCTTCTGAACACCTGCAGAAAACTTAAGGACTTATAGTCACTCAGAGACAGGTTCCTCCTACCTGGCTCCGTCCATGCACCATGCATTGCCAGCAGTGCTAACCTATTTTACCTGCACAGTTGTATATGGGAATTAAAATGAGCTCTTCTTTTGCATGGGCTGGAAACCTGCTTGCTTTGCAGAGTAGTTATGCCCATGGCAATCATCTCCATTGCTTCCCCACACCCCCTGCCACAGAAGGGCAGATAAATTCGGTGCAGAAAGGGAGGCCCACTGGGCTGGGAGGTGAAGGGATGCTCCTGAGCACAGCGGTACCACAGTGTGCCTGTGGCACACCCTGCACCATGGAGACCCCATACCACAAATGCTGGGGCACCCACAGTGCCCAGGGCTTGGTTTCTCCTTCCCCCCCTCCCCCCCCTTTTTCTTTTTTTTTAAATCTCAAGGGAAAACTAGTGACTCCTGTCCCTCGCTAATAGATACATTGTACTGGAATACAATAATCTGTTTTCTGGCTTCTCTGCATCGGGCTGCAGTTCCCTGGGTGGGAACAGAAGAAGTGGTCCTCTTTACCACAAACAAAGCAGCTTTTAAAACAATTTAAAAAGAGATCACAATTAAAAAACAATTAAGAAAGAACTTGCCTGTTCTTCTTTAAAGCCTGGGCTAATATCACTGAAAAGAGATCTGGACACAGCTCTGGGAATTCTTTTAGCAGAAATACTTTCTAGGACATTAAAAAAGAATAGCCTAAAATGTCAGTGTTCATTGTTTTGTTTTGTTTTTTCCAAGGGGCTCCACTTTGAAAGAAAATGTGCAATTCTCCCACTCAGCTTTTCAATTCTAGTCAGCTTTGTCCCATACAACATACTTCTTGCTGTTCATATCACAGTAATCTTGGCTAACAGATGTAGGCTCTAAAGTGAAGCCAGCTCAGACGAAGCTACCTGCAGACAGCACAATCACATCTTCAGTGATCTCAACCCTTACATAGATTTTCAGGCTTAAATAGTTACTTCAGCATTTATTTCACTCAGCCTTTAGCCAGGTGCAGTTTTTAGCTGGGTGTAGTGCTTACTTTCCAAAGCATGCAGTTGTAAAAGCCTGGGCACGACTAAGCTGGTAGTTTGTGCTCCCTAGAAACTGAACATGTCTTTTAGTGGCAGCATGCAAGATGCTTCAGTTAATATTCAAAGCAGAAAAAATCGGCAGGAAATTCCTGCTTTTGTTTCTCTCGTCACCGACACTCAGCATGCAAAACTGTCCATGCTCATTTTTTGTACCCCTATTTCTACTTTGTTGTGGGCTAGTGCATTCAAGGACTGCTCATCACACCCTGCATCTGTCCTTGTTGAGCTGCTGTGCATCCCTCTTACAGACCCTGTCAGAGGTTTTCCGGGTCTGCCAGGACAGACGGTGCTTGCCAAGGCGCTGCTGCGAGTGGCATCCCTGCTGATGGCATCCCCACGGATGTCATGCCTGCAGATGGCATCCCCGCAGCGCTCATCCAGGGCCAGGCCTCAGGGGAGCAGGTGGGAGCCCTCGCTCAGATCAATAAGCAGTTCAAATACAGCAGTAACACATGCCCTACCAAAGCACTGTAAACACATTCGCGGAAAGTAGCTCTCCCAGCCAACAAAGTACATTTCATACCCATGGCCTTGGCTTCCAGCAGGGCAGACGCTGGGGCTCAGCACTCCCACGGGGGACGTGTGCTGCCCAGGTATCCCCAAATGGGTCTTGATGGCACTGCACCCTGAGCTCCACCACTGTGGAAATAATCACCTGGCCCTAAAACCACACATCGAGGAAAAGTGACAGATTAATGTTTAACTCCCCTTTCTCTGAACAAGCTGTTGTGAATATATGATGCATGACAGCCTGCCAGAAAACAGGACATATCTACCAGGATTTTGGACTAGCTGTATGATCACACCAAAGCACGTCATCTTCCCCCTTATTCCCTCTTTTCCTTCTCCTGTCTCTGTTATGCACTGAGTATCCCAGTGCACTGTACCAGAAATGACATGCCCTGTCATGGACCAATTCTCCCCCTCCTCTTTGCCCTCCCTAGTGCCCCTCTGAAGGGCGTTGCACTCCCAACCAATAGGACTGGGAGAGGGCTGGAAACAGGATTTTACTCCCCCCACACCCATGTACTCTACTGCCATGTGCACATTCTGCCTCTTGCCTTAGGAGAGCTCAGTCAAACAAGCAGCACAGGGAAGGAACAGAGACTTTCCTCCTGCAACATCACCAAGAGAAGGGCAGCAGAAATAGGAATCACTCCCATTTCCTTCTCTCACAATTTCCTGAATAGAAAAACCACAAGAGAGTACAGAAGAAGCCACCAGCCCTTCTATGCACGCACTGGCATAGCCTGGCAGCCGGCTTACACGTTAGTACCTGAGTTTCCCTAAGTTCATGTGGATTTGCTGATCTATGGTGAACTTCAAGTTAAGAGCATAAATGGAAGATGAGCCACCAGTCACCCTTCTAGTAAGTGACAAATCACACACCGTTTTTTTTTTTATCCCTTTATCCCTTAACCCAAGATTAGTAGTAAAATTACACTCAGAAAGCCATTTATATGAGTGGCTTTATCTTAAAGATCACAGGAGATGGACAACCGCTGAATAAAAAGTTAGTGTCACTGTTCAGTGATGGCTTTCAGAAAGTAGGGGAAACCCTCCTGAGGCTGACTCTTCCCTGCAAGTTGCTATTTGTAGCGCACTCTCCACGTGGTCTTGCAAGCTTGCGATTAAATATTGTGAAAGACAGGCAGTGCTAAGCAACAGAGAGGACAACACACAGGAAGCCAGCCCCCAGGTTGGAACAGACTTTGAGCTGTGAACTCAACCTTTCCAGCTTTCGAGGAGCTCTGAATTTCCTCACACAAAGATTAGTAAGCAAGCATTCTTCTTAAAATGGCTTAAAGCTAGCAAAGCTCAATCTTGAATGTCTCTGATGCCAAAACAGAGCTTTCCTTCCCATCCACAGCTGTGCATGCAAAAGATGATAAATTAAATTAGCTAGCGTTTCTCCAACTGTTTGCTGGGACTAAGAGTGTGCTTTTGAAAAAAACTCTGGAATTTAACAATGAAGCAAACCCAGCCCCATTTTAGTATTTGTGTACATAAACTGAAAGCAAGAATTCACTTCCATTTGTGCATTGTTCCCTCCCTACTCCCATACCAATTAATGAATATACATCAAATAGCTGAACGATCTGTCCAAGGCTCTGGATTTTTGGCTTAGTGCTGATACGCTTGGCACTGATCACACTAATTTAGAAATTATTTGGATGTTCTAGCTTACCATTATTCCATTATTTTTTTAAAGTGAAATCCCAAACAATTATTAAAGCTCCAGGGAGAGGCTCAATTGCTTTAAAAACCTGACCGAATAATACAAAAGCAGTGAGACTGTTGCACTCTGAAGGGAGGAGCTCGTGATGCCCTTGCCCAGGCTTGTTTTCCCAGAAAGGACGTGCATATTAAAGCTGCTGAAGTGGACAGTTCATTCCTCATTGCCAGGTTCCTGGGCTCTCCACTACCACTGAGACAGGGGATGTGGAAAGTACAAGCAAGGAAACATCAGCTTTGCTATTTCAATTCAAAGACCACAGAGACCCAGCAAATTACTACTACAAGTCAAAGGGCTGTCCTGAGGGAGAGAAGTAGAGCAAGAAAAGCACAGTGAAAAGGTTCCTTAGTAAAGACAAACAGCAAGGTAGCGAAAAGCTGCAGAAGACCAGTGCTGGTGGGGCCAGCGTTCACTGCTCCACAGGAAAAAGCTCCTGCAGAAGGGCTGCAAAGCAGATGAAGGCTTCTCTGAACTTGTGGGAGGGTGGAGGACAGCCCCTTCCCCAGGAGCTGGCCATGGAGCCATATTGCCCCATCCCGTCTCCAGGAGGATCCCACACCTTGCATGAACCTTAGATATATCTCCCAGTCCAGCTTTCTCCTACAGCTGGGATAAAAGCAGCCCTTTGCTTATATTCTTGGCAGGAAGACTTGCTTCATAAACAAGTGTTTAAAAAGAAGAAGCAGATGCTCTCCTCCTTCAGCGTGTAACAACAGCAAATAGCATAATCAGGGGCTGATTACAAGACTGATTTCCTCTCTGTAATTTAAGACGTGGAGCAGGTAATGGCGTGTACTGCACACCATGTGCCATAGCTTGCGTGCTGATCCTTCCATGCCATCACCTCAGACCCTGCAAAGCAAGGCTTTTTCAACAGCATTTCTTGTTTCTGGGCAAGTTCTCTAAAGACTGTGAGAGACAGAATAATGTCCCTATTCTGCCTGCAACCAAATGCGTGTTCTGAACACGTAATCCACAGCCCACAGGCTGAGAAGATCAGAAACACAGGAGGACTAGACAATTTTGCAGGATCCACTGTGAAAATGTCAGCACCGCACAGTCTGTTCCAGTAGCAATAAGCTCAAACAGGGTGTTTAAACATAGCAATTTAATCACCCAAATGATAACCCTCATTATATTGTGTAAACTATGTCACAAGTTACACTATGGCAGGAGCAGAAAGGGTATCAAAAAAAGGAAGATAACCAAAGCTGTACTTTAAACACCACTCTGAGCAAAGAAATGCGAAAGACAAAAGCAGTTTCAAAGGGAATTATCTGAGACTGCTGAACAGAAATGGGCAATGAAATAACAAACAAAATATAACCTAAGCATAACACAATGCTGGCACTATAAAGCAAGCAGGGGTAAATAGGCACACCACCTTTGAAGCTTGACAAGCCACACTAAACAGCCTGCTCATCCCTGGAGTGCCACCAGTGTGCCTGGCACAGCCTGGCAGAGGGACCTGCATAAAATGCACAGGAGCTGCTGTAAGAAGCAGAAATTCATTGCTTGCAACGAGGCAGAGAGACTGAGGGGTTGTAATCCCACTGTGCAAGCTGAGAGGTGTGCAAAGATAAATAAGTGGGGGTTTGTTGTATTTTAAAACCTATGTGTAATAGATAATGCTATATTTTTAAAATATATAGCACTTCAATAGTTTAGGACCCATTCTACTGAGCTTTAGCTTCATTCTTTGCTTTCCAGGTGCAAAGGATTTTAGTAAGGTGGTATGTCCTTTAGCATCTCTGCTTCCCCCATTGTGGCAGGAGCAGCATGTGATCTAGTCCTCTGGCCTGTGTTCTGGTTTCATCTTCTGCTTGTCCCTTCCACCAAAACCTGGTATTCAGGCTGTCTCTTACAGTTATTGCTCTTTCTGTGTAACTCCAAAACCATCTTACCTCATCCTACCAGATTTTCACCTCTTCCACACTCTTGACTGTTACTGCCACCTCCTCTCTGGCAACTGTTCCGGAAATATAGCTGTCCTTTCTTTTGACATCATGACCACCACAAGCATTATATAAAAAAAGAAAGACTGCTGCTAAGACCATTTTCACTATACTTCCTTCCTGACCCCTTCAAGTCACCTCATCTTCCACTACATCAAACACCAGCTTTCTGTGCGATCTCTCAAAACCCCTCGGGATACAATTCCTGTCACATTGTCTCATTTAGAGAAGGTTACTGTCATTCCATCACCAGGAGCATCCTCAGTCACCTTCATTTCTCCCGCAAGCCCATGTTTGCCCTCTCCCACTTCTCCCCTTACTGTCAGCAAAATCTCTTTCAGCATTCACAGAAGCAACTTTCACCCACCCACCTCAAAGCTTACTTTCCCCACAAACTATCCAGAAGAAACAATCTGAGGAAGGATGGTAATGCAGCGAGCTGGCTCTTCCACTCCCATGAGAGGAAAAGAGGGTTCACGCTGCCCCTCTTCCTGCTTCCTTTTGTTTTGCACATCACACGTACTTGAAGACCGAGACTATGCTTTTCTACACATAACACCCTGCACAGCGCGACCTCTGCTGAGACTGCCTTCAGGTAAGTGCCATTAAGTGAAAATATTACTGGTAGCACATTTCTAGTAATGAGACTTATGAAAAAAATTCCTCTTGCCTTTTACATCATCTTGCTACCTTGATCTAATTCATATTAAGAATTTATATTTCTTTTAACTAGTGTTTGTGAAAGACTTCAGAATTTGGAATCACAACCAACACTGCCATGTGCCAATGGCATATGTGTGTATGCTCACGTATATATGCATAAAGACCCTCAACGTTTAGTCTCGCAGATTCTCTTATTAAAAAATAAGACCAGTTTTTAATAAAGATTTCTCATCAGAATTCACCAAGATCATGCATCAATTTTAATATTTATTTAAAACAACTGTGACCTTTTAGAGGCTCACTCAAGGGCTTATTACATTTTTCTATCCAAAATGAAATTGCTTTAATTTTAAGGGTTTATTGTTGTTATAAAGATGAGGAATGGTAGGCTACAGTCAATTGTAATATGGAAGAATGCAATAAATACGGTTTAGTGCAGAGGCTGACTGAAGTGACCCACAGATATACAGCACTGAATGAAAGCAAGTGTTTTCAGAAAGAAAGATTAACAACTTGCAGAAGTCTTCTAGCAAGTGAAAGAACTGGGGAAGGTGCGCTCTGAACGTTGAACTTCTGTCTTCATCACCCCCCAGAACGCTAATAAGGGGGAGGAAGGGCAAAGGCTTTCATCTCAGGCTCTTCTGTGGAAGCAGCACGACAGGAAGGGATGCACGTGACACCAGCTGGAGCAAGCTTTATGGACATCCTGGTATCAGCATGCCCCAGGTGTGTTTGTGTTGGCATTAGCCATTTAATATACGCACTGAGGTGTTTCATTAGATTTACAAAAATGGTTTGTCAATTATTTTTTTTTTTAATTCAGTTTGATTTCCTCTTTCTTTCAAAATGCAGGATCCTAGAAGATCTGAGGCAGCCTGGCAGAAAGGGAGCCAGGTTTCTGACTGTGTTTTGGCAGAGGTTTGCTGACACGTTTCTGCAGAACCTTTTAGTTTTCCTGAAACATTGCTGGCCAGCTTCTTGCTTTCTTCGCTACTGTCCACGGATACCTAGATCCTTATGGAAATACAGATGGAACATATACTCATTTGAGAGCAGGGACTGTGACTCTTTCTGGCTACTGGCCTGGAGCATTTTGAGGGGAGAAGGCTCTCATGTCCCCAGAGAAGTCTCCGTCGCTGCTGGGAGCAGGCTGGCCCTAAGCAATCCCTTGACCTCACCTCTGGCTCTTGCTTTCAGCACGGCAGCTGGAGCCTCCTTCGGCCAGAGGGAACATTTTCACTGCAGATTTCCAGGGCTGGAGAGCTGCAAGCATATCTGTTTACTGAATACTAATAATCTCCATGTGTTATGCAGCTTGACTCTCTAATGTCACTACTCATTCAGCACAGAAGATAATAACTTGAAGAGAAGAGAGCCACCCCTGCCAAATCTAACAATCAGAAATTCACCTCTTCTTCTGTATTACAAGCACAATCCCATATTTTAAAAATCTCATCTGTCTATCAGGATATTTACCACATTCTGTATTCATCCCCATGGCTGCTGAGCACTCACTTACCAAAGCATTTGTCTGTAAAGTGGTAAAGGGATATCCATTTAATTCTGACCTTTAAAGAAAGAGGCAAAACGCTTAAGTGGCAGACTGGATTGCAAAGAGGACAGAGGGCCTTTGCCCTTTGGACTGCCATCTAAAATGAGTAGTTTGTGGAGGTCTTTGGTGAACTCAATCAAATTTGCAGCAGACAGTTGTCTGGACTGCATCAGGCAGACCGCAGTAGCTGTGAGAGGGCTGTAATTCATCTCTCACTGGCTCCTTCCTGGGGAGGGACTGCTCCAAGCTGCGCTGAGGCTGTTCGGCTTAGCGGGGCTGCACCTCTGTTGTGAGGGGGCTGAGGGGGTACAGTGAGTAGCTGGAAGGTATCAGCCTCTGAAAAAATGCAGAGTTGAGGCTTTTGCCCTTATTTTCCAGAGCTTAGCCTAGGGGTCAAACATCATTACAAAGAGACCCTATGTGAAGGGACATAGCAGTAAGGAAGTCATTGCCAGGATTATTAATGCCTTCTTCCATTTCAAAGCATGAAGATTAATTTCCTTCTCACACCTATGATATAATTTTACAGTGTTCGGCACTCTGTGGGGACTGTTGATATATAAATAACTAATTAGATAAGGCTCTATTTACCTGAGAAAGCCACAGTCTTCTGAAGGCAGGCTCACAGCAGAGCAGAGACTGCATGAGTTGTATAATGTGCTCCTGGCTTTTGAAGGAAAGCCAGGCCAAGTCCTGTATCGCTTTGTTGACTGAAGGCATACTTTTCCAAAGAAATCAAAGCTTAAGCTGGATTCCTGAGTCTGTGTTTAAGCTTCAGAAGTGCAGCTGGATTTTTCAACCTACCAACACCCTTGAAGTCAGCATATGTTCCAAGTATGCTGGAAGTCAGACCAATTATGTAGGAGCCAAGGTCTGGCAGCATGGCCAAGATGTCCAGAATGCTCTTCAGTGTTTCAGAGGCATGCAGGAGGCCTTAGCTAAAAACCGCAGCCAAGACATGGGCAACCATCATGTTTTTCTTCCCTTCCCTAATACAATAAGCATTTCAGTGAAACCAGTGCTCTGAATTCTCATGCCCTTGCTGCCCTGAGGACTGTCCATCTCTGATGATGATTAGCATACAGGGTTTGGCCTCCGTTTTAGACTTGGTCAAGTTTTAGTCTTGACCCTGGGACTTTAAGTACAGAGGATCAGAAAGGGAAGAGGTGGGAAAACATTGGCTAAAGCAAAGAACTAGAAGACAACTGTGGCAGCTACGAAGTAAGATTAGCCATATATTTATCTGTCAAAGAAAGCCCACCTCCAATTATATGACCTCCCTGTTGTCAGAAAACATTACACTGAGTAAGGGGAGAAAATTCCCCTACCCCCAAGAAGAAGGCATCTCTTACTGAGAAAAAAATTGCTCTGATTATTTTTGTGGATTGAAGGTTGACCAGGCAGCAGCAGAGTCTCCCTCTGGCCTTTAAGGGCAGGTCTATGACAACAGGAATGCTTGAAATCAAGGACACTTTCTGTCTCAGTCCTCAGCAATGAACACAAATCAAATGGCATTAGACCCCAAGCTGTCTACCCAGAGAGGTTTTTAATAGGATCCAGAGGTGAGAAAGGGTCTCCAGGCAACCTAAAAATAGCGCTTTTCATGCTGGAATCAGCAGGTTTGGGACAGACCAAATACAGTTCTGCAAAGGGCAAGCAGCAGAGAGACATCTTGCACCTTCAGTAGAAAGCCTGTTCTGTCTGAGCTTGCCCTAAGCAGCTATCCAGGATCAGGGCCTTATGGCTTTACAGATGAATAGATGAACATGTCTCTGGTCAGTCTCAGGTTTTTTTCTGGGTAAGAAGGTTATCTCTGCTGGATTAACTTCTTTCTGTATAGGCACCAAACATTTGCTCAGCAACGATGTCCTCATGTGTCTGGGGTACTGCAGTGGCTGTTGGCACACTACCTTCTCATATCCCTTGATTATTTCCTACAGATTTTTTTTTTATTTTGTAACACTATGCTACCAGAGTAGGGTGTCCCGTCCCTTGTGTTTCCTGTTTTGCATGACTGCAGGATCTCTTGTTGTCAAGAAAAAGAACAAGGAAGTTAATAGCCAAAGAACTGAGAATCAGCTTTGCCATGGTAAAATAAAAATAAAGGATGGTTAGAGTTAAATGCAATTGGACTGCAGACTCTGCACTGATAGCTGTCGCAGGGGAGTCTGTAGGGACCCTGCGTGCCCAGATGGTTAAGGCAAAATATTGAGATAAAGCTTGGGCCAAGGAGGCAGGTCCACCCTACAATAATCTGTAAGATGAGGTGTGCGCAATAGTTAAAACAGGACAGAATCCTATGGTGTGTTATTCCTGGCACTTCTCAGAAAAGCAGATGAGAATACCCATGCTTTGCAGAAGGTGGGCTCGTGGGTAGATGGGTTTCACACCGGGACTGCAACTGTTCTGTTCCCTTCATTGCACAGAGGTGTGTGTGATCGGATGGGGAGCGTATTGCCAACGTTGTGCTAGTTTAGGGCTAGCATTGGGCCTGATGGAGAAGACAGATGGGCTGGGAGAATGGGCTGTATCGTGGAGCACCGGTTTGGCAGCAGTCACTGGAGCTCAGTGAGTGCAGAGCACCAGCCTCTGGTATTCACAGAAGGTGCTCCAAGGACTGCACTGGCAAAAGGCATCCCTCTCCTTAGCAAGTGATGAAACTCAGGACAGACACCAGCAAAGCACTGGTGGCTGCTGCCAAGTATCCTTTAAGTCTGTCTGGAAAGAGCTCCATTGGACATGAAGGGGATGGTTTTGTCTGTCCTTTCACCCTTTATCTTCTTCGTTCAGTCTGCTAGAAGCCTTGACAAGCTGTTCAAATGACCTTGGCAGCTCTGTGACACAGGTGCTATTACTGGACTGAAACCAAAAACTGATTTCCAATAGTCCAAGTAGCCCTACAGTTAAAGAACTTCTAATTTCACTGGTGGAGACACAGCAAATGGAGCCTGATATCACATTGCACAAAGGTCTTTCATCCAGCAAACTTATCTAGACAGTAGACATGAGTTGCAACAAAAGAAATTCCAATTAGATGTTAGGGAAAAAAAAATCACCACTAGGATGAACAAACACTGGACCAGGCATCCAGAGATGCTGTGGAGTCTCCATCCTTTCAGATATTCAAAACCCAACCAAACACAGCCCTGAGCAATGTGGTCTAAGTTAGCCCAGCTCTGAGCAGGGGGTTGGCTCACATGATCTCCTGAGGTCCCATCCAGCTTAAATTATTGTGTGATTCGGTAATTCTTCTATAATTTGTTAAAGACTTGTGATAAAACTACCCAGGCTTAAAGTAGACAGCTTGGGGATATTGGGGCTTTCCTATACTCCTTTTGATAGGCTTAGCATTAGAGAACACCTATCCAGCCCAAAGGCAGTTATGTGATGAGAAGGAAGTCCTAGAAAGTTATTTTCTACAGAAAGGTTGAAAGAAGATGTCAGATAGAGTGAATTCTGGCATTTCTATATAGACCTCTTAAACAGACATAGCTGTTGTCAGAATCCATCCAGGCAGGTCTCCCCCTTGCTTGGTTGTACAGCCCTGGCATCATCTGCAGAAACAGAAGGGCAAATCAGGGCCTGAAAGATGCACCACGAATGACACCAAATCAGCATGGTGGTGGAGCACCTCAATGAGCACCCTGGGGAAGATGGGCTGTAGAGCCTCTGAGTGCAGGGATTGAGGCAGTGGATTGAGGGGGGACAGGCAGTAGAGTGTCAGCCTCCTCCCCTTCTTCCCATCAGAGGCTAGGGCAGATGGAGCACACCACTGCACTCAACATTTCTGCAGGGACAGGGGAAGGGTACCAGGCTGTGAAGAGGTAGAGGCAGGACACCATAACAGCAGCAGAAATGCAGAGTTCATAGCTGTGTTGAAGCTTTGTATTTTTCTTTCCAAACCGTGTTCAGTTTTGCACTGCTTTTAATATCTCAGGGACAAGATCTGAGTACACTGAGAATGACTGAATAAAAATCATCAGCTCCATACAACTGCAGGAAAACAAAAATTATGCCATGTGGGAGAATCAAGAATTACATTTTTAGAAAATAAGCTATTACAGAGTACGAATGCTGATGGGACGGTGCCTTCAATGTTGCGTCCATTGCGTAAGTCACTGACTCTCATTAAAAAAGACGATAGGAAGAGAGGGTCCCAAAAGGCAGAAATTACTTCATCTATCATGTTTGGTATGCTTAGATGAGACTCCACATGACAGAAGTACACCAAACCAGGGAGTACACCTCCCACTCCCACTCTGAGATGCCTGCTCGTCACAAAATTTGACCAAGCACAAATTCTGCCAAAATGTGGTTACCCAGCATCTCTGGAAAGTCAACATCTTGACCTATTTAGTTTGGAGAAGAGCTAAGGGAATATGAAACAGGCACTGACTTTTCCTATTTACCACAATAAAGGGAGCTGGGGGATTGGAGGGTTGGGAATGCTCCAAATGAGAGGGAAACATAAGAAGAATTTTTAAAAGCCCATGTACATTTTGACATGAGTTCTCTTGCTGTTTGCAATGGGGAAGCAGCAGAGAGACTTCCTGAACCTTCAGTACAAAGCCTGTGTTGTGTTGTATACAGTTAGAGAGATTGAAAGGAGGGTTAGGATTTATTTTTAAAGATGCCATTTTAATTAAAAAAAAAAAAAAGGTATAATTGGCTCAAACCTCTGCACATGAATATGACAACTTAAAGTCAGGAAAGAACGTCCATGCAGAAAACACTTCAAAAAGCTATGTGGTTTTGACCAAAGGGATTTTTTTCATGCCCACTGCCCATTTTTCTCCTCTCCTCACGGCCAATACCTCCTACCTCCAAAGTTAAGGATCAGTAACGCAAGTGTTATAACAATGCACGTGAAATTACGTACAGGGGTCACTGAGTTACAGTTATTAAATGCCTAGATTACGAAACACATCCCCTAGATGATGAAATCCATTCCAGCAGATCTGTGCCGGAAAGCTAACTAGGACCTTGATCTGAGCAGTTAAAGCAAACCACAACATTGTTTTACTGCACTCACCACCCTCAAAATATTCAGCTCAGTTGCTAAAATGATCGCAGTGCTCAAAGAGTGAGAGAAATTTTTTTCTTCTGCAATTAAGGAGCCTTAAAAACAAAAGTTGCTCTGTGCCACTGTCTTATATATTGCTCCAATTCCATTCATTATTTACTATTAATATGTTCGTTAAACTATATCAACTTAAATTACTTCAATCCATGAAGCAGATTTGCAGTTCACTTATTCAAAATCAGTTTGATAAGTGAGAACGCTTAACAAAATTAACTTAATTTTGTGTCATTCCTAAAAGTTTGTTTCCATTTAATACCTTCTGAAGGCAAGATACCCTGAGCATAAGTAGGAATTCACAGCAACAAAAGGCCATCAAATTTTGGTTTTCTTGGATTTGTTGTTATTGACACTGGATTCATGTTGTACTGGTGCACAGTATATCTGCCTATAAGAAGTCCTGAGCTTGGTGAAAAACAACTTTGTCAGATATATTCTGCATGAAAAATGTGTAGTTCTGTACATTTCACTAAATCAGAGAGGGCTATTGTTTTATTGGTGTTGACTGTCTAATATTTTAAAACACTTCTGATGCAAAAATATCAAGGCAGATTACAAAAGTGTAGTTACACAAGCTGTACAACATTCAATGGAATAATTGTGCTGCATTTTACGTATGATAACAATGAGCAGCTAGATATCAGAATGATTTAAAGGTGTCCAAAATTGCTGCTTGCCAGCAGAGAATTATATCCCATATGACTTTTTTTTTTTCTGTACTAGCCGTATCATCAAAACATATTTTAAAAATGGTTAACACCTTCCATGATTTTGCTTTCCCTTTTCTTACCCTTTCCTAAGAGAGGACGATATTCACTTTCTACTGTTATGTCCTAATGATTCTTATTTTCACTACTTCTGCTGCTGTTTCTCATATTCCCCTCTTTTTGGACACAGGCTGTATGTGCTTATATTAGGAAAGCCAAAGTCACTTGGGGTGACCCACAATCAGGTCACCCTGCTGGATTTGGCAGGACTCAGGGAACCTGAAGGTAAATGATTGGGCTTGGAGGGTTGCAAGTGGAGCAAGTGGAGCCTATCCAAGCTCTCATGCTGTCTGTCACCCTGGGGCAGTGAACACCATGGACTCCAAAGCTGGTGGCAGTACTACAGAGATGAAGAAGAAAGTAAGAGTAGTTGGATGTTACATAGAGCTTCACATGAAGTACTTTCTCTCCACTTAAAATAAACACATGCTGAGCATGATATCTGTGGAAGACTCTGATTTAACAGATAAATACTTACAAAAGGTTCAGTATAAGACATTAGAGTAATGCCTGTATTACTCTGAAACGCAATCGGAATCCTAAACCCTAGGCATCGACTACTTTGCAGAATGACTGACTTAGCCTCTGAAATACATATTGAACTATGCCTGGGGGAAGAAAAAGTAATGAAATTATGCTATTTGATGGAGGGTGCGTGTATGCGTTCAGGTCACCCAAGCCAGTGTGCTAGCACTCCGCATGGCACTCCAAGAACCTCACCCAGTTTCAGATAAAACGTTGCACCACATTGCAATGTGGATTTTATTGTCTCATCTTTCAGAAGCAGCAGGAGGCACTGACAGAATCTGCAGTACAGGTAACACTACTCAATATCTAAGAGAGTACTTTATTAGATCCTTCCTTACGGGACTCTTCTGTTAAACATTTGAAATATAATGTATTGCCTTAGATAAATATGTAATAGGAATTGGGAGTTATTAATGCATCATAGAAAGTCTATTCCAGCAAGAGCAGTTACCTTATTAATTAGGAATAGCAATCCTGAAGATTCAGTTATTTATGTGATTTTAATTTAGTTCCAATTCTAAACGAAAGTTTAATTATAATTGCACCTAATTCACCCGGAGGATGAAAGGGCCCATTTAACAAAGGACATTCTGCCTTCATTAAATGATTACAAAGGGAACTAGGAATTGATGGTATTTTACAATATTGTTCCAAATCCCAGGGGATTTGCATCAGATATGCTCCATAACATTTAAGGAAATCAATTCTGGAACCCCAGTAAATGAATCCATAAATTACACTTTAATATCTCAAAGTGCTGTCTTCCTCAGATGGAATTTGTCACTCCCAGGATCGATATGAAAAGTACAGGGTTAGACAAGCTTTATGGAGAGCGATTCATGTGACTGCATCATTATACTGTTTCAGTGTGTCATGTTGCCAATGCATTCGTATTTAAATGAGCAGACACCACTGTTTTGTGGTGAAGTCTAGATACAAAAATTTGCTACAGGTTAATCCTCTGTTTCAGAGGAAATAATGGCAATTAATGTTAACCAAACTTGACAAATGCATGGGGGAAAGCAACACCCATAAAAATGATTGAAGAGCTTAACACTTTATAGAGTGGCTGTTGTGGTCTCAGTGCACAAAAATCAAAATGAACAACCCTTTTCAGCACCAACTTATTGAAAAAATATCTGTCTCTGGAGAATTAGATGAGCAAAATTGCCCTCCAGTAATGTCCAGATATCATCAGCAAGTGGACAGCTTGTTTAAACCCCACACAGGGAAAGGGCTTGTGGCATCCTTTTGTTTAACTACCCTGGCAGCAAGAGCAGAGTGCTGTGAGGGGTTTATTCAGTGGGAGTGTCAGGTTTTTGATAGGTGCTCTCTGGACCGAAGTGCCTCACTTCAAAGGCATTTGCATGGGCAATGCTATAGTAGCTCCGCTGGGGACAGTAGGTCCGTCTGCCATCTCTGTGCCGACACCGAAAGTCGGACAGCTGACAGCAAGGGAGATCTATATAAAAACATAATATGAATCTCACGCTGCAGCTAGGGAGTGCCAGTACATATCCATGTGTCTGGCCCTGAAAAGGAAGAGCAGCACTATGTTTTCCCACTACAAGAGCAGGAGAGGAGAGAGTGTCCAGGGATGCAGAGATAAAATGAGCAAAATCCTCATTTTCTCTCTTTATTATAATTATGTGTGTGAAACTGCCCATGTTAGCAAGAGCCGTGGTCCAGCAGTAACCCATCATTGATAGGAATCCTCTGTGTTATAAGCCTTTGGGGCTTTTTACTGTGGACTGAACATAGCCCATGTCCTCTGGGGAGCCCTGCGCATGTGGTGGGGAGTCTTGTTTGGAGGACACCTGCCTCACACCAACTGTGGGAGCAACCCTCCGGCTGCCATTGCTCACCAAGACCTCACGCACAGGAAACCCTTTTTCCTCCTCTGACTCACTCCCCTGCCTTATTTCTGCTTGTTTTGGTTCAGGGCATTTGCAAGTAACAGTTGAGTGCCTGCTAGCCCGAGGGCTCGCTGGCCAAGCCGAGGAGCGGGAGAGCAGCGTAGGCTGTGCTTAGTCTGACAGCAATGGGACCAGCTGGGGGGACTTGGCCCCTGCCTCCTGCCCCATACACTGTAGGGTCCTGCCACCACCCTGTGCCCCATTAGGGCTGCACCATGACTTTTAACCTCATCCCTTCTTCTTCAAAGGGAGCGAGAATTAATGGGGGCAGACAGCAACAGACACTACCGGGCATCGCAGAAGATGGGCAAAAGCTGGCACTGTGCGGCCTTGTGGTATAAGCGCTGAAAGTTTCCATTCTTGAGCCTCATGTACATCTGCAAAATTGTCAATCAATGTCAGGCTTGTTGCACAGAAAACATGAGAAGAGCGTGCTGGTACATTCCCAGCAAGCGGCCTTGTGTAAGCACTCTGCTTCTCACACTCTGCTTCTTGCTCCGTCAAGAAAAAACCCTCCTCTTCGGCAACAGCCAAGATCCCTTGCACAGGGCTCAGCCCCCCCATTGCTTTCTCAAAAGGGGTGCAGAAGCTTTTCCTACCTCCTTTTCTCTAGGCTATACCGCCATGAAAGTGCTGCCCACTTTTATAAGCATGTGCTGTAGCTAGCGGATTAAAAGGAGTGATTTTGAAGCATCCAGAGTAAAAGCAGCTGCTTGGACGTTCCCACTGCAGAAATGGCCTGGACAGACATCAGCTTCCAGCCACAGGCTGGTCCTATCATGTGCCACAGGGCATTTATTTATCATGTCATTGCTTCTCATCTGGCTTTGGCAATTGCAGTATAACTGACAGGAGAGGCAGGCTTCTTTGTCTTAAAGAAAAAAAAAATTCCTACAGAGTCCCTTGTGGTTTTTCAGCCTCCTTTAATGCTACCTGCACCCAGCATGAATCCCATAATAAGAGAGAACATTAATTCTGTGATCAGCACAATTCACCAGAGTACCCTTCTGTTTATTTTTGGAAACTGGTACATTACCACATGTGTATCCTTTTTCCCCTAAAACACAGCAAAACCTCTACATATAAGAGAGAACATCATGTTTTAACTTGTCATCAGATCAGAAAACGAAAAATGCCTCCATGTGAAAAGGTGCGAGCAGGCAAGGGGAAAACGCAGCAAGAATGCAGCAAACTCCCTGCCTTTTTCAAGGTTAGCACAAACAAAAACTTAACATTTTAAATGCTTTATCTTCTGATTCCCCTCACCCTATTATGTCCAAAGGTGATTTTCTCTGGGTTACTCAGCTGAATAGGAGTAAGGCGCACCAAACTGAACTTTTTTCAGATGGCATCATGTACAGTGAGGTACCAGCCAGCCTCATGGATTTTTGTAACACGGGATGATCCTTCTCCCACACCTTTTTGCTTTAAAATAATTGAGGTAGTTAAAGCATCTCTCCTTTTATTCTCATAGTTGCCATCTGCAAGTGATTATACTGGAAAATACTTTTTTTTTTTGGGGGGTGGGTCTGGATAGGAAGGAGACCTTTGATCTAAGACAACATCAAAGTCCCTGGAAGAGAAAGTTTCCCAGATTTAGGGAGCACGAAACTTACCGTGTGGAAAACATTTTATATGTGAGAGCCAGCAGTTCTCAGACAATGACAAAATATGAATCCAGAATAGCACAAAAAAAAGGGCTGCTCTCTGCAACGAAGCAGACTGGCCTGGAGAAGCTATTCTGGGGACTGTAAAGTATACATGCTCAGACTCAGGGGCAGGCAATATCTCTGAAAATCAGCCTCTGGGATACTAAATTTGGATACCCAAAATTAGAGGCCATTTTTGAAAACATGAGCCTGGGTGGAAAATTTTGCTCTGTACATAAGCAACATGCCATTTTCACAGGATTATAAGAACTTAATCCTAAACCAGTGTTTCTTCACATATGACAAAAACACCCCTCTTCAGTCAGGATGAAGTTATTTAACTAGTCAGAGCTCACAAACTAAGGCAAACATAAAACCCAAACACAAACAGTTGCAGAATTATAGCCTGGTATGCGGAAAAATAGTCACCTTGTGTTAGGTGAGCTAAAAAAGAGCTTCACCAAAAATGTTTTTAAAAGCAGTCTCAGAGAAACAGACCTTAAATTTTCTCAGTCGAAGCATTGTTGTTTTCCCTTGGGGAACTCAGCTGCATGGGGCATGAGAGCTTTCCTCCTCCTGGAAAACCAGCCTCTGAAGGCATTTTTGGAGGTAGAAGCCGCCCAAAGCCCCTCACATTGGGATGCAGCCCCAGAACGCCACCAGGTGATGCTGGGGGACGTAGCCTATGGCATGGTCAATGGGAAATGGCTTTGTCCACCCTGCGGGTTAGTCCCTTGCAGATGTTACCTGCAGGAACAATGATGTCCCATACCAGCACTTCTGTCCTTCCCACACAGACAGGCAGCATTTCCTTACTCAGACACATGAAATATTTGGGGGAGATTAATCAGCTCCTAACTACGGGTAAGTTACCGAGCTGATTACTAAGAAGACACTCTTCTGTGTGACTATATGCTATACACATTGTGCAACAGTATGGACCTGTGACAACTCACTCTGATGTTGCCATTACCTAGCATGTCTCTGGCACTGTTATCCAGCAGCAGTTTCAGTTACTGATGATTCCTTAGTCGCCCTTCCATTTTATTATTTCTTGTGTCTCTCTTACTTTGGTTCCAGGTAACAGGAACAATGTCTTATTCTTCACTTACATTTAACTTGCGTGTATTTCCCCACCCCCTACCGCCCCGCATGGTTTGTACAAAAACAGTCTGTCAATTCCTCCCTCAGAGAGTTAACACTCAGGGTTTCTTCAATTTCTTTTGACCCCTACTATAAAATTCATTTTGATGAATTATTTATGTCTGGAGCTCCCCAAGGAATTATCATTTGTATCTTCTATAGTTTCTGCCTGTCACCAGCTATTACCGAATTACATCAGCTGCAGTAATCAAACCTGGTTCCTCCTCCGCCTTGGCTTTTTGCATCACCCAACGGACACAAACCAACCAGCTCCTGGAGCAGGTTCTTGCCCATTTTGGAGGCTAAGGTTCTGTTGATTTTATTTCCTAATAACCTTGCTATGAAAGGTAGCAATAAAATAAAACATAGATGCTGTTACTTCCATGCATTTAGGTAGGGAAATAATGCCTAAACCAAAATCTCTCCCAGCCTCGGACCAGAATGTAGTTGTATCTGTCTACGCTCATTGTCAAGTAGAAACAACTGTATTCTCCTAAACTGACTTAATCCAAACATCATCTTCAGGAAGCAAACATACCCGCAAGCTCCCTAAGCCCTCCTTGAAAAAGAAAGCAAACCCTTGGTGTGAATATTTATTTATTCAGCAATGGGCCTTGGTTGTCATCTCCTCAGTCATTCATCCAAAGCCAGACCATAATATTGTCATGTTTTCCAGTGACCACAAGAAGTGGGTTCTTCTGAGCTTAAGGTCCTTAATGTTAGATCTTAGAACAATTAAAAGCTTCACAGAAGCCCTTTGAACATGACTTCTAATCCACCCTGGCAATAATAACTGTTTATGTGTGTTAGGCTAAACAGGCAATAAAATCTTTGTAGGATTGGAGTTTTAGTCAGGAAAAACTTCCGTGTACAGAAAATCCAAATGTAGACCTGTTTCATTTGTTTAACAATTTTTTTTTTCAGTGACTTTTCTGTGTGCCTGAAAGCTCCTTGCAAAGCTTTTGCAGTGATTTCAGTTTCACATTTAAACTGACTACCTCTGGCTTCTTTCATGTTTAATCTGCTTTCTCCTGCTCTCCAGGTTCCTATGGCAAAATGAGCAAGTGCCAAAAAGGAAAGAAAGAAAAAATTGTAAAGCATGGGAAGAAAAACAAAAGCAAAACCTAACCCTTAAAAATTCACGCTTCTGACAATATTTGAAAATAAATATTCAGAATGTGCTTGAAAAATTTTTTTTTTCAACTTTAAAGCAGCCATCCATAATACTTTCTTGCCCTTCCATTCACTTTATTGTCTTAGCTTGTCCAGGAAACTTTGTACTGAAGGAAAGAGCAGAAAAAAATCCCAGGCAGAAGCCTTTCTTTGCAAGAAAACTCCATTATTCTGTACAGGAGGGAGCTCTCTGTTTAGAATAAAAAGAATGGGCAGTGAAGACTTACACTGAAGGTTCCTCCCTGGTCATCAAAGTGGGCTTTGAGTTTTTTTTAGAGAAGCCCCTACATTTGGGATCACATGATACAGAACAGCTAGCACTAGGGGTCAATACAGTCTAAACATACCACCTTTGAAGACATGCCTTCAAACCCTGACTTAAACTCATTAGTGAATCCTATTGAAGCCCTCAAGTTGGCACAGCCAGCCCCTCTCACCATCTGCAACCCTTTTATGCATGACACAGAAGTGGGAATTGGCAGAGGTCGGGGCCAGCCTCTATCTCACTTTCTCATGACCCATGATAAGAACACATGCCACGAAATTCAGTCTCATTATTAGTGTTTCATAGGGACTAAATTCACTCCAGCAATTTTAGGTATTCCTCGTTTTCCACAGCTGCTTTACTATTATTATCTTCCTTCTTTGTGCACTTTTAAAAGAGTAAGAACAGTGCACCTGAGCACTCACTGTAAGACATTTCAATGCAAGATGGCCAGGTCTGGCACAACAGTACCACCACATCTGCCTTGATGTCTCTCCATGAAGTAACTCTCAATGAAGTGTGTAGAAAACCAGGATTTTTGTTTCAAATCATACTATTTACCTGGTTTTGATAACACTGAGGACTCTGAACACTCAGAAAATATTAGCAGTATTGATACATGTCCTGAAAATTCCTTAGTCTAGAATTTAAATCTGCTTTCTTTTTCTAATCTGTTCCTTTTAAGTTCATAGGAATTGTTCGCTGGATTTGGGGGTTACAACAGACTTATTTCCAGATATAGCTCTGAGACGAGAAACTTTTATTTCAGTAAAAGGTCAGAAAATAACGGTATAATAGCAATCCTAGGAGTGAGGAGTTGAGGAAAAACACCAGATGAAGTCAGGAGAGCCAGCAGCATAATAGTCAAAACATCTTTGCTATTTTTTTTGGTGTAACAGCAACACCTTGATACATCGATGTTGATTAGAGCCAACTGCATCACGTCCTGAAACATATCTTTGAAAAATGAATGCTGAATATGATTAGTTTTCTTACAGTCACATAATTTTTGATGTTTTCCTAAAAGCTCAAGCTTCTTACATTACATATACTCATGAGAATCATGGGGTTTCATTTCTCATGATAAGGCAATGGAAATCTAATAGATCAAAGTCAAGCAGTTAGATACCAGCCAAGAGAAATTTTGCTGTAACTTGCATCTCATCATCTGTATGGGGCAGAAGGGAGGAGAGGCAGGGGAGCAGCCAAGGGGCTGAGGAATGGCCCTGAGCTGCCGGTGTGACACAGAGGAGAAAAAACCTGGGATGTCTGAGTGAAGTACCACAGTGGGCAGGGAAAGGTATTTTTCATACTGTACACACCCCCGGCGGGACCACAACCAGAATGCCACCCACAGCTCTAACAAAGCTGAACTCAAGCTAGAACAGGTGCAGAGACCTAGCAGGATGGGAATGGGGAGTCAGTTTTACTGATGAGACAAATATAGCTTAATAGGGTTAGCTTAGCAAAAGAAAGGCTGAGAGAGATACGATTACACTTTAAAAATACATGACCAAATACCAGCAGGGCTGAAGAATCATTCAGGCTGTAAGACAATGTTGGCACAGGAACAAATAGCACAAAAAAAGTCAGCAACTATTTAAAACTAAGAGCACATTTCTAACCATCAAAGAAACAGTGGCTTATAACAGTCTTCCAACAGCAGCAGTAGGTGCTAGTAAGCTAACCACTTCTAGAGCAGAAAAATAGTAAATTTATGTAAGGGATTTTATGACATGGTATCTGTGTAATAGTGGGTGTCCCTTAGGCTCTATGCTCCTAGAAAGGTTCTGGTTGTCATGGTTGGAAGGTAGAAAAGAAAAAGAAAAGTGTAAACTCTGAAAGCTGAGATCCATGAAGGCAATTAAAAAACACAAATAGGTAACATTTTTTTAATCTCCTGACTTTGCGTGGCTTGAATCTGTCTTTTTCATACATAGGGTACTCATGGCTCAAGCAATGATATCAAAGTCAAATGCAATAGAGAGCTGAATGAACCCCAGTGAGGGGAAAAAAGCGATCCCTTCTTTATTGCTTACTGCCCTTCCTTTGCAACCACCATGCTCTGTGTCACTCCAACCTGCCCATCTGCAGAGAGGCTGGTTCACGGGGATTTCCTCAGCTTTGGCCAAAAGGGGAGTTTGTCTGCCCAGCACCGCCAGACCCACCTCAGCCAAGGGAAAACCAAGAAAGTGGGAACAAAAAGTCGTATCTTGTTCTTCTGCTATAGCTGGGATGGATTGTGTGCCCAGCTCCTTCCTGGTCAGAACATCCCAGGTGCCTATGATGGCATAGTTTTGTCAGAGGAGAAAAAAAGAAAAATATTTGTGCCTCCTCAAAGGCCCATAGCGACTGTCACTCTCCTCTTTCTGATCTTGCCCAAGTGAGCCCGCTCCAGAGCCACCTTTTTGGCGAGCAGGCCCAGTGGGTTTTACCAGGTGGGGAAAGGTTTCTGCTTTGCAACCTTCAAAGGCAGAGGCACACTTGCCTTCAGCTTGATTTCACGCACATTTCATTCACAGGCTCTGAAAAGGCTGCCAGCATCGCTACTCCCACACAATAGATCATGAATAACTGCACAGGTATGTATTTCAGTGAAGGCCCTTGGAGTGCAACCCTGTAACTCATGCAGAGTCTTTGGCCATAAAGATAATTTGTCTGAGTCAGTATGAGAGGAAAGAGGAAATTTGGGGTTGAAAGGTATCTGCTATGAGAAGACATCAGCCTACCTTTCTGGCAGCTCTGCCTGCATTGATTTGCTGCAGGCAATTTTCAGTCAACATATGAAGAGCACTGGCAGGAGCTACTTCCTAATTATAAATCATTTAGTCAATCAAAATATAGCTCCTCAGCTACGTAAAGATCTCATTTCTTCTCAAGAGCCTTACATGGAAAGAAAAATGGGAATGCTGTACCAGGAAGAGGGAAAAAGCTTGATTTAAAAGTGACAAAAAACCGAAAGCTTCAGGATCCCATTTGTGGTGTAACTTACAGCAACTTAGGTACTTGTCAAAGCTAATTAAGACAGGCCATCTGCAAACGCTTCTGATTGGAAACATTCCCCTCTGCGCCAGCAGTACAGTGCATTACAGCCTCCTCACATCCCACCCTGACAAACGCTAAGCTGCTTTGCCTGATGCCACTTAGGTAGGGGTAGGGAGCACTTTCCTCTTCCTGCAGCATGAGAGAGCTTTACTTGAGCATCACCCTTTGGTTCTGCACGAACCACACAGGAAAGGTGTCCCCACCTTGTGCACACCATTAGGCACAGGAGCACCCCGCAGGGAGCAGGGCCAGTGCCACCTTTGCACATGGGCACGGCCCACTCTCAGGCCAGCTCTCAGCAGTGGGCTGGGACACCTTGCCAGGGTACCCCATGGAAGCAACTTCACCTTCAAAGCACAAAGAATTGCTAGATTCACTGCCTTTGGCAAGCGATTTGCAGGCTGAGCTGCAAGCAGTGACAGACCAGCTCAAGAGGAATTAAGCCTGCTGATCCACACCAGCATGGTGGACAGATGGGTGCTGGGCAAGCCTGGGAGGTGTCTGTGGAGGAGCAGGTCCATCAGGGCAAAACATCTCACAGGACTGACACCCAGGAAAATAGCAGCGCAGCGTCCAGTTGCTAGCGTGCAGTGCCTTTGATACGCAAATGTTTCATTTCTCCTTAGCAATGCTGCTTTTTTTTTTTTTTGTCCAAGAGGTGTTCTTTGTACCCCGAGGAAGCCAGAAGTGCTGGAAGCTCATGAGGAGCACCAGCCTTGCAGGGGAGCCAGGGTTACTGCCGCCTGTGTGCAGGGTAGGCATGACCACCAGCCCAGGGCTATCCTGGGCAAAGCTGTCTCTGCACAAATCGTAGAGGCCATTATGGAAGTGCCACAGCTGGATGTGACAAGTACTGGGATCTTTAGAAATCCATTTTTAGTCTAGCTGGTGGGCTTTACAGACTCTGCCTTGGCCCTGGCATTTCTTTGCTGAAGTTTATCAACCCAGTATAACTGCACGGACCCGGACTTCAATCCCAAAGGAGAAATTTCAGTTGCCAAGCATGGTAAGCTACAAAACAGCTCTCCCATTGGTGAAAGTTCACTTTGGAAAAAGTGCAAGGACCACCTGTCCGTGGGGTGACACCCACCTCCTGCTCACTCTGCACATCCCGACAGTGAAACAGGGACTCCAGTGGTGACAGTTTGCTTTGACGTGTGCTTATGATGTTGGGTTTATACTGAACCTTCAAAAAGGCAAAAGGAAAACGAAGCCACATCTCCTTCTTTGTAAAGCACTACAAAGAGTGCCTGCAGAGTTTTTGGTATTGTTTTCCAAAGAATCATATACACATATACACATAAACACATATATATATATATGTTGTGCACACATGCACACATATTCTTTAAGTTTAGGTCCTGCTCATCTCTCAGGAGATTATATTAGAGTAGGTCTCTATACCTAGGTGGCTTGAGTGAAGTATATTTGTAGTGCCTGCCAGGACCCCACAGACTTGGGAAAAAAAATAAATTCTGTGTGGAATTTTTACTGCCACACCAAAGCTGAAGTAAAAATCTCAATGCTATCTTTTTATTCAGATAATTTTTATTAAATTAAAGAGGTCTTATTAAATAAATCAATACTAGGTAACTGAGTTTGGCACTTGCTTTTCTGCTGGTGGACACGTCTCTCACACGTTATGTTTAATCGAGGTTTAATACTTCACTGCACCTCTATTTTGCAATGCTTTGGCATTTATACAGTCTCATATGGACTCTGTGGGTGCTATGCACAGGGCACTGTCAGGTCAGACAGTCTCTGAATGAGAACCTCTGGTTTTCCCAGCACTAATGTTAGTTATAAAGTAATACTTCACCATTTGCAGCTACTCCAGACAGTATCTTTAGGCACATAAGGTATGCATAGTCATGCCCAGCTTCCAGACAACCAAACCAAAGCAAAGAAATGAAAACACAGCCTACAAAAAAGGGAAAACAATTCACACTGTTAGCAGGAACACTGTGTTTGCCACCTCCCAGGGTGGCATGCAGAGTTCCTAGACCAAGAATTTCTCAGAAGAACCTCTCCCTAACTCCAGCTATATCCCAAACGTTCTCCAAAAGGATGTCATGACCTTGTTTTTGTAGTCTCATTTCCCCCACAAGCCATTTCATTCTGTAGCACTTGGCATTTCTGCTGAACTTCATGCAGAAGTTGAAGAACAAGGTTAACAGCCAGTGTGGAGACTGGAACCCAGCAGCTGGAGGTGAATGTGCATTCCCTGTCTCTGGAGTTTGGTACTAAGCTAGACTTTCTGTTTATTGTTGGGAAAAAGCTAAAGAAACATTATGTTTGCATTACTCCCTAACCCAAAGTGCTCAATAATCAGCAGAACTCCAAGGCTCACCACAGCCAGAGGCAGGAAAGCACTTCATAAAAGCAAACAAATGAACAAGCAAACAAACAACAGACAAAACCAAATAGGGAAAACGACACAGAGAAACCCCAGTTCTAAGAGTCACAGAGGATTTTCGGTGAAGGAACAGAAACCAGTTCTATCAATGCCACTTTTACTCTGCTATAGCACACCTGATGGCTGGGAGACACCTAGAAGCATGTACTCAAGACAAAGACAAGGAATGCTCTTTCTCTCAGGAACATTAAAATATAAAACACAACACTATGCTAGCAGTATAATAGCATTATAAATCACATTTTTTAAAGAAATGTATACTTTTAAAGTTCTAGCTACAGAAACGACCCTTTAATGTTATCCTGTAATTATTAGCATGGCGTTTAAAATGACAAGCTCTGAAAGATATTTTTCCACTGAAATAATAGGTTATCAATGGTTTCAGACACTGAGGTGCATGTAAGACTTTGCCCACCTCAACCCAACCTCACTGTAATTATTGAACCTTCACTGAACCCAGGAAAGATCATGCTTACCTCAAATTTGGCCCTATCTGTCTTATAGGTATCTTTTTTTCCCTCTGAATACCAGCTCCTGATTGTAAACAGGCCTACACAGATACTTGCCTTAGGATTTATCTGCTTTTTAATTTCTCATGTTCTGATGAAGAGTAAAATTCATGCTGGATCTTTCAATAAGGGCATCTTAAAAAAATGGGACAAAATGGGATTTTTAAGAAAAGCAGCAGCACCTAGAAGTGAAGAACATGGTACCAGATCATAATTACACTTCTCACATTCTGTACTTGGTTTGCTGTAAAAAACCCCAAGAAACGCACAGCTGACATCCAGAGGAAGTACCGTGGAGATAACAGCGACTACAGACCATCATTCAGGGTGGGATTCCAGGGGTCCCATTTTAGAGGGATCTGAGCTGTCTCTGGCAGAGACCAGGGAGGAAGCAGTGCTGGCAGAGGGCAACGTGGTTTTCCCCACCAGCTAGTGGGAGTCTCAGCAAATGGCACAGGCCAAAACCAATTCCAGACAACGGAAATCAGGAGAGACGGCCCCTGCTGTTCTTCAAATGAAAAAACTGATGCAGCAGAGGTGTGCAAGAGCTGGCAAGAGGGGTAGACAGCTGAAGAGGGTGAGAGACAGATTAGAAGGGAAATAAATCCATTAAAAAAGCGAAAATAACTAAATAAGGCCTTTGTCCTCATAAGAGCACAGTAATTAACAAATAGGTTTTAATCCACAGAGATGCAATTTTTGGCTTGCTGCTCTTCAGGGACAGTAAACTGTGTTTATTTAATCCTGATTGTTTCTGTGCTCTGGAATCTCCCAATTATGCTGAAGAGACACTAAACAGCAGTTAAAATCCCTCGAGTTCAGCCTGGTCTCACCTAAATCTGAAAGCTTCTCCCTGAAGCTGCTCTGGGTGTACACTGACATTACCAAGAAGACAGTGTGGCCAGTTACTCACAAGACAGTTCTGCGCTAAACAGTGGTATTATTCCGGATGTGTATTTGGACAGAATTGAGCTCAGCCTGGCCTACCAGCTTTGTGTAGCATGTTCTCGTTATCCTGGCGTTTATGAAGTCTGACAAGTTCTGAAAAGTAAGCCCAACTCAAAAATCAGTGCAGAAACCTGAGCTTTTTTAAAGCACTTAAGAATATACACTGCACCTTTCTCAATCAAATATTTCTTATAAAATCAGCTCTATTGTTATTTTTTAAAAAATTTAAATACCCAGGCAGGCAAAACTTCTGCCAAAGATGTTTCCTCTCAAGTATGGGGCAAACAAAAATACAAAATATATTACATTCTAAGTCCTGAAAAGAACTTTAGAAACCTTTGGGCAAAAGCAGCCTTTGGGCAATATTCAAGGCCGTCAAGACACACGAAGCAGCAGAAGAGTCATCCTCCAGCAATGGGTAACTGCTATTACAGATACCAGTATGCATGCTGGGGGACGAGACACTGCTGGCATGGAGCAGGCTAGGAGGAGACCTTCCCATGTGTGAGAAATGCCAGCGCCCCACAGGCTTTCTTTAGGACCAGAAAAAAACCCAAACTACAGTGGAGAGAAGTAAAGTAGGACATAAAATTTTATTCTGAAATGATCTCTGGCCACAACAATAAAATGTAACAAATAATCACTAGAACAGTCTTAACTCCTGTCATCAGCTGTACAATACATACAGTATCATAAAACTGGCCACTAGGATTAAAACCCACTACAACATCTTTAATGTTAAGTGGCAACAGCAGCATCTCACAGAAAATTATACATACATATATACACAGTCCACATTCAATCGTTTTTCACATGTTTTCAGTACACACAGTTGCAGCATATTACAGTCACGTGTCTAAGTCGTTGCCCAATAAAAACCCAAGCTGCTGCTTAGACGTAATCGTAGCAGTTGAACCGAGTAATTACAATTTGTAGCGGAGATGTACAAGCCCCTAGAAACAATAATTCACAAATGTTATTTTATTTAAATGCTACCATAGCATTAAACTGGGCAATATTCTAATCTTTGCTGACTGGAAAAAGAGATCTTTTTGTACTTATCGCAAATAGTATTGATGGAAGAAAAATACTAAAAAAAAATGGAGAGCATTAAATAATGCACACCCTTTCCTAAAGATTCCAATATTGCCCGATGCTACTTATGTCTAAAGTGTTTTCAACATTCCCATGAAGTCATTTATAACTCCAAACCACCCACCAAGTTAAAAGTGGCTTAAGTGCCTTGCACCCAAATTGTAAAAATCCCTGGCCACCTTTATAAGAGCCAGGCACATATAAAAGGAATGCACTTTGGTTCATACCAAATGCCCTGGGATTAAATCACACTATAAAACTAAAGAGCTTGAGGTAAATTTTTACAAATACAGTTGATTTCTGTCTAGTGTCACCATAACAAAAATTTATTTAAAAAGAAATCAATTTGATGTTGGAGTACAACCAATGAGGAAGGGCCATCTTTAACCCTTTAACAAGACGTACTACAAGAACAGTGTGTCCTCTCCACCCCAGCAGTGTGATTGCCTTATTGTTTCTATTAAGGCCTCAATCATCTACAGGATGTTTTAAGACAGGTATAGCATTTAAAAATAGATTTCATCCCTACTATCCAGTATTCAAAGGGTTAAAGAGGCCAAGACCAATGCCCTACAACACGGCATTTGTAACAAAAGGCACATTGTTAACACCAAGGGCACAATCCATCCTCTATTGTTAATCTACACATCTTGCATCACTCTGTTGTTCCAATACACTTAAGTGGTAATGAACACTCCAGTGGTGCAAGAAACTGAGCCAAGTGAGACTGCAACCAAAGACAAGACAACACTGTGCTATCACTAAATCTGAAAATAGCTCAGACATCCCCAGACAATGGTAACATGTGAGACTAAGCACTGTTTCCAAGCCAACTTCTATCAGCCTAATTATCAGAGCCCTTAGAATAAAATCACATCAAAGCAAGAGGCAACGTCCTTTCCCACCCTCCCTCCTTTTTTACAGGTATAAATAAGCTACAATAAAAAGCAGCTACGCTACTTAAAAACCTCGATGGAGCTGCTCCTTTAGTATAGAGGAAGTTGCACTGTATCTGGGTTAAAAAAATAGCTCTGCACACTATATTTTGGCCTTAAAGTTTCCGGTAGCATTTATGAAGGTGGATCATAAATGCATTATTGGCATTAAGAACTGGTTACGTGAAAAAGAAAATTCAGTGGTTTTAGCCCATTAATGAACCATGAAGATTATGAACATTTTCACCTTTAATTGCCATGAAAGGCAGGAACATGTGTCAATGCTCCCTTTAATATATATTAAGGGAGGTGATTCTTCTTCCGCCCCTAACATAAGCATCCCTATTTCTTAACTTTTGCAGGAAGAGTTAAGGTAGACAGGAGTGGTAAAGCCAAGTAGGTGGTGGAGGAAGTAAAGATTCCCACTTACTGTAGAAAAATACATAGTATTGTATTCCCACAGTCATGAGAGTCAGTTAATTTTATATGAAAATTAATATATCTCTTTTCCAGACTTAGAATTTATTGACCGTAACTTACTGGATATTCATATTCCAAAAGCCACTTTTCTTAGCTGTATTACTATATTTCATCTTTAACATGAACTCATACATGTTTACATATTGCACTTACACACATTGTATAAAGTCGTGAACATTTAACACTAAATAATTTAATTAGACTAGAGGCAGGAAACGATCTTTTTTTAAAAAGAAGTAAGAAAAATGGTTGACTGATGCTCTAATTTTTACAGTTATCAATCAACAAATATCATCCTCTACTCAGAAATTATTTTTGGAGCTTCTTTAGGTGTTGACTTTTTGGCAAGAAGTTAAGCGATATGTTTCCTGAGAATTCTGTCATTTTGCATTTATATCCCTCCCCCAGTCTTGCATTAAAAATAAACTGAACAAACAAACAAAAAAATTAAGCTATAAGTGGTAAAGTAATGAATATGAAGGAGAACTTAACCGGAAACTTTCTTGGCCTCTCAGGGGACCATGCTTTAAGTATTTTTCATAATTTGTACAAGTAACTCAGTAAAATCTGTGCATATAAATGTTGCTTATAGTAAAGTTATTGAGGTTTAATGCAATCCATTCTAGTATGTCTTGTTCTAGCATCCATAAACCCTTCTAGATTATGTTCTACTTTGTTTAAAATTCCCTTTTCATATGTTTTACACATCCAATGTAGACCACAGCCATTCTACGTGATGAAATCTTGATCTTAAATTTCAAACTGTTCCTGTTGAAAACATGCTACAATGCGTGAATATTTCTCTCGTAGGTCTAGATATTTCTCAGTAAAGACCATCTTTCTTCCATGAATGCAGTTAAAAGTAAAAAAGAAAAACCAAGCATTAGCACACACACACGAACAAATCTACACATATCTCTAACTGCTCCTTCAAAGTTAATTTTCAGCTACAAAAGCCAAAGAATAAATCAAATTCCAACCATTTAACTTTCCTTTGATAATTCCCCCTCATTAGAAAGTACCTAGAATGGTGTCTGCCAAGTGAAAAGCTTTCCACTGAGATCTTTCCATCTACAGTTATGCTGTCTAAGGTGAAGTGCTCTTCTACAGAAAGCAATGTAGCAACATAGTGTTTGCCCCGACATGCCGATTTGATCTGAAGTGTAAATGTACCAGAGAGGTCACAGTCACTCAGACAAACACTGTCAGAAGAAATAAAAGCTGTCTGTGAAATCCATGTAGCATAACAGTCTGGAAGTTACAGTGTAAAACTGACAGAATGAGCACTTCTGCCTATGTGATTTAGGGACACCAAGCTGCACATTAGAAGAGAAAAGAAAACAGGGGTGGGGGCGTGGGGACAAGAAGCCCAGCGTGAATACTCAATGGCATGTGCCTGAAATGAAGTCCAGAACGTTTTGCTTTACCAACTCATCAGTCACCTTCAGATTTAGAGGAACAGACATACATACATCTTCATTCTTTCTTAGACTGCCCCTTCCTCTCACTCTACCACACAGCATGCAAGGTAAAAGAGTCATTTTAGCCCTGGAAGTTCTTATTTTTTGCATTATATTTAAATGCTCGTTTTGATCAAAAGACATTACTTTCGAATAGAGAAAGCATTCCACAGGAGGTGACTGTATCATTAGTGATACCACTACTCCCTCTGGGCTACCATACAGAAAATGACAATATAACATGCTATGGCCCCACTTCAAATTACAAGTTTACAGGCGCTTAACTGTATTTCTTTGAGTATTCTCCCTGGAGTTCCATCGGCCATTAGTTGTGAGCGTTTGCAGAACCAAGACCCATACCCATAAAATCCAAAAGGCAGAGTCTTATTGAATTTACACCAGGTGAAACCTAATACGAACCATGGAAGAGAAAGGTTAATATCTTTGACACCACGCTGCAATGCATGACAGTCATGTTGTAACCAGTGGCCTGCCACTGATGTTTATTACTGTGTCACACTAGTTACAGTAAGGCTAATTGTACTGTAGAAGACAAACATTTTAAAAAATAAGTATAAAAACTTAAAGCATTGTCCCCGTGTTTTTATAAAAACAAAATCAACATTTCTTACATTTAAAATGAGTGTTGAAAGATACAAATGAATAAAGTTATTGAGCAAATAAAAACATATATCTGAGCTACTTTTTCATACAAATAAGGCTCAGCCACATTGTATCTCTCATATTAACAGCATTGGGTTTTTCAAACTCAGCTAACGAGTTTTGGCAACACTGTTCTTTGCTGAATATTCCCATTGGCATCTGTCATCTGTGCCAAATTAGTCCTCAGTTTTGAAGCTGAGCTTGAAGTTGGAGGTAACTTGGAAATCGACGTTATAGCACCAGTGCTCTCTGTAATTCTCTTCGCCGAGGCCTTTTCCCCAGTTGGAGGCTTTGGCAACCGCCTCCTTAGCCAGGGATGCCGCAAAGCCTGGCTGGGTGTCATACGGATAGCAGGATCCCATTCTAAACACTGTTTTAAGAAGTCAAGGAACAGGGGATCATCACATCCCTTTAATGCATTACCCCATTCTCTGCTCTCTGGCGGGCCACGTAGTTTTCCCCTCCGAGAGCGCCCACCATTAAGTATTACAGAGCCATCGGACAAGGTTGTGATGCTGCAGTAGCGGGGATAACCCTTAGAGCTCACAAAGTTTTTGGCTCGCTTGGATGAATCTAAGAGTTTTGGAGAAGGCATGCCCAATAGCTCGATCATACAAGCCAGCTGGTCTCCTTCATCTTCTCCAGGTAAAAGTGGATAACCGGTGAGAAGCTCTGCTAGAATACAGCCCAAGCTCCACATATCTATGGGCATCCCATAACGAGCACCAAGGATGACTTCAGGTGCACGGTAAAAACGTGACTGAATGTAAGTGTAGACGCGCTGATGCTCATAACAACTTGAGCCAAAATCAATCACTTTAATACCACTTCTACCCTGTTGCTTCAGCAGAATGTTCTCAGGTTTAAGGTCACAGTGAATGATTCTGTTTTTGTGCAAAGCATCCAAGCACTGTAAAATTGAGTGGGCAAACTTGCGGACCAAAGGCAGGCTAAAGCCCTGAAACTTGTTTTTCTTTATTAATTCATACAGGTTCATGCTCAGCAGTTCAAATGTCATGCAGATATGGCTGCGGAATGTGAAGTTTTCCAACATGTGAATAACATTCATGTTGTTATCCTTATCTTGCTTCCGGAGATGCTCCAGGATCTTAATTTCTTCCGCAGCTTGGCGGTGAAAACGTTTTTCATTTCTCACCATTTTTAGTGCCACATGCTGATGCATCTTGTGATCATAAGCCTTCACCACCTGCCCAAAGCTTCCTTTCCCTATAACTTTCAGGACTTCATATCTGTACGCAATATGATCATGGGGTACTTGTATATAAGACCCTTGGTCATCATCATACCCACAATTGTTTGAACCACCGATCACACCTTGCCGCTTCTTTGCATTTGGACCCAAAAAGTATATTTCAGGGTAGCTAAAAATCTCATGATGCTCAAAAGCTGTTAATTTTTGCATGTATTGCTTCATTGCCTGCTCCGGTGTCATAACGGAGGCTTTCACCTTCCCTGTTCCATCTGTAGATTTTAAAGAGCTGGAGCTCCCTTGTCGTCTGTGAGCACTCTCTGTCTGTCTGTCCTGAACCACTGGCAATCCAGATTTGGCTAGCGTTGTAAGTCCATTGGGCTGTGTTGTCAGAACCGTCCTCTTGTTACTATTATCTTCAAACAGCTGCTGAACCTGGATTTGTCCATGGCTACCAACATGGAGGTGCTCATTCATTGTGTGCTTACTGCCTCCAACCTAAAATTGAAAATAAATACACACCCAGTTAACAAGAAAGGCATGAACTCTGTGCTTCGCCATGCATTCTTCAACCTGCCATCCTGCCTAAATCACTTCAAAACTCAGTATTTTCTTCGAAGTCAGATGTCTACAGATAATTGAAAAAATACAGCACATATACTGTGATGCTGCTAGATGCTATTAAATTTTCCAGATCCTTGTTTCTCAAATGCCGCTTTCATGACTCCCTAAAATGTCTGCAACAAGGCAACCATAGATGTGCTACCATGATAAGCTAACAATTCCTCCAATGAATCTTCAAGGCAACAGTCCTGTAACATCAGGAAGCATGCTTGAGGGACATCAAATTAGACTTTACAGAACATAGTAGCAGTTTTACTGATGCTGGAGATCAGTATATAATGCCTGCTACAACTTATATGGCTAAGGCTCTCCTAGTCACCTGTCCTCAGAAATCAAGGTTTTAATTTGTTTCTAAATCTGCCGTATATCAAAAGCTCCAGATACAATTTTAAGCAATAAGGAATGCGCTGTGACATGCACAAAGATGAAAAGAACCTGCACATTTCTGAAGTTCAAGAGGTGCCATTCACTGCTTGCAATCGAGACAGTCACTAATCAGCACAGCATTCAGATCAGTGAAGCATAAGCATATCCTTTAGCACTTTCCCAAACCAGTCTTATAGGAACTTTTAACCAAGATGAGATTTTGGGCCTGATACAGACTTGAGCAGACAGAAAATCTTTGCCTTGAGGAACATACAAGTAACTTTAAAGGAATGGAAAAAAGGATTAGTTGATTTTAGAAATTACATTGGTTCTTGACAGTTTTCACAAGGGAATAAACAGCATTCAGCATTTTCAAGGAAAGAAACACTGGAAGTATTGCGGTATGAAAGCAACTATTGCTCAAAACCTGTTATTTTTAAGGAGAAACTAGAAATTTACAAGCATATACTTGCCATTAAAATAGCTGTCCTTAGAATTCCTCGTCTGCTTTAAAGTAGAGGATAATTAGTTTGTCTTCTGCCTGGTCTTACACAAACATGGGAAGAATTCCCCTGCTGTCCCTCCAGCTGATTCACCAGCCTTAGTATTTATGCCAAATTACTAACCAAAAGTTCACTGATACTGTCAGGCAGATGATCAAGCCAGGGTTGAAAGCACTTTTAATCTGAACCTTATTTTTTCTAGGCACCTAAGGAAAACACATTTCCCCTTCACTTAAGGTTGCTGAAATGAAGTCAGAAAATGACAGTTGTGTGCTGTGACACGAGGCAATGAAATCTGTGCTGCAGCTGCAGAAGTGCTTCCTAATGAGAAAACCAGGACATACCATGCAGACTCCAACATACTTTGTGTTTCTGTTAAGGCATCAGTCTGATATGGCAGAAGCATGATTTTGTAAATTCAGCAACTTGTTCCCAAGGAGAAGCCAGCTGGACACAAGCTTCACCTTTGGAAAATATTTTGAAATTTGCAGCTCTGAAATTCACACAACATAAGAACAAGGGATCGGTTCTGCTGAGTTCACTACTCTTCTGATACCCTTAGTTCACTACTCTTCTGATACCCTTTTGACTCACATTGAATAACTGGTCCATTTTACTTCATCATTGCAGTTTGACTGGATACACTTATTTGCAGAGCAATTTGGGCTCACACTATCAAATTTGATCAATCTCATAGGAAGCGTTACCACATAATTGTGATTCAAGGCAAAGACGTTTTTAACATTTAAGCACAGTGAAAATATACAAGATACCGACATTAATTCCCTTCCTAATTTGATGTCTCAAAAGCATCAAGGAGACTTAACGAGCCTACCATGCCTCCAGGGAATTCCTTCAGGTCAAGTCTGAATTGCAGTAGCAGTTTCCTGAAGGCTGCCTGATCCTCTATACAAACAGTAGTTACTGAAAAAAAGAAAATTCTGCCCCAAGAGGTGCTACATGACACACCTCCAAAGAACCAGATCTAGTTAGTAAGATGTGTTGGAGGTTCAGCACATGCGGTATTGCAGGTTAGTGAGAAATGCACAATGAAGCAGCAGAATAACTGTACAGACTACAAGCACCCAAGCTAGGAAATTCCAGGTACAAATGTTTCTTCTGCAGCACTGGTTGAACAACAAAGCAGAACATATCTGGACAAACCAGAAGTAGATAATACTAGCATACAGACAATGAGGAACAAAGAGCATAGGGAAGAAAACCATCTTTAAGAATTTCTTACCCCAAGTACTCATTGCCACAGTTCACATCTTGAATTAATTTTTTTTTTTCACTTGAGTCACCTGTTTTCAGAGTTAACTATTTTCTGTCCTTCCTAAGCACTGCTTGTTTCAGTACTGGGGAATTCTTCAGACTTCAGTTATTTGCTTTGTACCAGGACTAGGAAAAAACCCAAACATTTATTCACTCTCAACAGGGACTAAAGAGCTCTTTTTCCTAAAAGCATGTTTGGAAACACATTCTAAAGTGTAAACCATGTAACTCTGCCTCCTGCACCTTCAGGCACCCTCATCGTTTCTCTTGCTGCTCACAGGTTGGCTTTTTTTCCCTAAGCAGTAGAAAGAAATCACCAGCATTATCCCAGCTTCACCCCAAATCTGAAGTGACCGGTTTTGCCAGTTTCAGTCAGCTGCTGCTTGGGAATGCAAATGCAGATGCAGACAGTAGCACTAGTTTTCTTTGTGGAAGAAAAGACACCAAAATATCACTAGGCTCTATTCCAAAAGCTGTGGCGGAGAAGAGAGCTCACTTTTTTTTCAAAAACCCCAACAGGAGTTTCAGAGCTATCAGACACATCACAACCACAAAGTCAATATGAAAAATGGATCTTCCCCATCTCAAGAGTACTGCCTGCACAAGAATCACCACCCCTTCTTCTATATCCTGCCTGGATGTGGGTTGGATTCTCACCAGCCCTTTGCTCTGCCTATCTACTTCTGGCTACTGGGTGTCTGAGATTGCTGTCAAGTTCAGGCTTGCACTGCTTACAAGCTCCACAGGCTTCACCAGTGACGCTGTAAATTCCCTGAACCACAACTAATGGGCTTGGGAAGCTACAAAGGACTACAGCCTTCTTAGTTCAGTACCGAACTGTTCACGGTACACAGAAACTCCATCAGCCTATTGTCCGAAACTGTAAGCCTGAGAGGTTTATAACACGTCTCCTTTTTGCTTCTGCAGATGGGCCTGAAAATTCCAGAACAAACAACCTACAGAGCTGACAACCTGCACACACTGATGCAGCTCACTTATATTTTACTGTGCTCAGACCCATCTAGACCTTCTATGACTTACATATTTTTATAGCATGCATCTTCAAAACCTTACTGATGTATACATTTCTCCATAAAACATATTGAAATAACAGGTAAGCTTGAACTCAAAGAACTAACCTTCCTGAATCTACTGGCAACATCAATTACAAAACAGCAAACAGTACAATGGGGTTTTTTAATTCTGACGGTAGGTTTTCATAACTTCAGAATCACCACTACAATTTTGCTTTAACTTTGGTTTGCTCAGTTTATGGAAGCTGATGGCTATGCTGAAAACATTCACCTAACCTTTGAAGTAGAGACACCAGGCAAAACAAAACAAAACAAAAAAAACCAACACTTTTTTTGGGGGAGAGGGGCATGAAATGTTTGGCGCTTGGTTTTTTGTTTTGTTTTCACAAATCGGTTTAGGGACAGAGGTAGAACAGTAAATTCCTATACTTAGACTACAGGCCTATAACAACATAGAAGTACCATAAAACAGTTCACCCCGCTAACAAGAAGGCAAACCAATTGACAGTTCCTTTGCCATAACATTCAGCCAGTGCAATGGCCTTATTTCAAGACCTTCCACAAGACTATGACCGTAGGGTTGAACATCACAGAGTCATATACCTCTTCTCAATTTCATCTTCTAAAAGCATCAAGACATTATGTAGTTGTATCCTATTCCATCTTTGCAAAAGTTGCTTGGTGTGATATTAGCACCCTATAAAGCTCTCCAGGACAGACACATGCTTCAGCTATATATTATCATTTAATTTTGAGCAAAACTCCAGAAAAAAAGATTTTGCTGTCAATCAGAATCTAAAACGGTTTATAAAATTAATCTTAATAATAAAGCAATCATAATTGCCTGCTGAAATACTGCACAAGAATGAGATATCTTTATTTTCTATTACTTTGCATAGATGAGGACAAGGGAGAAATAGTGTTCCAAAGTAATAACTTAAGAATAAATGTTACACTGTACACCCCCTTCTTTACAGCATTTCTGGGCATGCCAGTTTCAGCCCTACTGTGTCAATAACACATACAGTATCAGGTGTAGCACGCTTCACTGTCTATTTTGACTATAGCCTCAGCAAATGTACAAAAGGCCTTTTCTTCCTTGATAAATCAATTCAACAGCATTCCTCTGTTCAGAACTAAAAATAGCTGCTAATTAGTACGATAACAATAATGCAGGATTATCGTAATGGTTTTATTATGAGTATGGGTTTTATACACTGAAAAAGACTAAGCCCTTGTCCTAAAGAGCTTGTGGCTCAGCAAGAGCTGTAGAAAAACCACACCATTTAGATTTTTGCTGCTGTCATATCTGGTCCAGATAAGCTTATTTTCTGAAAAGTTAGCTTTGACTTTATATAGCAAGTATTTTCACAGACAGAACTGTGCCTCAGGAATGATACAGATTAATAAACTTTTTTCCTCCTGTCAGGCCTATGCAGGTGTGGTGAGCCTGAATACTTCTGGGATACCCTGCATGTATTACACATGCTGAAACCAAAAAGGACAGTCAACAGTCAACAACAGTGTACACATACAAGACATGCCCAGATGTACTGTGGTCCCCATAACACAGTCACCAGCTGTTGGAGCCCAAATTTCAAAGCCCTCCCATGAGAAGTTAAGATAGCTTCATATTCCCTCTAGACAATAGTTTTATGTAGAAAAACCATCCAAAGTAATCTAGATATTAAAAAGTCCAGGTCATGACTGTATAGTTATTTCCACTTAAATGTGACACCATTTCTGTGGCAATTCATTACATGAGAACACCACAATATGAAGGTATTTTCTTTGGTTTTACCTGCTTTAAAGCAGCTGCACACAATAAAAATCTGCAGCATGTGACGCACCAGATCTTCATGTTAACAGAGTCCAGGAACCTCTCTGTTCCATTACAAACTAATTTTTAAAAATTTTATATTAAAAATTTTTAAGATTAAGACTGAATGACTGATGCAAAAGTATAAGGATAGACATTTATCCTCAGCAGCAAAAGAAAACAGGCTTGCTGTAGGGTAAACTTAGAAAGGGCTTGAAGGGGGGGGGTGGACTGAATCATGCACTGTAAAAGGGTTGTTGTTACAGTACTGGTCAGGAGGACAAAAAGATTAAGACTGCTTTACTGCAAGAGAAACAGGAAGAGTGCAGAATGCAGGGTTATGTGCCAAATAAGAAAGAACAGAAATGGAGGTAGACAGGAGATGGAGACAAGAGTCTGGGAGAGGGACTCACAGACGGGTGGGGATTTACATGAGCAGAGCAGCAGGCGAGCAAGATAATCTCTACTGCAGCATGTCAAGCGGATGTACGAACACCGTAATGAAACAGGAGAGAGTGAATAGAAAAAGGTTCCAATCACCAAGGCAAGAACTTAAGGCTTCAAAAGAGAAAGCAAGGACTTTGGAGAGGAAAATGAAGAAGACAACGGGATGGAAACAAGTTCATGTTTTCTACCATGAGCCAAAAAGATAGTCAGGAATGGAAGCAGATGTGAATAAGCCCAGGATGAAGCCACAATTTTTTCTAAAAAATAAGCAAAACCTTTCCCTGGTATAATACACAACAGCCTGCTTAGCAACAAAGGTTGCTCTGAATGCAGAGACTGCAGCCAAAGCCTCTGCCCTGTTACACGAAGCCTACGTAAAACAGCATCTTCTCCTCTTCAACCCATGCTCTCCTATGTCATTATATTCTACCAAACAGTGAACCTTCACTTGAAAGTAGAGGACAAGTTTCACTAGAGGCCAGACCACACAACTCACTGCTGCATGAAATATGGCAAGTAGCAGATTTCTTCTCTGCCTGAATTAAAAGAAAAACCTTTTCACTTAAACAAAAAACTACCTTCAATCTCGGTCTCTCTTCACAACTAGTGTATATACAATTTGTCTTCTTACATCCAGCCACTTAAGCAAACCATACCTTCTGAAAGTTTAAAATACTCCCAAATTTTAGCTATTACAGAAGTCACATAGCTACAACAGGGATGAAAAGAGAATAAGCAAATGAACACAAAGAAGGAAAATTGTTTAAGAGAACTGAAATGTTCCATTTTGAATAGGTCTGACTGGAGAAAGTAGTGGGATGCAAACCCAATGGTTTCAATCAGTCAGTGTCAGCTGAGGTCAGTAGGCCTGAAGTTTATAGAAAGATCACATAACAGATACAGCCCTTTTTTTTTAGGTTAAGATCCAGCATTCTGATGTCACATCTGATCCTTACCACAAAAAGTTATGCTAGACAACCACAAAATAACCACCTACAAAATTCAGAAAGGCAGGCTGAGGTATTTCTGTCATAGTACCCAAGGCTAAATAAATACTGTAGAGTAGGCTCTGTATCACAAAGGAAAGGCCGAGTTTGCAACAGTCAGAATCTAGAGGGACACGAAACACAGCGATACAATGCTTGATCATCCCTGTGTGCTTCCACAAGTATTTAACCTCTATGTATATATACATACACATGCATACATGCTATATATAAACATATGCAGACATACACAATATATAGATACTCCAAACACAGAAATATAATGCTTGAACACCCCTTGCATGCTTTCGTAAAGACTTCATCTCTATTTATACATGTATATATGCACTGACACTATATATAATACACACACACATAAATCTATGTATAAAAATACCGAAGTTCTGTCCTTCCAAAATTAGTAAGTAGCCCCAGATATACAGCTGGACCACTGTGCTTTCCTAAGTCCTAAATTAAGCCTGGGCTCTGTTACATGTGGGCCCCTGTTATTTGTGGGCCCGTCTGTATGTGCAGTTTCATGATGGGTGTCCAGGCTGTTTGTACTACATTTCTTTTCTGCCTTTATAAAAAAAAAATTAAGCTGCTGCCCCAACTCTAAAATCAACCTAGCTAGTATATGAATATGAAAAAATTGGCCTTTGATACTAATGAACAATTCAGATATATACCCTAGCTACGTAAATATACAATGATGTCGATCTCAAGGATGCAGCTCCACCTTGAATTTGCAGAATATTCATCACTCCTTTTGGGAACATCCTACATACATACACTGATATTTTTTTTTCATTTAAGCCAATTCCTTCTATAAATGGATTTGAATAAGTTGTTTTTTCCCCTGAAGCTACATAGAAAGTCGCTGAAACACTAATGATCTAAATGCATAGTTTCACCTTCCACTAGCCCATAATCACATTACCATTTAAAGCTCTGCCATATGTTTACGAAGATAGCATGTGAGCATCCATGAAGAACCTATTAATTCTAAGAAAAAACTATGCCATCAGTGCCTTTCAGGGTCAGTATGAAATCTTTCATAATTTAAAAGGAAATGTATGCAATAAAAATTTCAGATATTTAGTGTTAACATGACAGCATATAGACCCTCCCTCTACTCTGTCATGCCTTCAGGACAGAGATATCCTCTCTCATCCATATATAGTGGCATACTTGGGAAGTTTCATTCCTAGTAGATTAACTAGGAGTGGGAGATAATGTGAGATATCACAGAACCGGAAAATAACATCCTTTTCATGCCATCAGTGCTTATTTCTTTAGGTAAACTACTGCAGCAATAAAGTAGGATTCATCCAATCATTGTCCCCGAGCACAGCGATAGCTATTTCTATCGTAAGACAGCTATCGGCCTGAGCTAATCAGACATATAAGGGGAGAACAGCCTTCATTTTTCAGCACAGTTCATGTGACCCTTTCATCACAGTGACTAACCTCATTGCCAAAATAATGTCATCTCAAAAAATGCATTTACCAGAACAGCTCCTCTGTGCGAGTGTGGAAGATCGAATTTGTCACTGAAAATGAGACACAAAACCAGACTGAAGGGGGGCTGAGGGGGGCGGGGAGGGAGAGAAAGCTGATTCTCCCTGTAGTCACAGGGTCCCAGCCTCACAACAAACACGCACGCTTGATCGGAGTCTGCAGAAATTAAATGCACTTTGCTTAAGCACCAAGCGCCTCGTCAGGCGGGACGGGGCGTCTCCGACGGCGGTGCCCCTGCCCTCTCCTGCCCCGGGGTGCCTGTGAGGGCTCGGTCCCGCCGCGCGGGACAACCGGCGACAGGAGAGCGGCGGCGGCGCGGCGAGCCCCCGGGGCCGGACGCCCCTTCCCCGCCCGCCCCGCCCTGGCCCCCCGCCCCGTGCCCGGGCTCACCGTGTGGGAAGCGTTGCTGGCCCTGAGCGGCGGCAATGCGAGGGGCGACGGCGGGCCGGTCCCAGCTCCTGCCCGGGAGACCCCGGCTCCGGTGCCCGGGGAAGACTGCAGCGGGCGGCCGCTGTCCCCTGGCCTGCCTGCGGAGAGCAGAGGGGTGAGCGCGAAGGGCAGCACCGCCGCCCGGCTTGCTTCAAGCAGAAGCCATTAAAAGCTAATCACCGCCGCGGCGCACACACGCACCGATCCGGCTAATAGCGCGGGCGGGCCGCGCTCGCCCGGCTAAACCCTTCATCCGAGATTAACCCGCCACCGGCAGGCGCCTCACCGGGACGACGAGCCGGCTCTGCCCCGCACACGCCGCGGGGCTGGGCGGCCGCCCGACCCCCCCGAGCCGTCTGGCCCGCCGAAATCCCGGCGCCGCCGGGGACCCACCGCGAGTTCACAAGTCTGCAGCGGGAAGGGGGTACGAGCATCGTTGCCCCCTGTCAAACGCGGCCGCTCCGGCACACGTAGCCAATTTTTACTGGGTCGTTTTTCTAACTGATTGCTCCTCTTTTTTTCTTTTTTCCCCCCCTTCTTTCCCTGAGGCGAACTCGCCACCCCGCACAGCAACAGCAGGCCAGAGCCGAACACGCAGCCCCCCGCCGGCCCCCCGGGCTCGGTCGCCGGGGGCGGGGGGCGGGGGGGGCGTGGATCATTGTTCCGACACGCACGGCCCCGGTTGCGGCGGCGGCTGCGGGGGCAGCCGCGGGGCGGCCAAGCCTCTCCCCCCTCTTCCCTTCCCTTCCCGCCCGGCCCCGCACGGCGCGGCCCGGGGAGCCCGCAGCCCGGCGCGGTGGCGATCGCGGCGAGCCCTCTCCTTACCGGCTGGGTAGGCAGCACCAGCGGCGGCGCTAGCTGAGGGTTTTCTGGTTAACATGGCCGCTGGAGAGGAGGGAGAGGAAAAGGCATGTCAGGGTGGCTCTCCTCCGCTGCTCCTCGGCCTCTCCGGTCGGCTGCTGCCTCTCTTCTCCGATCAGCTACACCCAGACCCAGACACGTTCTCCGCTGCATCCCCCTGGCGCCGGGCCGGCCGGACAGACCCTCCAACGGCCCGCCGTCGCCTCCCGCTGCAGCAGCAGCAGCAGCAGCCGCGCCGCCGCCGCAGCCCCCGGCCCAAGCTCATCACCTCCCCCGCCCCCGCCCCGGTCGCCCCGGTCTCCTCACACGGAGGAGGGGGCAGCAGAAGGCGGCCGGACAGGACCCTCCTCCTCGGGCGGCGGAACAGGGACGAACAGCGCACTGGAGGGGCAGTCCCCGCCCCGTCGGCCGCCTCCCCTCCCTCCGTCCCTCCCCGCCGTCGCCGCCGCCGCCGCGGCCCGCCGCTCCCCCCGAGCGCCCGCACGGCCCCTCAGCGCCAACGGCCGCCCAACGGCCGCCTCAGGCCGGTCCCCGGGCGCCGCCGGTCCCCGCCCCCCCCGGGGGTCACAGCCATCTTGGCCGCCGGCAGGCAGCCAGCGCCTCGCCCCCTCTCCCCTCAGCCCCTGCGGGGCAGGAGCAGGAGGGGGGCGATGCCGGAGGGTAGACGGGGGGGGGGGGGGGCGAAGTCGGGGGATCGCTAGCTCCTCAGGCAGCGAGGGTCACTGGTGCCAAACTGGAGGGACAAAGATGGCACCGTGGGAGGAAGGACACATAACCCGGAACGTGTAATGGGATGAAAACTTGAAAATTAGCAGTCAGGGAAAAGAGGTTTTGGGATTGCCCTGGAGTCCTGAGAGCCTCAAGCTAGAATGAGGGAAACGAGAGGCCGGGGGGGTGGTGTGTTACTTGCCTTGTTTTCCAAACTGTACAACGTGCTTTGTGGAGTACAATGCTTTGAATTCCTGGTTTGTCAGTTGGAACGTCATTGGAGCCGAAAATAGCTAGCTGAACATTTGCTCAGCTTGGGACAGCGTTGCAATGAACTTTCCTACCTACGCTCAAAGCTTTTTGAAGTCTGTACAGACCACACATATTTTCCTTTTTGAAACAGCTGGTAGATGTGTAGACAGATCGCCCTTCATCCCCTTCCACAGAAAAGGACAGAAAAATAAACCTTCCCTTTTCCTATGCCTAAGCAAAAAAACCCAACACATAATCCATCCCTGCTGCCAGAGAGAAAGACTTTGCCTCTTCCAGTGCTACAGATACATGCATAAACAAAGACATTTCCTGTACTGGTACAAAGAAATAAACAATTTCCCTAACCCCTCCTATCACACAGAGAAAACAATCATACCTTCTCCCGCCCACACCCACCTAATCTTTTCCCTTCACTGTAGCAGAAAGAAGGCTTTCTCTTCCTCAGGGTCCCCCCAGATGTCCACAGGCACTCCCAATGTCCTTGGCTGCCAGGTGTATAAATGTTGTTTTCTGATTACTCTCAGTATTTTCCCATCATTGTCACAAGCAGCACACGTACATCAAAAGCATCAGAAAAACAAACACTGTGATAATATTATTGTTCTTTGTGAGATACCTTAAGCATTTAAGGAATGGTCAAGGAAAAGATACTTTTCTAGTCAGTCTAAGGAGCTGGGAAGGGGCAAGAAGCTTGTTCAGGTTCAAGCTAGACAAGAAAAACTGAAGCTGATATCAATTATCTTTTCGTAGGGCTTGCAGGAGTGCTTATTTCATCTTAAATGATGTGTCCTCTGACTGTCAAAGTCACAGATGGCTTCATGCATATTCTGGGGTTAGTTACACCTAAACGTCAAGATAAGAGAAAGCCCTTTAAGTGTCCTGTTTCAACACCTTTCCAGTCAGGTATACCATTCACAATATGCCTTCCACAGTTTGTTCAGTCCTGGACCACTATGAAAAACTATGTGAAAAACCAAGTTAGTCTATCACATCATAAACAATCTTTTAATTAAGTCAGTGGAAACATGCTACATTGGTACTTGTCCAGCTATTCCCTTTCTAAAACTGTGTGCATTGTAAGCTTTCAGCATCAGTCTTTAAACCTCAGAGTGGGCTTGGGCCTGCCTAGATGCCTCTCTCTCTCTCTGTCTCTTTCTGGATCTGCAACCAATCCTGGCGACTGCTGTCAAGGATAGTACCTCATGGAGTCTGAAGTGGAACTCAATATGAGGGCAAGCCCATCTTGATTCCTTCTGAATGCAATACAAGAAACTTTGATTTAAAAGCCTCTTTCACGCAGGATTTAGGTTGACAAAAAGAAGGAACATGTTAATATAATTGTAAAATACCTTGGCTGCAAATAGCAATGCCTTTAACAGCCTTCTTCAAAATCACAGTCACACATGTACAAAGAAAAGAAGAAAGCAAAGCCTAAATACTTAAAGACAAAGCAAATATTCATTCTTTCATGCCAAGTGTTATGCTCAGGAATCTGAACTATGTCCCCTTGAGTGGCCACAAAACTTTCTTCTTTCTGATACTGGCCAACTGAACATATCAGCACTTTCCAGACTAGTACTACACAAGATGAGATCAACAGACTGCAGTTACCAGGACAGAAATATGTATTAGGGACCTGACAGGAGAAAGTGTACGGTGCTCAGAAAGTAGAGAGCTAAATGAATCAGGGTTTTCTTGATCCTTTTTCCTGCTCCCTCAGCTTTTATTACCCCAAAGTGTGAACTAACCTGTAATGACAGAAGATTAGTCTTCCCTTTCTTGCAAACAAATCTACTGAGTGTTCATGAGTGTCAGACTACTTGTAAGGGGCTTGTAAGGTAGTGTCATCAAAGCACTTGTTTTTAAGGGAAATATCTCAAAACTTTCTCTCCAGATGGGTACCCAAACAGGCTTGCAGACTGGAAAGTGCCAATCCAGTGGGGTGCAGGCAGTACCAGTTGTGCACCATAGCAGCCACCTAAGGAAGGCAGGAGGTGAGGTCAGCAGTTGAAGGTGCAGGTGGGATCAGAAGGCTGCTTGCTGCAGCTGTTCTTGAAGCGGCTTAGGTTCATAGAATCATAGAATCATTGAGGTTAGGAAAGACATCTAGGATCATCAAGTCCAACCAGCAACCTAACATTACGATGTCTCCTAAACCATGTCCCAAAGTGCCACATCTACATGTTTTTTGAACACCCCCAAGGATGGTGACTCCACCACCTCTCTGGGCAGCCTGTTCCAATGCCTGACCACTCTTTCAGTAAAGGAATTTTTCCTAATATCCAGGTTGGGCTGTTACAGGTATCATCCTCCTGTGCTAAACTGTACAAAGTATTCTAGAACAAAAATTAGCAACTATTTGGTAAAAATAATGTGGTTAAATCACAACCATTAAATAAAATTCATTTAAAAAAAACAGAACCAGAATAGTCTAGAATAAAACAAGTTATCTGTAAAACAGAATCACACACAATCACAGAATGGTAGGGGTTGGAAGGGACCTCAGGAGATCATCTTGTCCAAACCCCCTGCTTGAGCAGGGACACCTGGAGCAGGGGACACAGGAACATATCCAGGCAGGTTTTGAATGTCTCCAGGGAAGGAGACTTCACAACCTCCCTGGGCAGCCTGTTCCACTGCTCTGGCACCCTCACAGGAAAGACTTTTTCCTCATATTGAGGTGGAACTTCCTGTGTTCCAACTTGTGCCCATTGCCCCTTGTCCTGTCATTGGGCACTAATGAAAAGAGCTTAGTCCCATCATCCTGACAGCCACCCTTTAGATATTTATAGGTATTGATGAGATCCCCCCTCAGTCTTCTCTTCTCCAGGCTGAACAAACCCAGGTGTCTCAGCCTTTCCTCATAAGAGAGATACACCAGTCCCCTGATCATCTTGGTACCTCTCCGCTGGACTTGCTCAAGGAGTTCCACATCCTTCTTAAACTGCGGGGCCCAAAACTGGATGCAGTACTCCAAATGTGGCCTGACTAGGGCTGACTAGAGGGGGAGGATAACTTCCCTCCACCTGCTGGCCACTCTCCTTTTAATGCACCCCAGGATACCATTGGCCTTCTTGGCCACAAGGGCACATTGCTGGCTCATGGTCACCTTGCTGTCCACCAGCACTCCCAGGTCCTTCTCAGTGGAGCCACTTTCCAGTAGTTCAGCCCACAGCCTGTCCCAGTGCATGGGGTTGTTCCTCCCCAGGTGCAGGACCTTGTACTTGCTCTTGTTGAATTTCATGAGGTTCCCCTCGGCCCAGCTCTCCAGCCTGTCCAGGTCTCGTTGGATGGCAGCACAGCCTTCTGGTGTATCAGCCACTCCTCCCAGCTTGGTATCATCTGCAAACTTGCTGAGGTTACACTCTATCCCATCATCCAGGTCATTGATGAATATATTAAACAAGACTGGACCCAGCACAGACCCCTGGGGAACACCACTAGTTACAGACCTCCATCCAGACTCTGCTCCATTGATCACGACCCTCTGAGTTCTGTTGTTGCACCACCTTACTGTCCACTCATCCAACCCACACTTCCTTAGGTTGCCTGTGAGAATGTTATGGGACACAGTGTTGAATGCCTTACTGAGGTCAAGATAGACAACATCCACTGTTCTCCCTTCATCGACCCAGCCTTCATTGACACCATCATAGAAGACTATCAGGTTGGTCGAGCATGATCTTCCCTTGGTGAATCCATGTTGACTACTTCTGATAACCTTCTTGTCCTCTACATTCCTGGAGATGACCTCCAGGATGAACTGCTCCATCACCTTTCTGGGGATGGAGGTGAGGCTGACTGGCCTATAGTTCCCCAGGTCCTCCTTCTTGCCCTGTTTGAAGATTGGAGTGACATTTGCTGTCCTCCAGTCCTTGTGCACCTCTCCTGTCCTCCACGACCTTTCAAAGATGATGGAGAGTGGCTCAGCAAGAACATCCGCCAGCTCCCTCAGCACTCGCGAGTGCATCCCATCAGGGCGCATGGATTTGCGAGGATCCAGTTTGCATAGGTGATCTCTGACCCAGTCTTTCTCAACCAATTGTAAGTCTTCCTTTGTCCCAGTTTGCCCTCTCTTCTCTGGGGGCTGAGATGCCCGAGGGCCAGCCTTAGCAGTAAAGACCGAGGCAAAGGCGGCATTCAGTAACTCCGCCTTCTCTGCACCCTGCGTTACCAGGGCCTGTTCCTTGTTCAGCAGTGGGCCGGCTGTATCCCCAGTCTTCCTTTTGCTGCTGATGTATTTAAAGAAGCCCTTCATGTTATCTTTGACATGCTTTGCCAGATTTAATTCCAAGTGAGCCTTGGCCTTCCTTGTCGCAAACCTTGTATTCCTGCCCACATAGTACATTAAAATGCATTATTGAAGATAATACACTAGTACAGTGAGGAGAGATACAGAGCATGCTGTGTTTCCTGAGCCATTTGGTCAGGGCCCTTGTGACAAAGGCAGATATTAATTCCAAGCAAACTGTGAGGGGTTGCTGAGGTCTCTTTGCCAGGTTGCCTTGGGACCCAGTTGATATCTAGTTGTCCTGTTAGAGCACTGTACCTCGTTAGCACACTGTGAAATCTTCCATGTGATTCCTCTTACCTCTCCAAAGCGGATGCTGGTTAGGGTTTAATTATATGGGGTTTTGGTATGTAGTTGTAGGGTGAGAGAGGCTGGCTGGTCAGTCACACAGCATCTCTGCCATTGTGGTATTAGCAAACACTTATGTGGCCAGATACCAGGGAATTCCTGAGAAGCCATGCATGTCCAAAGCTGCGGTGATGGCTCTGGGGGCTCCCACAGTGACGGGTGCAGCGGGTGCTCAGCACCTTGCTATGCTCTGACTGTTCTCATCAGGCACAGCAAACTATTTTGGCTGTAAATAAATGACCGCTAGGTAGAGCAAATACGAGGCTCCTCAAACATATGATAGGGATGGAGGACGTGGCATTTAGAGACATGGTTTAGTGGTGGGCTTGGTAGTCTTACGTTAGTGGTTGGATCTGATGATCTTAAGGGTCTTTTCCAAACTAAATGATTCTATGATTCTATGAAAGGAGAGGTAAAACAAGCCTAGAACAACTAAAGTAAAAATTGGTTTTCTGCCACCTCTTCATCATCCTCTCATACTAAGCAGAATTTGAATACGGAGAATGTGTACTCACTCTCAACATCTTTTAAAAAGTTAAGATCTAAGCCATTTAAAAATACATTATTTTTTCCCATTGTTTTTTGAAGCAGGCCTTAGATGGTGAGCTGGAGACATTAAAACACTTAGGATATGTCTCACCAACAATTAAACATAGGTCCAGGCCGGCTGTCTCAGCCAGTGATCCGTATTTTAAAAGTAAACCCTTAAGCCAAGTAAGTGGTTGCCTCAGGAGGACCTGAACAGTCAGCACCAGGTTTTCATTAACGTGTTGTGGATAATTTAGGCATGAGCAGGACTGTGTACACTACAATGTGGTCTTTCAGCAGATCGTGCCAAGAACAGTGTAGGCGCTTCAAAATACAGCAACTTCCCAATGCTAGCATTGCAGATGGAAAGCACACAGGTCAGGGCTCAACTAGCTCTCGAACATGCACTTCACTGTGTGGTACACATGTAATGTTTGCAACTCCACCCTCTCTCTACCCTCCGCAGAAAAATAAATTCCCAGCAAAGCATCACCTGTAGCTTAGGATAAAATTGTATTTCATTACAATTATAAAAAATGAGGTTATGTATTCAGAGCAAGAGCGCAGAGAATCACTGCCACAGATCAGTTTGCTAGTACATATTCATATTGACATGGCTTGCCAGGTTCAGAGGTTTGTTGGCCTTTACTCCAGTGTGTGTTCTGTTGAGGCTAAACTTTATTCTGCATTCAAGGGTTTGCTCTTTCTGCTGTTTAAGAACATATAAGCCACCACTTCTATTACAGTATTAAGACACAACAAAGAATGTTTTAGTGGTCAGTGTGTACACCCTGAAGAGATACTCTGAGATCCTATGAGTCTGCAAGCATACAAGTAATTTTTTATTCTTCTGCTATTACAGCTATTTTGTGGGAGATTATCTCACAATATATTTGTATTTTAGTGCTGGCAAATTGCATATTAAGGAAAATGCTTTCGCTTTTCACCAGACCATGCCAATGCTTCTAAGTCTCTGTAGTATATATTTTCTATATAATTTCTGGATTCTTACAGCATTAATATTCATTAGAACATTAGACTTATTCCTTTGTGTAAACTCCCAGCATGTGTAATGGGAGGAGAAAGGTTCCTGTTTTCCACTCTCATGCAGCGGAAGCAATCCTGATGGAGTCAGTGGAGTAGCATTAATATAAAACTAATCTCAGGGAAAAAGCCTAATGGTGGTTGACTCTTTTCAGATGCTGGCACACCCTTCTTTATGTACTCAGGAAAAACTGAACCTCTGGAACAAAAGAAGATGATGTATGTGTCATTGGCCCTTCTTCTTCTGTGGACCCTTCCCACTTTTTCTGTGAAGCCCCTCCATTCCCCCAGCTACGCAAACAAGGGAGATGGGATAATTGCAAAGACATCACTTAAAAATACTGGCTGTCATGTCTCTTGAATGTTAGTCTTTCCTAGAAAAGTCCTATAAAATAACTGTTACTGCAGGTTTAGTATGCAGCTGATAGTTAGGATTTCTACCAAAGTGTTTTAGAGAGAAACCGCAAACTTGTTAAACCTTGTGTCATTCTCTGAATTCAGTTTCCTTTTCTAACCACCTTGAAAATCAATACAGAAACTCGGTGTAATCTTTCTTGTGCTCATTGTGTGGGCTACTCAGTTTCAAAACCAGCTGTTCACAACACAGGGTTAGTCCCAGCTGTTGAAACCCTGGTAACCTTTGCTTGTCCAATTCCACATGTGAAACCGAAAGAGACTTGACTTTAAAGGGTTTATGGGAGTCAGTTACTCTCCACAGCAGTGTTGCATAGAAGCTGGGATTTAATTCTGTCAGGTGCTGAGAGGTTTCAGCTCCCCTGAGTCGGGGAGCTCAGTATCTCACAGGGTGCACTGAAATTGAGAAATTACATATCCTGCTCACTTGTGATAAAGCTCATTAAAAGCATTAAAATCACTGCTCTACAAAAGTACAGAAGTGAGACGTAATTAAAAGATAATGGGTCAGAGGAACTCTGAATCCAGAAAGAACTCTGACCAAGTTCTTTTCCTCACCCAGGCTTTCTCTGGGCAGAATTTATTAATAATAAAAAGAAAATTAATCATTAAGTCCCAGGGCCTGAGTGTTATATTATTAACTAATATAATCTACTGTCAGGATTTACATTGTGACTTTTGAGTTAAACCATAAGCCACCTGCTGAAAAGCAAATTTAAGGCTACATGCTGGGAAAGAGCTTTCTCATTACAATATAAGCAAAGTTTGTCAGGGCAACAAGAAAACAACCAACCTGATGTGCTGAATTAAACTGAGCTCTGCTCAGAGTGGGAACTGAAGGTATCGGACAGCTGTGGAGAGTTCTTCAGCTCCCTTTTTCACAGGGTGTAAGCCCTGCGTGGACTTACCTTGGGAAACACAGACTACATCTGTTGAACGCACATGATAAGAGAAGCCCGGGGCCATGTTTCCTAAGGATGGTATATGTAACATACACAATCCTTTTTCTTCAGTAGTAAGCCTCCTTATGCTTCTCCATTTACCTTAGGAGTGTAACAGATATTTTAAGTGGGCATAGTCAGACTGATATTTGAGTAACAAGAAGGGATGTGCAGGCATATATTTATATTGGAGAGGGAAAGTTAAAAGTGATCTCCCCAATGCCCCCTTCAGTATCTTACTGTTGGTCCTTTGGTGTGGAATTACCCTAAGCTGCCCAACCTCTTATTTAGATTGCTGTGTGAATGCTTGGTGGATGTGTGTATTCAGATGTGAAGAGGGGGAGAAGAAAAATAGCAAATGTATGATGTGAAAATGAAAGAGAGGCCTAAATTCACGATCATCATTTGAAATCTCCTTCCACAGGAATAAATGTGCACATTAATACACAAACAGTTCACAATCAATTCACAAAATAGCAACATAAAATCTTTGTATAATTTGGAAAAAATTAAGTAAACAAAGGAGAATTCCTGCAGATGCATCCAGTGCTTGGAAAAGTGTGCTGCAAAGCAGTGTGAAAGCAGACAGACAGAAACGACAGGTGACTGGAATGCCCTGAGATTTCACCCTGCACAAGCTGGCCCGCCTGCTCAAGAACATCTTCTGGAGATGTTGTCTACATATTCTTTCAAGAAAAGAGTCACTGTAATCACACTGTAACCCTCTTCTGTACAATAAACTAATGGCAAAAGCACTCATTTGGGAAAGTTCAGTACCTTCGACATTCAGCCTTTTGAAGGTGTGTAACAAATGACAAGCTGCTGGATCTGGAAACAGGAATTCATGACTCACTGGGCCAGAGACACGATGAGTTACAGAAGATAAATTGGAGTAAAGAAGAAAAAGACTATTGCTGTGAGGTTAGACTTTAAAAGTGTTTCTTTGAATGTTGCATAGAGCACAATCATATTCTGTCTCCCCAGTCATACAATGTGCAAAGGTTTTGTCAGTATTTGGAATCAGAATGAGTATTTTCAAATAAAGTTTAACTTCAGTTTGTGAAGGCTAATGACCTGTTTCTGTAAACAGAAAACACACTGAAAAGTAGGCAGTAAATACTGAAGAGTCAGGAAGGGAAGAAAATATGGGGTAGGAAAGATAACATGAAAAAGGTTATGGAAAGCCACGTAGAAAGAATACAGAGGATGAAGCTAAGAAGCAAAACATAATCATCTTTTATTTTCTGGCATTAGCTTCCTGGTGGTGTGAACTTTGCCTTGTCCTGTCTCTCCATTGAGTGCTGCTTCCACTTGTGCTCTCCCATTTTAAGTCAACTTTTTGTCTTCTACTTCTTGCCTTTATTTTGTTTCCTAGCATTGTCTTTCAGTAAACAGGGAGGCTGCAGATGGACCACAGCACTGCACTGCCACACTGTCCATCTCCCAACAGATTCTGCCATCACAGGGCTACTCCATTCCAGGAATCAGGGTGGGTGAAGATTGGAGTACTGCTATCTACAGGGCACCAGCTAGGAGAAAAGAGTGCTGGAAGTGTGAGAGGATGACTGGGCAGAATCAGCGGGTGTAAGAGGGTTGAGCAAAGTTTCAGGAACTTCGCTGAATGGAAATAACTCACGGTTTCCTCAGTTTCTTTCCTGAGGGGTCTGTGCTAGTCCTACCCCTACAGCTGCAGAATTTGTGGCTGGGGCACTTACCCATGAGAGCAGCTGCAGCACAAGGAAGCACAGGGGAACGGGCACCCAGCTAGTGGCAGCATATTGGCGAGGGAATTGGGGCCCTGATAGGTAAATTTGAAAAATGACATTTTCTAAGAAACTGACTTCTTGAAAGCTCATTAATTTCAGGTCAATCAGTTTTGGTAAATCTGTATTTTATTTTATCCCATTTTCCATTTATTTCTAGGTCCTTCCTTCCCTTCCCCCCAGCTTGATAGATTTAGCCAGTCTAAGGTTGCAGTGGCAAGTTCTTCCCATATGCTGAGGTCCTCCTCTTCCACTGCTATGCTTTTTATTGTCATGGAGGACTATAAAAGGAATGGTACCCTGACAGCCATGTGTTCGTGGTTGCAATGATATGTACACAATTAGCTTTCTGGATAAGATTTTCACCTTGCACTTAAATTGCTCAGGAAGGCATACCAAGTATCTTGTCACTGTGCGATAACCTATATAACATGACGGTCTCCACGTTCTTGAGAAATGCTTTCTTGCAAGTTGACAAAAATTCAGAGCTTCTGAACCTAATGCCACCTTGAAATGGCGTGGTCAAAGGGATGAATTCCTTAAACACTGGATACATAAAGATTAATTCAGGCAGCAAAAAGATGTGAAAAGAAATGTGTGTCTTCTCCTGGAAGTTTTAATGGGGTGCCAAACTAAACTGCCATTTCAAGTGTATGTACTGAATGGTCTATTTCTGACAGGTAACACAGGCCTTGTGTGAGGTTAATGCACAGGTTCATCTAACACATCTTCAGTACCTGAGAAGTGCCACTGAACACAGAGGTAGTATATACATTTCTGAAAAGAAAGTGACCACATTTTTTTCAAAGCAAATGCCCCTCCCTTTTTTAATGAAGGAATTCAGTATAAATATGTGCCACTAACTTTTTTTTTTTTTTTAGAGATGAAAGTCTGTGTTGGTGAAATGCCAGAACCACAGGAAACAAACCAGAAGACCGGAACACAGGAGCTGATAAGAACAGAGCACGCGTCTTCCAAGGATAGCTGATTTTCTTTTTTTTTTTTTTAAATCATTTTCCTCCTTTCAATTTTAGCCAAAGTTGTAGTTGCTGCTTCCAAGATTTAAAGTAGAAATTCCTCATTGCTCCACAGCTTTTTACAAATCATGTAAGAATACAAAATCTTTTGGTCCATTTTCTACGGTTTTCCCATGGCATTCATTTCAAAAGTGTTTTCTCTTTCCAAGCTGAAAGTTGCAGTGCAAAGAAGTATGCACAAAGTAAAATCATTGCTTCATATATGTACATATTTGTTTTTAAATGGAAAGATAAATGATCAAAACATATTGATCCCTTGAGAAGATAAGGCTTCTGGGTAAATATTCAACTATCAGAGCATTAGGTGTGCTGAAACAACATCATCTGAATATAAGATATCCCACGTGCTCGCTTCTAGGGAGCTAATAGCAGTGGAGAGGAAACAAACCCAAAAGTTAACCTTGGGCAATCAAATCTCCCACAAGGAGGCCTTTTCACTTCCCATCTTCCCCAAGCACTGGGATGTGAAGTCTTTGAAATGTCAGTAGCTGCAAAAGACAGGGGCTCAGGCAGAGAACATACACAAGGGACATGCTGTGGTTCCAGCAGCTGTGAGGAAGACGTTGATTTACAAAACATCACCTAATAGGGCACCTCTGCCATGAGCATCACCAGGAAGAATGCGAAGATATTTCCCCCCAAAGCCAGCCATCTACAGTCAATGCACTTGCCAGTAGTTTGTGTAAAAATGTCTATCAATTGCATAAATGCCATTCACACAACTCACTGATTAAAACAAAATTGCTTTAGCCATTCACCTATAAGTATAAAGCATCCTGATGTCAAGTGTCTCACTAAACTCTGGACATCACATGTTTGTTCTCAGATGTTGCCCTTTCTTCTGAGTATTATGTATTTTAACCTGAAAATAACACTGAGGTCCAGTTTTCTTTAAGAGCAGATTTAGACTATGACAACGTCTACTTTTGAAAGCAGATTGCTTTAGACACCTCTGGGCTTTGCTCTAAATATAAATCACCCATGCAATATGCTTGTCAGCTTAAGCCGGACATGTCATACAAGGGTTGGTTGGTTTTTGGTGCTTTGGTTTGGTTTTGTTTTGGTTTTTTTCACCTACATATAAGCCAGCCTTAATGTAGAAATTTGAAAAACAACCAGACTACTGTCATCTTCAGTTGAGAGAAAGAAACAGAAGCATTATGCTTAAGCCCTTCTTTGCCATATGGCTCATACAATGTCAAAACTGCCATTTTGTTCTCCTAAAGTGATTTTGAGGGTTATTTCCATTTTGATACAGATCCCAGGAAAGGAGACAGAACATCCTAATCTTGCTTTTTTCGTAGCAGAAGAAGGACCTGGTGTGAGACTGACTCATAAGTGACAGACACTGTGGCAAACATGGAATTCTCTGTGCCCCTAATGGGAATGCTCAGCACCAGCACAGTCCTGGTAGATCTTTAAACAAATGTCCTCTTCATCCAGCTCGAATTAGGAAACAGGACTTTGCTGTGCTGTTCCTAGTGATACTGCGCAAGATCTAAAATTACCTTTCTAAAATCTGCATCTTTAAAATCAGTTTCAAATCAGTGATTTATATCCACTTCTTAATTGTTCGTTCATACCGCACATAGGCTGTGCTTGCAAAAAATATAGCTTTGTATCTTTAAGGATTGCATGTTTCTCTTGAGACTGACACTAATTTCAGCAGGGCCCTGGGCAAGAATAACATGAGTGCTGCAAGCCTCTATGGGGCTCCCTCCTCAGCAGTGCTGTAGAGAAAGCATCTTTGCACATCCATGACAAGCCCTAACCTTTCCTCCCACCCTCAACTGTCTGTGACTTTGCCCCCTTAGGCTGTGATTGCCCCATCTTTTAATTTTTGAGGCTTTGCAGGCTTTGATGCTGTTACAGACAGTGCTGGAAGCCAGCAACAGGGGAAGGATGTGGTAAGGAGGAGGATGTGTTGAGATTGAGAGGGAAACTAAGGAATTCAGTGTTTGCCACAGCCTGCCAGTATCAAGTCAGTGCACAGTGTGGATGGGGAGGTGTGGAGTGAAGGGATAGATGGATATTCTTGTGGTGCAGAGCTCTGGGAAGAGGGGGCTCTTCATGGGTAAATAGACTGCGTGCTACAGTTAGGGTTTCTTACTCCATTTAGTAATACCAAGGAATCTTTGTCAGTTCCTGCAGTTTTTCACAACATATGGGGTACCCTTTTCATATGCAATGTGAAAGAATCTGACAAGCACAAACAGCTTCTTCAAAAAGAAATTATGACCTTGACTGCAGAAGAATGGATTGATGTCCTAAACACTACAAGCTGTGAAAATGGGCTGGTGAGACTCATTCTCACTTTTGATGTGAAGGAAAAGAACTATTTGGATCTCCAGGAATCTCCAGTCACACACGAGTGACACACAAAGTTGACAGCTCTATTGGGTAATTCAGATCTTCCTGTAGGTTTTGTCTTTCTAGCCCGTCTGTCGAAAAAGTACAAAACCCACACACCTAACAAGGTGGTGAAAGTGAAGCAGTTATAGCTGTAGAAAAGAATTAGCCAAGTCTGTGCTACCTGGTGACTCTGATCTCCTCTCTGTTACCATTTCTTTCACCTTGCAAGCTTTCCTAATCAATGCTCTTTTATCAGAGTCTTGTCCTTGTTCTGTATTTGAAGATCAGCTGAGATATCCTTAGTGTAACCAATCTATCAGACGGATCTAGATTAACTGTTCTATTTTCAGCCCACAGGCATTTTTCTTGTTAGACAGCTGAAGAGCAGCTTCTGAATCTAGACTGCCTCTTCAAAGTTCACCTTGCACAACAACATCTCAACTGCAAGCGAGAGAAAAGGGTATGAGAAAATGCAGCTATTGTCAGAAATGGAGACAACTGCAAAAGTGGGTCATGAGAGTATTCTACAGCAGAAACTCTAAGTCTAAGAAATGGGTCAAAATGTAAATTACCGCAGAACTCTCAGCATCTACCTGGGACAAGCGCCCATCTGCACACTGATTTCAAAGCTGTTTCAACATGCAGATTCATAGATTTTAAGTTCAGATGCCTCTACAGTGATCACGTGGTCTGAAGTCCTGTGTAATGCAGGCTTTAGGACTCACTAAAGAAAAATCCTTCTATAGACCCCACATCAGTACTTGAAATAGAGCATATCTTTTTTTTTAATAAAAGAATTATTTGTATTTCCAGTGGTGGGGAATTCATCATAAGCCCTGTGTGTTGAACTTCAGTGACTGTCCCCATTGTTAGACACTTTGATTTTATTTCTGGTCTGAATTTGTCTAGCTTCAACTTCCAGCAATTAGTTCTTGTGTGAAGCATTTTGTGTCTGATTTGAGTGCCTTCTATTAGCGAATTTCAGCTACCCACCTAGATTATCAAAGGCTCAGGCTCCCCCCCCACATTCATGTTGCATATAATTTGTGAGTGGTCAGTAGATAAAAAGTAAGATTTATGATGTATTCATTCAATTAAAAAAATAAATATTTCCAGGTCAGTTAATAAAATATTGCAGAATATATATGTATTTTTTTTCAGAATGGATACTGACAGTCCTCACTCCTGGACTGCACAGGTCAGATTATACTTGCTGCCTGCAGTTTGTATTGTGGTTGCTACTGTGTAGAACAACCTGACGTTCTTCCCCTCGATTGCAAAAATCAGGTTGTTTTGATTCTTGAGAAAAATGACACATGCAAAAAGAAATGCAAAAAACACCAACCAAATAACCCTCATTGAATTTGCTTGACTGCTAGATTATATTTCACCATCCATAGCAGAAAATAAATATGTAACTCAGAAAGTAACAAGAGACACAAATCTTGCCTCCCAGAGCTATTCGCCATTTATTTCTGAGCATAACCTCATTTATTTTTGTAACCCTTGCCTCAATTTCAAAAGAAATGTATGATATCATAGCTAATTTCATCCTGATATCAAAGCTAACTTACTTTGCCTTTACATGTAGCATCGTGTAGCTGGAAGAGATTGTTTTATTTGGATAGAGTTATGGCAAAAGTGCTCATTATATTCTGCATACGTACAAGGTGTTTTCCCTGCAACTTAGAACTAACTGATTCCTTTCTGTGCTTCACATTTTTCAGGTCTGATCCTATTCCATTTTGCTCTGTCAGGGATATACTCTTTCTAATGACAGAAGCGTTGGAGGTTTTAGGCATTAGATTAAAATACTCCCAGGTGAGAGAAGCACTCTGCAGCCTCTGTCAGAGACCAAAACAGCTACAGAAAATACAAGGCAGAGCAAAACGAAGCCCAGCAGGATTTTTTTGGACCTGTGTTAATAGAATTAGATCTTCTGAAATACCTTTGGATTCTTTTAGATTAAGTGAGTCATTCTCAGGTAAATATGACTAGTATGGAGGTTTTTTCTCCTTTGGATGATTCCAAAATAATTTTGACAGTGCAACAATGGTAAATTAAAATGTGAGTAAAGTCACTTGTTTGATGCTCAGGGATGAGCAGTGAAAAGTACATAAATTCTGTATTGCCCAGGTTAAGAGTTTAGATGTATTTTTCTTTAAATCAGTTTACCTCACCAGTAAAATAAGATTCTTGTTTGTACAAAATGAAGTATCTGTTTAGAATCTATTTTATGTGATATTTAATATATCACAGTCACACTACAAAGCTGTTGAGCATAAAGGCATAAAATTTGTGATGTATATGATATAACTACATAATTGGATGATGTACATTCAAAAAAATTCCTGCCAATGAGAGGAAAGCAAATCTTTCCAAACAGCACAGGGCCCACAAGAACATAAATCAGAATGCATTTTAGTAGATACTATGTTTTTGTGGATTTTTCCATTGCTTTTGGAAATATGTCTGTATAACACTGAGGTAGTTTTAGATAAATAGAGGTACCAGGGTACATCAAAAGCATTTTCTGTAAGTTTATACAAACTAAGAACAATCAAAAGGGACAGCAGCAACAAATGCAGCTTCCAGCAGCATTTTTTAATGCAGAATAAAGGAAGGGTGAAGTTCAAAAGCAAGTGCTTCACAGGTGAAAGATAGATTAACATAGCAACATTGTTTGCCAGTGTTTGTGGACATGAATGGGACCAGACAAAATACACTGACGCCACTTCACTTGACTCCACACAACCGTGGCAGTAAGAAAGAACCTCACAGAGGCCCTAGTCATTATTTATGACCTTATTGAGACCTCTCTTCACACCAGAAGAGTGGTTAACTTCAATGGGAGTTAGGCCTGCAAGTATCCACAGTATACTTGGGAAACATGAATTGAAATAAGATATGTGAAGAAGCGAAACATGTGCATATTACAAAAATTAGAAATGCATTTCAGAGGAGGCAGTTACAAATTAATAATGTGGTATTGGCTATTCAGGCATTTAATGGGAAATAAAGGAAAACAACACGGTGTCCTGATTGCTCAAGCTTTTTCTCTTCCTATCAATGGGCCAGGAATCAGTAGACCCCCAGATGCAGAAAGGCACCAGCATCTCTTTGGCCTCCCACCAGAGCTTGTCACACCCTGGGGCAAGGGTGAGAGCAGGAATGGAGCACACTAACTTACCAAGGGAGGTACTTGTCACATGAGAAGATCCAGGGGTCTCCTGAGGGAGTCTCATGCTTGTTCTTAGAGGGTCTGAGTGTTTCTGATTGAGCCAGGTCTAACCAGGCTTGGCAGGGGAGTAGGACATGGCTGTCCATCCCTCAAGGGGCCCTGGCAGCATTATGGCAGGTGGGCACAGAAAGTCTCTGGGGATGTGCTCCTCGGGTAAAGACCAAAATATAGCTGGGAATTTCAGTCTTGAGGTGCACAGCTTGAAAGGCCTTGTTTTATGGTAGCGCACACACCAGACTTTCTGGTATACGATGTCTCTGGATAGGAACCTCAAGCTGGGGGCACACCAAGGCAGCCATCCTTGTTATCCAAAGGTAACAGAAGTTGCTGACTGCTGCTTCTACCTTCTATGGCACATAGCAGGTTCCCCTCCAACGCACATGGTGATGGGCTCTGATGGTTGGTGTTCAGGTAAAAATATGTTCTTCTCTTCTGTCATTTTGTCTGTTGGGACTGGGCAGGAAGACCAGAAGTTCTGCTTAGCATTGGGTTAGTCCTAGAGGCTTTGGCCCAGCACACTTGCAAATCATCCATGGAAGAAGTAGATACAGCGTGGCCCTAAAATTAGAAAAACATAGGATAGACATCAAAATATTGCACTTCAGAATGGAGAGGATCTTGAGGGCACATTCATGATAGTAGTGACTACCAGGGAAATCATTTACGTTTTATGTATTTTTCAGTTTGTTCAATAACTAGGAGCTAGCTATATGAAAATAAAATCTGCCAGATTAAGCTATCACAGATACATATACAGCAGTGATGGTTCAGCTTCAGGCTATGGCTATCAAATCTCAAGGCAGAGTTTTTTCTCGAAAGTGTTGACTATGGGATTTCTTACTCCTTGGATCTTCTGGTGTCAAAGTCTGTCAAGGTCAATCAGCACAAACTGGCACAGCTCCAAGCACCAGCATGACTGACTGGAGCAGGGTAGTAGTCTGTTTGTCATTGGAAAGAGCCTGTTTGAATAATAATTGAAATTAGTTGTATAAGGCAAAAATGTTTGGCACTACTTAGTTCAAAGAAGTCGGGTATAGGCAAAATTCTGCCTTGTGACTTCCTAGGAATGTCACAGTTACAGCCTATTGTGGACACCATCTACTGGGAACCAGGTTCTCTCCAGATTCTTCTGCAGGAAATAATTCTTTTTTGATTGCTTCTGAGTTGTTGAACAACGATGCAAGATTTTGCATGGAGTACATCCTGTATCTTCCTGATACAGGGCTGGGGGAGCTGGAGTTTTAGTCATCAGGAGCAGTAGTTCCCTCTGCCAACATTAGCCATCTTAAAGTTTCCTTCCCAGTATAAATTAATCTTTTATTTTTCTTCCCTTATCAAGGATGAGACATAGGCAACTCTAGAGTATCTCACCAGTGCCTATTTTTTTCTTCTGATTTAAGACAGTTGTTTGTGGTTATATCTCCAGAGATTCAAAGGGCTAAAACCAGGAAACTTCCCTTGTAGTGAACAGACCATGCTGTGACCAGTCTGGCTCTGCAAATGAATCAGGAAATTTCAAACAGCAATTTGAAGGAAAAGGTTGGTGTATTTTGTTTAGGACAGGGGTATCTTCCTTCTTGTGCTTCATGGTTGACATCAAATAGAGTCTGCAAATCAAAAATGTTTCCAAATATAGCTCTGCTGTTGGCTTGGAGGTTGCTTGTGACACTAGAACGTGGCACTGCTTCCAGCACTATATGGATGACGTAATGAAATGTCTTCCAGCTGAGAAGGTAGCAGTTTCTCACAGAGTTACACCTCCAAGATTAGAAACAGAATAGCAATCCTTTTTGTAGGATAAAGCAGTTTTTAGCATACAACCTTGATAAAATAGTACATTTTTTAAACTCATGAGAGGTTTTCAGTAGGCTAGCCTGGGAATCTGATATCACAGTATATATTTAGCTGGATGTATTTTTTTCCGTAAAGCTGCCAGTTTGTTCATTAGCCCTGTGTTCACAAACCAGCAGTCATTTGTTAAAACTTTAATTTTCTATTTTTGTGCATGAAGTTTCTGCCAAAGTTTTTGAAGACTGTTTTATCTTTCATCTGTGTTTTTCTGGCTGGGTATATTGCATCTGAAGTTTCAGGTAGGTTTTCTGGGACAAGCTATCTGGGACATTTAATTTCATTTAAACCTACTCTTCCAGTCTTATTGTCTTTGTACAATACTGTGTAAATACTTGATAACAGTTCTATATGCATAAGCAAAATAGTATCAGCCATTTCCCTGTTATAATACCAATTTTGTAAAACACTTGCAATTCTCCAAGCTGTTTAGCCTGTGCTCAATATTTAAATGTGCTCCAATTGCGGACTGCTATATGCATTCATCACTTCTATGCACTGCTTCCGCGCATAGCTGAAGTTACTGCTTCAGAGCAGCTGGTCATGCATGATTATAAGCAGATATAGCTCTACTTTCATCCTGTCTACAATCTTGATGTATCTGTCCTCTGCCGAAAATGAGTAACGCATCTTCATGGCAATTCAAGTGTCATCACACTGTGTTAACAAGGCCTTCATACCAGCATCAGGAGGAAATGTGTTGACACCTTGTTTACAACCATCCTCTGAGGACGTCAAGAACGGACTCTTCTTTCACTCACATCTATTTTACATTGGTGCAGTTCCACTGGGTTTGCAGGTACTTTTCCTTGAGAGCCGTCTAAGAAGAGAATCAGACTCAGAATTGACCAATTCTGCTCATTCTGGAGTTGAATGTTAGTTCAAGATCTGAGACTTGCAGAATGTTTTGAATTATTTTGTGCATATTTATTTTAAATGTAAATGTGTAAATATAATAGTATAATTTTAAATGTAAAAAAACCTGTTTAAATATTCAAGTGTAAGTACAGTAAAGCACAAGCTTGATATTCATGTGAAACAATATTTTTTCATCCCTGAGTGCTTAAGGTTAACAATTTGGTCTGGCCTTCAAATATGGACTAGTGATTTAAATTTTAAGTCCCTAATATGTCATTTTTAGATTAACTCTTACGAGAAATTCCATTTTTTTTCTCAGTGTTTAAAATCAGTTCTATTTTTAAAGTGTTGTCATACGGGTGAGGTGCATCTAGAAATAAGCAGCAAAAATACAGATTACCCTGTAATTCTGGTGCCACTGCTATCGCTATCTCTGGCTTCAGAAGCTTCAGCACCCATCAAGACATCTCCACTGCCTTATAACCACCTGCTTATGATCTTTTACTCCTCAGCTGATCCCAGACAGAGTGGTCATACTCACTTCACTGCCTTAAATACCACTCCCACTCCTGCTTTTGGGGTTTCTGTCTTTCCTCTTTCAGACATTATGTTTGCCAGTCACAGAAATCTGACTTCACTGCTGCAAGTATCCTCCTCTCTCTCTTATGTTGACTTTCCACATTCCCTCTGCTCTTCTCACACCTTCTTCACTCTTCTTCTTTCATCAGGTCTGTTCCTCTGCGCAATTTTTTTTCCCCCTCCTCCTGTTTTACCACAGCCGCCCATGTCATTGCTGCAGTATGGCTCTGGAGAAAAACTATAACACTTCCCATTCCCTCACTCCTCCCCACAGGGTTCTTCAGATTCATTTAATGAAAAAAAAAATCAGGAAGGAGGGAAAGATGGGCAGCTGAACTGTAATCTCCACTAGCATGGGTTCATTGGCCTCATATTTTCTGCACTGTAATACCTCTATTATTCTTGTCTGACTCATATAAACCATGCCTGGTAATATCATCTTCCTTCCACATCTTGCCAACCCCGTCACCCCTCAGTATGACCTCTGCTGTGGGTTTCTCTGTCCTTTCATTCCACCACAGAAAAGCTCTTTGATTTTGTTGACATCTTGCTCTTGCCTGTGTTTCAATTTGCCCCTTCTCTCACTGAACTCCCCTAGTAGCATAGTTGAGAGGTAATGAAGCCCACCAGCTTCTACTTTGGGCAAAAAAGTGCTTTTCCACTTTTCCCTGCCCAGCCAGGAATGCCAACCAAGGAGTTTGCACAGCTTTTGCTGCAACCTCCTACTCCTGTCCCCAGCAGCTGCTGTGCTGTGCTCACCCCTTTGCCAGCTCCTCCTCCAGCAGCAGGCTTTGCCACGCAGGATGGCTCCTCCTGCCTCTGAAATTCCCTGCTGCCCTCGGGCATCGCAACCAGCAATTCACTCATGGCTCAGGGGACTGAAAATGTCTGCTTACATATAAATATGTACACAGACACACGCTCATATGCATAAACATGTCTATGTGTCTAGATATATTTCCATGTGTTCATATGCATATGTATATGTATACACTCTCACATGGAAACAACTGATGTCCTGGTTCTCTTGTTTCCCTCCATAGGGCATGTTAACATGCTTGTTTGAATTGCTGGCATGGCACACCAGTTTTATCTGCGTGTTTCAAATCTTTATTGGAGGAAAAGTACACTTTTGCATGTGAGTTTGTATGGTTGCATCATACGGACTTGGCTGTAGCTGATTTTTCCAAACCCTTTCTATGTCATGTATCTCTCTCAGTCCTTACATTCTTTGTGGCAGAGCTTGGCTTTCCATACCTGTGGGCAGCCCAGAGAGGCTCCAAACCCTACTGGTACTGACAAAATAGGTTTTAAAAGATATTTGTAAAAATATAATGTTCAAGAAGAATTAATGCAGATAGCTTCTGGGGTCCCAGGCTTTTCAGAACTCTCGCTACTAGGTGGAAAAAAAGCCCAGCTGAAAATATTACAAGTGTGTTAAATGCAGCTTTAAAATTGTTGTGCTGTGGCCAGCACACTGTACTTTTTCACAGGCATTGCTGTGCTGTGGGAAAGGAGGAGGAACACAGATGAGCATTTCTTTGTGCAGGAGGCTGGGTGTTTCTCAGCAGCTCTGTCCTCTAGGCTGCTCCCTCACAAGCTTGACTCCTTGCCTGAGGCTGGCAAGAGGCAAGTCTCCTTCTCTTGCATTTCTTGCTTTTGCTTTCCCACATCTCTACAAATCCACTGAGGAGCTCCACCCCTGCATTCTCACGCTTCTTATTGTGACTATAAACAGCACCTTATTCTCTGCCAAATCAAGTTATCTGCATAGGTCATTCCAACCTAGCTTTTGTGCCAGTCACCTTTTAATTCAGCCAGAATACTGGCAACAACCTTTTTCTTTCCTTGGATTGCAGGAATGCTGCCCAAAAAGCATCTACTATTTCAGAAACAAGAAATTACTTAATGTTAGAAGCCTGATCTCTGAAGGGATGATTACACTGGGGAAACTGCTTGTGTTTTTCCCTTGGCTGCACAATCCTGAGCCTTGTCTCTACTGGATCTTAATCCACCAGTGTCAAGGTTTCCATATAAAATCCCTTGTGTAGAAACAATTGAGATCACGATCAGTATATTTTTTCATTGGCCAAAATCCCAAGACAGATGAGGACTTGCCCAAGACAACTTATTAGAAGCCTATACCAGGGCCCTTTATCTACCAGAGCCAGAAGAAGAAGAAGTAAACATCTATTTTAAAAAGACCAATTCAGTTCTCCTGGGTATAACCTAGAGCTTGCAGATATGACCCCATCATAACAGATGATTTCATACATCTTCAAAAAAACCCTGACGAATAAAATGACTCACTCCTGTTACCTCCAAAGCATCCCTGTCATCAGAAAAGACACTCCCTTTTGGCAATGAGAATCTATAGGGTTGCAGTTTAGTAACTGGGACATAGTTCTGCCCTCTTAGAACAGTGGAGCAGGGGAGCCCAGGGTAATAGGCAACTCTATACTTGACTTCCAAAGTAGCCCATGGAGGGGGCAGAAAGTTGTGTGTTTGAACACTTGCAGTTCAGGCTTATACTGAATAGTGCACCTTGATCAGGCCATTGAGATGCGCCACAGTTCTGCTCCTCTCTCCCTACCTGCTCTTGTTCATCAGCATGTTTTCCCTTTTGCATCTGGCATCTCTGTTTTAAATGGGCTGGCAGCCACGAGTGCCCTTTTGTCTGACTTTCCCTGCAAAGGTCCCTAAGACTTTGTTACAGCTATTGCACCAAGAGCCCAAACCAGATGGCTGCTAGCCTCTCTTTTTTGTATCCAATTCACTGTTATAAATAATTAAAGGGAACCTGCTAATGAGAATCAGGGATAGTTCAGGCGACCTTCCTGCCACTGCTTTTAAGGTTTTCAAACAGAAACCACACCTTGTGCCTGTAGGTAACTTATGCAATCAATTCTCCTTTGTCATTTCTCTACCCGCTCCACCTTTGTCAGATACCCCCCTTCTTCTAGGTCATTTAAAAGCCATGAGAGAAGGAGGAAATGATAGCTTCTCACAGGTGTTTTTAGTACCCAGTCAGGAGGTGGGGTTATAAGGCTTGTGCTCTTATAACGCAAGTAAGCCAGATAGAGCAATACTGGTGATAATAAAGAACAGTGTTATCAGAGAAAGACTGTGGTGATATCTGGGTGATATTTTGGATGCTTCTGCTTTCAGGTATGAGCAATCTGAAGGTGCCAAACAATTGCAAGGTAATAACATAAGATCATGAAGGGGAAATGCAGTGAGAACTCTAATAAAACAATATTTCCATGAATCTTTATGGCCTGGAGAACTCAAGGGTCAAAGACAATCCATAGCCAGGAGGCACAGGCATGCCTTGTACTGTGGACAGGAAAACACTGTGTGTCCTCTGCAGGAAACCCTTGCCTTGGGGAAGGTCAGCAGACACAATGCACATAGACTGCCAGCGAAGAAGAAAAAGGATTCATTATGATAGCTATACATTTGTATTTTTTTCAGGGCTTAAATGTGGAAAACCTTAGACGGCTTAATTGTTGGACGCTGACAGGCTGCTTCAGGGTAGAAACTGCCAGCACGACCTCCTCTGACTTGCTATCTAGCTGTATTGCACTCTGTGAACTCTTGGAGTGTTTTTTAGGTGTGCAATAAGTCAAGGAACCTCAGGTGTTAAGTTTAGCTTCAGGACAGCTATCTGAGGCTCATAGTTCAAATGATTGATGCATGGTTATATTTCAGGTCTCAGCAACAAACAACCAAAAACTTGGCTACTGTTCAGATTAGAGGCCTGGGTGTTAGACTGTTGGATTATACTGCCGATGCTTTGGCAATACGCTGAAGAAGGCAAAATTTAAGGGAAATTAAAAGAAATTGCTTGTTCAACTGACTGATTCAATTAACACCAGCAGGGAAAAAAAACGAACAGCAACTCAAATAGGAAAATGACAGGTTAGAAAGTAATTGGATAAACTTGATGTGTTCGGATTGCCTGCGTCTGGTGAAATCCACCCCAAAATAGTGAAGGAGTTGGCTGAGACAGCCTTAAAGCTGCTTTCAATTGTTCCAAAAGGATTGTGGCGGAGCAGTGAGCATCCATGAGACTGAAAGGGGGGCAAGGCTAACACCTACTCAAAGGGGCAAGCAAGCCACTGAATTGTCAAGCTGGAAAAAATGAACAATCAGACTCTTTGTGACCATCTAAAAGAACACAAAGTGGTGAGTAACAGCCGAGATGTATCGGAGCAAATCTGATCTAATCCAGTCCAAACAACCTAATTTCACATGATGAAAAGTGGTCAGATTCCTGTCACTTCTCCTGCTGTTGTCAACTGAGGTAGGTGACGTGTGCTTGACCCACTCCATTTGCAAAGCAAGCCTATGTCTACAAATAAATGTGTTAAAAGACATATTTTTCTTCACAAAAGAAAACATCTCTTCAGAATTTTTTTTATTTTTTATTTAGAGAACAGAAGATTTTACACCAGTTGCAGCAACGAGAAAAGGAATAAGCTGATCTCCACATGCACTATTAAAAAGAGAAGAATAGACAAGGAAGTACTCTTAATCTGCAACAAAAAAAAAGAATCACATTACACAGACCCAAGCTGTCTGATCTTAAGGGTATTTTAGTATTGGACTAGATTGTGCAATTGCCGTCATCTGAACCGAGGAGACAAACAGCTGGTAGGAATCACATGGTTATTCCTCATACTTCCAGTTTTATTTTCTGTGGTTTTCTGTGATCCAGACAGACTTGTGGCCTCGTCTAGCACTGGTGAAACGAACAAAACTTCCTCTGTCCGAGGAGTAAGGTGCCTTGCAGTGTGGGGGAACTCTAACTACTGAAACAGATACCCCCCAGGCAGTATTTCCCATCCCTCTTTCCTAGGTTCAGCTCCCAGTTCCAGCCAGTTCAACTTCTCAGGAGTTTTTTGCTTTCACCTCTGCAATGTCTAAATCTGTGGTAGCTGGCAGCCCCGTGCCATGCAGAACACTGTATTTAGAGCCACTCTCTGGTGTTCATGTCACTATAAGTAAGGTAGAAGGAAGAGACTGTACCACCTGGGGGACGCAGCGCACTATCAGATAAGCACCAACCTCTCTGGATGCACCAGTACCCTCCATGCACATTCAGCAAGCATTGCTGTATAAAGCTCTCCCTGCCTGCTGCATGAGTGCTGCTGGCAGGGTAGGGCAGCTCCTGTCAGGCACCTAGCCCTGGGTGGAAGCTCAATGTTCTCATCACACCCCTTTAGTATCAGCTTCTTTAGATATTTTGTTAGGCCAAGACAGCTAATGCACAGCCGGTCTCGTAAAGAATACAGCCAAGATAGCTGTAGAGGCTGAGTCAGCAATTTGTTTAGCCTGATACACATTTCCCTGCCCTGTTATAAAGTACTTCCCTACCAAGGTTAGTGTATTGGTTTTTTATGGAGCAACAGGCTCAGCTGGCGGCAGGAACTCAGACAGGGGATGATACAAGTCTCTGGGGGACAAACGTAACCAAGAGATACATGTGGTGAAAACTTGACCTTTTGCATCTATCCTCTATTTTGCTGGGGAAATCTTTGAAAAACGAATCTACTCTACAGGATTAGATAGAAATAGTCTCTAGAGCTGAAGTGGTTGAGTGTCCCACAGGAAATTCCAGCTGAGAGCCATGCAACTTCTTTCCTACTAATTTCAACTGGAAATCAGATTGTAAAACAAGTAATCCATTTAAAATTAGCCTTTGCAGATTGGTCTTCCAGCAGAAGATAATAGAAACAAGAGTAATCCACAGAGACCAGCAAAGATTCCTGTGGAGCCCGGTGAAATTTCCATTAAAGAGATGACAACTGTCCTGAATTAACAGTCGGTGCATTTGGCAGGGAGAAGCTCATTTTACCAGTACAGCCCTATCAATTACCAAACAGATCATTCAAAACCAGGGGTTAGTGACTGGCATTTGGGTGAGAAGTGATGCTAAGGAAGCTGGATAGAATGCTTTACGGAAGGGAAATTGAAAATACAGAACAGGCTGTGCCAAGGGGAAGACCTGAAACAGGCAGTTCTGATCGTCAGCGGGCAGAAATAATGACTTGCAGAGCGGTGGGAGATGTCAAGGAGCACTTTAATTTCTCATTGCTTGAAGTGTACCTGCTAAAGGAGATTCTTGGTAAACCCTTCTGGCCCTTACGTGTTCCCAGGTAAGAGTAAACTTTCCCCTCTGAACTCATTTACTGTCTTAGAGATCATTGTCTTCTTCTCCCCTTCTGTTTTTTAAATTGTTTTTGAAAGGTTTCCCTGAAGGGTGCTCAATCTATCAGTGTCATTTATATTATCTACAGGGAAAACCGAAGTGCAAACAGCTGTTTCTGCTCGTGATATGCTCCTCTCTTTAGGCCTTCTGCTGATGACCTCTACAGTACATGTGTTGAAATCTAAAATATTTATACATTGGGGTGACACTGTTCTTCTAATTAGTGCAAATGATGTTCCATGTCTTTCATAGCATCTCCTCCGAGACAGCATATGTGATCAGCTGTAGTAATACATTTGTTCTCTCTCTCCCCCTTCATTCTCTCTCTCCTCCTGCCATGCTGAAAGCTGGTTTTATTCTTGGCTGAAACCCCTTCCATTTAGCACTGTCACATTTACTGAGTATCTCGGAGTAAAACTTGATCATGTTTTCTCCAGGGAATCAAGTAAATGTCTTTATAAGAAGAGTATGACTAAAGCACAAGGAATAGTACACTACCCTCAACGCTGTTAAAGCTGACGGTGTGCTACTGAGTTTATTTAGGATGCCACACCTCAGAGGTTAGTTCTCCAAATGATCTGTACAACGGTGAGCAGGACAGTAAAGTAGTAAAGTAGGAGGTAAAAGCAACGTAAGTGATTGCATTAGGGCTCGAGCTCCAGAAGGAGGTCAAAGTCCTGCACTGATTCGGCTTTTCATAAGGTGGAGCTTGATCTTTCTCTCTGGCTGTGACTCAGAACCTGGCTGAACTCTGTTGCTCCTGGCAGCCCGGAGCTCTGCACTACCTTGGGCCCCTGCAAACTCTGTGACTGACCCTGAATAAAATGAGAATTGACTTAACACTGCCAGGTGTCATGGGCAATATTAAATTGTCATATAGCTCTCCAGAAGGCCAAGAGAGAAAATAAGCAGATCTGTAATGGATGCCATTCCAGCTGCTCACTGAAAAGCATTTTGTAACACTTTCCTCAACACTGTGTAAATATGAAATCCTACTGCCAGTAATCCTTAGAGGGAGCTAAATATTCTTACACCCAGATGAGTAAATTGAGACACAGAGGAGTGAGATCTTTGAACGGGGGGCAATGCTGGAGGAGAAAGCAGCCTTCTTCCAGCTACCTGCTCTGAGCACCCATGTACGTGGTATGCCCTGGGGTTTCTGTTGCAGCTCTGTGAGGGATGGGAGAGCCAGGTGGGATTTAGAGCAGCTTGATTGTCTGGTCCCCAGGGTGGTCGTGAGGCACAGCTTAGAGCAGCTCTGTCGCTATTCTTCCGCATGACAGCAGCTTCCCACAGCCATGGACAGGCAGTACTGGTGCCCAGGGTTGGTGGCAAGGTGCTGGCATTCCACAGCTGCGAGACAGCCAGGCTTTGCTGTTCCAGTTCAGCATTATAACAGCACAGAAGGCGCTGCTTTCTGCTTCTAGACCTTTCGTTCCGCTATGGCAGAAGCATATGGGCGATTTGGATGCTGATTTATAAACCAGACAACTTCAGCAAAGTCCATTTTAAAGGTGGTAGTTGAACTGACTAATTTAAGTCAGCCAGAATTTTGCCAATAGTCTCATTTCTACCCAATTTGCCCCACTTGAAGATTTATCAGCAAATTCAGTCAACCTTTTCATGTTTTGTACCTTTTTGATCCTGTACTGGTACATACTGATTGTGCCTTCATAAATTAGGGCACGTGCTGCTTTGCCAAGGTGACAGGGTAGCAATATACTTTTTCAGGGCTAATGCCTGGGCAAAAATAGTTTGTCCATTAGGCAAATTAAAGTTTTTGCGTGATCCTCAATCTGCCTCATCATTCCTGTGGAGAGTTCTCCTGCTGCTTTATTCTGTTTTTTCCCCCACTGCTTCACAAATGTACCTTGCAGCATCTGAATTTGGCCAGGCTGAGATTTGGGATGGGGGCACAGGCGGCAGTGCCTCGGAGCCCCCCTCTGCCCAGCTGTGCCAGGATGCTTCGGAGGGCACCAGCCAGAGCAAGACGTCGGGATCCAGCCAGGTCGGCGGTGCCGCGGGGCTGCCCCCGGGACCCCATCTGGCTGTCCCATCAGCCAGCAAGGCTGACACAGCTAATCCCCCTCGCCTGCGCCAGGGACAGCTGTCAGATGGTGGCAGCTTTTTGGTCACTGCCAGCCCAGGCCAAATTTAAACTGGTGTCCTGTGGATGGCCTTGGATCTCGTCATCACTCCTGTGAGTGACTTTCCCTCTGTTAAACTGGAGTTTATTCTGCTGGGTAGGTGGTGCTGGCGCTGGTTACAGTGAGGTCGCCTGAACCCGGAAAGTTGGGGAGGCTGAGCTAACCAGCCCTGCAGGTTTTAATCTGGGAGTCCAGGGTCTGCACTGATGGCTGTAAAATACAAACAGGAGGGCGTGTTCAGCAGTTGCACTAAACCACATCCCTGCTTATTGTAGTGCTGATTGCAAAGGTCACAAAGCATGCAGACAAAGGCTACTTCTAATTATTATCCCAGTTACAAAAAAATCCCCCATGTGCAGTCATCCATGCAGAAACAAAGGAAGGGAAAGATGTAAGTAGCAGCTTTGGAGACTCACTTGCCTTTGTGTGTGCATATGTATGTGTAACATTTGGTGAAATATGCTCGGTCTGTTGGAATGGATATTATTAATTTGGTTCCAGTTCAGCAATTGCTCTTGACTAAATAAAAGGAAGGGAGATTGCCAATGAGCCTAAACACCTTACCTAGGCATATTCAAAATGAAGAGTTTCAAATTCTCATTTTAAAAGAAATTTTTTTCATGATTATCAAACTGTCGTATTTTTTTTAAAAAAAAGGTTTTAAGAGGAGGAATAAGAAACTAAAGAAAAAAGGAAGCAGCTGACCTAAAACTACATTTGTCAGATATTCTAAATTTGACCATCTGACTGAATGAAATCTTTCACACAACCCCTTCTCAGAGGAGGTGAAGTGCAATCTAGCCATTCAGGGCAAGTCTTTCACTCAAATCCTGCCTGTTGGAGAAGTCACCACGGGGATGAAAGTAGGCCAATCTTTGTCCTTTAGAGAGGCACCTGAAGGTATATCATTGAGGATTAAAATCTTCTGGGATTCTTGCCTCCTAGATGGACAGATGGCAACTCCACGTAACAATAAAAGCATCCTTGCAAAATAAATGAAAGACAATTAGTCACCTCCTACATATCGGGAGACCCTAATCCAGGCAGCAAGTGTTTGGTGGGGATTTGAGAGTCATCAAACAAGCTGCTCTTAAGCTATACTTTTTCTACAGCATATGGAGGGTAGTATTTAGGGCTGTGCAAATAACAGATTTTTTTTCTTTTTGGTTCTGCAACTGAATGGCAAAATCAGAAATAAGAAATTACAATCTGCATTGAATTCTAGGTTTTTGCTGAAACAAGACTAACAAAAATAATTACATATTCACAACAGATCCCATGTATTTCATTTCACTTTCAGCCAATTTAAAAAGCCACACCAACACGTGGTCCCATTAAGAAAATGCTGTCAATACCTGTCTCTCATTGCAATGTCAGTGATTAAAGTGTTGGCTCAGGATGTGGGATACCAACACTGAATTCCCTACTCTACTGAAAGGTCTTTCAGTGCACTTGCTCTGGACAGGGCTCTTACCATGCGGGTGTCCTGGAGCTTGCTCTGCTGACGTTATTCTATTTATCTGCATTTCTAAGCAGATGCTGAGTGTAGACTGCACCCAGCAGCCTTGCCAGGAGGGCAGTCCCAGGGCAGCAAGGATGGACGCTGGTCCTTCCTGGTGGCAGTGGGTAAGTCAGGGACGCCAGGGACGGTGCCACAGCTCTGAGAGCAGGGCGGAGACCACAGCTGCGCAGCACCACAGCTGAGCACCTTCCAGCTCTGCCTGAGCTTTGAACTGAAACCTTCTGAGGACATAAGGAAATGCTATCAGAAGTGCAGAGGCTTCTCCATCTCGGTGTGTGTTTTCTTTTCTTCTGGCTTTCAGAACCAACATTATCATGGCCAGTACCTGCCTGAAAATGTAGCCTCTCACTCCACCAAGGGCCACTGTGTTGTTCCCCTGTAACATCCTCCCTTTTCCCTTCTCCAGCCCAGCCCAAAGTGCTGCTACCAAAATTGCTTCTGTTTCAAATTGCTCTGGCCACATCATACCTGTTAACTTCTTCAGGCTCCCAGAGGCATCTGCATCAGGTTCACTGAGTCCCCATGTTTTCTGTAAGCCTCACTGCAGTTTACACCCTGCTGTCGTACCTGGTCCTCATGGCTTTAGTTCAGCCCCAGTAACCCTTCCTTGCTCTGCCCTTTGGGTTTTCTTTCAGACCGCTAGCCAGGCCCTGCTCGTGCTGCAGCTCCTGCTCAAATCAGTCTCATTCGCTTCCGCAGTATGTGGCGACATTGCCTCCAGTGCAGCCTCTTGGCACAGTTAAAGAGGCTTCTTCCAACGCTTTTGCCCCAGGAAGCCTGAAGACGTTCACTTCCCAGAGGCCAGTTCCTTCCTGGGACTTGCCAGGTGCAGGGCAAGGCTGGCAGAAGAATTGCAATATGTATTTCTTTCAGACCTCAACCCCATCTTACTGCATTCATCGGTGCAATGTTGCACTGATTTTCCATGCAAAATTAATCAGTGAGCAACTTCTCTCTGTGTTCTTGCCTTCCCAGCTCCTGACTGTTCAGCCTAGAAGCTGGCTGGGACTGGTGTTGTCTCCCATAATTTCTTAGCACAGAGTCTGGCACAAAGGGGCTCTGATCTCCACAGATCTAAGCCCTGCTGTACCACTAGCTAATTAAAGTTCCTTCCACATTTAGGACCCTAGTCATCCTTTTACTGACAGTGCTGTGAAATCGCAGTGACTGGAAATCAGACTCAGGGATATTAAAAAATAACTGACCAGACTGAACACATCAAACGTTTTCTGACCTGTTTCACTTTGTCTCTCTTATCTGAACTGCATGGGTGGAATTGAGCTCCTCCATTTTTAAGCCTTTAACTCAGGCATTGACCTCTTTACTGCAGTCACCCTAAGTTTCCTTTGCAGTCAAAGAAGAGAGGGGCACTTCTGGGGTGCAGTTTGCTTGGCCTACTTTTGGGGTCTACTTCAGGGCAAGATGAAAGAGACCCCACAAACGCCTATTCCTCTTCACTGACTGACTGGCCTTTTGTATGCCATTGTGCACACTGTTAACTCTGAATAAGTGTTTTATTCATAGCATATATAGAATGTTATATGTTACATATGTTCTGTATTTTTATATCTATGACAGCAAGTCCATGCATTCATGTATTACTAGGAAGCTAATCAAACAGCTGTCATTATCATTGCAATGTTTTTCTTAGAGTTTCCTAGATGAGAACTCCACCTTCAAACATTCAAACCAGTATTTATACCAAACTAGACTGTGCGGGGTATAGATTTGCTAGGACCTCATCCCTGGTGGTTCTTTGTGTTTCTGATAGTGTCACTCCAGCTCCAGCTATAAAGTCAGCGCCGCACCCTGAAGAATCTGGCTTGGGAGGCTGTAGCAAGGTGGGTGTTGGTCTCTTCTCCCAAGTTACTAGCAATAGAATGAGAGGAAATGGCCTCAAGCTGTGTCAGGGGAGGTTTAGATTGAATATTAGGAAAAATGTCTTCGCTGAAGGAGTGGTCAGGCATTGGAACAGGCTGCCCAGGGAGGGGGTGGAGTCACCATCCCTGGAGGTGTTCAAAAAACGTGTAGACATGGCACTTCAGGGCATGGTTTAGGAGGCATGGTGGTGTTGGGTTGATGGTTGGACTAGATGATCCTAGATGTCTTTCCCAACCTTAATGATTCTATGATTCTATGATTTTAGGTCTTATCAGGGCTGCACAGCACCTTGCTGGGGAGGATGGCTGGAACAGGAACTACTGAGTACTTGTAACATCCATCATGAATTGATTCCTTACCTGGGCACAACTCCCATTGAAACTTTTGGGAGTGAGGACTTCGTGTGTCAGTGCAGGAAGCCAGACTGTCCCCCATTTTTTTTGCCCCAGCTGACCAAAATGAGGTCTGGAAATTTGAAACTACACTTGATTCTACATGTGGGTCACCTGATGCCAAGACCCACGATATGCAAAATTAATAACCCATCGGTGCCACTGGATCTGTGTGACAGATGCTGTTAGCCATGGCCACACTGCGACTGGTCCAAAAATGGAATTGGCACTTATGGAAAAGTATGGTTTATAAAAAGTACTCAGAATGGTACAGCCTCTGAACTAACTTTGCTGGTACATTTATTGAAGAAGACGAGTTTTGGGGGGGAGGCAGGCCACACATACTGTTGTATTGGCTTTGCATGGTCAAGTTTTGGTAGCGAGGCGCACTACAGGGGTGGCTTCTGTGAGAAGCTATTAGAAGCTTCCCCCATGTGCGATAGAGCCAATGCCAGATGGCTCCACAACGGGCTCACTGCTGGCCAAGGCTGAGCCCATCAGCAACAGTGGTAGCACCTCTGGGATAACGTATTTAAGAAGGCAGGAAAAAAACCCAGTGCAACACCAGCAGTAGCGGAGAGAGGAGTGGGAATATGTGAGAGGAACAACCCTGCAGACACCAAGGTCAGTGAAGAAGGAGGGGGAGGAGGTGCTCCGGGTGCCAGAGCAAAGATTCTCCTGCAGCCCATGGTGAAGACCATGGTGAGGCAGGCTGTCCACCTGCAGCCCATGGAGGACCCCATGCTGGAGTAGGTGGATGCCCAAAGGAGTCTGTGATCCCATTGGAAGCAGGACTTCCCATGGGAAGGACTTGTGAGCCCACAGGGGACCCACGCTGGAGCAGCCTGTTCCTGAAGGACTGCACCCCGTGGAAGGGACCCACGCTGGAGCAGTTTTTGAAGAACTGCAGCCCATGGGAAGGCCCCGCATTGCTGTTCATGGAGGCCTGTATCCCATGGGAGGGACCCCACACTGGAGCAGAGGAAGAGTGTGAGGAGCCTTCCTCCTGAGCAGGAAGGAGCGGCAGAGACAATGTGTGATGAACTGGCCACAACCCCCACTCCCCATCCCCCTGTACAGCTCAGGAGGAGGAGGGAGAGAAAATTGGGAGTAAAGTTAAGCCCAGGAAGAAGTGAGTGGCAGGGGGAAGGTATTTTTAAGATTTAGTTTTTATTTCTTAATACCCTACTCTGATTTGACTGGTAATAAATTAAATTAATTTTCCCCAAGTTCAGTCTGTTTTGCCCAGGACAGTAGCTGCTGAGTGATCTCCCTGTCCTTATCTCAACCCATGAGCCTTTCGCTATAGTTTCCCTCCCCTGTCCAGCTGAGGAGGGGAGTGACAGAGCAGCTTTGGTGGGCACCTGGTGTCCAGCCAGGATCAACCCACCACAGCCTTCTTGTATATGCCTAAACAGTAGCTCTGAAGAAAGTTTTCATTTTCTGGTTCAAATCACTCTGGGAGGAAGTAAATTATTTGACTTCTCTTTTTTTAATTTGGTATGTACTTGAGAAGAACTGGTATCAGTCACAGCAAAGGACACAGGTTTGATTGCGCAGGTAAGGGGAGACATGCTGCCATACATATAGACTAAATATGTGTCCTAGGAGCACGTTCTGACATCATTAGTTCTTTTAACTTACCTACAAGATAATGTAAAATAATGGAAGAAAATAAGCTGCCGCCATCACTTTTCAGCAACAGTAAGTCATTTGGTCTTGAGCACAAATATTGCAGTAAAGCCTCCTGATACAAACACCATTTTGTGATAGACAATTCCATTTATTTCCTTGAACTGGAATGCTAATTACCTCTATCAGTGGTTCTCCTGCCAAAGATCTGCTGCTACATCTGTGGGCAAATCTGTATTTGAATACCCTTCCAAGCCAGTAGCATTTCATTGATCAGATTTATGAAGGGAATGCTTCTAGGAAAAATATATCCTGTTATCTTCTCACCTAGGAAAACAGCCCGATAGGCAGATTCTTTGGGTAATGGGTCTAACTTTCTGTATGGCAAATGAAAGTATTATGAATAATATTTTAATCTTTCAGTGTATCTCTTTCCAATGATGAATTGCATTAAAAATGCATGGCAAAATATTTTCCGTTTCTTCCTAAGAGGCCTTGTAGCTGTTTTATTTTATGCTCAATGGAGCCTGCAGAAGCTGTCCAGCTTTCCTTCATGTGCTGCAATACTGGCACTCTCATGTACCTTTAAAAGAAAATTGGCTTTTCTGTACTGCATTTCTTATGGAAAGCCCCAGAGATCAGTATTCTCTTTCTCACTGGAAATGAACCCAAACCATCGATCAATATCCCACCGCATTTAGGAAGTGGGTTTCTCTAAATGGAACAGAACTTTGTGGGCTTATTAGCATTTCCTCTTCCTATACATCTGGCTTTATGCATGGTCTGTGACAGATGAATAGTTGGTACTTCTACCTGAATCATGCTGAAATACAGAACTGCAGCAATGCCTGCGCTAAGGTAGTTCCCAGGCAGGCCTGTGGCTGGCTGAGCACTGCCCACAGCTGCACCGTCAGGCGCAGAGTAACCCTGCGTGCAGGGATAATAACAAGAAGATATGTCACTTCAGTGTCCTATAGACCCTTGGCCAAAGACATGGATTTTAGATCACAAAGGCATCAATGAAAAATGGCATGATAAATCTTAGTGATGGAAATCTTAGTGGTGGATGTGCTAAGCATTATGTTTGAAAACAAGCAGTCTTGGATTAAATTGATTCAAGTCCATGGAATTTAATAGAAGTCTTTCCATGGGGTCCAAGACTGTGGAGCAGGTCCAGTCTTCTCCCTATGGCAACACACTGTAACATGAAGCATCTTGTAGGGTGACAAAGGACGGGGTAACTCCTCCTGACCATGCTGCACAAGCAAAGTGACAGAGGGCACCTGAACAACAGCACCCATTCTATGAACCAAACGGCTGCTGAGGCTTACAGCAAGGTGTTCATGAGTGCAGATGCTGGACATCCCAGACAGCCTGGCCCCTGTTGGTATTGTCAGTAACCCAATATGTTCAAGAAGGTGCTTGCTCTATAGATGCTGCGCTAGGAAGGCATTTATGTGACTGAACTAGCATGTTCTCACTGAGCTTTCTGTGTGTTTTTATAGACAGGTTAATCCTATCTGGGAGCTGGATTAGTGACGTTACAGGGGCTTTCTGGCTTACCCATGCACTTTCTCGCTTACAACTGTGCAAGGAAAATATGTGCAACTGGAGACCTAGGCTGGCCAAGGCCCTGCAGTTGGCTCCTGTATTTAGGATCCCTGGGAAAATCAATACACATGGTCAGTCACCAGCACAGCCCGAGCACCTGGCACATGCTGGCTGCCCCTCAGACCCATCCTCCTCACCCAGGCCCCCCTCTCCCTGTGAGAGGGCAGTGGGGACACCAGCGTCACTGCAAGTCCCCACCCTACTGCGAGTAGCACTGGGTGCTGTGGGTGGTGCGGGCTGAGCTGGTGTTGGGGGAAGGCACATGAGGAGGAAAAGTAAACCCAGTGATCCTGCACGGCAATGTTTTGTACTTGGAAACAATTAGTCGGTATTGTAGCTGGCTGTGTGTTTGCATGTGAGCCCAGAAAAGTGCTTTCCAGAGCAGTAAGGAGGAGTGAAACAACAGCGGGAGCTGGCTAGTGCCAGCAGCCTGTCCTGAGAGATGGCTGATGCAGACACAAGCCCCCTGCTGCAACTTAAAAGGCTGTTGATATATAGATAAAAAGGTCTCATCTTTTAGGAGAATGAAAGTATACTGTCAGGTCAAGCTATTTGGGACTCGCAAGGAGGCAAAGCAGCTCTACAGTGGCACTAACTGATGCTTGGCATCCTCATCACTCCAGCTACCAAAGCATGGGGATGCCCAGATATATTAGGTAAAATCCTTATACTGATAACCTATAGCAGGTGCTCCAAGGGCAGCTCTGGGGATTTCTCACTGCTTAGACATCCTGGCATCTTCCAACATTTAGCCAGAATTATACCCCCTTAATGACATCTAAAGCAACATGGGGTCCTCGGAGCAAAGGTCTGCCTCGATGGCTGTTATTTTCCCAGCATAGCACGTGTGATTATCATTCTTATTTGGCCATCAGCGATGCAGACAATGGATCTGTGTGTCTGGCTAACAGTTGTTATCACATATGGGATCAATATGTGCCTACAACTGCTCAGTATTTTAAGAAGAACAAGACAGAGGCGCAGAGGGTTGCACATAGTGTCTTCTCTCCCTGTACCATTCTTGGTCATAGGTTACTGGGTTATTCTAACATCTGATGTAACTGGGCTAATCCACTGGAAATCAATCAGATCAGCTGGGAATGGGCATCCAGTGATGACAGATCGAGTTAATGGTCTTTAACGTCGGTTCAGTGACAAGGGTCTAATCCTGGTATTTCTACACTGACATGCAGAGTGGAGCACGCATGGGAATGCACAGAGGCAGGCAAGGTAAATGCAGACTTGTCTTGCCTCCAAATTTATCAAGGCTTTTAACGTTATCACAGATATCTAAATAGCGGTAACACCAGAGCGCAGTGCTGTCCTGCTCTGGGTTTTGTGTTATTTAATGTTAAGTGCTAACTTAAGTATCATTTAAGAGAGATGGTTTTTATCTTCTTCTTCAGCACTGCTACCTTTCTGAAGGTGATGTGGTAGAGAACTATAGTCTGTTTTTCCCTCTGTAGACTTCAAGTTCTCTTCCCCAAAGATCAAGAGGTAATTTTTTGAGTTGTAATTGGGGTTGGCTTGAATTTTGACTCTTTAAGAGAAGTTAGGAAAAAGCACCCAAAACCAAACATTCAAAGTCACCAGTCATGTTTTAAAGACTTCATCATTTCCATGCTGCTTTACCTGTAATTCATCCTCACAGCTATTATCCGTCTAAAAAAATAGGCCTTTGCACATGAATGGAAGAAATATCAGTGAGACACTGCTGATATGGGAAAGGCCAACAGGATCAGACCTTAATATTTCACATCTAATCCTATGAATATTGTGTTTATTAGGTCCCATATGCTCTGCTAATTCCAGCTTTATTTATAATATGTGGCTTATTTCTTAGGATTAGGTTTAGAGCAGCAATTGGCTGTTCGACAAACAGTGTACAAAAGCAGCCCTGCCTTACAGCTAGAAGTGACTTTTTCTGCTTGGATTGTGAAAAATATTTATCCAGCTCAATATCTAAGGAATTGAAACTCTCCATGATGAAAGCTGTGCCTCCTAACGGGCCTCGCATATGTACAAAAGCATTTTCCGATTCACTGGTGCTAACCGCTCCGCAGTGGTGGAGGAATCTGGGGTGGCGAAGATTGTCCAAAAGCGTTAGCCAAACCGTCTGCTGCACCTGCCAAAATATTTCTGCCTCCGCCTCCGCGGGGCTGTTCAGCTGCGGTTCACTGCACTTTGCAAACCCCTCTCTGCCTTTCACCATCACTTCCCGCTGCAGCTGGGATGAGCCACAGCATCATGCAGCGGTGGGTGCACAGCCTGTGTGCTCAAGTGGGAGCAGCAGGCATTTTGAGCCAGGTGAGAGGGCAAGTGAGCGCGTGAGGTTGGGAATGGTACCAGAAGGCAGTTTGGGCATGGAGGCCAGTGGCTGGGCTGCGGAGTCGAGGGTGCCCGTGCCCCCGCTGCAGAGCCTGTGGTACCTTCTGCTGGAGGCTGTTGCTGCACCTAGGTTGGCAGCATCCTTCAATGCCCAGGGTCAGGCCCCACCACCGACCCCTCCAGGCTCCAGATCACATCGTCACCCACATAGCCCTCCAGCTCCCAGTTCCTTTTCTGAACCTCTTGGAAAATCCCATCCTAAAAATAGGCTGCTTGGCTCATGGACGCATCAAGAAAGAGTGAGAATACAGTTGCTAAACAAACACAGGTGAGGCATAAAACTGTACAAACTATTGGTTCATTTACACATCATCCAATTAGTTCGTCTTGTCCTCTGGCATTAGCATCACATGCCTAGGCAGCCATTTAAATGCTGGAGTTTTTCCTTTATCTTTGTTTCTTACAGGATTACTTTTCCTTCTGTTGGCCGGTTGGACTCACTATCTCTCTTCCAAGGTCAGGGTGAATGTGAACCACCCACAGCCCCATCACCGAGTGTGAACCACAGGCGGTCCTATGACCAACTTTCTGCCCTGCCTGGAAGGTCCTGTGGCCAGCTCAGAGGACTCCCATCTGCACACCACACAGGCTTTGGACATGTCTTTCCCTAAAACAGCCATCACACTAATGAGCGAGGGTGAAGAAAATGCTAGAATCAAAATTAAGTCAACCTTGTTTCTGCCACTATTTCAAATAAACCCAAATAAAACTAGTTAATTGGGATGGCAAGCAACATCAGCCTGCTAGTCTATAAATGAATAAGAAATCATTTGAGCTGATCAGAAGATTTCCTCCTCTCTGTACTTTGGGAATTCACAACATCCTTCTGCTTTAGCACAAATATAATTATGAAAGGGCTCCCAGTCCAGTGGTTCCATCCCTGTTTATGCTTCCTCCTCCCCTCCCCTTCCCTAGCTCTGCTTCACCTGGTCCTTCTGTCTTCTGAGATTCCCTCTTTTTCCCTACTGTCTTCTTTTTCATTGTCTCTCTACAGAAACCATTTTCTCTTTTAAAGCATCTCTGTGCTTTAGTCCCAAGTCCCATGTCCCAGCGACTAAGGATCATACCAGGAACACCAACAGTTACAATAATAACAATAACCATAATAGTAATAATAATAATTCTCATCTGCAGTGGAGGATATTGAGGCCAAATGCCCAGGAGAGCTGGCCAGTGAGGACCTTCAATACGAAGGAAGACCTGCAAGTGCTGCAGCTGGTGGGCAGCCTGGCCCTGAGCCAAGCCCAGGGCACAGGGGCTCTGTGCATGTTTCCAGGAGGTAAACTGCTGTTTATTGTGTCTCCCACTGACTGGCTTCAGCCGACTTGGCTTTCTGGAAGCAAAGCTGTGAAGTCATACAGGTAAATAAGGTAGGAAAGTTCTTCTCAATCACTCAGTCCCTGTCCCGGTGTGAGTACTGGGTTGCTTCTTAAACCCATGGGTGAAGCCTCCCTGAGCAGCCACACACGGCGCTTGCGGAGTGATGCTGCCCACCCGGCTGCTGCCCACCTTGGCACGCAGGCGTCCAGCGCTGGCTCCAGCCACGTGGCAAAGCAGCCGCAGGGCTGAAGCACAGCTGCCAAGTGTGGCTTTCTAGCGGATGGCTTATTGCATTTCACAGAGTGCTGAGCCTTGGGGATTTCCTAAGGCATCCTTGCTGGATGTGCGGGAGGGGGGAGCTGAGCACACTCTGCTACTTACTAAGGGAGTCCAAATCTCTAACTCAGCTGTGGAGACCCAAAGACTCCCAAAGGAGTCCCTCTCCTGCCCTTTAAAAGCTTAATCTGTTGCTTGGTGCTTTTCTTAATGTCCCAGCTGTGGAACAGTGTGCTAGGGAAGAGTCCCAGCTGAAACTGGGCAAGTCTGTGGCTCTCAGGTACGGCAACAAAAATTCCCCAAATCACCCCAGGCAAAGGAAAAAAGTACAAAATTGTGTTTCTTTTACAATCTAATGTTTTTTTGGCAAGCCTCGTGATTGTTTTCCAGGGGGAATATTATATGCATGTCAGTATGCTGAAGTAGTCCTGTTGTTATAATATTCCCTTTAACATGATCCTGAGACTCTTTTTAAAGGTGTGCATACCTACACATGGCAAGTTAAGTTTGACAGAATAAGAAGAATGATAAATGAGGTGAATTTGCAAGTTTTTCTCCTTAGTTCCCATTCCATTATCACCACTTTCTCCCAGCGCAGATCTGCCTGCTTGGACTCTCAGCTTAATTTGCAAGTGCAGTTTGAAAGACAACTGATTTCTGCATCAAATCAGTTTAGGATGAGAGGAAATGGCCTCAAGCTGCGCCAGGGGAAGTTTAGGTCGGATACCAAGAAAAACTTCTTCACCGAAAGGGTTGTCAAACATTGGAACAGGCTGCCCAGGGAGGTGGTGGAGTCTCCATCCCTGGAGGTATTTAAAAGAAGAGTAGGTGTGGTGCCTGAGGATATGGTTTAGTGGTGGACTTGGCAGTGATAGGTTAGCAGTTGGACTCGATGATCTCAAGGGTCTTTTCCAACCTTAACGGTTCTATGATTCTAAATCTGTGAGGAGCCTGTTGTGGCCTTGTTAAAGGGGAACTGCTTGAAATGGGGGATGTATTTTCAAGTTTGATTTATTTACGTACTTCAAGGATTTTAAAAAAATTATTAAAGTGTTCTAATATCTTGTTCAGCTGGTGACAAGAGAAGTTGGAAAAGATTAAAATTACACAAAGGGGTTTTATTATTTTATGCAAAGGATAGGCAAATTAAATTAAATCACAAAGTGTTGGTAGTTTTAAAAAAAAACACACCAGAAATCATCCTAATCTTAAAATCTTATAAATTATACATGTAATATGGTAATAGGGCCTAGTGAATATGTTAACTTTCCATCCTTGTTCAGCTAAAATGTTGATGCACAAATGTTGCACAGAAAACCACATATTTGCAGTGGGATGTAACTGTGATCTAATTTAGCAGCATTTCTTTCCAATTATCTCTTTGCTTTCCTCCTCATGAGCCTCAATGACCCTTTTCCCTTACATGCAGCTCTCCTAGGCAGGAGTGAAATGCAGCTCAGGGAGGCATTTAGTGGTACCTTGGTTTTTTGCCAGCACCCAGGGCACTGCCTGCTAATGGTATGGAACCATAGGCTCGTTGCCTGCTCCCACCCAACTTCTCCCCCCGCAGCTGGTGGGTTTGGTAGCTTTTTGGCATGGCTGCAAGACCTCAGTGGGACTGTGGGGTTCCTGCCCTCCTGGACTTCCCTGGGGGAATGCAACATCCAGAACCTTTGGCTGCTCCGGTTTCTCAAGTTGATGAATGATTGGAAAATTCAGTCCTGGAGGTGTTTGCATCTATGTATATGGAAACACAGAGGCTGATGAACGGGAGCCAGAAAGACAGAAATAGCAACAGGTTGTAATCCGGGCTCGGTGGCATCTCCCTCTGCTGCTGGGAAGTACTGAAAGGGACTGAAAAGCAAGGACAGCGAGTTTGCGGCTTGCCTCTCTAGTATTCTCCTCAGCTTTCCAAAGACTTTCTCATCCCTTTCCTTGCTGCCATCCCCTCTGGATGCTGGGTGGCATTACTAGAGGAGTGGTCCTATGAGGATTGAGGGCCTCAGGGACACCATTTCCATGGGACTGGCAGCTCGGGGATGTGCTCCAGGTGGCCACGCAGTGCCGCAGCCCATGCCACGGCCTCGCTCGTGCCCAGACGCATAAAAGCAGTGTCTGCCCTATCCTTTCACTTTCCCTAAAACTCAGACAAAACTAACAGCTCTGAGAGCTGTGTCCACCCTCAAATTCAATATAAACTGGTGGGAAAGTTAAAAAATTATCACAAGGTGGAACTGAAGCACATTGGTGAAACCCCACACAGCCAGTGTCCTCACAGAAGCCTGATTTCTTTAGGGAGCCAGGCCTAAAATCATAATTAAGCAGGCAATGCTGTCAAGAGAGGCTGTGCCTGTGGGGTCTGGACAGGCTGGATGATGGCTGGAAGCCCTGAGGCTTTGTTATCAGAGAGCTGACCCCCACCTACACACACCCACAGTACACACACACATATATGTGTGCACACACACAGAGCACGGGGTCTGGTGTGGGGTGAGAGCTGTACCAGCCACCACAACACACCTATCACATGGCTGTCACGGTGCATGGGAACCACATCCTCCAGCTCAGGACTGGAGATGTCACGGAGCTTCACAAACAGCAGCTTTTTGAGGCATGGAGGGAACAAAAGAAAAAAAAGCAATTATCTTTTCATCTCAAGTTGAGCCAAAAAGAAAAGTATTTTGGTTTTCTTTGGGATTGTTCTTGTGGTGGAACAAATGCATTTCACTTATCCAAAATGCAGTGGTTTATTGGTTGAGGTACATGGAAGGCAAAAGCCATAGGGGTGTAAAATGGTTGCAGCCCTTCCAGCCCAGTCAGAAGACTCCAAACATTTTCTTACCTCTTTGAAAAAGAAGTTGTCCCTCTGAAAGAGCAACTGTTTCCAATGTGCAGAAAACCCTCAGGACACAAGTAACTACAAAACCTGCATACCTTCCCCCTGGTCCTTCCACAGTGGCTGTTTTGCCCCTGCCCCGAGGCTGCCAGCAGCAGTATGGGGCTGCAGGCAGTCCTGGGCCCAGCAGTGCTACTCTGGATGGGGCTCTCCTCCAGGTGAGATGCCCACAGTGCTCCAGCCCAGAGAAAGCACGGGGTCATCTACTGCCTGCACCCAGCTGGTAAAACCCACGGGTAACATCCCCTGGTTGTTGCTGTGTTTTGTGTTACTTTGCTTTGCTCATAACACACGAATGGGTACTGCACTATGAAAGCACAAGCTGTTCCTCTCTTCTTCCCCCTCTCTTTTTTACTTGATTCAAAGCAGTTTGCTTTTTGGAGCAGCCACATTGTTGGGGAAAGGCTCCTATCTCTTGCTGCTGGCACATGGTGTCTCCCTGGTGCAAATGAAATACAGGTATAAATAGCACTAGCCTCCACCAGCTGCCACCCTGGGGCCTACCCCAAGGCTAATCCATTTCAAGTCTGTCAGAATCCAACCTGCTGGCCAATGGTCTTTCTCCACAGATCTTTTTGTTTTTCACAGGTTCCTGCTTCTGCTCCCGCCTGGGGTCTGCTCCAACCCTCCCTGTGCACCCGAGGGTGCCTTGCAAGGATTGGGCAGTGCTGGCTGCAGGAGCAAGGAGCTGTGAGTGGGCTTCTTACTGAGCACCCAACCCTGGAAACCATTTTCAGTCTCAACTGATCAGGATGGGACTGAACTGATGACTATTGTGCTTGTTGAAGGGCCGATGAACAGAGCAGACCGCAGGCAGGCAGCCTGAATATTTACGCTCCATGACCCCATTGCATATGAGCATGATTAGCCTCTTTGGGCTGATGGGCTAGATCTCTTTGTATTAAGCATTAATGAAAATATGTTGCATTACTATTGGAAAAGAAGGATTATGTACTTCCGGGGCTTAATATCAGAAGGCTACGGTTTAACTATGTTTTGCTTTCTTGGTTAATATTTTATACAGGAAAGCAAGCTATGATCTTGATACATAATGTTGCTGCTCCCTGAGAATCACAAAATCCCAAGGACAGTCACAGTGCAGAAATATGTATATTGCGTCAGCAGCAAGTGCAGATATTTTGGTAAGACTTACGGGCTAAGGACTTCAATGTGGATTCCTCTGATCAAAATTTAGACATGACAGACAGAGGCTAAGCCAGTAGCTCCAGGCCCCCTTCGAAATCAGTGGAGAGGAGTGGGCATTTCTAGGGCACAATTCATCGGACCTGTATTAATCCTGCTTTAGGACAACATGAGCCCCACAGGTGTCTGTGTGTCTGCTCTGGCCTAGAGGCACTCTGGATAAGTAGTCCAGGTACAGAGCCCACTGTAAATGTCTGACTTTGGTAGGTGAATCCCATACGAGGCAAAAAAAAAAAAATTTGTGTCCTTCTATAACAAAACCAGGAGAGAAATGGAAGGTAGGGAGTGGGGTGAGATTTTTTAACACTCCTCCTTGCTGTTTGTCCTGCTCAGCTTGGGTCAAGCACAAAAACCCTGCAGTGCCCTAGAAAGGAGATGTTGACTGATGGGAGGGAGAAAGAATGGGAAACACCATGAAGCCCCTGCCCTGTTTTTTGTCAACCAGAAATCCACCCAGCCCAGGTAGTTCTTGTGAGCTTTTAAGCACAGGAAGGGTCATGAACCTGGGGAGGTGTTTGCAGATGAACTCACGCCTTACATCAGTGGCTGCTGTTCAAGGTCTTCCCACAGCTGGCTGGAGCACAACCAGCGTCCTTGGCTTTCTACAGCTCAGGCACATCTCAAGCAACAATTATTTCCCCCCTTAGACCCAGAAGCCTTTTTCTTAAAATAGGCTTTTGAAAAGAAATCCTTCTCTTGGTGTAACTGCTCCAGCCTAGCAGCTGTGGGCAGGTCTCGACCCCCAATCTCACTGTCTGAGGACAGATTCCCCCCTGCAGAATACCTGTAATTCAAGCATTTGATTTTTCCCAGCAGGTCATAATTTCTGCAAATAAAGCCTATTTGTGTAATGAAACATCAAGTACTTCACACAGGGATGCAGAGCAGTCATATAGGGAAAGAGCTCTCAAATGAAATGCCGTGCCAAGAAAGATTTAATTGTAGTTACTGTACAATACCAAAAAAAAGAGGGGGAAAAAAAACCCTGCAGGAACAGGCTGTTTTCATTTCCCAGCAATTGCACAACAGCAAGACTACCTCGGTGCTCAACAAGCTCCTGTCAGCACTAATTGGCATCCTTGCTGGCGGGTCCGCGTGGAGGAGATGAGGTCTGAACGGCTTGCAGGGGCAGACCCACTCCCACACCTCCACACAGGCAGGCGAGACGCAGGCAGGCGAGATGCAGGCAGCCGCTCACACCCCATGCTCGGTGCCAGGCATCGGCCCCAGCCCCTGGCACCTTTCAGGATTTCTGCAAAAGAATTTCCCCAGACATGAAGAAAGCAAGTGCGTGCACAGCCACTCTGATATCAGATGGGGGACTCGCGCCAGGAATTTGCGTGTAGTTGGCAACTTTGTAGTGTGCAGGGACACCTACTCCTTGGATACAGCGAGCGTGTAGATACCTGTATAGCTCGGAGCACATGCTTCAGTGCTTTCTTCCACAGGGGCCTTAAGGAGCCTGTGAGTTCCTCCGTATCTTATTTACTAATAGCATCCAAAATGATCACAGGCTTTTCCCATCCTAACCTTTGCAATGGTATTTTCCACATTTCTTACTTCCTATGAACCTCCCCTTCTTTCTGGTTATTTGCCACTGCGTGCACATCTCTTGTCGGTGATGGAGTCGAGAGTTTTTCACGTGGAGGTAAAGTTTATTGCTGACTCTCAAGTGAATCTTCAACTAGGGTCACTGAGTTTCTTCACTTGGCCAGGGACCAAACCAGCCCCTTCTCTCTGCCGTTTCTGTACCGAATGGCAGCCTGTCCCAGGGTAGTGTCTAACACAGGAGCTTAATGAAGCAGCCAGGGAATTTTAGGAAAAAAGAATAAACTTATGAGATTTCCTGTTTTATTTATTCTTCTTATTTTTCAAACAACAGTTAACTGAACTGAAAGGGCTCATACAGCTTATACAGGGTTCCCCTATTACTTGCATTGCACGGAAGCATGGCTTTCAGCCAGATGGCTCTCTGGCTGCAGGACTATGGGGCTGTGTTTGTACCTCAGACATTTAGATGTTCCCATTCCCTTCAGTGGCAGGTGCTTACTGTTTCTTGGGTAATTTGTCTATCCAAGGTATTTCCAGGGTGTTTTAAGATATTTCCAGTTCAGTAGGTATTGAGAGTAGACTAGATGTGTTTTCATTTGGTCTAGCAGTACTAGCTCCGAGTGCTGCACCAACACATAGGCCTCCAAACCCAAATCCTAAAGGAGGCTTATCTGAATCTCACCAAGGCTTAAGATGCACTTGCTGTTGTCTTCTGCAGGTTTTAGAGCATGTCCAGCTATATTATTAACCAAACAGACTAAGCAGGGTTTCAGCCCTACCTTTAGCAGTGCAGCAGAAGGGAAGGGGATGGGCAATGTCAAGACTGCATGGTCTTCCCTCTCAAGCTCTTTGTTTTTGCAGAGACTCAGCCACCGTTTGAGCTATATCTCCCCTTTCTGGAAAGGTTTTTAAAGCTGGGGAATAAGTCTGTGTGCGACAGAGAGGGTAACAAGGTAGGTCATGTATAAAGGAGCCATTGGTAAAGTTGGCTGCAAACTTTCAGTCCCGGTTGCCTCCCAACAGCATCCTGGGTTTTTGGAAGAAACAGTATTATGCACACTCTATCAAAAATGTCAAACTGTTGCCAAATATTTTCCAGCCAAATCTAGGTTTAGATTTTTACAGGAAAAAAGAAAGAAATGTTCCCATGGCTAAAAATTATCTCTGCAGTAGCTCTGTGTAATTACTGGAAATGCAGATTTATATATGAAGGATATCTTGCTATGCACAGTACTGTAAGTAACTTTGTGAATGTGTCAGCAATAAAAATGCCTGAGTTGTTACACAAAATTCTTGCAGTAAGGCAGAGAGAGAAGAGCAAAATCTGATTGCCCACCAGTAAGTAAGCATTTTATTTTTGTATGGAAATAAACATCTCCATTCCTAATGACTATGTAAGCAGAAGTGCTTATGACAGCTAGCTTATTTCTACAATAAGAGGTTTCTTGGGACTGGGCGGTTGGTAGAATAGGGAAACTGCTTTGCATTCATTAATATTTGTCTGCATTCCTAATATTTTAGGTGGTCAGAAGGGAAGGGCCCTTAGAAAGATAGCCTCAGTATCATAGCAGTGAAAACCTGGTTAAAAGGCAATCAATGGCATTAGATTTATTCTCTTTGCAGCTTAGTGTTAGCAACTCCTAACTAGTCTCAGTTCTGCCAGTGAGCTGGTGTATAGTCCTGCAAGGCCATTTAGCTCCCAGCTCTGGCAGAGGGCAGTCTCCATCCCATTTGGCCGCTGTTTTGCAGGAGCTGGAGGATCCCAGCTATTTTTGGTGGTCTGAGAGAAAAGAAAGGAGCAGGCACAGGTCGACTCTCCCATTCTTGGAGGAGACTCAAGTCACTAGCAGTGGTGATGGCACTTCAAGGGACGCTTGTGTCTTGCCTTCCCACCCTTCCCACCATCTGCGCTTTCTTTTGGTGAGGTCTGTGCTTCCTCCTGGCATGGGGTGGGATGGGATGGAGCAGGGCTGGGTGTCCCTGCTCAAGCCTGGCTGGTGTGGTCCAGCACTAGGGCTTGCTTCTAAGTCTCTCCCCAGCTCTGCTGCTCTATCCAGCTACTCTGCTCCCAACCCCACTCTGCAGTGGGAAAGTCTCTGCCATATCCCCTCCAGAGCCTCAGAAACTGCTGGCAGTCCTCCAGCAGGTATCCCTGCCCCCACATTGGATGCTGTCTCCCAGGAGATGGAGTCTCAGTAATGTTGTGGCCGAGGCCAAATATTAAGTGCCTCTGAAAAGGTTTAAGATCCTATCTTCAGGCCTCTGATTTTGAATACCCATGCTTTAATTCAGGCATGGTGTGTGGGAAAAATATTAAATAAGCAATAATTCCTTCATAGGTATAATTGCCATGCTGGAAAAATCCTATTTTTACTTTAAAATTGATAATAAACACAAGCAATAAATAAAGGTAATCATGCATTACATGTCCATGACAGTAGGTGATACCAAGCCTATTAAAACAGTATCAATCAGGCACTGAAAATGGTTTATATTTAGCACATCTCATTTTAGATTAAACAGACTCTGCTCTCAATTATCCAGTAATTACCTAGAGGCATGAAGGCATGTACACAAAGATACAGCAAAGTGACTGTGTGAGCACTGGCTTACTTTGCTGTTGGTAAACTTCATTTTGTCAGGATTAATTGTCGAGAAGGCTGGTGATGAACACATGACAAGTGCAACACTCAATAATGCTTTAATAAAGTGATGGAAGCAAATGTTTTCCATCAAACCTCTTCAGCACGGGAAATGTGATTAATTAAGCACATTCATCTAATTACTGTATGAATTCTCAGGAGGTAAACGTATACTCCAAGGCAGATTTGCTGGGTATGATTCCAGAGGCTACATTCAATTTATTTTTATGTGGCATTTTTATGTAAACATTAAATAGGTTCTTTTTTAAGGAGAGATCTTAACTGTGATTGGTTTCCAGCAGTGGCTCAAAGACGGTCCTAATCACCAGTATTCATCGGAGCTAACAACAGCTCTTCCTTCGGAATAACTCTCTTGCTTTTCTATTACCTCCAGTGCGACAGAGCATTAGGAAAAAATGCAGCCACCAAAATGTTCGTTGAATGTTGGCTGTGTCTTACAAGCCTTCACCTTTCTTTTGCATTAACAATATTTGGGTGTGCAGAGCTGGTGCTGTTTTTCTAATTAGCATCAGCAAACGAAGGATAGGAGGCTCAAAATTGTGTCCTAAGAGTCTTGACATTCAGTACTGCTGGGGGACAAACGTTTTAAAAAGCAGGAGACATAATGTTGCTTTCCTTAATCCAGGCATAGGTACCTACATCAGCAGCTGTAGGGGATGCTGAGCTCCCAGCGCTTTCCAAAGCTGGGCAAGGGAAGCCCACAGGCAGGGCAGTCACGGCAGCACTGATGGGTGCTGGTGGCATCCCCCCCCAGCCACGACTGCCAGCCCAGCTCTGCCCAGGGGCTGCCTCCCAGCGCTTCCAGCCAGCACCCAGCAAGATTTGCTTCTGTAACAGAAATATTCATTTTGCCTGGGAGAGGAGAAACAGAAACAGCAGGAAGAGTTCAGCCAAGCGACCCAAGGGCCAGTAACCCCTGCTGAGTCCTCCCCTTGTCCCAGCACAGCCGAGGGCGTGTGCCCCAGGGCCAAATCCCCTCCCTAGGCGCAGGGTGCTCCTACCCGTGAGGTCGTACAGGGGAAGGCTGAAGGGTCTGAGATGCACAGCAAAAACAGATATGCAATCACAGCTGTGCTTTGCTGTGGCTTTGCACAGAAACACTAAATATCTGGGAGAGTGAAGATGGGGAGAGGGAGACCAAAGCTAGCAGCGAGGGGAAAAGCTGTCTCAAACCTGCACCGCTGCTATCAGCACTGCTTCCGCTCCATCCCCCTCTGCTTCCCCCATGGGAAAACCCACGCCTGGTGCATGTAGCCTTATAAAGATCTTTGCCAGGCTATAAATATCCAGCCATCAATTAATTGCATTAATTCCCACAGTCCAGAAAGCTCTTCTTCTGCGCCACTAAAGTAACTAACATAGGCGTTGCTCACCATCACAGCTCCTGCCATGTTTGTCTCATTAAACCCAACAGTGCCTTGGTCTTTACTGATGTACTCATTCTAGGGATTTACAGCAGCCTAGTCCATAGCGCATTTAAAGTCAACAGAGAGACTCTGCCTGACTTCTGTGGGCTTGGATCCCTTCCAAGGGAAATATTTTCCTACTTAAGTAACTCTGAAACAAGGCGATCACACCAACAAAAAAAAAAAAAAAAAGGAACATTTCTTTTAAAAATATGTTGTTGTCAACAGAGAGAAAAGAGATCCTAGCACCGGGGATATGTATTTTAATGTTCCTTCAATCAAGTGCTTCAAAATAATTAAATACTTGCAAAATAAACCTGCTTGCATTCATGGCCTTCCCAGCTATGGCTGGGCGGGGAGGGCGGGAACTACTGAGAAATTCTGGTCCAAAGGAAACAACTAAAAAAACCAAGAACTTTCTCAGGCAGCCTGGCAGCTTGCTAGCTTCCCTGAGAGGGGCAAGGAGAGCAGAGGGTGGGGGAAGCCCCATGGTGTGATGCAGCCAGTACTTCTCCTTACAGTCCCATATCACTGTATGAAGCATCTGCCCCTTTGGTGTGACCTAACTCATTGCAATACCAGCTCCCATCAAAGAGCTGGAGACCTTCCAGAGCTTTTCAGTAAGGACACTGTACTTAGATGAATACAGCCGAGGAGGCATCCCCACAGGAGTAGGCAGGGCTTGCTGACAGCAGCCCTGGGAGGCTCCCACACACCCTAAGTAGCTCATTGTGGCATTGCTAATGCACCACAGGTATACACAGCAGCAGCAGGTGAATATAGCTGTGGGTAGGTGGATATCTGAGGAGGCTTCTGTAATCATCCCTGCAGTGTAATCAGTGCTTTGCCCTCTACTTACTGCGTAATACCTCCTTGCAAAATGCTGGCAGGATAATTAGTGCCACTTCAGCAGGAGGATGAGCCCAGACACACAGCATTGTTGCCTGGGACGTCTGCTGGCTCCTGCCAGTGATAACCCGCTGGTGTGGTGGAGGAAACCCTTGTGGTGCTCACTAGGAGGGCAGGGTTAGCCCCTGTCAAAAAACTCAGGGATGAACCAAGCTTCAAGCAACATCAGTGAAACCTGAGACTACATAAGTATCACAAGATGTGAAACTACTAGGAATATTGTTTGGGAAGACTGTATGAGAGGTGCCACATGGTCACTGGAGAGCCTGCAATCACCTCTTGAGTCTCAGGAGAAGGAAAAGTTTAACATAAACTTGACCACCCTATTTCATAAATCAAACCAATACGTATGTACCTCTCCAGCAGGGTTGACCTGGTGCCTTCCATCATTGTGTGTGTGTGTGTTTGTTTTGGCTGTGGCTTAGGACACCAGATTTCTGTGTGTCCTGCTGGGCTATGCAAATCCTGTGACATCTTTGCTCTAAAAATAAGCCAGAATTTCTGCTTTTTTCAGTGTGCTATTTGCTGATTTTCGTTTCTACTCTCTGCCTGGAGGAGGTGGCATTTCATACATGGCCAGGGCCTGTAAAGTGCTCTGGGTGGCCCTGTGCAATGCGATGACTCAGATATAGATCTGAGCCAATTGTATGGGCTACCTGGGAGACAACTGTGAGGGAGACAGCAATCAAACTGCCTCCAAAGTGTAGTGAAGGGACAAGAGAAACTGTAAGACATGGGCTGCAAAGCCACATTTTTTTTTCCCTCATGTTTGGAAGGGCAACCCCAGAATTCACCATACTGACATACAATAATACACAAGGGCTCATCTCTCCCAGCATGCATTTAAGGTATGGATATCAAGGTAACAGATGTGCTATTTTGAAAGCCAGCATAGGAAATAGTAACTTGTGATAGATCTTAGGCAGGCACCATATGCCTAGTTCATGTCCCACGATCTTCCCTTCCTTTGCAATCCCTTTCTTGTCCCCAGGTGGGGACCTTGCTTACAAGAGTTGCCATTGAGTTAGGTCCCCATCATGGAAACCAAAGGAAAGACAGCATCACAGTCCAAGAAACTGGGTCTGTGTCCTGTTGAACAGATAGTAGTATGGAGCAGGGGATAGAACAAGCACTGGAGAACTGGAAAACACCAGAAATAGTAGTTGCCCTTCCCAACCCTGCCAGTCTCACCACAGAGGTGTGAAGGCACTGCCTGAGGAGGTGCAGCCATGGGTGCAGCCCTGGCAATATTTCTAAGGCAGGAGGTGACCTGCTAACTTGGCCAACAGACTGATAGGTCTTCTGCAGATGAGACAGAAAAAAATCTTTGGGGATGAAAGGAAAAGTTCCTTATCAATGAAGAATGTGAGGATCTGCATGAAAACCCAAAATATACCAGCAGATACCCACCTGGGTCCTGTGCCGCTCTCCTTGCTCCTTCCTCATCCACACAGCTGAAGAGCAATGTGGTGCTGGGACATGTGCGGGGCTGGGGCTAGCCTGACGCAGGCCGGACATGGCAGCAGGAGGCTTCTGCGCTGAGCTCAAGTATCAGCAGAAAAATGTCTGGAGAGGAGACACTTCACATTCAAAACCCATATTCACATTTCTCCAGTGGGCCTCAGCTTCGAAGTTGTCCCACAACTGATGGGACAGGTCAGCCCTTTACATAGGAGAAAACTCCCCACATGCCCTTGTAAAAGCATCCTCTCTCCATATTCCTGCTGTCACAGTTTCTGAAATACACACCAGTGTATGGTCATAATGCCATTTTGATGAAAGAGAATAATACACGGGAGAGCTGTGAACTGAAATTGAGTGTGGGATTTTGGAATAAGTGGAATATCTGAAATTAGTGGATGCTGCTCATGCCATTTTAAGGTGACTAAAGCAGCAAGTTATTGCCACTGGATTGCTAAAGCATGTTACTTATTAAATATATATCCTATAATTTATATACAGCAAGAAATAGCTAGAAATGTGTGTGTTTTCAGAGTGCTGGTCTGAATGAAGAAGAAACAGGTTTTCATTAAAAACAAGTCAGAGGTGTCTCACAATGTCTGGAAACAGATTTATCCTAGAATTAATTGTGGGCTACCTGGGCCAGACACCTACTTTTTGTTCCACTTTTACATAGTGCTGAGCACAACAGGGCCTAGCCCTTTTACAGAAGATCTGAGATACTACAAGAGTATAAGGACCATATGGACCATAATTTGCCTAGGATTTTGAAAAAGACACCAGGGACCCAGTACCCAAATCAAATGGCACTTTTGAGATCACTTATTGTCTAACATTAATTCTCGAAGAATGGAAGTTACAAGAAGGTTTTTGTGTCTACTGTAGCGCAAAGCCCACCTTGCTCAAGGAGTCCTTTCCCAGTACAAAAAGGGGATAATCATGTATTTCCCTGTTACAGTCAGACCGTCCTTTTGTGGTTCAGGGGATCACAAATTTCTCTAAATGTTGAATACTGCTGTCCCCAGGTTTTTATCTGGGACACTATACACTACAAACCCCCTTCTTGTATCCATCATGCCGATATAGAAGAGGAGTGGTTTAGGATGCCAGGATCTGTGTGGCATCCCACTCAGGAGCAATAAAAGATGGATGCTAAATTAAAGAATCTCAAGGTGGAGCAAGCATTTCATGAACATTTGGTAAATACTGAGGTCAGGGCAGCAGGATAAGCTATACATAGGATGAACTACTTTAAAGTCCTGGGGATACTGTTGATCAAAACAGAGGCAACGATTTGCCAGGCTTCCCATACCCATAAATTCAGAATCGCAGTGATTCATTTCCAGCCCAGCAGTTCAAAGCCAAAGGTGTGCTAAGCTGGCTTCTTGACATTTGAGAATAGAAGCTGTCTTCAGCCCAGCACGAGAAACAAGATTAGCCTTTCCAGATTAGAAGGAAAATATTAGCGAAGCACCAGAGGGTTCAGTGTGGGGTCTTTTTAATAGCAGCAGACTTGGATGGTGATGTTGAAAGCACAAGCTGCCAAGTCTAGAAGGGAGAATGGATGAAGTATTAATTTACTTATCGCTTAAGTGCCTCAGCTGATGGTGAAATACTGTTCAGGATAGACTGCTATAAAACAAGGTTTCTTGCAACAAGGTCATAATACACAGCAAGAGTATCTAAAAGAATAAAATAAGGATTTTAAATTGCCATATGAAAATTTCCAAAGCCTTCAGCTAAGTACATCTGCAAGAAGAATAGGAAACATGAAATTGGGTGACCTGGCCTGAGGGAAAAAAGGGGATCCTAGTGCCTCACCAGGGATATAATACATAAGCAAAGGGTCTGTTATCCTTTGCAGACCTGCTAGTAATCAGAAGAGAGATTTTCCTCACAGATTGGTTGTTTTCTACTGATTCAATATTTTTCTTTTTACCTACTGCCAAATCTCAGACTAACTAAGGGCAGATTTCCCATGAGACCACAGAATTTTATGTGTGTTAGTCACTACCTCTGGAATGGCATTGATCTTTTCCTTTATTTTCTCCCTTGAGTTACTTAATAAAAAAAAAAATCACCCAGCAGCAAATAGCTAGATAGCCCCCATGGTGTAATTTTAGGATACATGCATTGCCCAAGAACGGTCTCTCTATACTTTCCATCTAGTAATTTTTTTTGTTTGTTGAGCAGAGGATAGCAGAAGCTGTATGATAGAGACTTAATCCAGAAAATGCTAATCCATCAGATCAGGGCCAGAGTGCTCTGCACCACTTTGGCCTCATCCCTAGAGAAGGCTCAGTTTGAAAATCTGGGTTCCCAACACCACATGCTGCGTGGGTGTGTTACCATCCCCGCTCTGTGGTGTGGAGCTCCCCATAGTGAACCAGATCTCTATGTGGTGTGGATCAGCTGTGCTCCCTTCATCATGATGGAGCTACACTACTTTAACATGAAATAAGAACATAGGGTTGTACACGACAATTCCAGATGTTCAAGTTGAATTAGTAAACAATATAAAGTATCTAAATATCTGTAATATATTTGACTGTGGACATGAATAGCAATGCGCAAATTTCTGCGAAGTCAGCTGTCTTCCTCCCAGAAGATGAACCAAATTGATGCAATGCTGTGCATTTGTGATGTCTTTTCTTCTTTGCTCAACAAAAAATAACATGGAATAAGCACTGCTGGATCTGAAATAAGCTACAAATAAGCTAAGTTCAAATTAACTAATCACACACTGCCTTGGTATGTGGTGCTACAAGTATTGACTGGTTTATGACACATAGGAAACCACAGACCGTGGTGCGTACCTCTAGCAGGCTCACAGTCTGCTCCAAGGGATGATAAACTGCCTATGGTCTGCATGCCTTGTGCAGTCACTAACAGCGGGCATGGGGTTCACTATTTGCAATGTATTTATGAAAGGAAAATAAGAGAAAAAACCCCTTCTCTGAGTGTTGCAATGAGAAACTGCTGCCCATCAGAAGCTAAAATAAGTTGTAGTGTGCATGTACGTGCTGCACGCCTGAGCCCACATAAGCTGCAAGAGGCAGTCAGCGTATCTTGCCTGGCTTGGGCATGCACACCCCATCAGCTTAGGGACCCAGGGCATCAGCACCAGGCAGGGCAGGGGTTGAGTGGTCAGCCTGGCATCACGCTTGCCCAGCTCCATGTCCTACATCCTCCTACATGCAGGGGAGTGCAAGCAGGTCTGAGGACGTGTAGTTTTTCCTTTTTTCTCCAACTAGCAGAGCACTGCCAGTTCATACGATTGCAGCCCCTCTGATTTTGTCCAGGTACACAGGAGCAGCCCCAGTTTCCATCGGCTCTGGGAAACTGGGCTGCTGGGCTCTGACTTTGTCATGTCTGTAATTCACATGAAAAGTAGATTTAGATGTTTTTGGTGAAATGACTTCAATTTCAAGGCAGCTTTTGCAATCAGAGTCTCCGTTCCCAGGATGCTTTACAGCAATCAGTTTACAACAGCATCATTTATTGTCATTGCTTAATGATGTATTAGCAATACTGCCCCGGCGGCAGGGCTGCCTGTACCAGCCCTCTCCTCCCTCTTGGCAGCTGCTGGACACCACGCTGCCTCGGCAGCTCTCCAGTTGCACTCCACTTGCTGCTGAGAGCTGCTTCAGGTATTCAAGCTAAGCCTCACCTGCTGTGCTCACTTCTTAGGCTTTATACTTTCTGTGCTAGAGTGACTGGCCACTAAAATAAACCTGACAGGGCTTTTTTTTTTTTCCCCCCGGGAAGTAATTTCACCTATTGCCTCGCAAACACCATTACTTAACACAGCCTGGAACCTTAATCTGTCTGTTTACTTTTTTGGCCAATATAGGCAGTAAAATAACCCCAACTTTTTAGTTTTTTTATTTAGGTATCAAGATTAATTCTGCTTTTTTTTTTTTTTTAAAGGTAAATTTACTTCCAAAATCCAAATAACCAAGTTACCTCCTGTTATGACAATAGGTGAACTGCACTGAATGTCTCTTTTCTTCCCAAACCTGGCTTTTTCTTTACTGGAAAATAACCCAGGTGTCTCCTGGCCCTTGATAAGAAAGCAAGCATTAAATCAACAGGTAGCAGTTAAGGTAAGTGGATCACTGATACCATTACTTTCATGTTGTTTTTAATGACGCTGACAGCCTTGACTTTCTGTGCTCTTGTCACCAGACCATAAACCAGCTGGGAGCCTGGAAAGCCACGAGTGATAAGAGGCCAGTACAAACACAGCAGCTGCCTGCAAGTTTTGACGGTGTCAGCTCTTGCAGTCATAGCTTATTGCTCAAAGAAGTAGGAAAAAGCTGGGCAAAAACTTTCTGACAGTGTTTTCGTGTCTGGAAATATCCTTTAGCCATAACCACAATGTCTGAAAATGCCAATTCTGAATAAATGTCTTATGAAAAGCAAGTGAAAATAAAGCATTGAGTTAACATCACTGTGGAAACGTAGGCTGGAACATTTCAATCTGACATTTTCAAATACTTTGAAATTACAACTGCAACATAAGGAAATTAAAGCTATAATTGAAAAAGTTGCACTTCAGATGATTTTGCTCAATCCAGGACAACAAATACTCCCAAATTTGATGTTACCAGAAACTCCAAAATTACTTTCTTCATTATGGTTTTGAATTTTTTAAAATTTGAAAATCCTGGGGAACAGCTCTAAAGCTGGTAGACAGTAACCTCTCTGAAAAAAACCCATAGGAATACATTTTTATTGCTTTTGATTAGTCTGCTTTCCCCTTGCATGCAGAGGGTTCTTATTTTCCATGCTTGAACAGTGCATTTAAATTGTAGGTTTTTTAAAAGAAAACTAAAAGGTAATTTTAGATGGAGACACAATATAAGAACAGGGGAATTTTTTTTTGCATTGTATTTACTTAGATTACTGAGCTAGTAAAAAGGGACACCCAAAGTAAAGGTACAGCATGACAACACATTAGAAGTATAGCACTTGCAAACTGTCTCTAAATTATCTCCTCCTCATGGAATTTGCCTTTGTTTTTCAGTGCCTGGAAAAAATATGAAATTCAATAACACAAATAAGTGGTAAAACATGATGAAATGGACTCTGAAAATATGAACCACGAAAACATGCATATTAATAAATTTGTGGCCTGTCAGACCAAGGGCTTCATAGCAAAGCACCCTCCACATAAACTACCTTAGTCAGGGAGGGTCACATCTGCTTTTACCCCCAGGATTTCAGCGCAGGTGCCTGCACTGATCCCAGCTGCAGCAGTATGGCTGGGGAATAAAATCAGCAGGTGGAAACAAAACTGGTATGTAATCATGTGCTGAAACTTGATGAACACATCTGTGTGTGACCAGGTCACTGATGGGGTGCAATTCCTGGTACAGAAAAGAGTTTAAAAATTCCAGCATTTCTATGTCATTTTTCATCCTGCCTCCTCCCCACTGCTCCTCTGAGTGGCCACCTGTGTTGAGTTACCACTTGGTAAGGAAGAGAGGCAAGATGAAATGCTGCACCTCTGGATGCACAGCATGTCTGGCTAGCTGGGGAACTGTGCACCCAGGGATGCCTCAACCTGCCTTTTCCCCCTTTTTTATCCTCCCAAGACAGCATAAATGGGGAAAACAAGCCGCCTCTGGTTCTCACCCATTGGCAGCTTTTCCCTCCAAGACCCTGATTTGGTGCTTTTCACTCATGGGAAGCAGGCAAGGAGGGAATCCAGCCTCTCAGGGCAGAAGGATGGGCCCAATGAAGACCCCAAATTACTGAAACATGCAAGGCTGTGTCACGCTGTTGCATCAACCTTACAAATGAACTGATTTTAAGCCTTCAGCTTGCCCCTTCTAGTGCTGCACTGCCATTTTCCTTGCACCGCGGCGCTGATGGCTGCTGCCCATCCCTGCTTTGCTGGTGACCGTGGGCAGGGAAAGTGCACTGGGCAATGGGACCCCAAGGCAGTGAGTTGGGGTTTATTTTTCAATGCCTTACAAGCTGTGCCATCTGCCCAGCACCCCAGGTGCCGGCTCCCAGTTTTTTTCATCCTATCAGGTCACGGCTATTTGAATTATATCCTCCATGTTATCTCTGATTCACATCAGCAGGGATAGGGAATGGATTCTGCCCGACAGTGGTTTGGTGGGTTACAAGAACCCCAGCAGTCCAAGGGTCCTCTGAAGGCTGCTGCTTCTGGCATCTGCCATGCCTGTGGCAGCTCAGTCCCTGAGCATTTCAATGCCAAGTTAAAAACCTCATTCATCACTTGACACTAAAATGGTACATTTACAAATATTCAAAATATTTCTGTGCGAGAGCCCACCTCCATAACTAAAACCTGGTTGAAGGGGGTTTATTCAAGCTTTAAAGGGAATTAAAGTGCTTACTTTTAGGCACAAAGCAAGCCTGGGAAAATTCAGGTGGCAGAACAAAAAACCCATGCAAACTTATGGTGACAAAATACAGGCTCTCTAGATTATCAGCCTGTACTCAAGTGGCTGCAGACAGCAAAAAATAAGCTGCTTGTGGATGCTTCAGCAAGTAAGTAAGTGCCCAGATCAAGTTTTTACTGTGAAATGACCATTTGAAAAACCTGCTGTCATATCTATTCCTATATCATACAAGGTAAAAGAATGTTAGAAAAAGAAGAAAAACTGCCAGGGTATTTCAACCTGTCTCCATACGGTTAGAAAGACAATTACCAAATAAAGGAGGTATTCGTCAAATCCTCACCGATGGTCTGATCCCTCTGCCTCTGCTGCACATTCACCGTGACATTTTGGTCCACAATTGATCAGTTTTGCCTTATTGCTTAAGCACAGTTTTCTTGTTGCGTGCTAACATGTTATTTTCTCCGTAATTTCCTCTGTGTGCCTCAGTCACGCTAAACCAAGCCGAAAGCAGACATTTACTGCCACCACAGAGTACAAATAGCATTTGTGGCCACACAGAGGTCTTAGCAAGGTGGCTGTTTAAGCGTGAGAAATGAATAAGGGTTTCTGGGGGCAAAGTCTTGCACAAAATCCTGCTGTGGTCTTCTTGAAGTTTTATCTCATGAGGCTGTGGTTGCCCACTCTGGGTCTCTGCAGGGGCTGCTGTGGGGCCCCCTCCTCTCTTCTCCCCATAACACCTGCATGCATGCTCCCAACCTGCTGGTCTGGGCAACCGGGCTTCAGCTTTGGGGTGACCTATATAGACAGGCATTGGTCAAAGCAATGTCAAAGGCAAGAGGTGGCCCTCCCTGTCCATCCATTGAGCTAAAACCTTTTCTTCTTTTGTACAAGTGCTCATCACCATAACTGCTACAGCTGCTTCCTCTGCACTTGACAAATGTGATCATCAGTATGTTTGTATTGATCTGTTCGCTAGTTTTGCTAGCAAAGCTCTCCTCTCCACATCCCTCCAGAGGCCTCACCTTTCCTTTTTTATCAAGTATTAGCCACAGATTTTAACCTTCAAGGCCCTGCTTGCCAAGCTTCTGTGAAGGCTGTATAAATACATATAGGCCATGACCTCTGCTGAAGTGAAAACACATCCTGGCATTCAGTTCAGATAGTTCCTAAGCAAAGGCTTCAAAGGTGGCTTTTGCAGCTAGGCTCTAAGGAGGAGGACGGAAACTTGCATTTCCACCCTCGCTGCTGGCACTTTCCATGAAGTCCCCACTTCTCCTTGCAACACCTGGGGAGACTTGGAAAGTTGGCCATCTAAAAACAAACAGCATGAAATGCCATGCTCTTTCTGGGAAGCTAGATACTTAACACTGTTAAGGATCTTTAGTCATGAATCCTCTTTTGGACTGAAGTCCCAGAGCTGGAAAAAAGGAGGCAGCAATGGACTTCACATACAGTAGCAGGTGATGGCAATGTGGAGAAAAGTAATAGGTGGCCCAGGTTCAAGGTCCACACTCTTCCTGATTTGAAGCAGGGATCTGAACCCCAATTTCTCTGGGAAGTATTCCAGTCACTAGGCCATTGGATAGCTTTTTGAGAAGGATAAAATGTCCATGGCAGTTGTTTCACTGCACATAAAAGAAATAATTACATACTAAGCTGTAAGCAAAGTTAAAAGGCTTTAGAGCTAGACATTTAATCCCCTCAGCTGGGATAGAGCAGTGAAAGTCTTTGTCATCCTAGCTAGAAGTGTACACCACTAAATTGTCTGCGTATTTTAGGATGTGTGTAATCTCCACCGCTCTCCCCCAAACAGACACTAATTTTTATGGCAACTTCTCAGTTCCACCACCATAATCATTTTCCCCCCGCTGCGGCACAAAGTTTAGATACAAAACCAAGTTGCTTCCATAATTAATTAATTAATTCATTAATTCAGGTAATACATTTTACCCTGTAAATTCAACATGAAAATGCTCTGCTCTTGCCAATGGCCAGCTAGCGTAATCTATCTGAGCATCATTTCAGCAGCCACCTCTGAAATAGCCAGCAGCTCCTTGGAAGCCAAGAAGGACCATTATGAAGATCTTAATGTTGTGTAGTGGTATTTCATTATTACAGTATGATTTAATAATTATGGTGAAGAGTGAAGCTTGGAAAGTTCAGAAAAATTGAGCTGTTTTGCTTATTTGAACTATTCCCATGGATTATGTCCATGCTCATAGGATTGGTTCTTCTCTGGTCTCAGCTATCTGTCTGATGTGCCCAGGGACATCGCCATGCTTTCCTTCTCAGACCAGCCTCTCTTAGGCATAGGGCAAAACCGCTGCCCTTGGCTTCTACAGCAAACAAGAGATCCCTGCCTGTCCCAGGTTAGATTTGGGCTCTGCCTCCAGCGACACTGACTGGAAGGACTGCTGCCTGGTGCCTTCAGAAACATGTAGAACCACCCTACAGCCATTTTAGCTAGACTGCTTGGTCAATGAAGACTGACAGGCTGGAGAACCCAACACACCTGCCCAGCCAAGGCAGGGGAGGGGGCAGCAGAGGGGTGGAATGTGCAGAGGTGGAAATTTTTTGGTGCTCACCAGCTGATATTCCCTTAGTGGCTGCCAGTACTGTCAATGCAAGTGTCATTTTGAGTCCCCCAACATTGCCCCGCCTGCTCCTAGACCAACCATAATCACAATTCCCTTTGCAAAAAATAAACTTTAATGAGCAGTTATGAGAGCACAGCAGTCCCAGTTAAAAGACAAGCCATTTGAGTGTTGCTGGTTTTGGCCAGGCAGATAATCATCCTGCAGACAGCGAGGCAGAGCTGGGCTCACACCACTCGTCTCATCTTCCTGACAGGGCCACCTCTGACCCTCTGCTCCCGAGCAGTGCAACATTACATATCCAGGCGTGCCACTTGTCATCTTGGTGTCAGCCACTTTGGCATCTCTTTCTAGCAATGTTAGCTTCTGGAGGGAAAGGATGGGGTGGGGGAAACATGCCTGTTTAGCTTCAGACGTGTCAGTCATTGCACACGAGCTGGAGTTTGCCAGCATGAATCATGTTCCCGTGTTCCTGGCAACAGTAATGCAAATAAACACCCCAAAAGCAGAGCTTAAAAATAGGAGCAATGTTCTAAGTGCATCTATCATGGGTTTGCTTGCCTCTTTTTCCCTTTTCTTGCTTTTTGATTTGAAAAACAAACAAACAAAAAACCCCTATACCTTTAAAATTTATGTTCTTTGAAGGCCTGAGACACAGCTAACCTTACCAGAATGAGTCTGTCTGCTGCAAGTCAGTGCCAGGCCTCGCCATTCATGAGCCGGCATTCATGGAGGCCTCACCATATTTTAGTTGCCTGTGCCCCCAGAGACCAAAGATGGGAGGTGATGAAACCCAGCTAGAAATTGGAAAAGGCAACAGAGCAAGTGTTTCATTTAACCACATTTCTAATATCTCAATGAAAAAGCTGTTTGTTTTGATAAGACCTAATATTTTTACTACACAAAAAATGAACAATAAAACTGTTCGGACAAGATCCAGTTCTTTATAAGATAAATTTCCCAGCCCATATCTTTGGTTGGTTCTCCTGCCATGGAAAGCAGTATGTATGTAAACAAAGCAGGTCGATAGGTTTGATCAAATCCTTTGTCCTTTATGGAAATAGGAATGATCTATGCAAAACTGCAGGCTCACAGTGGAGGGTATTTTTTGGCAGTCTGAGGCAGAAGGCTGTGCCACAGAGAAACCACTGTCTGTTTGAAGACTGAGGAAATATCAAGAAAAAAAAAAACACTAGTTGTTTTTCTCTCTGTGCGTAAATGTGTAAAAGAGCACCGTTTCTCCCAGCACCTGGGAACCGCTGGTGAATTTATCCTTGCCAGTCCAGCTGATATCCCGTTACATCAGAGGAAATCTTTTCAGGATCTCCTGGACTGGGCCCCATGCAACTGGAAAATATTACTTATGTTTTAATACATACTTATGGTTTTTTAGACAGCAAACTACCTTGCTCAAGCCTACAAAAGCAACTGTAGAAAACTTCCCAAGATGTGGTCTGGTACCAGACTCCATCCTCCTAATCCTTTTTGAAGCCCCCCAAATATCTGTCACAAGATAAACAACGTTTCCACTCACAATTTATAAATAATGTATTTTGAACTCCCAGGTACAAGGTCTACCTCTGCAAACAGAGGAGCCCAGCCCCCTTCCCTGCACGGTCACTTACTGCTCAGGGTTTTGGACAGGGTACTCTCTGGAATGGCCTTTCACCATGCTAGCATGTGACTAACAACATTTACCTGCCTGAGAAGCATGGCAACAGATTCAAGACAGGATTTATTAAGCATTTCAAGGTCCCTGGAGAATAGGAATTACAGACCTACATGCTGATACGGTATCAGGCAGAGCTTGCTTCTTTTTTTTTTTAGGATAACAAAACAAGTTGCTCAGTCTTATGGCAAAATTAAGAACTCAGCTGAAATGCTCAAATCATGAAATCCAACAGATTTCTCTGCTAACAGAAATCCCTTCATCAAAGGATTGTAAAAAGATGTATCGCTTTAACCAGTCTATGCAATAAGATAACTGTGATGGGCTATAAGATTAATTTCAGAATTTCTTCAGATTTGTGGGTTTAATTTGGAACTGGAAATGCTTTTGGATGTGTTTTTGCAGAAACACATGAATACAGGGGAGGAAAAGAAAATTTAGTGGGAGCTGCCAGTATCTGGCTGACAGCCCAGCACATGGGGTATGCTGGAACTGCTTCACAGTCTTGTGCAATAAGTTTGTTTTGGGTTAAAAGAGGGCAGAAAAGATAAACTCTTCTGAGACTGTGTTATGTGAGTCCATGGACAAGGGTTTGACTTTTGATGTACATATATTTGGCAGTCAGCGCTGGAGATTTGTTTACAGGGTGTCATTTGAGGTTTGCTCTGATATACCCTGCAGGATACCTGCTAGGGTTATTTTGCTTGGGGCTTGCTCTTTCCAGCTGCCTTTAACTTTCTTCAACTGCTCAGGAGAGATTTCCTAAGGGCAACTTATTCCTACATTACACCGGGCTTGAACATTTCTGGTGTTTGTCCCTCTACTGCTCCCTCTTAAACCTAGCCTGACAAAGCAGATAAACAGGAGGCTTAAATATGTCCTTAAGTATGCACATGCCAAAGAAAATACACACTAATTCACCAAAGGTGACACTGCCCTGCTCCTGGAGGGCCTGCAGACCCTCCTGAGGGGCTGTGAGCTTTCCTTTGCTGAAGGTCCCTTGATTGCTGCAGCATGTTCACCCTCGAGGAGAGATTATATGTTACTCTAGATATGCTTCAGATATGTAAAGCAGAAAGGTTTAATTTGTGTCAGGTAAAGGTTTAACTCCAGAATGTAACCTGATGGACAGGGCATTTGAAACCAGTCTCAGATCTGATTTCAGTTCTTCATCTGAATTGTTTAGTCCTTTGTCTCACTGAATTATTTTAAGATTTCCATCTACAGCTTGTTATTAAATCAGTGAGTTCAAAATCTGCTTGTTTTACACACTTGATGAACATTTCATATAAAGCCACATTTGCAGTTGTGTGGCATGTAAGAAATTGGTTGTTCTCACTTAGTGTGAGATTCCAGTAAAAGCAAGTCAGGCATACAACGTCCATCAAAAAATATCTTTGATTTCTGCTGGCTGCATTGGTGATATCAGCCTTAAGGGACTAGAGGGATCCTCTACCAACAAAGAGACTCTCAGAGCCACAAAACCTTTGTAAATAAAAGCTAAGCACTATTTGGTGATGACACAGTCTGTTCTTGCTTTAGCCCCAGCATAAGTACTGCACAGAAACGTCACTGATGCATGACAGTGATTCTGTGGCTTTCCCACCGGAGACAGCGTGGCCTTACCACATCAGTCACTACAAATTCCCTCAGGTTAAAAGTCTCATAATCTGATGTGGCCACGTGTGCTACACAGTCTTTCCTGTTACTTGTGACAAGAGATCACTGGCCATGGGGTGAGTAAGAAATGAAGGCAGAACGGGAACTACCGAACCCTGAGTTGCTGGAAAGACAAGCCATTTTCCTCTGCCCTCTCTTTTTCTCTGGCACGGCTGCTGTGAACCGTTTCATCAGGCAGTGCAGCTGGGCATGGGGCCTGCCCGGGTGGGAAACCCCTCCCTGGCAGGTTAGCACCTTGTGGCTGTCTCTCAGGTAAGACCGTGGACTCTTCGCAGCACATGACAGATGGGACAGGAAGCAGGAATGATGGCGATGGGGAGGAGGGAGACGCAGTTTGTGTCCAGAGCACATGGCAAGAACCACCTTGAGTGCCACTCAAGAAAACAAAACATGACCTTACAGCTAAAGCCTGTAGCACAATGCACAGGAAATTCAAGTGCTTCTGTGAGATAGTCTCAGATCTTGCATTCCCAGATCTCAAGTATCACCCTTCTTTTAACATAGCTTAAGAATATTCAAGAGCACATATACTAAATCATTTTCTACAAACTTGCATGTGCAGGTTTTTTTAAACAGATTTTTTTGGGTCTTCTGTTCAAGTGCACAAGTAATCATTTCTGACCAGCTCTTCTGACAATTTTAACAATTATTCACCTTTCTATAACCCTTTTCACTTGGGCAGGTCACCACTCGGTCCACAAGTGAAGGTGAAGACCACCTCTGTTCACCAGGAGGATGCTCAGCAGAGAAAACGTGCCTGAGCTGATCTCAGTTAACAGACACAGGTCTAAAATCTGAGCAGATCTTTATCTTATCTCTATAAAGCTTCCATATTCTCCCCAGCTACTGACTAAGTGAAAGATCATTTAGCCAATGGAAAAAGGGATTCGTTTATATTGATTGGCCTTTCCCTCCTGCTGTACACATTGTGTAACATCAGGGTACACTTATTCCACATCAGTAACTCTCAGCCCTGCCGCAATCTAAGTGCTCTCCCATTTAATTATTCAGGATGTCAGAACAGGCAACCAGCTTAAAAAGAAAACTCAGAATGATCTAAAAATAAATGAATGGGTTTTTTCTTATAAATAACCCCCAGGAACCTTGATGCTATTTTGATTCAGAAAGATCTAATTCTGGCAATACTAGCTCAGTTGTTTCACTAGACAAAGGCCTATAAAAGAAATCAGTGTCATCAACACATAGGCTAATGCTGATTTTTTTCTTTAGAAATCAGTCCTGCTTGCTGTAACTGAGGTTAAAAACAGAAGCGTGAACCACACGTTATTTCAATGTGTGAGAACAGAAGCAAAGGATGGGCTGGAACAATGAATGAGTTGCTTGCTTAAAAAAATAACAGGGGAAGGAGATCACTGTCTTCATCTCCTGGTCACATAATCCAGTGGTTGTTTTAAACAAATTAAAGCAGACTGCTTGCTTTCTTTGTGTTTGAGTAAAACAGAGTTTTCAGCCAGCAGATATTCAATTTTCCTGGCTAGTTTTTGGATGCTGGCCATGTGTGATTAGTGACCTATTTTCACTGCAGTGAGATCAGCTGTGTTTGTAGGACCCTGAATCAGCAAATTTGTCCTTATTTCTGGCTCTCCCTGCCAGAGTGCTGAGCCAGGCCCACTCTCTGATCTTACTGCCCTGCCATCTCTGTATAGATCTGTAGGAAACAGTGCTCGGTCATAAAGGAGCTGTGTTGGTACCTGCCAGGCCAGGACCATCAAGATCCATGGCATACAAGCTGCTGATGCTGCTGAACTTGAAATTTTCTTTACCTAATTAAAAGGGTCTAGGAATAAAAGAAACCTGTGCTGTTTGTGGGAATTATAATCCTTCCTGGATAATGATGTTAGAAAAAAAAAACAGAAGGGGCAGAAGCAGCAGCCAGAGAAGGATCCTGGGGCTTTAGCTTTAGACCTGAAGAAGTTCTGGTCACAAACACCTGTGACAGACCCTTGTTTGTGGAAAACATGCATCCTATCTCACAGTTTGACAGTACTGCATTAATATAAATTTCTAATGCAATTTTGAGGTCACCACCAAAGTCTTCTACTGCTGTCACCAAAGCCCAGTGTCTATGCAAGTTTGCTGGTGCTACTTGGACTGACCCACATGGGGCTGATCAAAGCCTCAGAGGAAAATTTAGGCTGGAAGAGACCCTGCAGAGGTTTTCAGGTCCAACTCCCCACTAAAAGCAGGGACAGCAGAGATTGGGTTGCTCAGGGACCTCTCAGTTGAGTTTTGTTGATTCAGGATTAAGTACCCCATGCCCAGGACCTGTTCTTCTGGGATAAAGACCATTTGGATTTTAATGTTTAAAGATGGATTTGAAAGAAACCATTATATGCAAAGGGTTGCAATGGAGACCAGAAATCTGACTGCAGTTCCTTTTCACTTAGCCCCATGGCTGCCGGTGCCAGCATCACCAGGCATTCAGCTACCAGGGAGGAGTTGGTGGAAACAGGCAGCAGTGAAAACCTGTTCCTGCTGAGCAGCCAAGATCAAGAGAAGAGAAGAAAATAAAGAACACAGATTTCCTTCCTAGCAACCAGGAAAAGGAAAGAGATCAGCAATGGCTCACATCCTGCCTTCATTTACCTTTTATCGTGTGGCTATTAGCAGAAAGAGATGCTTCACCAGGATTAGGTTACTGCTTCTCCTCTTCATTTAAACCCAGCGGACCACCTCCGGGATGAAGTGATGTAAGAAGGGCTGAATTTGGTCTTGTGGTCTCCAGTGAAAAGTATTGCTGTGCATCACCTGAAATGTCCTAGCAGTGCTCATAGAGACTGCATCATCACCAGCAGCATTGGGATTTTGCCCCACATGGCTGTGTGATGAGGGCCTCCCTGGTGATGGAGCCTCCATCCAGGCCTTTGAGGATAAAATAATTGACTCCATTAGCAGAGGTCAAAACCAGCTCTGGTGAGTGTTGTGTACCTGACTGCGGTTATTGGAATTCCATGGTGAGTAAAAACCACTGTCTTCTGTGAATTTCACCCAAAAATAGATATAGTTTTGTGACAATCATCTGTCTGACGTGATCTTGTTTTATTCTCCTCTGAAGTTCAGACTACTGTACTTGCCTGGTAATCTTTCTTCTCCACTGCCACCCCTGTGTGATTGAGACACCATTAAAATGCCAAAGATACAAGTGTGAAATGAAGTGGGCTGACATCTCTGCAGCACGGCTTCATGGACACCAGCAGCCCAGGGAATTGAGCTATCCTAGGGAAGCATCTAAGATTTTAAGTTCTAGCTGTGTCCCCCTAGTACCATAGACATGCTCTTTTTGCTTTCACAGTGAGTGACAAGTTGAAATGTCTGCCCTCGGGTGTGTAACAACAACATGGGACACTATGAAAAGCCAAGCTCCTTCTGAAACAACGGAATGATTTCATTAAGTTGAAATCTCCAAGGGCTCATTTAGGCAGACTCGGTAGTGAGAATGACAAAAGCCATTACGCAGGAGACGTGCTGTGGACAGTAAATACAGGCAGAGCTGGGCAGGCAGTGAACACAGCACAGGTTAAAGCATTCGTGATCTCCTGTGCCAGGTCACCCTCCTGCTGCCACAGACCTTGAGGAATGTCCTTGAGCCTCTGCATGCATTTTACAAATAGCTTTGCAGTGACTGATGTGCTCAGGCTTTCCTTCTGGATATAAAGCATCACTGCATTTTAGCCATTTCTTTGTTGTTTGCTGCCTCCAACAGGATTACTGGGAAATTTTCCTCCAATAGTGACAAAGGACCTGCAACAATAAGAACAGCTGCCTTTGATACAGAGGAGGGCAGAATGGTCCTGAGAAACATGCAAAAGGTTTGCAGAGAAGTCAAGAGAAGTCAGATAGAAATCAGCACAACTCCAGATTAAAAACTATCTCTCTTCATAGTCATTTAAGTTTTAACAAAACCACTGTTTAAAGGTTTATGAATAACAACAGTCCTGTTTAAAAGAAATATAAAAATCATTTGCTTTTCTGAAAATAAAACAAGACAATACTTTCATTCCTTCAAGGTCATTCTTGGAGGTTTTATTTCTGTGAAAGGGCAGAGGAAATAGGAGGAGATTGCTGTAGGCCATCTCTCAAGCCAGACCTTCAGGCACTAAGCCATCTCCATATTCTTACACACCTGCTAGCCCAGGATCTTTGAACCCCAAGTGCAAAGTCTAGGTCATAAGATTCACTAGGACTAATGAAACCTGAGCTTAAGTCCAAAGTTTCAAGAAAGGTCAACCAGATTGCTGGGTGCTAGAAAAATATGAGAGTGACTTGACTTGGAGGAGGGCAACTGCCAAACACAAGCTCAGATGTGAATGCATTAACAAACATGTGTGTGCTGGCACATGTGCACACACACACACACACACACACGTATTAAAGAGGGGGAAGAGAGGGGAAAATTCTGGGCATGGACATGGGATACCCATCATTTTCCTTGCGAGAGTCAAGGCAAAGAGATAAAATTAAAGGGGATTTCTCAGAAGTGGAATATGAGCACAAGTACAGAGTGGTCCTGGGATGGATGAGGCCAGCTGCAAGCCTCAGCCTGAACCACAGCCATCCCTACCTCCCAGCAGCACAGCTCCCTGGCCCAAGAGACCCATCAGTCACAGCAACGGTTTTCTTTCCAAAAAGGTGTTACATGAAGAAAAACAAAGTCAGCAAGGGAATCTGAAAGAACTTCTTCATTTCTGTATTTAACTCTGTTTTTTCCATTGTGTAAGCAAGCTTGAACCTGAGGAGACATACTGATCTCAATATTAAAGTGCCTGAGAGCTGTGTGTTTATACAAAGCTGTATTTAGATTAAAACTTTATAGCCTCTTAACATACACTAGTCTAAAAATAACATTAAGCACATGTTTTTATCACAGTTAAAGCTATTGCAACAAACTCCTTTCCATCCAACATCACACCCAGCTGCTTGCTGTTACGTTGCATAGTAACAATTTTCAGCGAAAACAAAACCCACTTTTGGTCAAATAAGATGGGGAATGAAGATCTGATTTAGCCCTGAAAGCTCTATTAAGTCCTTGAAGGAGGATAAAGAACTGATGCTGTGGCTTTTACCCTGCTGTGGGAGACACAGGAAAGAGGCAGATGTGAAGTAGAGACTGAGCCCAGTGCCCTGGTACCCAGCCAGAGAATGGGATAGGGTGGGATTCCTGGGGATCAGCAAACATTTTTTGGTCTCAGATGCAAGGGAAAGACACCGCAAGGCTGCACCCTGGTCCAGTCTGCTCCACTCAGCCAATGAAGTGAGGTAAAGACAACTTCAGCAAACGCCCTTCAGCCTGGCTGTGCTCTGGTCCATCTTGCTGGGAGCTGGGAACCAGCAAAGCAGCCCTTATTTCAGGCTACTGTGTTCCCGGGATATGCAGGAGAAGGACATTAGTGAAGAGCAGAAGGTAGAGGAGCAGGTTCTGCCTACGTGAGCACATCCTCACACAACTGAAACAGCATGAAATTACATTACTGCAATGGAGAATCGGTCCCCAGACACAAAAGCATCAAACCCTTGGAAATAGCATGTCTATGACCAGCCCTGGTGGCTGGCCTGTGTTTTCAGCATGGCCCAGCTCATGCACCTGAGTCTGGTCACCTCCAAACCTTCAAAGTCAGTTTTTCCCATATGGAAAAAGGGGTTGACTCAGAGGTCAGACACTCCAAAATACCTCCAGTGACATGAACTTCAACATTATTTGAAACTGAGCCAACACTTCTGTTAATAGGAGCAGAAAAACACTGTTCCTCACATCTTTCTCTTCAGCTTAGAGGTGACAGCATGCACATTTGGCACTTTGTCAGTCAAGCGATAAAAATAAGTTTATAAAGAAAATGCTGACACAAATGCTGGCAGCACTACTGGGCATCCCCATAACACGGGTGAAGATCATGAGCTGTTACTGCGATTGAACCCATGCTGGTGGAGGCAGTGCTGCTCATGCCCACATATGAGGCACATTAGTGCTATCTTTGTGCTACTCTCAGCTTTGGAAAGGCTGATGATGATATGTTTGATCTTAGATGATCCTGGAAACAGGTAGCTAAAGGCTTGTGAGAATGGAGGCTTAATTACACCTCATCGCTGCCAAGGCAAAACTCCTAACATTAAGTCAGAAGCGGTTTTCTGTGTTTCTGAACATTACTGGTGACACTCACAGTCCTCAAATAACTGTTTAGAAACCAGCAGGTGAAAGTCAAGTAGCATCCTCCTAGCTGGTGAAGAATTCTCTCTGCCTTCTATCAACACTGAGCTAAAATGCAATCATCAGGGCACACTTCCCGGCACCCACACTGGAGTGTTCCTGGGAGATGTCTTGATTTTCTTCATCTGCCTGCTGCAGAAGATTGGCTACCATAGTTACAATACATAAGTTTTGAAGGCAATAAATATTACTTAATCAGATACAGATGTAGCTGCTGTTCTATTCGGTTGGGTACCAGGCTGCTTTGTGTTCCTCCCTGTGTCAGTGCACTGAGGGAAGCACCAAGTTTGCCCCAGGAAAAACAAACCTCTACCCACAGGGAAGTGGTCACTGCGGCCTCTGCCCCACCATGGCATACAGGAGGCCTTCCAGAGGAAGAAACAGCCAAAGCAGCTGCACGCAGAGAATTTGCTTCACTCCTTCAGTCCAGAATTTCTCTATCCTTCCCACAGCACTTCTTCATCTCAGCTCCACTTTGTTCCCAGCCCTCCAACTTGCTCCTCTTTGTCTCCCTCAGTTTTCTTTCCTTATTGCACATCTCTCTGTCTACCCTTCACCTTACCAGTAAAAGCCAACGAAATAGCATAGCCTTTGCCACTGTCCCATGATCCACCTCACTTGCCTGTGGATCCCCACCCCTGCATACGGCTTGTTATTGCAAGGGCTAAAAGACAGGAACTGCCTGCTGCACCCTGCTTTTACAGCAGGGTGCATGCCCAGCTCTTCCAATTGTCATACACAGAACAGGCTTTTTACCAGTATTGGGGCTGGATTAGTGGCTGTGGAAACATCATTCAGGACAGTCAGCTCTTTTATTATTTTTTTACTTGCAGTCTGAGGAACTCCAGCCCGCCCATCAAAGGTCCAGTTTGTTACACAGCTTCCCACACTGCCCAAAGGCGGTCACCGATTCCTCAGCTGCGTGGGTGGAAGATGTGCTGGAAATTACACGCTCTCTTTGCAACTGATTTTGTTTTCCCTAAGGAAGAAGCTACAGATTTTTGTCATTTCTGTACACATGCAGAGAAGGCAAGACAATTCAATGAAGGGCCTCAAAACCACCCAGAAATAGGGCAGACCTTTTGTTTTCCCAAGGACCTGCACATTACTTTCTCTTCCCTCCCACTTCTGCCCCTGGTGCTGCAGAGCTGCAGAGGAGAGGTGGCCCTGGCCTCGTGGATGCTCTGATGTGGGTGGTTATAACAAAAAGCTGAGGGGGATCATGGACCACTCTGGGATGCCAGCGTGTTTCTCTCAGGAGGGAGAGCGGTTTTAGCTACGTGGTCCTGTGGTTCAGCCCTCAGCATGCACCACTTGCTGGGCCCCAGATACTCGGTAAGATGCATGTGGCTGCTTCTCATCCTGTCCAGACCAACACAGCAGGCAGGTGCCCTCACCTCTAACCATCACACGGCCTAAATGGCAAACCTCTCAGCAATGTAGGGCAGCCACAACAAGCCACAGAGAATCATAGAATCATAGAATGGTTGGGTTGGAAGGAACCTTAAGAGGTCATCGAGTCCAACCCCCCTGCAGTGAGCAGGGATGTCTTCAACTAGATCAGACTTCTCAGAGCCTTGTCCAACCTGACCTTGAATGTTTCCAGGGATGGGGCACCTACCACCTCTCTGGGCAACCTGTTCCAGTGTTTCACCACCCTCATTGTAAAAAATTTCTTATATCTAGTCTAAATCTGTCCTCCTTTAGTTTAAAGCCTTTATCCCTTGTCCTGTCACAACAGGCCTTGCTAAAGAGATTGTCCCCATCCTTCCCACAGTCCCCCTTTAAGTACTGAAAAGCCTCAATAAGGTTTCCCCGCAGCCTTCTCTTCTCCAGGCTGAACAACTCCAACTCTCTCAGCCTGTCCTCACAGGAGAGGTGCTTCAGCCCTCAGATCATTTTTGTGGCCCTCCTCTGGACCCACTCCAACAGTTTCATGTCCTTCTTGTTTTGAAGGGTCCAGAGCTGGACGCAGCACTGCAGGGGGGGTCTCACCAGAGCAGAAGGGCAGAGTCACCTCCCTCAACCTGCTGGCCACGCTGCTTTTGATGCAGCCCAGGATACAGTCGGCCTTCTGGGCTGTGAGTGCACGTTGTTGGCTCATGTCCAGCTTTTCATCCACCAGTACCCCTAGGTTTTTCTCCACAGGGCTGCTCCCAATCCCTTCACCCCCCAGCCTGTATTGATACCAGGGGTTGCCCCAAACCATGTGCAGGACCTTTCACTTGGCCTTGTTGAACCTCATGGGGTTCTCACAGGCCCACCTCTCCCACCTCTCCAGCTTGTCCAGGTCTCTTTGGATGGCATCCCATCCTTCTGGTGTGTCAACTGCACTGCTCAGCTTGGTGTCATCTGCAAACTTGCTGAGGGTGCACTCGATCCCACTGTCTATGTTATTGATAAAGATATTAAACAGTACTGGTCCCAGTATGGACCCTTGAGGGACACCAGTACTTCCTGTACCAGAGCTTCCTGTACCCTTTTCTTGGCAGCTTTCAAAGGATCTTTCAAAGAAGGAAGGGCTCTGTATTTGCTGTAACCTCCCAGCATTTTTTGCTTTCTACAAGGGGTGGAAGAGGTTGTCCCACTGAAGTCCAGGCTCTTCCCCTTTAGTCAAGCCAAGGCCAAAACATGAGGCAGAAGCCTGGGTATTAGCTCTCTCCCTGCTCTTTAAACATGACAAGTTTCTTCTGCATCTTGAACACGCTTCCAAAGCAAGGGAGAAATTTCTCCAGTGCTGTTTTTTCCCTGCTACAAAAGTTAACTAACATGGCTAGAGATGGAGATGTTGCCTGTCCCCTGTATTCCTAGGGCTCCCATGCTGGGGCTATAACAACATTTGAGAGGAACATGCCCAACCTCTTACGGCCCACAGCAGCACCAGTTCAGCAGGTGACCCCGAAGGACAGATCCACTGAGGATGCTCCTGGTTCATGCACCTTGGCCATGTCCAAACCACTCCCTAACCAAACTAGGGGCACCCCTGCAGGACATCTGAGGTGGGGCAATGTTCATCTCCCACAGTGGGGAGGAACCTGGCAAGATCCCTTCACCCCAACCAGGACACACCTCCTCCTTCCACCACTCACAGGGAGGAGGCTACGTACCCTGCAGAGAGGGTGAGCCTTCACCCACACCATATTCTACTGCAAAGCCAGGGAGGCAACATGGACCAGATCCCCAAACTAGGATCTGTCCATGCTGCTGGATTCCTTAGGGCCCCTGTGTACCCTTAGCTTCCAGCCTGTTCCTGACAAGAAGGTGAGAACCTGCCTCCGCAGCCTCAAAGATGACAGCGAAGAGAACATGAGCGTCCATTTGGTGTATCCCCCAATGCCAGGGCTGCTGCCATGCCCTTCCTCCACCCTCTTTTCTTGTCGCCCTTCAGATCCTTCAAGTCTCATGCACAAGGCTTCTTTCTCACCCCACATTTGCCTGTAGCATGGACCGTCTCACATATCTGTAGGGCAGTGCCATACTGTCTCCTTAGAGCCGCAACCCAGTATCTCATGCACCACTGCCCAGTCCCACCCACGATTCACCAGCTTGCTGAACCAGGCATACGGGGGCCCAAAATTGGTAAGAAGCTGTTGGACTTGGAAAGCAGATGATTTTCTACCACTGAAAACACCCTTGTTCAGCAGTGCCCATAGGGCCAGCTGTCGTATGACCTGGGAGACCTGTGGGGTGTTAGAAGGTTCCCAGCCTGTATTAGCTTGCCGTCTGCAGGATGGGCACCTCCCTGCTGAGAGCCTGAGCTATGTCCATCAGTTCATTTCGCACCAGCCACAAACAGCCCCTCTGAGAGCCCAGATCTGCAGTCACTTGACCTGGTTTCTAACCAGTGGTCTGCATTTGAAACACTTGGTAGATTTTATTTCCTATGGAAACAACAACAGTTTGATTTTGTAAGATGGTACATACCAGTGCAATATTGTACCTACCCCTTCTAATTAAGAGACATTTTCAGAGAGGGAGTGAAGCAAATTAGAACAGTAATTAACTGAGAAACAACTTGACTTTTTCTCTCAATTCCCTACGCACCCGGCTGAAATTGTATTCTGGCTTCCTACAAAATTACATGCACCACATCAAAAGTAAACACTTAATCTAATATTCTAATTGTGTTTTTAGATAAACATCATGGTTATAAATAATTTTAATGAGTATATAAAAAAGAAGCAAATACCACATTAACTTTTCATTACCTTTTTAACATCCCTCGTGGATAATGCAATTCATTTATGGGTATAACAGCCCCCTCTACTATATGCTGTAGATACACAGAGGGATGAAATAGTATAGCTTTGGGGGTGGTTAAGGTGTTTTAGCATAAGAAATGACTATGACTTGTTGATGAACTGCTTGTAAAAATAAAGGTTATGTATTTTAACAAAGATGACTGTGATGGAAACATGGATAATTTGATCCATTAATTAAAAAGAAGAGTTTTCTTAATTGCTGCCCGCACACAGAAAAAGTTCTTAATCAAAGGAAAAGCAAACAGGAGAAAACTCTGAAGGAAGTCAACTTTTCTTGACAAGCTGTTAATCTAAAGACTCTCCTGGTCCAGTCACATAATCAAATACATCCAAAGCATCACAGTTAAGGCAAACTATGCATCCCAACGGGTGGCAACTTCTTAGGCAACAGTAATTCAACTGCCTTCAGAAGTGTAGCCATATACTTCAGTAAAGAACAGAAACATCTGGGGAAAAATCGTGCTGTTCTGTAACTCAGCAGAATTTCAACACTGACTTCAAATGTGGTCAGGCTTTGGGTGGTGTTTCCAGTCCTCTCTTTTAGGGAAAAGTCCCTCTTCGGAGCATTTGGTTGATAGCAATAGCTCAAAAACAGAAAACTTCAGTTATCTGAGCAAAAGCAGTATGAAGCTTCTGTTTCTTTGAAACGAGGTAAGCAAATATCCCACGAAGCCTTCCAACAACAGTACATCTATTGTTTCTGATCTTACATAATTTCTTTGCATCTCACTGTAAAATTTATGTTGTAATATTTGTACAGGCAATAGGATTTCACACAGAGCTTTGCGGTAGCTGAATCAAATAATGGCAATGGTGAAGAAAATAAACTCTTTCACTGTATCCTAATTTATTACGCCTGACTGAAATGGTTTAGAGCCATCTCTGAGCCACGCAGCCAGTAATTCTCTGCTTCACGGACAAGACATATTTTCCTAGACGTAAACTGAATTATTTATATAATGTGTAGAGCATATGAACCATCCATTACCTGATGCTTCTGAACAATAGGATGGAAATCAGCCAACATTAATTGATCATCCAACTGTCCAGTTACTCTGTGTGGGCAATTTATGTCAGATGCTATATAATCACACTTTGAAACATTTTCCAGAAATAAATCTTCCCTATAGAGGGAGGTGGTTGTCTTTGGAAAAACTATTTATGCAGAGTGATTTGGCAGCTACAGCACTTGGGTAGGATGTGAGCCAAGCTCTCGTCCCCACCGAACAGCAGGGCTGGTGTTCACGTACAAACACACCTGACGGAAGGGCTGAGTTAATGGGGCATTGCGTGATTTTTCTAAGAGGTTTCTGGGAGGTGTCAGCTGCAGTTTGGCCTGGCTCAGAGGAATCAGTTATTAAAATTACAGCTAGTTTCCAAACCAGCAGTTTAAAAACCACCTTCGACGGGCTTCCCCACTGCCGCTGCAGCTCCTGGCTGAGCAGGGCTCGGCAGGTGGGTTGGCTTGCTGAGCTGCTCCCCAGACCTGGTGGTCACCAGCCAAGCAGGAGCTTGCACGGCTGAACCAGACACCCGGGAGAGGAACAACTCCTGCTCCAGGGCAGAGCTAGCTTGGCACAAAGCCTGGGCCAGACAAAATAGCAAGGGCAGAGCACCCCTGTGCACCAGCACAGCCGGGCCCCAAACCTTACGTTGAGCCACACTGGCTGGTCCACAGGGATGTCTCGTGTGAACGTCATGAGGGCTTCCAGGCAAAATCAGCTCCAGCAGCATCAAAGCATTACCTTCCTATCCTGTGCCAGCACGGGCTATTTCATCGCATGCAAGCATAGTGATTAATCAATTAATCAAATAAGAAGTTATTTTGGCCAATGAAAATGTTGAAAAACTATTTTTTCTTCCTCTGATTAGGCCACCAGTTCTGAGAAACTTTCTGCTGTATCAATTTTCTTGTCTCCTTTCAACTATGTGCCCCACATGGATTTTTGGGAAAGCTTTCATTCCTATATCTCAAATTTCTACTCCACCAAAGCAAATATATTTACATCAAAGACAACCTGCCTCTTAAGTTTGCAGACTTCATCTCATTTTTTTTTTCATCTCACAAGAATTCTTCCTTTGGAAAAGTCAGCCTTGGAGCATTCTTCAAGCTACAAGGTGATTAAATTCTCTGCACAATGCAAACTGGGCCAACAGATCAACACTGTATGTTTTAATGGACACTTAACAGCACGTCCACAAAAGGTTTCTGTTTTGTCTGCTAGGATATTACACATATTTTTTTACTGCATATGGAAGAATGCGGAAAAACCTAATTTGTTACAACTGCAGTGTAAATCTTCAGGTGGCCTCAGCAGGAGTGCCTGTGGGGCATACAGAAACTCTACAATACATGAAAAATGATTGCCTTTCTTCATCTTTTTCTTGTTGCTCCACGAGAACCTGATAACAGGTCACCTTGATAGGCTGAACAATTCACGGCTGTCTTTGCAATGACAAACTCATCCTTCCACACGTGCTGCTAATCCCAGTTTCCCCAGCAGAGCCAGCCCAAAGGATCCCAATGTGAACCTTTTGGGATGCTCCATTGCCACCTGCAAAGGCAGGGCCAGCTGGCGTGCATGGGCTCTGCTGCTTTGGGAGGGATTCTTTCATTACTGATGTCTCCCACATTTGCTCTGTCCCTTCCTTCCATTTGCAAATCAGCTGTCTTTTCTCCTTTTCTTTTCTTTTCTTTTCTTTTCTTTTCTTTTCTTTTCTTTTCTTTTCTTTTCTTTTCTTTTCTTTTCTTTTCTTTTCTTTTCTTTTCTTTTCTTTTCTTTTCTTTTCTTTTCTTTTCTTTTCTTTTCTTTTCTTTTCTTTTCTTTTCTTTTCTTTTTTCTTTTTTCTTTTCTTTTTTCTTCTCTTCTCTTCTCTTTCTCTTCTCCTTCTCTCTTCTCTTTTCTATTCTTTTCTTTTATTTTCCTCCTGCCTCCCTCTTTTCCTCGTTTTTTTCAAGTCTTTCTGTGATTAATTTTTTCCTTTCTTTCTTCATCTGATCTTCCATTCTGTTCACTTCTTCCTTTATCCTCCTAAAAATCACTCCCTCCACACACTACTGATGACCAGGGGAGGAGCTGGTGGTGGCAGGACCATCTTGTGCCTCCAAGACCCCTCCTCCACTTCTTTCATATAAAGGTCATTTAAATCCTAAATTTAAATTTAAATGACGATTATGGAGATTATGGGTAAAATCTGACAGTATCCCTTTTCCCTGTACCTTAACTTAGACAGAGGCTTCAACTTAGTAGGGGTTTTGCTAAAATGCAGGAAGACCTTTATCTTTTCTGGACTTACCAGTAGAAAAGACAAGACTGCACTACACAGAATTACAGTCCCTCAGCTCCAATACACAAAAGCTTGAATATGGTTGTTCATAAGAATTGCCACTCAAACCAGTGCCTGGGGTCTGGAGAGGTCTGCAGTGAACATGAGATCAGAACTGTCATGCAGACGTGCCTGAATACTTGAGCTCCTTCTTCCCTTTGGCATGACATATATTGCTCAGATTTCCATATAAATTTACCATGCATGGAGCTCACCCTGGTGGCAGGCAATATTCTGGAGTTAATTCACTTCCTCTCCTCCTACCAGCTCCAAGGCAAACTGTTTGTCAAGTCTTCCAGTGATACTCAAAAGCAGGTGAAATACATACAGTTGGTGACCCATTACTTTTTAACAGAATGGATCAGACTCTGGTCTGAATCCTAATGGCAAATCATCTATTCAGTTGGTATTTCACTCTCTACTGAAATATAAGTTGAGGCTTATGTAGGAGTGATGGAGACCAAGGAGAGCCACCAGCTGAATCCTCTCAGTGTGCAGGAACAAGAACTGCAGCCAGTTTCCCACCAAGCAAACCTGACCAGCAGTGTCCCTGGGTCATGCAAGTCCTTAGCAAAAAAGAGGTGAAGACTCGGCTCTCCTCTGGGTGCAGGGAAGCCCCAGCACAAGCCCAGATTTTCAGCCAGCCTCAACAATCTGCAGGCCATGTTCAAAACATGCTCTCACCAGCCCCTGCTCTGAGAGGATACAGTGAAGAGCTGGTTAAATCACTTCTATGTGGGGAAATCCTGCCCTGTTTCCAAAACAGCTATTGAATATGTGGTGGTCTGGACATCTCTGTGGTCTTCTGAGTGATTTGATCCTGTGCTGAGAGGGCACAGAGGGTTCAGCTGAAAGCCAGGTCCTGTCTATACCCAAAAGCAGATTCTGCACTTGAATTGCCCTGCAGACATGGTGAGACCCTTTGGTCTCAGTGAGGAGGTGGGATGCGGGCATCCCCCTGCCATGGATCCATTCTGGGCGCAAAAGGCAAATCATGTACCAGAAGACCAGCACTGGCACTGTGCATCCTCCTCCCGGCAGGGGCACAGGCTCAAATCCAGAAGGCTCTCAGAGAAGAAACCAGAGTGTATATTCACCACAGCACTAATGAGAAAGGGGAGGAAGGGTTAGGTCTTAATCCTTCTGCTTAGACTTGTCTTGTGATGTCTTTTCACATGGTCCCAGGAACCTACAGAAAGTTACAGAAATTGGATGCCTAACTATATAACCCATATTTGATGCAAGATTCTTTCTAAATTATTTTTTTTTCACACTTCTTTCTACAGCAGAGAAATTCTCGTACTTTAACAGGGTCTCCTTACCTTTGCAGGAAAGCCCAGCCATCTAACTAGCCCTAACTAATATAGGGCCATTACAAAACAGGAGAATAACTACTTGACTGCTTATCTCAATGATAATTTACTCTCTAACTAAAGAGGCATAGAGCTGCAAGATAGGATTTTATTTACAGTTCATGCCTGACCTTTTAAATGTCTGGTAAAATCGTGTTATGGAACTGTTTGAAAATTTATTGTCCCCATTTAGCAATGCTGACATTTTGTGATTATTGGCTCAGGAAAATCTACTGGCACTGTCAGGCAGAGAAAGTTCAGAAATTCCTTCCAGGGAACAACGAAACCCTGATTTTTAGACTACTGAACACTAACAGATCCTTTTTATTGCATATTTTTAATATCCACAAAAAAAAAACAAAAAAGAAAAACAAGCTGCAAAGCAAAGCTGAAAAAAGAAAGGAGAAAAATACCCTTGATTAAATGCAAATCAGAACAGGGCTTTACTCCCAGCTGGCTGAAGTCAATGGTAAAAAGCATCATTACTTCAAAGCAAGGATGATCAGGTCCAGGGACACTCTGAGACCAGTTCTGTGCCAGTTGGGGCTGGCAGCAGGTGGAAAATAGCTCAGAGCGGTCCAGCTGGCAGCAGAGCAGCCATGCGTGAGCCCCAGGCACACGGAGGGGGTGCAGGCAAGAAGCCTCAGCAATTAGCGCTTGTGAAACTTTCCAAGTGCTCAGGCCACACAAGTGGCCCGCAAACGCACATGAAGAGGCGAGGATGGCCCCATCGGGGATCTTTAAATTGCCTGTGGCAAATTATGCTTTTTGTACATGGCCCAAGGAGGTGCTCCACAGTGGGGACCTAGCACATGGCATTGATGAGGTTGGGCCACTGTATGAATGAAACCTCTACAAAATTGTCAGTAGGTAGCGGCTTGACATGCTGCTCAGGCTGGTGTTGAGAAAAGCTTAGCCAAGATACCTCAACTGTTTTCACAAACAGCATCAAACCATTGTTGCAGAATGACCACTCGCAGTCTTTGTTAGAAGGTGTCATTTTTTACCTGGCCTCTCATTTCTCAATTTTGGCCTTCCTTTTCCAAACGTTACCAACCTTCCTTTGCAAAATTTTCCCCCTCAATTTTTTCCCCCAAAGCTAAAAAAAAGTAGCATTCTTTTTGTAGAAACCAGTAATTTTTTGTACACCAGTAAAAAACTAGCTGCTCTGTCAAAGTGCTCTTAAAATTCAGAGTGATATTGATTCATAAAACCCTTTCCATTGACAAGATGAGGCAGCAGACCTCAGCTCTTGAAATGCATGTGTTCATGACGCATCAGCATTTCTGAAGGAATTAGCTATGCAGGCTTGCAGCTGCTATGGGCAAATACATAGTTAGCTAGCCAGTTTACTGCTGGAGTACGTGGGTTTTCCAATACACTTAGCTTGCTATAAAATCTTTAATGAAACCAGATAAAAATTCTTTCAGAATTGCAGCTACAGAGAGAAACAAGAAATAAAAGATTTACAGCCTTTCAAGGATCCCATTTTCAGACCCGGTTTGCTATCACAGTTGCAAGCAAAACCACAGAGCACAGCAGAGATCATGGCAAGTGTGTGACATGAAATACGTTAAACTCTATGAGTGGAAATGCTGAAAATTATGCTTTACATTGGTATGACAGTTCTTAAACACTGTTATTTAGAGCTAGCCAAGCACTGCAGTGATTTCATTGTAGTATAATGGTCTTTACAACTATTCTTCTAAATGTAGTGACTGATCTAATAGAATGATTTTGTGAAGTGTGTCAAGTCATCGGAGGCCCAATGGCCTCGACTCAGCTGTGCATCCAGCCCATTTACAAAATGCTGCGTTTTAAGTTGCATCTTTCTTTCTTCAGGTTTTGATGAACTGTGAATGACTCTTTAGTTACTTCTAATTTAATGTTGCTACTTGGAATAAGACACTGAGTCTCTTTTCTGAGAAGGCTGCATTTGAATGCTGCGATTTTGGCATTTTAATGACATTTTAATACCCCTCATTATCACTCCAGAGCTCGTATGACTTAATAGAATTATTTCAGCTTTTCAACAGACAAACATTCCTTGACAGTCAAAAATCATGCAGATAGAGCATATGAGCATCTCCTTACAATATACTCTGTGGTAAAATCCGTGTAGAGTCTCAGCTGATTCTTTGTCTGGTCCAGGTCTGAGTCCAATTAGAATATTACTTGAGCGGTGATGGAATTAGATGTTAACACACCTCTGAGCACACCAGGCCTGGAATTGCCACAGAGATTTCTGTTCTCCCTGAGTGGGGAGGGCAGCTGGCACGTCAGCGTGACTCTGGTGGCACTGCAGCACTTCAGCAAGCAACCAAAATATGCTAAAGAGCCACTCTTAGGTTCAATATGTACTAAATAACCCAAAGACTGACTTCTCACAGTATTGCTGAAATGAAATGTCTAGTTTAATGTGGCTGCAGTCAACCAACACTTTTCATTTCTTCGCATGTGTTGGTTTTCATTTGGGTCCCTGTTACCAGTCACTGGAGAGATGCTTTGCAGAAGGCAGGTTTGGGACAATGGTTTTGGCTGCACCAGTCTTAGAGTTGCTCTCTGTCACCTCTGAGATAGGCACAATCACTTTTATCCATCTGCTAATGGGATATGCTGCTGCCTCATGCTAGCTCAACTTTTTGAAAGCAACGAAATACTGACTAGACTACAAAAGCAAATTTAAATTCATTTAAATTGCCTTTACTACCATATAACCACCTCAACAGAAAGTTCACTGGCAAAGGCTGTGAGGTAGAAGCAACCACAACCCCAGCTTTGCAGTCGATGGCTCAAAGCAGTTGCCCATGTACGACCAGGAAGGGGTGCGGGGGGTGCCCCGAGGTGTCCCAGCTAGCACCAGTGGGCTGGCAGATGTGCCACAGGGTCAGCAGGAGGCCCAAGAGGCTCTGAGGTAGCCTAAGGCAACCCATCCTTTCCTGCTCCCGTAGGTCCGGCATCACATTCTCCAGCCCTGCGTGGGTGGCTCCGGTGACAGTCACACTCTGATCCCTCTTGACTACAACAGGACCTGAAGATCAGGCTCTGATGAAGTGCACTGCAGGGATGTTTCCACACCACATAAACATCTAGAGTCATTAGCATTGTTTCTGCCTTCCTTCCCCCGACCCGGTGAGGTACTGCAAGGGCTATTACCTGAGACCACTGAGCAGGTTTTATTTGCCTATAGAAAATAAAAAGGCAAAGGCTGCGCTGTATGTAACAGCCATGGCGTGATTGAATTAAAATGCAACAGCAGCTAAATAATTATCACTTTACTCCATTAGTCCACATTCATAAAGCAGAGTTATCAGCACTCAGTGACTTCCAACAATTATTTTAAATGTTTTTTAAATGTGGTAATGGGGAAAATTTATGGAGTGTTTCTAAAGCTGCTTGCTTCTGAAGGACTTATTCATCAACTGTTCATTTATCCCTGTATTAACATTTGCAAGTCAGCTTTTAAGGAAATTTTGCATATTTCCACTCATAATAAACAGCATTTTAAAATATGAACTGCTAATGACTAAATGTTGTTTAGAAAGGAGGAACATTTTGGGTAGTCATTCAAGAAAAATGCCTGTGTCAAAACGGAGAGTGCGCTCTCTTTTTCAGGGAAAATGGAAAAAAAAGATTTGATTTTTTAATGCTAGGGATGGATTCAAATGCCAAGTGACCTTGGGCAAGCAGACTCCTATCCATTTGGTTATTCTCAAAACACCAGAATGATGAGAGTTGCTGACCCGTAAGAACTATATTGTGTTATTGCTCCTTTTAAAAATGTCCCTTCCACCAGTCTGTTACATGTTAAGAGCATCACAGTAATAACCAGCCTGCAAGAGACAGGCAGGTTCTCCAGCTCCACGCGTGAGCATGGGAAATTAAGTAGAGGTCAATGGGAGAGTAAGGTCCGAGGCTGCCTGCAATGCATTACTTACTCTTGCTGCTCCCCAGGCAAGAAAAGTTGGTGACAGCATTACCGCTCCTCTCTGCTGACTGCCGTATTAGGGGCAGGTGCCAACTGTTCAGGAAGCACTTTGGAGTACGCTCAATGCCTGAGTATCTGAAAGTGCACGGACTGCGTTATTTTCTTATTCTCCCTGGTGAATATTCCTAATGAACCAGTAAACAGCTCGGAAATGCCCATAAATGAGAATGCATTAGAATAACAGCAGTTTAGCAGCAGCACAGGTGCATAGAAGACTCATCCCCAGCCACGTGGGGAGGGTGGAAGAACAAACGCTGCAGTACTAAATTTTAAGTCAATTCTAAGATATTTTCTTGACCTTTTTTTTCTTCAAAAAGGCCAAAAGGAGGTGATAACTTGCAATTATGGATACCTTGCAAATAGGTACTGTAAGAGAGCTGAAAATGAACGCACAGAAACTTTCACAGGTCCAGGTGACAAGGCCCATATTCTCCAGAGCAGCTTCATACTCCTTTAAAATGATCGTAAGATAAAGTAATTAAAGATATTTTTGTTGTGTGTTCTATAAAGTCCCAAGTCAAAGAACTGGCATAAAACTGTGTGCTTTAAAGAGGCAACTTCAGAGAAATTCACACACTACATAGCACCAAAATACTCCTGGGGATGGAGGGTTAGAGGGGAAGCCTACACTGGTGCCTTCTGGTACCCCTTATAAGCCACAGCTTCAGTCCTGCTCTTCCTTCCTGATGCAAGAAGCACATAACGGTAACCTGTAGTCCAAAACAGCGACTGTCAAATAGCTCTACTGCTGCCAAAACCCAGCATCCCATTAACTGGGAGGGTCACAGGAAAGCTTGCAGAAGGATCACAGACAGCTTGCTCCCATAGCAAACAGCTAACAGCCCTGCAGAAAGGAAAGCGTTTCAGGGCAGGTGACAGAGAAGGCCTTTCCTTTAATTTGAAACCTTCCCAATAGAATGAACAATAAATACTTACTGCTCCCTCATCCCTCTCTCACAGTAAAAAACATCACAGGGCAGTTCTTATTGCCTTGGCACTAACCTGATGCTACTTGTGCCAGACAGAGCTAATGATGCTTTCTGATGATTCTGGGCATGAGAAAAGCACAGTTACTCAAAGAACAAGGGAAAAAATAAATCACAGGACTCAAAAAAATTCAGTGTGATTCTTGTAGATATTAAGCAGCTAATATTAAGCAAAATGCTGTATGTACACAGAGGCACTGAGAAGTTGTAAACAGGCAGAGCTGAAATTCCAGCTTCACAGTCAAGCAATTCACAAGGTCCACTCGTTCTGCACTGCTCACCACTAAAATTTCTGCTTTTTTCTTAATGAAAAGTATGAACAGGCTTTTTTTTTTTTCCTTCACTCATCTATACGCTACGCTCCCTTTAATTAATCAGTGCACTGAATGGGGAATGCTTGCACTTTGATGAGTACAAATATCAACAAAAAGTGTATTCATCAATTAGACACAAAAATATTTCTCGGTAGTATATTTTGACGCGTTAAGGTTTGAGAGGACAATTCTGAATCATGAGGGCACAAGGTTCATTCTGTTACTTTCCTCTTCCTTTTCTCTGACAGAGAGAACTGGGCTGGAGTTAGGGATTAAGGGTAGATGCTCTTTCCAGAGCTTGAGCCCTACCCCACTGCTGAAGGACTCAGACATGTCTCACCTTTAAGGGCCTTCATCTGGTATTTGTTATCTTTCATCAAGCTGTCCTTGAGCAGGTAGAGGGAAGCAATAGCCACTCTTCCTTCTTGAACAGGGACGTACAAACATTTTAAGCATCTACGGTATTTCATTTGAGCAGCAAAGCTACAATGATTGATTTAATTGTCTTTTGGGGGGTTTTTTTCTCCTTTGGTATTTTCATTTCACTCAAAACATTCCAAGAGACTATTTTAAGTGATAGATGAATTTGTCGCCTCATTTCTGCACTGAGTGAATAAGGAGATATTGGTTTAGCAACTTCAAGTCTTGCCTGCTCAGATTTTCTGGCTCAAATGCTGGTTTTATTCTATAAGCTAACAAACCTCTAGCTAGTTTGGCATACACTGCAATATTGCATTACTGTAAGGTCAATGGAAATCATTCAACTACTTTTCATAAAATATGGATTTGCACTTTTGAAAAAACCACTTTCATATGAAGCACACTGCAACTGTCTACAAACACAGTAATATACCCAAATGAGATTTTCTTCATTCATGCTAGAATTGGATCTCTCCTCTCTATATACGTAATGCACCAAAGCTATTGATAAAAATCTCAAAATAAAACATCCAGGAGAAATTTTTACTCAGCTACTCTGAAGGTCTGGATTCCAACATGGAGTATTGCTTGTGCACTACTACTGTTATTTATACCACAGTAGAAAACTTCAGTTATACTCAGCCATCCTGTTATGACTGCTGCAGTACAGAATCCCTATGGCTTTGTCTACGCTTGAATAAACATTACCAGTAGCTGTTGACTTGATGCAACACCTCAAGAAGCTGTTAATTGTAGGCCATGTTCAGCATCTGTTCAGATACAGCAGTTTGGTCCAAGTCCCACTGAAAGCATTTTTGTCACCGTTTTTCAGCAGAGATAAAAGCTGTATTCTCTGGTGATATTTTTCATAGTATCAGAGCTTCATTCTTTCTGCAAAATGCACATCTAAAAATTGATTGCTCCATTATGAAGGATTGGAGAAGTAATGCACAGTAATAAATCACTTATCCCGTTCACAGGGTAGAAATAATTGTAACAGGCTTAAACCCAGCTAGAGGAACATGACTAACTCCTGTGTAGCTGAAAATTTAGGGGTGAGATGTTTAGAAGAGTGACTGTTGCAAAAACTTGTCCTATTTTATGGTGGAAAGCGATCTGGATTTGGAGCAGCCTACGCTTTTCTTTATCTGACTATTGTCAGCCCCACATGCAAGCAACACTGTGCAATGCCAAAGTGGTCTCTCTGCCCGGCTGGTAAGGAGAAAATTAGGAGTATTATTTCAAATAAAATGCGATGGAGTCCCCAAAGCTAATCCAGTGCGGAAGGAACATCCTCTGGCCAAACATAGGCACAAACAACAGTGTTGGAAAAGATGCAACAGCTGGCTTCTGCAAAGAGCCAGCGACTACTGCAATATTCGAGAAATATTCACGTTAGCCTCTATGCTAGCTATTACTTAAAATACAATTAATGGAATTTTGTTGGGTAGTAATGCAGCTGGTGGCTGTAAGGAGCACAGCCAAAGTGTGGAAAGCCCTCCCCACACACACGTTCTGCCTCAGGAGCCAGGCGTGCCTCAGCCAGCATCCTCAAGGATGCACGCTTGGTACTGCTTCGCTGGTACGGACACACCAGCAGCATGCAACACCTCTGAGCATGACAGCAGGAAAGAAAAAATATGAAGCTGCAGCATAATGCTATATTTACATCTAACAGGAAGAGAGACACTCAGGGTGACAGTCTACACCTTGAAGATTTATTTGCACTTGGTATAAATAAGCACCTGGGGAAAAAAAAAAAAGCCCTGATAGCGAATGTTGGACTATCCTCAAAAGTTAGAGCTGAGTAGCTTTTAGTGATGGCCACAGCAAAAGGTAAATACCAATAATGTTTTTATGTCCTATCTTTTTATAACTATTTCCAATTTTGTGATCAAATCTTAATCCTTGATGACATTTTCCCACAATTCTAAAGCTTTCTGTTCATAAGCATCATGTGTAAGCACATAGCTAGGCACTGGATTTGCCATTAGCTGCTCTGCCAGACTCCTGGAGCACAGGTTAAGCACTCATTGCAGGGATTTTGAGAGCAGGGCCCATGCTTTCTACCAGCTTGCAGGCATGAGCTGAAGGGCTGCTAGCGATACATCCCATCCCAGAGATGATGTTCTGTAGATACGAGTCTGTATCTTACTCTGTTATCTATCTATTAGTCTTATCTCTGATTAGACCTGTTCTGCTTTCCAGAGTACTGAATACTCACAAGATGGGAGAGATCACCGCTTGTGTTGGGGTGTTCAGAGACAAAGGTTCAAGTCCCAGCTCCACAGTATAGCTGGTATTTAGTATCTTAATAAAAGCATTTAAACAAAGCAGAACAGCTCTAATAAGGCACCTTGAGGGAGACTCACCTCAGACTAACCTACAGGCTCATGCTTAAGCCACTGAAACTTAATTTCCTGGTCTGAGTCAAGCCAAGAACAAAACGAGACTTGAGCTCTACAAGATGAAGGCGATGTTCTCACTACTGGCTGCAATCTCTTTTTTGGAAATTCATAGAAATGTGAAGTTCTGTGGAGACATTAAGCATTACTGTAATGCATACCAGTATATGAACCCACAGAAACTAATTAAGAGTTATATTTCAATTTCACTTCCGCTCACTGTCTAGAACTTCCAATGATTATTCTGGATTTTTAGCATTTTTCAGCAGAAACACTAAGACAGAAGAATACCACATCTGTTCTTGTTTTCAAAGAGTCTTTGTGCAACTAAACATGGGGTACATTTTCATTTAATTTGTGCAATTAATCATTTTCCACATGAGAGAAAACAGAAAATACGCTATTTGAAAAAAAAAAAACCAACCCATAAAAATAATCATGTAATTAAATATGGTACATGACCCCATGACAGTGGTATGTCAGCCATTGGCAATACTGCAAAATAACTGGCCTTTCTTTCACTAGCACCTACACCTGGCTGGTAGCCACTCTCCTTGCTCATGTGTGGGTAGGAAAGGGCTACATTTCATTCTCAAATCCTCTCTTGTAGCTGTCAACATTAGATAACCATTTAAAAATAATACTTTATCTCCATAGGGTTTTTTTGGTTGGTTTTGTTTTTTTTTTTTGGCAAGGCACTAAAACCCAGCCCTTTTTTCTTTGAAGGTTGAAATTATATCAGCAGCGGGATCCTGACTTGGCAGATGCTATGGTACCTCTTGTCAGTGATGTCTGAATGAGAAGACGAGTCCAGCATTCATAATTCACTTACATGTACGCCTTAATAAACTCCTATCAAGCAGCTCTTTGGATTTTAAAACAATAGTACCCTGAAGTGATTTTACAATAGCACAGACAGAAGTCTAGCACATTGCAGTAGTAGCTCTACCAATCAATATTTCCATTACACTAAAGAAAAACTAGTCATCTTTTATTTTTGTGTAGAAGGTGATTCTTTCAGTTTTGCCACTACTTGCACCTGAATTTAATTCTGTACAGGGTAGCCCATTTTCACTCCTAGCTGCCTAAAGGGAAACATTGTTAGAAAAAGACCTGGGGGTCCTGGTGGGCACCAAGCTGACCACGAGGCAGCGATGTGCCCTTGTGGCAAAGGCAGCCACCAGCCTCCTGGGCTGCATCAGGCAGAGCGTTGCCAGCAGGTCCAGGGAGGTGATCCTTCCCCTCTGCTCAGCCTTGGTGAGACACACCTGGGGTGCTGGGTCCAGTCCTGGGCTCCCCAGTGCAGGAGAGACATGGACCTGCTGGAGCAGGTCCAGGAAAAGGCCACCAAGGTGATTATGGACTTGGAGCTCCTGACATATGGAGGGTGAGAGAGCTGGGGCTGTTCAGCCTGGAGAAGAGAAGGCTCAGGGGGAAATCTCATCCATGCATATAAATATCCAAGGCAGGGGGTTGGGGAGCGAGTGGTGAGTAAAGATGACAGGGCCAGGCTCTTGTCAGTGATGCCCAGTGGAAGGTCAAGGGCAATTGGTATGAGTTGAAGTATAGCTGAAACAAAGCACCTTTGGATTCTCAAACGTCAGCTGGACACAGCCCTAGGCAACCTGCTCTAGCTGACCCTGCTTTGGGCAGGTGTTTCTTTCCACAAGCCTTGCTTTGTATCAGGAAAGTAGAAACAACACAGGAAGGAAAAGGCAAAATAGGGAAAAAAAACCCTGCACCAAAAAAAAAAACACCCACAAACAAAAAAAAAAAAAAAACAGAGAGCGCTTTCCTTATTAGCAATCAGCATTTCTGGAATGACATATAAACACAGGCTTTATTAATAGCACCGATTACACAGACCTCCAAAGCTGCACACCCACACTGGGGCCAGGGCACCTGACAGATTCAGGGATTTTTTAGAAAATGCTCTAAAAACTTGATACTCCACTGCACCCAAGCTCAGCTTGTATCGCCCTTTTGGAAGGATCCTCAGAGAGTTTTTTTTAACATTCTATACCCTAAGGATTCTATATCACTGGTACAGGGTAGCTCCTTTGCTGGTGATTCATGGCTAGATTGCAATCTGGATAGATCAGGAAATGCTCTCACAGCTCTCCACAGCCATGTACATTAAGTTATTAACTACAGCCATATATCTATATTTATTAAAGCCCTGAAAGCAGTTATCTATGATTGCATAGTAGCCTAACACAATCTCACTGCTTTTCCTCCAGCTGCTTCTCTCCTAACAGTAACTCACTCCAAAATTCAGGATGCTTCCTCCTCCTTAACAGATAATCTTTATTGTCAAGTCAGTGCTGCACAGTTGATAAAGCAGTCCAGATTGTACGGGCTGAACCAGATAACCTCTGCAGGGACAGAAAGGGGAACAATATTTTTGTCTCTAGGTTGTGCAGTTCCTATAACTATTCTGAGGCTAAAGCAAAAGATTCATGAAGTGTGAGATAATATGAAAACATGATTCTCAGAAGTAACTGACGTGACAAAGTCACAGAGAATGCTAGGTCCTTTTGTTACCCATGAATACGTGTCTTGTGTATTAATGGCCTCTGTGGCCACATTGAGATGTAATTTAAAGACCCACCAAAGTTAAACCAAAATAGATATATTAATGCATGTCAATATAAATTGAAACTTAAAAAAATTATTAAAACTTAGGATTTTTTCCTGTCTCGAGAAATTAACAGGATTATGCACAAGGTAGATCAGAGCAGATTTACGTTCTCTGTTGTTCCCTACAATAAATATCAGCAAGGAACCGGATCTGAAAGTTCACCCAGGAAACCACAATTCAGGCAGCAGAGTTGTAAAAAGTGCTAATAAAGACCCATTTTGGCCACAACGATGCAATGTAACCTCTTTGCCATTAGAGAAGCAGACTTCTTTCTGAAGCTTGTGATACAGGCGCTGCCAGTGAGGGTAACCACCAAAGAGCCTGCTTTTCCCATCCATTATAGCAGCGCTGATGCTCCTGAGTGAAAGGAGCAGAGAGCCTGTAAACATGTAATCAAACCAGCCTTGATGTTTGTCCCATTCAGTTCCTGGCTGAATTGCGTTCAATTGTTGCCACTGGTTACACAAGCGCGAACTGTTTCAAAATGAATTTCAGTTATTAGAAAAGAATTTAAACTTCAAATAGATTTTCTTCTCCTTGACTTTTAATATTACATGAACATAGTGAGAGGTTTTTTGCATTGCCAGCTAGACACAGGGTTTTTAAAAAATGAACAATTTATGTACATTCTATTATTTGCCATATCATATTGGACCTCCACAATAAGAGGATATATTTGAAGCCTGAAAAAAGCTCCTTAGTGCCTGCTTGTACTTCTACCCATTCAGTTTGACAGCTGAGGACTCAAGCATGGCATGTTTATGACATTCCCTGTAGCTTTGCATGCTTTTGTTCTTCTAGAAACATCACACACACGCTAATAAATACAGAAGTAGTCCATGATAAGTACTGAGCTGTTAACTAGTGCATATTTTAAAACAAATATCTTCTCCTTTTTGAAAATCCTCAAGCCTCAACATGTTCCAGTTGGTCCTTTCCAGTTCAGGTGTGTGGGGAGCGCAGCAGGGACACCCCTTGCTTTGGTCATCTTCTGACAGAGGGATGATATTTAGAGCATCACCCTATGACTGAAAAAAAGTTAGTGTTGTCAAAGTGACTTTTTCTTTTGTTAACCACTACAGTTTCAACAAAATTTTAGTTGGTATTTTACTCAGCGCCTTAAGAGTCATCCTTGACAAGCTGTTCCTACAAAAAAAAATTGTCACCATCTTAGTAAATTCATTGTTAATTTTGATGCCTTAAATACAGGTTTTTTTCTGCAAGGTAAAACCTGAATTTGAAATGAAGTTCTAGCAAACATAGCAAGTTCAAATAGAAGAGAGCGAGCATTAGCCTGTCTAGGTGGTAGGACAACTTAAGACTGCATTTGTAATTTTAGTTTTGAAATACATACAAGTGCTATTTTTCCTTTCCTTTTGTTCCTTAGGTACATATGTAACTCTAAAAATTGTAGCCAAAGCTGCCATTTCCTTCAGCAGTTCTTCAGCTATAAAGTTTGGGCAGATTAGCACTGAGTTTTATTACCTTTAGATCCCCAGCAAGCATACAGAGCCCTGTTCCCATAAGTATCAGAATAAAATAATTCTTAGGCCGTATCACCTTCAAAAGCTTTACCAGTGAGTAAATTTTGTTTCAGATTCATTCTAAAGCTGTTTTCCAGAGAGAGAAATTGCGCCCTGTATTGTACATGGCAGGAGAAACCACCCAGTAAATGAATCTCTTGATTTAGGTGAAATTCAGAAAAACAAGGCGGATCAGAGAGACATCCTGTGAGACAAGAAGACTCTGCTGATCTGCCATGAAAGCCTGGATGCCATGTACCTTTGCTGCAGAAGTAGTAGTGTCAGGGAACATTGTAAAGGAGTACCAGAGCATACCAACTGTTCTGGGCTCTAAGAGACCAAGCCAGCTTAAGAATGACAAATTTAGGTCCTGCAGAGCAAAAGGATCCCTCTGCAGGGGAACAACAAAGTTGATCATGTACAAACAGTGCTGAAGTGAACAGGAGGCTTCAAAGAATGCCCGCAGGAGGGCAACAGGCATGCAGGCTGCTCTGAGCATCATGGATTAAACCGTGGAGGCGCACAGGCTTGTTAAGCTCAAGCAGACAGTCTAAAATAGCAAGGAGAGCTGGGTGAGTTAGAAAATCGGAATCACCTTTGACGTACCAAACTAGTCTTCAGAGATGAGTCCTTCTCTTCTAAATGAAGATTTCCTTGACCGAGAAGGAACAACACCTGGCTGGGAGCAAGTGGTGCAGTGGGAGCCAGTCCACAGGTGTGTCTCATCTTTGGTTTCCCTGACACCTGGGTCCAATACTTGCTGCTCTGCTTTGTTTCATTAACAAGACCCTAAGACAACACCAATACCATGTGATATACATTGTACTGTCCTAGGACAGAACGTGGTCCTCAGTGAGACAATGAAGGTATTCAGGAGACTGAACTTGTTTTGGTCTGGTGCTGGTACGAGCTGTTGGCACTAAGTACATAAGCAACAGCAGCATTTGGTCCACAGATGAGCATCGTGCCACAGCCAGTGCTGAGGAGGTATTAAGATGTGGGGACTAGAGAAAAGTCCTGTTCTGACAGCACCTGAGAGCCAGGATAAAGGCTGACATTAAAAACAAACCAACCAAAAAACCCTGCAAGACTGAAAATGCAAAACTAGTTAAAAATTAGATAAAACAAGCTTCAGCCAGGCATCCAAATGATGCCATCTCTCACAGCAGTGGCTGAAAAGAACGGCAGTCTGCAGGGATGTGTTTTGGTCTGTCTTCATGGCCACACCAGACTTGAAGGCTTTCTTTCCACCTCTCCTGCTGCCTGCAACAGGAAGAAAGCCTGCAGCTCCAGCCATCGCAGCTCAGTCCCTGCAGTATGGTTAGAGAGATCAGTCAAAGCAGTAGTCACTTGATTTTAAGTGTTCAACATCAAGCACCAAGATTTACTGAAATGGTCAGTTGTTTTTTTTAATGTGTGTTTTTTTGTGTGTAGTCTTTTTTGTCATTGTTGTTTTGGGACTTTGTTTCTATCCACACATCTGTATAACACAATGCATTTGAAATAAAATTCTTCTTTGCTTTGGCTTTTGTTGAATCCTATCCCAAATAACATCTGACACAGCAGCAGTGTTTATTTCGGTACTTGCAGCATGCAAGCTTTATGGCAAAATTCTAAAACACCACCTGATGGGATTTTGTGGTTAGTCCATTAAAAAAAAAAAAAAGGATATTGGTAGCCATGGTAACTTAGAATAGAAATATAAATCAAAAATGCACCCCTTTTTTTTAAAACCCTACACCTGAAAAGCAAACCAGTGTATTGTTACCCAAACACCTCGATTTTTGCACTTTCAGGTAAGAAATTAATGCATTCATTAAGAGGAAGGTGAACACTGCTGACCCATCAGTCTGCTCACCAGAACCTGACACCTAGTTTTGTTTGGTCTCTTGTGTTAAGGGCCACCATTCCCATTACAGCTGCCTACTAAAAGCCTGGGAGAAGGAAAATCATTTGCAAGGTAGAAAGAAAATATGGAATTATGCTATAAAATCTGCTTTTTCAGCCATGTCACTCAGCTGGTGGGGCCCAGTGGTTTATTCCACTCTTTGCAGCAGTGCCAAGCCATCCAGGCCATACCACCACCAAACACCTGGCTGTAGGAGGAGCATTGCAGTGGTGACCGTCTTCCTGCACAAACTTTGCCAAACTTTATTATAGAAAAGTGAAATTTAGAAATTACTTGTAAAAGATTGAAAAGGAATTTTGAAGAGAACCATTCACAACAGAAAGCTCCAGTATCTTGTCAAGAAAAATAACATTACAGGATCCATTTCAAATCCATTCTTCAAATACCTGCAATTTCTTTTCTGCCAAGAAATCTTGCTGGTCTTTCCCCCGCGTTTGTTTGGCATTTGTTAATGAGGTTACAGCGCCATCTCCTGGAAGAAAATAAGTTGCTGGAATTGATGCTGAAATTTAATTTTCATTTAATTGTGCTCATACAGCCAGCTAATACAGTAGATTTTGCCATGACAGTGCAACAAGGTGAAGTAACTGGATGGACAAAACACTCTGTATTAACCTGTTTTTCCTTACCAGAATACTGTAAACAGTTATAATGAATATAGGGAAAGAATGAAATATACGCTAACCCTTTGAGAGGCATCATTTATGCTCCATTTTCAAGAAGCAACAGCAGATTCACAGTTACAGAACCGGCACTGGGAGAGCAGAGACCTGCTTAAACAGATCTGGCCATTCACTGATCCAAAGAGTAATTATAGGTTTTCTGGTTCAAGTCAGAGGATATAAAACCAGAGGGTCCAAAAGCTAATACTACAATGAAATTAAAATTCCACAGACAAATTTAGATTTACATTTGATTCCTTTACAAAAACACTGAGAAATTCATAGTAATAAAACTACTTCCATGTAAAAATGCTCGTCAGAATTAATTTTAGCTTTTTTGAAAATAAAATATTACTATATTATTTAACACTTAGCATTGGAAAAATATCAAAGAATTGTCATTTTTTTTTCAGAAGAGTGAAATAACTTCCCCAAATGCAATACTGATTACTTGCAACCAGAAGGAACTGTAGCTTCAATAAATTAAAACATTGGAAGATTGATAAAACAGAAAAACTCACCCATTCTCAGATACATGTGTATACATACACACAGATAACCAGTGATTTTAGTGTATTAAATTAGGGAGCCACTTGAAAGAACAGAACACATTAATCAAGAACCACTAGAAGGAGGTATTTTCATCCTGTATGATGTTAATACTCCTAGGTACTTTTACATTCATCGTGCATTCTGAAAACTTTGTTATGTGGCATAAAGAACGTACTTTATCATCTGGGGTTACTACTGAAGTTATCATAAAGAAACAATAGTTGTTTCCAAGAGTTTTAGCATTATTTGTGTATTATCCCATTGAGCGGGACTGTACCCAGCGTGCTTGTTACCATATCCAACTCTACAATTGTCAAGAGGACAACGAAAAATACAGCTAAAGGATTGAAATACTTCAGTTATTTAAAACAACTTTTCTTTCATTAAAAGGTTTCAGAGTTTGATATTTAAGGCTCTTTCTGAAAAATGAAAGAAAAGGAAAAAATATATCCATGTAATATGTCTTGGGGCATCATGTCTCCCTCCGGAAAAATAGCGTCTGCAATCACTAAACCTTTATTCATAAAGCCCTGTCAAATGGGTAAGCCAGGGCTACAAGGATACATTGCACACAATGCAGCATCTTGCTTTTGGGCACAAAAATAACCTTCAGCACTGTGCTGTATTTACCAACATATGATAGTGTATTTACTAATACAGCCAGGAAGAAACATTTGGGGTTTTATTTTAATAAAGACCATCAATGATCAGTGAGCAATGAAGACAGGCTTCATTGTGAATCAACTCTTCTTCAGCCACACGATCAACCAGCTCTAAGAACATATTTATCAAGGATGCTTCTGATGCTCTTCTCAGATACTGTACTTTTAATAAACCTATTTCCACTACTTTGTCAAAGAAATATCTGGTCTGCAAAATGGAGCGCATTAACTATGACATCTTTGTAGTCAAACAAACTATTCTGTACGCAGTCCTCAGACATTTCCTAGGGCTTCTCTGTTTCTGTAACATTAGCTTTGTCAGAAATGAATTCTGTTTTCATTGCTATAGGCTGAACTGCAGATAAAACTACAGAAAAGTATGCAATATTTAATCAAGGCAAGCAAGACTGCGTTTTCTAGTGACATAAAGCAAACAAATATTCACAATAAAAGATATCATCTGTTTACAGTCCTAAAGTGCATGTGTTGGAACATTACTCTTGTAAACAACCAGTACAGCAGCAGAGGAACAACGTGGTGACATTTAAGGCTAACTTTGCAAATAATACTTAAACCTTGTATTATATTCTTTGCCTTTTCAAAGCACTATCCAGTGAGATTGCTCCTGGACATGTTCAAATATTAGCTGTAGTCTACCACACTGGCAGGTCACTTCCTGAGAAGAGAGAAGCGGTCTCCTTCAAAGCTGATTTAAACAGGTTTCTAAATAAGTCTGCAAATATATTTTTTTAAAGCATAAGCACTCTTGATTTCAAATCACTTTTATCCACTAGACCATGTTAAAACTCAAGTAAAGGAAATTAACATAGAGTAAATGTTCTCCCACTTGCTCTTTACCACTTCGGAAGGCAAGAAGTAGGAAGAACATCTGACTCTGTTCCTGCAGGATGCTTAGCTGATCCTGGGAACTGTGCATTGTGGTTTCTTGCTTTACTTCATTAGTTGATATAGCAGCAGTTTAAAGTCTCCTTTGTTAGAAATAAATTTAATTTATTGGAATGATTAGAAGTTTTATTAACTCCTAGCTTCAGCTATTAAACGCTGTCAGAGGGATTATTTAAAATTGTATTATTTGAGGTGAATTCTCCAAAAGGAGATCAGTGAAGCAAGCCCACTGTTAGGACGAATCTTCCCTTGAAAATGTAATTGTGCACTTAACTAAAATTACAATTAAAAATACACGTCAGTAAAAATACTGACAATTAAAAGTAAGGAGTATTGCATCCTTACAGCAAACCGGAGAGACCTGCAAATGAGCACAACTCCACTATCTCAAGTAAAACAAAGCTCCCTTACATCTACTTACCTATTGCAGTGTGAACTGAATGACGGAGTAGCCACGACCAGATTTTTTTCTGCACCATATGGTCCCCATCTTACAACAGCGTATTTTACTCAGCATCCATACTACACACAGCTACGGGCCCTTGTTGCACATGTGTTAACAAGTACGGTGCAAAAGAGCTCCCAAGTTTTCTCTTCTTTCCACAGTACAGAACGTACCTTGCTTATATGATGTAGCTAAGCACGTAAAATGGCATCTGTATTGTGATGACAGCCTCTGGGTTGTCCTTAAACAGGTCTGATTCTCTTCAGTAATTCTTGTAGGTTTCAAGGAGACATTTGTTCTCTCAACTGCAAGATCTGATCCCACAAAGACGTACATGATTTACCAGGTCTATTTTGTTAGCCACACTAGACATTTTTTGTCCCTGGTGTGCACCCCAGGACAGTGAACAAAAAATACTTTGACCGAAGAAAATCCATTACATTCTGCACTGTTCTTCTTGACCTCCTTCTACAGAAGTGCCTAAACCTGCCAATCGACCTTTTTCTTTCCCATCCTTCCATATGTTAAAAGATACATTGGGAAAAAACAAACCCAGTCAGTTGCCCCAACTGTTTCTGCCCTCTTCCCAAACCATCCTTCAAACTCAGTCTCCCTTAATCAAACAGAACTTCGATAACACATAGAATATTTTTGCCTAATGACACCGGTATTAAGACAAACCAGACCAACAAATATTAACCATTTGCCAAACAGCAATATAATACAAATTCGCATTTGTATGCGATAGCCTGCCCTTGCCCTCCCTTTTAAGTTTCCTGAACCAGCCACGTTCAGCCACCTAACAGACCTGAAATAAATCATTCATGGGCAACCAGAAATTTTTATGATTTCAGAAAATTCTTTGTCCTTACATACCCCTTGATGATATCCAACTGTTTCAATCTGAATACATCTTTTCAAACCATTGAGAAAACATTATTTTCTCTGTAGATAAGTAACATCTCTTCATTTTCCATATAAAACTCTACATAGAATGGCTGAATGCACAAGGCTGAAAGCCACTCAACCAAATTTCCACTTTACTTTCTTTCCCCCCTGGAAAGTGTTAAAAAAAAAAAAAGAACGACGATGATCCTGCAGAAATCAAACACCAACACCACTACAAAATTACAGAATTGTGTTTTTTCTCCTAAAAAGTTGGGAGTGAAGGAGGAGAACTGAAAAAAAATTGCCGGCTTCTTAGAAAATGACCTGCAGCTACGTTCACTGTGTCTACGTATATATTCTCCAAAAATCAAGAGAACAGTGTATAATCTTCCATGTCAAACAACTTAATCTTTCATATAATCTACTTGGAGATATAAATATTTTATCATTTTATTAGAGCTGAATGCAACACACTTTATATGCCAAAATTGGCACCATGTGAGAAAGCAGTGCAGAGTTTAGTGTTTTACTTTGGCTGACCCCTGCCAAAGTACTAAAATCAACCACCTCATCCATCGGCAGCTTCAATTCCACATTTCTAATTTTGATGGTTTTTGTAAATAAGTCACAATTCAAACCACAGATATGCATTTTCAACATAGTTGAAAAACAAGAACTCAGTGCAACTCAGTCACTTTAATTTAGTATCTTCCTCCTAATAAAGACTCATTTGATCACCTCTGCATTTGGAATAAAATATGCTAAAGTTGTTCGTCTTTGAAAATAAATTATTATCATAGGGAATCCAATATGTTTTTTAAACGCTGGTCAATTTTACCCTTCTGTCAAACGTGGCTGACATCTCAAAGTTTGTTATCTGTGGGAAGATCAGTAGCTGTGGAGGGAAAAGTCGAAGTAGGTCCTCCTATACATTCCACCATTCGGCAGAACTTAGCTGTTGCAACACAAAACACCCTCTTATTGGCAAATTGGTCTAGAGCTGCAGATCATTTGATAGAGCACAAGCATCAAGAAATTTGAGGGGCAAGAGAAAAGTTTACATGAAGCCACATTCCATTAGTTGTGCTGCACACGGAACAACTTCTTTTGTCCTTAGGAATGCTTTTAAATAAGGAAACGCATATTTGGTTTTGGTTTTTTGTGCGTTGTTCTTTTTAAGCCCTATAAATTCCTGTGAATTTTAGGTATACTGGATTTTCACTGCAGAGGGGAGTGGTTGAACTATGAAATTCCTCAAAAATAGCAGTCAGCTGTATTTCAGCATAGCAACTCTGAAAAATCGCTCTCTAGAATGGATACTACATGCCATTTGTGAAAGATTTGTCTTCACACACAATGGAAATGTCATAGGTATGGCAGATAAACCTGAGCCTTCTAGCAAATAACCTTAGTAAGGACTGGGGAAAGAAAACAAGTCTTTTAGACAACTTGAGCTTACAACATCAAGAAACCCTAGGAAGGGTGGCACCCAAGTAATAGTAATCAGATGATCAAGAGTCCAAAACTTAGTCAGTTGAAGAGACGAAAGGCTGGAGGTTGAATGGAAACTACAGTCATGTGCGAACAATTTTTTTTTTTTAATATATTAATAAAAGAACACTGGGAAAGAGTGAATTGCAAACTTTTTCTACTGCAGGAATACCTTTACTGCACTGAACTGAGTGACAGCTTATTTCCTAAAGTCTGCAGGAGCCGTACTGAACCGCCTCCAAGTGGTCAGGTGGGAGAAATCCACATACAAAAGGGAAGAATTTCTTCAGAATAAAAGAAAAAAATACTGAAAATATAATTAAAAAATTTTAACTCCTTCAGAATAAAAGTCTTCAGAATTACTATGTACTTTTACCAAAATACCTTTGGTTGGGTTTTTTTTTTTAAAAGGAAGCAGCAGGAAATAGAAATTAAACCCTTAACTTCTGGGATCACAGAAGTTCACAGCTTGCTAATTACTTTTTTCCCCCTTCTGTATTTCCCATTCTTCAAAAATATGATCAAAGGCAGAACACAAAAGAAAGGAGAACTATTTTAAATTACAGTATTCTCACTTTACAATTTAATTTTCTCTTTCTCAGTGCTACATTTCAGGTAACATTTGTCTTCCAGCCAGTGTCTCTGTTGTTCTCAGAAACACACTCTTATTTCATCTCTGGTTCGGGGTTATGTTCTAAACCACAACATACAGACTAAAATCAACAGATACCCTTTTGTTTGTTTTGGGGGATGGATGACCTTTCTGAAGGCAGTTTTCTCCTTATCAAAGATTATGTGGAAACATTTAAGCCTCATGAGGTGGAAACGAATCTCAAGAAGTCTAACTCCCTACCAAGACAAAATTGCCTGATCCCCACAAAAGCACCTCTTGCAGAAAACTTCCCTGCTTCACCAACACTGGTCATGGAAGATTAATTTACTTCATTATACCCAAGAACTCCGATTTCCTTCTCCTCCCCCAAACTCAGACAAAATGAAAAATTATATATGGACACTGGTGAAAAAGCTCTGTTTTGGTGTAAGAGCTATAACTCTATACTTAAGAGCAATTCTGGAGCAGGGGGCCACGCTCACCGTCACAACGCCTGCCTGTTCATGTTCGAGTGCAGCAAGCAAAGCCTTCCATTTCACAGCAAGGAGGAAACAAGGACAAAAAGAAAGTAATAAACTGACTAGTATTTTTCATTTCTCTGAAATAAATTTTAAGAACAATAACAATGAAAAAGTATTTTTTATCTGAAGTTTAGAGCAAAATAGAACTCAGACACTACAGGCTTAACGGTTTGGTGTTTGGCAGAAACAGGTGTCACTTCAATCAGAAAGATCAGGATTAACAAAACAAAAACCAAAAAAACCCCTCACACTTCCAAGGCATCATTACTTTGCTTTTAAAGTCATCTCAAGGGGAGGCGAGAACGGGGAAGTACCAGTGAATACAAGAACAGCTGCTAAATCGCTGCTACTAACCAGTCCAGGTGGTGACCGGTGGTTCACCAGCAGGGTGAACTTGTTCCTTGCATCATTGCTGAGCATATCTGTAGTAGGCAGATACGAACTTTTAATTCGTATTTCTAATTTGAGTTGATGAAATGTTAAAATAATCCTTCATTTGAGAAGAACAATGCTGCTTACACGCACATGTACTGCTTTGTTCAGCTCATAAAAATACAATCCAGAAATAGTTCAGCTCTTCTTATTTTGTCAACTGCTATATAAGATTAAACATTCTGAAGGAAAATTATATTTTAAAAAATCAATTTACATTATTGTAGTGCAGCATGCTTAAGGTACTTGTAGTTTTCAATTTATAATTTTAGAAGAGGCCACCTTTGCAAGGATGGCAAGATTTTTCACAGAAAATCAGAGCATGTACTTTTGAGATACTAAATATTTAAAGGCAAGAATCTCCAATATGAGGATGAGCCAACCATTTCTGTATTATGTGGAAGCTTATTAACTGCTCTCAATTGCCTGTGTACAATATGATGAAAAACACTATAGAAAGTTCTAATCATACCAAAAATCTTCAAGAGCAGACTTTCAGAATTCTGGTTTTGTTTTAGTGAGAGTAATTTCATATTTTAGTTTCGGATGTTTAGCATCCTTAACAGAATTACCTGAACCTAACTGCACTAAAAGCATGAATACACCAGATTTACCCAAATATGTGGATACACGGGGGGGGGGGGGGGGAACCACCTTACAATCAAGCGATCTAGTGAAAGTCAGTGGAATTTGAACTCCCAACCTGGTTAGACTTTATAAAACTAATAAATAATTCCAGTAATTATGGTGCAGTTACAACCTTCATGAGCCTGTCTTCCTGCATCACCGAAATAACCAATTGCTACTTGAAGAGAACCATACTCTTGGATTTTCTGTGATTTACAGAGGAGACGTAATTCTTATGTTCCCAGCCGCTTCATCAGTGGCCAAAGTGAAGACTACTCTCTTTCAAGAAAGCATTCACTAAATAATACAGCTCAACCTTCTCTTCTGCCCTTAAATTTGTTCCATGGTAATGTACTGTAAAACAAAGCAGAGATTATTTGCATCCACCACATTAGGCATTATGGTAGTACGTGAACACACACAAATCTCTCAACTACAGATCTAAGTATTCTGTTTACTTACTGTTGCCACCTACTCCATTTACATATTTTAGCCTCACATTTCATGTTTATCATACCATTCTCACACCTAGCTTTAGGTCTATAAAACATTTTAATGCATTCTGAAAACTTAATACAAAAGTTCTACGATTAGTTTGACAACTAATTAACACAACAGATTCTTAATTAGGAGGCCTGTATATTGCTGTAATTGAAGTAGATGAGTTATACAGCAGGATAAAAAGGACCTAATTCACAGTGGTTTTTCTACCATATGGTTTCTCTCTAGAGCCATCCCATTCTTTTTCATGACATTTAGATATGTTGGTACGTTTAATCTCATTTATTTCTACTTCTAGAAGACAATTGTTACATTAGTATGAAGACTTTAGAGACAGAGAAAGCTACAGTTTCAAAAATTTCTACAGCATTAAAATTGTTACTACTGAAGGAACTCATAGATCTCTTTGTTCAGGTCCTTTTATTAAAGTAAAACGCAACATTATCTCCCCTGCTTTTCCCAAGTTGCAAGCGTGTAAGGTGAAGAATTTGCCCCCAAACCCTAATGCTCACAGGAAACCATCACTGAAGTCATAAAAATGTACGTTTGTTTAGTCACATAGCAGCTTACGCCACATATCCTTGTAACAGGTTTCCAAAATATCAAACTAGCTAAAAAATACCAGTTAATGAGAGAAAAATCAAAATCAGATCTGACTGAAAAAAAAGAGACAACTAAGCAATTGCATTAACCAAGTAATGACAAGTCTCAATCTGAGGCAGTGCTTCCCCATCTTTTGCTATTAAATCCCCAAATCCAATTCATTGCAGGACTACCAGCTATCACCTTCTCTTCAGCATATTCACAGATTATTTTTCTTGCACCTGTTTGCTTTTTATCTCCACTCTTAAAACCATTCCCTGTTTCCTACCTCGCCCAGACTACTGTATGTCACTTGCAGCACTGCAACCTACTGATGGTTCCATGTGCCAGAAAGTGTTCTGACAGGCACAAAATGATGGTCTGCCAATACTTGTCTAGGTAACACCGTATATTAGTGCCCTAACAAAAGTTGTTGGATGAAAAAAAAGGAGGTAGAAGCGACTCAAGAAACCTCCTTTCATACTTTTGTAACAAAAGCAAAGTTGAATCCAGAGTTCAGCAGCCACTGAGCAGCTATTGTTCTCTGCTTATTTTACCTCCATCTCATCCTGTTTCCCTCCAATCTTCCAGTTTGTCCACCTCAATTCCAGGGGATCCAGCCTTTGAGTACAAAAAACCATGAAAACTGCAGGAGTAGTCATATTTACTCTAAGAACACCTGCAGGGTCATACTACTGGCATTTTAAAAAGCCAGGTTAAGACAACCAACCTTCATTTGTCCCTTCCTGTATGGATGTTCTGTACGTCAAAATACCTGAAAACTGCACTGATACAGTAGAACTTATTTTAACTTGCATTACGAATAAACTGCACATGCTGTTTTACAGACAATATATATTTGCAAACTTGCTCATGCAAAATTAGTGTGCACAACAGGGATATTTGTTTTCTAATCCCCACACTTTTAAAAATGCCATTTGTCTGCTCTTTTTGAACTCTGCCCAAACCCTCTCTTCAATATAATAAATCTTACACAGAATTCATCTGCCAGCCAAACCAATTTATGAAGCTGAAAAGAATAAAAAGTTGTCCAAAAATATGGTGCACCTGGACACTTGATTCCCACCTCCCCCCTTTTTGTGTTTACAAGTAGAAAGTGAATAAAAGGAAAAAAAAATCATGGTCACAAAATTTTAACATTTTAATCCTAAACATTACAGGGCAAATGGATGTTGGAACCTATTTCCATATACCATGCGTCAACTTTTTAATTCCCAAATGTAGCCAAATCCACTAAACCAAGTGGTTAACAAACTCTGGATTATGGAAATACATTTCTGGAATAAATGCTAGAAAAGCAACAATGGGAAAAGCCAACTGTCTCCATAAATCCATAAAGGTAAATAAAGTGGAACAATGTGAAGATTAGATATTTTTTCTGTTTCTTACTCATAACCTGTCAATTCAGTGCATCATATGGTTCAACATAATGGTCCCCATTTTGGACGAACATCTAACTAGTGTCCATTGATTCCAAGTTAGTGGATGATGAATCTTTTTGGATACTTTCAAAGATGGCTGCCAGCTCAGGGTTAGAGCTTATCTGTGACTGAAATTCACTCATTAATGGACTCTTCTCTGCTTCTGGAATGGTTAGAAGCGCTGCTACTGCCCTCATAGCAGATCGTTTCAGTTCATCTTGCTTTTCAAACTCCTGTTTCACTGAGTTTGCCTTTACCTAGGGAAAAAAAATGAAAATATGTTTGAAACTTTTGCTTAACCCTCCCCCTCTACACTCACCTTAAAAAGAAAATGTATCTTACAAAGACCTATCTCCTTCCATACTACCACTTTGTACAGCTTTCAAAATGGCCTAAGCTCTTAAAAACCAAACAACAAAACAACAAGTAAAGAAACCTCTCTAAACATGTACTTTTTATCAGATGTTTTACTAGCAGTTTGCAACTAAGACTGAAACTTGAATACAGTTCAAGAAAGCAGAAAAAGGTTGTAAGCTGCCAAGTCAATTACCAAATCAAAAAAATTACAGCAGCCAACCTCTAGCTAGTAAGGTCAGTAAACAACATTAAAATGGTATCATCACAATACTTCCAGTTTCCAGAGCACAGAAATTTTTAAAAAGTTGACCTTGATTAGAATAACTGCTTAACCTTCTGTTATAATTCTCAAAGACATTTCAAGGATACAAACAAAACTTATTATTAAAAGCAGTCAAATTTCTGGATGTGAAATATAACAGATTACAGTAATGGAAAAGCAAGGCAAATCAGGCATTAAATGACTGTCAGAGCATGCAGGTGGATCAAGACAAGAGCAGGAATGGGAGACTAACTGTGTCAAGACCCAAGAATCCTGTAATATAAATGAAGAAGGGAGAAACAAAACAAAAACATCCAACACAAATAGAACCACTTTACACTGCGCCTCCATCCTTTGTCACCCAAATGTTTGTCTGCAACAACGTAATCATTAGAAGTTAGAAAAACTCAGTATTCCAGTTTCACTATTTATAATGAAATGAGACTTAGAAGTTGCCCAAGAGGTAGCTAGATTTTTAAGGAGCAAAACAAATGGCATCAAGGAAATGAAGGATTTTTAAAAAGAAGCTAACAAATCTACTGTTCCATTTGTAATTTCAAGGAATTTAATACATATGTAAGGGCCCACATATTTATATTGCCCTATTGCAGCTTATGAACTATCACTCAGGAAATGCTACCGCAACACACCTAGATTCTCAGAAATATTCTTCATACACAAGTCCATTTATACTTCTATAAGACAACACAAAATAATTAACTTAAATAAATTTTAAATTTAAAACAATACCTTAGTTGTACACGTAGCACGTAAAGGTTCAACAAGCCTATCCAACCTCTGCAGCACTGCAGTTGGACAAAGGGTAGACAATCTCACCAACATTAAAAAGGTTAGCATCTAGGTGAGAGAAAACCAATCCAACAGTCAGTTATGCTCAGCACATATACGGAGAGATTTCCTATGATGCTGTGTAACCTTTCTACCAGCAACATTTTAATGAAAATAGCAAATATAGTGAAGTACTTAAGCATATGAAGCAATATTTTTACCATTTCAGTCTATTCACTATTTAAAATGTTTTGAGTAAGTCTGCTTATGCAGAGAAAAATGACGGCTAACCTTAATATCATAGTGATCCTTCAGGCCATCTTCAACATGGTTTAAGAATTCAAATATATCTAGTCTATCCAAACAGCTATCCAAAAGAGTATACATGCACTCGAAAGCTGCTTTCCTTATGTCCAACCCATCATCAACTGTATGCTTAAATGGTCCCATTTCCACCTGTCAGAGAATATAAAACAAAGTTAGGAAGTAATATATTTAGAAAAACAAAGAATCTACTTACATTTAGCACTGGTTTTTAGTTAACATACCTCTCTGATTAATTCCTTTCTGACTTTTGTTTCATTGTAAAGATGAGGAAGCACAGTATCTAAGAGGTCCCTTATTAATGATGGTTTATTGTGTGCAGCTGAGTTAAATGTCACTAGGGCTACTCTCCTGACATTGAGATCGGGGTCCTCCAATGTTTTCAGAAAATCACCTGCAATCATGTGAAGAAATAAGTCAACCTATGAGGTTCTTGTTATTTGCTAGTTTAAAAATATCTTTGCCTAGTTTTAACCTTTCAAAAGGACATATTTAGTGCAGGACTTATTTCGATGTAACACAGACCAACACCTGCTATTTTATCATGATTACAGAAATAAATCTGTTTAATTAGAATCATATCAAAAGTATTATATAAGTGAGATATATAGCATTTCAGATAACGAATCAGAAATTAAAAAACCACCACCAAAATAAATGGCTATCACAATGATATTTCAAGGTTTTTTAGATGTAGAGTATATAAATTAATGAAAAATCATATTTAACAAAATCTTTCCTTTTCTCCATTAAAGTCTCTCAGAATATGCATTAGAAACCCAGTTTAAATTCTGCAGTTCAAGAATTGGAGAACACCTCTTAAGCAAACTATCAATATATTGATTTTTAAGCCCCAAATTGGCACATACTGAGAATTCCTAAATTACTAGAAGGTAAGCTCACTCAGTATGTATTAATGTAGCAACACCTCTATCATCCCATCCCACCCCACTGCACTCTCTGCGTATTTTCAATTTACAAAGTCTATAGATCTATAACACAGCCTTGTTAAAATAAGTGCCTGCAGGAATAGATCATAGTTTTCCCCAATGTTCGTGAAGTTTTACTAGCAACTTCCAAGAGGAGTAAAATTTTTAAAGGGAGAAGAATAAGAGGGTGTAAACATCAAAGTGACTTCTACACAGAAAAAAAAAAAACCCACAAACCTAAACCTGGGTAACAAAACTAAAGATGGCTGAGCATTTTTAAGCACTGAATACCAATAGTTTTTTGACTGGATAATCAGTAAGTATTCCCAGAAATCACAGAGGCAAGGCAGCCTTCAGTGGCATGGACAGCAGGGGGGAAAATCCCACAAGAACAGTCAATTCTTTAACATATTACTAAAAAATGTTAAGCTTAGTGATGAAAATAACACATATGAACTGACACCACTTCCCCATAACTAAAAACCTTGTCCTCTACAAAACATATGTTTTCAAAGATTAATCTTTTTCCCCATTAGTTTTAGCAGTGTGCACCATTTTTACAAATCTTTAAACCTGTAATCAAAGCCACTATAAAACATCACCATAGCATATTAAACAAATCCATGATACTTAGTCATATAAATGAAAAAAGATCAAAAAACCCACAACATTGTAAACCTCTTCACCATACTGATGTTATACTGATGTTTTACTGATGTAAAAATATACATGCTTCCGATAACTTTCAGATCACAAAGCATTACAGAATCCTAAGGAACTAAATTTACAATTTGCCACCTGGTAAGGCTCAGAATTCACACGTGCATACGTATTTTAAATCACTGAATGTCAAATATTTCTAAGACCACCCCTCTGGGTAAAGACAGTACCCTACTATATCAATGTGATATAATTCGGCAAAAGCATGGGAAAGGAAACCAGCTTTTTGGGTACTGTCTTCTAAAAGACCCAGCTTTTACACAGCTTCACTACATACCATTTGTATCACACAACTTTTACTGCTCAGAATTCAATCAAGCTAGAATTAATAGAACTAGTTGGCTAGCATGGAATCATTTTATAAATGTTCTGACAGTTACAATTGGCAGCTAATTCTGGGCCCTGCAAAATAATTTTTTTCTGAAAACACAAAACAATTTTAAGTGCAATTCTATTGCTTGAAAATGTAGAAGCTGTCACTAAAGAACTTACCTATGCAATTCTTCAAGAGTGGGTCTATGGGTTGTGGGTGATCAGAAATAGTGAACTTGACAGCAGTAACCACTGAACTTCGAGCATATGAAGACCCTAATATAGAATAAAAGTGTAAACATATAACATTAAAACAGTACAACTACAGAATTTAAATCACGTTCAATTCCATTCTTTTTAGATTTCTACTACTCTTAACAACATTAAAGAAGTGTTGTAGCTTATTACTAGCAAGGCAATATGATCCCTCCTCAGATGTTCTTTTGTTCCATTTTAAACAGGGGAAAAGAGACCATAACATTTGTAATAAATATTTAACATGATCTGCTACAGAAAATTCAAGAAATGAGCCTATTCGGACAGATTTTTTTCATTCACCACATAGGCCTAAAACCACTCTCCTCTTTAAAGCCAAAGTACATGAAGAAAATGTCAATATTCTTGATATGAAACCGAGTAATGAATTATGCACAACGATCCTTCCTAATCCTTAAAGAATTCAGAATTCTTATCTGAAAACTAGCAATACTGTAATATACACCAAACGTCAACATGTTGCAACTGGTTTGTCAAGTAGTACTGTCTGGTTGTCACTGATGCTCCCTCCCCTTTAAGCTTATAACTCCTAGTTAAACACAGCATCATTAATTGAAATACCACAGTCTGAAAGCAGACCATGAAATTAATTCATGTTATGTATGACTAACTACTTTAGTAAAAATGGAACCATCTAAGCCTCACATTGTTGGGGCAGAAGGAAAGCTAAACTTCAGGAGCATCATAAAATTTAAGGAACTAATTTGCAAAACTAGACCAATTCGTTAATAGATAGCATAAGGCCATTTGCTACAATATGTACATGAGTTTCCACTACTCACCTGATGCCAAGTACCCCTTGAGTCGTGGAAGCAGAGTCTCTGGGTCTATTAACGTAAGCTTGCCCAAGCATTCAGCAACAACATTCCTCGTACCCTCTTCTGCACATTCGCAGTGTTTCAGAAGTAAGGCCCAGATGTTCTCAACATACGGTTTGAGACCAATCACTGAGGCAGAGCTAATTATTTCTTTCAAGGAATGAAGAAGAAGGTATTGCCTTTTAGGTTGGCTGGTTATTTCTTGTAAGACAAATGGCAGATACTCAGGAAGATTGCCAACACTAATACTGCCTAATGCATAAGATGCCGCCGATTTGACCTCTTCGCTAGGAGAAGAGAATGCTTCTAGTATTACAGACTTCAGCTCAATCTGTCCGCTTAAGTCAATGTGATGCCCAACTTCCCCAAGAGAAAGCAAAGCCAAAAGCCGAATAGAATCCGTGGACCTTGAGTTCTTGACATCTTGAATGAACTGACCTACAACAGCTGGTCCTTCCTTAGGGCAGGCTCGAGTAAGGGCAGCAACACATTTGGCAATGGAATAGTAAGACTGCTTGTGAGTAAGCGCTGTGCTCTGTGAGTACACTGGACCCGTTAACATGCGCAGTAAATCCATATAGCCTAAATTATTTGTACCAGTCACAACCAAAGCTTGGAAAAATTCTAGCATGGCACTAAGTGCTCCACCCTGAAGTAGAGGCGATCTCACCAGCCCAATAAGTTCATTGAGAATGGACCCGCTAATCTTTGACAGGGAAGAAGGATATACTTTAGCCAGCGTTGTCAGAAAACTGATGGCCATCTGTGATACATGCATATCACTTTCACTAATCAGAGGTGGAAGCTCATCCAGGACAGCATCAATCATGGCAGCTGTCAAGCTGTCACTGTAATTCTTAATTAAAATATCTAGAGCAGAAAGAGTGCCCAGTTTCAAAGCTCTCTGGTTCTTTCTCAAAAAAGAGGCAAGAATAGGAACTCCTTCCCCAAGGATTGGTCTCAAATCTATCTTCAAAGGAGAACCAGCAATCAATGTCATAGCCTTCACTGTAGTTAACCGAGTGATCTCATTCTTCAGTCTCTCTAGGAAGATCTGAAGTGTACTAGGCAGATCTGTGCCTAGACTGTCACCAAGGCTACAAATTATTTGACCCATGCAAGATATTGCCCTTTCCTTCACCTCCTGATCAATGTCAGCCGCCTTTAATCTCTTGATTGTACAAGTAAACAAATCTTTGATGTAAGGAGTAGCATCAAAGGAAGAAGGCTGGTCTAAAGGACGAATGACTTTCACAAGTTGTTGGGTAACCAAAAGCGCCTCTGATGTTATCTTGTAAAATGGGTCTCCAACACAAGCTACAACTGGAGGTACCAATGCTTGAACATGAGGATGAAAGACCTGGGGAGAATGATTGCAGAGGATCACATACAAACAGGACAAAGCATCTATCTTCAGATTAGAAGAACTTGATTTGTCATTCAGTGAAAAAATTATCCCTGGAAGAAAAAGAAAGAAAATCTATTTTTAGGTTAGGCGTTTATATTCTGTTAGACCACTTCAGAATTTCTGAAGGAAAGCAACTGTACTCAATTTATGTTTTCCCGCTCTCAGCCTTTTTTGAATGCTTCCAAGCCCCCTTCTCTATTTTATTCAATCAATTAATTTTCAAGCTTCCTCTGCACAGAGGACATGGGCCATTAGACGGTTTGTGATGTATTTCCTTAATTATAATGGGATTCTGAACCTTTAACTTTTCCAAACTTACTTTTCCTTGTTACTTCAAAATTTAACATTTTAGGCCCCAAAAAAGAAAATATGGACAGTATTTCATTCTGTTGAAATGAAAAAGACGGCAATTTTATCTTGCAATTAAGAAGAAAACTAACTTTCTTTTTTAGATACAGAAAAAAAAAAATCTTAATCTTGGAGCCAACCCCAGTTTTCAAGATTAATGGAAGTATGTCACTCAAATATTTATATGGATCCACACAGTAGCTAATTATTTTGCCAATTGCTTTAAATAGAAGCAACACTTCAAAGCTTTTGCAAAAAGCACAGCCAAGACTTAAAGATTTCGAAATTTCACACCCAATTTACTAACAAATCTTTAAGTTAATAATATGTTTCTCATACCTGGTACAAGTACGGGAACATGTTGTGTTAGGGCTCCAGGTAATACATTTACTAGCTCAGTCAGCATGTTAAAGCAACATTGACGAGTCTTCACACTTTTCTCCTTCATCTGTTTGTGCAAGGCTTTAACTATGTTGGGGACCTGTAACAGATGTGCTCTGATTAATTGATTCAATAGCTGACATTTCTTTCATCTTTGATGACTGGGGGGATATAAAGAAAGACATATGGTCTACCCCTCTATTTCTGATTTCTCTACAGAACTAGAAGTTATAAACACTGAGAAATGAAGATTCAAAAGAATTGCTATAAAAAAAAAAGTAATTTAACTTTAAAAGGTGAGATGGAACAAAGCAAAACTAGATTTGCATTAATAAAACTGTATAGAGCAACAAGTGAAAAGTCACCCAAATAATTCACTTAGGAAAACTTGCTATCCTTTACACTCTGCAAATAAAATACATTGTAGCAAATCAAGTTTTATCTTGATCATTAGAGCTTACATCTGCATTGCAAAATGCACAAAAATAACTATTTTGCCTTGGTAATTCATCTAAACTCATAGGGCATGCAAATTTTACAGGTGACAGTAAACAAGTCGGATAAGCACATTTGCATGAGTTGCTAATTTTAGTTTCCAAGGCTGCTACACTATTCCGAGCGAGTTTACCTGGCTTGCTCTCTATGTTAGTACTACAGTAATAAACTGTAAATCTGTGTATGAACAAAGTATGATAAGGCATATTTCAGTAACTATCCTTATGAACAGTGCACAACTTCAGTGTGTCTTCTCAAAGATAACTAAAAAAATCTTGACAAATAACCTGAGACTGAAGCATCGTCAAAGGTGTCTCTCCTTGTTCCATTGCATCAGGATCACAAAGCCAACTTTGCACAGGTCGAGTTTGTTTTAAAAGAGAAAGATATGCATGAAAAACATCTGCTTTAACATTTTCTTCACGTTCTTTGAATCTGGCTATCAAAGCAGGAGATACAGTTTTGTAGAATTCTGGAAGCATTTCATGACGTGTGCTAACCACAGCATCCAGACATTTAGCAGCCGCACGCCTCACTTTCCAGCTCATGTCATCATCATCACTATATTCATCATCGCTCCCTTGAAAAAATAAATTATTCATATGTTCAAGTCTAGACAATCAAAGCATCAAGTTTTATATTAAACAATTAATAAGAACACACTTGAGTTCTTTGTGTAAGGCACACCAAAGAAATAGGTTCAGAGACATGTTAAAAGCCATACATAAAAAGCCTTGTGAACTGCCTAAATCATAACATTAATTATTTTCTCTGCCAATTTTTTCATGCTAGTCTTACACATGTATTAATTTAAACTGCAAACAGGACAAGGTGGTTCCCATTGCGTTTACAGCCTGACTACTGATTTAAACTATACTCCTCTTTATTCATGACATCAGCGACAATGCAACAACACTTAATAGCTGATCAAGATTCAACAAATTATTCCGTTTCTTTCTTGCTAGGAATAAATCAAACCATACTCTGCCCCCCAAAATGACAACAAAAATATACAAACAATAAGCAATAAAAATTGCCCTTCTTAAGCGCTAAAGCAACAACTATGTAGCTCATTCATTCTCAAAGTAACAAGAATGTTACGCTCTGGGTTCAGATTACTCGCGCGTCCAAGTTTTCATAAAGCTTACATATGGCAAGGTATTGCCACCATATTAACAAAATGCTATGCTTTTCAGTCTAAAACGTTTTTTACCCTACAGAAAAATACTGAGTATTTTGCAATTTTCAATCTCTCTTAATTTTATGCATTAGGTAACAATATAGTATTGTGGAAAGTAGTGGGAAGCCTTCCCCATGCTGAATATGTATTTTCAGTTCATTAACTGATGTTCTTCTCACTTTAGTTGTATGACCCTACACGCTTCTGCCTTTTTCCACCTTTCAAGTATCTTAAAATATTTTTCTTGTACTTTACGTTCACCCTTGGAATTATTTATCCCCAGCCACAATCTCCTATACTTTTACTCCAATAATTGAGTTCATAAGGTATGTTTAAAAGCAGTGAAAAAAATTGAATACAAAAATATACAAGTCATTCAAATACTAGTACAGTGTAGAAATACCACCCATATCAACTTTCTCAGTTGAGTGCAGGTGCACAGCTCTTCCTCTCCCCCAAATCAGAAAGAGAATATACCTTGATCGTCATCATCACCACCATCAGCATCCATAGCATTTTCATCTTCATCTTCATCATCATAATTATAATTAGGATCATACGTAAGATATTTGAGACAAATGTTTATAATAGTAGATACATGAGGATAAACTTCTTTAGGACATCTGTTTGATACAAAAATACAATCAATGTCAAATTACTTTGAAGAATTAAAATATTTCTAGAAGACTTCGTGCCATATAGTGCACATTTTGGTGACATTAACCAAACCAAGTCCCATCAATGCATTCATCCGAATTATAGAAATTCAGAAAGGAAGGTCAGAAAGAGCAATGCTACTATGGAACTGGATCTGCTAGACTGGAAGGTTGCTCAGAACCACGATATGCCTTTGGATATCAATTTTTTCATTGCCACTATTGGTCAAGTACTACTACAGTAAAACGTTTCTGAAGTACAGACATCACACGCTGCTTAACAGTTCAGTTACAAGATAGAGTAATAGGAACAGTTCCAGCTCAATGCTCGCAAAAATATTTTGTACCAAGGAGACTGTCTCTTGACAGCTTACAACCAAATGGCACACTATTAGAACCTGAGAAAGCCTGAAGTAGGTACCCAAGAATAACTTACCTCCTAACAAAGGATTCAAAGGCTTGAATGCAATACTCTCGTAGTTCATCATCATCTACATTACAAAACTTTACAACCAAAGGAATTATTTTCTCGAGATATTCACCTGGTAAGAGAAAAAAATAGCAAAGTAATTACTCTCATCTAAAAACTTTCAAAGTTACAGATAATTTTTATATTTTTCTTACCTATTCTATGACCTGCTTGCCTACTGATAGCAGCAATACACTGTATATAGGTCCTAGTTGTTGACATGGAATCATTTTTAGACAGCTCTGTCAACAGATGTTCAATGAGGTCAACAAAAACCATATTGCCACAACTCATAACCAGGTGACCAAGAGCAATGATGGTTCTTTTCCTCACAGCAAGTCTGGGGCTAGTCAGCTGGGGGAGCAGACAGGTCAGAATTGAAGGATGGAAGTTAACAAGCAGTCCTCCTTGCCTTAAAACAGACAAAACACAAACTCAAACCAATTGAATCTAGATAATTTCGTTCACACACTGTACAACAATTCCCTGAAGTATTCCCAAAACATCACAAAGATTCCAATTAAGTCTTGAAATTTAAGCTTTCGGAACTTTTAAAAAAAGAAAGAAGTTTAAAATATACCCTCAAAGCAATAAACATTAAAATAAGCTTAAAACTATAGTTCTCAGAAGACGAAATAATAAGTTCATCGATCAATCAAGCAACTTATTTTCAATACATTCTTTTTTTTTTTCCCCTAAATGAAGTTGCACATATACTTAATACCATATCATATTATTTCACATAAGAAAGTAATTTAAATTGAACATTTGGAAGATTAAAGTTTACGCCTTAAGGAGTATTATCAGCATTCACCAGCATTTTGGAAGAGGGATGTTTACCTGCTCAGCATATCAGCCATGATATCTAGTGCTTCCAGTTGAACAGACACATCTTCCTGCTTGGCTATAGCACTAGTGAGACGCCCTGTGATCTTTTTGCAAACATTAGCTGCTAATGCAGACCCTGAAAGTACAACAGAATATCAGTATCTTCATAATAAAAAAAAAAACCAAAACAACAACAACAAAACAGAACAAAAAAAAAACCACAAACACCAGAACCAGAACCAGAGATCATGTTTATGACTATGGAAAGCAACCTGATCTCAACATAAAGAAGCTTTTCCCACCCAACAAAACAAGCTTGAACAGCAAGTTTGTTTGCTAATGTAACATATGCTCTGCATTAGAGCTGAAAAACTATCTATGTAGAAACATACTGAGGAGGGCAGCTTCTTAATTGTCCCATGAGGTATATACGACAAAGGACACTGCTTTGGCAGGGCAAGCAATGGAAAGTGAAGGCCAAGAGAAGTCTAGAGCAATAAATGAAAGGACCATAGGTAAAAATAAAAGAATAAACTAAAAGGTGAGGGGAAGCACAGAAGTGGATAGAGCCACCTCTAAAGAAGAGCTGTGTAATGAAAAGGCAAAATAAATTTTGCACAAGAAGCTGCTTCAATACTAAGTACCTGAAATACTGCATTTGAGTAAGGGGAAAAATGCATACTGAAAGTATTTTAGAATTCAAGTAAAACTCTCTTTATTACAACTCCATAGATCCCCCCTCCCCCAACTGTCTAATGTTGTTCAGAGTAATTATGAAAAGAGAAGAAACTCATGACATGGTAACAGCTACCCAATGGCTAGCGCTCATCTTCATTTGCATGAAGGTTTTTTTTTTTAAAAAAAAAAATCACACTTTGGAAATTTCTACATGAAATTAATACCATTCCAACCTAAATTAAATCCAGTTTATATCAGTTTGTGGCTTATTCTTAACTATATGATTAAAACTAAACATAACAATTGGACAGTCAAATGTGTTACCATAGAGGCCAAGAGAAAAAGACAATGATCTATGTTTGAGTGGACAGCAAGAAATAACACCCAGGTTCCTTTTGTATTAGGAATACTAATTATATTGAAAGATTTTCCTGTATTTTTGCTTGAGCTTTATCTCCACCCCAAAAATCTCCTTTTGTTTTGTATAGGCAAACGAATAAAAGCTTAAACTGATTTACTTAAAATTATTTATTTAAAGTTTATGTATCTTACTACTGCTTGACAAAAGCAAGACTTAGATATGGACTTTCAATAAAGAATGTTAAAATTGGAGCTTTTTTTTTTTTTAATTTAAGAAACTACATTTCCAAAGCCTTTTTAATCAATTCTCTGTTCTCATTCATACCCTAACACTACGATATCTGCAAAGCACTTGAATTAAAAAAAGTAATGCCATTAACTGATGAGCTGTTCATCATTACTATCTCTTTTGGAGGAAAGACTGTCTTCATATAAAACTGCAGGTAAGCATTTCAGTAATTTAACAGGCAATTGTTACAAACACAAGGTACTTTCCAAAACGCTTACCAGAAACTGAGACAAGAAATCAGATCATTAAAGTAAAATACCCAAGCTATAATCAATTTTAAAATATCCTATCAATCAAAAAGCAAGATGATATTTAGCTAGTACTACAACCTAGAAATGTTCTACCAGACAATTATTAAAACAGGAACTTTTACACTCAATTTGTTATATCAAAGTTCATATACTGTAAGCTTGTGGTTTACATTAATGCAATTCTTCAGTAAAAACGTTTTTAAACTAGTAAAATCTGGAAAGTCAGGCAGGCAAGAACCACCTTAACAGGATATTTGTGCCATACATTTTTCCTCTGACAGAAATTATTTCCAATGTTAAATGAACTGAATATTCTTCACTAAAGAACCCAGCTTTTGCATCTTTTTAATTAGCAATAAAACGATGAAAGCAGATAGTCTTGAGTACAAAATGCCTTACCACTGGAAGCTGGGGGGAGTTCTCCAATCACAGTTTTAAGGCCAATGCTTGAGATGTCACGTAACTGTTCTTTATCTGAAAGCATGTTCGTACAGAGGGTATCTACAATGGTCTCCACTTGATACTCCTTCACTTTACTCACCAAAGGGCCAAGGCTGTATAACAGAAGAAAAGTATTAAATCTGCAATCTTAAATAGAATCCCTCATTTTATTTCAGTATTCTGCATTCAAGTCACAAACTGAAGGTTGGTTTTGGTAGTGATGTAAAGCAGAATTTTAAAATTTGAAAACCTTCAACTGGTGGGGTTGATAACCTGTCTCCATAAGTCTAGTAACAAAATACTGGTGTAGTACATGTTTTTTATCTAGTGGTAGAAATGATTTTTGCATGACTGTTCTGCTTCAGTCTCAAAACCAGAGTCCTCCTTACTTCTCAGTTAATGCCAGGATTTAAGCAGAAGTTACCTAGCCAGAACCATCAATTTCTGTGCTTGAGAACCAGTGACTGCTTAGTTCACAGACAAGTTAGGAACCTTCTTAATTACTGCATCTTTATTATACACAACACTTGGGTTCAGTCTGATATACACTCACACTTATTCTATACCTTAAAGTACCTTCCTTAATAAAATGTAAATGGTAAAATAAAACACAATGACATGACATGCCCTGCTTCAGAGACTCCAAGCACCACTGTACATGCAGCACATAGTAACATTTCCTCTCTTTCCTCTGAATTGTGAGGTTTTAGTTATTCCAACTGTTTTGAGGATCATCATAATCTTGTATTCCTTGGTCAAACGGTCCCGATCGTTCAAAATACTAAAACCACAGATGTCCTATTAAAGCCTAGTTCATTGGTAAGAAATATAGCACCCTTCACCAGCTTCCTAGCCCTATCACCCACTTTCAGCATCTCTCCACTGTTATGTTCTGCTCCAAAAGGAAGTTATGCAAAACTGAGCCTTATATTGTTTCTATTTCCTTCCATTCACCTGTGAAAAACTGCCATAAGAACCCCAACCACTTACTTTCTCCTACCACACCTTCAATTTCTCATTCCAGATTTGCTGATCTAGTTTCCACCTATTTTTAACACACCTCCTTCAGACAAAGGACCTCAGAAATGGGAAATTAGTTCTGAAAGACTTTAGATTACCAAATATTTTAATCTAATTCAACTCCCTCAAACATAGTACGTTAACAAACACATCAAATCCTGGGGAAAAAAAGTGTTAGAAGCTTGCTATAGACACTCCTACCATATTCCATCAAAAAACATTAGTTGACCCATGCATACAGAACCTACTCTGAAAGACATAGCTGCCTTGTTTTATAAGTTCTGTTCTCTGTATGTTGATCTTGCCTGCTATTCTCTATTTAATTCTCTGTGGTGGCATCCATAATATTACTATCCAATCAAGAAAGTGTGCTTACTGAGACATCAACACTAGAGGTGAGATGTGACATGGAGCTAAAGTTCTGCCAAGCTTAGGTTCTGCACTGACCCTGACAGAAGTGAAGGCAGGAGAGGAGCTGTGCGCAACAGTCAGGCAGGAGAAAAACCAACAGTTTGAGACAGGAATGGAGACAGGAGTAGCGAGATCCATCAACAGAATACATGGGAATCGTGAACTGGGAGTGTAGCCCACCAGCAGAATGAACAGAAACACAGACATATCTCCAGAAAACTACTATTTATTCTCTCTTCCATCTGAATCAAAGGGATAATGTATAGCATTCTGTCTTGATCTTGTGCACAGACCATACCCTAGTCATTTTGTCGCTGCTCCAGACGTCTCACCAAGGAAATCCTACAGCCTGATTCTCAACAGCACCTCAAGCTGTACACATCACCATCAAATTCAACTTCAGCCACATTGGGAAAGCACAGAAGATTTTCAAGAGATTTCACATGCATGTTCTCAGTGTCAACTTTGATGAGCAGTGAAGTGTGAGGATTTTAAGTGAGCCCTTTGTATTGAAACAATGTGGTTAAGATTTTGAAGAGTGGAAAGGCACGCATAAGGTTGATATTTTTTAGGAAATATTTTTCAAAAGCTTAAGTTTTGTTTCTGTTTTTGTGAAAGTCAGGGCCCAACTTGCAGTACAGGAGTCAAAGCGAGCCCGCGCCATGGTTCCATCAGATTTGCACTCTGAGGACAGAGAGCACTGAAGTGGTTTCAAGCACTGAGATTAGAGGCCACATCTCCTATCGCAACTGACAGAGCCAAGCAGAAATCATGGATGTTTCTGTGGCTTACAAGGGAGGGTCCAAGTTTTGTATTTGCCCTTCAACATTGTACACAATGTCCACAGAACCTCTCCATAAATCAGAACTACAAAACTGAAATATGTGGATATCAATGTACGAACAAATGCAGAAAAAAGGAGAATCTTAAAGCCAATCACAAACTGATTGTATTAGGACTACATTAAAATGCAATGCCTCCATATAAACTTTAGGGTTTTTTCCACACTGAAATACCGTATAGATTTGCTTTTCATTAAAGTTGATTCTAGCAAAGCTAACAGACTAAAATGATGTCTATAGGGTTAATAAACACTAATTTTGCAGAGCTGAAGTCAAACTGAAACGCTAGAGGAAAAATGAACAAACTTGTTACCAAAACAAGACTAAGATCAAGAGACCAAAGTTTAAATTTTCAGATATATACCACTGTTCACTTTTGAGACTGCAATGATTTAGGACCATATGGTGATGACCTTATTGAAACATTAGAAGTAAGCAAAAGCTTCACAAGCAGATGATGGAATTATTTGTAAAATAGATTAACATAATTCACAATAAAACAACTTTCAATGAGAAGTATTTGTCTAGTTTAACCCCTTGTCAAGTGTAAAGGGAGTATGCTGTCCAAAGATGGACTGTTTTCCCATGCTTTGAATATAGTAATATTTGAAAATACATTAATTTGCACTTAAATTCATTTATTTGAAACAAATAGCAATTACCAAACTTTTAAAACAGTTCAGCCACAAGTCAATTTGATACACAAGGGCAAATATTTTTTCTCCCTCCCAAAACTAGCCTTTCAAAGCATTTACAAAAACAAAACAAGCTCAAGACACTAGGAAGAAGGTGGGAAGAGAACTTCCAACTTCTTATGTTTGATTGTACAATGTAATAATGGAGTTGCCAGATCATGGTACAGAGCTAAACCCTGATTAACAAACATAAGTATGCAGCTCTAGTAAAATTAGTAAATTCAAAACATCATATTCTAATTGTATCAGATTACTGGAAAGAAACTATCTGGATGCAAAGTACTTCCCTTCAGACCTTAGTTATTACAATGGGGGGAAAAAAACTTTTTATTTCATAAATTTTTAAAAGTTTTTCTGAATTAAGAGCAAGTTTCACATTAAAAAAGTACAGGCATTAAGTCAACTGCACAAACTGGGGGGTGGGGGGGAGGGAAGGTGGGGGTCAATCAAATCATCTATAAGCAAGTAGAAATTCTGTCCAAGCTAGCAAGATGCTAAGCTCTCAGTGAAGACTATTATTCTGAAAGTAGAAGTCCAAAATCCAAATCCCATTATACCACTCAGGCAAAAAACTTACCCTACACTTAGTACTTAAATCATCTAATTACCACATTATTGTACCACAGAAACCCACAAGTGTTTTAAGACAGAAAAATCACTTGAGTCTTTACAGTCTAAAGGAGGGTTCCTGTCTTAATTTATATGTATTGAGACACAAGGACACACTGTATAAGAGGACAAGCAGAACATTTTTTCTTGTTTTACTGGAAATGGCTCTGGAGTTTAAGTCTAACTCTCCAAGAACACAGCTGGACCCTGGGTTCACTACTAGCTAATAAAACTGTCAGCCAGGCAGCTGTGAGGGAACACACAGGTCACAGACCACTATTCAGACGGAAAGGCTGGAGGCTATGACATTCAGCATAAAGGCACTGAAGTTAATTTAGGAGCTAAGTACCATATTTGCCAAGAATGACAGCAAAGGAACCCCACATGTTTACTACCTTGCTGGTGCTGCTTGGGGGAGGGAGGAAGACAAATTCCTGCATCGCTGTAGCAGTGGAGATCTGAGGATGTGTAGCTTAATTCCAAAGTGCTGTTAAGAAGGAAATGCCATCTTACATTACTTCTACTGTTGACCTATACATGCTTTGTATGTATCTCACCATTTTTTTCCATGTGGCTTGGCACCTTGGATCATAGTGAATTAACTTCTGAATGTATAGTCAAACGTGACAATTTGTTCATTTTGAACAAGTCATTTCAGCAATCCCCACTTTCAGTCAGAGCAGCTATCCTTTCAAGTGTGCATGGGGAAAAAAGGAGGAACGATCTGGTCAAACACAGTTTAGAAGCACCTACACAGTAAATCCAAACCCACATGTTCCAAGTTCCTCTGAAACTCAGTCTTCTCTTCAGTCTCAGAGCATCAAGTTTTCCATTCCTCCTGCTACAAAGGCTCCCAAACGCTCAGAGTTCCCCACACCTTTTATGCTTCCTGCCTTAGAAGTCCTCTCGGTCATTCCAAAGCCATTCCTCTCCACCACATAGCTCACACCACAGGACAACTGTAGACCCTCAAAAAAATCATTGTTCCACCCGATCTGGTCACCCATTTTCTCCACTCTTGAGAAAAAAAAAAACAACAAGACAGTGTTCCAACAGCTCAAACTAAACTGTTACACCTGTGTAACAGTGTAGAATGGAAGACTAGGCTCAGATTCAGAAGACTGTAAGCCGGTAATTCCAGCTGGATTCAAAGGGCTGAGATCTATTGCCTTCCCTCTCAAACAGCTAGCAGACATGGCTAGGTAGGATGAAACCAAAATACATCTTCCATCCCAAAACCTGTTGTATGTACCCCACTTGCTGCTACCCTTCTTTCCCAGGTTCAAGAATTCAGTGGCAAGAGCTAATCATCATTAAAAATGCCCAACAGAAGCAAAGGGCAGCAAACAAGAAGGTCAGACAGAAGAAGATGGACAAAGGAGATTTATCTATTATATAAAGGAATCCCCTGCGTTCAAGCACCAAGCGTGGCTTACAAAAGTGGTAAGTAAGCCGAGTAAGGTTCAAAGTTTTGGCATTAGTGGTCTGTCACCATGTTAGGCAAACTTGGGAGCTTCTCCTTCAATGGCCGTGCTCATAATGTTTTAAGATACCTGCATACCCCTGTGGACTCAGAACAGTGTTTGCACTCAAGGCACAGCACTTAGTGAACACCTGGGAATATGCAATTCCCAAGACAATCACACCTACTGCTTTCCATGCCTTCCCACTGTAATCTGCTCAGTTTCCTTCTCTCCTAACCCACCATCACCCTACTCATGTGGTAAAACCCGCTGAAAATACTGGCAATTTTGGAATTTAAAAAAAAGCAAAGGTAAAACATATTTACCGAAACCATGCACTGTAGTATCACATCAGCTTAGTTTTGTTAATGCACAAAACTTGGAACTAATTTGACATTAGTTAAATTAGGCCTCAGACACCTGAGATTGTGGCACTGGGGCAGTCATAATGCATCAAATTCAGAAAGACTGCAATTCACTCATTTTTGCAGAGTATTTTACAGATATATGCAGGTATCTTAAAAATAAATACACAAAAACAACTTTGGTGCAACACTTCTAGAAGATAAAGCACACAGATAATCTCAAGAGAACTACTGAGATACTGACTCGTATCTGTTGAAAGGCATAAAAAGAAGCCCTTCAAGTACACAGAAACAAAGATGTAATGGAATGGTTTCTCACTTGCTTCATAAGTACACCTACTCCTGCAGAAATGAATAGCTCTGACAGCACTCTCTGTTAAAAGCAGCCAAACCTCAGGCCCTAACTTGACACTGCCCTTTAATTTAGGAAAAAGGCACCGTACTGGAATCTTTAGCGTCCATCAAACCACCTCCAAAGCTACTAAAAACCTAAAAGTAGGGTTTTAGAGGACCTTATCCACAATCTAACCTGGTCATTTTATTGCTTCTATCATGTTAAATTAATACTGCAATCTTATTAAAATAACTTTTGGACACTGATACAGGTAAATATCTTTTTCGTCCAACAGATAAATTCATGATAAATTTGTACATAAGCTTTTGCTAACACACAGATTACCAAGAATTATCTCCCAGACTCAAATACATCAAGACATTCCTGACTGCATTCCTAGAAGGTGAAACATTTTCTCCAGTTGCTCAAAAAGCTCACAGCTTTCTCCACAACTTGATCTCACTCTTCAGCCAGGCTTTCCCTTCAGTGTTTCATTGACACATCACTCATTTCTCTTCAAAAACACACCACTGTCAGTCAGCAGCTACTCACAGCAACATTTCACTTGTCTACCCTTGGCACATAGTAAACTGTTTTGCAAGCGATGGAAGCACAAATCACCTAGAACACAAACAATCACATTCCAAGGTATGATGATCATCCACAGTAGTCCCAAGAAACTCCCTGTGCATTTTAGGCAAGAGACTACAGTATAGAAAGGTGCAAGTGCAGAATCCATAGAAACCATTTCACACCTGCAACACTGCATGCTCCAACAGAAGTACTGTAAATAGAAGCACTAGGAAGCAGGAACAAGCACATGTACAATTATGGAAGCATATTCACATAAAACTGAGGAACAGTATCCTTTCAGAAATATGGCAAACCTTCAGAACAGCAGTCCTGAAAGTCTGCTTTTTATCAGTAGCAAGTGAGTTTACTATCTGGTTGGTGAGATTCCAGGTGGCAATGTCATCTCTCCTTTCACTGCCAGAAAGGTCACATCTTCTCTTTTTGCAGTTTGCAATGAATTGTGCAGGTCTATAAAAATATATCATCCACACCCTAGAGATCTGCAGCTGACACCATCCTTTTATACATCGTCTTTGACAGACCAGAAGTGGATGTCCACCAAAAACAGTTGTTCCAGAAGTGAAAACATCTGAAATGATGGTAAGGATTTTTTTTAATCTAATCTATTGAACAACTACTAAATTCTTCTGGTTTAAATATGTTTACTTTTCAAGCGTAACCTAAGAGTAACTAAAATGATCACAGCAAAGGCTGGTCAATTAGGTTCATCTCAATTAAGTTTAGGAAACAGTTTTTTGCCAACATTTTAAAGATGACCAAACCACTGAAATGACAGTGTCATTCACACAAACACTTGAAATTACAGTTTCTAGAAAGTGTTAAACAAGATTTTACCTGAATTAGTGTTTTCAGTCCTTTTCATTCAGCCTATTAGTTCAATGAAGCTGACATAACCAATTATGAAGTAAATTTTTAAAAAAAGACTGCCTCGAGCTTTTCTGACCTTTAAAATCAGTAGATATCACTTACAGACATTATTATTAGTCCCAGATTACAAACTAAGCTTATCAGAGGTTGAAAATAAACTATAACCTTCTTTTATAAAATTAGGTCTGAATACAAAGCTTTTGCACTTAAGCATGTATTTTACTCATTTTAAGGCAGTTTCAGGTTTTAAGTGCTCTTTGATCTCTTCCCTTTCACTAGCCAATAATTTGCATAGAGTTTCTCTTAAAGTCAAAAGCTCATACAGCTGCCTATGGAAATAAACAGCGACTATAACACCCTGTCTCCTTTAAGTTACATATATTTGAAAATAAAGGTGTTCACAGTGCAGCTCCTTATTAGGAAGAGGGACACCAACTCATAATCAATCATAGTCTCAAACTGGCATATTTTAACAGCTATCAAATAAGCACATTTACTTACAGGGAAGAGTTAAAATTCACAAATGGGAAAAAAAATTTATTCAAATCCCCAGTATAGCATGATGTGCAGCAATTTATTACCACAGCATCCAAAACGCTTTAAAGCTGCTGAACCGGATCAGCCACACAACAGCCAATATGTGCACCATCCTGTTCACATTAATGACTCACGCTCACAGCATCAGGCAGGGTTCCCTATATTGAACTACTGCCCAGAGAAGTCACGCTGATAAATGCGGAGAAACTACTTTAATCCCACCTTTTTTTTTTTCCCCCATCTGTGTGTGTGTGTATATATATATGCATGTTTGGATTTTACAGGTTTCAGGAAATATTTCAGTGTGAAACAATAGAATTTTGTAAGAATAGGTTTAAACGGCAGAATATCAAACTGTAGATAACTGCTCAAAATGAGAAGCAGTTCATCCTTAAACTGCAACACTGAACATACGAAACAATGTGCAATTTGGGCCAACATTACCAGTATTACCAGCAATGAGGAACAAACAGTCCATCCAACACAATACCTATGCTTACATAAACCATACTGCTTCTCTAATCCAGACGCACATAATCTCGGATAGAGCTACAGGCGGTATAACTACTACTGCCAGAAGGTACACAGGATATCATGCTGGACTACACGAACAGCTTTAAACTAAGACTATGCTCTAGGAATGTCCAGTATCAGTTTCTACACAGTCATAGGCTGTTGTACAGTCAGTCAATCAGATGAAGCAAAAAACAACTCCTCCAGAAAAAAATATAGACAACAAGAATACATTTAAAATTGTACATGCTCTTAAGAAAAAGAAGGTGAGCAACCTGCAGTTACTGACCTAGTTTGCATCTACTCCTGCAATAACAGTTTGACAACTACATTCCTTTCCCTTCTGTAGGGTCAAAGCTTAGAGCAGGTTGACTTTTACTAGAAGAGTACTAAGGCAGCTCATTAATTTTCATCTGTATTTAGAAATGAACTGCACAATCGTCTTGCAAGGTAGCTACCCAAACATCCATGAACTCTTAACCTGACTTCTGCTAACCAAAGGACAACATGTTTTATCCTGTCCAAAAATAGTGTAATGTAACTGAAAGGATCAAGAATCACTAGTGTGTTTCGAAGAGATAATAAACAAGTTCATCAGCATTTTAACTAATAAAGCCCTTCCTACCCAAATGTAAAAGCAAGCAGCAGATAAGGCAAAACCAGGAACACTGCTTACTTGTTGCTATGCTTGCCTAAAAATAAATGCTGCATTAAGGCTGCTCCAGGATGTTTTAAATCTGCTCTTTTCAGTGACATCAAGAATCAGACCTTGAAAGAGTGATCCTCCTGAAAGAGATTCTTACCTGCTCAAGGAGTGGTCAATACCTTTGCCATTCAGGGTGTTTCCATTGATCTACCTGTAGAGGAAGCTCCCCTAACAAACTGCTCCCTTCCTCAAGGGAAAAAAAAAATCTGTCTCAAATACAGATTCAAAAGTACATAGGGTTGTCTTAAATCCTTTCTCTGGGAGAGGTAATCTATACCTACATGGGTCATCAAGTACCAGCCTGATGAAAGTTCCTGCTGATAGTCTCTAAAGTTCACCAGAGCATTTAAATTAACAGAGATCTAAAAACAGTTTATGCTTTCCTCAGCTGAAAGTGCCAGCAAATCCATAAGAGAAATACACAAGCAAAGAACGCCACGACATAGTATTTAAAAAACAAAAAAGTCAAGAAAAATTTGCTGGCTGAATTTAACCTCCCAATGAATTGGACTTACACCCAGTCTTGTAGAAGAACATTTTAGTTCAGCTTGAACTGCCTTAGAAAAACAACAGCTTAATAGCATTCAACCTCTCCCCCTCCTTCACCCCCACTCCTGTTTCTACCAATGCTCATGAGATTGCAGGAGGAGAGCACTAAGCGAGAAAAACCTAAGTCCCCAAACCAGTCTACAACAAAATCAGGTAAGCAACAGCGCAAGAAAAGGGACAAGGAGGGTGAGAACAGCAGAGCAGCAGCAGTATTAGCTTAGACTGGCTTAAAATTGTCATGGAACAATACCATCAGCATAAGCTGCCTTATGAAGAGAGAACTCTTCTAGGGTGGTTCTTTTTGTCCTCAAAGCCTATCTGCAAGTGACTGTGATGCCAAAAAAAAAACTTGGTATGTTCAAGAATGTACACATTCTAGATGAGTGTTCACAATTTACCTGAAAACTTTTCCATCGTGTTTCTTGTCCCAATACAGTAAATTTAACACTGTTCTTTAATATTATTTGTATTTCTCGAAAAGACTCCGAACTTCTAAAAGATCCTGTCATTTTAATTAAACCCAAGAACTTTATCAGTTTGCCAAAGTAAACTTTAAAAATAGAAGAATGGTTAATAACAACAGGGCATGCACATACATGCATACACAGGCAGCCATCTGTTTTCTCATTCTCTTCCCTTTGCACTCTTTCCTTCAAATTTTATTTAAACGGTACTTGTACTTTAGGTCCAAAATTCTAACACTGCCATTAAAGATTGTGATATATGAGCTGTGTCTATGTGCATTAATCTAAACTTCAGGATAACTTTAGGATGTACGCTAAAGATGAGTACTGCATGTATGCTGCAACGTAACTTTTCCATAAAATGCTATTTCACACAAAGACAATCTAAGCCTGAGCCAAGTTTCATAATAATCTACTCTTCTGATTGAGTATAAGCAAACTGTTTCAAAGCCACAGCACTTAAGCTGTACCACAAGGAACTTTGACATTTCAGGAGTTTGAATTAAAAAAAAGGACATTTTGTATGTTTGTTAAAAAAAGGAGGAGGAAAGGAAAGGCACATTTAACAACACCGCAACCCTGGTCAGAGTAGTGAAAAAGTAGTGACAATTATATTACTGTACTGCTAATATTCAGCTTTGGCTTGAAACTTGCTATTCCTACACTAATTTCTCTGTGCAAGGTTTTGGGTACCATCACTTAAAATATTTCAGAAGCTGAAGCAAGAACTGCTTCTAAGTACATAAGCAGATGTACACACGGGCTTTAATTTTCTGCTTTGCTAGTCTGATAGGGCAAACTATAAAGAATAACAAGCTGAAACAAACTAACTCAGCTAGTCATAATGTGAAACTTCTGTTCAAAGTTGTCCCAAGCTCTTGTGTAGCAAGTTTACTTCAATCCATGCCTCACAGAATATAGCATAAATGGAATATTTAAAAAAAAACCCTGAGCTCACGAACAGGAAACATTCTCAGGAACACTAGAAGCTTCTTAACAGAGGCCCTCCTTAAAGGGCACAAAAAGTCAGAAGGGCCAAGAACAAGAAGTAAGTCATAATAGCAACTCTTCAAAGGGTGCTCCGGAAAAGCCACACCACACGTAAAGCTAAATAAAGTGAGGAAGAGAGGGTACTGAAGCAACAGAAGTCTCTGAAATGTAAGTAACTGCACCCTGACCCCACAAAACATTTATAGTTCCTGTAAAGCATGTAAAACCGTTAATGCAGTATTCTGAATGTTAGTGAAGAGGTGAGTTCCATATTTGATAACCAAGACCATATATTTCCCTTTTTATATTTTTATCTCTGCTTGAAAACTACTTCAATACTACACTTTTTCCCCTACACATCATCTACCATCTCACAGCCAAGTATCAATGTGACGACTACCAATGAATTATAAGCTTTTTAAATCTATGCAGCATTCAAGAATTATCACCAAAGAACAAGCATGTCATTCATATACTTTCAGCAAGGACTGCATGTGCTATTTGTCACCTGAAACCCCAAATGTTAATCCACAATGTCAACAAAAGATAATTGTAGTTGCTTATAAAACTAAGGCAGGTAGCCTACAAGTACAAGGGTTCCTTTGTGGACACCAATTTCACAATTATTTTGCATAGCAGTGGTCTTTTAAGTTTTTCAAAGGTGCTTTATGTTGTTCAGTCATTAAACAATTCTTTGCACCACAGAAGAAGAATACCTACCATTTGACAGCTAAGTTTTGCACCTCACCATTTTTATCTTCCAGTAATTTCAAGATCATCTTCACCACTTTTCTTTCACTGTCATCATCCAGCTTGATAGAATCCTTCTGTAGTTCTGTCATCAAGTCATTAGTAGCCATAAACCTGACAAAAGATAGTCAGTTAATTATTGCTAAAAGGATACAGGATATTCACAGTGCTCAAGATTCAAGATTCAGTTTCTACCATTTGTTATCAAATAAATCACATTTAACGTTAAATTACTGTTACCTCTTTTGTAATGCAAGTAGCATTTATTTTAGTTATAGAAAAAAAGGAGAAAAATTGTAATAAAAAAATGACAATAACTTCTGTTTAGATCACCATCCTTCCCTGATGAGAATATCTACATGTTTTACTTCCACTGTTTACATTATATTCCAAATTATCTCCACAAAGGAAAACTGACACTTTCCTGGATTTTAAGTAATCCTTTCATTAGCTATGCTGATGCTGTAAAAAAAAAAAAAAAAAAGGCGTTTTTAAAGTTTGTTAAAAATAATTAATCTCTGCTGAGGTTATTTTAAAACAACTTTTAAGCAAGAAGAATACAATTTTTCAAACATTCTCCCTAATTCACAAAAGTCAAACATTAATGGAGAAATAAAAGTGAAGCTACATTTTACGTGTTTTTCATTTTCTTGCCCTGTACAGACTAGTTTGTTTATAGTCCAGACAACAGATCCAGCCCTCCATCCAGAGAGCCATGTTAAAGACCAAGGACCAAGATCTCTTCAGAGATCAAGCAAATAAAATAATCTTTCATATCAATTAATTTACTATTCAATAACACTGTCATATCCACGAATACAAGAACATACTGACAAATTACTTTCCAAAAATATTGCTTTTATGCCTTTTGTTTCTTTTCCTTCTGAAGTCTGTTTTCCAATCTGTTCTTTTGTAAGCGTCCTCCCTTCCCAGAAGTAATACAGATGTATTACTCAATTACGAATCCCATGGGCTTCAGTACCAATCCCAACCCCCATTCAAAGCCCCAGACAAAAATGGTTTGTAATTAAACAGTTAAGGTTGACATTTGGACTTCAGGCACATCAGCCTCAAGCAGACATCACTTGAGCTCAGGTCATACTTGGAAGGTTATCTTTACAGCCTGACACGCTAGATACTTCTATATTGAAAATGTAAGCCAAGACTCTGCATAATCTTAGTATGCATCACAAATGCCAGATGCCTGCCTTCACATAATGGACCGCAACTTGTCCTGTCTTTTAATACAGTAATTCCAGTCTACTAGTCTCAAGGTGTTTCTAAGATAAGACCCCACTCATTTTTCATTCACTCCAACAGTCCCACTGAAGCAAGGCTGTAATCTGACAGGAACCAGATGTGCTTATAAACAGATGCTGAATGCAAATGGCATCAGCTTTTAAGCGCAGCAAGGAAAAAAGCTACTTGGTAAGTAAAGGTGATGGGCAGATTGGATGGGAATAAGGATATACATGAAGTCACGCAGTACTAGAACATTCCCAAACTGTCTCCATGTTACTGCTATATTTACCTCCTTTTCTTAAATCTTCTTAATAGCCTCCCCTCACTTCCTTGGTCGATAGCTCCCATTTCCTAGCCTTACGAGTTCACAGGCACTCATCGCCAGCTTGTGACAAGCTCCTAAACTAAGCAGAGCTTGTGCATCCTCAGTGCATCAGCAGCTTCTGCACTCAACAACTGAGGAGTCCTCCTGGCAGACTCCTCCATTAAAAAAGAAACCCAACCCAAACCCCACAACTTTGTGGGGAGGCATGGCAACTTTAAAGTAGCTGGTATTTAGAAACTTGGTTTTGAGTAGTTTAGATGTGGCCTTTAGTCACAACTGCTTCCTCCTCAGGCACATCAAAACTTTACCTGGTGCAAAGCAGCAGCATGTCAGCAGCTCTTCATACCCTGTACTCAAGAATAGTCATTCTCCTCCTCCAGTGAGGACACTACTTCTCCCACAGCCACACAGTAAACTGCCACCTTACATTACTGCCCATTTTTAGAATTTAAGTTTGAGTTTCCAGACAATAAATGTTACAAACATTTGCATCGGACAAGTCAGTTTATCCAAAAAACAAAGGACTAAATTTTACAGTAAAGTGTTTACCTGAACTCTGGGTTACACTCAGCTCCATGCTATCTACAAGTTAACTACGCTGTCTCTCTTCATATATACGTGATCTAAGAATAAATGTACTTACAATTCCTGGTACTAAATACCATTTTATCCATTATGCGAATACATGGCACACAAAGTTTCGTAAAATATGTAATTGCATAACAGCCAGTTTGTAGAGGTCTATCATTGCTCAGAATAACTTTTTTAATATTCAAGAATTCCAAAGTTGTTCAAAGCTCCCTCCTAAAGCAACTACAAAACAAGTTTTAACTACATGCAGCTGGGGAAAAAAGTACTTGCTACAACTGCATTTTACCAGTATAGCCTACATCTTTTATGCAGAAAGTTTTAAACTCATCAAAATCAGTATTTAGTCGCAAATCCTTTAGACTTTTTTGTAAGTCATCCACCCCAGAAGGACAAAATGGAAAGCTCACTTAATCACAGATATAAATTAGCGTGAAAAAATACAAAAACCTTCAGTAACTTGTAGAGGGAAAAACGTTTGCATCTATTTTTAGTAAAATTTAAGTAAACCGGGTAATTCTGGACTGTCTCTTTTTAGACTACTCAATATTTCTCTCTAATTCCAAAATTTCTAGCCTAAACTCTCCAGGTAATATCATGCTACTGAAATGTGAAAGAAATGGACATAAAAACCCCATAAATTTATCACATCTGTGCCCAGTGTGCACAGTCTGTCAAAAGCAATCAAGATTAATCAAAATCCAACTCTATGGTTATTTAATCATCACCTCTGTTTTCCTTTAGATTTTAATATATAAGCAAGAGACTTGTTTGGATGTCAACGCGTTCTGTAACTATAAACTAATCACTGTAATGCTGCAGCAGAGCAACAAAACCCACGTGTATTTTATGCCTTCTCCCTGTCTGTATTCCCACGTACCCTCTTTGACAAATAAAGGCTTGAAACATGAATTTCTGGTTGCATACAATACAACGTAACTACTTTTAACCTACTGCTTTGCTTGAACTACTGTGTAAATGTAGCACCTCTGCAGGTTTTTAATAGCTTACTTATACCATTTCATTTTTTGATTAGTCAGGTGTTTGCATTTTATCTGCTATTCATTTATTACAAAGCAAGCAAATGATCCAGTAAGAAGTAGTGCTCTTGTGACAGATCCTAAGCTCAAAATGACATATACCAGTCCTGTCCCCATACGGCTTAATTGGCCTTCTCTCTCTGGATACGCAGACTTTCAGAGGCAGTACCAAATTATGCGAGGAGCACAAAACCCCTCTCTGTCTACAAGATGCAGCATCCAGGAAGCATATGAGCTTAGGATGTTCAAGCTGGGTGGCCCTTCCCTGCTCCTATTTGCAGAATCACAGGATCCTCTTTTTTTGAGGTTGGGAAGGAACCCGGGGAGGTCATCTCGTCCAATCCCCCCCAGGTTAAAGCAGGATCACTTCCAGCAGGCTGCTCAGGGCTTTGTCCATTGGGCTTTTGAGCATTTGCGAGGACGGAAATGGGGCGGCCGGCCGCCTCCCTCGCCTGGCCCCACACAGGTCAACAAACCTGACGGCGGCTCGGGCCGGCGCCCCCCGGCTGCCCGGGATCTCTACCCACCACGCCTGCAGGCCGCGGCTTTTCGGGCACTGCCGCGCCTCGTCCTCCCCAGGCGGCGGGAAGAGCCGCTCGCCTCCGCGGGAACTCTCTTCCCGGGCTAGCAGCAGATTCGCGCCCAGCCCCGCAGGGGAAGCCCGGGGACGGGGGGGGAGGCCCTCTCCCACCCGGAGAAGTACCGCGGCGGGCACAGGCCGGGCCTGCCGCACCGGGCCCCGCAGGCCTCCCCGCCGCCGGCACCTGCCGGGCCGCCCTGACAGCCGCGGCGCCAGGCCCGGGGCCGGCGCGGAGGCGGACGCGGGGGCAGGGCCGGGCCGGGCCGTGCCGGGCGGCGCGGGGCCTGCGGCGGCGGCTCCCACCTGAAATCCTTGTCGCTGGATGTCATTTTCTCCAGCAGGTTGGAGATGTGGTACGAGGCGCTCGCCATGTTGACGGACCCGGCCGGGGCCGGCGGGGGGGCAGGGAGAGGAGGAGGAGAGAAGGAGGAGGAGGAGGAGGCGGCGTCTTCCCGGCCTGGCCGGCTCCACTTCGCCCGCTGCTGGGGTCGGTGCTCGGGGAGCCGGTGCCAGCGGCGGGGGCGAGGGCGGCGAGGGGAGACGAGCGCTCCGCCGCCTCCTGCGGCTGCGGCTGACACAGTGGGAGGGACGGGCGGGGCGGGCGAGCAGCCGCTCGCGCTCGGCGCCGGGTCAAAGGTCGAGAGGGCCCCCCCCCCCCCCGGCGCTGCCGGCGGCCCTGATTGGCTCTGCCAGCGGGCGGGAGGTGCCCGCGGCAGTGTGACGCCAGAGCGTACGTGGCGCAGAGCGTGCGCGGGAAGTTTAGGCCGCCGTTGAAGAGCGGCGAGGGGGGCGGCTAGGGAGGAGGAGGAGGCGGCGGTGGCGGCGGCAATGCAGTGGCGGACTACGCTTCCCGGCGTGCACCGCGCCCGCGCCGCGCCCGGGGCTATTGGCGGTGCACGGCGGGATTTGTAGTTCACAGGGAGCGCGGGGCCCCCGCGGCGCTTTGGCCGCTGGGATGCGGAGCCTCGCTGTGGTGCTGGGCGGGGCGCGGCGGCTTTTGGTGTCCCTGAGAGAAAGGCTCGTCGGCCTTGGGCTCTGGTGGAGGGGGAGCTGGCTGGGAAGGGTCCTAGACAAATCCCTCCAGCCTAGACGCTGCCCACTTCAAAAAGGGTTCGCCAAGTCTCTGAGCGCCTGCCGGTGCCTGCGTGGGGCTTCTGGTACTGCGGCCATTACAAATCCACGATGTGTCCTGGGGTTGCAGGGCTGCAGCTTCTGTTCCAGGCCCTCTCGTGCATGTGCAATGGCTCCCCTCGTAGCTGAGCATGCTCTGAAAAATGTCAGATGGAAGTGAAAAGTGGTGGTGTGAAAATTAATTTTTGTGGTAAATAAAGGCATGCTTCTGTTCTGGACTTGGTTTGCAGAAAGCAGCTTGAAAATGTGGTGTCACTGTTTTAAAAGGTCTTGGAAGCCAATGGGCATCTCTTAAGAGAATTTTTTTTTTTGCGTGCCTCAATTACTGTTCACATCAATCTCATCACTACTCTGGGCCTAACCCGTGATCTGCCTATGCATGGGTAGGTGACACGGAGCAGTAGAACTGGGAAAATACTTCCATATGTTGCACCTTCTTTCAGGTTTCATATTAAAATACAGGAACGTTAAGTAGCCTTAATCCTCAGTTACATGTGCGTACAGCAAAACTCCTAAAGAAGTGCTTTTTGAGTGTTTTATGTATATTAAAAAAAAGACTTGAACTAAAAAGGAAATTTCTTTAAAATAGCCATTTATTACATGCAGCTTGCAGGCAGCCTTGCACAGCAGCTGATGGAAAGATGTACTCTTTGCTCACTTGGGAGAGAGAAATCGTGTCACCGCTGTGGCCTGTCACCCAGCTACAGTGTACAAGCAGCTATTTTGGAAGAGACTCACGCTGTTAAATGTCTGGCAGCTGTGTTGGAGAGAGAGCTTAACATGTACTGGTCTTGTTCCCCAGAGAAGTTCAGTGGTAGGTTAGCGCTGTGCAACAAAACAATGGACGGCTAAGAAGGAGCTGGGCAGCGTGGTGTTGGATTAGTGGTATTGCAATGGGGTGCGATGTAGGGATGGAGTAAGGAAGATGGGAGTAGTCAGGAGGGGTGGTGGGTGTCCCATCAGTATGGGTAGAGGAACTGCAGTGAGAGGAAGCACTCAGGAGAGCTGGCCCAATGCTGACTGCTTTTCAAATAGCCCGTTCACTCCTTTGATTTGGGAATACTTAACTTAGAGGTTACCTTTAGAGAGGGAAATTCTTTACTTCATTTTACTTGAACACTAGTGTTGGATATTCAAGGAAGCCAGCTGGAACAATACAGATGAAGATAGACTCAGTCCTGACTTGGTTGTGACAGCTGAAAATGGTTTATGATGTCTCAGTCGTGTAGCTCCTCTTTGAAGTACTGAGACATAAAAAGTTGAAGTACAAATGTTTGACATTCAGCACATTGATTCATATTTTGCCATGTGAACATTAGCACTATTCTAAACCGTTTTGGTGACCGTGACTTTTGAGCGTCTTATAGTTCCCAGGAGCAATTAGTTTCTGAGATGTCTGTGTCACACTATGGGTTCTCACACACTGCAGGAAAAGATTGTTCTAACCTGGTCTTTATTGACATTCATGACTTTGGTACTAAATAGAGGTTGGATGGTTATGGGGCGGTGAAGGATCATCTGTTCCAAAAATGTTCTGCCCGCATGGTTACCATGATGCATTCTGTCAGATAAGCGTGTCAGACCAACCAGGCAATAGAAAATTCTTTATGGTAGGTAAGGTCTTTATGTTGATTGCTGTTGGGGAGTAAAGCATTGCCAGCAGTCCCTGTAAGCGGATCCACTCAAGTTGGGGTTTAACTTTTTAAATCCTTACCATTTTGATTTTGACACTAAACCAAGCCCTTTCCCACTTTGGGAAAACCACATCCATTTACTTATAATAAGAGAGTGTATGAGAGAAAAAAAATCAGAACAATTACAGAACAATCCTGCTCTGTTCTCCTATACAACCTTGAATGTTTTTAAAATTATTTTAAAATCATTTAACAACATCCTTCCCATGCTGATTTCCATACCTCAGCCAGCTTACCCTGCCACTGCTTAAACCTGATTTCCTATTACTCCCAGAAACACAGGCCATCATGGAGGAAGTCAAAGTATTTTTTTGTTCAAGTACATTTATTACAATTGGGATTCAGCTATAGTAGATGTGATATTCCAGAGGAAGTTAGACACAGAGAGAGGCTAATTGAGAAGGGATTTTTTCCAGCTGATAGCGCACAACTTCACAGATGGAGTGGTACTCCTGATCTGTTCCCTGTAGACACACATATTAGATGCTCTTGGTTCATTCACAAAGATAGCTGAAAGCTTAATTAAATGCTGGAACCTGAAAGGATTTATCTTGCTTTATACTTGCAAATATATTCCCTGAATGCTGAAGATGAGAGAACAGCAGAGTTAGTTTAGAGATGCATTCACAGCACTAGAATTTGAACCCTCACCAGTTTGCCCTTTCACTTCACTCGGGAGCTGTGAGCCCGCTGATGGGCAGAGGATGTCGGGGTTGTGCTGCATCTTCATCTAGCAACGTGGAAAGAGCTATAGCACACAGCTTTACTCAGCTTAAAGAGAATCCTTTAGGATGACAAGTTTAAAGCTGGTTATCATTTTTTACAGATGGTTTTGGGGAAATAAAAGGAAAATTGCTGCTCTAAGTCAAAAGCTGCTCACCACTGCAAGCAGATATTTGAGCCAGAGAACCTTACAGTCGTGGTTTATCACTTAGATACATGACTGACTTTGTACATCTGAACTTTGGATTTTTAAAACGATGCCTGGAAAGAAAGTCTTTACAAATTTATTGGCTGATTATATTAACAAACCACAGATGGTGTCAAAGAAGTGATCTGGATTTAAATATGAAAGAAACAAAAAGGAATGGTATGGAAATCTTTGACTTACAAGCAAACAAATTTAAAAAGGAGCATAACCTACACTAGAACAGTCACATGGGTAAACGTGTGTTTCAAAGCATTAAGGTTATCACTGAATTGCATTGTATAAAATAGTATGTTCCAAGAGAGGAAGAGGAGAGTTCTAACTGTAGAACTAAAAGCCTAGCTTTCAAATCTTAATAACAATGCTCTTTTAAGGGTGGCAGGTTTTTCCCCCTTATCTGGTTTTCCTTATTTTTAAAGTTAGATGACGTTCCACACCAAATTATAGCAATTTCCAGAGTAGGGCACATTTGGAACTAAGTAAATCATCAGCTGCCTTTCACCTGATAAGTCAAAGTTTTAGTTATGTTTTTCTTTCTTCCTAAAGCTGAAAATTTCTTAACATGCAAGTTATGAAAGAATCCCAAAGCATCTTTCCAAAAGCAGTCAGTGATACTGTGCTGATTCTCACTTAAAATTGTTTCATTTCTGAACAATAGAAGAAACTGTTGGTCTCATCTAGGAGAGATTTCTACACACTTACCAAGAAGAATAAATAATATCTACAGCTGTGAACTGCCTGGCCTTTCCCTCCTAACCCAGATAATCCACTTCTGTAAAGCAAAGTAATGCAAAGCAAAGTGTTTGGGTGTCTGATTCCATCAGCTTTAAAAAGAGAAAGATCTGGAAAACAGTGCTGAAAATAATATATGCATCTGGTTAAGTAATGGACTGAATAAACTGTCAAATGGTCTGAAATTACTTCTCTGATAGAACTGAGCTCCAGCAGCACCCTCATCATAAGATTATGTTTCAGGAAACATAATATCTTGAAGAAAAGATATAACAACCTTTTAATTAAAAGAAAAAAAAAACAGACACAAAAATGCTAGAAGAAACCTCCCTTCTTGTTGCTAAACACTGCACAGCTTTTTGCAGTGTCAGTGGTCAAAACTTTTGGAATACATACCACAACCACCCAAAAACAAAAGATAAAATGAACCTTTCAAATGAAATCTGATTTGAAATATGAGCCAGTAATTTAGATTCAAAGATTTTTATCATTGTATTATTTTCATGCCAAATGAACTTGGTTTACAGAACAAAAGATTTTTCTCTTCCTTAATACCTCTTCTGAAAATCACTTCAGGTTGTTTTTCTTTTTGCTTGACCATTTGCATTTTCATTCCGTATCACTGCTATAATTTGTAATTCCTTCAGAGCCAATTATGTTTCCCTTTATGTCAGCACACCCAGCTTTCTTCATATAATGGTCTCAGCAATGCTTGTACTAGAGATGCTTGTCTCCAGTAAACTTAAAAGCGCTTGTTTAATTGGAACTTCTGATATTGAACAATACTCTGTGTTTCAGAAGTCATAAAAATACAAATTAAGTGTTTGGACTATTTAGGCTTATTCGAACCAGAGGTAGCTGTGCTATGGATCTTGTTTATTCTGGATCTGACATTTCAGGAGAGTCTTGACCATACTGTTCATTTAGAAATTTCAGTGTTAGTACATTGGCTAATTACAATATGAGTCAATGTTTGTCAAAGAGGACATAAGGGCTAATCTGTTTCATTTCATAACATTTTAAAGCACTGCTGTTGTTTTTTTGATTCTTGCTTAAGAGTGCTTCATTTCAGGCCATGAATGTGCTATCTCCCTCCTTCATTTATGAGACTATCAGTAACAGCAAAGATGAAAAAATACAAATACAACTATTCTTCCATGAATCGAGGTGAACAGAGAGGGCTAAAACTAAATCGGAATGAATAAACCTATGGAATAGAGTTTCACTTTGCAGAGACTGATTTCTTGGAGCAAACCTGACTCATCCACAGGATCGTCCAAGGTAAGGTGACTCAATGACTCTCCCCTTGGAGCAGATGATGTCCACTGCCAGCCTACCACCACCTGAACAACAAACATAGTCCACTGCCTGTCAGATGTGTCTCTGTTGGCTACCACAAACTGACTCATGTTTTGACTTTTTCATACTCTGTGGATGTTTTACTGAAGGGCAGTGTTAGTCTTTAACTCACATGCTAGAGCTGAACAGCTCTTAATATACAATGTATTCTTTTCTATTTGCTATTTGAGAAATAAATTAATAGTAATGACTCAATACACACTGTCATCCACATTCTCATAGCAGAAGAATCTAAAAACATCCCCTGACTTTCATACACTCTGCAGGAGAGAATTCTCCAGGTGTCATTACCTAGTTGGCTGCAGTTCTTAAAGCTGACATGTAATATGTGTACTGTTCAGGTCCTCCTGAGCAGCACACACACTTGCTGGTCTTTATTAGAGGCTCTTTTGGGACTGAGAAGCTCTACATTTGATCAATTCAAACGTTCTTTGGGTTTTTCTTTTAGTGAACTGAAGTATATTTAATGCATAGTAAGTGGTTATTATCCACAAGAACTTGTCAGAGAGTACTAAGTTCAATATCAGAGCCTGTCTGTGTAGCTTCCTCTTGTAACTTATTTTTGCAAAGAGAACAAGGGCATAGCACGGTAACAGGCTGGAAAACTGCTGTAAGATTGCTTTTGCCATTTTCACTGACAGAACTGCCACTTCTCCCTTCAAAATATTCGAGTGCTTTGAACTGAAACCTTTAAAAGGATAGAAGTCAAGATCCAAACCCCAGAACATATGAATCTGCTAATGTGCGAGAAAGCTACATACCTCCTTGTCCTCATTAGAGTTTTACCCAAACTTAGCTAGAATCATAGAATCATTAGGGTTGGAAAAGACCTCTAGCATCATCAAGTCCAACCATCAAACCAACACCACCATGCCTCCTAAACCATCTCCCGAAGTGTCACATTTACATGTTTTTTGAACACCTCCAGGGATGGTGACTCCACCACCTCTCTGGGCAGCCTGTTCCAATGCCTGACCACTCTTTCAGTGAAGAAATTTTTCGTAATATCCAATCTAAACCTCCCCTGATGCAGCTTGAAGCCGTTTCCTCTTGTCCTATCATTAGTAACTTGGGAGAAGAGACCAACACCCACCTCACTACAACCTCCTTTCAGGTAGCTGTAGAGAGTGATAAGGTCTCCCCTCAGTCTCCTCTTCTCCAGGCTAAACAACCCCAGTTCCCTCAGCTGCTCATCATAAGTCTTGCTCCCCAGACCCTTCACCAGCTTCACTGCCCTTCTCTGGACCCGCTCCAGCATCTCAATGTCCCTCTTGTACTGAGGGGCCCAAAACTGAACACAATATTCAAGGTGCGGCCTCACCAGTGCTGAGTACAGGGGCACAGTCACTTCCCTACTCCTGCTGGCCACACTATTCTTGATACAAGCCAGGATGCTGTTGGCCGCCTTGGCCACCTGGGCACTCTGCTGGCTCATGCTCAGCCGGCTGTCAACCAGCACCCCCAGATCCTTCTCTGCTGGGCAGCTTTCCAGCTACTCTTCCCCAAGCCTGTAGCGTTGCATGGGGTTGTTGTGACCCAAGTGCAGGACCCAGCACTTGGCCTTGTTAAACCTCATACAATTGGCCTTGGCCCATTGATCCAGCCTGTCTGGGTCCCTCTGCAGAGCCTTCCTACCCTTGAGGAGATTGACACTCCCACACAACTTGGCATCGTCTGCAAACTTACCGAGGGTGCACTCAATCCCCTCATCCAGATCATTGATAAAGATATTAAACAAGGCTGGCCCCAACACCGAGCCCTCGGGAATACTGGTGGTGAGCTGCCACCAACTGGATTTAGCTCTGCTTACCACAATTCTCTGGGCTTGGCAATTCAGCCAGTTTTTTACCCAGCAAAGAGTACACCTGTCTAAGCCATGAGCTGCCAGCTTCTCTAGGAGGATGCCGTGGGAGACAGTGTCAAAGGCTTTACTAAAGTCCAGGTAGATAACATCCACAGCCTTTCCCTCATCCACTAGGCAGGTTACCTGGTCATAGAAGGAGATCAGGTTGGTCAGGCAGCACCTGCCTTTCATGAACCTATGCTGGCTGGGCCTGATACCCTGGTTGTCCTGCACGTGCCTGGTGAGCTCACTCCATATGTATCACTCCATAATCTTCCTTGGAACCGAGGTCAGGCTGACAGGCCTGTAGTTCCTCAGATTCTCCTTCTGGCCCTTTATGGGCGTCACATCGGCAAGCCTCCAGTCATCTGGGACCTCCCCTGTTAACCAGGACTGCTGAAAAATGATGGAGAGTGGCTTGTCAATCTCCTCCATCAACTGCCTCAGTACCCTTGGGTGGATCCCATCTGGCCCCATAGACTTGTGAGTGTCCAGGTGGCGCAACAGGTCACAAACTGCTTCCTCCTGGATTATGGGGGGTTTATTTTGTGATACATCCCTGCCTTCCAGCTCAGGGGGCTGAATACACTGGGGATAACTGGGCTGATGATTAAAGACTGAAGCAAAGAAGGCATTTAGTACCTCAGCCTTCTCCTCATCCTCAGTGTCAATGTTCCTCTCTGCATCCAATAGAGAATGGAGATTCTCCTTGGCCCTCTTTTTGTTATTAATGTATTTGTAAAAATATGTTTGTTATCCCTTACAGCAGTGGCCAGATTGAATTCTAGCTGGGCTTTTACTTGCCTAATTTTCTCCCTGTAAGACCTAACAAGGTCCCTGTACTCTTCTTGTGTTACCTGCCCCTTCTTCCAAAAGTGGTAAACTCTCCTTTTTATCCTGAGTCCCAGCAAAAGCTCCCTGTTCAGCCACGCCGGTCGTCTTCTCCACCTGTTTGTCTTACAGCACATGGGGACAGCCTGCTCCTGCACCTTTAAGATTTCCTTCTTGAAGAAAGCCCAGCCTTCCTGGACTCCTTTGCCCTTCAGTACTGCCTCCCAAGGGACTCTGTCAACTAGTGTTCTGAACAGGCCAAAGCCTGCCCTCTGGAAGTTCATTGTAGTGGTTTTGCTGACCACCCTTCTTACTTCACTAAGAATTGAGAACTCAATCATATCGTGGTCAGTAAGCCCAAGATGGCCTCCAACCACCACATCTCCCACCAGTCCTTCTCTGTTTGTGAACAGAAGGTCAAGTGAGGCACCTCCCCTGGTAGGCTCACTTACAGCTGTGCCAGGAAGTTATCTTCCTCACACTCCAGGAGCCTGCTAGACTGTTTCCTCTCTGCTGTGTCGTATTTCTATCAGACATCCAGTAAGTTGAAGTCCCCCATGAGAACAAGGGCTACTGAGACTTCTGCCAGCTGCTTGTAGAACGCTTTATCCACCTCGTCATCCTGGTTGGGTGGTCTATAACAGACTCCCAGCAGGATATCTGCCTTGTTGGCCTTCCCCCTCATCCTTACCCATAAGCACTTGACCTTATCATCACAATTGCTAAGCTCTATACAAATTAAACACTCCCTAACACATAGAGCCACCCCACCACCTCTCCTTCCTGGCCTATCCCTTCTGAAGACCTTATAGCCATCCATTGCAGCACTCCAGTCACAAGAGTCGTCCCTCCATGTCTCTGTGTTGGTGAATAATAGCTATCTTGCTGCACAATGGCTTCCAGCTCCTGTTTGTTGCCTGTGCTGTGTGCACTGGTGCAGATGCATTTGAGCTGGGCTATCAATTTCACCCCCAACCTCAGCACACCACCCCTAGGCTCCTCTCTAGTGGGCCTGGCTATATCCCTTTCTCCCTTTGAACCTAGTTTAAAGCCCTTTCAATGAGCCCCACCAACTCATGAGCAAGAATCCTTTTCCTTCTTTGAGATCGGTGAACTCCATCTGCCGCCAGCAGGCCTGGTGCCGTGTAAACCTCCCCATGATTAAAAAAAACAAAATTCCACCGACAGCACCAGCCTCTGAGCCACATGTTAAATCAGGTGAATGTTAACTCAGCCTAGCTCATTTGTGCCACGACCATTTCCACTTTACCCTGGAGGCAGGGCTGCCAAAAGGGCTGGGGTCTCTGGGGTCTTCCCATTTCCTGCACACAGGTAGTGGTACCGAAGAAGAGACAATGACAGGTCTCTTCAGCTCCACACAAAAGGGCTTTGTGCATGTCAACAACTATTTGAACAGAAACAAGAATTAATTTTAATTGGCAATAGTCTCACCATAACCTGTTGAACCTTGGAGCCTGTTTTTCAACATGATTTTGCTCTTCAATATAATTCATTAACTACATGTTTGTGTGTGCTAAAATTACTGAACACAGAGTCATAGGTGTGAAAGTTGTTTAAATACATATTATTAGGCTATTCATATCATTCTAGGATTAGTAGCCATGTATCGTAATAGCAGGGCATTGTCTAAGTTTAGGAGATATCTGAGACAGCGTGTGTTTGAACTTGTCAGAGCCACCATTAGAATTTTTAAACCCTCTGGGTATGTACAATTTCACTTCTCTTCATAATGAATATGTATAAAATTGAGTAGGACTGCCAAGTATTGGTGGCTCATTTGTGAATCTATGTATATGAATAGCAAATACAAAACATAGTATCAAAAGAACCAAGAATATCAGTCAAAAATCTCGTGCATTATTCAAGCGGGAAGAGGCTTTTAAAAGAAAACATCTGCAATTAGTTATAATACTTCTGATATCATTACATGCCTGTAAGAAAAGCATATATTGAAAAGAATATGTTTAAATTTCAAAACAGTCTTGAGAAATGTCTCCTGTTGTTTCGTTATCTCTTGAGGGGTTAAGGATGCCAGTAGCTTGTACTGAGAAAACTTGCATTTTTTAATAACTTCTATCACAAAAGTCAACCCATGCTGCTACAGTCTGATACAGAGGAATGTCATTTCCAAAACAAAAATAGTTCTTCAAAAATTCTTAGTCTTTTCATGCATTGAAATGTTAAGCCCTATTACTTAGGTTAGAGACAACATCTCCTGCCTGTCACAGTCAAGGTGACCTATATGTTTTAAAATTTTTTTACCACTTTTGTGATACTGCCAGTTTAAGGGTGCAATTCTATCTCTGTATTCAGCTATAATGGTACCAGGTCAGGGCTTTGTTCTGTTATCATCTTGTAGTGGCCAAAATTAGTCATTTTTGTAAGATCTTTGCATTACTAGCCAGTGCTTCAGAGAGCCTGGAACAAATACATTGTAGAAGCAATGTCATTTGGAAGGATGAGATCCAGAGAGACAATTGTCTGCTCACATATCGCAAGATAAAGATGATTTTGTCTCTCGACGATTTGTAAGAGTGTCTTCAAAGTCCAGTCCTACAGCATTTCTGGAGGCAATGCTTTCTCTAGCAATAGAAAGAAATAAGCTTTTTCCTTTGTTTTCCTGTACCTGACGACATCATTTACACCAGCACATACTCATTGTGAAAAAGCTGATCTGGTGGCATATTGCAGTCACTTTGTCCTGCTGTGAATAGTGGCACTGTCTGCAGCTGCGATGGGTGTGGACAGAAGGAAGATGCAGTTCTGCAGCCTTATCCTCCAACAGGAGGTCATCAAAGTGTTCTGCCCAGACAGAACCACTGTGAGAGCAGGAACTAGTGTCCCTCCACTCTCCCTTGAAACCTGTGCTGCCAAGGAGCAGAGGAACAGATGGAGAAGCACCTACTGTGACCTGCCAGCTTTGTGCATGGCTGAGTTTGTCCTGCTTTTGAGATACAGGGTGGTTTTCCTTCCACATTTGCCATTACGAATAAACCACAGAGACTTATTGCTCTTGGGTCCTCTTCTTGTCTTGCTTCCATTCGTGGCTCTCTCATTCGCTCTGCTTTTCTACGTGGTTTTAACAGGGTCATTCTGGGAACCCAGCAAAGTCCGAGAACAGCGTGAGATTTGTATTATGTTAAATTTACACAGCATCAGCAGCTGAGGCTGAAAGAGAATTTCCGTTATCCCTTAGAAGAGTATAGTCTGAGGCATCTAGCTGAGAAGCTGTGATACCGTCTTGGAGCAACAGTTTGTACATGCTTCAAGGTCAGCTTGTAAATATAGCTATTTATTGCAATGGAAATATCCCATTTTAGTCAATGTTCAGGACCAGGACTTCACTGGAAGGGCAGGAATACCTATTGGAGTAATTTTTTCTGTTCAGAACTATTTGTCCACAAACTGGTGCAAAGAGTTTTTGTTTCAAGAAGTCAACTCCAAAATTACATTTCCTTGAGGTGACTCATCTAGTAGTGCAGTTACCTGCAGGGCAGGGAAAGGAGGTTGGCAGCAGGCCATGGTATTTCAGACTTCTAGGAGAACAGTGAATTGTGAAACATGGTGGGGTTGTCTGAGCCATCTCGGTTGATTCAAGTCTGGCTTAAATACAATGAAGCACTTAAGCACATTGCTTAATTTTAAACCAGTGTATTCCTTCCCGTTCAGTGTGTGCTTACGTACTTTCCTAGAGAAAGAGTTATTGTGTATTGCAGGTGTATTGAGGAAGAAAATCTGTGTTACTGTTTGCTATATAAGGTCTGAGGCTCAGATCTTCCTTTAATTAGTGTATTTATTTTACATGCTTTACATTTTGCAGTTTCCTTAATGACTGCCCAGTTCATCAAAGTCTTTAGCTCAAGTTAGTGCTGTACAAGTTAAATGACATTTTCAGCATCCAGCAGGATAAATCCCTAATTGACACATTTGCAAAACCAAGAAGAGCCCGGGATGGAATACATTTCCAGAACCATGGGAACTGATCAAATGTGGCATTAAATCCATTTGATTCTCTTTTATTAGCAACCACCTGGATGTCCAGATAGGTAATTCAGAACAAAAATGTTCCTTTGAGTGATTAGAAACTGAACGGAATGAAAATCCATTTTCACATCAGTTGCTAAATACTAACCAAACGAGCAAGTATTATGCTGAGCCATGTTCTAATCTGGGGGAGGGGGATAGAAATTTTTTTTTTTTTTTCGAGATAAAGTATTGGGTTATGTGTCATCCGCTGTCAGAAGACGGAAGGAAAAAGAGCTGCATGTTGCAATTATTCCTACATTTCCCATGAAGTAAACGTCTCCTGTAAAATTGCTCTGTTTGTAGCTTCTGCCTCAAGATAACTTTTGCACCTGCTGCTCAAAGATTAACCTACATCGGTTGAAAAGACACTGTCACTTGGGGTCACATATGTTATCAAATGGCATTTTTTGTTTATTTGTGCAGCTGGGGCTACTGAATTAGGAATTCTGTCTCTTCATTTTGAGCTTTACTGTGGATCTTCATCATAAAATAAATTTTTGGAGCCAGTGAAAATGCTGAGGCTTTAAGATTTATAGCAGGAAATAAGAAAAGAGAGGGCATAATTTTTCATAGATTTCTTGACAATAATGTATCTGTATCATTAATACTTCAGCCACATAATTAATTCTATATTCATCCAAAAACCATTTAGGTACCCCAAGAAGTTACAGATGCTCATTGTTAAATATCTGTCATCTCTGTTAAGTACTTTACTCCCTGCCACCCTTACCCCTTTTAATGGCATTGTTGTTAAAGTAATCTTTATGTCAAGCACCAATTCAGCATCCTTCTTGATGTCTGTAGAATATAGCATAAGAAAAATAAGAAAGTAAGAAGAGTGGTTACTTCTGAAAAATACGGTTTGTACATGGAGGTGTATCCAACGTATGTCCTTTAGAATATTTGCAGAAAGCTTATAATGTGGGTACTCTTAGTGTAAAATAATATTCCTCTAAGAAAGTTATTTGATGATAGTTCCAGTTCTTTAGCTTTGTACGGGTCTTATTCTAGAATAATTTCTTTATGGACATAAGCTCAGTAAAGTTCAATATTAGTAAACTGCAGAATTATCTACATTCACAGTTTTCTAATGTGAAAATGTGGATGAATCAGAGCCCTTGACAAAAAGGCAAGGGAGTAATGGCTGAATATATACCTCCGCTTTTAACAAACTGATATGAATTGCTCAGTCCCTCGGTGTTGCCTCCTCAGTGATACTTTCTGTTTTGACAAGATCATTTACTCAAGCTGTCTCTTTTGGCACATACGACTGGTGGCATATAGAGTCAAGTAAGCCCCAGCTTTTCATCCTTTTTCCTGTCAGGGAGTACAATTTCTATGTAAACAATGGTGATGATTCAAAATGGAAGATAATAATTCCATTTTATATGTTGTTAGACCTCACAGTCTTGGTACACGTTCAGAGTTACCTCCAACTGATATCCACTAAACTTGCTATCTATCTCGTGCATATTTGTTTTGCTTACCAATAGTTCTTATGAAAACCTAATGCAAGAAGTTTAACATGTATTTACCATAATTCATATCTTAAGAGCCATCATAATTTATGTTCAATATAAATGCCTGAAGAACAAGACTGTGCTTCTAGGAATGGGAGCAAAGTAGGGCTTCAGCGAAAAAATATTCTCTGGTTGGGTCATCAAATGGTATAAGATTTTCCAGGGTATTTCCAGTGATTAGGGAATGCAAACGAAATGAATGTTGCCCTAAGTGCTGAATGATATCAAGAACTAATGGAGCAATCAGCCCTTCTTGTTCCAAAGAGTCATCTTTTACAGTAGAAGGAATAAAACGTAGCAATCATAACCTATAATACGATGATGGAAGATGCAGTGAGAGTGATATTCCATTAAAGATCATATTTCATTTTTCACTAAAGATCAACAAGTTCAACAACAGCTGAAATCAAATTCTTATAGACAGTTATTGTTTCGGCTGTCATTACTTTTTCATTACTTGCCATTGATGAATATTTCCAAGCAGCTGATCCACTCTTTAACTTAGCTGTGCTCAACTGATGCACCAAGACACGCTTAGAAAAGAAATGCTGGAACATTATTTAATAAGCAATGATTGAAGCATGGGGAAAAGTTAAAGGAAATAATAAAACCAGTGTGCACTGAATTGCAAACAGGAAATAGTTTATTTTTGCTAGTAGAGCTACATAAAAATAAAGACTCAAAGCAATGGATGTGCTTCATGTCCAGTTGATGCTGACAGAATTAAGGTTCCCAATATGTAAGGTTGAGTCACACTGTGTGCCAGTTGTGGTAGTTTTTTCTCTTGCCCATAAAAAAAATATTGTGATTCCAATAATAAAAACAATTTCACTCAAATGCTGCAGCTTAATTCTTATCCCTTCAAACCAAACCCAAGGAGCTGATGGCACAGAAGATACAGGAATAATATATCACATCAGTGCAGAATGATCTAATTTGCTCTGATGCAGAAGTCCTGAAGAAATATGCTGCTACAGCGATCCAATCAGCCAAGGTTTATTTTTTTCCTGTTCTAGTTTAGAAAGCAAAAAAATGATCTGAAAACTAAAGCTATGCCCTCCAGAGAGTTACCTTATCACAAAATCAGTCACAAATGGAATGCAGAAATTTTTCAGGGAAAATAGACATCAAATCCATCCTGGTGGTGTTATCTTCATTTTAGAGCTTCAGTAATGATATTTCAGAGGAATTCATAATGAACCCACAAAAAGGGAGAATTCTGGAAGTTTCACTTTAATTTCATACATGAGTTACAACAACAGCTCCCAGACTGAGACCATCCTCTCTAATGGTACTAAGCAGATGTATGCCTAAAGAACTATGTCAAAAAAATCTTGCTAACATAAATAGAGTATACCAGAATGTCTTCAGAGTTCATTTGGTCAAATGCAAACGTCCTGAAGTGTGATATGTCTTTCTGCTCCCAATAATACAACTGAGTATGAAGATCTAGAAGCCTCAGTGTGCTCACAATTGGGCATGGCCTCTTTCATATCTAGGGCAGCAATTCAAATCCAAAATAAGTTAATACAACAGTGATTCAATTCTTTTGCCATATCTGCTCTCTGTGAATTGGTCTCAGAGTTCCTGGTAAACAGGTATTATATCACATGCAAAATGTCTCACCGTAATTGTCACCCTCCTAATCCTTGGAGAAGGAAATAATATAGACTGGAGCAGGCACGAAGAACAAAATTCTCATTAGTTCTGTAGGTTGTTCCCCTTTGGGCAACAGATTTACATTGAGGAATTGGGCCAGGAATAGCAAAAGAAAGCTTGCAACACTTCCCACCTACAGCTCTTAGTACCACCCTTTTGCTTAGCCAAACTTGGTCAATTTTGTTCCTCTATTCTTCATGAACATTAGAAAGGCATTTTCAGGTCTACATAGAACCATTAAATGACAGCTAAAAACCAAGTAACTAAGGAAATGAAAGAAAGAAATCTGTTTTTTTCCACTCAGGAAAATGCATTTCAGATTTGCATTCTACTCATCCTCTCTCAGTAATAATTTATTCTTTAGTCTTGTGCAACAGGTCATTAACCTGCTTAACAACCCTAAATCTAGATGTTTTCCCTTTTGAGAAATGTAGTGAAAATCAAGTCAGCAAAATACCAAATCTTCCTTCCACTTCATTTTCTTTGATAGCTTAGGGGAATACATGAACTAGGATTTTTCTCTCACAGTGGCAAACAATAGTTTAGCTATTAATGACACAGGATCCAGATTTGGGACCCTTACTATGTGTACAATCTTACCTGCTGAGTCTGCTTCCATTCTGATCAATTTTATCTAATAACTGTGACCACAGGTGGGACATTTGAAGGATATTTCAACTTCCGTTGCCATTTGACAGTAGGCAGAAGGCATCACTGCAAAGTTATTTGTCCATCTTGATCTTTTCCTAATCAGAAACAAGAGGAAAATCCTTGAGAGGATAATTCAGTTTCTCCAGCCCTGTCTCCCATGTTTTACCTCAGCATAAACCATGTGGCTGTTAAAGAGATAGATCACATACAGAAAGCAAAAGTTAGAGCTACACTTAAAAGCCTAGTGACAGTTCAAAACCACTCCTAGGTTTCGCCTATCTCTCATTTGATTTGGTACTTTATTAGGAATTACTATTCTTAAGATACATGAAGAGTTTCTATGTTTCCCTTGACATGTTCAGTCTTGTTCTCACCTATATCAATGTTATTTTCAAATTCATAACCTGGAGGCAAAGGCCAAAACCTTTCTAGCTGTGGAAGCAAACGTATTACTCATTTTGCTTGAAGTATTATAAAAACCCATCTCCCTGCCAGAGATGTTCACTGAGAGAGACTTCAGCCAATATGGTGTTCCAGGATTAATTAAGGAGTTTGTCTGCCAGACATTCTTTAAGTCTGCTTTTTCTCATTTTATTTTTACTTTTTGGCATGGAATAGTATTTCCATGCTTATTAAATCCTCACTGGTAATTACATGCAAAAGAGCAATTAGCAGTAGACAGTTTAGTGGCAAAGAATTTATAATTTGAACTGTTTACCATTCAGAGTTGACTGAAAGTGATGGCAACTTCTTTCCAGCCTATTGGACTCCTTGGTTGTAAGAGGGATGGGTCCCTATAAACAGAAGCAAAACTGCAGTGATATTGTTCCGGAGGAGCTTCCAGCTAAGGTGGGCTCTGTTTCTCCAGCTGATCTTTGCATTAAACATAAAATCATACCTGTGTAGTAGAAAGTTACCTAAGTGGCATGCAGTATATCAGGTGTTTCCCAAAATCAAAACCTCTTATCACTTCTCCTTACTGTGTGTTGAGTGACCTGTCCACATGCTGTCTCCTGTTCTTACTAGAAAAATCCTAGTGTCATGAGTTAGTATAAATTATATTTCATAGTCAGAGAAGCCCAGTGGTGACTGAGATCTATGCAGGTTTTTCTATGCTTGTTTTCTGTACTTGTTTTAGTAGAAATTTTAATTATCTGTCTGCAGGAACACAGTTTCTTTTTTCCAGAAATAATATTGCCATTTCAAGCACAGTCACTAGGCCAGAAATGCAGAACCCTCATCAATCAGTTCCTGTCTGAAAGAAGGAAAAGATTTGATGACTAATACAAAGAAGGAAAAGGTTTGATGACTAATGCAAAGAGCTCATCTGAATGAGAAGTTCAAGGCAAGTATTTGAACATCTCTCTGATCATGGACTTACCAGGAACCAGAATATCTCCCTTTTTTGACAGTCCTTTCAGCTTGAAATATTTCCGTCCATTTATGTATAGACAGGAATATGAACAGGCACTATAATTTTCATAAGAACTATTATCATCTTCTCCTGCCCCCCTCTAATTTGAAAATGGTGCTGGAGAACCAAAAAGAAGGAGAATGCCTGGAAAAGAGAAGACACCCCCCAGGCTTTAAGGCTTGCTTTCTTTCTAATATTTGGATACTTGAGTCTGTTGCTTCTTTGCCTTGTTTACATTGCAGTTATGCAAAGTCAGTTCTCCTGGGTAAACTTTGCTATCAATTGTCACTTTTTTGATCAGCCATCCCACCAAAAACGAGATAGAAAACTCAGTACATTTATGACTGAAATCTAGTCATCTCAAAGAAATTTGGTATCAGTTTGTATAATAAGAATAGGAAAGAAAAGACTGAGATGAAGGCCCAAGTTCAGAGATCCCTTTAAGATGGGCAGGTAATAGAATATAGTCATGACAGTCTTAATGTCCGTGCTCTTCTAAAGAGTCACGTAGATCTTAGCTGTCTGTGTCAACCTGAAGACTTGCAGTGGCATAGTGCCCTTTCAGATACTAGTTTAAGGCTCATACAAAAAGGAGTCTGCTCTCTACCGATGAATGTTTCCTTTCTGATGCACCTGCTTTGTCTTTCCAACCATGTATTGACCTAATCAAAACTCATTTAGCTTATGAGATCTGATGTGACTACGCCCTGGCAGGTATGGTTTGGAATATTGCAGAACTCAGCAGAAGAAAACATGTCCACTTTTTATTTTAAACATCCAACACTAAGCATGCATTTTGATTCATTATGAACAAGTACACTGATGTTTTTAATAGGAAAGCAGAGGCGATCTGTTTTGAGGCTGTGGTATTTTTCAGATTTATTTGCATGTGTAAGTATATTTTCGAACTAAGTGACATAACAGGAAACTCCTGTTTGCTTTACAGTTTAAGTGCAATGAAAAACATCCTTCAGCATTTATCATGAATATACACAACTGTGGCTCCATATGAGCTTTCAAGTCAAAATCAGGGAGCCTGGGAAATCGTTTCTATGGCTATACTTGTTGCATCGAAGCCCTGTAGTTCATTGCCCACATTGTATTTAACATTTTACAGCAGCAGAAGAGGTTGTAGCCTCCGTACCTGTGATCTATTGCAGAATGATAACTGCAGACACTTGATTTAATTCCTCTGAAATCAATGTGCGCTTTTAATTTGCTAACCCTAAGTCAAAACAGAAAAAGTCAGCAATCCATTCAGACAAGTTTGATTTAAAGCGGAAGGGTGTGTTTCTTTAATAAAAAAATAAAAGACACCCATGCAGTAAGATACTTAAAACATTTACACCTACACAGAGGCTAGCAAAGCATAGTTAGCCAGGCAGTATTACCTATTTATATTATAATACAGCCTCCTACTCTACCGGATGGAGGGTCCTTTCTGGAGGAGATCTCTACCCCCAAAAAAACCAATCTGCATATACAAAAAAGGCACAAAACTTCTCAAAATAACAAAGGATCATTCGGGCATTGAGATGTTATGTCTTCTGTGTCCTAGTCTGGGAAAAAAATTAGTATTTATGATAGATTGCAGGGGTCCATCTGGTGGTGGTGGGGAATACCAATCCTTTCCCCCCTTAGCGGGGAGATGTGTGTCTTTCCACAGAGCTCATTCTCCCTGCCCAGCCGCCTGCACATTAATAACAAGGAACAGATACCATTCAGTGATTGATAGCAGCTTATGCTAAACAATGTCCCCTCCTGTTTCCAATAAACATGGCTGTTCTAATAGATTACAGTGTCTCAGAGCATTCACTTCCCCCCCAGCCTGCCTTAGATGTCCTTTAGCTGCTCCTTTGTGATGGTAATGAAACTAAACAGCATTTCAAAGCGGGCTTTGATTAGCATGATAACCGTGTAGTGGCTTGATGGCCAGCATGGAATGATTATCTAGCCTTCCAGCACCAACAGCTTCGAAGAAAAGTTATACAACCTGTTAAAATGCACGTATGTATGTATAAATGTACGTATGTGTGCGTGTTTGCATTTACATAATACATATAGGTATAACCCAGGTATCAATAAAACCTGGCAAGGTCCATTCATTGATATTCCCTGTTAGAACAGTGTTTTCTTGATGCACAGGCTAATTGTACCAATTTGCCACAATTTGCCTGGAGAGTGCATATGCATTTAAATAGGGGACAGGAGGTGGGATTGCAGCAGAGCTCAGTAATTACTCATCATGTAGAGCATCATCACATGCTGCTAGTCAAGCCACTGGGCATTGCTGGAGATGGGACATCTGGAAGTGGTGTACAGCATGAAGGCTGCAGAAAACCCAGTGTCTTGAGACCTGTGTTAGCATGCACACCAAGGGCCGCAACTAAAATGCCATGGCACCATTAATATAGTCTTCCAAATCAGATCATCTGGGGCAAGACCTTCATCTGCAACAAAGAGTTGCATCTCCAAGAAAATGAACAAAGATACCTGACTTTATGCTGAGAGTCTGCCCCTTTCTCCCTTAAAATATTTATTCCTTTCTCCCGAAAAATAAATGTAAGACAAAAGCTTATTCCTGGACTGTAGCAATCTGACATGGGTCATGGTTTTAAGAGGTTATAACCGCACAACTTGATGGGACGAGCGGTAACCCATTGACTATTTAACAGTATTTAGACTTTACGATATGTGACTGACTCCTCTGCTTTCATTTCTCTTTTAGTTTCAACTTTCAGTTTCCCCTTTTTAAATATTTGGAGCACGAACATGAAAAATTGCCTTAATTGAAATATCGTTTCTTCTGGATTTCTTTTTATAATGTTTGTACATATTTTGGCAGCCTTTTAGAGTGCTGCATGTTAAGCAAATGTATGACAAGTGACGTCTTGGTAGTCTGCAAATGCTTAAGTGCCAGAACATGGAGAAGCTTCATGCCGTCTACATTAGCAGGGTATGTATCTGCATTCCAAGGAGAAAGTAAGAGATGAGTAGGTATGTTACAGAGGCAACACCAGATGAATTCAGCAGCGTCATGAAGCTGATCACTATGATAAAAAGCAGTGTGTCATCTCTGTAAATATACTCAGAACTGGGGGCTATGGTTATTACAGAATATCAAAAAGCTTTACAAAGAGGTTTATCTGCTTTATCTCTGGAAATATAAACAGCATGAATCCAATACACACTTTGCAAATGTTTTTTGATTTATTTCTTGTGTGGCTGTTTTTACAAAATTCAGTAACTAGGTATTAAAATAGCAGATAAAATTCAGTGTGGATAAATGTAATTCCAGGTACGTGGGGAAAAACAGCCATAATTTCACAACTGAAACAGTAGGAGTTTCTAACTCAGCAGTTAGATCTAGGAGCTATAATATATGTGGGTTTAGGCAACTATTAGCTAAATACTGAAACCAAGCCAACAGAATACAAGGAGTTATTTGGAATAGAGAAGGAAACAGAGAGCAGCCTAATGCTGCTGTGTAAATTATGGATGCGGAGGGCCCTGGGTTAACAGCTGGATGGGTACACAGGGACTGAGCAGCTGGGGAGCAGCTCTAGGGAAAGGGCTGGGGCTCCTGGCTGACAGCAGGCTAAAACATGAGTCAGCTTCATGACATGCCAGTGGGGAAGGCCAAGAGCATGCTCAGCCATGTCAGTAGGAGCACCATAGTCAAGAGATTATCCCGCTTCACTCAGCACTCATTAGACCACAGCTGGAATATTGCATCCACGTTGGGGCCCTAGAGTACAAGAAAGACACTGATGAACTGGAGTGAGTTCAGCGGAGGGCCACCATGATGGTCAGAGTTGGAGCACTTGCCCTGAAAGGAGAGACAGAGGGACCAGGGCTTCTTCAGCCTGCAAAAGGGATGGCTCTGGGGGAACTAGCAGCAGTACCTACTAACTAATACTAACTAACCAGTAGCCACCAACCAGTACCAGTGCCTACTGATTAGGTTACTGAGAAGCTAGAGCCAGGGTCTTCCTGGAGCTGCATGGCTGGAGAAGAAAGGACGGTGGGCATGAAGTGATTCAGTGGCAGATCTGGCTGTGTATAAAGGAAAACATTTTTATGATGAGACTAATGAAACATTGGAACAAAGAGGTTGTGCAGTCTCGGCCCATGGAAGTTTTCAATACCCAGCTGGATAAAGCCCTGAGCAACCAGCTCTGACTCGTAGCTGACCCTGCTTTGAGCAGGAGGTTGGACCTCCTGAGGTCCCTTCCAGCCTGAATCATCCAGTCATCCTGTGTTCCACACAACACATAGCTAAACTGTACAACTCCACTGCAGGATGCTGCAGTCACTGTAGGTTAATGTAGGTTTCTGAAGCTGGACAGGATCACCGAAGGGAAATGCACTGATGTTTACTAGATACATGGAATCTGTCTGAACCCCAAACACTTGGAGGCCAGGAAATGTGAAGAAGAAATACTGCTGTAGGTTTGCTATAATCTCATATTCTTCCTTGAGCAGCAGCTTATGGGCACTATCAGAGATGGGTCACTGGACTAGATGGACTTGTTGTCCATCTCCTGAACAATTGCAGGTTTTTTTGTGTTCTTAGTTCTATAAAATATTCCATCAGCGTGATCTACTCTTTCAAACCTAAAATTGTGCAGAGCTTTTAATTACAGGGAAGCGCAGTTTTTAGAACGTCATCCATACCCTTGGAAGAAATGGTAAAATAATGAGGCTTTTCAGAATTTTTTTTCCAATCAATTGTCATAATGACAGTATTTGGGGGGAAATTGAAGATTGTAGCTTGTTACCAGAAAGTACCAGAAATATTGTAAAGAGATCTATTTTTGTTTAATTTTTTACTTTTTCAAAAGTTCAACAAGTTCATTGCAATCTGCCTTTCAAGGTCATCCATCTGAATCAATGATCTTCTTAGCTCCACCAGTTCTGATTTTTTGAATAAAATTGTAATTACCAGCCTTTTAAGCACCAGCTGTTCTATTGAAACACGATACTGGTGTTGTACTCAGTCCTGGTGGAAAAATATGTGAGCTGCTCTTCACTGAAGCCTCCTAGCTGATTGCAAGAAGCATTTATGGTCACAGAGTTAAAGGGACCACAACCAGATCCTTTATAGATACAGTTGCTTCTCTCCTTTTGTGAATTACCCTGTTCGAACATGCATTTGAACCTCCACTCTACTCATTCCTTATAAAATAAGGAGTAAATGAAAGCACAATATAATACAGCATAATGTGCAAAGAAATGATCTGTTAGCGCATCCACCTGATGAGCCACATGATATCAGTGCACAGAAACAGAAATACTCTGGGGAAACATTTCTCTCCTGTTATTTAGCAGGACCCATTATTTAGCATTGTGTACCATCTTTATCAACAGGAGACCAAAGTTAGCATTTAAGGTGAAGGTTACAATCTATGTACGGTGGGATACAGTGATGAAGAAATCAGTAATGAAAAGAGAAGCTGAAGAAGTGCATTTCTAGCAGGATTTACAGGAGAACTGAAAGGCTGATTGGCACAGGAAGTGGCATGGGAAAATAAAAGCAAGAGGTAGAATTTGTCTTGGCAGGAAAGTGATGTTCCACTATTAGAAATGCCTGCAGGCCAAAAATAAAAAAAATCCTGTGCTGAAATTTAACATAGATTTTCCAACTGCTTTGAGGCTCAGACCCTACACTAAATATCTTCCTCAAGTACATACAGTTTTAGCTGTACAGAAGCTTTCTGTCATGTTCAGAGAAACCAGAGACCAGTGCTTGTTTATCCTCTCAAACTGGGATCATGGCAGTGGCTGGTGCAGATGGGCGAGATGAGAGGAGCAGTCGGGCGCCGGGATGCACCTGCCAGTGGCTGCAGCCCTCCCTTCCCCTGAAAGATTTTTCTTTACATATTATATTATTGTGTATTTTCCTTTTTTCTTCTATTTTTATAAGAAATGAGGAAAGTGGTAGGGTAGCAACACGTCTGAACAGCAGCTCCTGCCAGGTCAGCGTGCTACCAGAGGGCACTTTGGCCTGAGGATGCAGGGGAGGGAACTTGCCGTGTCAGCCATGAAATCTGAAGCATTGCGGTAGCGCTGGCTGATTAGGCACTGCTATATTTTTCTGTATTAATTATAAGGCCTTTTCTCTCTCCAAGGCCAGGAAAATGTCCATGCTGTCAGAAGTCTTTATGTGCGAGGCCTCTCATCCCCCTGCAGTGTGCTCTCAGGAATCACAGTGTCTGGCGAGTCCCTGCTCTCTGTAAATCTTTCCCTTACACAACAGATCTTAAGCAGTATTCCTGTATTCAGCACTCCTGCCAGTCAGACCATTAACTTATAAGGTCCCAGTTCAAGACAGCACATAATGACATATCTCTTTTTCTAATGATTGCACTTAGCATGCAATCATTATCCCTAAACCTGGCTTGAAAAAGTATTTCTTCCTGAGTCAGAGGTAAGTGAATACCCAGAGTGAAAAGGCAATACACAAGAAACAGTGAAGGAATGCAACGCTGTATTTTTTCTTCTTTATTACACAGGAATTAATACAGAAAAAGGAAAGCAATATGTGTATTTTTCAGTGGAAATACTCATACAACTGAATGGAGCTAACAAGTTTATTTCTTTTGTGCCACCCCTGTCTATCCCTGATTGCAGATATTTGCCACAGGAATTATATTTTACTGCTTTTGTATACAGCACCTTTTACCACAGTAGTTCTTGATCTCATGCAGGATCTACAGGCAATCCTATAGGACATGTAATAATCATTAGTAACAAGTACAGAGGACTCCTGTTGCTCATCATTAAGGTATTTCTGAAAAGCAATGAGGGGAAATACAGAATGACCACATGAATTAATAAAAAAAGATACACAGGCTAGAGAGCTCAAATTATTTCAGTTGAGGTAACACAAAAGACTAAGGCTACACCTTTCTTTCCAGAGATGCTCGTTTTGCTACTTCTTTGGTATTTGTCCTTGCTGTAAACAGTATCTTCAGGGGTTGTATCGTAATAACCAAGGCTGAACAGAGAGTTTTATTTTGAGCTATGTAGCCAGTGCCTCACATCTCCAGAAGGAGCTACTGCAAATAGTCTGAGCACTTTCAATTCCTCCTTCTGCACTGCGCGTGGCTTCTGCTAGCCAACACAAGGTCACTTCATCTTAACATTTCATTGAATTGGTGTGTTAGTAATGCTTCAGAAATTATGTCTTAATGAAATGCAACAGTAAGATACAGTCATGGCATTTGAAGGCTATGTAAGAAAAAAAAAATGGCTGTTTACTTTGCATGGAAGAGGAAGTCTGATACTTGTTCTGAAAGTTGGAGGCTCCAGCTCTGGAGTAGGCGAAATGCACAATATACATTTGGTGTTATGTGAATTTTAGAGCTAGTGATAGACATGCAATCCGAGTCAGTTGGCAGGGATTCACAGAGCAGGCAGAGGCTGTTGCAACCAAGTAAGCTTCCATATGCTGCCTTGTCTCAAAACTAATCTGGAAGCGGGCAGACAATACTTTGTCATATCGCGGCAAATTCTTAGCTTCGTAGCCAAAAATGCTGCTGGTGTTTGTGGCTAGCATGAAGCACGTGGTACTAGCACTTTTTGCATGGACATTGGGCTGAGACCACCCAAGTCGTCCCATACAGGTCATGGGGTGGTCTTTAGGAGCTAGTAGTCCTTGGCCACTAGTGACTAGTGGCTGGCATTGGGAGCAGGGAGAGCTCAAGGTGAAACATCTCCTTATGCCACTCCCTGTGATCTAGGCTATCCATCTTTTGTCAGAACATAAAGGTACAGAAAAATAAAGACCACAAATTGACAACAGATGTTTCATTAATTCCTGCTAACAATGTGATATTTTTCCCAGTTAAGTTATGACTTGTTTGCAGGTGTCCCCTTCTTTTTTTCTCTCTGTGAGATTATAATCATAGAGAAACAAAAAGGGTTCCTGTTGCCTTTTATGACAAAAGGCGATTACAGAAATACTATATTTTAATTTTTTCTCCTTGAACAGATTTCATAGCTTTTTTTACACTGTGTTCCTGTTGGTCGTTTGATACCTGAATGCATTTATCTCTGAAGGTAGCTCTCCCAGAGATCTTGGAAGAACTTTTTTTCTCCAGGGCCTTCGTTTGTACATTACTTACAGATGCAACACACAAAGCCTATTCCCAGATGCAACCTCTTAAGCTTGCAGAGTGACTGATCAAGCTGTTGGCTCAATTTGCTATCTGATTATTTAGTTGATAAGGTGAATCTTGACTCAGTCAGATTTTCCATGGTGGATCGATCAAGTGATGAAAGCTGAATACTGTATTTTCTTGCCCTAAGATAACCAGGGAAAGGATCAGCATTGCTAGGCATCTATTTTGGCTGGTAGTTTAAACTCTGAAGCTTGATTTTATCAGCTATTAATATGCATGAAAAAAAACCTGCATATCTGAATGATAGCATTTGTACTCACTCTGCCCTTGTGTAAATAGCTATATGAAGTGCAGAGGAGCTATAAGTTGACGAAGTCACGAAGTCAGTGTGTTTTACTGGTAAAAGATTTTGCATAAGGCTGCCTACAAATGACTAAAAAGTGAAACAATCTGAAGTAATAACATAAAAGTGATGTAGAACTGATCTACCCTGAGAATCACATTTTGACTTTTAAAAATTAATTTTATTTCATCTGGACAAATTCATTCCTCATTAGCAAGAAGAAAAGAAATTTACTTTTAAAGGAACATAAAGGTAAAGCCAAAAGAAAAAGCAAAAGGGAGTTAAGTATAAAATATATTCTTGGATAAGATTATAGCTGGTGTCTTCATAGTAAGGACATGTGACAATTTCAAAGTTCCCTTCAACTCATCAGAACTTACCATTACAGAATGGTAATCAAATGAGAAATGGTTTCCATCTTAATATACTGTTATTCTCCTTTAATATAGAATGTACCACCAAGTACTGAAAATGCTATTGAAGCTGTGCATGAAATTCATTAACTATACTACATGTCATGACTTTTGGAGAATATTTTTTATCACACTTGCCTAGTTTACACATTATTCTTTCCCTTCTTCAAAAAGTTTACAAGTGACTAAGAAGTCCCGAGAACACCCACTCTTTGCTTAACTTTTCACATTTTATTACAAAATATCAGGAATTCTATGAATCATCGTGGATCCAAGACCCTTTTGAAAACAAAAATGTTTTCCTTTTTTGAAAAAAAAAAAAATTTCTGGAGCATTTTAATTAATTGTAATAACTGAAAAATGGGTGAGTTCTTTTGCTTTTGTAAAGATAAAGGGAATTGTTTAATGACAAAAGACTTAATAATTAATTTTAAATATTCTCACTGAAAATGAAAGAACAAATAGAGTATTCAATCCATTGGCTATGTGGATCCTAATGAAGTTTAATTAGATGTAATCACCTTCTGCCATCTCCACTTCTCATGTCTTCTGGAAGTGTGGCATTATAAAAATACAGCTTGCCCTTTCATACAGGTATCAACTTCAGGAAATCAAAGATGTGTTTATGCAGTCTGAATTTCTGGATAAATAAAGGTGCTTGAACTACTGACCACTCTAAAAACCTTCAACCTTCTTCCTTAGTAGAAAATAAATCCTCATTTTCTCTGACTTCTAATCTGAATGACTATTATGTGCTATTAAATCTCTCAAAGTTGGAGCTGTTGCCCATAGCTTTTCTGCATTGCATCTCTAAGTTACCAAAAATAATACTCCTTATAATCTCAGGCATATTTGATTTTGTTTAGCTAGATGGCCAGTTTTCTTATATGCATCTTTATTAAGAAATTCTTATTAATTTAAAGGAAGCCATGTAATGGCATTATTTAGTTAAAAGAGATGTACTAGTGCTTGAATGGAAAAGTTATTATTCTGCCTTTAGGACGAATCAAAAAATTCCCTTTCTTCCACCCAGTCTTCTGGTGTGATTATATTCCAGCAAAACCTCACCCAAATCTACACAGGACTGGTAGTTTATATTACAAACTTCACTACTGGGAAAAAAAAAAAATCCACTCTCGTAATTTTCAGACCTTTGTGGAATTCTCTGTACTAAATGGAAAGTAACTCTCTTATCTGCTCAGAGACTGATGTGAGAAGAAGCAATATTGCCTGTGAATATCTGGATAAAATACCTGCTTTCCAATAATGTGAGAAAAGGATGATGGTGGCTATGATATCCACATGCCTGTAAAGCTCTGCATTTTGCTGATAACTTTATTTACACACCAAGCAGAAAGATGAATCTTCCAGTTTCTTTAAAAAAAATAAATAAAAAATTATGCTCTGAAGTGGTTGAGAACTGGGTTTGGCACATTTTTTCCCATCACTCTCTCAAATTAGTCCCAAAGTCTTATGCTTGCTTGTTAGGCTTATAAATACAGACTGTTTCCTTTTCTGCTCTGGCTGCTTTCCACAATATTGGCTGGCTTCAAAGGATGGGAAAAGGAAGAAGCATGCTGACAATGCCTGAAATTTCTGTGAATCTCTTTCACTTACTGTAGCCTTTAGTTCATCCAAAATTCAGCTCTGAGGTATTTGCTTGTACAGCCATCACTTCACCGACAGTTTCTCCAACTGCCCCAAATCCTTTCCAGCTCCAACTCTATTTTAAGGTCCTGGTTGTACCACATCTTCTGGGTGAAGAGAGAGAAACAAAAGTAAATGTTTATTCACCAATGTCTTCTGAATTTAAACCAACTTAGCAGCTAAACCCTGCAGTTATCTGTTGGGGAAATAGTTGCCACATTCGTTTAGTTCAGAAACACCAAGCACCTTTCCTGTACTGGGGGCTTTAAGTGGTTCATAAATAAGTGATTCAGGATTTGTGAACTTAATCCTTTTTGTGCGGCAACCACTGAGGCTATTATTCACTCCAGAATTAAGATACCTAAATGTATGTGTCTGTTCGTGGATGGTGACATGTGAGTTTGAAGTGCTTGTTATAGGCAGCGGAGATCTAGTCAATGCAGATAGTCAATGCAGCAGCGTGGAGAGCGTTTCAGCTGGCCCACACAAGGAGGCTCAAGCGAGTTGCCCACATAGAAGTATCTAGTGCTATTTGAGATGTGACTGAGGCATCCACACCATGATGGTAGATAAGAGCCAGGACCAACAGGAGACCCATGTCCTTCGAGAGCAACAGTGGAAGGCCAGGAGGGATGTCACAAGCACCTCAGACAGCACCAGCCACCTGTATGTAGCAGCTTCCTAGCCCTCTGCTCTCAAAGGAGCTGGATTTCCCTTTCACAGGTCTCTGACTCCATGACTACCATGTAAGCTTAGACACATGGCTCACCTGTGGACACTTACATGTAGGCATCTACCTTTAGGTTTCATAGTCTCCATGAGACTCCATTGGGCCCCCACTTTTACCATTTTGCACAACACCAGCCTTGCACCACCAGGTGGTTCTGGAGAACTTCCAGAATAGCTGTCATAAGAGGACATTGCATTCAATAGAAAGGCTAGAAACACGCAGTTGAGTTTGGTTGTGAAATGTGCAGATTTAGAGCACCCTGAGCACATAGCCGTTGCATTGGAGTACAATCAGGCCTTAATGCAGCTGAGCATGCATATGACAGGCAAATCTACACAGATAGGGCACTGGCTAATGCAAGTTAGGGCCACCCCTAAGGCAAGTTGGTCCTAAATATTTGGTGGAACTGATGAACCACTTCTGACTGTTGCAGGGGGTTTTCCATATTACTCCTCAGACCCTACACCAAGTATAGATTGCAGGATCCAAAGACTGGACCATTGTTCTTCAGTGAATGTTATCTAGATAGCAGGCACACCACTACCTAACTTGTCTGATGGTGAGGAAAACCATAAATATAAAAATAAACTCTGTCACCCAATATATTGAAAAGTAGGCATCCTAAAATGAAAAGCATTGGAAAGTACCTGTTGTACGCCTTGAATAACATCTGACCATATATTTATATTTCACACAACTCACTATCAGAGAAGTTCGTAAGAAATAGCAGCAAGGCTTATCTTGTGACAAGACTAAGATTTCTGCCCATATTGACACCATCACTCATAGACATCCAGACTGACTTTGCTGGAGTTAAGCTGATGAGGAAATACAAGAGTCTGTTGTGCATAAACACGCAGAAGCCGTTCCAATCTGGAAACGTGTAGCTGCATTGGCATGGCACTGCCCCGAGCTAATATGCTCTGCAAACACATCTGAACTGCCCCAAGAAATTTGACCTTCATGTCTAAGTGTAAACAGATAGAGGAATTTCAGATGTGAGCCATCCCTCTTTTCTTCTGAGTCAGACTCTATTTAATAATATATATATTCAAGACAGACTTCATTGCTCTAGTGCCAAACTGTACAAACTTTAACATATTCTCTGGTTGTTGAAGTCATTCATAGACACAGATGTTTGCTGTCACTCTAACGTCTAGATACACAAAAGACTGATGAAATCACATTCACTCTTAACTATACAATATATTTCACTAGTGTTTTAAATAAAACTTCTTTACGACATTCGGATTTCTTATTCTATTGTTAACTGATGTAGCGCTACTTCCAGGAGGGCTTTATCTCTCAGCAAAGACATGTGGGTTTTAAAATTCCTTACACTGTGTAGCTGACTTAACTGATGTGGTCCATTTATTCCCCCTCCAGCACATTATCTCCAGTATGTAAAATGAATTATTACCTCTTCTCCAGTGTAAGAATGCATTATGTTTAACAGAAGACCCGAGACTTTTAGTCTATGTTCCCACAAGATGTTCTTCCATGATGTCTGGGTGTCTCTAATTATACTTACTTCACTAACTGGTCATTCATATTGTTCTAACAGTATTAAAATTATATATTAACATAAAACTTTATTGAATTGGTTCCCAAAGGACATTACAATCTGAGGATGAAACTCATTCCCATGCAGCTCATTTGCCAGCCAAGAGAATACAGATTTTACGTGTGATTTATTGATGCATGGCCCAGCTGTTCAGTGTCTGTTTAAGAGATTTTCATCCTGATTGCATAAACTCTGTGTAAAACCTTGCTGCTGCCTCACAGGAGTCCCATCAAATTTAAAAAGCACTACTTAAGTGTGTTAAGTGTGTAAAGCTCATGGCATTTATGTGAGAATCACTTTGCCTGGCTCTAAAGTTGGAACCACTTCTGACATAAAATACAGCTATTTAATATCTCAAAAATGCTGTAGAAAGTTAAAGCTGAGGTGTGAAAAATACCATATTCCTATGAAACTGCTGTGGTGTAGTAGACAAGAAGCATATAAGTATCCTCTCTGAAATTAAGACTCTATTATGCTAATTTGTAGCAAATATATACAAGTCTTTTCTAAACCCTTGCTGTGATCTGTTTCCCATAGTGAGTCAGAAGAAAGACTTGGATCTATTGAATCATCAGCTGTGTTTCCAATAGCATATGGGATTTCCCCCTTAAGTACCAATGCAACCCAATCCTGCTTAGGTTGTGATAGCTGATTATATCACAGCTTGAGGCTTACACAATAATTGCTATCATCAACTTAATTATTTTACCTTATATTAAACGCACTACTGCTTATCCACTATTTTCTCTCCCACTATTCAGTTCTTATCTTTCCATTTAGATGACAAAATCATCCAAAAGCTATCCAGCACTGGAAGGAATGCCATGAAACCCCCACTCTTGCTTATTCTTTCAGGTTCCTGGTTTCAAAGGAGACAGAAGAGTGCTGGTTAACATGTGGCTATTGTTTAGGTTAATGCTTTTGTTTTGATGATGTTGCTAAAAGTGACTTAGAAGAGTGTATTCCAGTGCTTCCAGTTAGTGCAGCTGCTGCCCTTGCTATTGTGTAGGTTTGTGTATAATTAAGTGTATAGATTTTATATTAATCACATTATTGTACTTATTCAGTCAGAAGATCGATACATGTGTTTTGCAGCAGTCACTAAGAGTATGGAAAGCGTGGACCTCGCCTGAGCCACGTATAGCTATCCATCTATCTCTTTTGCCTGCCTACCCATCTGATTGGTAGTCCTTGTTTTGTCTTTTGCTCCCATGCTCCTTTTTCCATTTTTCCCACCATAATGTTGTCCCAAATGGGAGGTCTTTTACTGGCTTCTCTCTTTTGAACTAACAAAAACTCGAGGGATAAAAAGTCAGAACACCATTCTGGATTTGGAGACGTGGTAAATCAGAAACCATTAACAATGTGAGGCACATTAAGCCTAAATTGTAGGTTGACACCCTGATTTGTGGTGGTGAGACACGGGAACAAGTTGCCTAGAGAAGTTGTGGATGCCCCATCATTGCAAGAGTTCAAGGTCAGGTTTGCGGAGCAACCTGATCTAGCTGAAGATGTCCCTGCCTATGGCAGGGGCATTGGACTAGATGGCCTTTGGAGGTCTCTTCCAGCCCAAACCATTCTGTGATTCTATGATCTGTGCAGAAGCACAGCACCGAGTTCTACACTGACAGTATTTGCTGAGCAAACTACTTTATTATTTCCTTCAGTTTCATATGCACATTTGTAAATTCATACCAGAATTTGAAAATACTAGAAACTGAAAGCAACCATATGTCCCTGCTATTGCACTGTAGTGTAGCACTGGGATATCCTGATTATGGGGCTTAGGACTTCTTCAAGAGAAGCCACCAGCAGAGCCTGGGTGGTGGTATGTGTCCCTAAACTGCAGGAGCAGTGATCTGTAATGATAAGCCACGTGTGGGAGCAGTCTTTCTCTTTTCTACAGATGCAGAATTATGAAGGAGGGTCCAGCTTTGTCCAGGGTAAGACCATCCCCTTTTCCAGTTGCACTTATCCTACAGGCTTGGGGCTGAATGGCAAGTGAAGGCAGATAATGGCCAGCATAGGAGTATAGGCAGTGGAGAATAATTTTACTCCCATCAAAGACTCTTGCCAAGTTTACATTACAAGAGGAACTCCCGTTCTTACTCAGAGTTCATTGAAGAAACAGCTGTGGGCATGTGTGCAATCTGTATCAGCTGACTTCCCACCTGGGTAGGTAATAGAGACCATACAGACATTGTGATCTGGTTATCTTTTAAAGGGCTGTTCTGAATATTTGGGATCTATCTTGAGACTTTTAAATCAGTTGCCACTGAGCCTTCCCTGTTTGCGGGGAAGTGCAGCCCCACACCCTGAAAGTCTGTCCTGTTCCTCTCAGTGATTACATATGAAAATGTCAAGCGTTCTTCTGAATACTTTTACCAGCAAAATTATTCAGGCTAAAAGTCACTGCATTGTTTGAATTGTATGCATATATATGTATGTATATATGAGATCAGGAGGAAGACAGTGAGAGCCAAACTGTCTGCATTCAGTCGTTAATTTCTTCTGTGTCTGCTTATGAAATCCATTTTGCTAACCATGATCTACCCTTTTAAATCCATGCAGATGCTCATGAGTCACTTTGTACTTGTGAACATGTTCTAGCTTGTTCCTGACCAGTGATACCAAATCTTCTTCTGTATCAATGTCAAATATAAAAAAAAGAAATCCTTGCTTTTTTCCCTCGATATCTGCATTTTTGAGAAGGATTTTATTAGCTTATTTTGGGTTCTCATTTTTACTTCCCTTTTAGACCATTATTTTTAACAATCCTACCTTTTTAACGCTCATTCCAATGGAGTGGTATAAATATTTTATCTTAAATGTATTCCAGCAGAAGGAGAGTGAGCATTAACTGTCTATAAGGGTTAACCCATTAGTGAAAGGGATGCCTGATAAATTGAAAGTGTGGCTCTGAGCCAAGAGACATCAGTATACTCTGAGCATTCATTTTCTGCCTTAGGAGTGGCAAATCATGTTGCCTGTATTGGATGTGATACAGCGTGTGAGAGAAGCAACCTTAGAAGCATATTCAAAGAACTATGGCTGAATGTGTACATGAATTAAGGGCATGCTGTAGCTACAAAGTTATCATTGTATCTGGAATCGTAAACTGTAACTGGAAAACAAAAAGAAACCATAAACAACTTTAGAACAATTCAGATTCCATTTCCAAAATACTATGTGGTATGCATATTAATGTAAAATTTCTAGGAAGTATTTATTCAGTTGAGATGCTAAGCGCTGTCATATTTTAAACATTTTCAGCCATATTTTCTTCTGTTCTGAGCACTAAAGTCAATGATGAAGACAGTAATCAGGTGCCCTGTTAATCCAAAAGCATTCCCATAGCCTGAGTATGGATGAGAAAAGAACTGCCAATCAAGCTGTCTGGAAGTGATTAAACAGCAGTTAACCTTCCTGTTTTAAAAGAAAATAAAGATTCCACACTTGTTTTCTTTACAAACCCCTTTTTCTTTGTAATCTCTGTTGCATAATTCTCTACCTGCAAACTTTACTCTAAATCAGCAGCATTGTGTTCAATTTACATTGTGTTTGAATTACATTGGTGTAAACACGTGCACAGGAGCAAGGAACAGAGGGTCAGGCTTTGACAAATCTGGGCTATACGGAGCCCATAGTCGAATTCTTTCCAAATTAAAAAATATGCAGAGCCCCAGTGCTAATATTGCTTTGATGTACAGGAATTTATGACAGATCATGTTGCTCATGTACTACAGCCACAGAGGGCTACAGGGAGGCTTTTGGGGGCCTTCATTTTCTTCTAGCAAATTATACAGAAAGCAAAACACACCTCCTGGGCATAGTGAACACCTGTGCACTTGTTGTCCACTTCACCTAGTCATGTTGAATATAACCTTCACCGAGTCCTGCGCTATGGGGGGATCAAATGCTGGTGCCTCCAGTCCACCAGTGTTGGTTTTAGCATCAGAGCCAAGCATATGGAGAAGGGAGGGGTTTGTGCAATAAGACTGGGAAGATTACGGTAGCCTCTCCCAGCTTTCTCTGCCTCCTCCTCCCGTCTCAGCTCATGAGGTGCCTTGTGCCAGCACGCAGGCAGCCAAGGGCTGTTAGCAAGGAGGATACCAGCCCCTGCGGCAGGTGGGGCTGGAGGGGACAGAGGTGGGCAGAGGTGGGGTAAGTGCATCCTTGGAGAGAAGGATGGAAGAAGGGAGGAGGAGAAGAAGGGAAAGGGCAGAATTAGAACATTATACTTCTGAAAACTCTATAACTCTTCAGCACCCTACAATGACCCCTTTTCTCTTTCTTTTCAAAGATATTTTCCATAATAATTGAGAGGCGATTCTTATTTAACCACATGCCATTGTCTTTTCTGATAAAAGACATTAAATTTGTTTCACATGCAGAATTGCTTCAATTTTCTCTATAAAAGTACTTTATATACTCAAGTATTACAGGACAAGCTCACACATGAACAGAGCAGGCTCTGAAACATCTAAACTCTGCATTCCTGAAATGCAGCCTATTGTTCATTAAGGAAAAGCTCAATATATTTTAAAGAATGTGGAAAATTCACGTGTGCATACAGTTATGAGGGATGTATTCATTTATATATCTTTCATATATTTAAGATACTTTTGTAGAACAGGCCTAATATGTGCTTGTTTTGAAATATGCAAAATGAATACTGTCAGTATTCGTTTTCAAGATTTTTAGCGGATATTTCCTATTGTTCAAGCAGTGCAGAAGGAACAGATTTGTTGCCATTTTGCAAAATGAAAATAAATTCCCAGTGAATATTCTTTATTTGCTCTGTTTTCCTTAAATTTTCTGGCACAGAGAAAAGCATGTCAGCAGTTCATGTAGAGCATGCAAGTAAAATTTATTTTCCCCAGTGCGATTATGTACTCTTGGTATTTCAGCAGTCTATGGAGAAACACCCTGTATATTCATGCACTAACTTAGGAAAATTATCATTCTTATTGGCTTCCAGCTGTTCAGTTACATTATATACCTATCCACAAACAAATTGTAACCACTTTGGGCTTATAATTCATCATTCATTAGAACTTTAAAACAACCATCTTTTTTTTTTTTCTTTCTCAGAGGCCAGACAAGATTTGCAAGTTTGGCAAATAGGAACGAAATAGTCTGAAAGAAACTGTACTAAGGTACGGAAATCAAACCTCCAGAACTAAAATTCCAGGAACAACAGTATTCCAAGATGTTTCACATACAGATATTGTTTTCTAATTAATTTTATTTTGTTATGTATTTCAATAGTTAGACCACTTTCTACAGAATTTCTGGGCATCTGTGTTTCCTTTGCTATTTATAATAGGACTTCAAAGAGGCCAGAAGTCCTAGGTGAATCCACCTTCATCTCCTCTTGAAAGAGAACATCCAAATGCACCAAAACGGCTTTCAGCTTTTAAATGTAGCATTTTGTTTGAACAGAAACTGCAGCTGTAAACTTTTTTTTCAAATAGCAAGCTGTTGGCTACAACAAAATGTTGGTGCAGGGGTTTGTAAACAGTTTCCCTGTTTTGCCTGCCAAGTGCATTTTTGCAATGTGAGATTTTTCCCTCAGGCCTGCTCTCAGTCCAGCAGATACCTCCTGGTCTGTAAGAAATCCTATAAAAACTCCTCTGGAGCCTAGAAGTCTTTCCCTTAGTAACTTCTAAGGCCTGGATCCCTCTGGGACCTGCATCCTGAGCCCACAGAGTTTTGGTGGGACTGCAGGCTCAGTCCCCCCACCCATGCATCCTTAAAGCTTTCCCTCCTGCAAGTACTTCCTTGCCATTAGGAAAGGGGAAACTCTTCTTCCTGCAAAGGGAGTGGCACACACCGAAACCAGTGCACTGCTGGCAGGACGTGGCAAACAGAAGCCTTCCTTGCCACCCAACCACACCATGTTAAAAGGAGACGCCATCGCTGTGAGCAAAGTAATTCAAGTGCCATCCATCATACCATGAAACAAGCACAGTAGTATGTTTGTGGCTTGAGAGGACCAGAATTACACATATACTAAGCAGGCAGTTACTTTTTGCCAGCTGCCTTTTGTTCAAAAACAGTATTCACAACTAGTATAAACTGACCATAAAGAAAATATCATGCATGTAGCAAAGCAGATGGACTAAGATGTACTCTGAACCCTTACCGTACTGAACTTGCTTTATCACGGTAGACTGTTTACTCTTTTCCTTTCATGCAGTTACAATTCCTGTGTGAATTAGCAACTGCAACCAGTGCTTTTACAGCAGCACCTTAAAGATTCATTGTTTCAGTCACAGTAAAGCAAATCCAAGAACTTCAGCTTGGCAAAGCCTCCAAAAATTTATAGTGAGCTTGTGTGCTCTGTTTTTAAACATGGGCAGCAATATCCTCTGGAAACCTTCTATATTTAAATGCAGACAGTGATTATTTACTCGCTGACCACAAATGCTCCATAAATGTCTAGATACAGTAGCTGTTGTTCAGAAGTTGGACTCAGATGCCTGTATTTGGAAATTGATGCCCAAATATCATTGGTAGAGGTCCACTAGGGAGAAGCAGTGGAAACAGTAATTCCCTTATGTGGAGCGCATGCTGAGCACAAATCTGTGCTGCAAATCAGTCATATGGTCATGGTGCTAGCTGGTAGTGCAAGGAGCGGTCATGTCCCTTGCAGACCAGGGATAGGTTTGGTATCCTCAACACTTGCCCAATTCAGTGGGGGCTAGGCACAGCCAGCAATTACGGGGAAGTGCTTGACCTCCTACAGTAGCAGCATTACTGTTATCTCACTGTGTTGACAATAACTTCCACTGATTCCCTCTTCTTTTCTCTCAGGAGTGCGAAGGAGCTAAAGATCTTCTCTTTTCAGACCCTGAAGAAGCATCTCAGGGTCTCACTGGGCTGGGAGGAACAAGAAGGTGACACCTAAACACAGCAGGATGCGCTGTTTGGTAGCTGCTTCTTGCTGCCCCTGTGAATTTCCTTTTTTAAAGTTAAGAGTATGGCAGCGGCAGGGCTGATTTACCTGTATTTGTGCCATAGCAAACACCCTCATAAAATAATCTGCAACACTACTCAACATAATCTGAGTTAAAAGACTGCCATGCAAGTAAATGGCATGCACTACCTGTGTGCTTTGGGACGTGTTTTGGAAGATGCTACAGACCTTGTCAGGCCAGTTTTAGCTAATAGTTGGGTGTGAAAGCAATGACCCTACCAGCTACAGGCTGCAGCAGTCCCAGGAGATGGGTCAGGAGTGGCAGTGCCATGCCCTAGCCTGGACCGCTGCCTGCTGGGATCTGCCTGCTTGAGGCATGGCCCTTTGGGCGGGGGGTACGAAGAAAGAGAGCAGTGAGTGAAGGGCGAGCAGAAATGTTCCCCAAGCTGATTCCCTCCCTCAGAAGCCTTGTATGGTGAAGTGTAACATTGGATTTTTTTTCAGAGGCCTCAGAGTCTATTGTTTTGGTAAATCTGAACTGGGGTGTTTTCCCCCAGAAAACAGCTGATGTAAATACCCATTACAAGCCACTGGAGTAGACTGAAACATTGCATTTGAGTTGCTTATAATAGCTAATTTGTTCATCTACACAAAGGGTTAGCTGCAATTTCTGAGCTGGTTCTATTAGACTTTATTTGATGTGACACTTTTTTGCATTATAAAATTGAAGACCCCCTTGCTTGTGCAGTTCCAACTTCTTTGTTGTTGAGACGTCGCCATCACAGTGTTTTGGTGGCTGTCATCTGTTCTATGGGTCACTAATGAGCATCGAAGGTTTTTGTTTGAGTCCGTCTTTGTTGTTATAAAGGCTTTGAGAGAGTTTATGGTATTTTTGCACAGGAGCCTTGTAGGAGAGAAAGCAATGAATAGGCTGGAAAATAAAAAAGCTCTTTCCCAAGTGGCATAATATCATGCTGCCCTGAAGTTGCATCACAGTGAAAATTACTAGCTAGGGAGTTTTATTAAAATAGTATTTGATATCAATCTGCTTATTATATTATGTGAGAGAAGGTTCAAAGCAATGTGTTTGCCTTGGCTGCCACAGAGGTGCCATTTTTGCTGACAGGCGTATGTTATTTTGATTATCATTATCCTGCATGTCTTTGTTTTTTCTAGACCATAAGGTTTCCAGCACCGAAGGCTCTATTCAGCAGCAGGCTGGGTAGCCTCCTCCTGCTCCTTCTCCAAGGGAACTGAGACCACCTGGCTCCTTCCAGGACTCAGTCTCCATTGAGAAATGATCAAGTAGTTTCCCAACAGCACAAGTTTCTCAAAAACATGCTGCTATTTTAATGGTGATGGTATTTTTTCCCCTAAACATTTAGACCGTGTCATGGTAACAGCTACTTCTAGTTCTAAATTTGTTTTCCCATCCTTCATTTCAAAAAAAATGACAGAGTTTCAATTTTTTCCGTTTAAATGTAAAATTCAGTAATTTTAACTTTTAGTAACTTTAAATAGCTAAACCAGTAATTTGTGAACTGCTTTGGATTTCCTACACAAATGTAAATTCCTATATTGATTGCTAAAAAAGATGTTTGCTATCACAGTTTATCATATTAATTATGAAGGGGCACCTAAATGTTCAAGGCAAAAGCAAATGTACAGCAAGTACATGTGTTGTAAGCTTTTTAGCAGGGGGGTGACAAGAAGAGGGGAAGCAGCAGAATTAGCATTCCTAGTATCTAATTAAAAATCAAGAAGTAAGCTAAAAATAATCATATCATAAATGGGTAACAGGGGTAATCAATGGTCCAGTTTTTTTCTGTTCAGTTAACTTTAATAGATTTGCATGGGTACAAATCCAGTTAAATAATCAAACGTACAAATTTTTTATATTAACAGTTGAACATTTTATTTTCCAAGTCTGGGCTAAAGGAAAGGACATTTAAGTTTCTTAAATATAACCCTTAACAAATTTACCACAATTAATTGTTACTGCTATTATAATTACTGCTATGTTTGAAGAATGCTGGATGTACAGTGCAGTGGATTCAAAAATAGGTACTTCCCAAGTGCAACTGGATGATTACTTGCTTTGGTCAAACTAAGAGACTTAATTCCTCTGTAGAAATCCAACATTCCTTTTCGGCATGGTCTGATCAGCAAGTAAATTACAGTCAGCCAAATTTAAGGAAAATAGTGCATGCACATCTTTTGCCTATATAAGCAAAACACATGGTCTTCATGGTTTTTATTAAAAAATAAACTCCTCTAGTCAAATTCCAATTGCCAGCTGATTCTTATGAATCTTTATTCAACTTGCATCTATTTATAAGGGAACAGAAGAGGACAATGTACATATATGAAATGGTAAAATTAATTAATTTTATAAAGGAAATAAATACTTTTGTGACCTTTTTTTTGCACTTACTAAGTCTCAGAAAACCCAGAAGAACCTAGTAATATTTTGACTTTACAATAAACTTGAAACATGCTGCTAGTTTTATCTCTGAAGTGGTACTGCTTTATACAGGATGGTTAAGGCAAGATATGTACTAGCATCTAGTTTGAGAGCAAAAAGATTTATAAATGGATTGTGCTTATTATCAAGAAACTACACCTTACCATGGCCCAAAGGAGAAACATACATGATAGACACAGATATGGATATTTCATATCAGTTTGTTCTATACCACACCTTCCCTTTTTGTTTCAAAGTGAGAATATGAATCTCTAAATGTCGCTGTGAGTACTGCTTTACACAGAACCTGCCGGATTGCTTGATCCAGGAAAGCTCTTTTCACTCTGTTGGTGGAACTAACCATATCATTAAAGCTGTGGTTTGTTGTACATCCTGTTCTGGATCAAGGCTGTAGTGTTGGATAATAGTAGTAATTAATACTAAATAGGATGTCTTCTTTTTAGAAAACTCATTATAAAATACTTACTATACCTCTCTAATCTTAATGTTCTTTGAATGTTTTAAACAATTTATGTAACAGTCTTTGCTGCTGTAAAGTATAATTGCAGGTTTTCTTCCTTGTCTGGTGCAAGGGTTACAAAAACATTCTGTAAGATCATTACATTATCTCAAATACCTTAAGAAAAGCTTCCCTCTGATCAGCTCAATGTTCTGTATATTGTAGGAGATGCAGAGAATAGTATAATTCACATAAAATTGCATTAATGATACTGAATTTCCTTTAAAAGACTACGTTTAATCTAAATTTCAAAAAATAAAAAAGTCTGACCAACATTTTTCTGATAGGAACCCTCGCTGAGCATTAGCTTTATGAATGTTTGATAAAGTAGGTAGAAAATAAGAACCTTTTCCTTAAAATTTGGGGTAAAACTTGAAAACTGTAAACACATCTAGGCAGCTGAGGTCCCACTCTCGAAAGGCACTCGGAACACATCTCCATTGCCGCGTGCTTTCATGTTCCAACTCACCTGCTTCTGCTGGCACATCATCAAGTCTTTCACACCTCTGTTGCTCATAGCTTTTGAGGGCTATTCCTCCCTTGTGCTACAGTTACAAAGGTTTGGTGCTAGGGATGCTGGGGCATGTAGTGTCTCAAAACTTGCATCCATTTTAGGAAATATTTCTTGGATTATTTTATAATACGGAGTCCATCTTTTCCGTCCCTGTAAAGTGTCAATGGCTTTAGCTCAGCTCTACCCTTACTTGAGGCACTCACTCTGGGGACTGCACACCGCTTGTTTTCCCTCCCTCCATCTTGCTGCAGTTCATTCCAGCTGCCCTCTATGATGGCCAAGAGTTCATACAACAGGCAGATGTTCCGAGAGATGCTGGATCCCACACAGATTAGCTCTTCAGGTGTAAGGTGTATTCAGGAGGGGTAGGATCATATCAGTATGGAGACCTGAGGTGACAAGCAGTGGCTCCAGATCTTCCATCCCAGGAGACAGATACATTTCATGAGCTTGCCCTAAGCCTCCAGGAATGGCACACTTACTCTCTGCAGTGGAAACAGTTGCCCATACAGCTGGTTACCCCTAATTGCTCTAAGTTCATGGCTGGTTCAGTACTGGCAAGTCATTATTTCTGGGCTAGCGAGGATGTGTGAGGCAATCAATCGTGTGGCTTGTGTGTGGATAATGGGTATAACTAATGTGCCTGAAATAGCAGCTGGCTTTCTGATAATGGGCTTCCCAAAGTGTGCTGAGTGTCATTAGTAGTATTCATGTCTGCAGGTCGCTTGCCAGAAAAAGTAAGTAAATACATTTATCAGAATTCAACGCAGACAAGCATCAAAATGAAATATGCAGGAAAGGCACATGAAGAAAGGGTAACCACCTTGGGAATTTCAGGGGCCAAACTGAGTTTGTTTTGTATGGGCTGTTCTCTAATACTATGTCTTCTGGAGTCACCGAAGCAAACCCTGACAGGCTGCTGAACAAGGAGCACAGGAGGCCTCAAAGTGCAATTGGCACCCTCTAAATCCCTGTGCCCCTACCCAGGCAGTGCACTGAGAACAGGCAGAACAAGCACCCCAGCAAAAATCAGCTTTGTGAAGTTAACCACTCAGGTTACCTGTAATTCTTACCTTTTTAAGGGAAGATTGTCACTTAATGTCTGGTCTCTCTTTCATTTTCCTTGTCCCTCCATGGAGTCAGCCTTGGATCACAAAAGACCAAGAGAGAAAAAGGAAATACGTGACTTGTCCCCAAAACTGAAGCAAAATCCCATTTCACTATATGCAGTAACCTTGACAGTAACAATCTCATTTGTCACAATGAAATCTGAAATCATTCCCTGTAATGCCTGCAACAATAAACACAATGAATGGCAGTTACAAGGGTCTGGTTTTGATTCCTCTAGGTCCAGGTTTTCTTCAGTCTTTTCCCTAAGCCATCCTCATCCCAGAATGCCTCATAGCCCATTCTTTTCTGCAGGCTGATCCTGAGCTTTTAACTCGCTGGATTATTCCCAAAAATGTGTTCCTTTTCTGCTGCAGGCTTTATCTCTTCCCTGTAAAACTCAGCTTGGCTGTGTTGAGAATCATGCCTTAAAATGAAAGCCTTTCCTATGCTGACCACAGAAATTAAGTAGAATTCTGGAGCCCTCCTCCAGGCAGGGGACACAGCGCTGAGTGATGGGTATCATGCAGTTTGGTGCACCTGAGCTGGACTGTACAGAGGGTGGTGATCAGTGGCACCAAGTTCAGCTGAAGACCAGTCACTAGTAGTGTATTCCAGGGATTGATATTGGGACCAATACTGTTTAACATCTTTAATGACCTGGATGAAGGTACAGAGTGCACCCTCAGCACATTTGCTGGTGACACAAAACTGGGATGAGTGGCAGATACACCAGACGGTTGTGCTCCATTCAGCGGGACCTCAGCAGGCTGCAGACGTGGGCAAACAGGAATGTCCTGAAGTTCAGCAAAGGGAAATTCAAAGTCCTGCATGTGGGAGGAGTAACACCATGTACCAGTATATGCTGGCAGCTGACCAGCTGGAAAGGAGCTTGGTAGCAAAGGACCTGGGGGTCCTAGTGGGCACCAAGCTGACCACGAGGCAGCAATGTGCCCTTGTGGCAAAGGCAGCCACCAGCCTCCTGGGCTGCATCAGGCAGAGCGTGTTGCCAGCAGGTCCAGGGAGGTGATCCTTCCCCTCTGCTCAGCCTTGGTGAGATACACCTGGCGTGCTGGGTCCAGTCCTGGGCTCCCCAGTGCAGGAGAGACATGGACCTGCTGGAGCAGGTCCAGGAAAAGGCCACCAAGGTGATTATGGACTTGAAGCACCTGACATATGGAGGGTGACAGAGCTGGGGCTGTTCAGCCTGGAGAAGAGAAGGCTCAGGGGGGATCTCATCCTTGTGTACAAATACGTGACTGGCAGGAGTAAAGAGGACAGAGCCAAACTCTTCTTAGTGGTATCCAGTCAAAGGCCAAGAGACAGTGGGGCACAAACTGAAATACAGAAAATCCCGTTTAAGCATAAGAATAATCTTTTTTACTGGGATGGTGGTGGAACACTGGCACAGGTTGCCTGGACAAGTGTGGAGTCTCCATCCTTGAAGATACTCAGAGCCTGACTAGGCACAGTCCCAAGCAAGCTGCTCTGGTAGACCCTGCTTTGAGCTGGACAGTTGGACTAGGTCATCTCCAGAGGTACCTTCCAACCTTAACTAGTGTGTTATTGATAGTTTTTCCTGGAACAGGACATATGGTAAAGGTTAAATGCAAAGCAGGTTGGCAAGGCCAGGGCTTACAACACGACATACGCCACATCCTCATTGCCTAGGTGGGAATGCCTGCAGATGCTGGTATGTGAGGTCATTAATGGATTTTTAGTACTGTCAGGAATTTAGGCACATTAGCATGTCGGTATATTGGTTAGAGGCTTAAGTTCACCAAAAATCGTTAGGTACTTTCAGATACTTTTGAATGTTTTTCCTTATATTTGTTTTAGCTGCTTACTTACAAAGGCACCTTTTGCAAAGATGAAAGTTTTAAGTCATTCCAATTTTTAAAGTCTCCTTCTAGTTAATGCTCTAATTTTATTTATACTTCAATATCAGCACAAAAAGGCAGCAATAAGTCAGACTATCTAATATTTATGCAATTCTCTTTTTTTCATGACATTGGTAACTGTGTATCCCTTTCCAACTGATTTACAAAACTAATTTTTGTGCAAAGAAAACAGTTATAAGCACTGATTATTGTATTTTAGCAGCACATGAAAAATAAAATTTTGAACTTGTCTACCTATATCAGTCCAGAGCTTAAAACCCCAGCGTAGTGGGAAATGGTGAATCTTTGTTTTGGGGGTAGGCTATGGAAACAGGAAAAGTCAAGTCAAGTAGCCCCAGGAAGTGAGCTGTCCAGTGGGGTTTGTATGTCTGCTTGGCACAAGGATGCTGGCATGACCAAGATGCTACAGCTCATCTTCTGCTAACTGTACACTTGTTTGCTGTAGATCAATGATCTGAGACAGAACCTTAAAAATGTTGCCTTCGAAGGGAAATGGAGAAAATCCTCCTGCCTCCTCAAAACATTAGACGGCTAAATCCAAAGGCACGCAGACAGATAACATGGGCGACAGGTAGAATGAAGGTTCCTAAACCCACAAAGGCAATCCATAAAACTCCCACCTTCCTTTTTGGTCATTTGGAAGGCTGTATCTGCCAAAGTGCTTATCTGTAATCACCTAGGTACCTATATTTCTGATACCAAGCATACACAGAATTGCTGCCAACTTTCCTAAATTACTTGTGGCCGTGTTTTATCTGATTCCTAAATCTGTTTGGCATTGACAGACCAGGTAACCTGAGTCTTAACTTCCTGAAGGGCCCATTTCCACAGGCAGGCTCAGACATCCTCCTCTCCTGCTGAAGTCTGCCACTGTGCCGACGTGAGAGATTCATGGGGTCACAAACAGAGTAAGCGAAAGGAACCGAGCCTTCTGCACTGTCGTAAGGAGAATACTCCCCAGTGAGGCTGACAACAAATGGCTATTGCTCTGCAGCAGGATGTTGTGCTGGTTTTTGTTAACATTTCTTAATAAAAGTGCTAAAATGCATCTACAAAAAAAAAAAATCAATTGTTGGTATACTCCTTATGTCTCATCTATGAACTTCTTGATCTGATGTTCAGCAATGTGACAAATAGCTTTCAAGATAAGGCACCTTTTTAATAAAAGGAAAATAAAGAAAGAGAAAATAAAAGAGCAGTGTGCAGGGAAGATAATTCTGTATAGGGTGCATCTCTGGTCTGCCTAGCACTCGGTTCTGGCAAGATTGGTATCGTATTTTTAATGAAATTGCATCACATTAAAATGTGACTCGTACACATTTATGTAACCCTTAGAAGGAATACCTCAGTCTCAGGCACATATTAGTGACTGGGCCATCTCAGAGGATCAGCACCTACCCTTCTTTCCTCCTGCTTGGCACAGGCAAATACTACAAAGCCACCAAGAACAACGTGGAGGCGCAAGCATTTTCCATCTATTCAGAATGATATGGAAGTTTCCAGGGCTTCAATGACCAGAAACCTGTAGAAGTTGTAATACGTTACTATTATCAAAGTTATTTTAATAGCTTGTTTTGGATTCTTGTTTGCAGGAGATACTTGCCATTTTCTAAAGCTCTTCTTAATCACAAACATGTATGTGAGCATGGGTAGTGAGTGTCATTCACTGAGAAAAAAACCCTGTTTGCTGTAAAAAAACCTTTAAACCAGTTTAAAGATCTTAAGGCTAAGACATCTCTTGTAACTCAGAGGTTGGCACAAATCTGCAGTTACTGACAAACGTTCCAGTCCTCCAGAACCGAACCCTTAGCTCCACCATCTGCATATTTCTCCTACCTAGCTTTAGGGAATAAATAAGAAGAGGAAATAAAAAATTCATCTCTTCTTTAGAACACTCATAGAATAAAACCTTTCCTTGGGAATATTATACTTCTTTTGCTTTCGATTAATTCTAGGGTGTTATTATACATGCTTCAGATGACCTATATGCTGCAGCATCAAGTAAGAAGAAAGGGTGCCTCCTTGAAAGTCAAGATTCGATTCATTTTAAATTCTCTGGGGGAAAACGCTGTAGACAGAAAAGAACTGGCAGGAAGTTTATATGCTGTCGGTGTGATATATTCACCATAAAATGCACATCTAAATCAGGTGACCACTTTCTTCCATTACTAGCATTGGGATGCACAGAAGCAGTTGTTCAGTGTAAAACAGCTCATGTGAGTAAGAGAATGCAATTAAATTAACTTGAGCCAGGCACCCATGCAAGCTTTTCCTGTAGCACAGAAATGGGGAATTACAGAGTGTCATTGCCTAAAAGGATTTATTTGTAAAGTCTTGCATAAGACAGAGAGAAGCATACATATTCCACTCAGTGATGCAAATACTGTTAGGTATTTAATACGTAGTATACTTATTCCTGAGAAGTCAGCGATATTTAGAAAAAATAGGACTTATCCCTCATTTTTGAAACACATTTCTGGAGCAAATCCAAACCAGCAGCTGGGATTTTATGACTCCTGCAGGACCCTGAAAAATCCCACTCAGTCCTAAGGAATTTTTACTTACATTCAAAGTGATGGCACTATAAAAAAATAAATAGCTAGAAAATGGCTTATTGTGGACTGAAGAGTAGGGCAATCTACTATATTCCTCTGACCTGCAATTTCACAGAACTCCAATGCTGGCAAAAGTCGGCAGGAGGATCAGAACTACAATGTTAAGGCTCAATGTCTGTATGTTTTTCATTCGTAATGGAAAGGCTAGGAGCAAAAGCTGGACATCAGAGATAGTAGGTAAGATTTAAGACATGGATGACACAATCATCTGAAGTTTGATTTCATTCCATAGCACTTTAAAGCACTAGTTGCTTTTAAGAAATGGCAGAGGTTAGGAGAGTAAGTGCCAAAGTAATTTTTAAAAAGAAGATCTATGGCTTCGTTGCCTTGAAATCTGTTTCCTGGCTGTGTGTTCTCCAGCAGCTCTTGGGACGGTTTGCAGCACCTGCTCCTGGCATGGGTGCCTGCTGGGCTGAGCAGCCGCAGAGTCTTGTCCCTCTCCATTTCCTCTGAACCTGCTTCAGGCAGTGCAGTTGCTTTGCCTGCATGCCCCAAAGGCATCTTCTGGAAGCTTTGCCCTGTGAGCAAACAATCTGGCTGGAGATCTTTATTTTATAATGCTTAGAAACTCACAGGCATACCCACAGTTTTCTTCAGAAATACCAATAAACCCCAGCATTATTTAAGTAAAGGGACTATGAAAGGCAGGAGAATATTAGCATAAACGTCTGCTCTTGAAGAAAGGACACAAGGCTGTGATTCAAAGACGCAGGAATTCCAAATTTAGTACCCCCGACAATGAAACAAAAATATCAGTGGTCACACAATTCAAACCTGACATAAACCTAATCTGACACATCTAACTTGGTAAAATGTTTTTGGTTTGCTATCATCATGCTGTTAGGTTTTGTTCTAGATCTGGTATCACCGGTGCTCTCGCAAGCAGCGAGAGAGTTGCCGGCAAAAGCAACTACTTATTGAATACTCTTAATTCAGCAGAAATCCAGGATATGCCTACTCCTCGTCCGGATCACACTGGTGCTGCTCGGTGATCCTGCCACGCGTGACTGCGGCGTTACTGGTGACGGGGCCACGGCCTGAGTGCAATCAAGGAAAAGCCAGTAGCGGCAGCTCTCATCAACGGGATTTTAATCAAGGGGTTTTCATGAGTATCAAGACACACATTTTGCTTTACAGGCTGGCATGAAGTCAACGCAGATGAATGCTGTGTCAGGAAACTGTCATTATGTTTACAGCAGAAATTAAATCCAGGAAACCCTTCAAATCTTCATCTGAATGAAGGGTTCACGTGCAGTTTGACCGTGTAAAAGTACATAATTTCTATAAATATGATGAAATGAGAGACTATACAAAAATAATCATGACATAACATTTAGGCAGAATGAAGCTTATATAGCAGTCCCCCCCCCCAAGAAGTGCCTCGAGGGAAAAAAAAAAAGCTTCACTTATATTACTAGCATTATTTTAAAATAACATTCAAACCTGCCACTTTGCATTTTTATAGTGGTGGGGTTGGTGGGGTTTTTTTTTCTGTTAAAAAAAAAAGGAATATTTAATCACTGCAGCATTAGTCTCCTGTTAGGACATGGCTCTGTCAGAAATTATTTTAGTCGTGAGAGTCGAGGTCTTTTGGTCAAAAGGTGGTAAGAAATTGGCTGTAATAATGACCGAAATCCGACCTGTCACAACGGCGTCCTGGACTCTTTATGGTGCAAATTCTGGTTTATTTGATCAAGGGGCTGTCAGTGCCGTTCCTCGGGAGCCTGCCTGTATTTTAACTCGTTATTTCCCAGCTTTCCCACATGCGGGTGCAGGCAGACTCGCCCGCCGGGGCTTGCGGAGGGCAGGGGACGAGCCCACGCCAATGCCCCACCCGTGAAGCAGGATCCGAGGGGAAGGGCAGGGCGCGAGGGTCGCACACGCCGCACCAAACGCCCAGCCCCGCATTTCGGGGCCAAAACTCGGATCCCTCCACAAGTGAGGAGCCGGCGACCCCGGGGCGCCCCTCCGACCGCCTCGGCAGCCGTTACCACGCGTGTCACAGCCGCACCCGCAGCCCCCCGCCCGGCGCCGTGGGCAGGGCGAGCCGCGGAGCTGCTCCCCGCACCCCGGCCCGCACCGGGGCGGCGGCCTCGCCCCAGCTGGCCCCGCTGTGACCGAGCGGGGCCCGGGCGGTCCCACCTGCCGGCGGCGGGGAGGGACGGGGACACGGACGGGCGACCCTCCGCCACCCCCCCACCCCCACCTACTCCCCTCCCGTCCCCGGCTGAACCGGGGCCAGCCCACACCGCCCCCCCTCCCGTCCCCCCGGCTGGCGGAGCTCCGCCGCCTCCCCTCCCCCCGTCCTCCCTCCCTCCCTCCCTCCCTCCCACCGCGCGGCCGCCGCCCCTCCGCCGCTGCCCGCTGGAGCTGCCGGCTTCCCCCCCACCCCCTCCCCGCCCTCCACACACACACAGCGAGCACCGGCCGCCGCCGCCTCGCCCTGCCATGAGCCGCCCCCCGCCGCCGCCGCAGCAGCGCTGAGCGCGGAGCCATGCCGGGCTGGAAGAAGAACATCCCCATCTGCCTGCAAGCCGAGCCGGAGCGAGGTGAGCGCGGAGCACCGGGGGCGGCAGCCACTGCGAGGGAAGGAAGGAAGGAGGGAGGCAGGGAGGGCGCGGGGGCTGCTGCTGCCGCCGCGCTGCCGCCGGTGTGTCCGTGTGTCCCCCCACAACCATCCCCGGGGCACGGCGGCAGCCGCCCCACGGGGGGACGGGTGGGCGGGCGGCCCCGCGCCTTCCATCTTGCTCAGCCGCCGCGGCAGGAGGCCGGGGGCCGGGCCGGGCCGGGGCGGGGTGGGGGGGGGCGGACGGGCCGGACACACCGGGCCGCGCCGCCTCCGCCCCGGCGGCAACTAACTTTTCTCCTCGGTGCCGCCGATCGCGGTCCCTCGGGCTGGGTTCCTAAAGCCGGGAGGTGGGGAGGGGGTCCGTGAGCCGTGGTGGTGGTGGGCTCCGAAGTGACTTCGCGAAACTTCCCTGCGTGGGGCTCAGCGGAGCCGCGAACGCCCGCTCTGCGAACCGGCAGCGATCGCGCCGAGCGGCGCCCGGAGGAGCTGCCCCGCCGGTCCCGCCATCGGCCGAGGGGTGGCCTCGGGCCCCGAAACCCCGGCGTGTAGGGGTCGGTCCTGGCGGAGGGCGGAGAGTTTCAGGTCACTTTTCAAAATAAAAGAGTCTGTTTAACGAAAAGGTAACTTTGGCATTTTCTCAGAGAGGGCTTCCGTCATGGGAGGTTGGTGTGTCGCTGCTCTAGCCTCGGTCTGTGAGTCAAAGGGAAAAAGGCGAGTACACCATTTACGCTTGGGAACCCTCAGGTACACCCGTCGTCTCGTATCTTTGGTTTACAGGTCATTAATTCCATGGTAGCTTGCGGAGTCCTGAAGCAGGACGTTGGGGTTTGGTTGCCGCCGTGTTGGAGAGGTGGCCGTACTGCTAGGGACAAAAATTCACCGAGCATTAAAAAAGAGGAGGTTTTGTTTGCTGCACGTAAGAAGTATTGTACCCTCGCGTTGGAGGTGGAGGTCTGTTGCAGAACTGCTGACGTGCTTCTGACCGGTAAATGCTATCCCTAATGGGAAGTTCATCGCAAACATATGACATCATAAAAATGGTGGCTGAAACGGGAGCAGGTAGTTCAGCTGTGAAAAGCTAGGTTTTTAGTCTTTCCTCCTAGTAAATACCATCATTACTAAAATCTGTGGCCATATTTCTTCATGTCAGGAATCTGTGTAGCTGAGGAATCACGGATATAGGATGGACGACAGTTGTCAAAATGCATCAGATGCTTTTCCAGTTGAGGAAACTTTAGAAAGGGTCTAATCTGGCTACGTCAGAAACCAGAAAGATTTTCTCATTTCGTTCTGCCATTTCATTCTGTCATGAGCTGTGGCATGTGGGCTTGTCTTTATTCAAAGTAAACAATGGTAATGGTTTTGCTCTCAAGGGTTTAATACCAGTTAGAATACTGATTTGTTAACAGTTCTCATTTATTCTTAAATAGAATTTAATCTCTTTCATCTTCATTATGAAGCTGGATAGATGTATATGCTAATAATCTTATCACTGATGCTTTTCTTGATTGTATTTCCGCTGCATAAATAAAAAAGCTCTTCTGTGCCTGAAGTAAATGATTACTTTCTAAAGTATGTTGCATTGTATATTGCTCAATTTCAGCTAGTAGTTTAGCAGGATTCCAGTTACTGGAACTTTTCTGCTTTAGACTCGGCAAAATATTAAATGGTCAAAATAGTTAATCGGCGTTGAATTTAATAGTGCTTGAGTATGAAGAGTAGATGAAATAAAGCTTTCAAACTAGCCAGAAAAATGGCCAGTGCAGTAATGAAATGAGGGTGAATCTTTAGCTAATGTAGGAGTTTAGTATGGCATTCAGTTAAAAGGCAAATACAGATACTGTGAAATTCTGGTTCAAAGCCAGTTGTGCGAACATCCCCCTCTGCTGTTTCTAGAAAAATATTTCAATTCGGTTACTCCGCAGAACATTTTATATACATTGTGCTATCAGAAGACTTCGGTGAATGTCAATGCTGTTACTTTAAACTAATGTTGTAGCCGGTAATTTTCTGTGATTTAGATATGGAGTAATATTGGATATGAAATATTTAGCGACATAAATGTATTTATGTCACACGTACAAGTGCACCCCTATATAGGATATAAAATATCCATTTATTCATCCACCCCAAATGCGTATGTATATTGGATAATAATACTTATATAGAATATAAGAACAAGAAACACTTAATGTGTGTGTATTTTCTTTGATTTTATCTACCTGTACTCTGATTGCTTAAACTAGTGTTTTCTTCTAGTGAGGCGAGCTAGTCTTTATTCAACCCCATGAGCACCAGCAGGATTGACTAATAGATATTTTGCTGTATTAACAACAAAACCGCTCAGTTAATTTGGTGCTGAAGTTTCTTGGTAGTGGATACTCCCAAAGCAGGCTATAAAAATGAAACAAACAAACTAACAAAAAAACCCTCCAAAACCCGCCCAAACCCAAACCAGGAAAAAAAGCCCCAATCACAAACCAAACAAAACCTCAGAAAAGGAGTAGCTAAATAATCCTGGTTTATCCACGTGCCTCCTGCTGGCTTTCCCTTTTAGTCTTAGTCTGTACACCCCTTCTCTGCCATAACAGTTACTGTGCAGCTTTAATTTCAAGTCTAGCTGTAGCAGCAGGCTTGAACTGGAAAAGAAGAGGTCGCTGGAGGTGCTGGGAAAACTGGGAAGGCAAAGGTTTGTACAGACTGTCTTTCCCTGCACTTTTTCTTCTCAAACCTCACCGGCTTCCTTTTAGCCTCTCCTCGGGAGCTCTGCATCCTGTGCACGCACCTGTATAGAGCTGATCTGGCCCCTGTGTCCTCAGCTGTGGAAAGGGGAGAAGTTGTGGGTGTGAAGACGTGAAGCTGGAATGGTGGGTGGATTTGTTAGAGAGGCCACATGGAAATCTCGTTGCATCCCTGAGGCAGCGTAAAAGATTCACTGGGTACTGATACTCTTGTCTCAGTCCAAACCAATGCAGCATTGCTTTGGGAAGCATTTCAAACACTGTTGTATCTCCCCTGGTGCTCAGTTCATCTAGTATGTCAGGAACTGGATCGTGGTGCTACTGCAGTTTTTGGTGTGAGGGCTCAACTCAAAAACACTATCTGTGAAGCTTCTGTTTTGATGCGAGGAGCTGTTGGGATATTGCAGTCATATCCTTGTGCAGACACACTGAGTTTGCTCCGAGCAGGGTTATTTTAGTATATCGGTATCCTTGTTTGCCCCTTCTTTGCTGCAGAGCCCCCCTTCCATGTTGAATGCCTACATCAAAAAGTCCTCAGCTCAGGCTGCCTTTGTTTCTACAAGTCATGTGCTGACATTGAGGTTATCGAAAAGCTCGACAAAACCAGAATTTTGCTAATGGAAATTGGCTGGCCTTAACTAATACGAAGTAGCAGAGACGAGGTCAGCACTGTTCGGTCACCTTGGCAATAACTGATACCCTGAGTGAAGGAGAATAACCTGAGTTAATGTTTCAAGCATCAGAGGACACATGTGCACGTAGGGATTAGCGTTTGTGAGTGCGCTTTGTTGTGGAGAAGATTCTCTTCCAAGGGGGTCACAATAAGTGGTATTTCAACAGGTATTTTTAGATGTCTTCACCACAGAAATTATGCAGAATATTTCTGGCAACTAAAAAATAATGTTGTGCTGCTTTTTAGAGACTAAAACAGTATTTAAAATACTAAGTGGATAGCTGCTTTTTTGTGCATGCTGCAGCGCAGTTACTGGATTTCTACTGCCCGCTCTGTAATTGAGCAGTGGTCTGCAGTGGCTGTTCCGCTTCTGCCTTCCACTGCCACGATTATCGCAAGGAGTCCTCTCCTTTAGAGAACAAGAATTGTGCTCAGTGTGGAGTAAAAGAACTGTAGCACACGCCTGATGCAGTAAACCCTGTCACTTTATAAAATGACATGTGAAGACTTACCAGTGTAAGATGGTGGTGTTAAAATTCAGGGCGCATTCCCTCCCTCCCCAATTTTCTGCCTGAGATGCTAAATCAAATCTTGTTATAAACCACCTAAAAAACTTTTTGAGGTGACAGCTGAGCAAATACTTTTGAGAAGAAAAATGTTCCTGGAATTAATTTTGTTCAATATCTGTTCCAATCCAGTTAAACGAAAGCATTTTATGGAACTCCTGTTTCAACTTTATAGCTGATCAAGTTTGACAGGAGTACAGAAAATAGTATTTGTATGTCTTGTATGTTCACTATGGGACTGCTTGAGATCCCTTAATGTACATGGTTATTCATTTTAAGAATGCATCTAAGTATATTTTGGTCTTGATTTAAAAAAAATAAATGGTATTATGCATTCCACAGTTGTTCTGCCTCTATTCTCAGCATGGTAGCCCAATTACATGGTGGAAGAAGGAAAGACTGTATTTTTATTTTTTGCTATTCCATCCATCTTCACAGTTCTTGACAGGGAAATTAGGTCATCTTCAGGAAGTGTTTTAAAGGAAACATTAGGAAATGTTTTAAAACCTGGGACTCAAGGGTAAAAAAAATAGGCAAGTATTTAGTGAATCCTGCCTCAAATACAAAACTAGCGTGTTCTCATGGAAGATGTTCTGACAACAAGCGTCTGTCCCTGAGGTTACTGCTGCGTGAGCTTGTCTGCTCATCTCAAGCTGGAGGAGAATCAGTTTCTCAGATAAGGGAGAGATATGGGCCTGTTATTGAACTCCATAGTGTTATTGTGGTTTAGCAATTTACATCTGATCAAACTAGACCACTTTAACAGAGGATACCCTTCATACTCTTTCCAGGTACATGTTAAAAAATTAGCTTGTAGCTTCAACCCAAAAGGCTGAGGATAACTGTTCATTGTCTTTAAGCTCTGGTCTAATAAGGCAAGAGGAACCTCTCCGTCTTGGGCTTAAGTGGATCCTTGGAAACTGAAGAAAGTAAGAGCTGGAGATCTAGTGCTTGTGTTTGACTGATTTGTAAGCTTTGGGATGTCAGGGAAGTTTGGGATTGGAAACCTTGTGCAAAGGCTTTTTTTCTTTATTTTTCTGTTTTCTCCTGAAAAGTTGAAGTATAAATCGGGTGGCAGAAAACCTTTTGGGAAGAGAGGCTGTGCTTACAGTGGCAGCCCTAAGAGTCAGGGCTGGATGCCAGGAGTGAACATTTGGATTCCATCTCTGAGGGAGAGGTGCTTATAAGATCATCTCTATCCCAGTGAAGGCATTGCCTAGACTTAGTGTAGAGCCCAGACACATACCTAGTGAGTGAACAGTCTGGACGTTTGGTCAGTTATCCTATGTGAAGCATGCTGCAGTTGCTTTTTAAAGTAAAGAAGTGGTGAGTAACAGTGGTAAGGACAAAAATGGAAGGAAACATCACCATATCTTAGCTGCTGACATTATATAAGAAGCTGGCTTAACTATAGCTGCCTTCCAGTCCTCCAGTAGCATCTGAAAATATAAATCTCAAATTGGAAAACACCTGTAATAAAAGACATGTTAATAACAAAACACTAATTACGAATGACATGTGTTTTATCCTTATTGGGGCTTCTGCCTCTCTTCACCTCAGTCTGACCAAACTGCGTCTTGGACAGTTGGTCTTTCTCTATTTGCTGAACTGAACACTGCTGAAGACCATTTGCCAGGTGGGATAAGCTGACACTCTAGAGCTGGTTTTCATCAGCATGCAAAGGGCACTGGTGCTGTGTCAGTTGTTTCATTCTTGCTCTTAAAACCAGCTGGGACTGGGAGGGCTCTAACACAGGGATGGGAAGGAGGCAACAATTGCTCCCTAGTGCCCTTTTAGCATGAAAGGAACTGAGAATAAGCAAAAAGCATTGATATCTCTTGTGATTTGCACAGCCAAGTTAACAGCATTTTATGACTTGCAGTATTAAAAGAATTTGGTAAATCTCGCAGAATCTTCATGAGGATTATGGTCTTCACTGATTGCTGGGAGATGATTATCTACTGTGTTTGGGTCATAACCAGAGCTTTTTTTCCTATATAGAACGCAAATGTGAGACACTGGGTGCAAATAAACAATTTCTATTTTTTGCAGAGGCAAAACAGTTTTTGCTAACGTTCATCAAAAGTGGAGAGTTAGATTTGCCAGCAATGAGTTATGACTTACCAATATGGCAGCAAATGCTCTGGCTTCCCTCAAAGAACACCAACATGTAGAAGTTGAAGCACTAACCATGTTTGCCACTGATGGGCACTGTTGCTTTTGTGGGTATCTGGCAGCCGTGAAGCATACAAGCTCTAAACACGAGTTCCTGATCAGAGTTTCCTGTGCACTGAAACTTTAGAGAGGAGCATAACCTAAACCACAGAAGCCTCAGTGTGAGATCCCTTGGTAATTTAGACATAGACAACTCTTCTTGAATTTCAACACATATCTATATCCCATGGGTTGTTTCTTTAAATAATTCAAAATTACCTGAGCTGCCACTGCTCAAGATTCTACATGAAAAGGTGTCAAGACTGGAGCTGTGGGATAAATGTGTTCTGCACAGGTGGGAGGAAAGAAGGTGCATCGGGTCCTTGGGGCAGTGACTGCCAGAGCAGTGGTGTTTGCTGACGGCAGGCCTTATTGAAAGTTGTTATTAAAACAGGAGTAACACACCTGTGGATTATTTGGATTATATTACCATTTTCTATTTGGATTATCATCTCTGTGGACCAGGTACTGTGTCCTTTGTACTGAGATTGCAAAGGGGAGCTTCCCCTGTTGCTTCTGTCTTTCATCATCTGTGCCAGCTCCTGGCCACTAAAGATCAGCCATGAGCTGGTGCTCACAGGTCCTGCCTCTCACCTGAAAAGATTTTTTTGGCATCTGAGCAAAGCCAGGATAGTTCCAACAAGTGAGTTGCATCAAGCTCCCTGCTATACTCTGCATTCTCAAAACCCCTTTAAAGCACTGGTAACTTGGAACAGGATTTTGTCCTCGCTTGTACCCATGTTCCTCATGACAGGCTTGGGACCTGAGTCTGAGATGAGGCTGTTGTGGAATAAACACACCATTTACTACTCTGACAAAAATTTAATTTCAGTGGTATTTTCAGTGAAGTATTTGGGTTGTTTTTGTGTTAGGAATGGATTATTTACACAACAGCTGGGTGGAAAAGTAGAGTGATAGTCACACAGGAATACTCTGGGGAGTAAAATTCACTGCCTGGTAAATGGATGCAACTCTGTTGGATTCTGTGCCAGCAAATTTACTGAGCCCTTGTAGCTGTTTTAGTGGAGGCTGTTTCTTAGTCCGAGGTTTCTTCTGAAAGGTCAGAGAAAACCATTGCCCCAAAATATGTTGCCTCCTTCATATGTATGTGCCAGTTTTATTCTTTTGCATTTTTACATTCTCTGGTGATACTGTAAATATGGCAGTGTTTTTGAATGTGGTGAGAAGATTTGAGGCTGAGCCTTTTCAAAATACATGATTTATTTGATAAAACTTCCAATTTTGTGAGGAATATACCTGTAAATTACTTGACCTTTTGTTTGTAATACGAACCTTTCCCAGACCAAACAAACAGTATGTAAGATGTAGGCGTTAAGTAAATTGTGTTGTAAAAGGTTCTATGTAAGTCGTGATTTGGCAAGACCAAGGAAATGCATCTCCTCTCTTACAGAAGTGTATTTTTAAATTATAATTTCTAGTGCTTTTAACTTCACCTCTTGCTAGGACTGTTTGCAAAATGTGCAGGAGCCAGATAAACTTGCGGGATTTGCATGTCAAAAGTGAAGCAGTTGATTAAATGCTTTCAGCTGGGGTGTGGGCGTCTGTATGGAGAGGGGAGAGAAAGAATGAAATGGATAATGTGTAAGGATAATTCAGTAGCTTTATACTTGCAGCTCTTGTGAGTCAATAACTTATTAATTCAGGAACATTATTAATAGCAAAAAAACCCCAAACACCCCCCTCACACCTCAAGCACCAAGTGTTAAAACACAACTGGTGTTTTTGTGTGTTCACATTTGCTTATTGAACACACGCATCTTGTAACTTCAGTTTCATGTTGTCTTGATTTGAATATTATAAATATTCCCAAGATTTTCTGTCATTACAACTGCGGACAAAAATGATGTACTAACTCAGGCTTTTCTTATGGTCTGTCTTAAATGTACTGACCCTAAAGTTTTTGGAATTTCCTATCAGCCTAAGTGGTTGCTTTCACATGTCCACAGATTCAGACATGCACGGGTACCTATATTTATGTGTTTGTTTAAAAAACAAAAAAGGATATTATGTATTAGTTCATCATTCTCCTTAGATGCATTTTAGATATGTTCACTGCTATTTGTTTAAATATTTAGTGTGAACTGATTCTTCCTTTTCAGAGCACTTTAATATGGAAAGAGCCTTAATTTTCAGATGACTTGCCCTCTGTCATTAAATATAAATTTTACAAACCAAAGAGAAAGAAGGTTCAGCTGCTGGCTCTACATTCTACTTCCTGCTTTCAACAAAGATAAGGGTAGTAGGTAGGTAGTGCCTGAAGCTATATTCCTGTACATAAGTTTCTTTTTTGTAAAGTAATTGAAGTAATTTTAAAAAGCACAACCTCTGAGGATTTTATGATGACTGATGGAAACATCCTTGTAGTTGAGTTATGGAGTTCGAAGACATCTGAAAAAGTTGTCTTAATACTTTTCTTTCCTAGCTTATGATATATCATCAGGCTAGTTTTGACATTTCTTTCCTCTCCCATTACTCCTTGCTTTCTTCTGATCTTACCAGGGTTGGCAGTATTTTTTTCTGACCCTTTTTTGTAACTAGGCATATTTAATTTCCTTCTTTAACTGCAAAGAAAGAAGTCAGCATAAAAAGAAAGAAATAGCATGATGGGCCTGCTCATTGAGACTGAACAACTCTTTGGTGTTTGGGCTGATATGCTGAAGAAAAGTCTTGAAAAGTAGCCTTTGATTGACTTGTTTCAAGTGTTACTTATTATTTCGTTAGGGCTAACTGCCTGTAATAATTAGAATGAAGTATGTTTATGTGAAGCTTCTAAATGACCTAATTGGCAAATTCTGGATTTTGTGCAGTTAGTGAACACACTGTAATTTTCTGGGGAGTTTATACTGAATTATAGATTGTTCCTACACAATTAGCATACTCAGGGTTGTAGTTACACACATTTAAGGGTTTGCAAAGTTTAAGATAAGCATTTTCGTGGTATTGAAAAATGTACCTTTTGTGGCATGGTGAAGTAGTAAAGTAAAATACACAGGGAGCACAAGTTCCTCAAACTGTTCTGAGGTCATGGTTTGTGATAGTATTCTTTAAACAGGAAAAGTTTTAGCCTATTGTAATGAATCTGGGTATTCAAGTTCAAATGCACAAATTATCTAATTTGCATGCAGATTCCAGTTGATAATAAAATATTTATCATTTTACCTCACTTGATAGCACACTAAGGTTTAAAAGGAAAACAAAAACTTGTCATGAATTGATAATATGTCAGAGATGTTTATCAGCAGAATGTGCATGTGAAAGGCTTGAATCAGCAAATTGTCCTGTGTGGAGTCCCTAATCCAGCAAAATATTAAAAAATAGAAACATTTTTCTGGATCAGATCATGACACTTGGTAAACTGTTAGGCTCTACCTATATGAATGGATAATGCACATGGTGCAAGCTCATTTGATGCTAATCTTAACTCTAAGTCAAGGCCACTGAAACCTTTGCTGCTTATGTGTACGGATCCTTGAGAATGAATAAGCCTTTTTAAATCAATGTGCTTAAATTTAGGCTTATAATTTATATGCTTAAGTGGATCAAAGGATAACTCTAAAAAGAAACTGTTTATTTTGTTTAATTAAAGATCATTCTTGTGATAAGTGCTAATATCTGTTTTGTGGGGGAGAGAGAGCCAGTAAAAGGGGTTTAAAATATCATAAATTTTCTTCCTCTCCTTTTAATAAAAGCCTTTTTAAATTTTTTTTTTTTTTACCAGAGAACGCATAAAATATATTTTTCTTTGGTGGTATTCCTTTGCTTGTTCCTCGTGTTCTTTGTTGGAAAAGAAGTTAAATGTGTTTAACTGCAAGACGCTTTATATCTATATATTTTTCCCTGGTGGAAAAACATCTTTTCATTTCCTCTCAGTGAAAAATATTGCACCATGGATGAAAGTAACGTGCAAAAAATATATACATGGAGCTAGCAGTTTTATCACCAAAAGTGACATGTACCATTTACCCGAACAGGTCTGAGATCCCACTGTGTTTTCAGAATTGCCTGATTCATTATCACAAAGAGGCTGTCGCATATCGTAGCAGGGGGAAAAATCTTTGTCAGAGTGAAGACATGGAGAATTGTTGTTTTCCAAATTTGTCTTTGTGTGGATCCTAAAAAACCCAAGCTTTTTTCCCACTGCATATTTGAATATAATAGCCCTGGAAGCAGAAGTTATCACTGTACAAAATAGGGTGGCATCTTGGTCGAAGTCAATGAGAACTTTCTGAATTTGTTGAAAGTGGGATTTCAGTTCATTACCTGTGCTGTTGTCATTTGGGACAGCTACAGTTTTGGCTTAGATCTTTGGGAGCTAGAGTACTGTGGTGGATGTAAAGGGAGGATCACCTGTTGAGAAAGAGGGATTTAAACACTCTGGGGCTGTTACTGTGAATTGGCATTGAAAGGTGTTCGGGAAAATAGCAGCAATGCTGTTACTCTGCTTTGTTCCTTAATTCCCAGGCCGTTTAAAATACATATCCTTCTGGATAATCCTTACTACTTTGATTTTGTATTCCAGTCTCTCTATTTTTGTGAACTTTTGATGTATTGTCTGTGCTTTGAAAATGCTTTCCCACCTGGGAAGCGTTACTGAAATCTAAGTAACAGTAGAAATATTAAAATTTCCAAAGAAAGCCATAAAATGCTCCTAGACAAACCTTAATGTTTTCTGCTTTGTCCAGCAGAAGAGAGAACTTAGAGTTCATTAGCGCGTTTCATCTTCAGCAGTGGTTTATAAACCTTAGCCTTCCTTCTTTAAAGTGAGGTAGGTATTATTTTGTGAAAAAAATTGAGACGGAGGTGTAGTTGGTGCAAGATCACAGCAGACATCTGCTTCGCAGTTTGAACTCTCTCATGTCTTGTTCTGCAGTCAGTGGAACACTGTGGTCTGTAGTTTTTCCTGTGTGTAGGAATTGTACAGAATGTCTCTTTAGTAGTTGGTTAGAAAATACAGCTAGGAGAAAAAAAGGCACTTTTTTTTCTCGGGGAAAAAGCTGCACTTATGTGAATAAAATGCATAGGAAGGATTGCAAGTCTTTTTGCTCATCCTTGGAAGCAGGAAGCCAGTGTCAAATGGAAGCTCCATTTCTGTGTTGTCATACATGGAGTAAGCTGAATGATAACAAAAAAGGTGAATAAACCCGATATTATTCTGCAGTATGACACTGCTATAAATCTCTTTCAGTGCTCTATAGCTTTCTAGTCAGTTAAAAAAAAACTTAACAGGAAAATACAGGCATTTGTCTCTAAACAGACTTCGGTATTGCAATAGTAAGGATCATTGGTGCATAAGTCACTAAATCATATGAATATTTATTTGTGTATGCTTGCTTCCTATCCTACTGGTACATCTCAATGTGTTTATTGAAGGTTTCCCTGAAAAAAAATCCTCAAGGAATGTCTTTTGAACGTAAATGTCCAATCGGGTGAGAGAGAGGCATTATTTCCATAATGAAAATGCCGTCTTTCCCCTTGAACAGAGGTGCTGCTTAAAGGGTAGACAAGAATAAAAGCACTTTTGCTTATTTGATCTTCCAGGAGCAAGTTCTTGATTTGCCATTGCAGAGTTTGAGGACTGATAATCTATGAGCCCAATTTGCACAGAAGAGAGGAGACAGTTTTTTCCTTTGCATGTAAAACTTATAAAAAGTCTGCTTGGCTAATACTAAGATGTGAATGCCAAGGTACATACATGTGCGCAGAAGAATAGTACCAAGTTGGATTTGGCAGTGTCAGGGTTATGGTTAGACCCGATGATCTTAAGGGTTTTTTTCCCCAACCTAAGTAATTCTATGATTCTAAACACTTAGATTTAGCTGGTAGTCTTCACCCTTCCTCCTGATGTCCCAGTAATTTAGACTACGCTGGAGACAGTCTCGGAGATTGGTCTCAGACACCTTTAGGTTTTACTGCTGAGATTTTACTGAGCTTCATGCTTTACTGAGCTTCTAGGGTTGGTTTGTTTTTTTTTTTTTTTATGGTGATGGACTTAAATACCTTGGCCACTTCCTCAATACTGTGTAACACAGAGCATTTGTCATTTATTTTCTGTGTGACCTGAGCAGGTACTGCTCACTTTCCATGTGACCACCCTTCAGCTTTTCTTAAGCTATAGGCATAATCCGGTAAAGAGAAGTAAATAGTTTTTACATTAGGCTCTGCATTCAGCTATCAGGATCATGTCCTGCTTCTTTCTAAAATGGAGTTTGGAATGCAATTTTATATAATTGATCCTTTTTGAGTTACTCCAAGGCTGCAGTGAATTAGGGAAGTTATGGGAAGAGTTTGGATCTTCAAGGCAAAGTACAGGCTCAGTGAAAAACACAGATAGGCAAACAGGTAGAGTATATTGCCATGGAAGCCTTATTAAATTGACAGTGGTGAGAACTCCACATTGATTGATGTTTCTTCATAAGCTGTTTTGTTAAACAAAAAAAAAAATGAAAAAAGGTGAAAATTGCAAAATGTTATACAGTAAATAAGGATTGTGCTATGGTGTTGAAAGATGTGAGCTAATGTTTGCCTGTTCAAAGAAACATTAACAAAATGTCACTTTGATTAGAGAAAATAACAACTTAAAGGTCTAGTGGTTCCTTCATCTGCTTCTTTACATAGAATATAGGCTGTGTAAGCATAATTTGAGATTCAGAATAATGATTTGTTTTGAAAAAGTGTTTCTAATTTTTATTCATTAAAAGTCAAATCAGTATATTTAAATTTAGGAATAAGCAAAAATCTGTGGGGTGAAATTGCTTGGAACTTGTTTATGTCTCAGGTCATACTGCGAATGTTTTAATTTTTTTGGGTGTTTTAATAAACATAATCAAAATATGTTTTTACATTTTATTATTTCTAGTTTTATTAAAAAAAATTTTAAAAGGCATTTTTATAGTAATGTAAGTAACCCTGACTAAGCCCCTAGTTTATCTAATATTTTTTATTTCCGTTTATTATATTAACCTTGATGTCTTCACATGTTATTAGTCTTTATTTAATGGCTTCATAACATTTCATTGTTTGTTTCCTTTTAACAATCTTCAGCTATTGCAATGCATCTTTTTTGTTGTTGTTTGATTTTTTTTGTTTTAACAGAAAGGAAGGAGTGAGAAATTAATGTTCAAACAGGAACACTCCGTTTTCCACGTTCATTGGGGCAGAGGTCCTTCTTATCTACTCTGTCTGTGACCACGTCTGGTATTTCCTGCTTCAAGGCAATAAACTCTGTAGCAGTGAAATGCAGGATAACCTTCGTCTTGGGGATATTGGTTAGAAATTTATTATTGTGCTGGAGTTTGAGAATTTGTATTACGTTTGAAGCTTCTGTTCATATTTTATTGCTTACTATTATAAGGTGAGTATGCTTGCCATCTCTAGAAATGTCTGATTTAATCCTGTAATCAGTTACCTAAGTAGTATTGTATGGAAATTAAACTCACAGTCTAATTTTGCATTGTGTGAAGAAAGTCTTTACGTTATTACTTGATAAGTCTGATGAATGTTCTCTTTAGCCCTTCTCAAGAAAACCAGAAGTTACTGGGGTATGCCCTCACCTTATCTGTCCTTGTCACTGCTGTCCATGTTCTTCGTTGCAGATGCCTGCTATACTTTGCATGTTGCTGTTCGCTCCTTCACACCTGTGTAGTTGGTCAGTGTCTTTTCTGAAGTTGGAAAACTGGAGCTGAAGATCAAGATCCAGACATACCTTTGCTGTAAACTTGAAGTTCTCCCTCCCACTGTTCACAAATCCATCTTCCTCCCTGCTTTTGGAGCCACTGTTGTTCTTTGAGGAGAGCTCCTCACTGGATTGTCCATTGCTCCTCTGCCGTTATGTTACCCTTCTATTAATTTTCCCCAAGTATCCTGATATTGCTCATCTGCTCTTCTCTTCATTATCCTTTATTAATTCTTGCTTGATCAGTAAACATTTTAATCTCCTCAATCATCCCTCTTTCATGTTGGGCTTCAATGTTTTTCCTCTATTTTTCTTCTTTTAGAAGATCACTTTTTCCTACTTTAAGCACACTCCTAGTCCTTCCTTGTTTGTATGAACTGGTGAAAACTGTTCATGGACTTAAGGAAAGTCAGATCTTGTCCATGAACATTTCTTTGAATTCAGTTAAACAACTGATAAGGCTGAGCATCTCTTTCTTCTTCTTCCCCCGCCCTGAGTTGCATATGTGTGAATGTTGTAACTTCTTACCTTCATGATGAAGACTATTTTGGTCACTTAAAATTTTTCTTACTGTTTGGGCTAAATGTTTTTGCTGTGGGATGAATATATATATTTTAAAATTTATTTTTCACAGTCAGTTACCTTGACTGTTGAGAAGATGGGCAAGAGAAGGAGCTAGGAGAAAAGGAAAGTATTTCTGCCCATGTATTGGAGAGCTTGGAAAAGCTGCGGACCTCTGGTTGAGACTGAGGGCTCTCTGCTTCCAGATTCTTTGCTGTTGAATTGGAAGTTATTCCAGCTAGGGCTACAACTCTGGATGTGGGTTTTTAAGGTCTGTAGTTATGAATAGGGAATCCTTGAAAGCCCAAATAATTTCAAAATCTAAAGTAGGAACTCTGGACCCACTGTTGCTAGCCTGTCTGTGTCGTAGAATATCCTAAAGCCATGGATCCAGCAGCTCAACATGAGAATGACCAGAATCCGTATATAGTTTTTTAAAAATAATACTTCTTGTATGTTGAGGTTATGTCTTTTTCCTTGAAACATTTAATTTTTAACAAATCAGTAATTTGTTGTAAAACTTTTAACTTGAACTGTAAGCATCAATAATAAAGTTAGTATCACTTGCAAGAAGGTTATGAGAAGTAGTCACATGAATTCACCAAGGGAAGATCATGCTTGACCAACCTGATAGCTTTCTATGATGGCGTGACTGGCTGGGTTGATGAAGGGAGAGCAGTGGATGTTGTTTACCTTGACTTCAGTAAGGCATTCGACACTGTCTCCCATAGCCTCCTCACAGGTAAGCTAAGGAAGTGTGGGTTAAATGATTGAACAGTGAGGCGGACATAGAACTGGCTCAGCAACAGAATTCAGAGGGTTGTGATCAATGGAGCGAAGTCTGGATGGAGGCCCGTAACTAGTCGTGTTCCCCAGGGGTCTGTGCTGGGTCCAGTCCTGTTCAACATATTAATGAATGACCTGGATGATGGGATAGAGTGTAACCTCAGCAAGTTTGCAGATGATACCAAGCTGGGAGGAGTGGCTGATACACCAGAAGGCTGTGCTGCCATCCAATGAGACCTGGACAGGCTGGAGAGCTGGGCCCAGGGGAACCTGATGAAATTCAGCAAGAGCAAGTGCAAGGTCCTGCCCCTGGGGAGGAACAACCCCATGCACTGGGACAGGCTGTGGGCTGACCTGCTGGAAAGCAGCTCTGCTGAGAGGGACCTGGGAGTGCTGGTAGACAACAAGGTGACCGTGAGCCAGCAATGTGCCCTTGTGGCCAAGAAGGCCAACAGTATCCTGGGGTGCATTAAAAGGAGTGTGGCCAGCAGGTGGAGAGAGAGAGGTTATGCTTCCCCTCTGCTCTGCCCTAGTGAGGCCACATTTGGAGTACTGTGTCCAGTTTTGGCCGCCGCAGTTTAAGAAGGAGAGGGAACTGCTTGAGCAAGTCCAGCAGAGCTACCAAGATGATGAGGGGACTAGAGCTTCTTCCTTATGAAGAAAGGCTGAGAGACTTGGGTTTGTTCAGCCTGGAGAAGACTGAGGGGGTATCTTATCAATACCTATAAATATCCAAAGAGTGGGTGCCAGGACGATGGGACTAGGCTCTTTTCGGTGGTGCCCAATGACAGGACAAGGGGCAATGGGTGCAAATTGAAACACAGGAAGTTCCACCTCAATATGAGAAAAAACATCTTTCCTGTGAGGGTGACGGAGCAGTGGAATGGGCTGCCCAGAGAGGTTGTGGAGTCTCCTTCCCTGGAGACATCCAAAACCCACCTGGACGTGTTCCTGTGCCCACTGCTCTGGGTGTCCCTGCTCAAGCAGGGGAGTGGTGGACAAGGTGATCTCCTGAGGTCCCTTTCAACCCCTACAATTCTGTGATTCTGTGATTTAATGTGTCTTGGAGTGACTAGAGGAAGACTGGAAATTGATCTGGTCGTCATGCTATAAGCCATCCATGTGTATTGTGAGTGGTGGCAGCACCAGTGTGCGCAGCTTTTGCAAAGACTTTTTTATCTTGTCTTTAATTGGAGGTTAACTGCTATGGAGGATGTTTATTCAGCAGTGGACCGAACTGAAGTGCTCTGGCAGTGTTCCTGGTCAATGCATTGCTTTGGAGCAGCAGGGTGGGAGCACTGTGGCAGCCACAGCATTAAAAGTTTAAAATTTTTTTGAATTATTTATGAAAATGAGTAATAAACCAATACAGTAGCTTGTACATATTTTAATTTTACTCTGCGCCTAGCTTTGTCTCTGGCCTGGTTTGTAGCATGAAGGACATGGCTGGCAGTACTGGGCAGGTAGCTCTGTGTTTCAGCAACTTAATTGGGACCATTGTAGATTGCTTGCAGCAACAGGAGGAATTTCCAGCAATAGCTACAAAGCTTCCCAAACAACTTCAACTGTTGATTTACTTGAGATGTCAGAAAGCTTTTTCCTCTTGAGATATTCTGTGCATGTGATTTGTCATCCCAGGGCTTTCCCCTACTTTCTCCTTCCCACTTTCTAATAGCAGAGGCTTTCTGAATCACTCCCCTACTTCCATCTCACCTATTGTCCTTTTTTTCCTCTGTTCCTGCTATCTTTTTTTCCTTTGTCTGCCATCTTTTAATCCTTGCTTCTTTTAACTTATTGTTGAGTTACCTCTTTAGACATGCATTATAAATAAGTTGTGGTGTAATGATGGTGAAGACTAAATAAGATGTATGCTTGTTGTTATCTGGGCTTAATTTATGACTTTTTTTTCCCCACCAGTACAACAGTAACTGATTGTATGGGAATCTGCTACATCTACATAGGATCAAGCAGAAAAATATCAAAAGGGATTGAAAAGATCATTTTGGCTAGTGTTATTCAGCCTGTGGTTCATGAATCACATAAATCGCAATGGAATGGTCTTCGAAACAATTATAAAGTGCTGCAGGCACATACACGCTCCCACACACTCAGCAGGGTTGTGTCAGAGTAGGTGGGCAGGCATAGGCAGCAGTTGGCTCCCAGCTGCAGTCCAAACCTCATTAAAATGTTTATTGCTGTCCAGTTCTGAATTTATCAAAGTTCTATTGATTTACTCAAATATTAGGTATCCTTGTTCTTAACTTCCCGTGGCGCAAATCGAGTAGTTAAACCCTGAGCTTTCTTGGTTGAGGAAGTCACTGTCTCTGGCTTGCAGGCCAGATCTCTTTCTGCAGCGAGTTATAGGCTGCTTTCCATGCCTAACACCCTGCCTGCTTTTAGAATAGTGTTAGACCCCCTAGTCCCATAATCCCAGGTGTTACAAGTTTCCTTTGTAGCCTTATGCTTCATATCAATCCATGCCTGGCTAATGATTTTTTCCTTAGCCTGGTCTGACAGTTGTTCTCTTATATTCTTCATGTTCGCTGTCAAACTGCTTGTTGGTGGTCATAGTGATCTAACACAGTATGTTAGATAGATAGAACACAGAATGTTCCAGCACCTACCTTCTGTATCTGAGAGTAAAGCTTTGGGCAGTAATCCTTACTGGAAAAGTCCAGTTTTGACCTTGTAGCCTTGGAATATGGCATGCTTAATAAGATCAGAGCTAATAGTTTTAGGGGCATGCATTAGAAATCAGAGAAATTAACATACTAAATTCTTTCTAATAAGCACGTCCAAATACCTTGTTTTGTGTCTGGTTTTGTACTGTAGTTAAATTTGGGTAATTTTCCATGACACATTTGTGATGCAAATTTGAAGTCCTTATCCTAAAGCACATAAATGGGAGGATGTTTTAAAGAAAAGACATTGGATATCTTGGAAAATATGACTTCAGGTATATTCACTTGTATTTCAAGTATGATAAAATCCTTCCAACTATCTGACCCATTTGGTTGAAACAAGAACAGTAGGAGCAACAATCACCCAGAGGCAAATGATTAGCACAGATTTCAGTCCAGCTGAGATCTGGCAAAGAAACAGATACCTGCAGAGGTTCGATGTTGTGTCTAAGTAACAACTATAATAGGTAGTACCAATCATGAAAGAGTTAGAGGAGAAAGTAGTCACTGCAGAGTGGCCAGAAGCTGACTTACACTGTCTTGAAAGGATATAATAGAGAATGAGGTCAACTGGTAAAAATTCTACTGTCTATGCTTTTTTTTCTTTTCTTATGCGGTAAGGAATAGAAGTCAACCCCTTTTTCCAAGAAGAGGAAGAATTCAACAATATTAACAAAGCAAGCTACCATAAACAAATCCAGGTATTCTTGCTTTTACCCTTTCAAGGAGAAAGAGTTATCTAATGCAAAAAAATGCTTTCTGATAAAGGCCAAATTTGTAATTAAAATTCTTGACATCCAAAATGAGCAGGAGCTGATAAAGAACCCTTTTAGTAAATAATTCCCCATAGGAACCACAAAGGAACCTGGCATTGCTCTTCACTCTGCTTCAGGAGGATATAATTAAAGGAGAACACAAGCTTCTGAATAAAACAGGCAATGCATGAAACATTACAGGTTGAGGAAGAAAAATCCGTTTCATATTCATTTCCCCAAAGTACATGGAGCAGAGGCTGTGCTCACAAAATAAACCTCATGAACGGGGAAATTTGTTCTAGGAAATAAATAGATAAATATGTAGAAGTTCTTGGGAGAAATCATGTGGTATCAGCTATGTGCCAGGCATTAGATTCTGCGTGTGTTTTTCAGGGCTCTGAACCTGAAGACCACAGCCACAAGGTACCAGAATGAACGTGTCTCAGCAGTACGGGTATCATTCACGTGGGTTTCACAGATCGGTGCTTTATAAACCAATGCGCTCTTGGAGGCATCAAGGTGGTGTGCCAGAGGACTGGTTTTTATGCCTTGGTCCCAACAAGTAGCATTGTCCACTGGCGGTGAACTTTCATCAATGCTCTGTGGCGAATCTTGGTATTGGCTTAACTGGGAGTAAAATTTTTAAAACGTTCAGCCTAATATTCAACCATGCTTTGGGAGAGATGTGGAAATCTTGTAGAGGAGTTCCAACAAATTTCATACGTGTTGGAGACTGAGTAGAGCGGTACAAATTAGTACATCATTAAGAGAGTCATTAAAATAACGTGTTTTATTTGACAGGCTGACACCTGGCATGTGTGGGCTAGCAGACAGCACGTATGTAGCTCTGAACTGGCCACAGCATGGACTAGCTTGCCCTGTGGGGATGTTAAAAGGGTCGTGGAAATGACCTTCAAGTGTGATAGGGTGGCAGGGTGTCAGTAGTGGGGAAAGGGGCAGAGGGGAGTGTGTGGGATTTGAGGAGGGGTCGTCGTAATCAGTGGGGAAGCAAACTCCTCTAGTTCTGCTGCTGCTGGTACAGCTGGTTGTGCTATGTCCTACAGCTGCTGTCCTGCTGTGTCAGTTGTACTTTCTGCCTTTATCACCGTTACAAAGGCAGAATCTGTCTTTATTACAGGTCTCTGGGAGGAAAATGTCTTTCCTGTTTCAAGTTTGGTCTTTTTTTCTTCTCTAAATTGTTTTTTAATTTAGCTGCTATTTAGAAACAAGGGGTGAATTCAGACCATTGTGTTGTATTTATTGTGCATGCAAAATTTTACAAAGGGAGCAAAGTCAAACTTGCCTTGGAAAAAGGCAGTAGTCAGACTGCACCGAGTGCATGTGTTTAGAAACATTCCTTAATTGCTTTGTATGTGTGGGGTATATATTACTGTATATAGCCCCTCCCTGCTCGTGCCCCACCCCCGATATTCACGGCAGAAATGAGTAGTGATTGTTCCTGATCAGTAATGTCTTTTCTTCTTCTCATTGTTCAGGATGTGGCCAGTGCCTCATTATTCAAAAACTCTTCTTCATATTCAGAGCTACTCATTTTCTAATGAATTTTGTGGCTCTCATAACCATGTTATCTGACTACATAACAATGTTTTATAAGGCTAGGTAAAACTCTTATCATCCCCATTGTATTGGTGGCAAACCAAGGAACCAACAGCTGAAAATCAAAATTATCTTCTAATTTTTGTAGCCATTGCTGAGACACTCTTCTGCTCTGCTTATCACATGGCAGCGTTAGGTGAAAGTTTCATGCACTGCTCCCCTTGGCCTCGGTTGCAGCTGCATTCAGGCTTTGGCAGAGTGCAGGGAGTCCCTGCAGGTAGCTGGTTTCAGGCTTTGGGAAAAAGAGGTGGAGAGTGAATAGGACAGGGGTCAGTCTAGCTTGAAACTGGGGTACAGGGATTTCTTGGGGGGAAACAAAAGGTTGCCTTGAAGGCTGTGGTGGGGGATGGCAGGAGGACCAGCATGTGGATATTCATTCTGGAGTCCTGCCTCCTGTAGCCTTCAGTCCTCTCCTTTTAGATGTTTGTAGTTCATACTGACTCTCCTTCTAGTGGTTCCCAGTCTGTGTGACAAAGGCACGCTCTTAATTTTCTGCCTCTTGCTGTAACTCCTAAATAGCTCTCTAGTTTTTTTTTTTTTTTTTTTCTGTTGCTCACCTAATTTGTTGCCTGGTGGTTCCTAGTTTTCTGAGCCTTCTGCTCCTGCAATGCTCTTGGGCACCTTGCTCCAATCTGCAGTTGGGGTTTGTTACAGCACCATTTGGCTCATGGATAGAACAGGTTTCTCCATGTCCCTTTTAGCTCCCGGTTTTCTATCTGCCACTGAAGATGATGTTTTCTGTCTTTGTCCCTGTAGTCCGAGGCTGATGGGAACGGGTGGCCCATTCCAGACCTGGGTCCCCTCAACACGTGCGTCTGTGGATGGTGGGTCCATGGACGAGCTTCCCAAAAGCATTGATAAAATGAATGGACTTCGCAAAAATACTGGTTTTTAAACTCCATCAGGGCTTTAATGGATGTGTGCAAATTAAGATCTGTGAGAGCTCTGTCTGAACTGTCAGTTGGTGTTGTGTAGGGTTTCTGAGCCCTCTGGGAAGTGTACCCAATCTCTAATAAAGAGCCCTCTTTGTTGGGCTTCAAGTCCCTGAGCTGAAAAGGGAATATCTAAAATTTTCAAAAGAAAAGGTTGCCTGAAAAGAAATTTGATGTCATATAAGGTGTTCAATTTCCCTCAGAATGTCTATTAAAAAACATAAATAGAAGGCATTTGTCATTTAAGTCTGGACATATCCTGAGAAATTTCAGCTCATCAGTTAAAATCCAGCAAAGCAAGAGGCACATAAAGGCAGTGTCAGTTTTAATCATTGGCACTGATACCAACTAGAATAAATACCTATATAAATGTTATAATTGGAAAGGGTTTAGTCTCTAGCTAGGAGCGGATTGGCTTCTCCTGCTACCTGAGGGGCTGATACTCGTGACATCAGTCCTGGTTTCCAGAGGGTGAGCTGAGATAGAGTTGGTGTGTTATTTCTCAGAAGATTAATGAGCAAATAGGGTATTTCTTTTTACAGCAGCATTAATGGAACTTGCAGAATGCTGGTAGCATAGGTCCTGGTACTGTGCTTGACAATACTTAATATGAATTACATTCAAAGCTAGTATACCTTGACCTGATGCATTTATTTCAAATAGAGCTTTTTTTTGAAAATGATCCTTCAGGTTCTCTAGAAACTTAAAGGTCTGCTGGGAAGTTGAAACAAAGAAGAGCTTGGTAATGGATGAAACTTGGGGTATGAAAACATCCATTTTGTTTTTCTGTAGGCTTTTTCATCCTACCTATTATTTGAAAGTGTTTGTAACATTGCAAAACAAAACTTTCCAGAGTGCTCTTTACATGCGCTACTTTGACATAGGATGGTTAGGCAGTCTGACCTCGTAGAGGGAAAAATAAGGTTAAGGGCTCAGCACAGATTGTCTTACTTTCCTGATTTTTTTAAAGCTATTTTAGCATGTATTATTTGCTTACATAACAAGCATCATAAGCCTTGTCTGTCTTAAATTTTCTCTGAGTATTTTAAGTGCTTTATTGCACCTGCTGGTATTGAGCACTGTTACAATCCTGGGGGAGGGTGCTGCTCAGGAATACAGCTCATTTAGACCATACATGGGTATTTTTATATGAGGGCTGGCTGCTGCCTTTAGCTTTGGCTGTCATCCTTGCTCTACTGCTGGTAGGTTGAGACTAGACAAGCTGCAGACTCAGCTGGACTTGGGTTTGCATTTATAGACTGCAGCTGGACTGCCGTGTTCTTGGACTGGCAGCCAGCTGTTTAGCTTGTGCAGAGTTTAGAGAGCAAGTTACTTGGCTGTATTAGGTTTCATTTTTGTAGTGGCTAAATTCTGTTTCTAACATTCAGATTCTGACATTTAGATCCTTCCTTTGGGCAGGCTTCATTCTATCATTCTCTTCCAAATCCTCTTACCTGTGCTTCTGCTGGGTTTGCATTCACTTGTTAGTCTCAGCTTCTGCTAGGATCTGCTTCAGAAATAAAACTTTTGATTCTTCTCTCTTCCTTCAGGAAAAATAGCTTTAATGAAATTCATGTTTTTAACTAACTTTAATTTTTGTAATTTCCATTGTAATATTAAAGACAACACTACAATAATAGCTAATTCTTCCATGCCTTTTTTAGTTCTTTCCTTGCAGTAAGGGAAAGACTAATAAAGTTGCTCTTCTAGTAGCTTCCATCATAAGCAATTAAAGATAACCTGTATGTCACTTAAAAAGAAAAATACAGATCTCAGGCTCTTAGGCACAATTGTGCTGGGGTGGGTTTATTTCGAGTCATGCTTCTTTTTGACTGGCTTCAACTGCTAGCATGTGGCAAAGGTTCATACAGAGCATTTAGTGGAAATGAGAGGCAGAAACATCTAATTAATAGGTTGTTCCTTTGTATTTTAATCTGTGTACTGTCTGGGTATGCTGAATTGGTTTTAATTGTGGCCATGTGAACCACATTGTTGCTGTTGCATTCTTTCTTTGTGATTTGAGAGAGCAATATATATCTTCCTTGGGAAGGGGAGGTTTGGGTGGTATCTGCAAGAAGTGATGCCATTTTCCTGCTTTGCACATAGGATTCATCAGGAGCCCCACTGAGAATAAGATCTTACTAAAACACTAGCTAGTGCTGTACATTGGTAAGATTTATTCTTACATATTCTGAAATCAACTACTTACCGTTCATGGAGACTAAGCTAATCTCAGGGATAGAATGGTTCATTAATTCCTAGCTTTCTCTATCATCACACTTAATGCTAGAGACTGCAAGTGAAATGTTTTAATGTTTTAATACCATGGGTAGATTTCCTACTTCTGGTCAGTACTTGGTCATTTCTTGTGTATATGGTATTTTATTTATTGATTTACTTATTTTTAATTAAACCCACAATTCTGCTAGTAAGTAAACTGTCAAGAATACAGCTGCCTGAAGTTTCTATGCCAGAACTATAAAGTAAGATGGGATTTTGACTATACAGACACACGCGCACACACACGCATAGAGACACAAATATGTGTATGTGCATATAAAAACTGTCGGAAAAAGCCCCTTGCTTTCCAGTTGCATGTTTTGGTTTTTATCTGGAAACAAAATTAAATTGGAAATTCAGTTGTCAGCAAGCTGTAATTGCATTTTAGGATGACGTGAACATGCTGTGTCTTAAAGGAATGACACTGTACCAAAGCTTTTTGTGAGGTTTACTAGCTGAGCCTCAGTGCTAACTAACCGTATTTCCAGGGCTTCCTGTGTTCTGCTTTGAGGTACTGCACGGTCTTATGGTTCTCACTTTGCCCCCACCATGTCTGTTGTAAAGCAATGAGTATCTTCACTGCTAGTTTGGATGAAGTAAATACCTTGTTGCCTGCAACCACCTGGAAAAGAATTCTGCTCCCCTTGTGTCTTTTTTTTTTTTTTTTTTAGCTTTTACAGATGACCTATTGTTGTTGACCGGCTGAAAAGAAAGTGGAAGTCTAGATAAGGATAGTGTAGAGTGTGCCCAAACCAGGCCCAATGTTGTTGAGATCTATATGTGTTCCTTTATTGTGCTGAAAGTCCTATCTGTCACTGCAGGAGAGTTAAAAATTACCCCACCTTGGGTTTCTGTGTCTGCTAATGGTGCAAAGTAATTCTGTTTCCCCGTGCTTGCATCAAGAACTTTGGAAGATGGTTTGTCCCAGGGGTAGGCTCAAGGGTTGTACAAGTCAAGAATCCCAATTCCATCAAGCTCTGGAAGATCTGCGCCTGTTCTAGAAATTAATTTCTCCCAGATGCCTATCAGACCCTAAGCACAGTGAGCTTCAGTTTTTATCAGAGGGCTTTTCTTCAGTCAGGATTTAGACAGAGCATTTTGTTCTACTTTTCTTTAAAAATAAATAAATCAGATTCAGTCAAAGTTTACATGAAGAGTATCATTGTTTATCTTATTTTAAATCTATCTTAATGCTATTTTGCCTTTAATTTTTGGAAGTGGGAATGGGTTACACTTATTGAGGTGTCTTGTTACGTATGCCTATTGTCTTCTCATGCGCTAGAGCTCTTAGTTGACCAGACTCCATGTCTCTTTGTTGAAAGCTGCTGTCAATCAGTAGCCATTGTCTTGTAGATTCGCACTTTGAAATGCTACCATTATTGGAGTGAGTTTTTTGTGTGCATGATTACTGTTTCAAATACTTCCCCCCACCCCCTTCTTTATCGCTTATTTACTTGCAGGCATTTGAATTGTCTGACTTCATTGAACTTGAGTTTGGAGTTGCTGATTCTGTGTCTTTGGTCTAGACTCTGTCCTTTTAAATAACAGTACCAAAGTGCTGTCATCATGTCTGGGTTGCTCTCGCCAGTACTGGAGAAGCATCTCTGCTGCTTCTGAAAGCTTTGCCTGAGGTGGCTCCGTATAATTGTAAGATTTTTAGATAACAGTTTAAAGTTTGTACTGTGTTTTTTACCTAAACTGGGAACTGTTTAAAAATTAGTTAAATGAAATTCCATCACTCCCTTTTCTTGTTTGCTAGTGACATTGTGGTGCGTGATTGGGGTTTTAAATATTTATTGGAACAGATGCGGTTTGTGTCATCGTGCTTGTCTAAGGCGGATGCATTGTGTGGAAAAAAGGTTTCTCCCAAAGTGTGGGTGTGAGGAGGTACTGACTGGACTTCATATGTCGCACAGGAGGTGGACCTCAGGTGAGGCAGATGTTTTGGTGGAATTAATGAATCATGATTTTTGGTTTCACTGTCAAGAGTCAGCTGGTATTCATTCAGATGTTTATGGAGTTAACTTTTACCTTGTTGTCCAGTAGAAGCTGTACTGCAAGGACTACGGGCAGCACTGAGGTTGCAAGTCCCTCACTGGAAAAATCTAAGCTACTATATCTGTGATTGCTGCTAAGGGGCTATGGGGGCTGGACCCTCTGCTATGTAAATAGGGATGCAGGAGGATTCCTGTGCATCTGTGCTTTCACCTTTCTTCGCTCTTATCAGCTATATATCTATAGCAAGGTGAGACGTGCTTTGGCTCCACGCCGCTGTTTTGTCAATAGCAGGTCTATCTAAACTGGCATCGTTTTCCCATTTCTCATTTCTCCAGCTGCCTCTTTACATTTCCCCAGAGAAGGACGTTGGATTTCCTTGTTGTGGCAGTTCTTGTGTTGGTCCTTTCTCTAACCTTTGTCTGTGAAATGATCCAGGTGAAAAAGGAACTGCAGATTGAAAAAAAGGAAGAGGCTCCAAACAGATCTGTCTACATAAGAGAAGTATCAGCACTGTGTGGAGTTGTCTTCTGTATTATTACTATTTTTAATTTTTTAGAAATTCAAAATAAGAACAGAATTAGGAATTACTTGTGTTGAGTCAGACCTGAGGTCCATCTAACCCCACATCTGTTCTGACACCGGTCAAAAGTGACAGGCTGGAGAAGATCACAGGAACAAGGTAATGACTCCCCCCTCTTCATCCCTCCTCTCCCACCCTTCAGTGGTACGTGACCCAGAAAGTTTTCCTGACATAGGGGTGATCTCTGTGTGGTTATTAACCCTTACTGCATTTCTTGTTGATAAATCTGTTGGGCTCCTCCTTAAGGCTGTAGGGTTTTAGTATCCACAGTATCTTGTGGCAGAGTCCCACGGCTTAGATCCAGACTGTGTGAAGGAGACTTCCATTTGTTTGTTGTGAACGTGCTACCGTTTGCTCCCTAGCTCTTGGGCTGCAAGAGGTACAACTGGTCCCTCTCCATCCTGGGTGTGCCAGCTGTGAATGTTATCAGCTACTGTTACATCCTGGCTCCTTCATCCACCTTCCAGGCAGCAGGTTCGAGCTGATTAACTGTTGATAGCGTGGGGAGGGGAGGAGAACTGTAGGCAGTGTTCCAGGTGCAGGCCCACAGTGAATTTATTTGCAGTGTTAAGCTTGTCTCTATTTTGTTATTTCTTTGGCATAACTCCTAATAACCTGCTGGTTTGTTTTGACCAGCGTTTAGCTGATGGTTGCCTGAAAAACATATATTTTATGTTGGAGGAAAATACATCATGCTGGGTCCAACAGCCTGAGACAGGCGAGGCAGCTGCTGCTGCATGCCCCCATGTCCAATTGGTGGTGACGCCGCAATGTGTCCCCAGCAGGTATGGGTATGCACCATGTGTATATAGAGCCAGCACAGATAATGCAGACAGAGCACTTGGACACAGATAGGTCTGCCTGAGCAGGAGGGAGGTCTGTGGGTGAGGATATGTGTATGCATACCCACAAGGAGAATCATTCCAGCATCTGGACTTGGACACTTGGTCTGCCCAGTAGCTGCCCCTGGATCCCAGTCTCCCTGTCTCACCAGTTGCTGGTACCTGGACATAGGAGCCCCCTGGTCGCACAGCCAACACCACCTGTGTTGCTCTCAAGCCCAGAGCTGGCCCTCGGAGACCCGCTCTAAACCCCTTGTTCTGAGGCCACTTCTGCTCTCCAGCTTGGTCTTCGCTAGCAGTCGCATGCTCATAAACCGGATGCAATCCCAAAATGCCCTTCCCCTTCATCCCATCATGTCCCACATCCCTAGGCAGCAACCCTCCTTAGTCTGAAAGGTGACATCCTTTCTGGGGAGGAGATGCTCCCCACAACTTGTCTTGCTGGGCTCTACACCTGGACACTGGGGCTGAGGCTCTCCTGGGACGGATGGGGTGTTCCTCAGCAGGAGCCCTTCGTTTGGGGTCCTGCCTGCAGCTGTGTCTCTGCTTCTCTGTGTTTGTGGAGGTGGGCTTTTGATGGGCTGATGGGCCTCAGAGTAGCCTGGAGCAGTATTGTTTGTGTGGAGGGAACACAATTATTATCCTGAAATTATATCTCAAGTGGTAGTTGTCACATCAGAGCCCATTATGTCACCTGTGATACTAGCATTTTTTTTCCATATACTTGACCTTTCATAAACGCAACTGCAACTTTTTTTTTCTTGCAATATACCCATATTTTTACTTTCTTGGCTAATTTAAATATTGTCAACAAATCTTGCACCTCACTATTTACCTTCCCCACGCCCCCACCCCCCCGTTTTATTAAGAATATATTGAGTAGCATAGGTCTTAACAGAGGTCTGCAAAACTACTGATGACTTCCCTCTGAGAGCTGATCACCACCCATCTTTTGTAATTTTTCTTAAATTATTTATCTCTGCAAGGGTAAATTAGGTACTGTTTCTATTTAGCAAATGCAGAATTTGTCTGTATTTTCAGGTTTTTTGTCTGGTGTAATTTTAGGCTTGTCATTGGCAATGATGCTTCTGTCATTTTCTTCTGGAAATTGTTTCTTACTCTAATACTTTTTTTTTTTTGGTCAGAATTTATGTACTCGACAGTTTTATTCCATCATTCATAATAATTTCCTCAACCCTTGTAATTTCCTGAACTAGTTCTGTATTTCCCTGAATGTAAGGAGGTTCCTATGCACCTCTGTTAAGCAGATGAAATATACTCAGCTTTTATGACTTTTCTGTATAAATTCAGTCTTCGCTCACTTTTCATGTCTTAAAGACTTCACTCCAGGATCCAGCAGAACCGAGGATCTTGTCTTATTCCATCTGTGTTCTTTACCATTTGCAAGAAATGCATCTCAGGTCAATATTACATGATGCCCCACTCTGGTTCTTGGACAAGTCTGAAGCTCCCCATTTGGTAAACTTTGGTCTGAGTGTTGCTAATTTTTTTTTTTATATTGGCCCTTGTTTTACTTTTGGACAGAACCCACAGGTATAGTATGCTACTTGCAAAAAGTCATTGCTTTCTTTTTTAGAGAATTGTTCAAGTAAGCTTCATAGCTATTTAAATGAATAGTTCATGTATTCTTCCTTATTTACCTTAACCATAGTAATTTTTACAAAGTTTTTCCTTCCTGTTTCTTTCTACAAGTGTCTGACTTGAGAAAAGCAAATATAAAATTATTTTATGAGTGTTTTGCATTATCATTTTCTCCTTTATGTGCATATCTAGTTCTGATATTTTTCCTGAATTATTTTTGCAACGCTGTTGTTTTCAGTTGAAGGTGTGGTAAAATACACCTGTCTCTCCATCGTTCCATATCACATCCATAACTCCAGTCGCTCCATTCCAGTCATTCCACCTGATTTTCTGCAGTGTTTAAGAATATTCAGTGACAATGTTTTTGTATTTCTGTAGTGTACCTGTGACTTCTAGTCAGTCCTTTCCGAAGTCCTGCAAACTCCACTGTGGGAACTGCAGCAGGACAGTGAATCACCTCATGATGAGGTGACCATGATCACCTGATGCAGTGCTGCAGTGGCTGGCACCAAAAGCTTTGGGTTAAAGTCCTTCAGACAAATAAACATTCATATAGGAGATTTTTCTTTTTCCTAACCCCAGGCTACTAGTGATCTCTTCATGTCTGGAGTTTTTCTCATTGGAGATGGGGTGGGCAATGCTTGCTCTCTGCCAGAATCAAGCTGGGGAATTAACATGTTCTGATATAGGAATCCTATGAAGTTCTGCCTGGGGGGTCTGGAAATAGTTGCTAATTAAACTTAATGTAGTGGTTCTGTGAGGGTGACTGAGTATCTGTAATTTTATTTTGGCAGCATAAATGCTGTAGCACCCTCAGTTCAGTTAGTGAAGTTGCAACATGTGTCACCCAAGCATTGCAACCATGTGCTTGTTCACTTACTTGTTTCTAGCTGAGAAGGAAGAGTATGCCCTGATGCTGTATGTGCTGTGCTATGTATGGCAAGTGGAAATGTTCAGACACAAACACATCTGCGTCTCTGGTCACCAGTCTTCACACCTGTGCCCAGTCCCTCAGAATAGCTATTTTTTCATTTTGTAAGCAAGAACGTTTCTTTCTTCCATTATTGAGCATTGGGTTTTCTTCTTCTGGATCAAACTTTGTCTGTCTTAGTGTCACATCCTTCAAATACCGAGCTTTTGCGTGCAGTTCCTTCAGAGTTCTGTTCTAAAACATAGAATTTTGTCGTCATGAATGGAGATAAAGGAGAATTTTTGAATCAAATGGGATTATATAAATCAAAAAGTTTTGCAGAAGTGGATTGATTTGGATGAGCTCTTACAGAACTGGAAGTAGATTTCCTGCAGGTTCTCCTCATGGGTGACTTCATGGGCCTGGACAGCTTTAGTCACTTTGTAGCTGGTTTTGTAGGTGGTTGCAGAGCTTGTGAACGCAGGGGTGAAGGGTCTTGATCTTGTGTTTCCTTGTGTACTTAGTGCCAGGAAAGACACGTGCTAGGATGGCTTGGAAGCTATGAGCAAGACTGAGCACTTTCTGTGCTAAGCAGTGTGCCATACATGCAGAAAGAACCTATGCTTACAAACTGGTTGTACAGAACAGGTCAAAGTAGGCAAGAAGGTGCTCTACTCTTCCCTTTTTAAAGATAGATGGTTGAAGCTAAGGGTGACTTAATGTGATGCAACTTTAGACTGGGAGACTCTGGGAGGGGAGAGGATTAAGCCCAAGGGTTCAGCATGGTAGAACACAACTTAATGGTAAGCCCAGACTTACATATGACTCCATTATTGGGGGAAAAAAAAGTAAATAATTAGAATAACCTTTAAATGAAAATTGAAGATATTACTGGAATGTAAAAGGCAACAAAATACTAAATTTCATGCAACTCATTTAAGAAATATTTTGAGCAGAAATAGCTGCAGCAGTACTAAACATGTTTACCAAACACAAACACGTGTTACCGGCCAGCTTAGAGCTTGAGGTGTTGTTTCACATCTCCAGGCTTGGTAGAGGAGCTGTGCTTTATTCCCAGGGCAGTGAGACCTTAGCCGTGCAGGGTACAGTATGATGTGTCTCTGGGGAAATTAGCCCACTCATCTCATCAGGAATATATTCTGACAAGCGACTGGTAGATGTTACGACACATTGTCTTTCTAATATATTCTCTCTCTCTTTCTCTGTCTCTTTATACGTGTGTGTATAAAATGCGTATGGTGATTTCTGTTTCTAACCATACTGCAAGCTATTGGTATAATTCACAAATAATAAATGAGCATCGGTTATAAAATTGAACTGATCCTAGCAGCAGTAGAATTTGAGGAAGCAAGCAGCAATATGAATCACTTAGCCGGAAAAGAAGAAATATCTAGATGCAAATGGCATTTGGCAAATGAGTGGAAGGAAGTATGGCAATCTGAGTGTAGTATAGACCAAAACCCAGCTCTTTGCATTATTTTTAAAGTGTCTTGAATTGTTCAGCTGCCACTCTCTGCTATTTGTGATGTTCTGAAATCTTAGGTAAATTTGTATTTACTGGTTTAAGATGTTGCCAAAAGCATTAAAAGAATTGCTGTCCTAAATTAATTAACTTTTGTTTGTTGAATCTGTAGTGTGGAATCCAAATGTCAGTTTTATTCAGACAGAAGGAAGGATTCCTCTCCAGGCCATAACTGATTTTACCCTGGCTTAACGAGTCATATATTTCCACTCGACCTGAAAGAGAATTTTTTTTTTTTGAATGATCGCTTCAGGCCACATATAACCTCATCATTTGCAGCAGTCCAATTTAACGGATTTAATGTAAACTACTTGAAGCTGTTTGATGGTACGTTTGGCCTAACCACAGGAAAAAGAAAAAATTTGCCTGGCCTTCAGTTGAAGTAAAATACAGAATAGCAGTCAGTAGATATGAAATAGTTTTAAATGGCAAAGATGCTTGCTCTGCACTGGGGAGTGAGCTACACAGCCGCCCCCTCTCTTGCTTTGAGTGCATCCTTGCCCCCCCTCCTGCCTGGTGGCATCTGTCCTAAGGCAGAGCCAGAGGAAGTGTGGGACTCGGTCCTGCCCCTGGGCTCTGCCCACCTGGCAGCCCCGTGCACCGTCCTCCCCAGGAACTTGTCACCAGGAGAAAATATGGTGATGGAGAACACCTTTCTTTGATTTGGTTTCATTTTTTAAAAGCAGGGTGTGATCTTTAGCCATAGAGACAAAGCATGCCAAAGTGAGAAGGCTGGAGTTTGCCATTATTCTTGCCAGTTTTCCTTTTGCCCTAACAGTGTCCTTTTTCGGTTTCCTTATGCCAGGCCAGGCTGCACTGTAGGAGCTGGTGGAAGCCAGCACTGATCTTACCTGCCTTCATGGCTGTGTTTTCCAGCATAGTTCCTCTTGAATTAACTCAACAGACACACGTGATAATTGGGCCACTTGTCAGATTTGTGGATTATTAGAAGAGGGTTTGTGAATACACAAGGTTTCAGGCAGACCCCAGATACCTTACTTGTTGTTACCTGCTGTCATTCAAAACCATAGTAGTGACCTCAGCATTGTAAAGCAGACTAATTCTCCAAATAAATGGATTGTGAACAATGGAGTATTTTGTTGATATGAGGAATTATCAAGTCTTCATTAAGGTCTTGTAAGTGGAGGGAGCGGATGATGAAGGGGTGTGCTGGGGATTGCTAGCCTTTTGGGAGCAGTAGCTTCAGTACTGTGGATGTGTCCAAAAAACATCACCACCATCCCTTCAATACCATTATGTACATGCTTTACAGGATATAGGGGGTGTGCCATGACGCAATTTAATGGCAGTGAGATGGAGATGGGGAGGGAGGAAAGAGAGGGAGAGAGAGGTCTGTATGTTTGACACGATGACTGGTGGACCTGTATGCTTATTTGTCATGCAGCTTTGAGTGCCTCATATGCCTGGCTCGTTATTCTGTCTCTCTTTGTCTTCAACCTTTCACAGTACCTTTGTGGTATCAATCTGGAAGTGAAATGTTCTTCCCTACTGCTTGTGAAATTTTTCTCCAAAATTGATTCTTCCACTAGGATTCTTTTTCCTGGATAGGCTTTTAGGTTGTTGGGGGTTTTTTTGGTGTTTGTTTTTTTTTTTTTGAGAGTGTCTAATATCTTGTGATCTTACATGGCAAAAGATTATAATTTTATATTCTAGGAAAGGGGCATACTCTGTTTTTTATTTTGATGCAGTGTTTGGCTATACTCAAAAGAGTACAAATCTTGGATTTAAAATACTGCAGCTTTTATATTCAGAAAAGTTGTTTTAGGATATTCTTGGAGGTTTTAAAAAGGTATTAGCTGTAATTTTTCCTTGTGAATCCTGTAGCGTTGAACATATAGTAGAATGAGGTGCTGTGCTTTGCAAGTGGAAGGGGAAAATAAATGGTCCCAATAAAATATTGTAAGCTCCTTAAACCATTGCTCAAGTTGTTTCTCAATCAAAGTATGTAGTGTCTGTAGCATATGTGGCCTAGTGGAGTTTTGTGTGTGTGTGTTTGGTGGTGGTTTTTTTTTTTTTTTCCCCCTATCAGGACTCAAGCGAGATGAAGTGCATACCTCATGTGAACATTGGGTTCATACCATCTTAGGAAAGTCTGTAGTTGGTACCTCAGCACTCCAGCATTCATCCTCTGTTTCTTCTGAATCTGTAATTTTATAAAATATTTTCATTCTATCCTGTAAGGATGATTGATTCTGCAGCAGTGAGCTTTACATATATATTATTCATTACTTTAAAGTGTTTGTTTAAATATTTTATTTTGTTAATAGTGCAACATGCTGAATTTTGAATTCCGTGCTTATCTGCTATCCTTCATGGGTTGAGCACCAGTAGTGGAAGTTTTGCTACTTACTGCAGGTTGTTTTAGATGAACTTTAAAGACTTTTGTACGTTGCTTGGTTCTTCCTGAGCTGGCAAAATTTCTAATGTTTTAAGCTACTTTACGAAAAGTGAGGATGCCTTACATCTCAGAGCACTTGTGTTTTAACAGTGCTAGTGGAGCAATGTAACCTTAAACAGCTGAGTCAACATACCCTGCCAAAAAGGAGTATCAGTTGTGTAACATTTACATTCCACCCGTTTTGTCATGTCTTACAACACGAAGGAATGGTATATGCGAACATGCTAACTAATACATGTTAATTTTCCTGCTTTATTTGGTACAGATTTTTTAAAAGGGTTTAAAACCCTCTTGTGTTTTTACTACCAAGAAATACTATTTTAAAAATGGCAGCAATGATGCAGCAAAATATCCAAAGATACGTTTTGTGGAGTGTTCCTCCTGCTTGCTTTTCTGCGCAGTTTCTCGTTAATCAATTTACACCAACTCAGATTATTTGGATGAACTTTACATTACCTGGTGTGACTTGAAATCCCTCTTTACTTGTATGTAATTAACATAAAACCTCAAACTGGAAGTCCGCAATACAGTGCCTCATCACAAAAGCCAGCTAAGTGTAAAAGCTGATAATGTTTGTAAAGCACGTTAAGCTCCCTGGGTGAAAGGTACCATAGAAATGCAAAGTATTAAGCCAGTAGTTTAATTATAAGATAAGAAGTAATTGAAATTTTCCAACACGGTTGCATGTAGAAGACAGTAGGTGATTTGCTTTGTAATATTTAGGTCAGTGAATTGAGATGTTTTTCTAAATCCTTTATGAATATTCTCTCATTTAAGTGTATTGCTCGAAGGTGTCTGATACATTTGTTTGGCTGGCTGATACTGCAGTTTAAAAATACCACGTTTCAAATAGGCAGAGAAGTGCTGTATAGAAACCTTTGAAATAACCAACCTTCATCCTTCAAAATGACAGTTATTGTGCTATAATAATTGTAGAAGTACTGAATTTGCTTCAATTGATTTTTATTTTTTTTAATAGTATACTGCTCATTTAATACACAATGCCTCCAGAATTTTAATCTCCATGTCCCTCTTGTGGTTTACTATTTGGTGCAAGATTTCCCTTGAGATATTTTTCCTTGCCTTATGTATATCTATATAAAAACTGAACATTTTATCGCGAGTACTAAATCCCATTTTATGGCACTTATTGTGCTGTCAGGTAGAACGATTCATAATTCGAAATCAGTGGTTTTATATGACATTAGGTCCTGAAAACTTCTGTACTACTTCCATTTACAAAAAAAAAAAGTGGCTTGTAACAATTGTATGATATTTTTCACTTTGAAACATCCAAGACAAATGTTAATTTAATACTGTGGTAGCTCCCTCCCTGGTGCACCGGTTGTGACTACAGGAATGTGTCAGTTGGATGCAGCCGGAGCATCCCAGCATCCCTGCTTCTGTTCCCAAGCTGCCTCCATGGTCAGTAACGCTGTGAAGCGGATACGGTGCAGGACGGAAAGGGGGATTTGAGGCTGAAGAGTGCTCTCACACACCCAGAGGGAATTCCCTTCTTGGTCCCCTGCAGCTTTTCTCCTCTTGCAGTCATGGCAACACCGCAGGACCAGCAAGCAGCCGTGTTTCCAGCCCGAAACTGTCTCCCGTGATTCTGCCGATGAGAGTTAAAAACTAAATGGAGACTCTCTGCTGCATTCTGCATGCAGTGGGGTCAGCATTTTAGTTAAGTGTTAATTTGTTGTTACTAGGGGAAAAAAGTGATGAAAGCTTTGAAAAATGTTTATCTTTTTTGTTTATACACAGTAATTTTTTTTCCTGAAGAGGGAAATCTCTTCCTTCTTTTCTTTCCTTAGCACATTTCATTCCCCTGCGATTTTCCTGAGCTGTCATGGAGGAAGAGCCCTGTCCTGTGCTGCGTGGCTGCTGCAGAGTCAGTGTTGGCAAAGGTGTGCTGCAGAAGCGTAGCTTTGAAAGGTGCCTTTGCCAGAAAGCTGCCAAGCCAGGAAGAGACACTGTTCTCAGTTGCCGGTCAGGCAGTACTTCCTCCTGCGGTGAAAGCTGACCTCTAAAATGTTGCAACCTTGAGTTCATAGGATGCAAAAATTTTAGGGGGACCTGAATTTGACAGAACTGCTTCTGGGAAGTAAAAGACTCCTGTAATTACTGATGTAAAGAGCTTTCCGGTTTAAAAAAATATAACCTGGACTGGAGATTCATAATCCTGAAACTTGAATTTGAGAACCAGGCAGAGTTTTACTGTTTGAAAGTTGCCTGTACAGCTACAGAGATTTAAAGATAAATTTAATTTTGAAAAGGAGTAGTCTTAAGTGTTTGGAGTTTTGAAGGATTGAACAGATTTGCTCTGTATTTCAGAATGTGAAAGCCTAGGACCGAGGGTGGAGTCTTGTTCAGTATCTTTGTAGCAAAAGGCTGTGGCCTCCATTTTCCCCAGCTATGCCCCTATGTGGTTGTGCTGCCGGGACCACATGCTGCAAGCCTTACAGACCTGTTGCAGTTCAGTGCCGCTTTTCTGTGGCGGAAGGACTAAGAGGGCCATTAATTCTTTGAATTATGGTCTGCAGTGCAGGGCATCCTCTGATGGATGTGGAACAATTTGCCCCTGCCTTCATAAAACTTTTCCTAAGCTCTGGCTCTAAGCATTGATTGCAGGGGTGCAATCCTGTCGCTTTGTAATGAAAATGAAATTCCTGCAATGAAGTTAAGGGGAAGTCTGACTGTCTGTGGAAGGAGGAAGCCCTCCTGAGGAGAGCCAGCTCAGTTGGCTCCTGGCACCCTGGGAAGCCCCTGTACCAGCACTGTTTCTCCCTCTCTTCATTTCCTGTCACTCCTACCTGATCATACTCCTTAGCGTCCCTTCCCCATCCATTTCCCCGTTTCATCCTGAATCCCAGAGGAAAAATAGTACAGCAGCCACCCTGCTTCTGTTCACCCAGGCCTGTTGCATTGGCAGTCCCCATCCCCTCGTGTTCATTTTGGTGGCCTTTCATCCCGCTCCCACTGCGCGGTTCTTGCCAGCAATCAGATTCTCCATCAGGGATGCGCAGGGAAGCAGCAATGCCATGGGAATTAAAACCTGTGGCTCTTCAGTGTGGCACATGGGAGCAGGTCACCTGCGGCCAGCCAGCGTAGTAGGTATGGATGGTGAAGAGGGCACGGTGTGTGTAATTGGCGAGTACAGTGTCTATCAGCAATTTGGGTTTTTTCCTATATGTAATGGATTGAAAATATACTTCATCACAGTCTAATCCTGCAAATTATTTAACTTTTAAGGTAGAGTTAAGTGTAGGGATGGGGCCTGAGGCCCATACTTCCAAGAGGAAAGATATCAAACCTTCACGTTCTGGATTTAGTCATGGTCAAAGAATGAGTTGAAGGTGAAGGTTTCTTTTAAGTTAACACAGTAACATTGTTTTGACTGTCTTCTAATTTCTCTGTTGCCCCTATGTTTTGCTTCCAATGACAAACCTTCCATCATTGTCTATTCATTTGAATTATCTGTTTACATATTCATGTTTTTTCTTTTTTTTTTCTTTTTTATTTTTAATTTTGAGGTCACCCTGTGTCAGTTGGAATTCAGGCAGGAGCTGAGATTTTATTGTCTGCATATACAAATGAGTACTGTCATGCTTCATGGACCATGAAGTTTGGATTGTATCTAGTAAATGAGCAAATGGTTTTTATAAATAATTAGTCTTCTGCTTAATTACAGGACTGGGTTTTCCAGCACATTTGTCATGTGATCTGTGTATATGGTGACGCTGTTTTTAACTGAGTGTGGGAAATAATAATGAGCTTTCTTAAAAACTTTTGTGTTGATACTGCTTCATCAAATTGTAGCTGATGGATTTAATTTGTTCTTTACTGAACTATTGATTAAATGACTGAATTCCTTGAGAGAGAGATAGTTACTTAGAAGCTTACACTGCTGCTCTCTTGAATGTGCTGGTAAAAACAGCTTTCTAAATGTTACTGTTGTTTAGTAGTCCACTAAGACATAATAAACCCAGTTTAAATGTAATATAACGTGGTATTTCACTATGTAATAGAGCCTCTCTCTTTTGACTTCATGTTCAATTTACTTGCAAAGTAGCCTCTGCTTTTTGCAGAGTACTGGAAAGCTAAAATGTAATGTGTTTGCTTATATATGTTTCATCTCAAGATTTTCACATATTAAAACCAACTACTTTCCCCAAGATTCAGTTAGGAGTTTTTGCTGAAAGACCTACAGACTGGAAAATGGCTTAGTCTCTTCTCAGATAGATTACCATTTGTGTAAATTTGCAGTGATGTGTATATCACTAAAAAGCAGAATTCAGGACCTTTCTTCCTCGAGGAGAAGCTGCCAGTGGTGTCCATGGCACCTGCTTTTTATAAAGCCTGCCCAAAGCCCCCTTCCGTTCCTCAGGGAGGGAACCTGCAGGAGTAGCTTCTTCACACCCACCCCAGCCTCCTCTTAGTGGCACTACCACTGCCATATGCTTTCTCCTCTGTCTTTTCTACGTGATCAAGTATAATTGTTACATCCCTCATATGTATTTCACTCTTTCTTGTTATAAACTTTTTGTCTTTTGGATAATGGAGTATTTGTCTTCTAGATATTTGTTTACATATACAGGCTAAATCAAATACCATTTAAAATTAGAATTAATAACTACATTTCCCCTCCTTTTGTAATAAACACTAAGAGCTTTATTTTTCTAAAAGGCTATGATCTCATCTAAAAGTGTGTTTTGAAAATAAAATATTTTTTGTATGTCTTACTAGAATAAAAATTCTAAAATGTAATTTTATTTTGTGAGTCAGTGATTCATATTTGGGTTTTTTCTTTCTTTTTGAAGTGCCACCTACTGGTATTCTTGAAAACCGCTTTCGTAAAATTTCCCCGTCTTTAGAAAATAGGCATATATGTGCTTCTGTGGATTGAAACCCCGTTAAAAAAAAAGAAAATAATAAAAATGAAGTTAATATTTTGCAAATGTATTATTTGGATGAACTTGTGTTCTGCTACTGATCTGGATATCTCTTCCTCGCCCCACTTTTTTCTTTTATAAAAAATATTTATTAAAAACACTCCCCATATTTTTCCCAGTTGCAGTACTACTGTGTGTATATATTTATATATTTTTTATTATTGTTTGTCAAATGTGTTACTGATCTAATGTGCATTTGATCGCAAGCCTTACCTTAAAAAGGAGAGAAATCTGGTTTTCTCATGAGGTGCTTTTTCTAGCAGTGATTTTACAGTTCATTTTCAACAGTCCATGGAGTTCTTTAGTCCTGAGTTTGCAATTAGGTTAAAGTGAAGTGGCGATTACCAAAGCCTCAGCAATTGCCACTAGAGGAGAGTGAATCACAGCTACTGCTACTCTGGCCTGGGATCAGAGGGAAGGAAAGGCTGCCGTCCCTCTCTGCTGCTCAGGTATCAACCTCTCTGGTGCAAAACCTGGTGCTTTCACCACCCTTTTGGTAGATCTGTGTGGTTCTAGCCGATGCGAAAAGCCTCGTGTTTACTTTCTAGCGCCATTATTCAAGCTGACTCAGCAGAATTTGGTACTTATGTTCTGCTTTCCTATGGGAGCATGTGATTTAACACAAACCTAGACCTTTTCTCCTAGATAAATAAATATTTCTGCATCCAGAGCTCACAGCATGTGTAGTAAAGAAATAATAGGATGAGAAAAGATACTTCTGTGGTTGAATCTACACTACCGTATTTCCTTCAAAGCTTTTGAATTTTCTGCAGGCCTTAGCAGTACCACCAGTTTGGGCTCTCAGAAGGTGCTTGCTGTCATTTCTTCTTCCTTTTTTTAACTTTATTTTTTAACTTTCCCCAGCTCTCAACTTCCGATAAATCTCTCTATATCTGCTGCTAATTCTACTAGAGTTTTGATTGTAATGTTTCGTTTCATCTTCAGTTTGTATCTCCGAGGAGTGAATTTTGCTGGTCCGTGCAGAGCTGGGGACAGTTCTCCAGGTGCTGGGATGCCTTTGTTTCCTTACAGGCACTTTCTGTTGTTTGGAGCATGCCTTATCTTTCTTTATCTCCTTCTTCACAGCACTTTCCTTTCGGCATAACTTTTTGGAGTTGGGAAGAATAAAAATAAGCAAACTGAAGTGCATATGGCATTTGTAAAAACAACACATTTGACCTCTTTTATTGCCTTAAGGCCCAATGCAGTGTGTGCTTTGAGGCAGCTGGTCCTTGGAGAGTGGCAAAAATACACCTTTAAGGATGAGACTTTTCCTTCATCTGTTTAGATATTGTATTAAACCAGAGAAGGAAATCCCTCAGCAAATTTAGATCTTTTTAATTTCAATTTTACAGACATTCATTTTCTTCTCATCTGTCCATGACCTTTTTCAAAAACTATATGTTAAACCATCATCACCCTGTTATTAAAATACTTCATTAAGGAAAATACCAGCAACAAAACAAAAGGACAAAAGAGCAAAACAGCCTTCCATTTTGTAGAGTGTCTTGCAGCCTGGAGTTGTTTGAGCACCCTGGGCTAATGGTGCCTTTTCTGTGCTCTCTTTGTGGCCAACAGGATGGCACAGATGAAAAGCAGCCTGTGAGTTGTTCTTTTGCTCTCAGCTTATCAGGGAACAATGTGAAGGCTGGATTCCTGAAATCGGGCTCTGAGATGGTGGTGCTCTTTGCCCTCGCAGTGGGCTATGAGACAGACGATGACTGAAATATTCTACTGATAAAAATATATGTTTGCTGCTGTAAGGTGCTGTTTAGGGATGTGCGTTATACTGACGTGCCACTGGAGAAGTCTAACAGCATTGCTGTTTCAATTTAAGATTGCAAACATAGTTTCAGAAACTGGGTTTCAAAGGAGTCATGTGCATTGGAAGGAGCATCGTGGTAGAAGTGGGATGATGAAGGTGGGAGGTGGCACTTGGGGAACCTCTGGGCAGGGCTGGTGGAGCCGTGGTGGCAGTGTACACTGTCTGCCATTGCTGCTGTCACCTGAGTGATTCCTGACAACTAAGAGTGGATCCTGGGAATTTCAGAGTAATAAAATCTTCTAAAACAGATGGGAGAGGCTCTTGGCAAATCTGGGTAAGATGATGAGAATTAGGCTGCAGTACAGCAAACCTGGCTGGGAAAGTTGTTCTAGTTCAGATTAAACTGAATCATTTTTTTCTTTCCTTGGTGCCATCCTGAGTCCAAAGCTTCTCCCTGTTACTCCTCAGTACCATAGGACAAATAGTCCAGGTGCCATAGGTCCTGCCTCCTCAGGACCAGTGATGGACTTTGGCACTTTTGTGTCATTTTCAAAAGCTTCAAGCATATCAGCCCTTGGACTTTATTTTTACCTGGTAGGTAAAGCTGGTAAATACATTGAAGCTGTTTCTGATCTTACATAGTACATTTTTTGCACAAAGTAAAGACTATTTCCATCAAAAGGAATATATGCAGTTTCTGTTTCAGTGTCTTTACAGCTTTTATTCCATTTTTCTATGCATCAGGTTTCTTAGAGCTCTAGATCAAATTTCTATGAGCATCCAGAAACTTGGCCTGCAAATTTAATGTGGCTTTTCTGCATTAAGTCTGCTATCCTCTTTTCTCCACTGCCCAAGATTCATTTCTCTCTTCTTCACATCTTTCATACATGTACACCTTAACACTGTCAAACAAATCCTGGCTTTGCTTCTGGGGGATTTCCAATGCACTCTATTCTGCCAGCTGCTTGGAAACACTGGATAAAACCCTTGTCTCAATCACATCACCCTGTTATTCAGCACAGGATGAGATTTTAAGCCTGTCAAAATTTATATGATAAGATTTACTGACCGCCTCTTTCAGTGATGCTGTCTTGTCATGGCTAATGGACTCAGTGAAAAAAGCAAACATACAAGAGGTAAATAGCAATCATAAGGTATAACAGTTGGGCCTCTGAGCATCAAAACTAATAAAGCCTGACTTCATTAATTGTCTGCTGACCCGTTTGTTCCCCCTTGTCAACATCCTGTCCAGAGCAGAGCAAAAACTCCTCCCAGCTGCATCCTTAAAACCCGTCCCTTTTACCAGTGGTGGCAGGCGCATCACCTGGTGATGCTGCCTGGCAGTGAGATGCTGCCAAGCAGTGCTTAATGAACGGTGCCGCAGTTCCTCCTTTGCTCTGTGGAGGCATTAGTTAGTGATGCTTCCCAGCAGCAGATTTTTGTTAAATTTGTAGGAGCATAATTATTTTGAAGGGATTTTATCCCTTGTAAAATTTGGCTAGAATCAGCTAACAGACTTAGAGGGTGAGTGGGCAGATAATGTGATGAAATAAGCTGAATTTCCTTAGGAAGCCATATGGATAATTTTTAAAAGTTTTTACACGGAGTTCTTAAATTGAGTAATTGAACTTATGCCACAGTGGCAGGAAAAAGTTAGAGTGTATGGAGATTTTAACTCCTGGGTGTAGTAAAAATTGTCCCTAATATGGAAGTTTTTCTTTCTAAGTAGGTATGATTTCATCTGTCTTGGTGGTTCTGTCGCTGGTCTAGATTAGCCGCTTACGTGACTACCAGTAGGAATGCTCTACTGTACGAGGGTAGAAAATTAGGTAACCTTTAAGGGATGATGTATTGTGAAAAAAATCCACGTCCAGACAATCACCTATCCTGTCAGTAAGAGGACATTTCTAATTTGTAGCGTATCCCTGTAGCTTGTGTGTATTTGAGAGTTTTGTCTATACTTCATCATTAGATAGGAATCTTAACGCTGGATGCAGATATCAAATCTGATCAGAACTTTGGAAAGCTTCAGAAAGGGGCTGGAGTGGAAACTTTGAAGATCTGTGCAACTCAAGCTTCAGAGGGAGAAAAAGTCTTCCTGGAACATTTCTGTACTCTGTCTGATAGTCTAATAGAAAATGACATAACCTTCCTTTCATCAGCTAAAAGAAGTCAGCCACAATGAAAATGTTTCTGCGTAGAGGAAGTTGTTTTGTGAAAACAAAGTGACAAAAAAAATTTGCTTTCATGTATATTTATCCTCTACAATATCCTCTGTGTCCTGATTTGCTCAGTTCAGTAATCTCAAGAATTATTCTTTCTACTTTGGTACTTAGGGTCAAGTTACTGTACAAATATAAATTGCTCGGTTTCCATACAGCTGTCTTCTTATCTATCTGCTAGGACATAGACCCACACCCCCACAAACCCCCCAAACCAACCAACAAACCCAACTCTTGTGGTAAGTGTCTGCATATAGAGTAAGACTTGCAGATTTATATTGGGCACTTTGCTCATTGAGGGCTTTCGCTCATGATTTCAATTCTAAGCCCATAATTTCATTTCCAAGGTCATACTAATTCTGTTTTTTCAGTTAAAGGCATGGCTTCACAAATAACTTCCCTTGATGGACACTACCTGTAGCTTTATGGTATGTTGGCTATTTGATGGTAATTGTCTGTGTGACTAAATTTGCCCCATGTGGTAAAGGCAGGGTAACGTTATTGTACTTCCTGGTGTAGTTGTGGTGATATATATCATAAGTGGCAAATCAAGCCCTAGTTTATTCATACTAGGTTGTTTTTTGTAGCTGTAGCATCAGCATATTTTGGAGTGTCCATGCCCCGAGATGCTTATGGTCTATGGGCTCTCTGATAAGCATGGACAAGCTGCTATGTGAAGTCTGTCTTTTTTGGATGGAGACTGCATTTAGTACGTGACACTTTATTTTGACCTTAAATGCTCGTTGGGCAAGTCAACCTCACTTGTTATTGCTTTCTTCCTTGAGGGTTGAGTACTTTTCATCTCTTGGGATGTGAAGTCAGATTCTGGAAGCTTGTGTTAACAGCCAAATCCAAACTATAGACAAAGTGGAACAAAATAATGTGTTTATGAACTATAGAGAATAAATACAAAGGAAAAAAACATTTTAAGCTCAGAGTGCTCCTGTCTTCTGGTGGCTAAAGTCACAGCAGCAGTATTGGGGTTATCAAGCTTAACATTCATTGACCTATAAGAATGCTGGTACATGTAGGGTATGGTGCAAACTTACGGTGTAGTAGTTACACTAGCTAGCTACTCTAGCTTTTTTGGGTGTGCATTGCTTTACTGTGAGCGAAGGCTATCCACACTTACTCAGGGTAACAGTATTTGAGAGGCAGAGCTGGAACGGTTGATGCTGTGGCAGCTGCATACAGATACTTGGACTATGACTTTTTAAACATCGGAAACAACTAGGCTGCTTATTGAAAGGACGGTGCTTGAAAGGGAACATGAGAAAATTGCTCCTAGTCTGCCTAAGGACGATGTCCTATGTCATTTGGGAACTGTTCCTGGCTTTTTCAACCGGTTGGCTCTGGGGCAGTTAAGCCGCTTGTTTCTATGCCATAACAGCATGCGTATCCCCGTTCCAGAGGGGAGGAAGCTACTTGGCCACTGAGCAGGTCTGCCTGCACTGGTCTGAAACGGCGACCACCTGACATCTCCCCAGGCAGAGCGTACTCTGCCTTCTGTCCCTGGGGCGGCTCTGAGCTGCAGCCCACAGGATTGCTGTGCATCACGTGCAGGGCTGGCTGCTTGGTGCACCTGAGGCTGGGCTGGGGGCTCGGAGCCTCGCTGGCGGTGTGTGGTCGGCTCGCTTCCTTTGCTTGCATGAGTGGACAAGCCCTCAATAGCAAAAGTTCAAGACAGCGAAAGGAAGGGCGTAAAGCTACTGCCCAAATCCTGTTTTCTCTGTGCCCCTATCTGTCCCTTGAGCATTTCTTTTCTCCTCTTACAGCTTCATGGAGGAATAAGTTTCTTCATAATTGTATCAGAGGCAATATATTGAGGTGTGGTGTAGGTTTGGTGGGTTTTTGATTCTGTTTGTTTGGTATTTCTTAGCAGTCACTTTGGATGACACTTCTGTTTGTGCACAATATCTCAGTTGTCATCTAATTCACATATTTGTAGTTAAGGCATTTCAGAGAGGTTTGTACCTGCTTAAAACTTTATTTTCCCTTTAGGTTGCAGAAAGCCATGGATTATCATCTTGGGTGGGGTTTGGGACTGTGCGGAGCTGTGTGTTTGGCTGCCCCCTCGACAATGGGTGGAATTCTGGCACCTCTCGCTGGGGCCGTACGCGCTTTGGCTTTTTATAAAGCACACACTGGTCCCTGGAAAGCATGTGTGGGCTCCTGCACCTCTCCTGGAGGGCATTTAGTGCAGAATTGCCAAAGCTGGCTGAGAAAATGAAGCCAAGTGTTTTGAGTAGTTCACCTGCAAAACTCCTGTTTTCATGGTTTCCTCTACCTGTGGTCTTATATTAAGCCATGCCTTTGAATAGGTAGAAGCATAAGAGTCTGTCTTTAAAATTTTGTTTTTGTACACTCCAGTACCTCAAAAGTCCAGTTCTGATTGTTTTCATAAAACTGCAACTTTGTTTGGTAAAGCAACTTGTTTAGGTTTGGGAAGTTTGAAGCAGTTTAAGGACAATTAATGATGAGCCAAAAGCCCATCCTGTTGTTGCCTCTCAGGTTGTTTGGGCTTGAGATACAGTCCATGGATCTGTGTTTGGTCTGATGGTCTGGTAGCAGAACCACTTTTAGAAAGCTTTTACTGACTGACGTAATTTCAAGGAGACGTGGAGCTCCTCTGTATTGCATTCAGAGGAGGTAATGGTGGTTTGCAATATGCTGGAAGCAAAGAGCAGTGCTTCTTGTTGGGTAGTGTGTGCCCAGGGAAGAGGGGTGGGGGAGCGTGAGAGCAGCCTGCAGTAAAAATTACCATTAAATTCTGCTTTGATGCTTTTTTTTATCAGTATTATTTCTGCACGTCATATATTAAATATATGGTAATTACATATTTGGAGATGAAATGTGTTTTAATATCCTGTCTGATGTTCTCACTGGAAAAAAGAAAGGAGGTAATATTGTTAGTGTTTTGCTGATTTTGTTCCAGATCTAGGAGTTAGGGATATTGCCATAGAATCAAAGGTAACAAATAGTGTAGGCAACAATGAAACAAAATATTCAGGTTTTTCATATAATGGCTTTCCTCTGGATGTTCCCGTTATGCAATAAAGCTGAACAGAAATGAAAAGGAGGGTAAAACTTGATTAGCTACTGCAACGTAGTGGAGTCTAAGTTTATTAAGGTATTTAAGGCTGTGTCTCCGTTCAAGTGTTAGGACACAATGACACCATTTGGTGTTTGTAGTAGAGACATAATGTTTTGTTCAGTACTTTTGTTTCATTTTAAGCAAAACTTAATTTTCTGTGAGACAATCGAATTTTCCATTAGGCAGAACTTTAGGGTGTTTTCAAAATAATTTTTAATTGAAAGAAACTCTGCTTTCCTGTAAATTTCAAATGGATCAAAATAGGATAGCATGCATTTCACAAAGTCATTGCTTGTTTTATGAGATTCTCGGACAACACATCTTCCCTGCTCTTCTGTTGAGCTTTATTGTCACTCCTACAGGCTCACACGTGGAGTCAGTCATTTCTCTTGGTGTGGTTGGCAAAGTTGCTGATGCTTTGCCATGGGCATGCTGATCCCTGCAGCTGTGCATCAGCTGCCCTTGGGGAGTGCGAGCTTCCTCCTGTCAGCTGCATTGCTGAACTGCAACTCAGCAGCTTTCTTTAAATATAAAAAAATACAAGTTTTCCTTTGGTCCCACTGAGATAGTCTTTCATGTTTGTAACTGAAACTGTAAAAATTTGGAAAAAACTAGACATACGGGAGAAGTAGCTATACCTTCTGAGTCCGCAAGGGAAGCTGCTGTTATTGTCAGCATCCGTGCTTTGATGGGTGCCTAGGAACTTCTTACAGCTAACAGACATCAAATCATCTTCCAGGCATTTGCCTAAGCTTACTATTTGCCCCTCTGTTTTGTCTTTTGTTTGTTCTGGGCTTTTTTTCCCCTCTTAAAGTCTAGTCAACATCAAAATACTTTTTTTTTTAAATGTAAACTGCCATGTTGTCAGGTGTACATGTAAATGTAAGGAGTAGGAAGTTGTAAAGGGCTAAATATTTGTACCCCAGTCAGTGTTTTCCAGGATTCTCTGTTTTGCAGCCTTTTGCTGTATAGTAAGTGTGTCCTACTTGATTAGTCTCCTCTTTCTCCTGCAGTGTAGTACATAATTTTCAATTTCACTGTTCCAGTTATCACCTAAACATTACAGAAAAGTCTGTACGCTCCAGTGTTGTTGAAGCAGGCCTGTGGTGGCCTGTTAAGTCTTGCGTTACTGAAAACTGCATTCAGTTTTTGTCTTGATGGTCAGAAAGCATCAGCTGGCCTTACTGTAGTTCATTATTCTTTATAGTAGCAAAGATTTAGCTCAGCTGAGAGAGCAAATGCTGGAATTAGTCAGATTTGAATGCTATGCTGACAAACCTTACTTAAGGTGAGGTTTTTTTCTTACTTGTAATAAGTGTAATTGCCTGGTTTTTCATATCTAACTTTTTTGCTTTATTTGTGTAAGTTGAATTCATGACCATGGTCAGCGGTAGTGTGTGTTCAGTAAACAGTTAATAGTAAGTAGGTAGAAGATGATATAATTAATTTGCGAGAATCAGAATTTCAGTAGCAGTGATCCTTGCATGCTGTAATTTATTGCAGTATAGATATGTGTAAGAGGTAAATGTGCATTTAAATTCTCATTGTCTTGGGTAGGCATGCACTAGAGAGCCTTCTCTCAGGTTTGGAGAGAGGAAAATTCTGGATGCCTTGGTCAGAAATATCCACATACCATCCTAGATGGTCCTTTCAGTGGTTGGCTCAGTAGCTCGCAGTGTTACGGGTGGAGTATCTGAAAGCCATTGGGAGCCTTTAGGTGATGCACCAGAGCTGGTAAGTGGCATATGCAACTCTTGCTTTCTCTCTGAAGTGGTAAGATATCCAAGACAAAAGAACCCAACACCTTTTCCCCCAAAAAAGGGAGGAAAGATAATTAGGTTTAAATGTAAATACTAATTCTGTGTTATGATTAAAAGAGGTTAATTGACACAGTGTTTGTGTGGTGCTAAAAATTATCTTCCACAGATAAATGTAGAGTTATTGGCATAGGCATAAAGTCCTAAGATTTGTGTGTGTTGTGCTGTGTAAGAATAAAAAAGGTGGAGAAAATCAGAACTGGTATTCCTGCAAAAACTGCATCTCCAGGTCAGGCCCGTGTCTGCTCACTTCTCACCATCCTGAACCCAGTCTCTGATCGATGCCCTGTGTTACTGGGTCAACTTGGGGGCAGATCTTCCTCCTGCTGTTTTCTGTGCTTTGCTGGAAGGGTTTTACTTTAGAAGAGGGAAGCTCTGAGGCTTCCTTTTTTCAAGCGGACCTCGTGACTGCTGTCAGTCCCTGGAGAGCCCCACTTCTTCCCAGCCCTACAGGTGCTGCCTGAGGAGGTGCACCTTCTCTGCTCTTGTCCAGAGAGACCCCCCGCCTTTGGAAACCACGGCGGCGCTTATGTTGCTTTGCCACCCCTTCTTCATAGTCCTCTGGGATGAGGAGGAGGGAAGGGACTCCCAGGTGGGCTGGTTGGAAGAAGGGACTTTCCTGTCCTTCCTCTGAGGAAATCTGAGGCCAGAGGCAGCTGCTCCTCCATCTCTTGAGGCTTCCCAAAATATAGTGAGGGGAGGTGACACCCCAGGGGCTGCTGATGGAAAGTATTAGGCCAGCACAGGTCTTCCAGGAAGTAGTAGAAAGGCTTTTGCTGTCTATGGTGCAGGTTAGCAGTGCTGTGCTCAGAAAAAAACAAGCAAGCCAGACCTGGCTGGCGTAGTTTTATATCTTCAGTTTTTCAAAACTTATACTAACTACAGAAAATCCTTCTAGCCTTATTTGCATATTTGAATATAGAGGGTTTGCTTATCTGTGTTATTCTCCTGTGCATGTTTTCCTCAAATAATTGAGGAAGTATCTTATGTGTCTGGTGAGGTACAGCATTTGACCAAGAGATCTGTGCTGAGAACGGGATAGACATCCTTAAGACAAGAGGGTATGAGAAAGTCCCATTGAGCCCTTGATTACACCATTTTGGTTTTGCTGTATTGTTTTCTTTTGGCAATTTCTTATGAAGGATCTTTTGCATTTTGTTTGTGCATAATTCTCATTAGTGGCAGTACAAGTGAAATGTAAGAATTGATGAGAAACCAGATCTCTGACCTAAGGAAGTCTATATTGTGCACTTACGAGTACAGAAGGAAATTAATGTGCTTGACTCCATAATAATATATAAAATGTATGTAGAGTATATGGAAATATATTTTTAAAGCGGAGGAGGGCATTCTGCATGAATAAAATATGCATATTTGCCTCTGATAGTAAATTACTTTAGATGACTTTTTCTCTGAACCAAACTACAGTAGTTTATATCATTTGTTACCAAATAATATGTTCTTCCTTGGTAGAAATCATATCATAAAGTCTCAAATTGGGATAATTTGATACAGCTGAACCAGAAATAAATTAAACCTGACAAATCTGTCATATACTGTAAGTTTTAATAGAAGCTTAATCTAAGCTTTCATGACTTTGTCAGAACCAATAATGTTTCAAGAGCTGGCTCTGAAACTGGCTGTATCGTACTGCAGGACTGCAAAGTTTAACGGGTTTTTAAGACCCAGCTGTAAAGTTGTATACATTTTAAAATGTCTTTAGCAGCAGGCATATTTTTGGTTGATTAATGAAAAGATGCTATTTGTTGATGTTTGTTCTTTTACTGCTGATTTAATAATTCCTGTATTGAAATATGCTACTGAGTATGTCAGTGATGACTGGATAGAATTTGGGCATGATGCAAGTAACAACCATATTCTGTTCCTGTCCCTCAGATGTCTGCTGCACTCATTTCAGTGTGTGAGTTCACATGTTTGTGCCTCAGACTTGAGTGGTCTCACTAAAAGGTAGTGATCATAATACAGGTTTGGGAAGCCCGAATGAATTCTCAAGATTTTGATCAATCATCCTTGACCTTTTCTCCTGGCACTTCCTACTGTCAACTCTCTCCCCAGGGGCAGCACCATTCCTTTCTTCTCCTCCCTGTGCACCTGTAAAAGTTATTCTTGATGAAATGAATTCAGTGTCAGTGCACCCTCATAACAGATAAGGCCGAAACCATTTTAGCAGAATGAGACTCCAAACATTGCACCAGAATTCTTGTTTCATAGGTGACATGCGTACAGAACCAAAGGTGTTTGTGACTAGCAATGTACAGAGACATTGGGGATATCACAGCTTTATAGCAACCAGATTAACAGAAATATATCTATTAAAAGAATGCTGTAGAATCATGAAGGTGCTTCATAAGAACCTTTCTTCTGTAAATTCAGTACAATCTATGTGACTTCAGGGAGGATTATGTGAGTCAAAAGAATAAACTGACCCAGTAAATAATTTTCTGAGTTTTTTAATTAATTAGTTTAATTTTTTACACTTGGAGACACCTCAGAAGAGAAAACAAAAGTATTTTCCAAAGAGACCAAAGAAAACTCAGGTCTCATCGTGAATCAAGAAAAATTATTTGTGGGGGGTTTGGGATGGTAGTTATTGAAATTTTGTACCGGACTAAGTAAATTTGACACGAGTCCCTGTGAAAGTGTTATTGGTACTTGGCTCTTTTACATAGGAGGAGTTTTTAATGCAGTCGTGACTTAAACCAAAAAAATAAAATAAAAATGTGAATTTATGAATTATCTTCAACTGCTAGCACGTTGTATTAATAAAAAAGAAGTAGAAAAATGTGAAGCTGTAAAAATCAAACTTTTCTGCTAAAGGGGAAGTAAAAAACCACTCCAACTTTTCTTCTCATACTGAGAAAACTCTCATGTACCATAGGGAGCAATGCTTATTAATTTCTTTGAACAGCTTAACTGTCCAAACATTGAAACAGCATGCAATTGGTAAATATGCTTATATAGTACCCTGGGGTAATTATATCCGGTTCTTTTTGTGATGTAGGATGAACTATGGCCATCTTGGTTCAAAAATGAGTCTGTTCTCCTTGGAAAGCAACTCATGTTATACAACTAGAAGATATGGGTATCAACTAGATGCATATTTTATAAGAAGGCTGTAAGAGGTTTTTCTCCCTCACACCCCCAGTCATTCAGAAAAGTGTAATTTATTAACAGCAATCCATTTGCTTAAGGTAAATTGTTAGCAGAAGTAGTTATCTCTGTCTTTGCAAAGGTCACCGGCTCTGGGTAAGATTATTTTATGAGAAGAGGTGCTACCGGAGGTATGATTATCCCCTTCCGCCCCCCCCCCCCCCCCCCCCCCCATTGATATTTGACCCGAATCATAATATTTACTACTACTTTTTTATTTTATTTTTTAATTAAAGAAAAAAATCTGAAGTTCCTCTTCCAAAGTATTGTTTATAATATATTAAAACTATGTCTCCCATAGCATCCCCACAGGCAAACTAAGGAAGTGTGGGTTATATGATTGAACAGTGAGGTGGACATAGAACTGGCTCACCAACAGAATTTAGAGGGTTGTGATCAATGGAGCGGAGTCTGGATGGAGGCCTGTCACTAGTGGTGTTCCCCAGGGGTCTGTGCTGGGTCCAGTCCTGTTCAACATATTAATGAATGACCTGGATGATGGGATAGAGTGTAATGTCAGCAAGTTGGCTGATGATACAAGACTGGGAGGAGTGGCTGATACACCAGAAGGCTGTGCTGCCATCCAATGAGACCTGGACAGGCTGGAGAGCTGGGCCCAGGGGAACCTGATGAAATTCAACAAGAGCAAGTGCAAGATCCTGCCCCTGGGGAGGAACAACCCCATGCACCAGTACAGGCTGGGGGCTGACCTGCTGGAAAGCAGCTCTGCTGAGAGGGACCTGGGAGTGCTGGTAGACAACAAGGTGACCGTGAGCCAGCAATGTGCCCTTGCGGCCAAGAAGGCCAACAGTATCCTGGGATGCATTAAAAGGAGTGTGGCCAGCAGGTGGAGAGAGAGAGGTTATCCTCCCACTCTACTCAGCCCTAGTGAGGCCACGTTTGGAGTACTGTGTCCAGTTTTGGCCCCCGCAGTTTAAGAAGGAGAGGGAACTGCTTGAGCAAGTCCAGCAGAGAGCTACCAAGATGATGAGGGGACTGGAGCTTCTTCCTTATGAAGAAAGGCTGAGAGACTTGGGTTTGTTCAGCCTGGAGAAGAGAAGACTATGGGGGGATTTAATCAATACCTATAAATATCTAAAGGGTGGGTGCCAGGACGATGGGACTAGGCTCTTTTTGGTGGTGCCCAATGACAGGACAAGGGGCAATGGGTGCAAATTGAAACACAGGAAGTTCCACCTCAATATGAGAAAAAACATCTTTCCTGTGAGGGTGACGGAGCAGTGGAATTGGCTGCCCAGAGAGATTGTGGAGTCTCCTTCCCTGGAGACATTCAAAACCCACCTGGACGCGTTCCTGTGCCCCCTGCTCTGGGTGTCCCTGCTCAAGCAGGGGAGCTGGACAAGGTGATCTCCAGAGGTCCCTTCCAACCCCTACCATTCTGTGATTCTGTGAACACAGTGACATACAGTTCTTTTCTGGTGGTTACCATGACTTGAGGTAGTACAACAAAGTGTAATTCCTTATTGATAGTGATGAAAATAAGTCCTTATTTAAAACAAAACCAGACCCCTTAAGTGTGTTTTCCTTTTTGCTCTCCTTAAAAAAAAAAAAAATGCATCTTAGTACCTTTGACTGTAATCTCTGTCCTCTTTGTCTTGCTACCTTCCACTTCAAATGGACCAAGTGCAACTGTAACTATCAAAACCCAAATTAAACTAGGAAATATAACAATGCATCAATTTAAAAAATAAAAATTTTTTTTAGTATCTGTTTTGCAGGACCAGGGATAAATTCTGAATTGTCTAGGAGGAAATTAAATTCTGATAGCTTTAAATGCCTTTGCATACTTCTGTTTTAGGAGGAGGAGGATGCCAAGAGCAGTTGTGCCTAGGGTTTCAGTTCAAGTTTCCCAGGGTTGTCTGCCACGCTGCTTGAAGACTGTGTGCTCTGGCCCTGGTTCAGGGATGCCTCCTAGCAGATTTTTGAGCACCTCCTTGTAAGATGGCCACCATATGGTTGTCAAGTACAATATCCGTGCTGGTTTACTCCTCGTAAAACTGGTGAAGGGTCTGCTAGGATGTCATTATATTGCATTAGCTCAGCTGCTGGTGGTAAGGCTGAAGCCAACATGAAGGTCACTCTTGACATGTAGTATCTGTTGAGATATCTCTGAAGAAATCTTAAATCAGAATGCTTCAACTTGATAAATCTGCATATTTCTTGTTTCTTTTTTGGTAGCTCAAACAAATCTGAATTGTTGTATTTAAGGTATTCATACATTCCATATATGTCATACTTCATCATACCTATTATTGTTTTAACAGTGCACTGAGCTGTGGGGCCCCTGCTTATATATGCTATCATTGTGGCTGCTTCAAAATTATATGATGTCATTTTGGCCAGGTATTTCAGTCATACTGTGCAGTAATTGATATGAAATATTTCTCACAAATGTGGCTCAGTGGTGGCAGGAAGCACTGATGGGGAGGGGGACAGGAGAGTGCTCTCTGGTCTGTAGGGCTTCGGCCATTTGAGGCTATGGAGAAAGGAGAGGTCTGAAGGCAAAGATGAACGAGAGCCTCAGGTTCTTCAGGGATGCTCTGCACTTCTTAAAATGGATTTCTTTGCTCATTTATGAAACACCAAGAGCTAAAGGATTTAGATTGTTTGGGTTTTTTTTTTTCAGCAAGACTATTGTCATCTTGGGCAGATGGATCAACCTGTTACAGCTGTATTATTTCTTCTTTTAATGCCAACCAGTCATCCTTGGATAACATAAAGTATTAGAGAAGCTTGTTTTAGAGTTAACTCATGTGATGTCCTTTGTACCTCCCAGATCCCTCCCTGTCTGCCTCCCCATTTCCCATCTCTCCCAGGCCAGCTCTTCTCTGCCTGCAGCCTGCCTTACCCATGGGAAGGATGTCTCGGAGCTGGTTGGGAGCTGCGCATGTGCTGCATGGTAGGACAAACTGGATCATTACAGGAGAAGAAAACAAATGAAATAATGGCTTCTTAAGCCAAATTTATTTACTGTTTTTAAATGGGTGAAACTGCTATGTTAGTTTATATTAGCTGGCAATTTGACCAGCAGCTTTGTTCTGAGGTGGAAAACATGATTTAACAGAAGCGAAGAAATAGCAATAGAAATAGCAACGAGGCTGTAGCAATGAGGTTATGCAGAGTCTGAGACACAGTTTTGTGATTCATGAGGATAACCTGATAGTTGTTAATGTTGTTTTGTTGGTGGTTGGCTTTTTTTCATCATGAAACAGGCAGTAAATGAAACATGCCCTCCCTGAGTGCCCGAGTCCCTGGAGGGAGATGGAATGATGTGGTACGTACCTGTTGTATTTTTTTTACTGCAGCCAGTGGAAGAAGTCCAGTGTTGAGACTTCTTAAGGTAAGTTGCATCTTTCTAGGTATAAAAGGGCAGTGACACCTACTTAATTTAAAAATGCAGACACCTGCCCTGGTGTCAGTATAAGAATAAAAGGCAGGACAGATGTTGCTGTTGTAATAAATTCGTAAGGATTTTTTCCTAAGCACATAAATTCAGTCAAATGATTTGTGAAACAAACTGTAAAATTGATGTATGTTAGACATCTGGCTCATGCTTAACTTTTAGTTTGCAGTTGGTATTTATGCATGACAGCAAATAGGTGATAGTGATCGAGAATCTTTCAAAAACATCAGCAAAAATTACAGGTTTCTGAAACTCTAATGGTAAGGGGATGACTTATTTATCATAATTGATGTTTTCTCCAACTCTTTAATGATCATCTTATCTAACACATATTTTACGTTTTATTTCAGGCTTGTAATTCTGAGGTAGGAAGTTAAATGCTGAAGTGGAAAGGGATGCAAGTAGCAATGGGCTACTTGACGCTTGTCTTGTTTCTCCATATGAAAGCTTGTGAAATTCAGTGAAAATGTTGCAGAAATTAATCTGATTTGTCACCTGCTTTCACTACAGAGAGTTTAGTCAAAATCTTGCCAGTATCTGCGTGACCGAGCTGAGCTGCGTGCTGGCTGGCCATGGGCTGGCTTCTTGGGGTACTTGAGGTGGTGGGTTTGTTCTCTTGGTGTCTAACACTGTCAGCATGAAACATGACAGCTGCAGCCCTTTCCATTGAAAACTTAGGTGACGATAGGGCCTTATTTTTGTATAGATTAGATTATGTAAGTTATCTATATAATATAGTGATTGGAGTGCTAGTTCTGAAAGAAGGAACTTTGATTCAGTGTCTTTGTCAACCCAAGGGACTCACAAAAGAAATTTTATCCTAAGGCAAGATGCTTGATTGTAGCAAGGTCATTCTTATCTCCTGATAGTGAAGCTGTCAAGGAAAAACTTACACAAGATTCATAGAGCTAGATAAAACGTATGTGTGGAAGAGGGTAACTCCTCTAATCCAGTGTTTTAGAGAATTTGGCTGGAGGAGGAAACTCTCCAACTCTGGTCTTCAGGGCTTCATTTATTTGATTTTAAGTGGCAGTTGGGTGAATTGTGTAAATAGTATTGGGAATTGTCTCAGGTATCCCCTCTTTCAGCAGAGTGCTCCTATCACTAAGCTACAAATTGCTTTGTATTGTCTCTTTGTGGCTCCATAAATCCTGTGTTCTTCAAAGTGGATCTGAAAGTGAGATGTGCCTCGTTTGCTTCTGCTCCTGTCTTTCTGCCTTCCCTCCTTCCCTCCCTTAGTGGTCATGGCTCTCTTCTGGAATGCTGCCCTGCTGAGTCAGGGATTAGAAAGTGCTCAGGCCCTTACACTGTTGAATAAAATGTATTTTAAAATGTAGGAAAAACAAAACAAAAAACCAAGAAGAAAAAACCAAACCAGAAAGCATTTAAAAAATAAAAATCAATAGCCCAAGCCCACAAAAGAGACTTGGGCACCTGAAATCAGGAAGGGTGTGGAGTCGTGAATCACAGGTGTGTGTGGATGTCAGACTGAAGGCTGCAGAGAGACCCTAACCCCAGGGTTGGGAGCACTTCCCGATGCCCTACTGTCCTGAGTGCACGCAGTGTGCCCAGCTTGCCTGGCACTTGCTTGATCCTGTGACTTACATGCCAGGGCTCCTAACTCATCTTGTGCGCTGCTTAGGGAGCCTAGGCAAGCAACGTAAGGCTGCAGCTTTACTGCTCTTGGAGCCTGACTCTTAAAAGTTTTAGATCTCCACAGCATGTGGATCTAGTCCTCTATTAAATACCTCTCTCACTAAATGCAATCAGTCCCATTTCTTTTGTTAGGTTTTTAAGCAGGCTTGAGACAGCCATGTCTAATGAATTCCTTGCTGAAGAAGCAGCGTTACCACAGCACCGCTGCACAGGTATCTTTCTGGAAACCTTGTTCTGGAGAGTGAAGCAACGTTCTTTAGAAGTAATTATGGTCTGTCTTTATTCTGGTAATCCAGGATGTGGAGGTGCTTGGCAGTTGGTTTTAACATATAGCAGACCGACCTATCAGTTACCAAAGTTAACCACTGAATGGACTAATGCATGTGCTGTGTGTACATATTAATGCTTATATTAAAATTGTCACAATTTTTTATTTTCATCTTATGATGAGAAAACTCTGACACACTGATTCTTCCATTTCCCATTTTAATGCCTGCTGTGCTTGCAAATGCTTACAAGTGTCCCCAGGAAAAGGAGTGTTAACGTTTAATTGTGAAGTTTCCACGACGTGCAAGAAATCCGAACGTCTGTGGACAACGTGCTCCGTGCAGAACGGGTGTCAAGTAGACAGACACTAGTATCGTCTTTAGCACTGATGGAAAAGGAGAGAGAAAACTGTACACACCCACGAAAAAATAATAGGGGCCAACGATTTTTTCATGATCTCTGGGGGATATAAGCAGTCACTGTCCAAGTATAATTTAGTTGGACTTTCAGTCTGTTGGTTGCTTGGCTCTGTGTGATTCTCAGCTGGTCTGAGAAAATGATTGTGAAATGGATGTCCATAATCAGGGTGACTTTGGTGATTTGATAGTTTCTTTCTTTACCCTTTCCCCATTTTGTGTGAAGGAGCTTTTTTTCTTTTTTTTAAATTATTTTTTTAGAATTTTCCCTGGTCTCCTAGGTTAAGAAAGCAAATAATAGAATAAGCGCTTGGGTCCTTTAATGCTTGCAGCTTTAGACACCTTGTCACCTTATCCAGAGTGACTTCTATGGCCAGTTATGTGATTTGGGAGGTTCCTGGCGAATCCGAAGTGGAATGTGGAAGTTGGAGTAACCAGTTCTGGATGATACGTTGTAAATGCAAGCTAAACTCTGCATTTGGGTAATAGTGATGACACTTAACTGTCTTCTGTGAAAATGTACTAGTTCTAGTAATTAAGGCAGAGTTTAGTCTTGCAGCTAAACTAAGTCAGTTGTGTGGATAATGTGTATCACAAAAACATCCATCCAATTTTGGCTCAAAATGAGAGTGCTGCTGTACTGATCATAGTAAAAAACATTCCTGTTGCTGAATACGGGAGGGAACAGCTGACTGTGCATAGGCCAAAACTGATGAAACAAGGATTTTAAGTTGTTTGGGGTTTTCGTTTCTTTGTTTGTTTTAAACAACAGCCAGCTCTTGGGTCCCCATGCCGGCCTGGCCTGGAGTTGCAGGGTGCCCTGTGCCACACTGCTGCTTTGCTCTTCTTTCTGCTTCCTAAAGGTGTCCTCTCTGTTCACAGATTCCTGTTACAGTGCTTTGTTAAGGATGAAAACATGCTCTTACAGCACAACTTGCATCATTCTGTATCAGTCTTACACAGGCTATTTTGTGCATTCCAGTTTCTGTTGCACTCAGTAGCAGAGGGTAGGCTGCCATCGCATTTCAAAGCGTTGATGTTTTCTAGTGACTGTACTAAGAAAAACAAGAAGGGTCTTTGAGGAACTGGCATTTAGTTTGTCTTGTCTTAGAAGACACTAGTGGGCTATCAGTAATTCAAATGCCTTTTTTTCACACTGGTGTCTGACAGGATTGAAAATAGAAACTGTCAGCCTCCTGATTGTCTGATTATGTAAAACCATCAGCAAAACCAAAACAAAACAGGTATGATAGGATTATGTATGTGCATATATTTTGCTTGGGGATATTTTTATAAGGTTTATAAAGGAAGAAGTTCACTTTCAGTTGTAGATCTTAGTGTTTTGGGGACTAAGCAAGAAAAGTACCAACAGTTGTCCAAACATAAACCTGCTGTTACAGGTTACAGTGGTCATTTTTGAGGCTGATCAAAATACTTAATGAAATGCTTCTTGATTAAAAAGAAATAGCTTTGGTAAAATGATTTGATTTACAAAGCAGGAAAATTTTCAGCCTGTCGCCCAAATGAAAACTAAAAGAAATGTCTTGGGGTATCCTCTACTGAAAGAATTTTTGGGTTTTGGGTCAGCTCTGATGTGCGTATACAAAATATATATTAGAAGCAATTAATCTGGTTAGAGATAGAAAGGTACAAATCCATGCTGCTGTTGTTATGGTGGAGGGCTAGGAACTCCTGATTCCAGTCTAAGAGAATGAAGAAATAATTATGAAGCCTACAGGTCATTGCTATATGTAGTATTACTATACATCTAGACAACAACTTATTTGTTTTTTAACTATAAATCAGTCAGGAATACTTTTGTACTTATTGCATAAAATTGCAGCTTTGCTTTTGCTCTCGGGTACTCCATTTAGAGTGACTGAGTGATTTCTCTAATGTATGAACCTGGTATTTCATAAGGCTTAAAATTCTTCCATTTCTATGTAAAAGGAGTTTTTCTTAAGAAAAAAGATACAATGTTACTTCTCATTGATTTAAGTGTTGCCTTAAAACATACCTCTGTATTAAAAACAATAGCTTTTTGAAAGTGAACTAGAGTAAATAAAGTGCACTTAAATACCATTTCTGAAAGTTTTCTGATGGTCAAAATGAAAGATAAAAACAGTCTGCAGCGGCCATTTCAAACGTTGAGTTGCACTTTGCTTACTTGTAAACACAGAGGAGTGTTTTCTCTTTCACTGATGAACAAAATTTAAACCTGGGCACCCCTGTAATATAGATACATGTTGTTACACCCAGATTACTATTCAGCATGCAGTGTGTTATTGCCACTGAATTACTGATAGACCCGATTTAGATAAGTCTGTTTTCCCATAGGCTTTGTTTTAGTAAATTTTCTGGAAAAGAAAAAGGGCCACATTTTTGAGACAAAACAATTTTCACCAATACTGAGCATGTTTTCCTGGGAATAGGTGTTGAATTTTACTGCCTCTTAATGGAAGCCTAAGCGAATGAGTTTAATGTGGGAACCCTACGGAGCTGAGGTGGCCCATAATTCAGTCCCTGACCCCTGGCTGGCCCTGGGGCTGCATCGCAACTATCATTTGCAGGTTTATATTCTTGCCTTGCAGACTGGATGGGCAGCCTTGGTCCCCAGGGGGCCGTCTGCTGCACAAAGACACTCGGCGCTAACTTCTCAAGAGGGTTTGTTTCTGAAGGCTAAGCCTGAAAGACAGGCCACAATTGCCAAATTCATGCCATCTATGCTTCCCTGCGCTACTCTGAAAAGTGACTCTTGTGATAATTACATTTTGTGAATGTAGCTGAATAATTCCCCTGAATAAGTTCATGCTGATTTTGGCCTTAAACATGGAATTGTCTAATCAGAAGTTGTCATTCAACTACATTGGTAAAAGAAATCATCAGCTTGGTAAACTGAGATTGTACTGGGGAGTTGATGTTTTTCTCTTAAAAAAAAAACCCAAAACAACAAAACAAACAACAAATTGAACAAAACTCAAACAAACAAAAACCACAGCAAAAAAAAAAAAAAACCAAACCAAATGAAAAATGATAAACTCAAAAACAACCCTCTGGTGTGTTAAGAGAGATTTGATTTCTTTAGGTTTGATCATAGGTATTTGTCATTTATTTTTTTTCCCTAGCAGTCCTCTTTCAAGCTAACAGATTTCAGCAAATAATATTGTGTACAGTGAAGAGTCATAAATCTTCCGCTTCGACCGTTTAAGAACATCCTCAAGTGAGAGTTTGTTAAGAGTAAAGAATCAAAGCAGCAGCGTAGCTAACACCAAGTCAATTTCTCTGAAAGTGCTGTGTTGACTCCCAAAGTTTTTTCTGCACAGTACAGAGACACCAATTTCTGTGCTTTAGATGAACTGTTAATGTGCATTTCCTGCTACAGTTGCTAATGATCTGAACAGAATTAGTTGGCCGCATCATGCTGACTCAATTTCAGTAGGGAGAAACAGATCATATGGGAAAAAAGGGGAAAAACAAAGTACAGAATAAAAAACAGATCCTGTGATTCTCTTTTTTTTTTTTTTACCCCCAAAAGGACCAGTGAAGTTTCACACGAGAACCTCAGAAAAATAATAATTCAGCTGCTGTTATGCTGTGCAAGCTGAAGAGTTCTAGGGGATGTTTTGCAGTCATGCCCAAGTGGGAACAGTTATCATGTAAGGTGCCATCTGAAGAGTTTTGCATTTATTATTAGTCTGCTCACTGGATGGATGATGGAGGTGTGGGATTAACCTACTGTGCAAAGGATCTGAGAAATGAACTTTCTAAATATACTTCTGGCAGCATTCATCAGCAGATTCCTCTATTGCTTGAATTCAAGAAGTAACGTTACTTGTTGACGCCGATGGTTAATTATTACGTACAAGCCATGAAGGAGGACAATTCAGATTGCTGAATGAATGTGTTACTTTTAGGTGAATCTATATTATAGGTTTTGCAGCTGTCGTACTACATACGTATGGTTTTCACAGTTTGAGAGTAGAGAGGTTTTGGCATGTCAAGTTATTGATTGAAATAAGCTGCGTTTTTTCAAGACCTTGGGAGTCAGGATGACTTGCTCATGCTTAAGCCCTACTAGTTTTCAAATAGTCTTTTATGACCATCTATGCTTGGTTTGGTTTTCCTACAGAAATGAGAGGGAACACAGAAATGAAAGATGGCTAATGGAGAACATACATGAACCATGCTGTTAAGGAATCAGTATTTATTACCTCCACCTTTGAAACTCTTATAAGCTGACTTTGGCTGAAAGCAGGGATAGCTCAGTAAGTCAGCAGAGCAAAATGTAGCGTAGAGGGGATCTGTCTCTCGCGCTCTGGGCACTCTGCCGCAGCCAGTAGCTTTGGAGAAAGGTGGGGGAAATCAGAGCCTGGAGAGTCACCTGTAGGTCATATATATCTGTAGCTGTATTACACAAATAAGAAGGATAGAAATAAGACATCACAGTTATTATTTTAATCAAAACAGGGCTTTAATTAACAGAAATTTGTCTTCTGGATGGAAACAGTAATACTTTCTCAACAGATTTACGTGAAAAGTTGTCTTTGCAAATGAACTGCAATGTATCAGTTTATAAATTTAGTTTGCAAAAATCAGTCTAATTTTCAAAGGGGGTATCAGGGTACAACTTTGTAAGTGTATCTTCATCATTTTCCTTTATGGGTTTTTTAGAACAAAGGAAATAGTCTGAATTTTCTGGAGTGAAGAGTTTCTGTCTTTTCGAAGCTGGGATTGAATTTCCTGTTGTGGCTGGCATTTGTCTGTGTAACTTCTGTGGAAGCTGGCTGGAAAGAGGCGTGGAACCTTTGCTTCTTGCTGAGACAATTTACATCAAGACTTTTAAGACTTAACTGTGATAGTTTTTCATCAGAATAATTTAGGTTTATCTATTTTCCTTGTTTAATTTGCAAATTAGCTATTCAAAATGTTTTGCTGTTCTAAAATTCTCTGTGTAGAGAACATTAATTTGCAAGCAACATCAGTAATTTAGCAGCATACATTTCACGGTTGGCAGGGCTGGTGTGACTCTGGAGAAATATTTGTACCCTTCTATATTTATTTCTCTGCATGTTCATTTTGTAATCGATGAAATATCACAGCGGGCAAATCAGATACATTTAATATGACAGCAGCATCTTTCATCACCTCAAAATCTTTTTTTCCATGCCTGCTACTGTTGCTGTGTGGACTGGAGAACTCCAGCTTCCTCCTCCTTCCAAAACGGAGACTAGATGCACTTGCTATTATTTCGATAGTCAAGAGAGTTCAGCTGCAGTGTTATTAACCATCTGCAGTGCTGTCAAACCCAAGCATTTGAAAAACAAGCAGTGTAAATTTTCTTTGCTATTGGAAGTTTACCTTCCAGTTCCTGAGCACAATGTTCTCCAGCATTTTTGTGACCGTAAAAATGAAAACTTGAAGGTCACCTGCTCTGATAAGAAATTTGCATGTGATGGGTAGTATTTGAAATACTGAGACACAGCCTCCTGGGATAACCTCTGTGAAGTGTCCATACATGCTGCATGTCTCAGTTTGTGTAATAAAGAAACTGACAATGCATAAAGCAGTAGGTTGAGTTCTCTACCCATTTAATGAAAGATGTTATGTTTTTAGGAGACCAAATGCTCCTCAGACCAGGTTCATATGTGTAATTTAAAATACAAACCAGCATGAAAGTTAGTCTTTTCCAACCTTAATGATTCTACTCTATTCTATGAACACTGTTGTGGTACTCAGTTGCATGAATACGAACGTGTTGGAGGAGGAGAAGTGAGGACCGATATTTCCAAAAGAATCACAGTGGTGTAGCAGCACAGCAGCAGAGCTTCATGCCTGGAGGCTGCTGCATGCCTCCAGGTGCCTGTTCTTGCTGCAGGTGCATCCCTCCACGTGGCTGCGGGGAGCTCCCCTAGGCTGTAATGAGGCACTGTGTTAAAAACCTAGCTGTGTTTCCTTGGCTATTGCACAGGAGTAGGTCATGGGGAGAGAGGATTAGAAGTACTGTGAGACTTCAGATATTTTTAATGTGTGCTTATATGAATAAGTGCTACCTAGAGGGTGTTTTTTTCCTGTATTAGCTGCTCTTGCTAGCCAATCCTGTAGTCTCTCTAGTGGCAAAGGCAGAAGTAATACATCTGTTCTGTAGGCCAAAGTGAACTTTCTACCCACTTGAAAGGCAGGTCTGTTTAGGGTCTCCAAGGAAAGATAAAGTTCTCATCAGAAAAGGAAGGGAGACCTTGAGAGTGATTCATTTGATAAGGGAAGGATGGAGTAGGAATATCTACAGATAAGGCAAGTGCATCTCACTCTATTATTCATTTCAATGCAGACTGATGAAGTAATTATGCAGAGATGTATTATCCCAAAGATTTACTGTGAACATTTCGTTGGCTGTCTCCAAGGACACACTCTATTTTTTTCTTCCTGTTTTACCCTAAAATATATTTTAAAAAACTGATCAGGTATTTATGACAGATATTGTAAGCTGGAGCAAAGTGAACTCTGAAAATTGGCAGCTTTCTTGCAGTCTGTGGCATCATTTGTTGTTAATGAGGGAATGCAGTTAAAAATGCATATTAATATTTAATTGAAGAAGATTCATGTAAACCCCAGCTGTGACCGTAAAAATCGGCTTTTTTTCTGAGAGAAATAAAATCAGTGGTTCCCTATGGTCTCATTTGATTTCTTTATTCAGCAGCCACCCATATGTTAGCATACATCTGTGTAGCCTTTTGTATACTTGCAGAATAGAATATGCAGTGCTCAATCTTATTTTTATATAAAACGCTAGTGACAAAATTGCATATTGTAGGACTGCTTATGCTCAAAGTTTTAAAATAACCATCCTGAAGTTTTCTTCGTCATTTTGGTAGTTGGAACAATTGTACATAAGCAAATGTACAGCAGATGGCACTATGCTGTAACCATAGAATGAGAGGATTGGGTAGAAAAAGTGTGTTCATTTATAGTTTGTACCTATGTATGGAATTCATATTTTCTTGTGAACAGTGATAGAAGATTAGAAGGCCAAAGTGTTTTAAAGCAGAATTGTGTAAACTTGTGTAACATGCACGTCAAGTAAAGCGTTGGTGGTTCTTTAGTAACAATGTTCAGTGCTGTTTACAGTGATCTTTTCAGCATTCAGTGAGGCTCTACTGCTAAATGCCTAGAAGCTTAGGTGTAAGTGAAAAACAGTGACATTCAAGTTGTGCAACACACAGAGCTTTCTTCCCCTGCACCACTGCAGACCTAAGTGCCTGGAAATTTTTAAACAAGAGAATTTCCCCGGGAGCTTCTTCAGTTGGGGTAGAACTGCCAGGACAGAGTGTGGAGAACTTACTGTAAACAGTTAAAAATTGTGCTAGAACTACCCTTAATGTGCAGATCTGAATTTTATTTTTTTCTTTCCCTTCAACTGGCAAAAACAACCACAAAGATCTCTGTGTAACATCCCCAGGTAACCTGATGGTATATTGATCTATGTATTAGTCTTAGTTGTCGAAATACCCCACAACAATTTGTCAAACTTAAGGTAACCAGGTTGTAAACTAATTCCTCGTCTTGGGGTGAGAAACCTGATAGCGCTAGATCATAATATTTGCAGTATTTGTGACTGACTTACTAAAAACTGAGAACACTTCCCATGTGTTTTAAGTAAAAAATATATTCAGTGAATGAAAATCATACAGTGAAAGGAATAAGCTGAGGTGTGGCAATTTTTCAGGTAATGGAATGGGCTGTGCTGGACCAGTAAGGGGGAAATAATAATACCATTATCTGTTGAGAATCCCACGCCAATCTAATTCCTTTGGGTCTAAGAACTGTCATAACAGCGTGTGAAAGAGAAATGTCTTCTTGTTATATATGACTCAAATCATGTGAAAACTTCAATATCTCGGGTCTCATCCAGAAAGGAGTAAGAAGCCTGTAAAGGCTTTGAAGTTGTTTCTGCTGATAATACTGTCAAAGAAGATGCCGCTGCGTGTGTTGGCAGTGGTTTCCAGAAGCAGCATGTGCTGTGCATGGAAGTACTTCCATTTGATAGTCAGAAAGTCAGAAACTGCTCCAGAACTAAAAACGAGATCGTTTTTGGGTTACTAGATGAATGCCATCAAAAGTTTTACCAGAGGGCTACTTGGAGATGTAGGGGTAACTGAGGCTCTGGGAAATGTGCCAAAACTGTGAATTTTATCAACAAATGAGAAACAAATTCAGCTATGAGGAAAGAGAGTGTTCTGTGAAAATGCTGTCATCTCCCCTTCCGTCCTCTTCTTCCCACAACCTCAGCCTGTAAGAACACAGACTGACCTCATTGCTCCGTTCAGAGAGGAGTGATACCTGTAATGATGATAGGTAAGGAATGGCAACTTTCAAAGAGCCTTTTTCATTTTCCCCACTTACATGTATATATGTAAGAGGCTTGATAAACCTGGATAGCTTTTCACTGGGGGTAGTGAGAAATTAACTTGGCATCACTGTGATTCTGTCATCTCATTGGAATTTGCCCCTTCAAGTAATTGTAGCCTTGACTACCTCTTGTAGTGAGTTGAGTTGATGGCATTTTGTGATCTGTAGCGCTAGATGACTCGTGAAGGATCTGAAAGGCTTAGTGGGTGCAAGTTTTCTTTGTCATTCATTACTCAAAATTGGGAAAGTTGGGTCAATGTTAAATGTGTCCCATAGAAAAAGCAGAAATTAAAGGGTTTGGAGGTGTTAGGATGATTCCAATTTGATGCTTTCTCAGTGTGTCTTCTGAAAGTAGACAGCATCTCTGCAAACTTTGAGCTACAGCCAACAACACCCTTCTTGTGAAGCTTAGTGGTAGTATGGTTCAGCTGCAGCCTGGTTCTTCTGCTTCCTGATGGATCTTGGGGTCAAGTCATGAACAGATCTGGGTCTTGGGGAGTAAAACTGAAATAAGAGAGAAGGAGTCATTGGATTTTTCAGAGCTGATGGACCCCAAGAAATAGTCAGCCAGTTTGAGTGCTGGTAAATTTACCTGTTTGTGTCCTTTTGGTTGGTCAGGAACATACCTCATAGCTGTATCTCTGATTTAGGAATCATCTGCTCTGGACTGTAATCCTTAGCGTACTTCATAGTCTCCTAGGTGGCTGTAGTTCTTATATTATCTTTAAAGTAGCAGTTCTTAAATTTTCATGTTTTTTTGTATTCTTATTTAGCATTATAAGCAGAACTTTTAAGTCAGTGGAAGGTGTTTGATTCTTGTACATTTAAGTATATAGGAGTTAAAAAATATGCTTAAAGATCTATTTGTTTTGCTGCCTTGCTGTTATCAGAAGCAGAAATTTGAAGTGGGAGTATGACCAAGAATGTGGTGAATGCAAGGAATTAACTGTTTGGTGTCAATAATCATGGAGATAAGGTCCTCAAGCATGGCAAATATTGCTTAAGAATGTTTTCTTCTATGCACATTAGTGTGCTGCTAAAGAGATTAAACCAGGCTGTATTTACAGTGAGTTTAATGGCCTTTCTTGTTTAACTAAAGTGGTGTGTGATGTTAATCACGAAGCGCTCCTGAGAACCCTCCATTAAAAATTGACAGCAATATACGTGGGTAACTTCTTATGTGTAAATCTATTAGTAAATTAATCAACTGCATGATCCTGAGAAAGGACACTAAAATCCTTTATTGGTTTGCTGTTCGTTGCATTGATTATTGGGGGCTTTTCTGAATATATTCCTCTGATTTCTGCTGTTTGTCAATTTGTCATGGCAATAGTTAAATGACATTCTGCTAGCTCAGCATTCTTGTCCACACTAGATCTGTTGCAATAACTGAAGGTGATTCCCTTTTACAAAGTGGACATAATTCTCTAGAGAAGGGAATCTACTGCTAGCACTGATGGTCTGCAGTATTTTAATAGTGAACTTGTCTTCACTTACAATTACTTCTGGTTTAAAATAATGAATTAAGTGATTTTAAAAATAAAACGTTTTCATCTAAACAGTACATTTTATTAATGATTAAGCAAACCATTAAAAACTGAAATCAGATGTTTTGTATTGATTTGGACCTTGCAGTATGTGTATTGATTGTAACACTAAGGATTTTGCAATAAGTAAATAATTTTGATGAAACATTTACTTCAATTCCTTTTCATGTCTTAAAAAGATGGACAGGGGAGAAAACTTGAGGGAAAATCATTAAATGATCCAGATACAAGATACTTAATTGACTTTTTTCCCCATTTGAATCCAGGGGAGTTCTGACTGAGGAAAAACAAATCTTTGTCCTGTGATTAGTTTCTAGTCATGTTGTCTTTATTATTAGCGTCCAGACTGTATAGGGTAAATTATAGGATGATGTTTCTACCTCTAACAGTATTGAAATTGATTCATGGGATGTAAAGTAGTACTGATTTTTGTCTTTGAATGTCCTAGATTATTTAAATAAATGATCTTTAGTACATGTTTATGTAAATGAATAATAGATTTTTCAGCATTTTTTTTAAAGATGGGCATTTCCACTGATGAAATAGTATCCAGAAATCCTACCCTCAGCAAGTTCTGTACTTCCTGAGCTGGGGGGAGTGAATAACTTCCTGAAATGGAGAAGGTAGCACTGCATGAGATCTTTGGTCTATGGAAATTACCTGGGGAAAAGAAAAAGAGAATAAATGGGTGGGGGGGAAGTACCTGTCAACAGTCACTGTTGAGCTGTTTTCTTCTAAACCTTCCAACGTGTTTTCCTGAGGAACTAAATGGTGTGATTTTTGTAACTCCTCAAAAGTCTGATGTAACTGTGCTGTAAAAGCAGCCAGACCCAGCTGTGGGGTGTTAAAGGGCTTTGAGCAGCTGGCTGTGACCTCTTGTGGGTCCCAAGGGTTCCCTGGGTTTGTGGGAATCTCTGAAAAGCAAAGTCTAGTCTTGGGGAGAAGGTTTTCTTAAAAGCGCTCTGCTCCTGCAAGCAGTGTGTGAGCAGAAAACCTCAGCTGTTACTTTATTAATTACCTGAATTTCATTAAGAGTAGAGTTCATTTTTCACACAAAGCAGTAAATATTGAATAGCAAGTTAAAAAATAGTAAATGTAATTATTTCTGTTAACCGTTTAATAGAGACAGGTCTTTTATACTGATATAACTTATGTTTCTTAGTTCAGGGCTGTTCTTCTTTTTAAGTAGTAGTGATACATAATAAATCAGGTCAGTCACATAACTAACCGGCTGTGAAACAAGGCATAATTTTCTCAAGCAGGTGAGCCATGCTGAAGGAGTGACAATATCTCCTGCTTGGTCTGAGTAAAAAAATATATGTTTTAGAGAAGTTTGATTTAAAAACTCCATAGCATTCTTGCTGCCTGAATGTTGTTTTTTCCCCAAAGATTTTAATAAAAATTTAGTAGACATTTCAAAATAAAATGACTTTTCAGATGGAAGCCTTAGAGATGCAGTATATATTCTAGCACATAGTATGTAATGTATTATTTGAAATTATGGAGTGATTCAAACAAGCCTGGCTCACAACTTCAGTACAGTTATCTCTCCCACTTTCATTTTCTTTGTGACTTGAATTCAGGTTTGTGAGATTTGTATGACATTGATCCTTTCCTTGGGCAATGTACAATTTCATAATTCAAGTACGACAGCTGCTGTAACCATCATGCCAGCTGTCCCTGCAGATGCTCAAAAATCTATAGCTTCTCAAGGATGTGTATATGTCCCTGGGGTAAACCATTTTTCCAAGAGGTAATGTATGAAGTATCTTAAAAGGGGTCACTATGCTGGCAGTGCTGAGTGTGAGTGCGTGTAGTGCTGCTTTTCTTGACTAAAAGCACTTCTGTGTTTCACCCTATATGGCCCATAGAAAAAGAAAAACTAAACAAAACAAAAAAACTAAACCAAAAAAAACCCCAAACCCACAAAAAAACCAGAGAAAAGGCTCCCACAACAAAACAAAAACCCAAACAAAAAACCCCTGCTGTCCACCTGTTATTGTTATAAAGGAATTAACCTCTTAAGTAAGTAATTTAGGTGGTAGAATTTGCCAAGCATGGCACAAACTTCTGCCCAAGGCAGATGCCTACAGACTTCTTTTCCCTGTTCACCAGCCTGCAGAGGATTTAATTCATGTAGAAGAGATCCTGGATGAACTCTTGTGTCTGCCTGACTCTCGTGATTTAACCCCAGCTGGCAGCTGAGTACCCCCCAGCCTCTTGCTCACTCTGCCCCCCCCCCCCCCCCCCCCCCCCCCCGCCGGTGGGATGGGGGAGAGAATCAGAAGGGTAAAGTGAAAAATCTCATGGATTTGAGACAAAGACAGTTTAGTAAGTAAAGCAAAAGCTGCGAACGCAAGCAAAGCAAAACAAGGAATTCATTCCCTGCTTCCCATGGGCAGGCAGGTGTTCAGCCATCTTCAGGAAAGCAGGGCTCCATCATACGTAATGGTTACTTGGGAAGAAGAGTGCCATCACTCCAGACATCCCCCTTTCATCCTTCTTCTTCCCCCAGCTTTATATGCTGAGCATGACATCATATGGTGTGGAATACCCCTTTGGTCAGTTGGGGTCAGCTGTCCCAGCTGTGTCCCCTCCCAGCTCCTTGTGCACCCCCAGCCTGCTCACTGGTGGGGTGGGGTGAGAGGCAGAAAAGAACTTGACTGTGTGAGCACAGCTCAGCAGTAACTAAAACATGCCTGTGTTATCAATGCTGTTTTCCGCACAAATCCATAGCACAGCTCCATACGAGCTACTGTGAGGAAAATTAACTCTATCCGAGCCAAAAGCAGCACAACTGACCAAGGCTCATCCTTGCCTGAATGTTTAATGGGGCAACTGCTGAGCTCTGCTGCAGTTCAGTTAGTTAAGTTTCCAGTTAAGCCTTGGGAGTTCATATCATCTCTTTGGGCTAGTGTGGTGCTCATCCATGATCCCAATCAGGGCATGGTCACACTGAGTACTAGGTTATGTGCAGACTGCTGTCTGACTGCATCTCCAACACTGAGTGAATAAGGTGGGGTCTTGCTGAACTGACGGTCTTCATTTCCATCCTTGCAACAGGGACTTTACCCAGCTTCTGGGCTTCAGTGCTTGGATCCTCTGAGGCAGAGCCGTCGCATTGTTGGTTGTTGGAGCTTCTTGAGTGATTCATGGTTTATTAAAGAGGGCAAAAGACTTTTCAGTACGTCAAAGAGTACCTTGCATTCAGACCTAATGGGCCTATATTAATTGAAATGATTATTTCCTATGTACTCAACAGATCATCTCCTAACCTTAAATCAGCAGTACCCAAAAAATGAGGAAGGCTTTAAAGCATTTGTTTTGTTATGAGATAATAACTTGATAAGTAATAGGTACCCTAAACTAGGAGAGCAGGAATGTTCTACATCTGAATTCATAACCTGCATGTTTTGCTGCTTCTCTTTCATGACAAAGAAAGTGTCAGTCATAAGAATCCATTAATCAGAAATGCCTCTGGAGACTGACGTTCCTCAGAACAAAGACTTGGAACAATTCATAGCTAGAATGATCCTTTTTTTCCTCCCTTACCCCTGCTTACTATGAGGTTGAAAAGAAGTACAGACTGTATCTAAAGTGGTCCTATCTGAGGTGAAAATAATCACCATGGTTGTGAGACTAAGCCTAAGCTGGAATAGCGTCCCGTTCTGTGACTTAAGTTTCCTGAATCCTGCTACTTCTCCTAGTAATTTGCTCTTGCTATTGCCTCTTCTTGGTATATCCACTTACCTTCTGAGATCCTGGGAACAGCCAGAAATCCTTTTGCTCTGCTGTCTATGATCGCTGTGGTAGGGTGAATGTGGGAAGCGGGGAGGTGATTTTGTAGTCTGGGTAAGTCTCTGTCTGGAAAACGCAACTGGAGAGAAAAGAGAGTTTATTTCTAATCAGCCCCAAAGTTATAAAAAGGATTATTTTGGAAGTGTAATTAGAAAATTAATTGCTTTTATGTTTTTCAAAGTGCCATGCCTAGTCCCAACCATCTGTGCTTTGCAAATGTAGAGTTTTCATTTGGGCATTCTTGTAGTTGAAGAAATTGTTCATCTAGGGGACAATTATCATTGGTTATCAAAATCTATTTCTCTTTCAAAAGGATTTCTGGGTGATTCATTTCTTCAGGAAAACATGTTTTCATTTTTTTTTCTCCTTGAGTGAAAAAATTCAGAAAGTAGTAATTTTGCAGGAAAGGGGAGACAACACATGATAAAACTCAGAGTTTAATAAGACTTAAAAATATATATTTTTATAATCTGTTCATTATTTAGAATGGGGGCAAAACTTGCCAGCCCTAGAGCATGGTCTTTAATAAGTAAGCCTTTGATGTTCTTTTATACTTCATTAGTAAGTTGTAGCTTTCAGGTGAATTTTTGCTCATTATTTCAGTAATAGATATTGATTCTAAATTTAGAAACGATTTTGTAATATTAGAAGAAAAAAAATCTAGCTGATGAACAGAAGTTAAATTAAGAACAATAAGTCACATCCTCTGAACGCTTTTCATCTTGAAACCAAGACAGATTAAAGTACTGTTTTGAAAAATCATCACACCATAAGATAATTTTATTAATCAGACTTCGTACTTGTGTCAGTTCTGCAGTTGGTGGTGCAAGCAAAGTAAAACAAGGGTGTGAAAAAGTATTTCCAAAACAGAATACAATATAAAGCAAATGTTGCTGGAGCCTATGAATAGCTGTGGGCAAGAATGGTAGGATCCAAATATAAGTCCCTGAAAGCCATGCTGTTTAGTATTTCGTTTTGATGCATTATTGACCTAAGGACCACACCATAAAGTTAGTTTAGCCTTCTGGGCCCAGGTTTTTCTTAAAGGTTTGTGGGTACTCATATCAAAGGTATACTTTACATGTATATTTCAAATTATATAGCTCTTCCTGGGATGGAAATAATGAGTCTTTCATTGTAAATGGATGTGAAATAAGCAGCTTTTGAGAATAAACACCTCAATTTTGCTTCAGCTGATGCTAGTTCACAGCAGATGTTTATGTCTCTAGGCAAAATCATTAAGATAATTCACTTTGATTTCCTGTACAACGCGTATTTTTGGAGTTACACCATTTGATTCCATCCTTACCGTAGGACTTAATATGTCTGCAATTATATGCATCCACCATATGCTCTGAGCTGTGATCTATGGGCCTATGACCTTCTTGCTCCCTGTGCTCACAGCTTTGTAACACAGGGACGTGTGCTGCTGAGTTCAAGTACAGGATTGCTGTCTGTCCCAGGTGCTGGGCTGGAGAAGAGGATTTGGAGTCAGGGTAGAGCGGGTGCTTGACCAAACATGAGCTGGGGTCCTGGAGCATGTGTCTGTTGTCCTAGCTGTGCTAACGAGGGGGTCTCTTTGCAAAATCAGATCTGCAAGCAGACTCTTTTGCCTCTATTTGCCTCCATTAGACTCAACAGGTAGGCTAAAAGTGTTGAGTACCTTTGCAGGCAAGCTAAAGACTTTGAGTCCCTGCTCAGGCTTTTCAGAAATAAATTAGATTTATAAACCTTTATGCAACCATTGCATTTCCTTGTGTTCACAGAATTCAGTGGTGTTCAAATAGAACATGTCCTTTTTCCTGAGGCACCTCCTGAAGCCATTGAACTAGCATCTCAGATGCAGATGCGAGAACCACTGGTATGGGTCAACTACAGGAGGGGTGCAAGGTGCATTGAATTTACTTTTGCTGTATGAGATGCAGTTTGTACTCTCAAAGACTGGCCTGAGCACTGCTTCCAAAGGCCCCACGTGTACCGTATGCAGCATAGCTGCCCAATTTCCTGGCTGCTACAAGTGGGTTATCACCCATCTCCTTTACAAAATCAAACCTACTTTCTCTTCATTGTGATAACAGATCTTAATCACTTATTACTGATGTTTATCAATTCTTGCTGGCTAAAAGAACAAACTAACTACAGATATTGCCATTGAGAGTTAGATTTGTAGAGGGAGACTTTATTACTGATTAGTGTGATACCTGGCTAATGGAGGAGTTTCTTGATTGGAGTAAGCTTTTTGTGGTTTGCTTCCATAAGTTCTTATCTTGTTTCTGTGCTAATCCATGTCTCAGTACTGGATAGTTGCCGTTTGCTGAAATAATGGCTCATAAAGCATAAAAACGGTTTCTTAAATCATCATCTTTTTTGCTTTGCTCTGGGTACTTGTTTTATGACTGTAGCTAACCTTTAAATAGATATTTAAGGTGGTGGGCAAGAAGTCAGCTGTGGTATTATTGCCACAGGGATAGAGAAAAGGCCCTTTGATTCCTCACTTCATTCTGTGTGAGGGAAGAGAAGTGAAAAAACAACAGGGCTGAACCTGTAAAGAGAAATGTATGTTTGTGTGTGTTTGACCTTTATGCCATGCGGTGGGCAATGAAAGTGATGTAATTGGGTTCCTTTCATAATATCACCACCTGCAGCACTAATTTGCCAACTTCCGAAACCAATATGCCTTTTCTTATTAGTAGTCTTTGTGTCTCCTCATTAAATAAACAAAAGTGATGATTAAGGGAGCAGGGGCACATGTTTCATCTCTGAGGGGTTCCCTGTTTGAGGAGTCCTGCAGAGACTGAACACACACCTAAAATCAGGTTTTTGACAAATGGGTAACGTAATGTCATGTGGCCTCTTCATCACATCCTTTGCCTTGGATCCTCATCCTGGAGGTCCGCGTGTTTATTAAGCAGCTATCCTTTAACACTTAGCTCCCCATTAGCTGGATAGCACAGGGGAAAGCATTGTCTTGGGACACTTCAGCAGGCTTCTTGCCATCTTTGGGGAAAAGGCTGCTGCTGATCTGCCGAGGATCCTGCCAACAAAGCTGCATAATGATTTTGGCTTTAATTATATGAAGGTGGTAGGTCCCAGAGGTTCAGTTCCATTGCTGCTCTCCCTGGCTTTCATGAGGAGCCACTTCTGTATTTGCTGTCACTTCATAGCTGCCTTAGTGTTATTTATTTGCAAAGTTTTCATTGGAATTTAGGACATTGGGTGGTATCCCTGCCACAGAGTATCCTTCTCTAGAATAATCTTCACCTCAGTTCACCTACCAATTTGGCATCTATATCTCTCCCAGAAGTATTAACTGGAAGATTTCTGGGTAAGTATAGATGTGAATAAAACGCCTTGCACAACCCCCTGCCTCAGCCGCCTGCTTTCCACCCCGGTGGGGCCATGAGAGTGGTGGTGGCATCTTGCAGCTCCTCAGGCTGCTGGGCAAGTGTTTTCCCAGTGCTGACAAAATGGGACTTGGCAATCGGCTAGCAATATTTGTGTTGGACTGGGGAAACTGTGGGCCCACTGCTGAACGTGGTACAGGTCTTGGGGGGGTGAATGGAGTGAAAGGGATAGGAGGAAAATATTTTTCCTATGGCAAAGTGAGAGCATGACACAGAATGCAATTAATGTGATTAAAGTGGGGCTGTAATTTTAATCATAGTCTATGCTGCTTACAGATCCATGGATCTCATGAGCGAAAGGCTCGTGGCTCAGGATAAGGACAGGGAGATCACTCAGCAGTTACCGTCACAGGCAAAACAGTCTTGACTTGGGGAAATTCACTTAATTTATTAATAATCAAGTCAGAATAGGGCAATAAGAAATAAAACCAAACCTTAAAAAACCTTCCCCCCATCCCTCCCTTCTTCCCACCCTCAACTTTACTCCTAATTTTTCTCTCCCTCCTCCCCCCGAGCGGTACAGGGGGACAGGGAGTGGGGCCTATGATCAGGTCATCACACGTTGTCTCTGCTGTTCCTTCCTCCTCAAGGGGAGGACTCCTCACACTCTTCCCCTGCCCCAGCCTGGGGCCTCTCCCATGGGAGACAGTCCTCCACTAACTTCTCCAGTGTAGGTCCTTCCCACGGGCTGCAGTTCTTCATGATCTGCTCCAGCATGGGTCCCTTCCACAGGGTGCAGTCCTTCAGGAACAGGCTGCTCCAGTGTGGGTCCCCTGTGGGGTCACAAGTCCTTCCCATGGGAAGTTCTGCTTCCAGTGGGATCACAGCCTCCTTTGGGCATCCACCTACTCCAGCATGGGGTCCTCCATGGGCTGCAGGTGGATATCTGCTCCACCATGGTCCTCCCTGGGCTGCAGGTGGACAGCCTGCCTCACCATGGTCTTCACCATGGGCTGCAGGAGAATCTCTGCTCTGGCACCTGGAGCACCTCCTCCCCCTCCTTCTTCACTGACCTTGGTGTCTGCAGGGTTGTTTCTCTCACATATTCCCACTCCTCTCTCCACTGCTGCTGGTGTTGCACAGTTTTTTTTGTTCTCTCTTCTTAAATATGCCATTAGAGAGGTGCTACCACCACTGATGATGGGCTCAGCATGTAACTGGCTGACATTGGCTCTATTGGACATGGGGGAAGCTTCTAGTAGCTTCTGTGAGAAGCCACCCTTGTAGTCCCCCTGCTACCAAAACCTGGCCATGCAAACCCAATACATAGAACTACAGTTAACAAGATAACCAGCAAATCATGCCTGAAAGCTTGAAATAGTCTGTGGAAAGATGAAAAATTGCAGTATAACTTTCAAACAAATATCTTTTCCTATACAATAAACTTTTTTTCGCTGACAAGTTAATTCTCTCTGACAGACTTGGCAAGTGAGCAAGTGTCTGTCAGGCAGACACTGAAGTTGCTTCATGAATTAATGTTATAGTTTCTCTGATATTGTTGCTCTGCTCAAATGGTATTTTTAGCTTTATTCAGACCTTGCTTTAACATTTTTGTGAGTGAGGATCATTTTGTTATCCAGTCCAAACCAAGTCTTGGGTTAGTGTTTCTCCTCATTGTTGTTATGTTGTCCGTGAACTAACACTTGCAGGACGTAGGCTCCCTGGCAGGGAGCTCTCTGACTTCAGGAGTACTTAGCCAAGAATTTTAGAATCATAGAATCATTAGGGTTGGAAAAGACCTCTAGGATCATCAAGTCCAACCGTCAACCCAGCACTACCATACCTCCTAAACCATGCCCTGAATTGCCACGTGTACATGTTTTTTGAATGCCCACAGGGATGGTGACCTCTCTGGACAGTCTATTCCAATGCCTGACCTCTCTTTCAGTGAAGAAATATTTCCGAATATCCAATCTGAACCTCCTTTGGTGCAACTTGAGGGCATTTCCTCTCATTCTATTGCTAGTAACTTGGGAGAAGAGACCAACACCCACCTCACTACAACCTCCTTTCAGGTAGTTGTAGAGAGCAGTAAGTTCTCCCCTCAGCCTCCTCTTCTCCAGGCTAAACAACTTCTCCTCATAAGACTTGCTCCCCAGACCCTTCACAAGCTTCGTTGCCTGGCTTTGGACACACTCCAGCAACTCAATGTCCCTCTTGCACTGAGGGGCCCAAAACCGAACACAATATTCAAGGTGCGGCCTCACCAGCGCCGAGTACAGGGGCACAGTCACTTCCCTACTCCTGCTGGCCACACTATTCTTGATACAAGCCAGGATGCTGTTGGCCGCCTTGGCCATCTGGGCACTCTGCTGGCTCATGCTCAGCCGGCTGTCAACCAGCACCCCCAGATCCTTCTCTGCTGGGCAGCTTTCCAGCTACTCTTCCCCAAGCCTGTAGCGTTGCATGGGGTTGTTGTGACTGAAGTGCAGGACCCAGCACTTGGCCTTGTTAAACCTCATACAATTGGCCTTGGCCCATTGATCCAGCCTGTCTGGGTCCCTCTGCAGAGCCTTCCTACCCTCAAGCAGATCGACATTCCGGCCCTACTTGGCGTCATCTGCAAACTTACCGAGGGTGCACTCAATCCCCTCATCCAGATCATTGATAAAGATATTAAACAAGACTGGGACTTGGTCAAAACTTGGACCTCTCACATGGCAATTTTATGATTTTTTAAAAAAACTGGAATCTTTTCTTTAGAGACCTGTGAAATAGTCAAATTCCTCATTGTAAAAATGTAGTATCTCATTATATATTTACTTGGTTGATACTTATTTAGACTGTTCTGTCACACACCTTTTCTCTTAGAATATGGTTGTTGACTGAAAGTTTTAAGTTGAAAGAGGTAAGGTCCTTCACTGACCTCTTTCTGCATTCACTTCTGCCTTGCTCATTGTACTGTTAAAGAGGTCTGGTTTAGGAGGGTGTTCAGCAGCAAAGCTAAAAGCACAAAAAAAATCTGAGCAAAATGGAAGTGCAGAACATTTTTTTTCCAGTGCCAGTTGCACAACATTGTTTTCCATAGACAGTGTCATTGCAGACGTGTTAGTTGCCATCTTCTCACCACCCCAGTGTCTCCATCTTCCGCAGTCCTCTGAAAAGTCCTGTAGCCAATTAACAGGTGCAATAACAGCTCAGCAGAGCGTCATCACCCTTTTCCTGAGAGAGCAGGGGATAGAGATGTTCTCCTGAGGTGTATTAGATGTGAAAAGCTGGACAAAAATGTGAACAGATAGGAAATGGAGAGAAAGGATCAGTGATAGAGATCCCAGCTTTCAGATTCGTTTTAGGTGTTCGTCATTCAGATCCTTGTCAAAGCCAAATAATTAAAAAACATTACAAGTACCTGTCTCAGCGATGCATCGAGTGGAAAGTTAAGCGCTCCTGTATCTCTCTGAGATGTGTCCAAAAGTGATAGATGCCTGAAATTATTATTGAATACTCTACCCTCCACTGAGGAAGCTCAGACAGGTTTAGCAACAGCTTCTCTTTTCTTGTGGTAAGATCCCAGTCCTTACCTGGGCCTCTGACTGGCACAAATAGGCACTGCCTTGCCACCCGTGGTGTAGCTCAGCGCAGGGGCAGCAGCCTGCCCTGTTTGCTCGTGGGGGTGAGCAATGCTCGTGGCCATGCTGTCATCACTCGCCTGTTGTTTTTACAGAGCAAGAGCTGGGGAAGAAAAGAAAATGAATCTGCTTCAGAGATGACTGTGAAAACAACTTGAGTGATCTGCGTCAGGCAGCCTTTACAGAGCTTTAGGCAGAAAAAAGTCTACTCAAGATCATGTGGAAATGGAGAATTTTGGGCCGTTTTTGCGAAGAGTATGTTGAATTATGTACATCAGCTGCAGTGGCAACAGAGAAAAATAAGAGAAAATTGATTTAACATTGTAGGTTTCAATGTTCCTTCCAAAATAAGTGCAGTCTAATGATGGAGAATGTCTTTTCAAGTGGCAGATGGCCACATTAAATCTACAGCTGTGACGCCATTTCGGAATTTCTGTAAGGCACACAAGAGGAGGGGACAGCTGCCTATAGCGTAGGTGCTAGACTCTCCTAGGAAAGCTTATTTTTAACCAGGATCTGATCCCTGACCTGGTTCATGGTGCGATGTCCTAGATGGCTCTGCCAGCTCAGCAAAGGGAGCAGTGCATAGGTGGTGGGACAGGAGCTGGCGAGGTGGTGTGGGGAGAGGGAAGGGAGAGCTGGGGCTGCTTGCCTCGACCTTGGTGCTGGCAGAACCATTTCTGGAGTCATGGAGCCTGGTTCAGCAGGAGTCAGGAGCTGCTGTCTTGCAGCAAGGTGAAATGGGATGCTCAGCAGCATCTCCTAGTTCCTGCTGGGCTTTTATCAGCATACTTAACCTTTAACTTGAAAAAACAAAAGCACAGCTGCCTGTCACCCTGCTTTTAAAGTTTGCTAACCTCGGCATTAAAGGAATCAGAAGACTTTGAGCTGGAGATGCAGTTTTCTTGGGCTCAGAGCAGCTGTAATTACTATTTCAGAAGCAATGTTCTCTTCTAATGAGTACAGTTGTTGCAATAGCTGGAATATTTACCCAGGAATTAGAGTCTGGCTGTGTAAATTTTACTAGCTCATAAGAAAAGTAAGCTTCATTTGTGCTTCTTGAGTATGATCTACCATGAGTCTTCTTAAGAAAACACATGCAGAAGAAAAGTTAAAGTAATAAGGAAAGGCAGAGGCTTTATCTTTTTATAAAGATGTGTGTCAATACACAAGCACAGATGCATGTGTGAGTGTCTGGGTGTGTATATATTACACATTATGTGTATATATATATACATAAAAAAATCTGAGTATTGGGGTTAGGGGAAAATCCATATATGGGGCATAATAGAAAGCAGAAATCAGAGGCAATGGAGAGTATAGGAAAGCAGTGGCATAATAGAAAGACAGAGATGGCGGAGCTGGGGGTGAAGTGAGCAGGGAGGAAGGGCAGGTGCTGAAGGAAGTGGCCATTTGGCCAAATGCCCTTTGACTGGAAGAGCCCTTAGCTTCTTTCTTGCACAGAGGCAATGTGAGATGTTCAGCAGCTCTTCTCAGTTCCTGCTGTGTTTCTGCCAGCATGTTTAACCTCTCCATGGGAAAGAAAAGCAGTGGGCTATATGGTCATTGAAAACAGTATGGGCAACTACAAGAGTAAAACTGAGTTTAGAAGGGAAGAGGGTTTGTTGGAATGTAAGGAAAAGGTAAGGATGGCTGAGAAAATCTGGAGACTTGAAAAAGAGAAAAAAGGCAAGACTGCAAGAGACGTCATCTGTAGTCAAGCAGAAGACAGGTGGGGTGAGCAGCACAAGGAAGCACAGACAGATTTCATGTATGAAATGTGAAACAAAGTTCTTGGAATGGAGACTAGAAAGACAACTGGAGACTATGACAATTCATGTGACAAAAACATGTCTTCCAACACGTGCTTACTGTTGATATTTGAATGTGTTTGTAACTAGTAAGGTTAACTTTTAAAGCTTTATTTTTCTAGCCTCTTGAGTAGCTTTTGAGTTTTTTTGCCTTTTGACTACAGCAAATGGGTAGGCATTTATTTTGATGTTACTTGGAGGCTTTTATTATTTTCCGTGCAAAAGAATTTGTTATTTTCTAGGTTGTTTAGAAAATACTATTCAATGATTTTGAAGTTGCAAGTGTTTGAAGTCATTAGAATAACACTGCAGAATATAAAACCTGATGGATCAAGATTCTAATGTCTGAGAAATGAGAACAGCAAGCCTTCTGATCTGTTTCCTACCTCTGCAATGCAGAGATCTCTACAAAGTACCTCTGTCTGATGACACTTCTGGTTTTACACTTAGAATATCTAGTTAGTAGTCCAGGCAGTTTCTTGGAATTTTCTAGGTGAAAGTAATCCACCTAAGTTTTACAGCTGTTAATTTAATCCCACTACTGTTTTCATACTTCTCCTTGTCAAGTAAAAAGTTTAGTCCCGACACAAGAACTCATAAATTAACAAAGATATATAATTGAAGTGTGTTAAACGTGGTGTTCGGAAGAGAAGTATTAGCTTAATCCCTTTCCTAAGTCGGTGCATCAGAATCCTCTCTTGCATGTCTCTTAAATACTGTATTTTATTGGATCAGGTTACACCAATTTTTCCAGCAGCATTTATTTTGAGTTTCTTGTTTGCTAAGGAATATACTTTAAAAATTAAGCTAGTCATTGGTATTACCCGTTTGCCATACTCTGGAAAGTAAAATTATTTCATTAGAATGAACAGTATAAAAAATGAGGTTTTCTTTTTGTCAAATGCACAATAGTTTATTAATGTATAAAATCTAAAAGAAAACCCCAACCAAACAGCATTTATGTGAGAAGTATCATTATTGACAAATACTGCTGTCTGCTACATGCCTTTTTCTGTCAGTAACTAAATGTCATGTTCAGATAGCGCACAAAAATGTTGTGACAATTTCTTCTTTTCATGGGAGATCTATGGTACAAAGAACACCTCTGGAACTTCACACCTGCAAATAGTAGGTTTCCCTTGTAAATTGAAGAATAAATCGCTTTTCTTGTAGTCTTGTAGGGATGCATTCGGGCTAGAGAGAGCCTTTGGCAAACATCTTGGCACTGTCTCGATTTGTCATGTTGGGAATCATTTATTTCGTTTTCTGTGAGCTTCTGAGGGTTATGCTGTTCTCTTGTACCCTTACTTCAAAATTTTTGTAACAGGGTGCCGGTTGGTTTTGAAGAGTAAAACTTCCTGCAATGATTGCTGAAAAAGTTATAATAAGTGTAAAACAATAAAATACTTTTTTCCCCTATTATTTAGGAGGGTTAACACTTCTTTGTTTTACCATTAAATTATTACTGAGGTTATGAATACACTGTTTATAGCAATGATGAAATCTTTGACTTGGATGTAGGGAAATGAGAGAAAAATGACTAATTTTTAGTATTTGTACTTTCATCCAAGGCTTTTGGATTTTTATTCCTATAGCACATGCATTTGCTCCTGTTTCCTAGGTAACAACATGTTTTACAAAAGCAAATTTTTACCATGGTAGGAGTAAGAAAAGTTAATCTCAGATAAGTATGGAACTATCAAAATCTTACTAAATCTTAAGCTGTTAAAATCTAGATTTCATATTTCAGTCAAATGTCTTTGTGTGCATGTCTTTAGACATATGTATATAGCTTCTGCAGTATCTAGGTGTGTATATATTTGCTTAATTTTAAATTGTAGTATAATTGTTAATTTCATTTGAGTTGTACATACATACTTCTGAGTTTAAAGATCATACCAGTTTCTGCCTTTATTCTCTGTGGATAATATGTAGATATGCATATTTATATAGCTGAATCACCACACCAAAAATAATGAGAATTACTGTAAAAGAAAATATGTATATAAAATAGGTGTTTATATGCAGCTTGAGATTTCAGGCTTCTCAGAAAATGAGCAAGCTATTGTTTTCTGCATATATGAAAAAGAGATTTTTTGCCTGCCTGTGAGGTGCATCTAAAGAGCTTTCTTCACAGAGTTTGCGAACTGTGCTGGAGTATTTGATCTAAATTGAACTGTAAATTTGAAAGGCTTTTACAGGTTTAGTTGGAGGAAGGGGAGTCCTGCCTTTTAAAAGAGTTATGAAAAAAAGTCTCGAAATAACAAGGTACCACTGGCCAATATTTCACCTGGCAGTTATGTTTTTTTCTTACACAAAATACGACAAAAAATATGGACCTTGATAATGCAAGCAATATTTATTTTTCTAAGCTGATAAAATCAGTAATTGGTATTACTGTGGTCTCTCGTGCCACTAATGGATTAAATGTAAGCAGTTCCAAGCTCTTTCATTTTTTTTCACGAGACATTTATCAACAGCTTATTTATAGTGAGGACAAAGCATTGTATCCGCACCTTAAAGGAAATCAGTGATGGTCTTAGGTTCAAAGATGCATTTTTATTTTGCTTCTGAACATTTGAAGCAATATCCAGATACGAGAGAGCATGTTACAGAGCTTTCTGACTTTATATCTTCAGTTCTTCTATTAGAAGGTATCGGCTTAAGGTTTAGTTCTCCTCTGTGGCCTGCATACATCACCAGTGGCCATGAGACTCTGTAAATACAGGAAATAGGTCTGTATGATCATACTTCCAGTATGAAATTAGTTTTAGAAAGCTTATAGGTGATCAGCTGGAGGGCTTTTGTTCCCTCCTTGAATCTTTTTGGAAGATCCACAGGTAAATTCCCTGTGTGCTATAGCCTATCTCCCTTTGTCTTTTGTGCTGTGAAGGCCTTGAAAGTTAAAAAGAGATTTTCAAGTTGCTTGCAGTAATTGTGCATGGTGTATTTCTCTGTCACTGCACACTGTCAGCCCAGTATTCAGCGGAGGTTCCAGCTTTGGCTGTCAGCAAAGTGCCCGTGAGCCTCTCTGGGAATTGCAGAGGGGATAAGGAAGTATTTGAAAATGTTTCTTTATATGCTGACTACGGTAACTTTCCCCATTGTCATTTCCCCCGCCTCCTTGTTTTTCATGCAGTCTGGTATTTAAAAGTAATTCCTGAGTATATCAATATTAATTTTTAAAGTATGGAATATTGTGTATTTATTTATGTTTATAACCTGTTAGCTAAAATAAATGAGGCACTGTTCATGCAAAGAGGAGAAAACACATACTCTGTCTGAAGATTTATTTGTACTTTTTAGCATTGCAGGAAAAAAAGCTGGAATGAACCTCTGGAGGTTGTATAGTTGGTCTTCTAGCCCAAGGCACTATCTTTGTCATTCCTCACAGACACTGTATCACAAAGAATTATAGAATAATTTAGGTAGCAAGGAACTTATGGAGGTCGTCTGCTCCAGCCCACGGTTCAAGACAGGGCCACCTTTGAAGTTGGGTCAGGTTGCTCAGGGCCCTATTTAGCTGAATTTTGAATAACTCTAAGTATTGTAAGTCTTCTCTGAGCAGCATGCTCCAGTGTTTTACCACCCTTATTATAAGCATTTTCCCCCTTCCATCTAATTAGAATAATTGGAGTTTCCCGTTCTGCATCTTGTGTCTGTTCCCTTTTATATTTTCACAGTGAACCTCTGAGACGAGCCTGGCTCTCCTTTCTCCATAATCTGGAAAACAGCACTTAGATTCTCCCTTAATCTTTTTTTCTAAGGATTAGAAACTAAACAAACTCAAGCTCCTCAGTCTCTCTCCATACATTGGCTGCTCCATCCCTTGATCATTATGGTGGCCCTCCACGGGACTGGCTTCAATATTTCTGTGTTTCTTCCCTGGGGAGTTCCAGATGGGACGAAATGCTGCAAAGGCAGTCTCACAAGTGCTGAATTGTGGAGAGCAATCACTTCGCTGTCTGCTGCCTGTGCTTCTACTGATTCTGCCCAGTATGGAGCTGGTCTTCATTTCTACAAGGATGGACTGCAGGCTAGTGTTCAACATGTTGTCCACCAGGACCACTGGTCCTTTTCTGCAGAGCTGCTTTCCTTTCCAGTTGGTACCTGGGCTGTTGAGTGGGATTACTCCATCTCAGCTGCAGGACTTGGCATTTATTTTTGCTGGTTTTCTTGGGGTTCCTGGCAGATCATCCCAGACTTCACTGCCCTTATCTGCAGAATGTCTTACCTTACGTTCCACCTGAACCTTCCAGACATCTCAGTAGATGATGGAAAACAGGTTTTCTTTCTTTTTCATGGTCTTTGACATTTTTGTACTCTGTTTATTCTGTTTGCATCTCAGTCTTCTCTGCTTTCTTTTTTGTTTCTTTTTCAGATTAAATTTCACAGATCTTTCATCCAGGCACACTTATTTCTGAACTGTAACATTTTAACTGTGGACAAAAACATCCAGTGGAGACCTTACCAGTGTAGAAGAGAGAAGAGAAATATCTTTGTGTCTGCTATAATCCTATTAAATATATTTGTATGTTTGCCTAGTTTGCAAATAGTGGATGTTATGGAGCTGGGTTCAACTTCTGAATGACTGTAGTCCCCAGATGCATTTCAGGGTAATACCTACCCTAATCACTTGCTCTTCATTCTCGGTTTATATAGTTGAATATTCCTGTTTATTGGAATATCTTGCATTTCTCTCTGTTGAAAGGCACCCTGTTTCTTTCAGATGATTACTTCAGTCTGTTTGTTTTATATTTTCATCTGCTTCTCCAGAGTGCTTGCAGTTGGTCTAAGATTGGTGATGTGTTGGGATTTATTCATGGCCTACATAGATAAATCTTGAAATTGCACAAAAAGGTTTGAATATGTATAATGTATAGAAAGCAAAATACTGAATAGCAGTGGATCCCAAAAGTTCCAAAATATTTGCTGTTCTGTTTGGACTCAATATAGCTTTCCAATCAGTTTTGTGTTAACCCTGAGATAGGCAAACTTTCTTTTGGAGGGTGGCTTATATTTCACTCTTGTGAAAATATTTAGTTAGCACATATGACATCTATTGTGTTCTCTTTGTCTGCATGGTTTGCTGTCTTGCTGCTGATTTGACATGTTTTAATAAACAGAAATCCAGGTTGGCTGTTTTATTTTCCAGGTGCCTTCAAACTGTTCTGTTTAGTTTTTCAATTCCAGTATTTCCTTGAATGAAAGTTTAATGCCAACTGTATAAAGACCTTCCTCTTCCTGCCTCCCTGTCTCCGCTTTTTTTTTTAAGACTGAAGTTGACCTTTTCTGGTTGTGTCACATCTCCATGAACTCTCAAAGCTGACTACTAATGGCTTTGAGACTGTTAAATTATCATAGCTTCTCTAGTTGCAATAGTGAAGAAAATCTGCCTCGTGCAAATGCAGTAAAATTACCAGCAGTTGCTGAGATTTTGTTCAAGAGATCAGCAGTAGTCACTTGTCTTATGTGAAGGTGCCATGGACTCTTTTAGTGATCACAAATGGCGGGTTCTTAGTTTTAGGTTCAGTTTTAAACTAATGTAAGTGTTTGAGTCATGTTAAGCTTAATTGTGACTGGGCAAAATAAATTAATTCTCTTTGTGCTTAACAGATGCTGATGTGCCCGTTAAAAATAAATACACATGAGTTTGGAAGAAGCCCTGCATGTGGCTTGACTATTGCAGATCTTCACTTGCAGTCAGGCCATTAACATAATTTAAACATTTTTCTGTGTAAATTTTTAAGCAAAAATACACAGGCATTTATATAACCCTGTTTCTAGACAACCCCTGCAACCCTGTGCTGCCAATTTAATATTGTTTCAAATACTGTGACTTCATCAGTTGGAACATTCACTACCTACTAACTTGCTGAGAGGGTAAAAAAAAACCCTTGAAAATGTTTTCCCATGGTGAATAATTGTCAGTCCGTGTATAACTCCTGATGTTGGTAATACTGTGATATTTGGCCCTTTGAGCTCAGACTGCCCATCTAGGGGCAAAAGAGGGTGGATAAGTGAGAAATGGAAAAAAGCTGGTAGGATGAGGCAGTGGCTAAGCCGTTTGCGTCATTTAATGGTTTCAAGGTGCTGGTACCCATTGTGACTCCATGAATCACTGTGATGCTTGGCTCAAAGTCAGCGTTGCTCTGCCCAGTGCAAGAAGCATCATCCAACTCTAATATCACAGTCCTGAGCTGATTTCGTACAGAAATATGAAATGTTTTTTCACCTTGTATTTTGTGAATGGGCGTGTATTTTGATTTTCTTGTGTGTGTGTCGTCCCATCGTCCTCGGCCCCCATTTAGAAATATGGATTATTTGGAATGGTAGCCCGCTCTATAGGTTAGCTTCTCATTGCACAAATATTGTAGGACTCTGAACTGAAGACGGTTACTTGATGAACTGAACAATATTGACAGTATAGGACTTCAAAATATTGTAGAAGTGGGAAAAATAGTGGGGAGGGTAAGTGCAAAGACATAGTAGGGAACAGCCTAGCTTTATTCAGATTTTGCCTTTTGACTTGAAGAATGTCTTTAAATTATATTTTTAAGCTTTTTTCCTTAAAGTTTGTATACTTTAAACTTGTACTTGAACTACAAGTTGAAATTCTCGTTTACTTTAGTCCAAGAGCTGGTGTTAAGGCAGCTTATCTAATATTAGTAGGCACACAATGCCTTCAACAATGTAGGTTTTGGAAACAATGCTGCCAAGTTAACGTTCAGTGTCACGTTTTCCCTTTCACATCTTGGAAGTGGCAACAGAAGGCATTCTGCAAAGATTGGCTGCATTGGCCGACAGGAGCCATCTTATTAAATTTAATTTAAATCCTCATTTCATGAACTTAAATGTGGCTCATATTTTTTTTATCTTTCCCCTCAAGAGGTTATTAAATACACTAGGTAAAATAGAAGACAGAAATGCTCATAAATCATTAATGCATGCATTAGTACAGGACTTGATTTTAGCCTGACTAGCATACATACCGTTAAGGAGTATAGACTAGTCTTCCCAAATCAGATCGTCTTCTTCCAAAATTAGCAACAGAAATACTTCCATTCCTACGTTCTTGTTACAAAAAAAAAAAAAAAAAAAAAAAAAAAAAAAAAAAAAAAAAAAGCACCTTGACAGTTGTCAGTTCTGTAACACAGATACACTGTATTAAAGAGCCATCACTTCTTAAGGTCAGATGTGCAAATATTTTTTCTCCCCCAACTTGTGTAGGCTTTATTTTTAACATTATCTGCCAGGCCTCAGCTTTTGGACACTGTGCTCATGTGTAACAGTTGATGCCATCAAGAACATAAGCGGCAAAATAAAGGGTCTTCCCCCACCTGCCCTTGCATGCGATTTCCTTTAGGTTGTTGTAAAGGAACCCCTAAAGCTTGAATTCAGGATATGACAAAAACCTTGAAATTTGATGACAGTTTTTCCCATTGGCCTCAGTAGATGATAGTGTTCAGTGAGCTCATTATTAAACAATTATTTTTTATTATTGACCAAGGGAGAGTTTGGCTGAAATATTTTGCATTTTATGCCTAAGATTGACCCGTGGACAACTTAGACGGAAGTCATGACTGTGGGAATAAAAGGCAATACGAGTCAATGCGCTGGGCAGCAGTCTTACTCTGTTTGAACGGGCTTCTCTACGTGACAGTAGAGGCAGGAGGGAAAGAAAGTGCAAAAGAGACTGTTCCCAGACATGGGCAGGATGGAGCTTAATTTTATTGTCTGAAGAGTCTTTCTAATTTCAGAGTAGCTCAATGCTGTGTTGGGAATCAGTTACTGGGATATGTGTTGGTCGGAGAGGGTGGGTCTTTCAGAGGAGAATAATTTGGGACAAAAAAGAACGTCCTTAGATGCAACCAAGCAGTACTTCAAATTAACTGTTGTTTGCTTTTTGTTTTCTTTTTTCTTGGAAAATGCAAAATGCTTCTTTTTCAACTTCCATGTTTGTTTACAGTAGTTTACAACTCATTAGAGCTCCTAAAGGCTTTTCAGAGTTTTGCAATTCTTATTCAATTAGTCTTCTTATTTGGCGATTAGACCGAAATTAATTTTTATTCTTGAAAAAAGTGTGATTTAATGTATTCACTGAGATTTGAAGTGGTAATGAGTTACGATGTCTTGTAACTGAACAGGATTTTTTAGCTAACTAAATCATTACAAAGTTAGCAGCTATAATTTGTATTTGGTTATTTGTTTTGTGTAGCGACTCTGGTATAGTACCTCAAATGCAGTAAGAGTATCAGAAAACAACAGCTATCCCTTGAGTAAACAGCTGGAATTTTTCCTTTATTTTTCCCTTTAAAATACACATCTGTGTAGACTCAGCCCATGTTAAAAAACCTGATGTATAGAATGTTACATCTGCATAGTGTAACAGTTAGTCATCCCTTCACACAAGGCCATATATTTCCACTGGCTTCATAAAAAGAAAACTTCTAGCAGTTTTGTCAATGTATCAGAATCTCCACAAAAATAGTGTATGGATTTACTTCTTATGTTTTTGCACTAAAAATAATTCTAGGAGTACTGGATATAAAGAAAATTATCTTTAGCTTCTGTATTTTCTCAGTATTTTTAATTTCAAAACTGATTTTTTCATGATAGTTCAGACACATGGTTCATTAATGCACTTTAGTGACTCTTACTGATGATGCAGTTCGTAAAGTTATTGTAAAGTGAAATTAGAGTAAATGTGACCTAACTTTGCAGTTCTGCAAAATCTGTAACAAAGTGACTAGCAAATTAAGCAACTTCATCCATCTGTGAAATATTTCAAGGTCAAACCTTTATTGGCTACAAGATTTCTAACTAAAAAGACAGAGGATGACAGTACTTACAGTTTGGTAATATTTGCTTACTGAGCGTGAAATGAAATTTAACAGTGTGGCATGTCTACATTTGTAAATTTATTGTGGTTGTTTAGACTTCTTGGAAAATGAAATGTCAAGCTATCACCCTCAGCTTCCAGAATGGGATCTTTAGGTCCAACAGAAAAGTTCACTTTTTTTTTTTTCCTTCTAAAACCAGTGCGAGATTATTTTTATTCCACTTAAATTTTTCTGAAGTAAAACAGAACTTGTGGCACAACTGTGTCTGAAGTTAGGATGTGGCAATGCAGATGTGAGTGTATGATGCAGCTACCACCAGGCATCGAGTTCAGCTCAGTGGGACAGTACGTGAGGTTAAGCTCTTAGAAGATTTGTAGATTGAGATCCTATACTACAGAAGTACAAAAAGGCTGTGATCTCCACCTGAATAGGTGGCGCATGGAATAATTTACAGGCAAGCCAATTCCAAGAGTAGAGAGTAGGATGGTAAATTGCAAATACATGAAACACCTTTTTTAAGGGGTTAAACTCAGACCTAAGTTGTTTTTAAGGATGAAAGAAGAATTGCAAATTCCAAAACAGTTTATTAAAGAATCTTAAATGCCAGTCAATACCATGTGATACTCCCTGCACAATATGGTATAAGACCAGGGAGGACGCCTAAGTGTGTCTACAGAGTTGCTTTAGTGCTTTTGAGGAAAATTTTTAATGGTTAAGTAATCAAAATATCAATAGCTAACAAGTCAGTTTGTAAAATACACGTCCAGTCTGAATTTTAGAACTGTTGCCTATAGGTCTATACTGACCATCTAGAACAGTGAAAATGCTTCTCAGCTGGGATATCTGCAATAAGTTACAAAACTCCTTAGGACAGTGAAGTTAGCTGTGTCAGTTCTATACACTGATAATAATTTATCTGGTCTGGTGTAAAACTTCCTTAATTTTTTCTTTATCATTTGGTTAATGTTGGGAAAAACTGAAGTCTTCATGTATCTTGGTCTCTTGAATCTTGAGGTGATTAATTATGAGCTCTGCCACTTCATGCACAAGTTAGGAAATAGGGAACTTGCTCTTTGAGCCGTGTTTTCATCTTTTGTGGCTCTCATAATTAAGCAAGAGAAATGCTATGTGTTTCTTGATAAGCACATTTTTACTCAGGTGTCCAAATTGATCAGAGGGAGCAAAAATTGCAATAGTTGCATTAGCAGATTAGCTGCAACACAACCTGTAGACCAAGAAAGAAACAAAGCCTGAAGATACGGATCTGGTCGAAGAGAACAGGGAAAAGTGAGGATGAAAATATGAGTTAAAGTGGATGTGTTAGGGATGACTTCCTGAGAACACCTTGATAAGCATTTGTATTTACCAATGACGAGAAGGGCCACAAGAGGAGAATGAAGTAAATCCTGAAATACAAAGCATCATCAAAGGGCAGTATGAAAAATGAGGCTATTTTGTCTCTGCTAAGTGCCAGAGAATGTAAGTTCCAAGTAATCTTGTGTTTGGGAACTATGAGCTTTCAAAGAGAAGAAACCTCAATAATCCTATTGCTTCTGGAATGTATGCTGAGGTCAGTAATCCCATGGTCTTTTACAAACAAAAAGAGAAGTATTTGTTCTACACTGTATCATTAGTGTCACAGAATCACAGAATCGTAGGGGTTGGAAGGGACCTCTGGAGATCATCTTGTCCAACCCCCCTGCTTGAGCAGGGACACCCAGAGCAGGGGGCACAGGAACGCGTCCAGGCAGGTTTTGGATGTCTCCAGGGAAGGAGACTCCACAACCTCCCTGGGCAGCCTGTTCCACTGCTCTGGCACCCTCACAGTAAAGACATTTTTGCTCATATTCAAGTGGAACTTCCTGTGTTCCAACTTGTGCCCATTGCCCCTTGTCCTGTCATTGGGCACTAATTAAAAGAGCCTAGTCCCATCATCCTGACACCCACCCTTTAGATATTTATAGGTATTGGTGAGATTCCCCCATAGTCTTCTCTTCTCCAGGCTGAACAAACCCAAGTCTCTCAGCCTTTCTTCATAAGGGAGATGCTCCAGTCCCCTCATCATCTTGGTAGCTCTCTGCTGGACTTGCTCAAGCAGTTCCCTCTCCTTCTTAAACTGCGGGGGCCAAAACTGGACACAGCACTCCAAATGTGGCCTCACTAGCGCAGAGTAGAGTGGGAGGATAACCTCTCTCTCCCCACCTGCTGGCCACACTCCTTTTAATGCACCCCAGGATACCGTTGGCCTTTTTGGCCACAAGGGCACATTGCTGGCTCATGGTCACCTCGCTGCCCACCAGCACTCCCAGGTCCTTCTCAGCAGAGCCGCTTTCCAGCAGGTCAGCCCCCAACCTGTACTGGTGCGTGGGGTTGTTCCTCCCCAGGTGCAGGACCTTGCACTTGCTCTTGTTGAATTTCATGAGGTTCCCCTGGGCCCAGCTCTCCAGCCTGTCCAGGTCTCATTGGATGGCAGCACAGCCTTCTGGTGTATCAGCCACTCCTCCCAGCTTGGTATCATCAGCAAACTTGCTGAGGTTACACCCTATGCTTTTGTCCAGGTCATTGATGAATAGTAGTAGTGACCCAGTGAAGGGTGCAACACTGAACAAATGATCAATTTATATTTAGTCCCATGATTTTATATAGCAAAGCTGTTATTGTTAGAGTGAATTTCCAGCAGAAAATGTCAAAACTCGTGGCAGAAGTGGATGAGATTACAAGCCCAGAATGTAATGCATTTTTATCCCTGTGGTTTGCCTCTTAACCTTCAGATCCAGGAACACCAGTCTCTAGGAGGAGGATGGAGCAGACAGATTTGAAGTCTCTCTATTTGCTTTGTCTATATTTTCTTTGTTAATCACTTCACAGCAGTGTAAAGCAGATTTTATTGGGTTTTTTTGTTTCCTGGTAGGAAGAAGGTGGACTTGCACTAGGAAACAAATTACAATCTGAACTGCAGAACCTGCTCTGTGCCCTTGGGATGGGGACAGAAGCTCAAACCTCATCCATAAAGAGGTGTCAGCAGCTCTCATTTCCCAGACTGCTGGTTGGCATGAGGGAGATGAAGTACCACACTAATGTTCAATGGGCCTTGCTATTGTACTGAGTGGATGGAAACTGTGATCCTTCAGTTCTGTGGGCATGTAATACTCAGGCCTCATTAATGTGAGGTTCCACGTGAAGTTGTCCCTTTGCCTTTCAAGTCTATGTTGTTTTTACTCGATATGATTTGCGGTTTCAGATTGTGCAAGGACAACAGGAATTACTTAAAATTCAGGATTTAAAAAGAAAAAGGGACCAACTGGGTGTGGAGGGTATTTAGAGAGAAGGAGAAGGGTTAATCCATCTGAACAACTGGATTCTTCATTGCCATCATGTTGGCCCGTGCCTCTAAGGCAGAGGACTCCAGATGGATGGTTTAATTTGCATATATGTTTACATAGTCTTTAACAGCATATTCACATGAAGATAATAGAGAATTTGTCTGCAGTTGTATTTTCTTGACTGTTGAGCAGAATTTTCTTCTTAACCTGCAATAAAATCTTTCTGTTTATCCACCGTATCTTGACCCTGATAAAGCATACGGAGCTCAGGATACAAATCACTTTCTGAATGCCTGTGCTTTTTCCCAGAGGGGCTTTTTCATTGCTCCAGTTTCCTAGTTGCAGTCTTCCCTGTCAGATTTCTTTCCTGTTGCCCATCTTTATTAATTCTAACTGCTCCTTCAATTTATTAAACAAATTACAAAAGTTTCTTCTTGTAGTAATTCTTTGATCAGAGGAATGCACAATGGATGACTGGTGGTTGTTTTTAAGAATGAAACATAACAAGGCTTTCACTGCTACAAAGTGATTGCTATTTTTGGGTATTGGTACGAGGTAGAACATCCATCATGGCGCTACTGGAGAATATAGACATTCCTCTGCACCAAGGAGTTCGTAAGTCTAAATCTTTCATATGATGTCTGCAAGACAGAGAAGTGATATCAGACAGAATATGGGCAGAGAGGAGGTTTTACAGTAAATGGCACGTGGAGGTTGCTTCTTTCTAGTGTTCCATGTAATGCTGTTTCTTGTTGAAACCTCTGTACGCCTATGGAAGTAGGGTGGGATAATCTATGGGAATGTGTGTGTGTGTAGAGCTCACTGCTAATGAGGCTGTGACCGCAGGCAGTGGGGAAGAGTCTTGGTGAGAAGGATAGGATGCATCTATGGGAGGATGGGCAGGACGCTTTTCCACAACCATTTTTGCTAATCTTATGAGGTAAAAGAAATTAAGTCCATTTCATGTCACATAATAAAAAGTCTCTGGCGTAAGCTTTTACATGGAAAGAGATGTCCAGCAATGGATTCTCCTGTAGTGTGCCTTAAATCTCACACATCACATTCAGGTCTTCTTCTATCAAGTAACTGTGAAGTCGCACCTACCTCAACCTTGTTCAATAGCACCCTGTACCTCCTGTAGCCTACAGGTATGCAGCCTAAGAAAATGATTTTATGCAAGAACTTAATTTAATGTATTTGCTAGGTATTTTCATTCTAGTGAGCTGTAATTTAATTAATTAATGTTTCTTTCCAGTGGTCTACGTACATTTTAATTATGGTTAGAATTGAAATGTGCAGTTTTTGATGAGTGGAAAATTAGGGAGATATCATGGTTTTTACTCAGTGAGGAGTAAAAGCCATATCCATACTCCAAAACACTTCTCCGTATGTATTTCATAGTTGATTTGAGATACACTTTGTGCATAAAACAGGCACAGTATGCAAAATCTTGGTAGTGTTCCCTCTAGCCATTTGGTACGTTTCTTTAGAAAGATGAAAACACCTTTAATTCAGACTTCTCAAAGAATTATGTTCTAGTTTCAGTATTTTAAAATATCAGTCTACTGCTTCAGCCCTTGAGGGGTTTCAATTATGGTTAGAGTAGTAGTCTGGTAGCTTTTCTTGTAGAATAATTATTGGAGTCACAAAATATAAAACAAACTTAAACTTTTCTATACTTAATTTTACCTAAGTTGTTTTTCCTTAGTAGTGGTCGAGTTAACATTTATTTCTACATATTCGTATATTGTAATTAGTCATTAATTTAAAGCCAAATAGGTTAGAAAGAGAGGAAGACAAATAGAATGTATGCAAACTGTTTCAGCTGAATTAAAAAAAAAAAAAGAGCTTCTTTTCCCTGAAGCATACATTCTGCATGAAATTCAACTTGACAAGTGACCCTTTTAAAACAGTGCTACAAAGATTTCTCAGCATTCTCGATATACAAGAGGTGGCGTTCTTGTATTAAACCCACAAGCAGCCCCCCAGTTCCCTCTAAATGACTGTAGCCTCTTCCTCTCTCTTTTGTGTTCTACTTTATCCTCATTCTCTGCTTTGGCATTCATGGTTTTATGTGCACGCTTATATGTGAGAAAACGTTGCAAAAAGCAAAACTATTGGGAATGTTAATACAAAATTATATATATATGATAAAATACAATAAAGAACTCCAATTATTTGATGGTAGTTGCAAGTCTGGCTTGAAAATGTGTGTTCACTTGCAAAATAAAAAAAGGGGGGGGGAAGATTTTCCAGTTAATTTACAACTAGATGACAGAAAAGCTGAACTCCAGCTCTTAAGTCTTGTATTCTTTAATTCAGGAGCAAAGGAAACAATGGTCTATGATTGTGTGTGAGCAATGAATAAGAAGAATGATTGAATGACTTGTGAAACTGAGTGTAATGCATTAAAATCAGAGCAAACTCATACTTTAACAGTATATAAAAAGCATCAGATCTTATATATGAGAGTAGTGGATAAGCAGTATTTTATCACCATCCAGTTCTCATGCAGCAATATTCCAGAGATAGTGCACTCGTTATTCTGCATTTTTTTCTACTTTCAAATGAAAGGGAGGTGCAGTGTAATATTTAGTATGTCCCATGCTTTCAGTGGTCTTGCCAGGCGTCTTTAGGAAGAGACAGAACTTGTGTTCAGAAGCTTGCTTCAGGCAGAGGGTTTTCAGGTGGGACTGTGGTCCCTCAGGGGGTGGTCGGCTGCAGTTTCTCCTCACACGCAATATTGACTTTGTACATGACACTGCTTCTGTATATATGGACCATATGTTCTTACGGTGCTTACTAGGTAGCAAATTTCTGATAATTTTCAGATAGATAAGCTCACATTTTACACCAAGGCTTTTAGGGCAAACTGTGAGTGGAAAATTGCAGCCTTAACATGAGCAATTATGGCATATAAACAAACATCTGCTCTTGAAAAACGAGAAGGTCAGGCAAGATGATACTGTAAGATGAATAAGGGGACTAGTTCCTTTGTTTGTTATTGCTGGTCTCCAGAAAAAACAACAGCAGATTATCAAAGACATCCCTCATTTGAAAGAGAGCCAGAGAAGAAACGGTCTGTTCTTCCCGTTTGAGGTTTGCAGTATCTTTATGGTTAGGGGCTTGAGGGAGGAGGGGAAAGAACTGTTTTCCTAATTCAGCCAACCTTCAAGAACTGTTTCTATTCACCTTAATTTTTGTATTGTGCATTTATAATTTTGTGGGGTTTTTTCCCAAGGCAGTAACCTAAAGCAGGTAGGTCTCTTCAGGTGCTCTTGTGTGCTCTCTTACATGGTTGCCTCCCAGTGGGAGAGTTCCTTCCCTCGGCAAAAGGCTTTTAGGGGCCGCCCAGAGAAGCAGAGGGAGAAACAGGAGGGTTCTTCCATCTAAAATCTTTTTCTTTGAAACACTGAAGCATGTTGATGAATGGGATGCAAAATATGTGCTAAGAACTGTTAATATTCCATTCTGTATTTATGATAAAAACGTTAGAGAGGCGTGCTTCCTACACAGGCTCTGGTTTCAAAGCATCATGTTTGCAAGCCCACTCAAATAGAAATCCTCGTTAAATATTTACTACCTCAGCAGCTTATCTGTGGATACCAAAATGCTTTTCTTACTGCTTTCCCCAAATACTGAAAAATGTGCTCTAGCAAATAGGTATGCCCTCTGTGAAAGTTTAGCTAGATAACCACATAGTTAATTTTGTGCAAGTAAAAAGTTGAATTCAGATAGTTTTTCAAGATGAGAGACCTAATCTTTGCTATGGATAGAAAGGCAAGTTTAAGCTTAAATGCTTAAATATCTTCTAGAGAATTGCCCATGGCTGCAAGAGCACTTATGCCTCAGCTTACCTATTTGAAAAGGACAGTGTCTTAATGTTATATTTGTTTTATTACTTCCATGAAGTCTTTTTCAGAAAGTCACTGACTTAAGACAGATCCAGCTTGTTGGAGCTGCTTCTTAACTTAAATCAGTTATCGGAATGAAGAATGTAAATACTACCGAACTGGTGTCAGTTGGCAAAATTTTTATTATGCAAATCGTACTGGAGACAGTATGACAATCCTTGCTGCTTCTGAGGAAGCCACCTTGGAAAGCACTTGCTTTGATTGCAGTAGGTGTGTTCACAGAGAAAGGATGAGCCAAACAGCTTGAGACGTATTTACATTGTAACTTTTGTTGTGGTATGATAACACCAGAACATTGATCTCCCAAATTCTAGTTCAGAGGGCACGTTGGAATATCAACCGACACCTAATTTTATGCCCTCTGGGCATAATTATCCTATTCTCTTTGTCATTAAGGGATGTCATCACTGATGTTTTACATTTTAAAAATTTGAAAGCCAATATTTGTTTCTTTCTCTGCTCCTCCCATTAAATCAATATGCCTTTCTGGAACTGTGGTATGCATCTATAGTTCGGCTTTTTTTATTCATTTTCAAGCAGAAAGTTGAAAGTAGCCATGTTCATTTCCATGACGGAATGAGCTATGCACCACAAGAAGCTGCAGAATGGTAAATCCTGAGCAACGGGGAAACCAGTAGTTTGCTGTTTGTTTGTTTTAACTACAGTAAACTGTGTTTGTGAAACAGAATTCTCTGCTTATATATTTGAAAGTAGGACTATGATAAAATATTTACAGGTATGGCATGAGGAGTAGCTAATGAATGTCTCCGATGTTCTCAGCAAAGCAGTAGAGGTAGTATGTAATGCATATGAAACATTAGTTTTGTTCAGAAACCTTTGTAGTATAATAAAACACTTGATATTCTGACCCATTATATAGAAAAACATTGTCCTCATTTAAGGTATTTCCTTCTCTTTAAATTGCCCTGAATACCAGAATATTTCAGGGTATGGAAAATCCTATCAAAAGCTTATCTTGTTCTAGGTTTAAAAAATAACATCTAAAAATGCTGAAATTGTTTGTCTCTGCTGTTTGCATTCATGCAAAAGGAAACGTGTATAATTTATGTGCTGGCAAGACTGTCAGCTTGTGTGTTAGAAACTGTGGGCAACACCTGCTTCTGCATCTTCAGTGTGGGAGATGGAGCCTGTCTTTGTAGACAGTAGTAGTTGGTGGGATACAGTGAAGAGCAGGAGAGCTTGAACCTGCTGTGCTTATCCAGGGATTGCTAGTGCTCCCCCTCAATCCCTTCATGCTTTACATACAGGATATGCGGGAGTCATTACCTTGAGCACTGATCAATAATACCATTTAGTAAATTTTTTTTCTGCTTTACTAAATTAGCCATATGTGATTGTGATGCGCCTGGGCAATGCACTTCATGAGCACGGGAAGGGGAAGGTCCATTGCGCAAGGTAATGACATGCTTTACAAAGCTCAAAATTCACCCAAATTGAGATAGGTTCTCCCTAGAAAATGGTCAGGCAGTCGGTGTACTACATCTGGTGCTTACTGTGCTAGCTGAGATCATTTTGTTGCTCCTTTGTCTGCTTATTTACTGTGTTGGTCTTGTAATGGAAAGGACTGAAGTGTCCCTGGGGTGCACTGGGGACTAGGAAGCCACTTCGCTGGCAACACCAGCGTGTTTAGCAACAGTGGTGCTGGAGAAGGGCGTATTTACTTGATGAAAGCCAAGTGCCTGCTCAATTTCAGTTTTCAGCTCTCATTTAGAGGACACTTTAAGAGCAAGAAAGTTTTACATTTTCTCCTTTTAAAAAAGTAGCTGTATCATTTTTGAATTGAACTTTAGAATTTAACTTCAGGGAATGGTGATGGCTGCAAGATTTCTGTCTTCAAGGTGAATGTTTCTGACACCTGCAAATAACTTTTTGCACATCTGTCGGGGAGAACACTCTACAGGAGCAAATAATAGCGTCAAAACAATATTTCCTTCTCTGAAAAGAGAGCATGCTGCCTCTGCTGTAAGCTAAGCCTTCGGTTGGTTTTCATGTTACATGATACTAACGTAATATTTTTGCTGCTTGGTGGCAGAGCACAGAAAAAACACGTGAACTGAAACCTGCAGAACATACAGTGATCCCTTTTTAAAGATCCATATAAAAAGTTTTATTGGCTTCTTTATATTTGGTAATATGCCTATAACATTCCTCTAAGGTCTTTACCCTTTGAAAGTTGAAAGCTGTGTGATAAAAACAGGCTTGTAATAAAACACAACCTCGTTATAGAAGTTACACTAAAAATAATTCTGGTAGTGCCCTTGGGGTGTTCATCAGCTAGCGACAGAGGCTGCATTTTCACAGGAGAAAAGCAGGGGTTGCTCAGGTCAAGGAGGATGAGTCTCTGTTCCTGTGGGGAGCTTGGTAGGTGCATCCAGGGATTTTTGAGCTTTTATGGATGAAATGGGTGTGTTTTTGTGACAATATTGTTTTAAAATACCTGAGAACCTGGAAGAAGCCCAGAAGAGTTCCAGTGCCTGCTTTCAGCATGTGTTTGTTTTAGGACCCTCAGATAGCAGGTCTAGCTGACCTCTACTAGTACCATGTACGTGTTTTGAAACTAGAAAATCCCAACTCAATTCTGACCAATCTGCATACTTCTCCTGAAACAATCATAAATTGCAATTCTGGCTTTTGCTTTACTTCTTTTAGACTTTTAAAAAAACTGCCCCGGTTGGCTCTGTGCAAAATAATGACTCACTGAAGTGTCTCTACCACCAGAAATGAATCCTCCCGCTGCCAGCTCTTCATTTTCCAGGTGATGATCTTGTAAAATCGGTTTTACAGGAAGACTTTCTGACTTCCTCAAGCTTAAAGGTGCAAAATGGTATCTCCTGCGAGCATGGGTGCAGGTGACCGTGTTCAGCACGTGGTTTGACTGAGGTGGCTGACGGATCCCTGACTTGTGCCAGCAGACAGGAGAGGTCCTGCTGGACTAGGGACCTCTCTAGGCTCGTGGGAGCACAGTTACAAAAAAATCCCCGTGGCAGATGTCAGTGTGATAGGTTTCGAGCAGACGCTGCTTTTGTTCTTGTGCGGGAGGGAAACTTCATCAGAAACACGGATGAAATTCCAGCCTTAGGGAATGTATGTGGGATTCAGGCACGCAGCAGGAGAAAAAAGCCAGCGCTTTTTCAGGCTTTTTGCTCCTGTCATCCTGTGCAAAGTATAGCCCGCCATACCTTTATTTTAAAGTTTTTAAAACTCTGTTAGGATTTTAAATGAGTATTGTTGCGGCATGCTCATGATTCGCTTCTTTTGTTTGCCTGTGGCCATCTAGCCTGACCAGCTCTATAGGGGATCTGTCTGTGGAGTGCCTTTTAATGTTTAGATCTAGCAGTGATTAGAATACACTAATGCCCAGTGGGTATATGTGTCATTTTTTAACAGCTGCCGAGCTTTCTCCCTGCTGCTCCAATTAACACATTCAGCACACAGTTGCCGGTGAGTGGGCTGTGTGTATGGATTAAACCACTTTGCTATTTATTCATCCAGCATATGTGATGCCAGAAATGGATCGACGCGTTTCCTCTTCTTACAACAAATGAAATCAAATGGGAGCCTGAGCCTGTGCCTGGGTAAATATGAGGGCAGTGTTTAACTGGCAAATGAAAACCTGTTTTGCCTTGAGATATGGTTCAGTCCATTGACAAACACCTATCCCCGCCTCCTAACCCCTCTTCAAATGATGGAGACACAGGACAGGGAGCTCTTAGTGCTGGGCTTCCCCTTGCTGGCATGCAGGTCCCTTCAACTTTGCCCTCTGCTATTTAATAACCACTTGAAATTCTGACTTTCTCCTTTTGCTTCAGTATTTTCCTACTTTGTCTTTTTTCATGTTGAAATATTCCAGTCGGTAGCTTTGATAAAGTCCACCCATCCCCACCCACCCCACCCCACCCTTTTTTTTTTTTTTTTAAAGAGGGAAAACAATATGCTTCCTAGTCATAGCTGAGATAAGGGAGGGGTTTTTTAATGGTACCAGAGCGGCTGGTCGGAGGCTGCAGCTTTGCTCTGGTGCTTGCGGTTGGTTCATGCTGGGACAGCTCTTTGTAAAGCAGAGGGCAAAGGGAGCTGCCGGCTAGTGCTGCTGAGGAAGGAGATGGAGCGCTTCTTGGGCTTTGTCAAGCAGATAAGAAGGTCGAGGAGAAGAAAAGGCAAAAAGTACCGGCCAGAGGAGGATTACCACGAGGGCTATGAGGATGTCTACTATTATGCCTCAGAGCATTTTCGAAGTAAGTATTTTGCATAACCTCATTTTCCTTTGACTGTGATAAATGCTATGCTTTTCAGATTAAAAAACCCTTAAACCTCAAAAATGCGAACAATATTCCTTGCCTGGTAGAATCTGAGCCTCATGCAAGTATTAAAACGTCGGTTCCTGTTAGTGCTTTATCTGGCTGTGACTGCTGATGAACAATACAAAGCAGCTGAAGTGGCACGGCCGCTCTCAGAGTGAGCCGGGGGTCTGTCTGCAAACCCGGGTAAGGTATCAGGTGCGGTTAATTGAGTCTGACTGCTGGAAACCTTTTGTTAAAACACTTTGTGTTGAGAAGCGGTAGGGTAGGGGCAGTCCTCACGTAATGTCTTTGGAAAGCCGCACGGTGGATATTTTTAAAGTGTTGTAAAGGCAGCGATCACTCATTTGTAAGTTGGAGTTGATGATTAATGTTTGTTGCTGAGGGGGAGTCAGTCCTCTGAGCCTCTGCTATGACCTGGTCTTTTCAGTACCGAGTAACTCGGGTGGGCTGCTTCCTCGCTGCAGGTCCAGGACCCCTCATGAAGAATTAAGTGGTGGGTTTTGTTCGCTTGCGCTCACGTGGCAACAGTAGCTTGCCCAAAACCAAAATAAACTGCCTGCTCAGAAGTGTCTGTGCAAACTCTGCGCTGTTCCCTGCAGCTTGTTAGGGTCTGTCCCCTGTACCTGTCGGGCTTTGGAGCTGCGGGTCTGCCTTGGGCATCTCCTGGAGGAGGGAACGTGCCCAGAGGTGCCTGTGGGATGGTGGGAGGGAAGCCACGCTCAGCCCCTGCCCAGGCTGTTGTGCAGCCCTGTCAGGGCAAGGTGTTGGCAGTAGAACTGGTCGTGTACAGAAATTACCTTTTTAAAAGGTTTCTGCTGTTCTGACCGGTGGTTTGGGAGCTTTGCAGTGAAGCTGTGCTTTTTGTTGAGCAGCTGAAGTTTGATGCACTTTCTTTGCTGTTCTGTACTGTGTGGTACCTTTTTTGCATCATTTGGCTTCATTTCCATTTTACTGAAATAGATTATAAAACCTTACACTTGTTCTAAGACGAAGTGATGAATGTGATTGCACTTTACAGCACCAGAATACTGCTGTCCTGTGCAAAACTGAGAAGCAAGGGATTTTTCCTCCTGGTTTTCTCCTGGTACACCATGCTTGCCTATCTCCAAAAGTAAACTAATGTAGAGTGTTTAGCTGTTGACTGGGTTTCTCCTTAGTACAATCTTGATCTCTTTCTATTTTAAAGAATATTTACTGTGCTGATAATCTCATAGTTCATCTATGTTGTTAAGACTAAGTTATTCTAAGAAAAGACCTATTTTGGGGGGCAATACAGTTGTAACAGGTAGCATATTACCATAAAATCTTCTACACAAGAACTGAAAATTTTAAATCTCCTTAGCACTGAAAAAATGTGAAAATGATATGTTAGTGAAAGCAAGTAACTTTTTCTTGCTTTAATATGTAAATCAAAGGAACGTGTCAAAGCAGTATGTCAAAATATTTCCCTAACCGATTGCTGTTGCTGAAGGTTTTTTAAATAAGAAAGCAAAACCCCTCTAAAAACTGTCACACGTAATAAGGATTTCTTGAATGCTGATTAATAAATTATTAACTCTTGACTTAATGTAAGGCATCAAGATTGAGCCAAATATCTAATAGGTTTTTCCTTTTATTCTACTTAGAAAATAAAAGGATAGTACACACTTCAGCCTGTGGAGGTCATAAGTATTTCGGACTGGATGAATATATGTCAGATTTTGAAGTGGTGTTTACATAATACGTGGACCGAATGGTCAATGCATTGCACAGTCCTATGGAGCAGCATGCACAAAGAGTTTGCTACTTCTTGTAGTTACTTAAACTGAACATGTCAGGAGGTTCGAGCTGTGGAGTCTTTATAGAGACACCACATCAAACACAATTGCTCCTTAAGTGCTTCTTTTGTCTGGTCTTTCCGTGTGCTATACATGTCACTGTTTTGATTGGATAGGTGTGGTAAGTACTTAAAGTGATGTACAAAACGTGAAAAGATGCTGTTGATGGTACTAAAAATGGTTTCTTGAAATTTAATTTCATGTAATGGGGACAATGAAATGTTTCATATTTAATTTAATTATGGTCTAGTGTTACGCTGTTTACAGTGCAGATTTAGAGTAATTGGAGAGCCTTTAACAGCCATTCTTTCTGCATTCATACGCTCAGAAGGATGCGTGCTTGAGAATAAGATTGTATTTATTGGTATGATTTTCAGAGTATAAGAGCTGAAGAAATCAAAGTCTTGTTCATTCAACTCAATGGAGCTGGAGCTTTTTTAGATGTAGTTTCCTCTCCCTGCATTGTTATCCATCCCTCTTCTGTCGTCATTTATGAGTTTTATATCTAATTAGCCAGTGCATTTGAAGATTGTCTGAGCCAGTCACTTTATGAGCTTGTTATTCTCTCTTCGTCCTCTTTGTAGTATTGCTTAGTGTGTTGTACGGAGGCAGAATTAATGGGAAAACGCAGAAACTACATTAGAACAACCAAAGGATCAAACAGAAAGAAAACAAAGTTAAAAATAAAATAGGCCTCTGGGAAGCACAGGAAAAAGGTGACTTTAGTTTGTCCTCAGCCCAACTGTGCCTGCATACTGTAGCTCGTGCTGTTAGGTATAACGTCTTTACTCCTCTGAAGCTTTGTCATGGAAGATGACATCAGCTGTGATACTGGGACACAGCTGGATGAAAGAAGGTGCAGAAGTGCCTAAAGCTCCCTGGGTAAAAAACAGACCCCAGCTCTTGAGTCAGACCTCTTTTTGCATGGACATTTCATCCATTTGGGTACAATTAAATGGATATAGTTTTCCGACATGCAGCATCAACTCGCTTATCTTTCTGGAGAGTCTCTTGCTGTGCTATGTAATGCTAGAATAACTAAATAATTTTGGTACACAAACATGTATTGACATTAGTAGTGCAGGTGTCATACTCATTTCGGTGAGACTTTGCAGCGTGAACATGATGGGTGATGGAATTGCTGCCCAACCTATTCCAGGCAAATTCGTGCTTATTGCATAAAATGCTTTAAAAAGCGAGCGTTATATTTACCTTGCGCAGTGTTACAGCACTGCCATTGAACCTCTTTCTTTTAATGAGGCTTTGGATGAAAAAGGCCCTTGTTATATTTATTATTACCAAGACTGATAGCAAATGTCAGGAATGCTGTGTAGCAAAGCTGCCTGGAACACTCCCAAAAATGACATATGTCCTTTTGCTGGAGTTAGGGTGTTTGCCAAGACCTTTGAGTTTCAGCCTAATCTTGAGCAGGAAGGTGTTTTTGGGACCCAGCCTGATTTGGTCACCTCTGGCCAAAACAAACACAAAACCCCTCCTTCCCCCACCCCTGTCTGATTTCAGCACTAAGTCTTTTATTTTGCAAAGTGCTTGGAAGGGTTTATTTGTTCCAACTGATTTTGGAACCTCACAGGTGACACAAAATGTGGTTGTCACAATCTGCCCATGCAGGTCCAGAGCGCATTGCTGTGAACATTGACTTAAATTTTGTCTCATTTAGGTTATTTCTGGTTTCTGTCATCCATATCTTCCCTAAAGAGGCTCTGTTTTCATTGTTGTTGGTTCTTACATTGTTCCTCCCAACATGATGTCAGCTGCATAGTCCATTGGCAAGAAGGTTTTATTTTCTATGTTGATGCAATGAAAATATTAAAGAACGATCCCAAAACCCAATATTTAAAGAATTCTACTAGTAAACTCCCCCTAACCCAAAAGGTCCCGTTGTTTTAGCCCTGACCTTAAAATGTTAATTTAGTCACTCAGAGTCCCACAAATAATTTTCTTCTATCCTTTGTCAAGGCCTAGTATATGTTGTTTGACAAGAGCATTGATACTTTAGACAAAGTAGTTTGCCATAGTGTATCTGTGGTGAAGTCCTGTATCTTTTTTCTCTGTGATGCCCTTTATTACTTCTTCCACAATTCTTGTGTGAGAATCATCTGGTTCCTCAGTTCTAGGGCAATCAACCTCTATGAATTTGCTTCCAAAATGCATGCGCTGATCTTTCCCTTCTTTCTGTTGATTGTCCCGTGTCATGATCAGGAGGTGAAAGTAAAGTATTTGACTCCTAGCATAGCAAATAAGGCAAAAAGGAAAAACTGAAAGGTTTATAGAACTCCAAGTTGAAGACGTCCACTTTGTTGACTGAAATCTGGGAATAATTAGTTAAAATGAATATTGGATATATGACATACTATTATGCTATTTGGGCTGATATCAGCAGAAGAATTCTGAGCATTGCTGTCCAACACGACTCAATGTTATGGTGCAGAAACTCCCTCAGCTGCCAAAATCTTACTAACAAATGTCTTTGCATTTCAAAACCTGCGTGGCTTTAAAGCTGTCTTAAATATTGATAGAAGAGACTTGCTACTGAAATAGCACTAAGACGAAACACTGAGGGAAGTGATACACCTATGGCTTATTAATGCTAATGATCAGTAGCAGCATTGTTCTTGCCAAGATTTTCTCCGTTTCATAATTTGGTACAAATAGTTCTTGTTTGTGGCAGTCTCATAGATTTGACTGGGGTTGTAAAAGAGTTAGTGGTTTTATGATTAATGTGGTGACAAGGGCATTGAATATCTGTAGCTCAAATTGCAGAGGTGTTAACTGATCTTAAGGGTGAGGAGTGCAGGACAATCGCTTTTCATTTTACAAGGAGTGCATGTCGCTAGTCTGCAGTGTAACGGGGTGTGTGTGTGTGTAAGTTTCTCCTCCCATCCCAGGTCTTGTTGTGTCAGTACAGTAAAATCTCAGCTTTCATTGAAACTAAAGGTAATACCTTTGTTGCAGGCTACAACAAAAAAGGCGTGGTAACCTGAGCAGAGAATATGGCAGGCCTTGAAAACACAATAAAAATAACATATTTTTTTAAATAACTAAAATTTATTAAAATGCCTTATTTCCTTCTCCTTAATGACTGTTTCATAATTGTTGGACCCTGGAGATTTTCAGTAATGTATTGTAGTTCTTCAGTATTTCTATCTGTTTCCCATAAGTCACTTTTTCCTGAGGTCTGGATAACCCCAGTGCCATGAGTTCAGCAGGAACATGATGTGATGCCCATGTCCAGAGAGGCTCTATCATCACAGGGCCGCTGTCAGTTGTCAGTCTGCAAGCCAGGCACGGTGATAAATAGGACAACTGTATTTGAGCTTTATTGCTGGGACCGACAGTATCAACTTTCCCATTCAGAGATTTGTGAATGTGGTAGCAAATGACTGTTGTGTTTCAGGCACTCCTTAGATCAAGGTGTTGTACCCTCATGCTGTTCCTGTTGCTTTTTCATATTCCTGTGTCTGAGATTCTGGATTTTTTTAAACGGTTGGTAATTGCATGGAGTGCAGTTTTGGATTTCATGACAACCATTCTCTCGCTTGGCTTCTGATGAACTACGTGCATGTTTTGGAGGTGATCCGGTTTATCTATCTTCTTGTATATCATGGTCGTTAGTGTACATATCCTTTCTAGAAGAACACAAGAAGTGGTGAACAAGAATTACATATTATTCTCATTTTATAGATAGGAAACCAGTAGAATGGGTTATTAAAAGGAGAATGTTAGCAGCTTTTGAGTATCCCATGAAATTATTTAGGTCTTCCAAGCCCGTAAGAAATATGCATATATCAAAATCTTATTTTACTCCTTTCCTGTTTTATATTAGTTAAAAGCATGTAAGCCTTGGGATGAGGCTTGTGTTTGTAGATGCTTAAGCTGTTTGAATAGTGTTTTTAGCCACATTATGTTGTTTATATAAATTAAAAGATAATTAAATTGGTGGTGTTATATGTGCACTAGCATGATACCCAGCCACAGGGTCTGTCAGTGGGGTTCCCTGCAGGACTGGAGCAATGCATTGCTTCTAGCCAGGCAGGTGTGTGCCAATTTTGGCGAAACATTTTCGTTATGTATCGAATACGCCACAGCAATTTTCCATTTTTTTCCCTAAAGCAGTGGTGCAACAGCTGATTTAAGTTTATTAGCAATAGGATTACTTTTTTTAAATGACCCCTTGTGGCTCTTCTGGAAGTGTCCCTTAGACTCCTGGGGCAGCACAGAGCATGGATGGTAAAACATTGCTTTAGAGTTACTTGAGGGAAACCGGCTTATTTATTTTAAGTCACTGAAACAATGAGACCTGAGTTATCTAATTCTTTACCTGAAGCATAATCACTTCTTCCTGCTAGCAAGTGTACAGTTTCTGTGCTACTTGTCTTTCATTTACCTTCTAGTCCTATTCTTTACTGATTTCTTAGAGGTCTTGATTGTCCCTGTTTAAGAAATGTATTCATGACAGGTCTTCCTCCTCTTACAGTGGCTGTTGGTATGAGGTTGTACTCCAGTGTTTTGAGAATTGGGCAGCCTTTATATTTTACTATATTTAGAATATATGAAACAATGTATTGGTTCAAACAATATAAGGTTCCAACAATGAAATTTAGTGAGACCTGGACTCCCTGCTTCCTGAAATGATGTGTAAGTTCCTGTTTTTAATCCTGACTCCATCAGTTTACATCATGAACCTGTAGCGATGTGATTATTTTTCCCCATGGATATTGAGAAGTGAATGAAATATCAGGTTTTATGGACTAAGATTAGAAAAAGAGGTAGAAGCAACTACTGAGGTATCAGTTTTAATATTGGCCTTCAGTTCCAATGGAAAACTTAAAGCAATTAGTGGAAGGAAGAAGGAAACAATATAAGCCCCTTGCTGATGAGATTATAAACATTTATTGAATGAGTGCTGTGGTTTTTTTTTTCAGTAGGGCATGCCAGCAGCTATAATTAATCATCAGCATGAATATAAACACCTGTTTACCATAGATAGTATTTGAAGAAGGCCAATTTGGTAGTCCTCATCTTATGTGCAGAAATTACTAGGCAACATCGTTTAATGTTTTTCGGCAGAAAAGAGCAGGAGTAGTGCTGTGACTGGACACAGGAGTCCATGATGATCAGACTGCTGATGACCCGGGCACCTGAGCACTACTGATATTTTTAAAAATTTATTATTGTTGTTATTGTTTTCCCCAGAGTATTTTCCCGTTTACCTCTGAAACCCAGGAAATTATACAGAAATCAGTGAGCAAGACTATTGTGGTTCTGAAGACGCATACTCCAAATATAAAAGGCAGTAGAACTAAGGGTGACTACATAACCTTAATTTGGCCTCTCTTTAATGAGTCCTTAATGAAGGACTACCTGCTCATTTTTGCTGTGGCGCTTGTGATGGATCAGTGTGTGGAGGAGGCTGCGCGGGGTCCTCGTGCAGCATTGTGCCTGCCTTTCCACCACCCTTCCTGGCAGGACTCATTTCCCTGACGTGAAAGCTTGAATTTGCCGGTGTCTGCCACAAACTGCTGTAACATGTCAAGGGAAGTATGGTTTGTTTATATAAAAAAATATATAAGCCTAACTACTCTGAAAATCCAGCCCTAAGGCATCTCAGGCCGCAACCTTTAAATTGTTGCATACCTTTGATGATAATCTCTCTGTGCTCTAGTTCTCCACCTGTGAAATGAGGTTAATGGTACCACTCCTTCACTTGTATGCTATGAAAGTAAATCAGTGTTTGCTAAGCTCTCAAGTGCTACAATGATGAGCACCATAGTACAGCTCAGGAAGAAATTAATGTCTGTCCGGCAACAAGGGCTTGAACAGTGTGTGGCAGCTAAGGCATGGAACTGCACTTTGAGCAATGAGGGGAAAACAAGGTCTTGAATAATTTTTGGGGTAGTTAAAATAATTTATTATGGGCGTTAAATGAGACAAGGTCTCGTGGACAAGTAGGAGATCAGGTAATTAAAGATTGTGTTGTAATGCATATGCAAAAGGAGGCCAAACTAAGGTTTGCTAATTTAATTAGCAATAATTTAATTTTTAAATCTGGCACTCTCAGCTTGTAGTTTGCTTTTTTAATAACGTGTGTGTGCGTGCGTGCATGTAGTAGAAAATATGGAGCAGCAGTTCCTTGGGTTTTAGCATGCAGTGAAAGTTTCATAACAGCAGGTTATGAGCGTAATACTTGATATAAAAGATTGAAAAATCTCCTTGGTGTTAAGATGGCAGAAGTAAATTTTGGTGAGTGGCTGTAGGATCTGATCACACACGTAGCACTTTGGTGCATTTTTTAGTACAGTCTCCGTGCTGACATCGGGAGCACCACAGGTGGCTGTGGGACAGAGGAGGGAGGATTCGGGTTTATTTTTTCTGCTGTCCCTGGGCACTTTGAACAGATGATGAGACACTGGAGGAAAACTATCCCTGGATAGGTGGCCAAGGGGAGAGCTGAACTGAACTGGAGTGGCGGGGTGCTAGTGGAGCTGTGAGATCCCACCACCCTGTAGGAATCTGCAGGGTCTGGAGGACCTTGCTGCTCTTCTCCTTCAGTCCCACAGAGGGAAAGCAAGGAACCAACCCCTCAGATTTGCCCAGCCTGTTCTGTACTTGCTAAACATGATATAAAATCTGAAGCTCCTATGTAAGGACACGGATGCCACTACTACTGCATAAAGCTGACACTGGAGATAAGCCATCAGAGATGTGCGTACATGCTTGGATGTGGAGTTGAGGGGGACAAAGAAGATGGAAGGGAAGATACTTATGCGATAGAAGTTCTTTTGGAGATTCTCAAAACTTAACTGGACAAGGCTGCAAGCACCCTGTTCTACCTATTGAAGTTAGATCTGACTTCAAACCAGGCCATGCTCTGAGCAGGGGACTTGGGCCAGAGGACTTCAAGACAGTGCTTCCGACCTCAATTATTGTGTGATTTTATGGAAGGGAACTCTGGTTGGAGAAGAAAGGAGGATTGTGGAAGGCAGAAAGGAGAAAAGAGAGATTAGACAGCTGTTTGAATCAAACTAAGAAAAATAAAGTGAAACCAAAAGTACAGATACCATGTGAAGTATTAACTCAGTAAATTGTGTTTTCAAATTTGTTTGCAAATGTCTCCTTTGGGTATGTTTAACAAGCTCTGTGGCTACTCAGATCTGTGTTATTTTGATAACACTGTCCCTCTCCCAAAGGGGAAAATCCTCGCTCAACAATACACCTTGTTGCTATTCTGTCAGCTGGTAGCATCTCTATTAGAAAAAAAGAAAACCAAAAAAGATTCCCAATGTATTACAAACAAATTAATGGTACACAAATACATATTGTAAATATAGAGTGATATTAGCTTTTTGTTCTTGCTTTCTGCAGGTTGGAGAAGGAAATAATTTAAAGCCCTGATGACCTGCTACCTGCACCCCATTTGTAGGAGCCCAGTTGAAGTTGTGTAGTAAACAGGGCCCTCTCAGAGATGAGTCACAGCAGGAGCTGTGGGCGACAGTGCCAGCTGTATTAGCACTGAATGCTCAGAAATGAGAAGGGATGTTTGCCACGCTGCATGATAGGGATGTTGCATCTCACAGCCTGTTTTAGGGGAAATGAGAAGATGCCTGTGAAGGAAAGCTGGGAGAGAGCCTGGATCTCTGGCAGAGCGCTGCCAGCAGCAGCAGCGGTGCTCAGGTCAGTTGTCAGTAAATCTAAATAAGTCTGGTGGCATTCACAATTCGGAAAGCAGGAACGTGGATTTTCCTTTGGTGGTGGTAGAATTTCACGTGGCTTGTCATGAAAATCCTGTGTTCCCTTTCATTGCTAAAAGGAAATGGGAGCGACTTCTGAAATGGAGAGACCCAAGCTGTTCAGGCTGGGGGTTATAACTGCCCATCAATAATTAAATGGAGTGCAGCAAGACAAGTGGATCCACTGGTGCCTCTGCAATCCCTATGAATTTAGTGATGCTTTGGTAGTCTCTGAAATGCTCCCTTTCTACCTTGACCTGTATTTCATCTGGGGCTCCAAGAAGATTTCCAGAGGAGTTATGCAGGTGTCCCCAGCACTTCTAATCTGTTGCTGTTCACTTGTGCCGTACCCTGCCTGGAAAAAAGAAAGAAGCCTTCTCAAGCTTAGGGCATTAATGTTTTGCTTCCATTTTTCTTGGTATACTCTAAAATTACAGAATTTTAATTTTACATTTTACATTTACATTTACATTTTAATTTAAAATTACAGTATACTCTAGAATTACAGAAATCTATATAGACATTTAGTGGGTTTGATAATATTCCTCTGCTCTCCCAATCATCAGGTGTATCTTTGCTGCCTCGTTCAGGCTGGGAATACCCAGCTCTGCCCTACAAGGAGTGGAGGAGAGCAGGGAGGGAAAGGTTTGTCTACTGGAAAGAGTATGGCCATCCCTTTAAAATACCACTACTCCTCAGAGTATCACAAGGGATGGAGAAATCACTGAACCATTTCATAACCAGTACTTGATTTGTGTGCTGCAATTCCGTGTCTGTGGTTTGTTCTTGGATGGGCAGAAAACAGTGCTCCTTTCTAGTTTCTTTTCTTTTGTTTTTGTTTGGGTTTTTTTTTTCACTACTTCTCTGAACTTGGGCTCTTCTAATGAATGTGAACGGCTGTGGATTTTGTAGGGCAGATTGTGTCATGCAAATTGTTTCCAGAGACTGTGCAAAACTGTTGAAGGCCATCCTAGTTACAGCCTGGAGTTGGTGGTCCTTTGTGCTGTACAGATAATTGGGCTTTTTACAGCCACATGTCCATTCACAGTAGGTTGTTTTCTTCCTCATAGATAATGACAGTTTATTAGCTGTTGGTTTAAGTCTCTTGCAAAAATGTAGTGCTGGTGGCATAATTAGTCAGGAGGTTACATCAATGTAAGTAGAGAGAGTGGCCAAGGTGAAACACTGCTCCATTGTATGAAAATAGCTTGAATATATGGAAAAATGTTCAAACCCTTTATCTTTCACACAATATTTCATTAAGACATTTTTTTTTAAATTCTGTGAAAGTAATTGCTTGGAACAAATTCTTACACAGCTTCAATATGTTAGTATCTTATGCACCAGTAAATTGTCAGTGGATTTGCAGGTAAGGAAGATGTAGTTTTGGTCAGGGATCTCTTATTTTGTGATAAAATGTCTTTTAAATTTTGATGACTTGGTAAGTATGTCTTACATGATTAAGTAACGGATGATAAGTAGCAGCAGCTTTATGGCCTTATATATATGTAAATACTACTAACTGATATGGGGACATGTATAAATAAGGTGAAAAATGTAACTTGATTTTGAGTAACCTACAGAAGGTAATTAGTGAACACTCGTGATCACTTCTCATTTTAACTGCTTCTTGAAACAGTTAAAATTGTTCCTATAATTACTGTTCATATTTTCTTGATAGCAGTTTATATTTTTTTAAATGCAACTTAATTAAATTAAACTTAAAGAATTTGAGAAACCAGCAGTATTTTAAAAACTGTAATAGTTTAATAGGCAATTGTCCTGATTTTTTTTTTTCTTTTGATTAACGTAGTGATTGGAAATGATGAGTGCTTCCCAGAAGATCTCTGGATGGTTTACCTGTCTGTAGGCTCCTAATTTCAGCTCGTGGAATTGAAAATTTGTCCATTTTGGACATCCAATCTAATATAGTAACAAGAACCATGGTGTGGAGGGAGAGGTTAGGTGATGATATCTAAATGAGAGAACATGCATTTTGGTATTATATTCAGTCTGCTGTGCTCTGTGGCATGGGGTTTATACTTTTTTTTCCTCTCTCTCTCTCTCTCCCTTTACTGACGTATACAGTTCTTTAATTCTTCAGATGGGCCTTGGGCAATTGAATGACCCTGTTTTATTGGTTTGTTTTCCCAAAATGGAAATTTCATGAATTCTCTGAATTAAAAGCCTGGAACCCCTTTCTCTTCACCTATCCTGAAGTCCTTTAAAGTACTGGAAAAATACAATTACGGTACACAGTACCCCCTGACTTTGCAATCTAAGAAATATTTTTCTTGCAGTTTCATCATAAAATCTAATCATATTGCAAAAGGGAGGAAGGTAACACATCCCATCTGCAGTCAGTTAAACCCTCATGCAAGCAAGGGCTTTCTAGTCACCTTTGGACTAGAAAAGATGGCAGTGTGTTTTAACCTGTCAGGCAGCTAAACACCACACAGCTGTTCACTCACCTTCCCACCCCAGTGAGACAGGGGAGCCAATTGGGAAAAAAAAGTAAAATTTGTGGGTTGAGATAAAGACAGTTCAATAGGACAGAAAAGGAAGGGAAAATAATAATAATGATAAAAGAATATACAAAATAAGAGATGCACAGTGCAGTTGCTCGCCACCCACCAACCAATGCTCAGCCTGTTCCTGAGCAGTGGTCGTCATCGTCCTGCCCCCTCCCTGGCCACCTCCCACCAGTTTATGTACTGAGCATGACATTGTATGGTATGGAATATCCCTTAGGCCAGTTAGGGTCAGCTGTCCTGGCTGTGCCCTATCCCAGCTTCTTGTGCACCTGGCAGAGCACCAGAAGATGAAAAGTCCTTGACTAGTGTAAGCACTGCCTAGCAACAACTAAAACATCAGTGAATTATTGACATTATTCTTGTCCTAAATCCAAAACACAGCACTATACCAGCTACTAGGAAGCAAATTAACTCTATCCCAGCCAGAACCAGGCCTTATTCTATACCATGTACGTCATGCCTAGGTACTATACTTTCTGATACATTCCAATTAATCATCACTGCTTTTCCTGTCTTTTGGTATATATACACACAGATGTAATTCCCTTAGTCTGTGGGCCATAGGATCTCTGTTGAGTTCATTTAGTCCATGACTTTGAGCTCCATCTGTCATAACAGTCCCTCAGGGCAGGAGAGGTGGCGTGTGGTGTTGGATAGTTGCATGCTGAAGACAGTTCTGGTTCCATTATCACTGCGCTTGTCTGATTCTATCGTTGCTGCACTTTGCTCAGTTTCATCAAAGTTATTTTTCATTAATCTAGGTGATTCTTACTGTAATACTGTTGATATGGCATATAGCCACCATAAAAGTGATTATATAGCAATTAAGATCAGACCATTCAGTTCATTGGCTATTTTCACCCAAAATCAAATCCCCTTGAAGTATACATTGAACTTCCCCATCCTCCTGCATCACCTACCAAGTACACCCAGGTCCTTGAGCAAAAGCAATCCCATGAATGGATTTGCCTTTGCTCGAGGTAGGAATAACCCAGACTGTTCTCCCTAGAATATTTTTTATGTGTGCTACAGGGACTTTATCCCCTTCTACAGTATGTAAGGGTTTTGACTGGACAGGGTCAGCTCAATTGGTAGATCCCCTAGTGTTGACTAGGGACCTGGGTGGCCCCTAGGGGCCAAGGTGGTTTTTGCTAAATGTGTATCCCAATGTCTGAACATCCCACCCCCCATTGCTCTCAGTGCAGTCTTCAACACTTTATTGTACTGTTCAATTTTCCTGGAGGCTGGTGCATGATAGGGGATGTGATACACCCACTCAATGCCATGTTCTTTGGCCCAGGTATTTATGAGGTTGTTTCGGAAGTGTGTCCTGATGTCTGACTTGGTTCTTTCTGGGGTGCCATGTTGCCCTAAGACTAGCGTTTTAAGGCCCAGGATAGTGTTCTGAGTGGTGCCATGGGGCATGGGATATGCTTCCAGCCATCTGGTGGTTGCTTCCACTATTGTTATGCTTGCCTTGGCAGGTTTGAGGGAATGTGATGTAATCAATCTGCCAGGCCTCCCCGTATTTATATTTCAGCCATTGTTCCCTGTACCACAGAGGCTTTACCCGCTTCGCTTGCTTGATTGCAGCACATGTTTCACATTCATGGATAACCTGTGCAGTGGTGTCCATGGTCAAGCCCACCACACGATCACAAGCCCATCTATGTGTTGCATCTCTTCCTTGATGGCCTGAGGAGTCATGGGCCCACCGAGCTATAAATAATTCACCCTTATGCTGCCAGTCCAGGCCCACCTGAGCCACTTCAATCTTAGCAACCTGATCTGCCTGCTGGTTGTTTTGATGTTCTTTAGTGGCCCCACTGTTGGGTACATGAGCACCTATGCGACTTACTTTCACAACCAGGTTCTCTACCCGGGCAGCAATATCTTGCCACAGTGTGGCAGCCCAGATGGGTTTGTCTCTGCGCTGCCAGTTGTTTTGCTTCCACTGCTGTAGCCAGCCCCACAGGGTGTTTGCCACCATCTGTAAGTCAGTATAAAGATATAGCACTGGCCACTTTTCCCATTCAGCGATGTCTGAGGCCAGCTCGATGGCCTTCGCCTCTGCAGACTGGCTCGATTCAGCTTCTCCTTCAGCAGTTTCTGAGACTTGCCATATAGGACTCCGTACAGCAACCTTCCATCTCTGATGCTTTCCCACAAGACGACAGGACCCATCAGTGAACAGGGTGTATTGCTTCTCATTTTCTGGCAGTTTGTTATAGAGTGGGACTTCTTCAGCACGTGTCATCTCCTCCTCTGGTGATATTCCAAAATCTTTGCCTTCTGGCCAGTCCATAATCACTTCCAAGGTTCCTGGGCGACTGGGGTTTCCTACTCGAGCCCATTGGGTGATCAGCGCAACTCATTTACTCCACGTAGCATCAGTTGCCTGATGTGTAGAGGGGACCCTCCCTTTGAACATCCAGCCCAGTGCCAGGAGGAGCTGTGCTTCAGTACCAACCAATTCTGAAGGAGCTCGAACCCCTTCATTTGCTGCCAATATATCTTTTTCAGTTGGAGTATTGCAGGCCTCATACCCTCTGTATACTCCAAAACCCTAGGGGTCGACCTCAGGTCTCCCCTGGTGCTTTCTGCCAGAGGCTCCAGGTAGGGCCATTCTTGCCAGCTGTGGTGTAGAGCACATTCTTAACATCTTGTCCTGCCCGGACTGGCCCAAGGGCTACTACATGAACTATTTCCTGTTTAATTTGTTCAAAGGCCTGTCACTGCTCAGGGCCCCATTTGAAATCATTCTTCTTCTGGGTCACTTGATAGAGAGGGCTTACAATTGGACTATAATTTGGAATATGCATTCTCCGAAAACCCACACCACCTAAGAAAGCTTGTGTTTCCTTTTTGCTAGTTGGTGGAGACACAGCTGTTATTTTGTTGATCACTTCCATTGGGATCTGATGATGTCCATCTTGCCGTTTTATTCCTAAAAACTGGATCTCCTGTGCTGGTCCCTTGACCTTGCTTTGTTTTATGGCAAAACTCACTTTCAAAAGCATTTGGACTATTTTCTCCCGTTTCTCAAAAAAATTCTGCTGTGTTGCCCCAGATGATGATGTTATCAATGTTTTGTAGGTGTTTGGGAGCCTCACCCTGTTCCAGTGCAGTCTGGATCAGTCCATGGCAAATGGCAGGGCTGTGTTCCCACACCTGGGGCAGTCAATTCCAGGTGTACTGGACACCCCTCCAAGTGAAAGCAAACTGTGGCCTGCACTCTGCTGCCAGAGGGATTGAGAAAAATGCATTAGTGATATCAGCTGTGGCATACCACTTGGCCGCCTTTGACACCAGTTTGTATTGAAGCTCTAGCATGTCTGGCACGGCAGTACTCAACGGTGGAGTGACTTCATTCAGGCCACGATAGTCTACTGTTAGTCTCCACTCTCTGTTAGACTTCTGCACTGGCCATATGGGACTGTTAAAGGGTGAGTAAGTCTTGCTGATGACTCCTTGGCTCTCCAGTTGATGAATCAGCTCATGGATGGGAATCAGGGAGCCTCGGTTGGTGTGACATTGCCACCAATGCGCTGTTGTGGTGGCGATTGGCACCTGTTGTTCTTTGATCCTCAGCAACCCCGCAACCAAAGAGTCCTACAAGAGATCAGGCAAAGTAGACAGCTGTTTAAAATACCCTCTCCTGAGGTATGCCATGCCAAGGATGCATGGAGCTTCTGGGCCAGTCACAATGGGGTGCTTTTGCCACTCAGTCCCAGTTAGGCTCACTTCACCTTCCAATACAGTTAGCTCTTGGGATTCCCCTGTCACTCCAGCAAGACATGGCTTCTGCCCCTGTATAGATTGATGGCATTAGGGTTTGCTGTATGCTGGTGTCCACTGTACTCCTATCGGTCTGATGTGCCAGGCCATCAAATCCACACAGTCAAGTAAACCTGGCTACTAGGAAGAAAATAACTCCCTCCCAGCTGAAACCAGGACAGACAGATACATAGGTTGTGTCTTATTAATACAAAGCAGAAACCTCTTGCTCATGATCTACAATATGTGTTTTTCTTTTAAAAAGCACAAGATACTAGTATTGTGACTGCCAGCTGCTCTTTCTACTTACTTATTTAAACAGAATTTTATGTGCTGCTCAGCAAACCAGGAGGATTGTCCGCTGTTGATGTGACAGCATAGTCTAGAGCTTGAGAAGTATATGGCCTGCCTTTTGGCTTGACCTAAGGCTGCTGGGGATGCCTCGACTTAAGGCTAGGTCAAAAAAAAAAGTGAATAGAAAGCTGTCGAGGGAAGAAGCAGATGAAGAGAAGCTCAAATAGTCTTCTTATCTGCAAATTCAGCTGTTTTATTCAGAGATCGTGGTCTGGGGTTTTAATGTGTTTTTTCTGTGTATCTTAAAATGCATGGGGAGATTTATTTGTTTGTTTATTTTTAGCTGCTGCTGCATGGAAAACAAAGCCCTCAAAAAAACTGTCTACAGTGATTGTGCTTTTCCTGGTTGGTGTTTATTTTATCAAGCAGATTTGTAGAGTTGACAGTGGTTTTTTGTGAGGCTTTATATTGTCTCAGCTGTACCATGCTGTAGGCCAGCCAAAGATTTGGTCCTGCAAATGCCGGGCACGTGAATAACCCCATTAGCGTGAGTAGTCCCACTGGTGGAGGTTAGATGTAAGGGTCTATAGCAGTGAACCCTAAAGAAAATGGGGTGTATGGGTAGAATAAAATACTAATTCAAGAGTTTCTTCCAAATGTTTGTTGTTTGTGTTGTGTTTCTGTACTCTGTTCCACTTTCTGGTGGAGATAAAAGGATATTTTGACTGAGATCAGTGTCCTCAGATTGTTTCCTTCAAGATAATTTGTAATCATGTGCTCTTTTATTTCGTTTTGGTTAACAAGTGAAATTGTTCAGACTTCAAAAACAAAGCCAGTTGATTAGTTCTGCATTATTTCATTTCAATGCATGATTTCCACCTTGTTCATTAACACTGAAGTGAAAAAACTGGGTCTGAAGGACCACTGTTGACAGGAACCACTAGCCTGGGGCACAGAATTCAATAATCATTGATTAATACCATTTACTGCTGATTTATTTTCTTTGAAAAAAGCAATTATTCTTGCCAATATCTTTTCTACATGAACCTTCACTTAGAATTTACAATTTTAACCTGTATTAATAATAATGTTTTAAATTGTAATGCTGCTGGGAGGTAGGAGAGGGAAGGGGATAAAAAAAGAGAAAAAAGAAAGTGAGGCTTATTTAACACTGACGCCAGAATGCTGTTCCACTGAGGCAAAAACTGAAATAGATAGATGTATTGTAGTAAATATTAAATGTGTTAAATTCCCTGTGAAGAACAGCGAATAGTTGTGGGTTTTTATATTATTTTTTTTTATTCACTTGGAGAAGAATAGTTTCAGGTAGAGCTTTAGAGAAGATATGACTGCTGCTCTTTACTGCGTGAAATGCAATTACTATTTCAGAACCCAAGCAAACGAATGTGTGCTTCCTTTGGTATGGGGGCCAGTGGGTATGCTGAAGTTGTAGACTGACTTTTGGACAGGAGCTAAGCACGTCTGTGTCTGTACCTAGAAAATGTACATGTGGGTAAGTGACAGCTCGATGTTTTTTGATAGGGTGTAAAAGATTGGAAGCAGCAAAGATGAGCTGTGTGTTTATATTGATCTCCCTGCCAGAGGAGCTCAGTGTTGTTTCTTCAGATGTGTGAAAAGCAAAACCTGAAGAACGTGCTACAAAGCGGACTTCTGAGGTGCAGGCACTGTGGAGTAAGTCATTTAAGACTGGAGCTTAAGGTTGCAACTCAGAACAAAGATACGAAGCTTTGCTCTCTGTGTCTGCAGTTAAAACTTAAGTAATTTGCAGAACTGAGCAACTGCCCTTGCTATGCAAAGGCCCTGGTGGTGTTGGGGGCAGAGGCATGGAAACGCCTTCATCTGAGCTTCTCCTGTGAGAGCAAAACACTTGATGTTGAATTTTCGACTCAAATATGTGTATGCGTGTATATATATGGTTTGTGAGTCATTACTTTTAAGCAGAAACTTACTTCAAGAACATCATGTACCAAATCCCCTTATGCTGCTCCTGAAGTGTAGATAAGCTGCATTTCCATGCAGTGAGCCTGTTTGAATTGTTGAGGGGATAAAAAATGAGCAACCAATGCAACAGGCAAATTTCCTGTATCCTCGGGGGTTATGACCACTTCAAACATCTTTGGGTGTCTATCTCTAAATTATTTTTCCAGCTCTGTGTTTTTTGCCTCAGGGAATAAGAAAATAAATATTTGATCGATCTGAAGGCATTCTTCTGTGTTGCTTGTGTTGGGGACACCTTCCTCCCAGGCCTGTGCACCAGCGTGCTGCCTGTCTGTCCCCTCGGGTGGATACTTTGTGCTGCTCACGATCTGATGGACAGCACTTGGCATGTGGGGACACCAGCACTTTCTTTCAATGATATTTACAATTGCTGATAAATAATAAAGCAAACTGTATCTTGTCCTTTCTTGAAGAGCGATTGAAGTGCAGGAGAAAATTGGGATTTTTTTCTTTAACTGTTTTATTTTGGTATTACTTTTTAAAAATTTTTTGACTGTCTGTATATTTTTGCTGTTTACAGTGGGAATTGGGAGCAGAGGCACTGGATGAGCAGATGCCAGAGATAGGACAGTGTGGCCCATGCTGAGCAGGGCAGAGGGTCCCTGTCACTTCTGCTCTTAGCCATCCCAGGAGGATTCAGAGCTTAATTCTGCTTTTTCCTGCTCTGGTGAGAGGTTGCACTTCTACAGAAGAAAGGGGAGACTCCTTGAAACATCTTCTGGTGCCCGGGAGTTTCCACTGGCTTTTGGAGGAGGCTTTTCAAGGATGCTTATTCCATGCCCATCTCTGCTTGTTAGCAGGCTTTAGTACTGTTTTCCTAGAGGTACCTTAGCACCAAGTTTGGCCTCAGGCCACCTTATCCTTCGGTACATCAGATACAGTCCTAGTGAAGACAAAATATCTTGTGGTTTCTATGTGTGCTTTGGTTTATCTCGACATGGTGATGAATTTGAAGGCTAAGAAAAGTTTTGTCTACACAGGATTTTATGAAGTGTGCAAATGGATGCAAATAGATGGGCTTTTTCCCCCCCTCTGCGTATTGTTTTCTGTACAGAACAGCGTGTGTCAATCTCAAGATTGAGAGTCTACTCTGGGGAAAAGGTTTGTGACTTTTGGATAACCTTTAACTCTAGGAGCCATTCAGAGATGCAGAATTATGAAATTATTTTAAAATGTCAGCGTGTCTACAACTTGCTTTTCAAGTATTCTAAGACCTAAAGCTGCCTAAAAATAATATATCAGCATTTTTGTGTTGGAAACCTTGTTTCTACTAAGCCACCAGTTGAGCTACCACTATTGTAGAGAATGAAGGTGACTTGTTTTCACTTCCTTGCTTTATTTAATTTAAGACCAAGATGTCAAAAAATACTGGGGAATGAGTTTTGTTTCTATGCAAATTAAACTAACTGGCCCACATACGCCCTCAGGTAAGACTGATGAATGGTATAAAATTAAAGAACAGGTTTAGAGGATTGCTACAGCAGACATGAACGGTGTTCAGCAGAAGGCCAGAGCTTCCTTCTGATACCTCAACCACATCATATCTTGGTCTATTGGAGTACTATGTTGGGCCAAGAATTAGACCTGGATTTTTTCTAGCTTTTCTTACTGCTTGAAGCTCAGGACCCATGTGCATTGGTGTTACGCTGAGCTGCCATGTTCAGGTGGTGGTAGGTGCTGGTGGGGCTTCCTGGCTTTGTTCCCAAAGCAAAGACTGAAGGTTGCGTCCCAGCCACCGGGATGGCTGCGGGCAGGTGCCTGTCCCGCACCAGGGCAGCTTTCTCTGCTTCTTCCCAGCCCCAGCTCTCCCTCATCTCCTTTCCCAAAAGCTTCCCTAGAGGGTGGGCAACAGCAGTGCAGCAGCTCCCGTTTTTAGCCTTCTTGGGCCAAATCAGATCCTGCACTTACTCACCTAACCGGTACTTTCTTGAGAATTAGGGAAGAATGCATTTGAAAATGTTTATAGGAAAAATGAAGTTTTGCTGAAAATGGTGAGGAGGAAAACCAGAAATAGTTAATTATTCTTGTCACAAAATATATTTACTTTTACAGTTGTAAAGTGCTTGTAGCTATGAGGGGTTTTTTCTTGTCTAATTAGTACAGGATAGATTTTGGCTGTTTGTAAGGAAATACTCTTTTTTTTTTTTAGAGACACCTACTTAATTAAGGGAAAGAAAAAACCCCTTGCAATTATTATATTTTTACTTTAGATATATTTGGTGTTTTGATTCTCTACCTTTTCCTGTACTGACTGGTTGACTAGCCTGAATAATTTATGTTCATCTGCACATATTTGTGCCTGAGTAGAAATTTTCTCTGTGAAAGAGGTAGATATTTATTTATATATGTATATATAAAATATGTAAAATCTGAATTGTCCTCTTGAGCAATCTTCATGCTTCTTACTTTCAGCTTTGAAAATGGCTGCACATACTAGATGAAATTAAGTGTAGGTTCAGTGATTGCAAAGAAGTCACTGATTTTTGAAAATTTAATGTCAGGCTATGTAGGGAATACCAAAAATATGTAAATCTTTTGAACAGGGAGTGACTGTATCAGTTTTGGGCAACCAGTTTGGGGGTTGGTGGATTAAATTGTGTTTAGATGTCTTAAAAATGTAATTGTTTCCAAGGAACTAATGCTAGCTGTTGAAAGTAAAGTTAATTTGCTAATACTGGAATAAAGGACCCTTTGAAAAGCCGTTTAAAACACCAAGTTCATTCCAGAGATTTTAATAATTAATCAAAGTGACTATATTAAATGTCAGTGAATATATCCGTGTGTTGCTATCATACTACTTTCTCAACGTGAGTTTCCAGGCTCTTAATGATTAACACAGTGAGATCTGTAATGTAATAGTAATGCTGATGCACTGGAAGGTAAGGTACCTCTTCAACATTCTTGCTGCAAATTCTTCAGCTTGGGCTTTGTTACAAGCAGTGGTCATAAGGAGCACTTTAATTGGGTTAAGCCATACTCACATCTTGCTTGGAGATCGCTTTTCTTCTTTGCATAGTTGAACCCAAACATAGAGGGCCAGATATTTAGCACTCGCTGCCACTCCTCCTGTGGCTTCCCTGTGCCGCATATGTTGCAAGGAAGATGCCTGGGTTGCAGAGAGCTGCGTTTAGCATAGTGAGGTTGTCTGATAGAATTTGCCTTGGTGGTTTCTGTGTATTAGTTGCATGTTTAACTAGTCGTGAGGTTGTTCAAGCTATGCTTGTGCAGAGGAAGATCATTAAAATGGTACAATATCTTATTTATACACCTGTGCGCAAGTGTGCGTGGATTGTTTGAGGCATCAGACATGGTAATGCAAAAAATTTCCGATAGCTACATGCGATACAAATAATCTGAAATTGTACTTCATAGCATGCCTTTTCATGACTGTGGTCATGGAAAAGAAGCAAATAATTTGTACTAACAGAAGTCTCTCTGTAGTTGTGTCCTGTGTACTGCAGTGAATTACTTCGTGTGTGGGTGTACACTTGAAATATTTTAAGAAGGGTCTTCCGGCCTTCTGGGAAGAAAGAAATCACTCAGTTCCTAAAAATCCACTTACGTGCAGAACAGCGTGCTGTCTAGAGTGGCTTGCAGTGCTCCCTAGAGCAACATTAAATCACTGAACGTTCATTCTAACTTATTCATAATACCCCACTTTTGAGAGAGGCAAATACTTGATGTGTTAAGATAAAGCAGTCATACTAGTAGTGAGTATTTGCGTAATGAAGCTGGCTTGTAATCATGGGGTAGGCAGGTCAGAAAGGGCTTCAGAACATGATGTTTGGTAGTGGGCTTCCTGCAAGCTTGTGGCTCAACCCAGTGCTCAAGGAAAGATGCTCTGGGCAGAACGGATACTATGTCGAGAGGATCCGTGTCATTACAGGATAAAAAGAGCTACTAATGCGTTTAATCAGTAGAGAGCATTGTTTCCTTGAGACTCAGGTCACCCAAGGTAAACTGCCATGTTGTCTCCATTTGTTACTTCCCATAGTTTCTCACGTCAGAGATAGCATTTGCATCGCACAGCTTGAAAAGTCTGGGGGAAAAAAGGAAAAGCTGAAGTCTGAAATAACCAAAATTATCAAAGATCCAGCATCAAAAAACCAACGGCCTTAAGGAGGCATTTTATAAGGCAGTAGGATCTATGGTGGAAGTGACTGTTTTCTGAGTTTTGAACTCTCAGAAGCTGTACGTGTTTTTAGAAACAACATCTGCCTGTGAGTGGTTGCCCCCATAGCCTTATATGAGTAGTGTACAAAAAAAAATCTTTGCAACATAAATGTTGATTAGACTTAGTGGAAATGTGGCCTGAGTAAGAGACCTTTGAAGTAGTTAAGAGTTCTGCAAAGATCACGGTTAATCCAGTTAGTCAACATACTAAAGTAATGAAGGAATTTCTTTTATTGTACAATTGTATGTCTCCTATCTCCCCATGAGTTTTGTTCCTAACAGTGATTTTCCAGGGCTTCACAAAATTACTAATTAAGTCTAATAAAATTACAGATTACTTTATCTTTTTATTAGACATAGTTCAAATGCAGAGGTGTTTTTTGTTATGGATGTAACACTGAGCTCCCACTTTTTCCCCTTCTGAGGGAGCTGGTAGCTGCTGCTCCATCCGATGTATGCTCAGCACCTGCTGGTAGATGGGCATGGATCACAACTGGGCTGCTGTTGGCAAGCCAGCTGGGCTTTGCCCAAGAGGGCCCTGGCGAAGGGGGCAGCTGGGATGGAGCACCTGGTTGGATGTATACGCCTGGTGAGCCATAGATTCAACATCACTGTACTACTTGAATGTATGGCAGGACTTTAACAGTATACCCATTGTAAGGAACTATTTTATTGCCCAAAAAATAAGAAGAAACAAGTCTTTTATGCTAAAAAATAAAAATTTGAATTTGGACTTTGCATTCAGATGCAATGATGTAACAGTTCCTTTCCTTGTATTCTCTATGGTCTTAAAGTTTAGCACTTAGGTACATTGATTCATAGTGATGGACACTGTAAGCACATTTGCAGAAATCAAAGCTTTTGGTGGAAATGAGGAAATCTTGCTAGAGGGAATGGGAATTTCTGTGCTTCTTGAACACTAATTTAAATAAAATTATCCAATAAAAGAGTAAGAATCAGGAGTTTGGTATGTGTATATGTATCTCTAATTAAAAGCAGACTCTGGAGAAGTTTACTAAAATAAAAACAATGCAAGGGTGATTGTGATGTCAGTGGGCAAGAATTAATAGAGCACAGTAGAGGCAGTTGTGTGCTACAAAACCCTATTGTTTTATCACTGAAACTGTGCTGTCACTTGAGGCTTTGAAAGTGTTTTGTGACAGTGGGAAATATTTTTCTTCTTTTACTGAGAAATGTCTCAACTCTGGATGCAGCAAGAGAGTATATTAAAAAAAAGATGCAATTAAATATTATGATGTGACTGTTTAACAAACCTAAAACGGAAATTACAGTGACTTTTTTTTTTTAAAGCCTTACTGTGCTAGAATTCCCCATAACGCAAAGATGCTCAAAATCTTTTCATTTTGCCCTGCTGAAATCTGGGGATAGCATCTGTGTTTGTACATGTTTTTTATAGTTATATATTTAATATTTAATTTATATAGTTTTCTTTTATAACCACTTAATTAGTTGTCCTTGGTTTTGTCAACTTTTGCTGTAAAATTAGGAGAGAGTTAAAAATACTGTTAAAAATCGACAAAAAAAGTAGTGCCATCCAATATAGCAGATAGAGCAGAGTAGGGCGAGCTAGGGTCTCTGCTCTCATTCTGTACAGTCAAAGCTGTACCCTGGGTTTCTCCTGAAGTCTGACCCTTTCTTGTTACTTTTCCTTCTTACGTATATAATTATATATATATATTATATATCTAGCTATCATCTAAACACACATATATAAAATAAATAAAAAGCATAAATACATGAAAAGGCAGCATGCCCCTTTTCTCTCTGTGAGGAGAGGGAGTAGGCAGAGCTGAGGCGGCGCTGGCTGCATGGCCAGGCCGAGACGCACAGTGGTGCGTTCCACTGAAGCATGAAGTAACGCCACGGCATCGCTTGAGTCTTGACTGCCAGGTGTGACGGTTGGTTTGCTCTGAGAACATGTCAGAGTGCCTTGAAAGACTCCTCTGACAGGAAATCCTCTGGCATTAATTTAATTTCCTCAGAGCATTTTTACTTTCAGTCACCTTTGCGCTTCCCAAACTTCAGGTGGAGGAACTGAGAGGGGAGGTGATTAAGCTACAGGAAAGCATAGTATTAACCCATGGTCCAGAAGGAGCTTTCTCTCCACAGCACATGGGAGCAACCCCAGCTCCATTGGGATGTGTTTTGCATTTGCCAGGTCAAACTGTGCAGTAAACCTACAAACCAAAGCAAATTCCCAACCCCCCTGTCCTTTTCTACTGAGCATATGAAACTGTCAGGGCATCCTTTTTCTCCTCATCCCCTTACAGATCTTCCTAAATGTTTACCTGATTTCATTCCAGCCCTGTTGAGCAGCAGTTTTAGAAGTGGAGGGATGTTTCCAGAGGTGATAGGTCCTTTGTGCTATGTGTTGCTGGAAGCATAGCTGCTGCCCAAAACTGTCTTTTCTGTCACTTACCCAAGTAAGTGGTGTGGGCATGAGATTGATGTATGCACACAAGTGTACACATACAACATAGGGATGTAAATATGAAACTGATTTTCCGTTCTCTAGACAGTTGAAATTGTTTTCCAAGTATTCCCCATAAAAGTGATAAACTGTTACTCTATCTTTGCTCTCAAGATCTTACCTCAGTCACGTATCCCAGTGTGAGCATAGCAGTGGGCTCCTGCCAATCAGTGAGTTGTTTTATGGGTTGTAGAGAGCAGTCTGTTTTGGAGAACCAATGCTTGTTAAAATGCACATGCTTTTATTAAATAAGAAATAGTAGCCCTGAACTTGTGTGATTGCTTGTAAAATGTCAATTCAGATAGTGGAGACCAACACAGATAAATCCCTCTGCAGTTACCGGGGGTGTGTGTGTGTTACTTGTTGGGTTTTCTTTTCCCCTGCTGTAGTCTTCGATGCCACAGCTGCCAAAGCCCCCATTTGTGCATGCTTGGAAGAACTGAATTCCCTCTTGAACGTCCTTGTTCCCCTCCAGTGACCTTTTGTTGTACTTGACCTACTTTTCGACATTTTCCCCATCAGTAACAAAGATCCTCCCTAACTTGCCAACCTATGAGGAACAGCTAAATGACAGTGACCACCTGCTTTCAAGACAGTGCATAGCTGGATATTGCAGAAAGTACATCTCAGTAGTCCTTGTTGAATAAAAAGTAAGCCTATCTCTAATGAGTAGTGGTCATTTCCTCTAGAAGTCAGTTTTAACAGCAGCACCCATAAAGGAGATCGCCACAGTTGTTTTCAGATAGAGGAACTGTCCATAAGCTGTGCACTCAGCTCTGCTAATATTGAAGAAGGTAAGGCTGTTTGTAAGGAGAAAAGGTGAGGAAACTATCAGATGAAATATTTTTAACTTTTATTTTCAGAAAGTATTGCAAGCCAGTGCTTTGACAAGATGCTGTGAGAAAAAAAAAACACTCAAATAACTGTGGACTCCAAATCAAAAGAAATGTTGGCATTTTGAGCAGACACTGAGAATCGGAACAAATGGTATTGTGAACTAGACGCAAATGTCAAAGGTTTTCCCAGATACATTTTTTGAAAGAAACTTACCATGCGTGCACCTCCTAGTATAGTTTGTGGACCTGGAAACACGGCTGGATCCTTTGCCAGGTTGAAGTTTGCCCGGTTTGTCAGCATAGGCAAGCTTCTTAAACAGCACTCACCTATTCTGTTGAAATGACCTTCATCCTCTAGATATATATGGGACTTGAGCTGTTTTCATGCCCTGAAACATTTAGTTAACCAAATGGTGGACTACTATGTGTGTGAAATCAGAGGATTTTGGAATAAATGATCCCCAGATGGGAGTCTAATAAATACTGTGTGTTGCAAGATGCGATATGTGAACCCATGCTTCCCCTATCATCTTCCCATTTGAGGCTCAGAAATGCAGTGCAAGTAATAAGCCTGCTATTGTCAAGAGAAACTCCTGCAGGTTTGCTGTCTGTGCACATTAAATTTCAAGACAAAGCTGTTACAACCCAGTGGAGTTTTAGCTTTTAAATGAATCCAGTGAAGAAAAATTCCTCAAGCTATCCCCAGTGGGAACTGTCTTAACTAAATCCAAGCAACACAGAAAGGAAAGGTTATATTTAAAGTTCAGGAGATAGTTTGTGTGATATGACACTTAGGGTTGTCTGTCAAAGACACCATCAAATTATTATTGTGGCTGAGTGAGCTGAAGTATGAAAACATTTAAGCTTTTATCCCATTGTAGCAGGATCCTTCTTTTTAGTAAAAATCCTCATTTGCTCTTGTTCTGAACCTTGCTTGCAAAGATGGAGCATCATGTGGACTTCTACTCTGGTGATGTCCTGTGTATATGCTCCATATAGTCATTGGATGCAGTAGAGGGTTTTACTTAAGAAATACAGACTACAGCTGATTGGCAAATGACAGGATGTGGCCAATTACGCTGAAGTCCGCAGGGTTTGCAGTTATACATCCTAGCCTGTCCTAAGAGCATGAGCAATTTGTGCTATTTTCTGTTTGCTAACAGTTGAGAGGGTCAGAGTATTTTTAATACCTTTTTACAAGAAAGGGTCCAAACCTGTCTGATGAAGGCATTTGGTACAAACAAGGGAAATGTCAGTTTAAGTATTTCTTGCCTTGTTCTCTTGGGACATTTGAGCCAAAAGCAGCAAGTTGAGAGAGGCCCTTGTAAGGGCTCTGCCAGTTATCTCAGTGGTGGCTCGCTAACTTCACAAACACTGCACCAAGAACACGTCTCAGAAGTTAAGCTGGGAAAGCCAATATCGGAAAGGGAAGCACCCACTAAAACAAAAATGGTCTGTTTGAAATGTAGAGCAAAACAGATTTATTTTTTTCCTCATTCCCTCTAGACCAGTCATCCCTAGACAATGTCTCTTTGTAGTGTGTAGCCCATAAGATCTAAACTTGTTACTTAAAAGAAAAAGGATATTAAATATTGAAAACTGAGGCCAACAGAGAAATAGAAGTATGATTTTGTATATAGGATGTCTCTTGTTGTTGCTCAAAGACAAGTGAAAATGGGGAACATCAGCCTTTAGCGTACACAGTGTCTTATCTGTGACACAAATTAAAATCTGCTCTTTTGACTTTCACAGAAGGAGAAAGGGGAAATAATTGGAACATCTGTTGGCTCTGGTGCTAGAACTACTTGCCAATTCCTGAAAATGTTAAGTCCAGTTAGCACTTACTGTGGTGGGGGTTTTTTGTGGTGTGGGTTTGTTTTTTGGGTTTTTTGTTAGTGTGTTTTGTTTTTCCCCCCTGAGGAGGAGGTTGAGCTATACCTGTCTTTGGCTAATCTTATCCAGTTCTCATTTGGTGCTGAAGCACTATTGCATCCTGTTAGAGGCATTAGGTATGATTTGATTATGGATACTGAAACATCTACCAGCATCACAAGGGTACTTAAAAAAATTGCTAATTTAGTAAGTACTCCAGATGAAACACATTTGGGATTAATTTATCACTGGTGAAATTGCTTACGCAGTTACAAATGACCGTAGGCTGGGAAGTTGAGGAAAGGCTGTTGCTCTTCATGTGTGAGGGCAGCAGGGATCCATGGAGCTCTGCCTTCAGAGATATGATCAGCCAGCTGAAAGCTTATGGGTCAGGAGTAGAGCACAGACCAATGCGGGTGACATTGTTATGGGTGTCTGCTACAGACTGCCCCATCGGGAAGAAGCAGTGCATGATACCTTCTTCAAGCAGCTGGAAGAAGCCTCACATATGCAGGAGCTGGCCCTCAGGGAGAACTTCAACCACTTCGATATCTAATGGAAGAGCAACACAGCAGTGCACAAGTAAGCCAGGAGGTTTCTGGAGTACACTGATAGCTTCCTAGCACAGGTGATCGATAAGCTGATGAGAGGAGGTTCTTTCTTGGACCTCATACTTAGAAACAATGAAAAACTGGCCAGGGTTGTGAAGGTTGGGGAAGTCTTGGCTGCAGCTTCCATGATATGATAGAATTCTGGATCCTGTGAGGAAGAAACAAGACAAATAGCAGGATCACAACCCTGGACATCAGGAGGACAGGTTTTAGCATGTTCAGGGACCTGCTTGGAAGAGTTCCTTGAAACGTCACCCTGGAGAGATGAGGAGTGGTAGATTTTCAAGGATCACCTCCTCCAAGCTCAAGCATGGTCCATCCTGATGTGCAGGAGACCAAGCAAAGGTGATAGAAGGTCTGCATGGATGAGCAAGGAGCTCATCCACAAGAAGGAGGATCCAGGGAACTACAGGATGGTTAGCCTCACCTCGCTTGATGGGAAGGTGAGGCAGCGAATAATCCTGGAAAGCGTTTCCAAACATCTGATTGATAAGTAGGTGATTGGGAGCAATCTGCATGGATTTAAGGAGGGGGAATCCGTGCCTGACCAACCTTGATAGCTTTCTACAATGACATGACAGCTGAACGGATGAGTAGAGAGCAATGGATGGTCCTTATCTTGACTTCTGACACAGTCCTCCATATCATCCCCACAGAGAAACTATTGAACTAAGGACTAGATAGATGGCCTGTGAGGTGGATTGAAAACTGGGTGAACTGCCAGGGTTAGAGGATTGTAATCAGCAGCACCAAGTTCAGCTGAAGGCCAGTCACTAGTAGTGTATTCCAGGGATTGATATTGGGACCAATACTGTTTAACATCTTTAATGACCTGGATGAAGGTACAGAGTGCACCCTCAGCACATTTGCTGGTGACACAAAACTGGGATGAGTGGCAGATACACCAGACGGTTGTGCTCCATTCAGAGGGACCTCAGCAGGCTGCAGACGTGGGCAAACAGGAATGTCCTGAAGTTCAGCAAAGGGAAATTCAAAGTCCTGCATGTGGGAGGAGTAACACCACGTACCAGTGTATGCTGGCAGCTGACCAGCTGGAAAGGAGATGGGGGTCTGGTGGGCACCAAGCTGACCATGAGGCAGCAATGTGCCCTTGTGGCAAAGGCAGCCACCAGCCTCCTGGGCTGCATCAGGCAGAGCGTGTTGCCAGCAGGTCCAGGGAGGTGATCCTTCCCCTCTGCTCAGCCTTGGTGAGACACACCTGGGGTGCTGGGTCCAGTCCTGGGCTCCCCAGTGCAGGAGAGACATGGACCTGCTGGAGCGGGTCCAGGAAAAGGCCACCAAGGTGATTATGGACTTGGAGCTCCTGACATATGGAGGGTGAGAGAGCTGGGGCTGTTCAGCCTGGAGAAGAGAAGGCTCGGGGGGATCTTATCAATGTGTGTAAATGCCTGATGAGAGTGAGTAAAGAAGATGGCTCTTCTCCGTGGTGCTCAGTGACAGGACAAAGGGCAACGGGAACAAATATGAGAAATTACACTTAAAAATCAGAAAAATGTCTCACAAGTATAAAAGGAGAGATTGCAGCAATAAAATGTTAACAAATACACAGTAAGTAGACACCTTAACTGTATTGCTGTGTACTGTTGTGCCTCTAACAATTTATAGAGTGCCTTGTCAAGGACAAGGAAGTTATTAATCATTGTAAGTAGCAAATTGATCTTGGTTTTACAGACCAACTGAAAATAACTGTTCAGCAGAAAATGAGTTGATTCTTTTTCATTTTGCTGTTGTGCCAATTTTTGTTAAGAATGCTGTCATGGTTTTAGCAGTGTTTGTCAAAAAAGAAATTATTATATCCTAAGTACTGTCTGGAAGAGTATAAAATTCAGCAGTCTTGTGAGTGAAGTAAATGAACGTATCTTATGCTTGTGTGTGTTGGTAGCAGAAAAGGCATACTGACATCCAGCCAAAAATGTTATTTTCAGTCTGCTTGTCTAATAAATTTCACATACTTACTTGCTACCCTAATTAATTTTTTTTTTTACTTGTGGTGATTATTTATTCTTGTTTAACATCCCTTTCTGTTAAATAGCCTATATGCACTTTAAAATTATGATTGTGTCATAATAAAGATAGGAAGGCTGTAATCTTTATGGGACAGAGGAAATAATAGATAGGTCATGTGCAGTAAAATGTAAAGAAGGATTGATGTACCTCCATACTTACAGACTACAAAAATGATTGTAGCAGTTTCTAAGCAAAGATGTAAAGGAGAAAGCAATTCCCTAGTCCAGGTCGTAAAGTGGCCTGTCGTCTTCTAGCGTCTTGACTGCTTAATGCAAACTGTTATTGTGTCCATTCAGTAATAAAATCTTGTCTCCTCCAGCTGACAGATTGGATGCAGATGATAAACTCCTGGATATAGTATAACGTCAGTAAAAGTTAACATTTCTTGATGCTTTATTTTTATGTATTGTGTTAGGTCTTGTCTTCATGATACTAGATTTTTAATTATATGCCTTTAGTAAATAGCTTGCTTAGAAGCTGGTGCTTGTCTCCAGTTATATCTTCAGGGTATGAACTCAAGTAAAAAGGATCGGAGTAAAAGAAATCATCAGTTAAAAAAGTGTGTAGTTGTGGTATTTGATCTTATATTCTGTCTTTGGAAGATAGTGAAACAGTGATTATAAAAATGGCAAGTAATGCAATCAGAAGAATACAGCTAAACCAGGATTTTATATGCCAAACTCTTCTTGGCTGAGGTTGGGAGGGCATGACTCGTGTTTGAATCTTAGTGCAACGTCAGTGGTTAGAGCATGCATAAATGCATGCCTTAAGAGTAAGGGAGAGACTTGAAAAATGTGTGGCACGTTGTTAGTAAATGCTTCAGAAAACAGAAACTGGGCATTCATCGCAACTTATAAGCGATTTCTGTGTTTTGAATCAGAAAAGCTGTTTTCTTTTACCAGCCTCCACTGCACATCTGCACCTTCATCTTGGCACAATGGGTAGTTACAGCTGTAAGCGGCAAGCTAACCGATGGCACCAGCATTTGTCTTCCTAGGGAGTGTAAGCGCCTGCTCCGCTACTTTATAATTTATGTCACTTGAACAGAAAAGGAAGACTTAGCAAGTGTTAGGGGAAAAAATGGAAAACAAACCCTTTGGTAATCTGAGAGAATAATGTGTGCCTAGCAGCTGGCAATGTCATTTTTGATTTGTATGTAATTATTATTCAGTTTTAGGTGGTGCTTACATTCCTTGCTCCTGATGAGAAGATTCGTTTGTATGCGTCATTATTATCTCTTTTGACATGTGCGTTAGTGACATTAATCTATGTTTTATTTTCTGCAGTGGTAATAATGGGGTTGTCTTTCCCTAGCTTTATTATGTCGTCGTGCTTTCTGAAGTTGTCCTCATAACACAAAGGAAAAATATAGCGTAGGGATCCAGTGGGAACCAAGTAACGTTTAGCGTGGGGTGAGGCGGCTCCTCTCATCTCTCCTGCTTCCTCCTTGCCAAGCTGTGATGTACTTTCCTTACTGGTGGGCAGGCAGGCAAATCTGCTCCTTTTTCAAGTAGTGCAATTGAAATATAATTTATTAAATCCCTCCAGAAAGGGTGCAGCAACAGAACTTTATGCTCTTGATAGGAACATTTCAATCCTTTTTGCAGTTTATTCTAGAAATGCAAAAGATTGTTGGGGGCAGTTAAAGATTTATTCACTTTTAGCCAGACTAAAATAGCCTCATTACTTTCAAAATATGAGCTGATAAAATGACTCACTCATCTGAAATCATCCAAATGGTGTTTTTTGGGAGTCTTGTGATATTCTTTGCCTTATTACAAGATGCTAATTGTTCTTGTCAGGCTCTTGATGAAACTCCTGGTCCACTGCGCTGTGACAGATCCTGGCTAGCACAGTGGTGTACGCGTCCTGTTTTCTTCTGTTGTTGTCTTGGTTTCCTGTTTTTTCCTACATGTTATATACTTTGTGTGTTGAGATCTTTCCTCTTGTCACTAGTCAGAAGCTATTTGGGGAATTTCTATGAATAAATAATATTCCAACATACGCATCTGCCTGTAATATTAATATAACAAAACACACGAGGTGAAACGTAAGTGGAGGATGGAGGTTTCACTTTGTATTTCACCTGAGTATTTCTACTTCTCTACTCATGTTCTTTATCCTCCTGTTTTGATTAAATACTGTATTTGAGGAAGATATTGCAGTATATGCACAGTAGCCATATAAAATAAATGTATTAATATGAAAAGCTGAAGGATTAAAATTAGTTTAGATTTTTGTCTCTATTTTTAGTCTGCTTTAGTATCATTCATTTTCTCTTTTTGCTGCCATTGTAGTACTTGGAATTTATTCCCTACCATATAAAGTCTCCATCTTTACATTTGACTGACTTAGTTTGAATCATGGATACTTATTTTGTGAGAAAATACGAATTTTGCCCTTTCTTTGGAATGTTGCTGGAAACATTACTCATTGCTTACTGGAATTTTAAAAATGAGGGCTTGGAGGTTGTGACTCTGAAGTGTCACTGAGTGCTGAAGGTTTTCCTTTTCTGTTGATAGCTACAAGTCTATGGGTAGGGGCAAAGTGGGGGACATCTAGCTCACACATGGTCTCAGATAATAATATTTTCTTGTTTAAGAAAGGATGCCACAGAGTGGTATCTCTTGATCTAGTTGTTAGTATTTTAACATGACCTGGCAAGGAGAAGATGTTATAGTTAGAATGTGATATACCATATATTCTCCTTTTCACTGAAGAAACTAAGGGCAAACCTTCTTTACATTTAAATGATGTGTAAGTTTTCACAGAGTTTAAGTGACTCATGCAAATACAGTCCAGTGGGCTTTTTCTTGTTTTGACACGCTCATTTTTGTTGTTCTCTAGTAAGGTTCCCTGAATCCTCCAGGCATGGTTGTACTGAAAATTAAAGCATAATCTCATTGTTCTTTATTTTTTGCAGCATAGAGTGCAAATGTGAGAAAACAGGTTTGTTGTTTTTTTTTTAATTTTCTTAGACTGAACAAAAGCCTTTTGTTTTGCAGGCATTTAATCCGCAAACAAATAAGTCTAATTACTTGTTCATCCATGTGTTAAACTATGCAGCACTCTTTAATGTGTCTGCAGCTCTGAATTTACATGACTGTTTTAAAATTGTGATAAACACCTCTTTATGCTGTGACTACTTAGGAGTAGAGACACCAGGCTAAATCCATTAAAGCAAAACCCTACTGACTTCAGGGTTTTCACACCAATAGTGGTATCTCCTTTATATTATTGCATAACCTCTGTTATCGGTGTCTTTGCTTGACAACATTTATTACAGTCATTACTACCTTTACTTACCTTTTACCATTAGCATTTTGCTTTACTGGAACAATAATTGGATTTCTTGCGGACATAAGTGGTTCATTCGATAATTTTGTAGCATGTGAGAGAATATACCATTGCTATTCTATAGTATGGATCCATCAGAACCTTCACTTGCAAAAACCCCTTGACAGCAAACAAGAGCAGCAGGACTCTGTGCTGTACAGAGAATTGCATATTATGACCTAAAAGGTAGAAAATAGTTTGATGTCTTCTAGATGAAAATACGGGTTTTGGTATTGTGTAGCTAGAAAGCTATTCTAAGCAATTGCCTTAAAGAGCATTCTGCATGTTGGTTGTTTTTTTTTTTTTATACAATGTGCTTGAATAGCGAACTGAATCATTCATCTGTCTTTTTTCAGTCTTTTGGTAGGAAAAATGCTGCTGTTTCCAAAGATCACAGCAGACCATAATTATTTGCCATTATTCACAATGTGTACAAGTGTTCAGGTGCTGAAAACGTTGTCAGAAGTAAGAGATTATACTGAGAGTTTTTCCTCCTGAAAAGTAGAATCTATCAGTACACTGTCCTGTGAATACAAGTAAAGTAATATATAAGAGAGTCATTGTGGGTAGCAAATATAAATAAACCAGGCAAAACACAAGTCAAAAAGTCTCCTCTTAGGAAGAAGAAGGCGAGAGGCCTTGCAAGACAAACTTTCAGTGGCCGAAAAGAACATATGTAAGTTCTTCAGGGAAAGATCCTGTGCAGTTGGTCCATTGCTTGGACAAGAGTAGTTGGGCGCGTGTTGCTTGGTTGATGTGCACCCCTGGGGGATGGCTGCACAGCGTAGTAGTCCTGGATGTGCTCACCTGTCACCTTAGACTGTACATTAATATGGTGCATTCGTGTGAGAAAGCCTGGTCAGAAATACAGATGGACACTGTTGTCTTTACTGTTTCTAGTATGTGTTAGCGGAGAATGTAGGTCCTAACAAGGCAAGGGCCCTGCTGTGATAAGCCCTGTGTATGTAACTAAAAGACAATTCCTGCCCTAAAGAGATCTTTTAATATAGTCTGTGGCAGAGGGGTAAAAAACAAAAGGAGGATGATAAAGAACGGCTGTTCTGATGGAGCAGACAGTCTGAAGTTTTCAGCTGTAGTTCTTGTACAATTCATGGATGACTGGTTTTGTGGTGAAGGGTGAATTTCCAACCATCACTGCATGCTTTCATGAAGATACATTGCATATCTTGTTACAGAACTGCTGCTGAAGGCTGCCCGTGAACTTATCTATCATTAGTTATAATTGTACCAACTATCAATCTTTATAAAATCTTTCATTTATATAGGAAAACTGTTGAGCAAATTCTGGTAGAGCCACTCAAGCAGCCTGAGATCTCCACAAATAAGAGATTCGATGGGAGACAGAAGTCTGATAAAATTTATGAAGTAACTCTTCATAATGGTAATAGGACATATGTCCCTTTTTTTTTTTCATAAAATATTTTCGCCTAAGCAGTATTTCTCATTGCAGTAAAATCCGGTGCCCAGCACCCCAGCCTACCCCAAATGTAATGAAAATCAGTGTTAACTGAAGATTCTCTGTGTATTTGAAACTCAGGCCGCTTGGGCTTTGGCAGGTAGATTTAACACCCCAATTTTAGTCACCCAAAACTTACAACCTGGACAGTATTTCTTCACCCAAATCTCTACCCTCATTTTGTGTCTTTAGAATAAATACTTTTGAATAATAACAATATTTTAATTATGAACTGATAATGAAGTAAAAACTCTCCTTGGCACAGTATTCCCCTGTGCCCTATTTCTCCCGTTGTTTAGAATGAATGGCCCCTCTGCCCTTGCTGACTAAGCCATTGGCTCTGCTGCACCTCAGATGGATTGCTTCTGCTGAAGGGCACACTTCGGCCAGCTGTCTGTTGGGTGAGAATATAAAGGGGTTACTGTTGATAAGATAAACTGTTATGTGGTCAGTGATCTCTTTATATGCACACCTTCAGCTGTGCAACCCATAGATAGCCAAAGTCAGTCAGTGGACTGAATTCGGTTCAAAAGGCAGTATCAAAACATGGTAATACAAGATGGCCAAGTCAAGCACAGCCATTAGTTAGTGTGAGCAGTGGCACAGGGTGATCCAGCAGGTTCATGAAATGTCCAGTGGTGCCCACTTTTCTGGGTAGGTTCCTTATTTGAGGATACAGGTTGAGTGGAAAAGGAGGAGGTGGGCAAGACTGGGGATGACAAGGAAGCTCATTTGAGAGGGGAGATCCAGGCCGTGGGCAGAGAGCTCAGTCTGGCCTTGGTTGAGTTTGCGCCACGCAGGAAGCTGAAGAGCTTTGAAGATGCGTATTATGGCAGTTTCCCTGCTGGGACTCTGTGCTGAAATGTGGAGATACAGACCAGGGTGAGGGGCAGGGGCACTTCAGTGGAGGTTTGCAGTGCACTTTGCTGTATAGGGACTTGGGGATATGATTAGCATGGTTTGGATCTATGTTTGAGTTGAGGATCACCATCACTCTTCAGCAGTCGGGGTGAGAGAAATGTCTCCTGCATTAGGAGGCACTAAGACACTACGGCTACCATTGTCTGAGAAGACAATATACAAAGCAGGGAAGGCACATGACCTGTCAAAAAATTAAGATGTTTGGAAGACGGGATTGTGTCCTTAAGAATAGCCATAGTGTCCTACTGTCCTGTCTCCACCTGCAAGCAGATGCCTATGGAGTAGCAAGAAGAGAGCGTGCAAGCATAGACAATACTCTTTCCCATCCTCAATTTTTTTCTTTTTAGGACCTTTGAAGCAGTGTCTTTGTACTTAATAAACATCAACATATCTTTGTTTCATGGTCTTGTCCATTCTCCTCTTGAAAAACTTTAAGCAAGTACAACATCCTTTGGTAATGAGGTCCCCAGGTCTGCAGCTCACTGTGTGAAGAGCATGCTCCTGTTCACTTGTCATTTTGTTTATATTCTTGGGATAGAGGGCTGGCTCTTCTGGGATAGGTGGGGAAGGGTTTATATAGAGTGTGAACCTGCCTCTTAATCTGTGTTGAGATCTCTCTAGAAGGTCAGAGTGGCCAGTCTGACCACCTCTCAGCAGCTGGCTTTGATCCATTGCTGATCCACACTTAAACTCCAGTGAATGTAGGCTGGCTCTGTGCAGTCAAGCATTTCTTCACTGTATTTCTTACCTGTGGTTTGTACTATACAGAACTTTCCACTGTTCAAGACCTCCCATTACTTCCAGTTAGAAAGACATCTCGGTATGTTGCTCTGGCAGCAGTCAAAAAAAAAATATCTGATACAGCTTCCCATATGGTCCTGTAAAATTAGTGATTTTTTTTTTCCCCCTGGTATAGAAAGTAAGATGTGAAGATGTAGTGTAGATGTTGCATTTAATGCTATCTTCAGACTTTTGGTAGGGTTTTGTAATGCACCAATATCCTCCAGCACAGTTAATTTTTAGAACAAAATTCACTGGTGGTTGGATGTTTCTAAAGATTATATTGGGAGCGGTAGTTAAAAGGAAAGATGGTGTTGGTGGAGAAAGAAATACTGAGCATGGAAAGCCTCTAACTACTTGGACTAACTGATCTTCTGGCTTAGAAGAGCCATCATAGAGGTCTGCTGTGCATAAAGCAAAGTTAAACGTGGCTTTAATACAAAGGTTATTTTCCTGAAGCAATTGTAAAAAGCCCACAGTGATACAGCATTTTACTTTTTATTTGTTGTTTTTCAGCATGGTAGAAAGTCGTTTAAGCAACTGAAAATCATTTTAGGCTTGACAATATGTTGAGACAAATGATAAAGTATTTAAGGCTCATTTTACTGAAGAATAACCATTCATAACAATTAAAGATATTTTAAAAAAGCTTTCAGAGAGGCACAACAGAAATTTAGTTTACAAAATCGATAATAAATTGGGATTTTTGATTATACACAGTTTTGAACTGATGGTCTTACTGAAGCTTCACAAATACAATGAAGATCAGATAATGTGGAAGACATTGGCAGGTTTTTTTGCTTTTGTTTTGTTACTGTTCCTTTTCTAGCCTGGCATTTCAAATATGAATAATACTTTGCTGTCCTTATTCTTTGTTGTTCTCCATACCCACTATGATATAAATATCATAGTTCATTTGATTTTAAGTCTGAATGTCTCATAACTCTTAATATAGTGTTCATGTTATTTGTTTCTCCAAGAAAAAAAAGGAAAGTAACATGAATCAGAGTTATGTAGACACCAAATTCAAACTTGAAATAAATGAATTTGTTTCTATAATTATGAAAACATCGTACTCCTTGCAACAGGCCTGTGCTTGGCCTTATAGTTTGCTTTTTGTAGTACTTAATAATTCACTATACTAAAATATATTTGTAATTCCCTTTGCTGTTGTATTAAATAACTATTCACCTACATATACTTTTATATTTGAATTAATTCCCTGGTTTTGGGTCACCCCACTGCCGTTGGCTAAGCTGTTCTGGTTCATAACTGATGCTTTTTGGAAAAGCTGTCATGGTACATTGTTGTGTCCAGATAATAGCTTGCATCCAAGTCTGCCTTGACAAGCAAAAATACAGGAAAATGTCCACATTTTAGAAAATAACTTAGGAAAATAAGTATGAATGCTAGCATGTTTTATCCTGTATGTTTCTCCAGTCTTCACTGTGCTTTCTACAGTTTCACTCTGATTCATGGCTTTCCCTGGTCCTACACTGTTGGAAAAGCCAACAGAAGCTTTTCCATATCCTTCCTTTAGCATTGCTTATGCTTGCTAATTAAAAGGTTCTGTTGCATTGTTTTTATTAATAGCAAGTAATCTTCATTACAAGCCCAGAAGTTGGCATACATTTTGTGATGACTGCTTTATCTCTGTAGCTGGTGAATCTTTTCCCCATGTTGATTCAGCCCAAGTTAAATTGGAGGTCACCCGGAGTATTCATCTTTTTTCCCCTTCCCTCCATTTTAGAGGATTTGTTTTGTTTGAACAGCTATTGCTGTAGTACAAATGGTATAAATGTAGAGTATGTGTTTGTATACAATTCCTATATGCAAAACTATTCTGTAATACTAATACAAGTGTACATTTTCATTGTCTGGTGTAACAAATCACCAAAACTTGATTTCTGGTGTCCCCCCCATCCTTTTCCTCCCACACCCCCTCATCTGGACTCTTACACACTTTGCTCATAATTTTCAATTTATATGTCTGATTTTTTAAAAAAACTTTTTAATTCAAGTTTGCAGTTTTCGTTATTTTGAGACTTACAATTTCTATGAATAGTTCCAAAGTGTTCCCAGTTACGCTTACTGAACTCCTACTCGTTGTGACTTTACTTAGGTTTATGGTAATACATATTCACAGTTGGGAATTTTTGATCCTTCTTCACAGAGTTGTCAAAAAAATCATCTTGTTTACTCTTCACATAACATGGCTCTTTTCCCTTCTCCTCTCGCAGTTCCTTGTAATGTATTTGCTTTATTCAAAACTCATCTTGTTTTGCCGATATCCCAGTCCCCTTGATGAAATTATTAAATTTAAACTTTTTTTTAATATCTTAGCTCAAAAAATATTAGTACTTCACTGATTTTTATTTCACTATCAGATTGGGAGTACTAACTAGGTGTATTATGCTGGGTTTCAACGCTTTAAAAATTAGTGTTTTCATAGGAGACACTGCTGGAGATCATCTATATCTTTGTGATGTATTTTACTGTGGTATTTTACTGTGGTTCCTTCCTCAAGCTATCTAGTTTGGGGTTTTTTTTTTTCAGTATAATTGCAAATGGCTAAATTCTGCTTCAGTTCTTCAGAGTGCTTGAACTTTGTAAATAAAGCTTTAACTGAGTTTTCGTCTCCTTTTTGCAAAAGTGAGCTGCTTTGATTTTTTTTATCTTAATGTTGCGAAGCCACAGAGAGGAAAAACTATACAAACCAGATCTGTTAAAGAAATTGGTATTTACTAACTTAGTTATGCTCAGTTACAGAAATGTGAAAAACTTCAATGCCTTTTTAAAAAGATTTGCTGTCTGATACAATACACAATTTCTTGAGAAAATATGAGAAGACAATAATGGGTGCGCTCTTACAGGGTTGCAGAAAGCTGGAAAAGTTTGCAGATAGCAATGTGTCCTATCCAGAGCTCTAGAATAGTTTTTCAGTTGCATTTATTATTTAACTCACCAAATGCTTAAATTATTTATCTACCTCTTGTTAGAAAAACAGTAGAAACGTGATACAAAACCTAGCTGTGTTTCGCTGCTGTAAGGCAGTACCCGTGATGTGATGGTGTGGTTGTTAGTGAGCTTCCCGGTGTGTTTGGGCTGTGGACAGGCTCAGACCAGAGTTGTCTGATTGTTTCCTCATCCTTTCTGCCTCTCTCCATGTGTCTGTTCGCTGCCTCCTGTCTTGCCAAGCACTATAGGCTCTTCAGGGCTTAAACACACACACTCTGTGCCACACTCACAGTTTTCTCAGCATAATAGGTTTTGAAACATAATTTGGCTTCTTGGCTATTCTGGTTAGCAGTCATCAATGATTTAAAATGGTGGTAGGAGTATAGTTTCATCAGGTGTACTCAGCTTTTCGGTGCGCTTTCCCAGAACTGACTGTTGTATGAATCCCAGCTCTTTTCTGAGAAGTGATTTGGCAGTGCCTGGGGCACTCAGGATTGTATGAGTCAGGCTGGGCATCCGCCACCAGAACCTGCCCTCACTATTCTGTGAGGACGTCATGGGACTGTGGGCAAAGAGCCCACCAGAAATGCAGCTGTTGGGAGTGGGCTGTGTGTTTTGGGTGTTTTTTAATTTTTTTTCTGAACATGATGTATCATTATGTCTTGGAGCTTTCCCTAAGTGATTTGCTAAGGGTCAGACAGCTGTAGTGGATGCAGGAATGGAGCTCAGCTCTGTATCAGCTGGAGAATCTTACTCATTTGCCATTAACATACAGAAACAAGAGAAAATTAAAACAAGCTTCAGCAGTTGGAGAGAGGAGGATGAAATAAATCTAGGCTGGTTGGTATAGGAGCAGTATGTCTCAAGAGAGAGAGAAGATGCAGAAAGGAAGTAAAAGATGCATAAATGTGAGATGAAGATGGGGCACCCATCATGGAGCCAGAATGGGCATGATGTGACAGAGCTAAGAGGCCACAAAGGCTGGAGCAGCCAGTGGCGTTTGAATTGCACCTCAGAAGCTCAGTATCTTTTGCACAGAGAGCAATGCATTAGTAAAATAATTGTAAATTAAGAATAAGCACGTTTTTTGTCTGTGCTGTGAGTGAGAAACCTCCATTTCAGGTGGCACTGTACCACCTCCAGAGTCGTCTGAAAGCTGCCATGCACCAGCCTGGGACAATAAATATAGGCTATCTCAGAAGCAGAAATACATCCACAGTCTACATATTTCAGCAAATGTATGACTGGAGGAGAAATACTGTTTTTTCCAAGGTCTTAGAGTAGGATAAGATTTTGCTTATGATTCCTGTGGCAATAGTTTCAATCTACGTGGTACTGGGATGGCTCACAGTGTATCCACCAAACTTGTAAGAAAATAAATAGACTGTGTGCTCTGACTGTCAGCAGTGTGACAGATAGCTGAGCTGTTCTCGGACATTACTCCTAAGAACAGTGTTTTCTTGTGGCCTTTTTATTTTTTTACTAGAAGATTTGTTTCTATAATCAATCCTTAGTACTTAAGCATTAAATATTCAACTGGTTATGTTAAGTATTTTAAGGTAGGCATAGACTTTCAGATGAGCTCCCTAAATGACCTCAGACCGACCTCTTGTGTCATTTTTATGGGGATGCTGAAAGAGTTGTGTTTCCACTTACAAGTCCCAGGTCCTAATACTTACAAGATTTCCAAATCAGAATTAAAAGTAAAACATTCCCAATGAAAAGAAATGCCAACTTGCAGGTCCAGTATAGTAATTCTTTAGTGAAATCTCCAATCAGATATAATTGTTAACTTCTTTCCCCACTTACCTTCTCAAAAAATTGAGGAAAGCCCTTGTACCTAAGGCATGCTGGGCTCAGCAGCAGGGCTGTTGCAATCTCCATCGTCTCCATGTCTCGAGAGATTGAGGGGAACAATTCCTTTTCAGTGGCTGTAGTAGAACATACTTCCTTCTTGCTTTTGACACTACGAGGGGTATTTTGACCTCTGCTTGCTGGTTTTAGTTTGGTCATCAAGATGAATGAGGGAGCATAGGATTGATTTAGGGAACAGGTCTGTGCAGTGCAAGATGGGATGGTTTTGGGGGAGAAAAAGAGATGAGAAAATGAGAATGCATTTCAGAGGTAAGTGAACATGATGGGGAGAATCGGAAGAAATAAAATGAGAAATGTTTGCTGAATTCACACAGGAAAAGATGTGGCATGAAAAGAAAGTAAGCATGCAGGGGAGAGACAGGAAGAGAGTAATAAACCACAAGAAAGGTTTCATTACAAAAGGGAAAAAATTAAATTAGATTAAATTAGATGCTGATGAGTAGCACACTACACTTAAATATAAGCCCTCGAACAGAGAGAATACAGGTTGGGAGTTCTAAATTTTATCTTTTTATTATTACTATTTTGTTCAGACAAATTTTGATTTGACAGAAATTTGACAGAAATGAAAAGCTTCTTTCAGGCTGAGGCTTGCGTGCCAGTTTGCACCACAAACACATTTTTAGAGCTGGGCTATAATCTCCTGGAAATAGATAAAAATGAAAATGCTTAGAGTGTGGTAATGAGAATGTACCTCAAAAATAAATGAGAGGTTTTATTGCACTATGTCTTAGGATCTTCGCTTATCATGCTTGCTTGTTGAATAGCAATTTCCCATTCATACCAGTTCTGTTCTTCCCTCCTCTTCCTCTTTTTCTCCACCCTTCCTCCCAGCTTTAGAGGACTTAACCAGCACTTCAGGCTTCTATTTCATATGAGCATCCTCCAGTGCACTTCACTATAACAGTGAAAGTGCTGCAGTTCCCAGGCTAATAGCTCTTGAGCTGGCGTATAGGTCATCACCTCATCGTTTGCTTTGTCTTCCATCCAAAGGAGCTGATAGAAGGCACATTGCTGCGCTGTGGCTTTCCAGTGGCTGTTGAAGGTTTGTCACAAATCACTGTCGCCTTTCTGCACCTGCAGCGTGGCATTTTGCTCTTTGCCAGGCATAAATAGCAGGTGGTCTCCTTATAGGAATATTTTATGTAAGCAAAGCTTTTCTGTGTTTAGCTCTTGCTCCTGCCTCATAAATCCAAGTTCAGGCAATAGGCGGCAGCTCTTGTAACCCATCTGCTGGGAAGGGTTCTCAGAAACGCACCTTGATGAAACAGCTTTCTGCCGCTGCTGAAGAGTTAAAATTGTTGCTTATCTCAAATGAAAAAGAGCTTTGTATATGTTGGGTACTAGAGCTCAGCTGAATCAGGGCATGTATAATTGAATATACATCTTTTTTTATTTAAAGCACATTCTCTCTCACTTGAGAGGAAGCTGCATCTCTTGTCCCTCATTCAGCAGTCTGAGTGTTCCTATGTCATGCACTCTTGAATGAAAGACCAGAAACAATACAAAATTTCCTGTTTTAACTGGTTTTTATGAAAATCACTGGTCAGTAATGTTAGACTGATATTTGCTTTCCTGCCACTAGAAGGGACTTGCAGGATGAGATTTTCTTCACCACAGTGATATGACTTGGGCATCGCAGGGGCTGTGTGTGCTGGGTCAATCCTTCGGTCCTTTACAGTAATTTCACACAGCTCTAGCTCAACTCACCATGTTTTTTTCTGATTCTTATTAGCATCTGCAGAAAGGTTATGCAAGTAAGTTTTCATGTGGTCTTGATACTGAAGATAACACTGCGCTCAACCTTTAATGCTGCTTTTAAAACATTGAATGCTGTTTATGTTGCCATCTCAGTGCTGGGTTCATGCAGCCAGGGCCTGGATGCAGCCCTCAGGGCCCTTCCAGAAGCACACAGACCTTCCAGAAGCACACAGATATCTGTAGAAGTGCCTGGTCAGGGAAGTGGATGATGTGCTGATTTGGAGCTTATGGCTGCCCATCCGCTCCCTGCGGGAAGGCAGCGGTGTTGCCACCACTCTCCTTCCCCAGAAGGGAATTGCCCCTGCGCAGGAATGGCTGGGTTCAGCCAGCTCCAGGGAAAAGGAGCATCTCTCAGCCTTCCTGCCCACTATAGGTGTCTTTGCGGCATTGCCACAAAATGTCTTCACGATTTAGCAAGGTAGAGTGCATCAGCAGCCATGCCCAGCTGTAATGGTTGGGGTTTTTAAAACAAAACCAGAGTTTATGGTAGACACAATCTACCACTATTACAAAGCTTTTTACTTGAGGAAAAGGGATGCTGGGGTGGGAAGGAGGGAAATGGGAGGGAGGAGCTTATATGGTCAGTGCTCAGGGGTTTCTAGGGGGAAAACCAAATGGGGGCAAGAATGAAGAAGAAGAGGCTAAAGGTGTAGATGGTTTCAAACCAGGAGCATCTTTTGGAATTTACTTAAGGGTACTTATGGAATTAACTGAAGCAATCTTTGAATCATTAGTGCTGTATTTTTTTAAGGGCTCATGGGGATGGGAGAGAGGGTCTGAGAGAACTAGGGATGGGCAGAGACAGATGTAGTCTCTAACTGGGAATGAGGAGAAATTATTGATAATTATAGACCAGGTGTTAAAAAAAAACCCGTGCAATAAATTATTAAATTTGCAAGTACTTAGTGAGTAGTGAGGGAATACTCAAATGGATTTGTCAAGAACAAATTACATTGAGCAAGTCTGATTTCCAGTGTTGATGGAGTGACTGGCAGAAAGGCTATGAAAGAAATATTAGATGTGATCCATTCTGACTTCTGTAAGGCTTGTGACACTATTTCACTTGACATTGTACTATGTAGACCAGGGAAGTAGTCTCAATCGTATCTTTATAAAGTGACTTCTGCAGTGGTTGAAAGGCTGCAGCAAAGGTTTGGCTTTCAATGATTTGATAGTCCAAGTGGTGGGAGTCAGTTTTCTGAAGAGCTCTGTCATGTGCCTTGTTCTCTTCAATATTTCTTTTACAATTTGCGTAATGAATTGGAAATACTTATGAAAATTGTGGATGATACTCAACTGAAAGGGGTTATGAACGTTTTGAAGACAGGACAGGATCAGACTTAAATGTTCTGGATAAATTAGGATAAGGGTCTGAAATGAGTAAGATAGTATTCAGTGGAAGCCACAGCTGGGAAGGAAAAATAAAATGTACAAATGTAAAACAGGAAATAATAAGCCAAGCAGCTGTGCTGCAGAGCAGAATCAGTGTTCGTTTTTAGTGGATGACAAATTAAGCAGCTTGGTGGTGTGATGCCATTGCAAAGAGTGCAAGTCTTGCTGAGTTTTATAAAGACTGTATGCCCCAGGTGAAGCTATTGTGGATGCTGTCTCTGGTATTTGGGTACCACACTAGGAGAGAGGTTGGCAAACTGCATACAGGAGCAGGAAGGAGGATTGTTTTAGAAAACATAATGTGAGACAGGGCTGAAGGAATTACTTTTCTTTTTTTGTTTAACTTGAATTTAGGAATTCTCTCTTTTTCTGGACTCATTAGTTCCCCAAACATTCCACTACTCCAGTCAAATAATACAGTATTTCCAGACCCACTGGACTAGATCCAAGGAGAAGCAGAATTAGCACCATTTGAAATTACAGACTCCGAAGCTGAGCAAAACAAAAAATACTTCAGAGCTGTACAATTAATGGAAAAACTTTGAAGAGCTTTGGGGTTTGACTGTTTTCTTAGTAAGGGAATTTAAATTCTTAATTCAACCCTGCTACTCCTACTACTTTTCCCCCACTGGAATTAATAGCACTGCACATAACCTTGTAATTTAAACAACCTCTAATTACAATGTCAGAGAGAGTTTGCCTTCCAGGCTCTCCCACAAGTTGATGCTGTGCTGCCTTTTCCGCTTCGTGTAGAGGAGCCACTCCCAGCCTTTGCCTTGCCAGTCATACTCCCTTCAGACCACCTACTTCTTTCCAAACCCTCTTATGGTATTTTTCCCCCCTTCTCATAGGAAAAATTCCAACTCAGATTCCCCAAAGTTGCCATCTTGTTCATGTTCTTTAGAATAAGTTGGTCAGTGAGTAGCGGTACAGCAGGGATGTGCTTGGATTGCCCCAATGCACTTTCTTGGACAACAGCATTGCTTCTTTTCAGTCTTTGGTTTGCTCTGGAAGACTTGGACATCATCAGCCAGAGCAATGGGCCATTGCTGCGAAGGTGAGGTCAGCAAACCGCCAACTTTACTGCTGGTCAGCCCGTCAGATCATCTCTATTGCTGTAGGGTCTGATGGTGCCCGGTGGAAACTATTCAGCTGACGTGTGCTTTTGATCCTGTGTGCAAGTCCCTGCCTTGCAGAGCAGCATGGCAAGCACAGCAGCTTTGTGCACCTCAATTTTGCTACAAGATGTGTGTAAAACTGTCATCTGATAATTGTGGAGTCTTTGGTGGTATTAGTTGGCTATAGATTATGCAGCTTCCTGGGGTTTTCAATTCTGTTGGGTCTCGTGTCTCGGAAGATCGATCCTTCTGAAACTAGAATGATGGCTTATCAGAGGTTGAAACTTCTGTATGGCATTATAATTCATTGCAGTAGTTTATTAATAAAGTGAAGAACATATAGGGGAAAAAAGCTATAAATGCATCTAGCAAGAAGAACTGGAGTGACTAATGATTTAAAAAGACAGAATGAGAATTTATGTACCACATAATATCCGAGCAGGTTTTCCCTCAGATTTCCATGTAATACGTACTCTGTCAGTACTTACCCCTTTGCAGAATTTCTCATTCTGTTCCACACAATGCCTTGCTATATATAAAATACCTGTGGTACGTTTTATAGTCCTTAGATGACTGTGAACCAGTTGCAAACTATAGTAACACCTGTGTTCAGCAACAGAGCATAAGGGTGAGTATTTTAAATATCTGTTTGCTGGACTAAAGAAGTATTTCTGAACCAGGTGTGACTGAAGTCACTGCAATTGTGCTTTCCAAAAAACTATTATCCCTTTCACCTGCCAGAGCATTGGGGTTTAGTTTAAAAAGCTCTTCGTGCTGCTGATGCACATGGAATCATACAGCAGTAAGAAATCTTCTGATGCTGGGATGGGTGGAAGCAGAGAGCTCTCTCTTACTGTGTGCAGCATGCATGAGAGGTGAGGAAAAACCATGAGGGAGACTTTTTTTGTAGTTTGCTTTAAGCAGCCCCTTTAATAGCACACAGCTTTTTTTTTTTTTTTTTTTTTTAAAAATCTCTGGGCTGGTTGCAGGCTGCAGTTGTAGTGTGTGTTGTTGCATGACTTAATGATGTGAGCGAGGTCCCACGGGAGCACTTGTGGTCTGTGGGGAAAACTTTTTTGGTGTTGCTTTCCTGGTACTGATGGCAGCTCATTTCAGGAGCTAGGCAGAGTTAGCGAGGAGGGAGAGACGCAATCAAAGGATGTGTTTCAAGGAGGTACTTCCTTGGCCTTTTCATGCAGGTGGCTTTTTGCCATGCAGAAAGTGAAAGCAACAAATGAGATTCCTTAAGCAGCAGGTCTGCCTGCTAGGCTGTATAGTTCCCTTGTTTTCACCCAGAGATATGGCCTTCTTTTGAAGTGCACTTTCTGCAAACATTAATAAACCAATATAACACGGACTGATGCTTTCTACAGCTACGTGTAACGGTGTTTTTCACTCCATCCTAGCCAGGGAGAACTGTGCAAGCCCTCCAACTGTAGAGGGGTTGAATGTCACTTCACACGCTCTGCAGTCTTGCTACACACTGCATGGGACAGGAGGGAGGGGGAAAAGCCTGATGCCTGCACCTAGGAAACAAAGGAAAATTATCATATTTGAGACAAAAATGGAGAAACAATAAACACAGGCTCCCTGCAGTGTCATTTTGTAGTCCATTTCTGGATACAAGCTTGTATTAAATATCATTTGACAAATATGTTCTGCTGATTAAGCTGCCCTTGAGATGCTCACTGTTTACCCATGTAGTTTATTATAGCTAATGGCAATGCAGGTGTCTTAAAAAAATAAAATTGTAGTATTGCACAGATATTTCTTTTTCACTCATAGATCAGATTTCTCCAGATTATCTTGTAAAATATTGCAGTTCCATTTTTATATGAACGATTTGCTTGAATCTAAGTCTTTATCCCAAGTATTTAACTGAGAAAGATCTGTCCCTCAGCATCATAGCACATGCATAGCTGAACCAAAGATGTCATAGATGAGAGCTGTCTACTGTACTGAGTGAATACTTTGTTACAGAATTTCTCATGATTTGTTGATGCAGAGGAGCAAAGGAGGCAGAGGCTCTGCTGAAGGTCTTGCTGCTTTAGGACTGATGTCTTTTAATCTCAAAGGTGAGACTCGAGTGCAAATTCTTCCCTGAGAAATTCCCTTCTTCTGCCTTCTACCAGGCAGCCAGTCAGCTGCTCTCTGCCTCTCCAGAGGACGTATTAGTATGCTTTGAAGGTGAGTGCCTTTGGTGTGATCACCTTTGGCTTTCTCCGTGTCCCCTGGGAGAGGCGACAGCCGCGAGCTCAGCTGAGCATAGTCTTGGCGGACATGCTGAACTTTTCCTGCTGGGGCTGTTCCAGTACCAGCCAATACGAAATGTAAAGCTTGAACTTTGAAACTCCAATTTCTATGGAGTGCTTATGCAGGGAAGGTCAAGCTGATGGACTGTCAGCATTAGTCAGTCCCACGGGGAACGGCATGGCCTGAAATGTTGAAAGTTCGCTCCCTACTGCCCTTGTACAACTTCTTTTTTTTTTTTTCCTTTTTTTCTTTTTTTCAGTGCAAGAGCTTCTTGCTGGCTAACTGGCTAATTGAAAAGATAACTGAACTTCTTTCAAGTCCTTGTGGCCGAGTTGGTTACATCCCAGGAATTGCCTTGAGGTGTTTGTGGGGTGTGTTGTCAATCCAACATTTCGTGTCAATGTCTCTTAAATTTACTCTTGGACTTTGACTCTCGGTTGTAGTCTATTGGTGTTGCTTTCAGGGCTAGTCCTTGCATACCTGTGAAAGGTGACAGCTTTCGCCCTGTGTATTTTTAAATAACTGACACCTAATAGTATAACCTATAGTAGTTTTTACTTACTTAATTACTTCCTTGAGCTAAACTTAAATTAGGGATGTTTCATGCGTCTCAGATGATCTCGCCTCCACCTTCAGTCTCCCTCCCTCCTCTGTTTGCAGTCCCAATGTTGCCTTTCCTATTGACTGGAAATCCCCCTTTTGCTTGGGGATGGCCACAGAGTCTACAGAGGTTTCACAGTGCTGATGTGTCAAAAGAAAAAAGTGGTTTTCTTCTACGTGAGCAAACATGACTATGGATAAGCCTATGTGAGAAATCATTTTGTATGGTTAGTAAAAAGGGCAAAGCAGGGCTAATAATTTCATTTTCATTAGAGAGGATGGATTTCTTACACTCTGGCACGAGTAGAAAGAGTTTGGTATAGCGTGCCATTCTCCTGATTTTAAAATCAATGTTTGCATCTCATGTCTTTCCCCCTAAACTACTCAGACTTAATTACATTCTTCAATTAGGAACATAGGATTTATTTGTGTTATCAGTTATAATTAAAGAAAAGTCCATGGTAATTACCACCTAATATGGATTATCATTATATGTAAATGTCAAACTCTTGCAGACAGCCTTAAAGAGTCAATTAAAAAAATGATCTGCTTAAGATTAAATTCTTCAAATTTGTTCAGTTCCACAAATCTGAATTATTTTGGCAATATATTTCTTAGGTTTAAAAGATGGCTGAGCTTGACAAGACAAGTAGTCATTTATAATGCATGTTCTGTTTTCCCCACACTTCGGTTTTCATTGTTCCTACGTGTTCGTTCTGCAAAGCTGCAGTGACATTTTGGTGCACAGTTTTTATTGACTTGAGAAAATTAACATTTCCTAGGACCGCAACCTAATTTCTTTTATGCTACACGGAGATGCCATCTGTAATAAAAAGCACATTTTAAAAATCATAAAGATGTATGTAGTCAGCTTCCTTTTTAAATGACTAAGTATCCTCAGGTTTCGGAGTCACCATTAAACTAAGACGTTGCTCTCTTTGTGAGAGTGAGATGTTAATTAAAACTGCAGGCAGCACTGAGACAGTGCTGATGGCTGGAGCATGCTGCCCTCTGCCTACAGAAGTTAAGAAATGTATTTTGCTGCTCTCTGTCTTCAACTTTTAAACTGTATGGGTGCAAAACTTGCATGCAGTTACCTTTGTGTGTCTTAGGAATCCCCTCCCATTATAAAAGTTTCTTTGCAACCGGTTTTAAAATCCCTGCTTTTAAGATTATTTGGATTGTTACTGTAGTGCTAAGGCTGTAAGGAAATATTACAGCTGTGCTTTCTGTGAGGAGAACCATCTTTTGGTTATGAGAAATGAGAGCACCCCTTACCCACCTGTAGCATCTCTTTGTGTAGAAATTCAAAAGCCCTTTGTACTTTCTGAAAGTAATTTGAAAATAATCTCAGCATTGTAGCAAATATTCCCTTACTCTTGATAATCAGATTTGTGCCTGTAGAAGCCATTATCAATCATGCAGTGTGTGCCATGTTTGCCTAAATAATCAGCATGTCAGCACTTCTGCTTTTTCTTCTGTACATAAATCCTTCTGGGATAACAAGCGTTGTATAAAATCCAGTTATTTTCTGATTTTTAGGATAAAGGCCTTTTTGAAGAAGCATGAGATGTTCAGAGAGTTTCAATAAAAAATTAAGTGTTTTTCTGGAACTAAAGTAGTAATCAAGCAAAAAAACCCAAGTTATTTCATATTTTTATGATTATTAGAATGGTGGTTGTAGTGTCAGGCTCTGGATACCATTTTTACTGTGTGTGCAGACCACCAAGTGTACAAATGACTGTGTGTTTAGGTGTGAGGGACATTGTATAAACAATGTGAAACTACCATCCCTGGAGGTGTTTAAAAAACGTGTAGATGTGGCACTTCAGGGCATGGTTTAGGAGGCACGGTGGTGTTGGGTTGACGGTTGGACTTGATGATCCTAGAGGTCTCTTCCAACCTTGATGATTCTGTGATTCTATAATTACTTCAGCATACAAAATTTTTTTTTTTTTCAGAAGGATATTTTGGGAAACACTGAGAGTTGTAAAACAGTTTACTGAAAATAACTGTAAAATTTCTGCTTCTTTATCATCTTAATGGCCTATGTTCCTAGGTAGCTCTGTTGCTACCTCAAAATTTATCTTCTAATATGTAGAGGCTTGTAGAACTCTGTTAAACGGGTCCAGCTCCTGGACTCCTATGATTACATAGAGTCTGTTTTTACTTAAAAGGTAATTTTCCATCCTCCCTCCAAAAATGAAATATCCCACTACATTCTCAAAACCCAAAAGAAGTTTGTGGAGACCTAGACATTCTACTTAGGGTATCTTGCAAGTCCAGAGTGGTCATAAGGAAGGGAAAAGGAGTGCTCTAATTTTTTTCTTAACTTTGAAGAAAAGCCTTTTGGGATGCAGGGTTGTTGCAGCACCATAGCAGTGCACGCGTAGCTTTGTAGTCATAGTTGTGGTCCCAGGTCAGTGTCTGTCTTGCAGAGGTTTGCCTGTAATAGTGAGGTGTATACTTCTAGATGTGGTAGTCTGGTCGTGATCCAAGGTTGCTAAAGGTGTTGGCAGTTTCCAGACATGGTTGTTGGCCATGTACGGTCAAGCGAACACACACAACCTGTTGGGACGAAACAAGATGTTGTTCTGTTGCACAGATCACAGAACAGTAGGGGTTGGAAGGGACCTCTGGAGATCATCTTGTCCAACTCCCCTGCTTGAGCAGGGACACCTAGAGCAGGGGGCACAGGAACGCGTCCAGGTGGGTTTTGAATGTCTCCAGGGAAGGAGACTCCACAACCTCTCTGGGCAGCCTGTTCCACTGCTCCGTCACCCTCACAGTAAAGATGTTTTTTCTCACACTGAGGTGGAACTTCCTGTGTTCCAACTTGTGCCCATTGCCCTTGTCCTGTCATCGGGCACTAATTAAAAGAGCCTAGTCCCATCATCCTGACACCCACCCTTTAGATATTTATAGGTATTGGTGAGATTCCCCCATAGTCTTCTCTTCTCCAGGCTGAACAAACCCAAGTCTCTCAGCCTTTCCTCGTAAGGGAGACGCTCCAGTCCCCTGATCATTTTGATAGCTCTCCGCTGGACTTGTTCAAGCAGTTCCCTCTCCTTCTTAAACTGCGGGGGCCAAAACTGGACACAGCACTCCAAATGTGGCCTCACTAGGGCTGAGTAGAGTGGGAGGATAACCTCTCTCTCTCCACCTGCTGGCCGCACTCCTTTTAATGCATCCCAGGATGCTGTTGGCCTTCTTGGCCACAGTTTGACATACTTCATAATGCCTTCAGCTGGTGAATTGTTCCAAGTCTTGACCCCCATGACAAAGAGTCTTTGGAAATCTGTTTTAATGGTCATGCTTGTGGAAGCAACTTTCCAGGAGAAGGCATCACTCTTACCTTCCCACGCGTGCACAAACAGCTTATTTGGCTGACACTCACCTTGCTTTAAGTATAGAAAGGCTTCACTCTTTTGACTGTGGAAGTTTAATTTATTTTTGCTCAAGAAACTTACGGGGTCCTCTTTCTTTCATGCATTTGTCTTGAAGCAAGTGGGTACTGTGTGGGAGTGATAAGGGGGCTGTGGGGCTCCTCCTCAAACGGCAGTAGCTTGTAGTGATGTCTCGTGCAGGGTCCCTGTCGTTTCTGGTTTCTGGCTGCTGTTTTGTACTGCTTTCCCTGTAGTGCTGTTGGCACAACAGGATGCGGTTGTGTCTCTGGAGACCCTGGCAGGGCACCTCAGCAAGCAGGTCTCCTCTCTCCTGCATGCTGTGCCTTGTGGCGCCAGCGGCTGAGCGCAGGGGACACGGGGGGATGGGAAACGTTAAAAGAGGCTTTTATGCATTAGTATGCTCGTTCAACTTCCCTGTCCAAACTTTTCTAAATTTATCTATAACAGGGGCTTTGTTGGATGCTCAAGTTTATGGAAATAGTGTGAGTGTTACTTTAGAGTAATAAAAACATTTCCGTAAAATGTTGTGATGTCAGCCACAAAAAAATCCAGTAGATCAACAATTCACAGGTTTGAAATGAGAGGCAGGTCATAAGACTTTAGTCTGTTAAATAATGAAGACAGAGTAAGTAATGGGCCTGTCTCTAATACATCTAGCCAAAAATGTAGCAGGCTGGTGACCTCTCTTGGCTGGTTTCAGCTGGTCCCTTATATCCAAGGGAGAGCAAAGGTAGGCAGATGGTGGAGCTAGGGTGGCTTTGCAGCCCTTCAGGCTCACTCATGCATATCCAGCCTCTTGCCTTTTAAGTTTCAGAGTAAAGCACAAGTAGTGATTTTCTTTTTTAGAGAATTCCATAAATATTTTAAATGAAATGCAATGTACTGTTTCATGAATCTTACATATTTTATTTTAAGGCTGGCTTTAATAAGAAAACGTGAAAGTTTGTATGCAACAAAGAACAAATAGAGCGCAGTTTCATTTCGATGAACATTCCTGTGCAAACTACAATTAAAATGAATGCTGGATTCTTATTCTAGGCTTATCTGGAATTTGGTAGGAAGCTGCTTACATTATAAGTTATCTTGGTGGTAAACGTACACAGTAAAGCAGGCGGTCACAAGTACTATGTGCTGTGGTGTTCATGTTCTGGATTGCCTTCTGGAGTAATTTACTGCTTTTATGTCTTCCCCAACCGTAAGCCATTAGGCTTTTCAAAGTGGCCTAACAAGACTAAGACTAATTTTGTAGGTTTGGTCGAAAGTTTAAAGCCAGCAAAAAAATTTTTTTTTTGTAAGAGGAAAGAGGCAGCTCTTGCCAGTAGAGGGAGTTGATGGACACTGATCTGGGACTTCTCATCCATGCACAGGGAGTGCCTGTGCTTGTGTATGACTCCAGAGATGTAGGTACTCTGCTATGTGTGCATACATACTCATCTTTAATGTATGCTGCAAAAATGTATTTTCTGCTGAGAAAATTCTGATCGGGATTTAGTTATGGATAAAAAAAATTAATAAATACATCAGCATTATCATGTTTCACTTTTAAATAAAAGCGTGAGGGGATTTGAATAATGATTACGGTGTTGCAGATAGGTCAGGCAAGATGACTGTTTTCCCTGTTTTGCTGTAATTTTGGGAGTACCTAAGGATTTAGCAAAATAAGGTCTTTCTGTTACTCAAATCTGTTCACAGAAAACCTTTTTTAAACCATGCAAAATACTCCTATTAAAAAGAAAAAGACCAGCCCTGGTCTTTAAAAGAACATTGTCCCAGCAAGCCTCGATGCCAAACTCCTAGTCATTAAAATTGCCTTTTATACTTTTGTACCAATTTTCTTTTCACTGGTAGTCTTTGTGAACTTATCAGGCAGCCATTACTAATTATTGTTTTACAAGTCCTAAATGCTTGTAGTCCTGCCACTTAAAAGGACCTCTCGGTGCTGCACTAGGTAAGGCAGAACAACAGGTTATGACATTTATGGGCAAAGGCTTGTTCTTGCCGTCACCGCTGCATTTGATGGTCCGTGGAGCAGCGGAGAAGCACGTGCTGAGGCATGAAGGAGGATCCGGAGTTTTGGCTGGGAGAGCGGAGGGCTGCAGGGGTAGGGCATGGCACAGGGTGGCCAGCTCTTGCTAATCCACCCTAGGGACTTTGGTGGGAAGATGGAGGGGGTGGCAGTGAGGCAGCCAGTCGCAGTGGCAGGATCCTTGTTCTCCTGCTGCTACTATTGCTTCGGTGGCAGAGGGCTGGAGGCAGCTCTGTTCCCCTGGCTCTGAAGCTCTGGTAGGAGGGAAAGGCAAGGAGGAAAGCTGGGTCTCTGACAGTTTTTTCATGCTATTTAGGACTTGAAAAAATGCTTAGGGCATGTGTGTGGGAGCAGATACATTCCTGGAAGCAGCTACAAAGGGCTGGTTACAGGAGGGCATCGCCTGACAGAGGAAGAGCTGCTGCACCCATCGATGCCATCTTTGTGCCTCCTGGACTGCGAGCTGTCTAAGGGAAGGGCAGGTTTAAGATGGGGGTTGTTAAGTGCATTAGGAGGTGCATTGGCCAAAGCAGAAGACTAGATTCTGGGATGAGGGAGGTTGTGTCATGTCTTGCTTGTTCCTAAAGCCTAGACTGAGCATCTCTTGCTCTTCACAAGTGGAAAAACTTTCCAGGATTGAACATTTCCTTTTTCAAGCATGGAGCAATCTTGGGTTTTCAGTCTTGCCTTCCCAACAACCATGTGGCACAGAAGCCTTCGGGTGCATTTACCCCCAGTGCTCCTTCAAAAACTGAAAGTGAGGAGGAGAGAGAGACTTGGTGGTGGAGGAGGAAAGCTTCATTTGAGCAATGTCCAAACGATGCTGAGAGAAGAGGACTGTAAGAAGCTGATTAAACTTAAAATGAGTAGATGTTGCCCCAAAGTTGTTTGTGATGCATGAAATAAAATACAGCTGCCTTCCCTGAAAGCTTGTTTCTTGCACCTGCATGGAGTGAAGGAAGCTTCTGCATCGTCAGGGATTTTTGTTGCAGCAAGCTCACTGATGCTCTTATGTTGAGTATATATACTGCAGCATATTGACAGCTGAAGGTATGAATGGAAACTTACTTTTAATCTCTTACAAAACAGAAGCCTTCTTTTATCACACTTGTTTAATAACCTAACGTAGCAGAGGAGTATGGGAAACAGCTCTTAACCTTGAAAACCAACTTGGAAAAAATGCTGTGAAGAGGATTTATATGGTGACAAATTTAACAATCCACTGAATTGCTTCTTCTCCTGAGATGTGAACTGTTATAGCTCTCCAATAGAGACATGGTATAAAAGACCAAAAAAAAGTATGCTTTCAGTTTTAGAAAAAACTTTCTTCGTGGCCAAGTTTAAAAAGTAGTGGGAGACATTTTTTGGTATAGTAAAATTCACAAGAGCTAATTCTCCATAGCTGTTTTTTGGGGTTTCTTATTGGGTCATACTGGGTTTCTTACTGTTTTGTGACTGTTTGTTTTGGTTTAAAAATTTTTTTTTAAAAAATTTATTTAAGCTGGTCCATTATTGACTTAACTCGCATGTTGTTCCAACTCCTGAATGAAACACCACGTGGTTCCTAAGCAGCTTGAGAAAGATGGAATTGTAGAATTTGTCACCCATGCCAGGGAGAGGTTTTAAATATTATGCAAAGAATGGAACAAAAAGAACACTGGTTATAAAAATGAAAGCAAACAAACAAACCCCAAACACCTTTTCATAGTATCTCAAATAAAAACCAACCCCAAAATAGAACCATTTTCTAAAACACAATAGCCTTTTTGAAGTGGGTATGATCTGGGTCTTCTGCTTAATTCTCATTCTTAGATCCCATTGATCAAAGGCGTGACCTTTCCTTGTTAACTAAATGATTCATTAGCTTTTTCAGAAAATGACTTCCTGTGTCTAACTCTGCTCTGTGCTGAGATTTTAAGCAGACTATTAAGGTGCATCATATTGTATCTTTCCTTCCACTGTTATTGTAACTTCTAATTGAGGCTGTCTGTAATTACAATAGTTCCTACTGCCATTTTGCTGTAACTCATTTCCTTGCAATTAGATATGTCCCATCCCTGAAATGCAATTTTCTTTGTTCTGGTAAATGCACAGCGCAAGTTTTACATGAGTCCTTTCACAGGACTTTTGCATTCGATAATAAATAAGGATCAGAAAGCGGTGGCCCCAAGGCAGGATTTTGCAGTGTTTGAAGCACTTCAGGCAAATACACTGTGGCTGGGGCAGAGCTGGCATGGATTAAGAAAAAGAGAAAATTCTCTGCGAGAGGCTTAGGGTGAGTTGTGGGCATCTGTCATTCCTACTCGTCACTCACCATGTGACCAGTGCAACTCAGAAAGAAAAGGCAAAGAAAAAAGCCTTTGTCTCTTCCGGCAGTCTCCGTCTGTTTGTTGAATGTGACTGAAATGAGCTGCTTGGTTTCAGAGTAACGTTAAATCGAGAGGAAGGGATGTGATAGGAACCATCATTCAAATCCACTGCTAATGGCAGGGTTAGCTTCCAGAGGCAAAGACAGGGCTTGCTCCCAGCCTGAACCGTCTTGTCTGGGGAGCCAGCAGGAGGTGAGCTACGTACCAGGCGTAGCTCCATGCTTTCCTATGGGACCTTGTCCTTTGACCTGCTTAGCGTATGACTGCATTTTATTGGATTGGGATGATGGACTTAAAAAGGAGCCCATCCACCAAACCCACTATTTTAAATGAAAGGAGACCATTTCAACGCTGACTGTATTTTTTTGAGTGAACAAAAAGTGGCTTTCTGTTAGTCAGGCATCATATAACTATACTAAATGTACTCTTCCAGTAAAAACATAACAGGGTATTGAAGGATGCACTATGATACGACTGTAGGGCTGTTATTTATATGCTGAAGCTTAAGGTATTTAGTTCACTTGTGATTTGTTTCTGGTATCTGGGCAGCCTTACACAAAGGGTGTTGAGTTGCCTCTTAATTAGTATTGACCCTTCTGGGAAAGGACTGCTGACTCACTATATAACTCACTCTGCAACTGCGTTGTCATTTGTCATACGCCACTAAGCAACTCTTAGGTATTAGAAACCATCCATCAGTACTTCTCTCAGCTAGATCCGAACTGACAGCTTACGAATGAAAGCCTCCCAAAATCAAAGTCAATCTTCTGAGCTATTCAGTCCCTTGAAACAAATGTTTCATGTGGAATAAACTGAATATTAATGACTCTGATGAGAAAACGAACCTTTATAGTCCTCTCTGCTGTTTTATCTTCTGTCTTTGTTTCTGCTCGAAGTGTGTAGTCTTCTTTTGGTTTGCAGCTGTCCGTGGGGTTGAACTCCAGGCTCCATGCAGTCGTATCAGTGTGGACCTACCCTTCCTCTAGCTCCTTTTTGGCTTAAAGAGCTAATGGCGAGAGCCAAGGGCCTTTGGTCTCTGGATCCAGCCGAGGACCGGATCCAGAACTACAGATTTTGGATGAGATGTCTCTTGTGTTTCTGATAATCTCAGCTCTGGAGCCTGTTGCATTACAGCTTTGGTCATAAACTCAACCCTTTAAGGGAAAATATCAGTGAATATGTTTATTCATACAGGCTTCCAGATGTTATGTCAAATAGTAGGGCCAATAGTTCCTATGAGAGCAAGTGGCAAGAGGAACTTGAGTTTACCTCTGCTCAGATCTTAAAGGGATACTGTCAATATAGGGTTTGTATCCCAGCTTTATTTAAAAAAATTTAAAAAGGTACAGCATTGATAGGGGACCCAGATGCTTTATTTAAAGGGTTTTTGTATTTTGCAGTTGAGGTTTATACATGTGTTTATCAAAGCAAGTGAAAACTGACTAGGAAATAACAAAAAAAAATGAATACAAACTAAGTACTTCAAAATTTGTGAAAATTGCTGAGTTTTTCTCTCTACCTTTTGGTGATAGGATCTTGAAATAGTAGCTTCAATATTTCCAGCGTTCCAAGTAGTCCTTCTAAATATCTGCCTGACCTTTGTGTAAAAGGCAGGGAAAAGATTTGGCTACACCTCAGGTGCAGGCACGTCCCAAATCTGTCAATTGAAAGTGCCCAGGCAGAGGCCAGTGGGAAGTGCAGCACCGCGCACCCAGCAAAAGGCTGTTACACGTGCACCACTCAGAGACCCCTCAAGTGGAGAGTCCTTGGTCATCACCTTTTCATAGATCAACAGGCTTACGTGCTCATTTCAGTAGTGCCTTTTCAGTAGTGGAAAATATGCTGCCTCTGTGGGTGCGTAGGTGTGTAAATGTGGATTATTATTTTTAGAGGGGTTGGGTGTTTTTTACTTATTTTGGAGAAAATTTGGCATCCTCACTGAAGCCTAATGTCCAAATGACATAAGTAGCTGTATCTTCATGTCAGTAAGACATGAATTGGCGTAAAGGAAACGCCTCTTTCAGAAGAATACTGTGCTTCTAATTAAAAAAATAAAGACAAGACCATGTTGTTATGGGAGGGAGTGCAGTGGGACCAACTTAAGGAAGATGCTTCCTTTTTTTGGCAGCTTTTCGTATCCAAATGAAAGCAAGCAGGTTTTGTTTGGGTTTGGTTTTTTGTTTGGTTTGTGGGGTTTTTTTGTGTGTGTGGTTTGTTGTTTGGTTTTTTTTTTTAACACTCTGTTTCTTTGTACTGTACTAGGATTGTGCATCTTAACTTCCTGCAGCCTCAGCCATTTCCTCCAGTGGGCATTTGGCAGTACTGCAGAAGCCAGCATCCCTGTTCCCGGACTGAGTACCAGCAGAGCTTCTCTGACCTGGAGCTTGTCCAGCAATAGCTGTTGCTCCGTAACATGGGCTGTCTTGGTCGCATTTGCTCTAGGTAGGGCTTCTTTCTCCCAAAGAGTAACTTTACCACTCACCCGACTCAAAATGTCTGAATCCCCTATTAACAGCCTGCAACATTAGGGGTTTTCCTCGATGATCTGGAAGGTGAGCCTCAGGTGCGGTAGGCAATGTTGACATAAGCAGCTTGAAGCCTCAGTTCTGTCCAAGTAGAGGATGAATCTTTAATGCCTTCTGCTTGAGCTGCATTGCGTTTTCATGCCTCATGGAAAGTGCTGCATTCAATCTTTATTTAGGTTTTCTTATCAGGTATGAAATGAGATGATGGCAAAATCTGCGGTTACTTCAGATTTTTAAATGATGGAGATAGATGGCTGTAATCTTCTGTCATTTGACATGATTTTTACCCCTACATTTTTGTGCCCCAGCAGAAATGATAGGAATTCAGATGGTAATGAGGTGGCATCCAGATGCACGGCACACACACGCGTGCACACAAAATATTGATTTAAATATGTCCTGACAAGCTGGTCAGGCAGCAGTCTGAAGGAAAGGAAACTTCTGAAGTGAAAGAGAAATAATGACAATAATGAAGAGGCACAACATTGATTTTAATTCGTAGTAGCAGTATGAAGATCCGGGTCTGATGAATCAGAAGGGGGAAGCTGGCACAGGAGCCTGCTGTGATTTGTTGCATACATTTGTTTCCATTTTTATCCATTAGCAGCACTGTGAGCATTCGGATGCAGCCGAGAGATCGGGAATGGGGAGCCGGGGGAGGGGAACTTGGGCTGTTAAAGCTTTGATAGGTGGTGAATTTATATCAGCTAGCTTTCTAATTTCCTGTTAAAACGCCCAGGCCCCTTTCTCCTTGCCTTATTTAGAAAATAAATAAATAAATGGCTGAGTTACCATCCCGTTTCCTCATTCCAAGCGGCAGCTTGGGAGCATTTCCATCACCTCAACAGTTTTATGGACCTTTCCGGTAAGGCAGCCGGTCTTGGAGGTTGGTGCAGTACCATTAGCATATGCCTGTGCAAAATATTTCATCCCTTTGTGACTCCCTTTTGATCAATTAAGTTTACATAGCTCTTTCCAAGTAAGTTCATAGAGACAAATCTGTACACAGCCTCTTTGTGGTACTAAGTTTATTTTCATTGCTGAAGTGCAGCAGCTGGTGTGATGCAAACCTACATGTATGCTGGGGGGGGCGAGGGAGGTAAGTGCTTTACAGCAGTTGCTGTGTGAGCAGGTTTTCATAAAGCCTGTGACACATGAACAAATACAAAGAAATTCAAGTGTACAGCATTGCCAACTTGCTGTCTCTGGCTGTGAGCACGCTGATCTCTGGTGTCTACAGATGCAGCCTGTTTGTGCTCGTCCAGGTAGAATTTGACCTTACGTTTGAACAGAAGCTAGTGACGTGCCATGGAATACATTAATATGTACACTTAGGGAAAAAAAAAAAGAGAAGTACCTTTGGCTGTGGTCGTCTTTTTAATTTAGTACTGGTTTCTATAAAATTTCAGTAATGAAATAAATATTGAATAAACATTAAAGAGGGAGAGAGATTTCAGGTTTTGAAGATAACATGACTGTAGTTAATGAGCAGTATAGATTTGTAAATAATAAACTGTCACAGTTTGGAATATAATACAAAGTTAATGGAAGGATTACTAGTACTTGATGCAGTACTTCAGGGTATTTGTGGGTCTTTTGAAGCATTTGGTAATTTTAAACACTTATAATCTAGCAAGGGAAAATACCTCAAAATGAGTCGTTGAGAAACACCCCCAGGAGTTGACTCAAGGATAACGAAGACAGTCGTGACTTAACAACCTTGTTAGCTGTTGTTAGAATTAGCAGATGAAATTAGATCAGGAGACGTACATAGTAAAGAGTGGAGATGTGTTCATCTAGTCTTTAAAACAACTAGAAATGTGTAATATGCAGAAGAATATCATATGACTTGGCAAGTTAATGCATCTATGGGGAAATAATCCAAGCTATGATGATATACTGTGAATAGAAAGCAGTGTTGCAGAGGGGACCAGCACGTGTGGACAAATGGCAGTTAGGTTTGCTATACACTAATAGCAGTAATACTTGCAAAAAGGAGTTAATAATGCCGTACTAAGAAAGGCCATGTCACAGGCACAGGAAAGTAACTGCCCCTACTTAAATGTCTGTTGGACTGCACCAGGACTATTAAATTAAATTACAGCCACTTCCCATATTGAAACATAGGAGCAAACAGACAGGGTTCGCTAAAGAGCAGCAGATGGATTTCAGGCCCGGGTTATGAGAAAAGATAAAAAATTATGTATGTAGCATATTTGTATCCAATGGATAATTATTAGAAGAGCCCAGATAATTATGCAGAGAGGAGACAAGTCTTAAGGGAAATTTTGAAAGGTTACAATAGTTGCAGAAAAGTGTTGAAGAATAAGGAGACAGATTTGGATGAGTTGTTATGGTTTTTTCACTGAGATTAATTGAATCATGTGAAACCTATTCAAAAAGATTTTTTGGCTGTGTGACAATTTGGAGTGAAGTGGCAGCTTGCAGAGCAGCGCTGGGGTGGCGGAGGTGAGCTGCGGCTGGTGCAGCCCATCTGTCTGCCCTCTGAGCCCGGGCGGCTGGCGGGGGCTTCAGACCGGCCCGGGCTGTAACTCTTCTCAAGCCCCTAAAGCCAGCCTGAGAGCTTTGAACTCACCAGGAATTCAAGGTGGGGTTGTTTGTGCTTTTAAAAAATATATGTGGGTTTCAGGCAAAATTGCTAGTTGGTTAGTGGAAATGTAATACAGAACTTGAAGTTTGATGTCTGTTGATAAGCTATTAATTCATACCTGACAGTGTAAAAGAAATGTGTGAGACGGTTTTTGTGTAAGCATGTTGGAGTATTAGAAAAATAATTAAAACAATGATTTGTTACTACTAATTGATAGTTTACAAGTGATAAGTTTATAATAATACATGAAAAATTTGTCCTTTATAGGGAGATATCTAGTGCTTTGGAGTTTTTTCCCAGTTATCCTTTCAATTTTTTGTGATGAACATTCGTTTTACTGCCTGGCATATTTTAGTTTTCTGTTACGCTTTCCTTGAATACATTGTTTTGCCTCTGTACTTCCATGGTCCCAGTTTGTTATTGATCGTTATTGTATATGATGTCCTGTTTACCTTAGGAGACTTTAGGAGTTCTCTGATTAAAACAAACAAACAAAAAAAAAAAAAAAAAGAGGAAGGGGAAAAAAAAAACCCAAACCTGATAAATATGTATACAGACTTTTAAACGTTAATGTTGTCTGGCCAAGCTTCAGACTTTTTTGGAGAGTATTTTAGAAGGAGCTGTTAAAAGTGTGATGAATAGCAGTGGGATACCACTAAAGCACTAATGATCTGTGGAAAAATGACACTAAAACAAGGTTGAGGTTATCAACCTTTCGCTTTTGAGGCTTACATTACAAATACTTCAACCCCTTGCTTAGAACCTTTCCTTCGTTTTGTTTTGCTGTTTCCTGAAAGCAAACATGATGATCATTTCATTTGAGTCACACGTGTTAGAGGTGTCTCTTTTCCTGATGGAAATAATATGCTTTATGCTACTTTGCACATGCATTTTTGCTATCTGTTGCTGTGGATCCTGTCCTTTCTTTTACAGCAAAAGGGAAGGGATGTGTGGGGTGAGGATGGTGCACAAAAGGGTTTCCCTGCTCTTGCAGCGTTGGCACTTTGAGAATGTGGAGCAGTTTTGGAACATAATGGGGAAGTTTTTCTAATACGTTAGGAGTTCTGATTATAAAAAATTTTTACGTGTTAATTATAGATTTGATAAAACTTGTTCTGTAGTTAGTCCTCTCTTTTAATAACATTTTAGTTATATAGATCTCATCGTTCTGCAAACCTGATTAGTATTTTAAGGATGAAAATAGCCTGAAGACGCTTCCAGTCCATTTTTTAATGGTGTCCATTTCTTTTATTCAAAGCAGTAGTTTAAAATAGATACAGACAGCACAAGGCCATCACAGTCTCATCTTCTGCTTTGTATACTTTCTAAAGCAAGAAAAGACATGTAGGATGTTTGGTTACCCGCCACGTAAGCAGTGTGCAGCATCCAGCCTCTTATTATTACAGCAAGTCCCATAACTGATGCTTTGGAAGAATGCATCTTCCAGAAAGGCAGGCAGGCAGTGGCTTTTCAGCGAACCGTTTTGATAGTTTTATTCATCAGCAGATCTTCCCATCAGAAGGTGGTGATTAGTTTGATTTTTACTGGCTTTGAGTTCCAACCATTTGTTTTTCCTGTGCAGCTTTTCATTGCCTCCCTTGCCCATCAAGACATGGAGAAGCTCTTGAGCGCTTAACACATCCTTCATATGACAGCTCTTACGCACTGTGTAATCAAGTCACAGTCCAAACTCTTCCAATATGATATTATGTTTGCCGAGTCTTTCACTGCACAAGGCATTTTTATTACTCAAATCACTCTTGGTACTCTTCTCGATGCCCTGTCCAATTTTCCAACCTTTTTAAAACAAACAAATCCAAACCAGGCAAAGCCCAGCATACATATTGGAGTTGAATACCGGGTTTAGTATAGGTCTCCTACACAAGGCAAGTAGTGATCTTTTTGGTACTTGTACTCAGTCTTCCCCCATTTACACAAGCAATGGTGGCATTAAATCTGTTGTTACAGTTGCTGTTCATTTACTTACCTTGAATGATCTGCTCAGTCATTTTTAGAGTCGTCATGTTCTGGAATACGCTGCCGGTACTGCAGGTGTGGTCTGTGTTATTTATTCTTACATCTTGCATTTGGATGCTTAGTTGTGTGAATTTTCACTAAACTATCATGACAGAAGTATTTATAACACGCAGAGGTTTTTTTTACAGTGTGCAGCACTGGGAGATACCCAAGCTAGCTCTTGTTTAGCTGCCAAATGGGGTCTGGTCATAGTAACACAGAATTAATTCAGATTAACTCACTTCATTTCCAAGCCTTGAGCTAGGCTAGTGAATTCAAAGTGTACTGCACTGTGTGGTGCAGCAGTCCCTGGTGGGATGTAGGTGTTTGCAGTGGAAAAGCACACAAGTTTCAGTATGTCTCAGTTCTTATTTTTAATTTGTGGTTGTTGCTCAGAGGTTTAAATACCTTTTAAACAGTTACAGTTCAAATGGTCATCTAAAATGCCTTAATTATTCATTAATTCCATTTTAAAAATCATTACCTAAAACAAAGGATTGGGATTTGAAGGCTGTACAGAAGTGTCAATGATACTGGCCATATGCTGTTACACACTGATGTACAGTGATACGACGCTCTTCCTGAGGCTGTAAGTGCCAGTGTATTTGTGCAGAAACCTCAGCGATGTGCCTTCTCCAAGAGGTGCATAATTCCAGAATATGCCAGAGGAGACCTGGTGTGGATGTGGCCTCAAATTTGAGGCCAGCTAAAGTCAGGTTTTTCTCACAAACTCACTGCAGAACACAAAACGAGAGGAAATAACTTGGTCACTGACTCATAGGTTGTCATGCGAGAGAAACTGAGTCCATGGCGGTCTATGGGGTATCCACATTGCTGGTCTCAGGAGGCCACAGAATACGTGGCACCAATGTTGTAAAATGTCATCAGCCGCAGCCGTAACGGCACTGGTGAGGTGTAGTAGTGCTTTCAGGTGACAGTAGGGGAGCAGAGCACGTTCATGCTGCAGAGGGATCCAGGGAGGCATAGGAGGACCCTCTTATTTGGCAGGAAGATTTCCTTCCTCACCCCAACTCTGCTACGTCTTTCCTGTTCCCTGTCTGTTAAACCAGACTACAGTAACAGACCTCTGTGTTTTTCATTTCTTCATTAATAGTGGCTGGTTTTCAGTCCTCAGAAGATGGCAACATTTCCAAATGAGTCAAAATTTGTGTTACCAAATGAAAAACTCCTGAAAGGTGTGTAGGGCAAGGCTGGGACGCTGTGTGCTGTAGTGCGACCTCCAAGCCTTTGCAAGGTCTGCACACACAGACCTAGTGTGCAAGTATGTTGCAGACAAAGAGATCAAAAGGTAGTGATGATTTCTTCTTGCAGTGATCAGCAAACTGGAAACTGCAAGATTCATCCCACAAGCCTACATCAGCACTAGGATCTCACCACTCCTGTTAGGGAATTGTCAGACTTCATCCGAAGCCCTACTGTGGGCTTCCAGGGTGGTACCCCCTGGTGTGTCTGGTGTCACTATATAGCATGGCTTGCATAGGGACAGGACTGCGCAAGTTTGGGAATTAGAGTAGAACGTGAACCTGCTAGCAAGTTAACAGCTTTATCCAACAAACATGTAATCAGGAGAGTTGGCACCCATTGTCCAAACTGGAATAATTTTTTCTTCTTGTCCTGTATATCTGATGAGTTTTTCTGGATTTTCCATTTATCACTGGTTTTCAGGCACACCAGTTCTGCTTCTGGGGTGAAACAGTCCATGTGGCTTGGGAAGGTGCAGTGGTCAGTGCCAGTTGGCTGGCTGTTGCTCATACCGCAGGCAAGCATACGCTATGCGACCTAATTTCAGTATGGAAACCCACTCTGTTTTAGAAAAGCAGCTGCTACCACATATTTCTGTAGCTTGCACGCAGATAGGAATACAACTGTGTCAGTGAATTGGCGTTGCCCTTCGTCTTGCAAGGCTTGGAGATACTGCTTATTGAAACTCTGCTTGTGCCATTCCTGCTCTGTGCTGCATCTCTAGAGCTATAATCTTCCATTGCCATCCTTTCTGATGGTATCTTGAATATAAAGGCTTGCCCATAAAAGCATACTGAGTTAATTCCTAAAAATCTCCTGTAGTGGATTAGGTGACTTTATGTTATAATCTGGACTCATCCCTCCAAATACACATTTTATTTTCTAGTCTGATATTCCAATTTCATGGCTGCTAAATAGGTTGATAAAAATATGGAAACAAAGCAGTATAGCTAGAGAGAGGGATAATTATTCCACTTTTTTTTCAACTGGTTTCAGTGGAATCATAATCTTTTTCTGGTTTTAAGTGAGAGTAAGAACAGCTGGTTTCTGCCAAGCGTAAGAGATTGTCTCCCCTTCCAGTATGGTAATTTTGAGGAAATGCTTAGCTGTGTTTGGTTAAAGACTGATGCAGCAATAGGAAGGTCATCATGTTGACTAATTGAAAAGGCCTTTACAAAGTACAAAGTCTTACAGAAATTGTAATTACAGGAGTCCTTAACCATGTGCTGCAGCATGTGGAAGCTACTTGTAAGACAGAGTCATCCTTTAGTTTTGAGATTACATTAAATCCCAAAGCCTGTAATTATATGCATGTTGCTGGCAGGAGCCCACGCTGGGCTGGTTGTGCTCATTGAACAGGGTCGTTAATGTTGTTTCTCTTCATGAGATCTACAAGAACTCTGGAAGGTGCAGTGCTGTTTGTGGTACCTAGTCCTTTCACTGCTGCTTCTGCTGGGAGGGCAGTCAGATTACCTTGGCTGTGGTTTATTTCATTATCCTTTGAAAAATAATGGGTTCTTTACTAACTGCTGGTTTAGAAGATATAAGGACAAATTCTTAATAATGCTCCTGAAAGAAAGCACTCTCTTCTGTCATCATAAACCGAGCCAAAGAAAGGGTACAGACACATGTACGTACTGGAAGTGGAGCGATATCTGAAACGTTTCCCAAACTATTGGTTTTGTGAAGAGACATCTTTCTGAATTAAATCTCAACTAGTTGTGGCTATGCTTGAAATTACCTTTGAGAGACTGCATTGTACTTGTGCTACTAAACGTTTCTAATTTTTGCCGTACAGGCTGTATCTTCATATTTTGTAGTTCTCTTAAATCCCTAATTATTTTTAAACAAAGATTTGCAGCCAGGAAAGCCTGGGAAAAGCTGAACAGCCAGCAACTGAAACAAGATTAGGAAAGAAAAGTCAGAGTTGTGCTACATATCTCAAAGGTCTTTTGAGGACAGTTTCTCCAGTAAGAAACATCTTTCAACCTCTGTATATCAACGCAGTTTCACTGCAAAGGACAGTTTTAATTTTTGCCAGTAATTGGTACGGGCTGGCATAAAGCATTTTTGCAAAGCTCTGGCGTGGGATTGCTGTGAGGATAATGTAGGGAATGCTCTTCCTTTCATTATGCTAGAGGGTAGTGTGTACTGGAGAGTTATTTTCATATAGAAAAGGTGTATGTATTCTGTTTCCTTTAACACTACATTATAGATTTTATAAAATATATTGCTAAATCAGACTTTTTTAAAAAAAATCAATTAAAATGTGATTCTTTGCTGCATTGTAAAACACTTTAACAAAAAGCCATCCCGGTATGTGGCAATATTGACTGATTTTACCACCAACTGTTTAATACCAGCCAATTCAAAAAGGCTAACATTGCTTGGAGCCAATAAATTTAGATTTACTTTTTTTTTTTCCCCCTGTTCAGAAAGCCCTTGGATTATTTCTTACTAACCTGTTCCTAGGCAACAAAGCTACCATGTTTGTACCATGCCACAGGAATGGTGTTTTGGTATCCCCTCAGATATGTAACAGATTTATTGTCATCACCTGTTACCACTTTCAGCACTCCGGTATTCTTGCTTTCCAACATGCTGCGTCTTCTATGGGGAATGTTCTGCAGCAGTGGTCCTCAGAAGCCACTGCACCTCTCAGGGACTTCTCATGACCTGTAAAGCCTTCTGCTGCAATGTCTGCGTGAAATTGTCCGACAGTGTTGCAAAGGTGGTTATTACAGCTAGGAAATAGCTGCTGTAGTTGATTTAATAAAAATGTAAATTTACAAGACCTTCCAAACCATGCAAAGCTGAGGAGTTGTCTGCGTTGATAATCTGAGCTCTGGGGAACAACAGGATGGTTTTATTGTGCTTTCCTTTTTATTCCCTCTCCCTGTAGTGAGGGGGAACCTTTGTAATAAAACACTATCTGTAGCAAAATGCTGGTTTGCCTGAGTCTGCTGCTGCATGGGGATACAGCTTGTGTCTTTGGGTGAAAAATGCTCAAATTTTGTTTTGTTTAGATTGAGATTGTTGGTTTTGTTGCTAGTTCTTGATTGATGTAAGGACATATCAAACACAATAGCAGAAATGTTTCAGTTTTCAAAACAGAAGTATCCATACAGTGATTTATTATTTTCAGAGCTAAATTATTTCTCTATTTGCTTAAAAATATGATTTTTTTTATTTGAGTAACGTGGCAGGTGCCAGCGGTATCTTTTAAAATGATGGAACAAAGTATTCAGTTATACAAAATCTTATTGCATTCAGAGTTCATAATATTTCATTTCAGTTTTCTTATCCAGATGGATCCGCTAGATATCATTTATGTCTTCCTGACAAATTAAACATTTGATATCTATATGTCTGTCTGGTTGCCTAAGTGTTTTGTTGAGGCTGTAGTTTGAGTATATCACTGTTTTCATTGGACCCTACGGGTTGGCTTTCTAAAAGGGCTGGGTCTTCGGTGTACACTGCTTTGACCAAGTGAGTAGTCTGTGGTGTGTCCCCTTCGTAGTGGTGACACAGGAACTTGACCTGCAAAGAAAAACAGGAGCATGCGACATCCAAGAGCAATGATGGCAGCTCACATGGACAAATCCTCTGTAAAGTAAAAGAGGGGAAAACGTGGTAACTGGTTTTAAGATGCTGCTCAATCAGTGCGTGAAAGGAAGTGTTTGATGCAGCATGTGGGTGGAATTGAACCAAGAAGTATCTTCTGGATATATATTCCTATAAAATGGAAGGGTCTGAGTATTGGAGTTATGTTTTGTGGATTAATAAATGCATTTTTGGCAAAATTAATTTTTTTCTCCAAACACAATTTGATATCTTGCAGAATTTGTGTTCTTCACTGAATGCTGTGTTTTCACAGAAATTTCCTGATGGTGTCTAAATGTCACACTATAAACACATTATGATCTTCTATTTCATTTAGAGAAATTTCATTACATAAATTTTTTTTATATCTTGCAGAGAAGTGTAATAGATCTTAACTTTTTTGATTCATTTATTTTGGCTAATGTGATCCAGTAAGATTAACTAGAAGATGGTGTTAAATAGGATACGTATATCATACTGCCTGTCTTACAATATGGAAATACAAGCTTCTATCATCTAGTGACCTTCTACTGAGTATTTATGAACACAAATTCAGTTGAGAAAATATTTGTGTGTTATATATATCGTAGAGTTTATAAATAACCTTTCCGACTCTTGAAGAAAAGACTGAGTGCAGCAATAAAAATGATAAAAATTCATGCTACTGTCCGAAAGGATTAAAATGAAAAAAGGGATTTTTACAGATGAGTCCAGAGAAAATAATAATAAAATTTGTAGCTCTGTTAATTACTAAGAAAGAAATGTAATTAGCAAAGACTTTAACCTGTGTTATATAGTGTATAAATAACTTTTCAGTATGACTGAAGGTTTTTGATCTCCTAATATTACATTACATATCCTTCCTCCCCACCCCCCCCCACCCCCCATTTTTTTACCTCCTCACCCATTTTTTCTCCTGAACAACCAGTTGAGTCCATCTGCAGAGCTGAATGACTGACCCCTCAGAAAATTATGGCTGACTTTTGGCAAGTTGAGAAACAGAATAATCACAAAATACTTAATTTGGTAAAAAAAATAGATCTATTCTGAACAGTTAAGAATACCTGAGGTGTACTTAAATTCACTTCAGAAGCAGGACTTTGGGCAAGAACAGTTCTGGCAATCGTGGTGATTGCTCTCCTGCAAGAAGGTGGAAAAACCATGAGCATCATGAGTGAATATTTTAGAAATTGTTCCAAGAACTGGATTGCTTTGTTTGAACTACCAAAAACCAGGGGAAAAGCCCTGCAGTAAATACAATATATCATTGCATTCAGTGCTGTACTTGAAGTATGAAATCTTTGTCATACGAAATCTTTGTGAGGAATTCAAATCCGCACATGACCTCTCTTGGCAAGGACAGAAAAACTGTGAAGAAACATAAGCAAAAAATAATCCTATTGACTTGGTTGGAAGTGGCTATTGCTGTGCTTCAGAGGCTATTTAGCATATGCATCAGTAATCTAGAAGAAGTAATAAACAATACAATAAGCTTTTTGGATCAAGGACAACATCCTTTCTCTGTTAGTAAAGCCCTATCTGACCAGGTCTGCAGCTCTTTTTGCATATGTATCACAGTTTCTGTATTACAGTTTTAGATCTTTATATACATTTTTACATAACCACATTGGGGCTCAGCATGTCTTTACACAAAGGCTTGATTTTTTTTCTTCTTTTTTTCCTCCTGTGTCTGAACTCTCTTTGTCATGACCTCCTCGCTCCGTGTGTGAGCTCTGCTTTGCCTTCTCTGCCAAGGGGGCTGAACCAGGGAGTCAGATCCCAAAGCCAAGTAGAGGCAGTTCTTTCTCGTGGTGCAGATGCAACCTCTTGCTGTTCTCTGCACAGCAGAAGTCCTCAAAGATGTCAAAATTATGCTCTGAAGGAGAGAATGCAAAAGTGGACTCTCGAGTCAAGAGCTGCTCACCAAGACCGCCTTGTTTTGAAGGGCAGGAGGAGCGCTGCGGACTCACCTGGCTCTGGTGCTGGCAGGTGATGGCAAGGTTTGTCACCAAAGAGGTGGGAGTGGAGACCTGTCTGATGTAGGCAGTGCTGACCCCACACTCTGCACAGTCTCCCTTGTCTGTATTGACTGGGAAGAATCAAAAACCAAATATTAGGGCACCTAAATGATCATCTTACAGTACCTTCTGGATACCCTCGAGGTGTAAGGGCAGGTCTTTAAATGGGTCTGCTTGTGCACAAGATTTACGGCATCAAGGGCAGATGAAAAGACATCAGTATGGATTCTGGGTGCTGGTCTGCAGAGAGGGAGCAGCAAGTCCAGGGCAGAAAGAACTGCGAGCAGGGGCTGTGCGCTGAGGCTGTAGCCTTGTGATGGTGTCTGGAACAGCACAAAGAGACGAAATGGGATACAGAGTGGTATTGATTGGTACTATTGGTGTGAAGTCCTGTTACCTGAGCAGGAGGTATGGTGGCAAGTTTTCTTGTCAAAAAGCATATTGGCAGCATTGACAGAGAGCCACTTACTCTTCACTTGTTTTTTTTCTTTAGGGGGGGTATGAGAATACACCACAACTCTCCCCTTCCCTCTCCGTCATAGTCCAAAATTTTATATTTCCCTTCCAGGCCGCTGAATTACTCTGGCTTAAACCTCCATGTTCTTTCCCTGGTTTCACCCCTCCTTGCATGTCCTGTCCATCCCTGGCTGGAGGTCTGCAGTTACAGGGCTGCAGCGATCAGCCCATGGCTTCGGGGGCATCTACTTTTCTGCTTGTTGTTTTTTACAGCTGTTTGCAACAACAGCCGTTACAAGGGGTGATAACAAGGTTGGTGAACGTATTACTCGATTACCCCTATCGGGTTTTAATGACAACAAAATAAAATCGATTTTCACCAGGCCTGTCTGGGCAGTTGCAATTGAGCTGATGATATGTTTCACCTTGACTTTGGAAATACAGCTGTTGCTATAACCAGTAAAACAAAAATAAGAAAAACAATTACTGTAATAGTGCGTTGGAATCTGGGAACCTGATGCAGGGCAGGGCGGGCAGGGAGACAGACATGCCTCCAAGTGTGAAAGCTGTCCGTACCTCCTCCTGGCTTCCCATAGCTCATGGTAGAAGGTGTGCACCCTAACACTGGACCATAACATTAAATAGAGCCATGGGTAAAAGATGTCAGAAGATAAACTGAGCAATTTTTAAATCAAAGCAAGTGAATGGGACAGAGTAAGTGGAGACATTTTTAAATATATCACCCAAGTGAAGCGGAAGTCTTGACAAAGAAATCATTACCTATTGTTTTAAAGGAGAGTATCTTATGCAGTGCTGGTTTCTCTGCATAAATCTGACTTGACAGACTTTATATGGCTTATTTTTCTTTGCTTGCTTGCTTCATTTTTAGAATGGTTGTGGAGTTTTGCCTTTTCCTAAATTTTTGGCTCCGTATAGGTGGGATGGAGCTCTTGCTTAAGCGGTGTGCTCCACTTCATCGTTTTCTGAATGAATTGTAAAGGCAGATTAATTTGCTGTCTGAATAGGCCTAAGAGGACCTAAAACTCCTGGTGGGCTGAAGAAATCTTACAAATGGTGCAATGTTTGGCAAAATAAATTCTCAGCTGTGCTAAAAGCTGCTGTCTGGTGAGGGAGAAAACCTGATTCACAGTGTTTTCTATGCAGCATCATTTTATTTATTTTGGTGTGATCAAATGCTCACAGTCCTGCCCACACACAACAATCTGTCACTTCCCTCGGACTCTCGCCCTCCCCCTGTGGTCTGTGCTTCAGCAGCTGTAATATACTTGTCTACAATTGTCAAAAAGCTTTCCTGGTGATAAAATCAGGCTTTTTCTTTTCTTCTTCCCTATAGATCTCCAAGATTAAATCTTTAATATGCTTTGATTAGAGTATTTTCCATTTCAAATAGGTTCCTTATCCCCCAGGAGTAGGATTCCTAGTATTTTTGCCCTGTATATCCAGAGGGAACTGTAAGGGAAAGGAAAGAAGTAAGGAAAGAGAGGAGAAAAATCACCACGTCTGCTGAAACACGGGGCCCTTTGCCTGGCACAGCAACCATCGCTCCCTGCACAGTCAGGGGATGCAAGAGACTGGGGAAAGGCTCCCTCTAATATCCGTGTCCATGCTGTGCAGTTGGTGCTTTCTAGCTTTTAAAGAAATACCGCTTTTTAAGCCCTTCATCTCCCCATGCAGGAGGTGGTGGTGGTAGTAGTGAATGACACAGCTTTGCTGGATGACACGGAGCTGATCTCTGCATCAGCCAAGAGGAATTAAGCTTTGTCACTCCCCGCCGGGGCTACCTTTCGCCTGGTATGTGCGGGAGGAGGAATTCAGAGGCTCCTGCTGCATTCACCCGAGCGGAGCCCTGAGCGCGCTTTGCCAGGGGAGGCAGGCAGCGAGAATGATAGCTGTCTCTTTTAAATGCCGCTGTCAAATCCTGAGGAGACTTGCTAAAGGTAACGTGCTTTCCTTCTTATTCATTCAGGATCTCTGTTGCAGCCTTCCAGAGACATAGCCTGATGTTTTTACTTTTAAATATGACCGTCCCTCCAATTTACTGTCAGGCAACAAAGAACTCTGAATACGGAAAGGTGTAGGGGCTCTTTCAGTTAAAATCCTTACATGTCCCATGCTGTGGTCCTGCTAGGAAGATAAGTTCCTGATTTCTTTTTCTTTTTCTTTTTTTATATTGCTAAAAGGAGGAATTTTTTTTCTAAGTGAAGTGCTAAAGTTATTGTGGGGGTGTAATTGTTCTGTATTTCTGCTAACCGCTCACAGGAGTCCCTCCTGGGTCAGGGCATGCTTTGCCTTACAGGGAACAACCAACAGTGATATTCAGGACCTATATCCATGCTGGTTTCTGTCATTTAATGTCTTTTGTAAGCTATTTCTATCTATGCTTTAGATGCCAAAGACTGTTGTGTGTGGTAAAGTACGGCTAGCAGCATGTGTTTTTCAGGGCTGCACTGGCATGTCACACTTGTGAAGTTAATTTGCCTGTTAGAGCAGTGTGCGTTTTATGTTACTGTAAATCTTTGTAGTCTCTGGTTTTATTGCTTAGAACTTTAAAATACTACTTGCATCTTACTCTGAGTCCTGTGTGATTATTAAAGCAGCGGTGTGAAAACCTGTCTAGATAAGACACCTTCCCTCTTCAGAAATGAACATGTCTTAGTTTCTAAAAATAACTTAACAGATATTTTTTTTTAAATTACGTTTGATAGTCTTTCCTTCTCTATATAGAAAGGTTTGGTTTGGGATTTTGGATCAGCTTTTTGGTGCAAACTTCCAACATTATACTAGCATTGTGTGTCTGCAAATAAGAAGCTCCTGTTGTTTAGCTTGGGCACTGTGAAACATTTAATGGCCATTACTGTGCAGCTGGAAACACATCCGTACATGAATGAAACTATTTGTATCAGCCTAGCTCGAAAAATCAGAAATCTTGATTGTTAGTCAGTATTGCTCAAAATCAATTAGTGTTTTATTTTGTGGAAGCATGAAAGAGTAAGATGCTAATACAATGTTAATACAATGAGGTCAGTGATGGGAAAAGAATATCACAATCAAACTTATATAATGCATTTTCCTGTTCTTTAGATTGCTGTATGGGGCCACGTTGTTCAAAACATATGAACTCAAATATTTATTCATCATCCCCTTCTGTAGATTTGCTTCTCTTTCAAACCGGTGCTGGGTAATGCCTGTTTTTCTTGTATGTGTAAAATGTTTCTATTTTGGTAGCTCTATTACACATTTATCAGGTTGGGAGTCAGCGTTTTCTTTTCCTGGTTTGAGTAGAGGAGCTCTTTTGTCTGCTGATGTCTTTATAAGACAGATCTGGGCACTTATTTAGTCTCTCACTGATGAGAGCTGTTGTCCACTTAAATACAGTGTACCCAGGAATAACCAATATTCTTATACATCATAGCCATCGCATTTCTTTTATGCTTCCATCATTCAACAGAACTCAGGCTAGTTGTTTTTTGTCCTTCAAAATAATCTTAACTTCCTTTGAGACTCCTCGCTCCTCCCACTCCCTCTCAATAGGAACTGGCGTGATACTATTGATTTCTTTGCATTAAAGAACTGTGCCTTACGCTTGTCTTACTATTAACAGTTGATTAAAAACAACAACAAAAAAAAGGCAGTCTAGAGGTATGTTCATATATTCTCCTGTAAGCCTTATGCATGCTGGACCGGAGTTGATGTCCTAATGGACAGGCTTCTGAACTTTTACCATTTTGGGTAAAACCTTTGTTCTTTTAGCTAACTCTTCTGCATTCTATGGCCTTGATTTTTGCATCTCAGACAGCAGTTACGGACTGCTCAACACGATCAGGCTAGCTAAGGACAGGGGTTGGACCTTCATGTTGTTAGTGTGGAGAGGACTCTTGCCATCAGCTGGCAACCTCCTGCTGCTGCATCAGCTGGGAGATCCCCTTCTCTTTCAGCTTGCTAGTTCGGGGGTTTGGCACTTTCGTTGAATTCCTTTGCTCCAAAGCAATTTTCCTTGCTTTAGTAATTCCCCTCAGCCTCTCTCTGCTAGGGTCTTCTGCACTAATTGTGTACCTTTGTGCAGTTACCCAAAATAATTTCTTTACTATCTTCTAGGCCATTCCATGGTGAAAAGAAATAGGCATGCTGCACACTTGATTATTGTATTGTGTTTTTAATAAATTATGCATGTACAGTTAATTGTACATCAAAAAGTGAAAATCTCCCCTTTATTTGTCTATGTCATTTTCTATGCCTGTCTTGACAAAGTAAGCTTGTAACTTCATTTCTTGTTCTTTCAGATAAGGATGTAAACGGAAATGCCTCATATGGGCAGCTGGAGACTCTCCAAAAGCAATTCTTCCCAACAGGGAAATGTTCAGGCAATATTGTGTTTTACAGCAATTACACTCCCCTCTTCCTATGCTTCATCTTAACCTTTCAAAGCAAAAAGCAGAGTTTTGTCTCTTTGGATTGCTGCGTGCACTTAGTTTGTCATTTAAAAATCTCTGACAGGAGAATTTTCAAGTATTCTGAGTGAATTTCAAGGCAAAAATACCAAATAGTTGTGGGCACACTCTCCAAAATCTGGTCAGTGACCCACTGCTTCTTTTCCTTCCTGTAGCTGGGAGTCAGAGCCTGCAGTGTGACAAGCGATATCTCTCTTGTCCTCAACTCCAGCATCATCTCCAGATGGGAACATCAGTCTCTCTCTCAGTCCTCTACCCTCAAATTTATGCCAGTCCCAAAACAGGCACAATCGTAGCATTACAGAGTGGTTTGGGTTGGAATGGACCTTCAAAGATCATCTAGTCCACCCTCCCTGCCCCCCGGTCCTCCTTCACCGCTGCCCCTGCCCCGTGCACTCCTTCTGTGCCATATTGCCTCTCTGGGCACAAGGGCCACAGCATCTGCTGAGGCTGCCATACATCAAGTCTTTTTCTGTATTTCCACTGTAACAGCTACCCCCTCTTAGGGCAAAATATGTGGCAAACAAGAAGTACGCAGTAATTACTCATGCAGGAAATATAAAATGCTATAAGATGCATTTCTTTAATATGTATTATACTTCAGTTTTGTGAGTCTTTATTTCAGAGGTCAGTACATTTTCAGTAGTGAGTTGCATGTTACCAAGCTCAGGCGAAGCTCCATATTTGTGTCCATTAACAAGCAACCATGGAAGAAAAGTATTATTTTAACTGATGATGCAATTTGCAAGAAGGATGCTGTGTGAGACTGTTGTCTCATACATGTTGAGACATGATTTGAATTTGGATCTAATCTATCTAATTAAGAACCAAAAAAGCATTCCTGTTTTTTTTTTTTTTTGCACCAGTGTGTTGTTTCTACACTATTTTTCAGTTACTGATCTTTTTTAATAGCAGTTAGAATGTTTACGGTGGATGGGAATTTGTGCTGCAGTTACCTTTTTCTTTTTTTCTTCATGTGTAAGTCTCTCATGCTTTTACCTTTGAGCTGAAATATTGCTGTCTCAGTTTCTCTTTCGTTGTGATTATCTACATGTATTTGGAAATATATGTGAATGTGTATATATATATTTTAAGCAATGTTAAAGTAAAAGTAGTTAAGTAGTTCTGAAAAGAAAAAAGGTATGTTCTCTCTCAGATTAGCTACTAAAATTTGCACTGAAAAGGTTTTTTTTTTAATTTTTATATATTCTTTTAATCTTTTTTATCTCCCATCCCAAAAGAGCAAGGTAAGACAAAAGCTAAATTAAGAATCTGAAGTGGTAGCCAATTTTATAGATGTGTCTGTAAGAAGTCCTGGGCTTGGAGAGAATGGTAACTTATATTTGGACCAGTTAAATATAAGGAAATGCCATGTTTGAAATTGTAAGTGCAACTACAAATCTGCTCTTTATACAGCTGCTTGTATTGTAGAAATTTTTTTTTGTATTGTGGAGAAATATTAGGTTTTCTTCCCCTAAATTTATTTAAGATCCTGGGCACTGATCAGTATGCTGTGCATACCAAAGAGTCTGTGGTAATCACTCATATATTGAATATACATGCTAAACCAAAATTGCACAATTTACGATAATTACGTTAAATATAACAGTGTAGTACAATAGTGAAAAGTTGCTGAAATGTGTAAGCTGGTCAGGTTTACAGCTAAATTAATCACTTCATAGTTTAAAAATTGCCTTTCAAGCGGTGCATTACAAAGCCTTGGCTGTGGTTAATTTATGTATGGACATGTTCAGATTTTCCTTTATTAGCCCCAAGAACAGGTCTTCTAGGAAGCTGTGCCTACTGCATAAAGTTGCTTACAGAAATGTGTCTCTCTGTTAGAGGCAGGAATGCATTTTTTTAATGTACCCAGATCAGTGAAGTTATTCTGGATATTATAATGGAACCAGAATAAGAGCACTCTGATAAAGATGTCAACCGCTGTTACACAGCACATACTGTAAGGAGCTGAGTGGTCTGCCTTTCACCCATCAAAGCTTTATAGTGTATCTTCAGGGTAATTTATCACCTACTGCGCATACAGATTCTTTCTGCAGACATAGATTTTTATGCTCCCAATATGTTTCCAATACAGTGAGATAAAGCAAGCCTAAAAGACAGGATGGTGCGCTCCAATTTACAAGATGATCAGTTATCTAAAAATTGGTTAAGGGCCTAAAACATCAAAGGATGAATTCTGAATGTAGCTGGATGTAGGTTATACTTTGCTTTGTGCACAAGCAACTACAAGAACAAACCCAGATTTCAGTGCGTTGGTTTTTTTTTAAGCACAAAATTAAAATGCTGTTAAGGACTTGACAATGAGGCTGTATAGAATGTTATTACAAACTTTCCAGTGTTCCAGAGAATCAACCCTGGTTGTGACAGCAAGTTACCAGCCCGCACATTATTTTAATAGTAATTCTAACTACGTGGTCTCTTTTTCTCAGTAAATTGCTCATAAAAGTACACGTTCACAGTAATAGAACTGAGTCAACAGCTTGCTTTGATTCAAGTAAAAGGACAAGTAACAATATCTGTAAGGACTTTTGAACATAGGTTAGCTCCCTGTCTTTCTAAAATCAGTTCTGAGTATTCAGAAAACCTAAGTGTCCTGACAAGTTCTATAAATCGGCAGTCAGCGTGGATTTGCTGGCTTTGTGCATTTGGTCGTGGTTTTGGAAATGTGCTTTGAGGTTTTTGGTACTCAACACGTGTTTATCCAAGTTGTCCACATCTCTAATTTTTTCCGTTCTATTTCTAAAAGTGACAGCTTCTGATTTAGTAAACAAACTGTGGTGAAAGAATAATGAGAGCAAGCAAAATGTGGACACTTTCTTTTCTGCTAGCATGTGGGAACTTCAGGGCCATCTCCAGCGTTGCAGCCCTTCCTCAACAATGGCCATTAGCACGTACTTTGTGAGAAGACAGGAGAGGGCACAGGGGAGAGCTGTGGACAAGTCTGCCAGTAAGGGAAGTTTTGCTTTTGACATCTCTCTCAGTGTTTGTAATAAAGAAAAAAAAATTAAATTCCCATTTCTTGGGGCTTAGATTTGTTTTGGGGATTTTTTTTTTTATGAAAAAACCCCACCATATTTTATTGAGAGGCTGTTTGTCAGATAAGAAAATGAAGCCAGAGTGACCGTGACCTGCTCTGTGTCATCCAGCTGGTCCGTGACAGCCTGGGATACAAGCCCAGCATGCTTACTCCTATTTCTGCATCATTGGTTAGGATTGATTACTGAAATTGGTAGAAACTATGAGAGAGCAGAGAAGACTACATGACTTTTTCCCTTCTAGATATTTCACCCATCCTGTCTTTTTTTTTTTATTATTTGCACTTAAGAGTGCCTTTAGCCAAGATTGTTTTAAGATTGCTTTGAAATGGTAAGTGCCTGCACTACGATCGCAGAAGGAGAGGGAGAGAGACCAATTTTTTGTTAAGAAGATGTTCCTTCTGTAATTGGTGTTTAGGCTTTCTAGTGCCATGAGTGTATAGAACAAAAGAGGCAGATTTATTATATTTAATGAGTATTAGTCGTTCGCAATATTGTCTTTTTGTTCAAAAAGCTTCTTTGAACATATTGTTATAAGAAGTAATGAAGGGAGAAGATTTTTGTCTTCTGCAGCAAGCTGATCACAGTTCACAAGTTCAAGCAATATTTCTTCACTGCTAATATATTCAAGAACTGGCAAACTCTTTATTAATTATTCAGGATGATCTGAAGTACAGCAGCATACTAACCAATCTCTGTGAAACTTTGACAGAATAGAAAGACAAAAATACTTCCCAATTCAAACACGTACTACGAAAAGTAGGAGCATTGCTTCAGCCCTGGTGGTCTGGGAAGGTGCATGTGGCCAGAGTTTTGCAAAGAAACTGTCTCTTTTTTTAGATAAGCTATATAGTTGTGTGCAGATGCCTGTAAGATGTGAAAAGAAAGCCACAAACATATGTAAAAAGAGATGGTAAGTGGCCATTAGCTATCTGATATCTATTAGATATTAGTAGTTGATACCTGGTATGGTAGCTCTGATATCTGTTGCAGATATAAGATGTAGAGATCATTTGAGGGTTTTTCTCAGCACTTTTGGATTTGTGGGAGCTGGGTGGGGTACACAAATTCTCAGCTCATCCTTGCTGAACATCTTGCCCAGGAGTTCAGCAAGCATCTTGAACTTCTGCCTTGTCCCTAGCTGCGTGCTGGGGATAGCAGTACTTCTCTCTAAAGTATTCTGAGGAAAATGAAAAAAAATATTATTGTGTGGCAGTTTATAGGCTTTCTAAATATTACCGTTGAATTGAAATTACTTAGAAAAGTAGTTTATTGAGAAGTGGTGCCAGCTTTAATATGAATGCAGGTGAGACATTTGAGCTGTAAATAACGGAGCCCCAGGCTGGCTCATGGATGGGGTATTGCACAAACTTCCTTCCGAGTATCAACCTTGCTGCAGGAGAGAACAACATTGCAAATGTTTTATGAGTTTCTCTTCTATGTCATTGTTGGTTTTTTTTATATAGGTCTAGCAGACATCAGAGGGCAGAGACTCAAAAATACTCCAGCATCTCGTTTCTGTCAGGAACCCAGTCTGGGTGAGCATCCCAGAGCGGCACAGGAGGTGTGAGGCAGGCTGGAGCAGAGCACTGGGTGGAAGCGCATGTTACGTATGGGGTAATAGAAGTTGCAGTTTTTGGCAGTGTGCAAAACCATACACCCATCCTTCCATTGTCATGACAGCTCTGGGTTTTCCTTTGCAACCAAATTAGCTCACTGCCTGCGCAAATCTGGTGCCCCCGGGAGTTCTTGTTACTTTGAGTGAAGGGTATCCACAGAATAACATGAATGGAGGTGAAGACCAAGGAAACAGGGAAAGGAAAAGGGTGGCACGGAGTAGGAGAAAGGAGATGATACGCATTGCAGGCCTCTGCTTTGCAGTTAGCTGGTGGGACCCATGGACCCAAGCACGCTGTGGGCGCGCCAGCGGTGGGCGAAGGAGGTCTGAGCTGCGACTGGGGGAACAGGTGGCGGGAGCATGAGATGCAGCACTGCCAGGAGCTCTGCAGAGCAAACAGGACAGAGGAGAGAATGGGTGAAAGAGGAGCAGTGGGGGAGGTGCGAGAGAAGATGGAGGTGAAGCAGACGTGGCTGCCGCTGAGGGTACAGCCTCTGCTGCTGGAAAGGTGCATGCAATGTGAAGAGAAACAGGGACCTGAGATGCCAAGGGTTAACCAGTAGGGCTTAAAAACTGGTCATTTTATGAGAATGTTTTATCCTATATAAAGTTAAGTCTACAATTATTTGGTAGTATTTACCTAGACGTTTTAGGAATGCATTGCAAGGTGAGGCTTCAGGTGGAAATGGGCTCTGGTTCCTCATGCGCCCAGGTGCAATAGGGAAGGATGGACCGACTCTCTCATGTGCTTTATAAATACTTAGTTTGGGAATCTGCTAAGTCTGAGATACTCTGTGGAACAGGGATAAGAGCATGCCTGCATTTTCAGGCAGATTTCTGCATTTTTGCAGCTTAATCTGTCTCCCAGCATGACTCCCACGAGTAACACCTGCATTTCATTCTCCACCACTGCAGCGGTACTGACGTGTTTCTGCTGCTGGAAGGTCCCACTGTGGGTACAGCACCTGAGCGGGCGAGTGTCTCTGTCAGGGTAGGTTACAGCACCTCTCCAAACAGCTGGAAGTAAATTGACAAAAAGTAACCTCATTTCTGCTGCCCTACCTGCATTCCCCATGGGAGCGTGGCCCAGAGAGGGCTGCCCTGGGTGACACACAGGGAGGACTGCCCTGGGTGAACACTATCCTGAAGGGCTGAATTCATGCAAGTTGTGAGCAAAAAGAAACTTCTTCATAACATTTTTTTTTCCTCGAGGGAAAATCTTGTGAACTTTGGAAGTAATTAAAAGTTTTATATTAACAGCTTCTGAAATTATTAGGAATATAAATGGATGGCATCTTCTGCATCATCAAATTGAGTTACCCCAGGCACTGTGTCATTCCCTTGTACTTGTGAGTATATGAAGTCTTAAAGATGCTGTCCTTTTTGTCTCCTTTCAGGGGTTGGCTTTAGAGCACCACTCCTCTAATATTTAGGATTCTTTAAGACTCCACCTTCAACATATTCAGCCCTGGGCAAAGGTTAAAAGAAAGCTTCAGCCCAGAAAGTTGTTACTACAGAGAAAGGAGAAGTATTATCTAAGTCTCCAGTGCAACCTCTATATCTTATTCCTTGAACTGCTCATCTGCAGTTTTTATTAATGCTGTTGGGAATTATGTCTTTAGTAGGAAAGGTGGCTTCCCTGAAAGTGTATTGGAGCAGAAAAGTTACTCCAGATTGGACTGATTATGAAGAGGCAAACACTAGTCATAATTTTCTGGAGTAGAAAAGTGTTACTGGGAATAATGTTATCATCTAACAGGCTTACTCTGCCTTAGCTTCTCAGTGGTGAATAGAGAAAGATGTTTAGCAAAGAAAATACCAGCTATGAAGTGACTGTATTACCATAGCGTATTGGTAAATGTCACCAATAAAATACAGTTTAAATCCACAATACTCTTCAGGAGACATTTATGCTTTTAATGAACTACAATTTGACAGCCCTGTCTGGCGGAAAAAATTGTTGCTGGCATTTAGATCTCGTTTTTCGGGCATCCAGCATGTGTTTGTGACCAGTGCAGCTTTGTGAAGATACTGTGGGCATGTTGTTCTCAGCAATATCACAAGCCAGTCGTGAATAACAAAGATGAAATTTCCTACCACATTATGAGGCTTATGTTGATATATCATTGCCTTCTCCCCAGCAGTCCAAATGAGTGCACCTTTTGACTATTTTAAGTTTTCCAGTGTCAGGGTGAATGGTTTTTTTTGTGGTTTTTGTTGATTTTTTTTTTCTTTAGAGATACGCTTATGTACTTGTACATAAATTTCTGTAGACCTAAGATATTTTGGTATTGTTGTAGCACCTGTGGGTCAGGACTCTTATTTTGCTGAACCTAAGTATAAATTATAACGGTTCTTGTTCCATTGAGCTAAAAGCAGATAGTGATTGAGAGAAAGCATGAAAACCTGAGCAAATATGTAGTGTGAGCAGTTCTTTTTTACTGGACCAAAAAAAAAATCCTTGAAAGTAAAAAGAAATTGCATGCTTCAACAAGAAACAAACATAAACTTTGTAATTAATATCTGTTTTCTTAAAGAATGAGAGGAGCAGAGGAAAAAGGGATTCCATGTTATGTTTTGTTTTACAACTTTAAAAAAAATGCAGAGAAGTGCAGTGTTAAGGGAGCTCCTTGGTAAGTTGAGCAGTCCAGAAGACTGTCTAGTTGCATCTCATCATTTTCACTCTGGAGTTGGGTAACACAGTGATAAATGTGCCTGATGGCCGCTTTTAGGCAACGTTAAGGAGCTCCCAAGGCAGCAGGGAGCCCTTCCAAACACCATCAGGAGCAAGTGCAAGGTAGGTTGTGCCTTAGAAGCACTTGAGCTCCCTTTGAAGAACGCAGTTCCCTCTCCTGTTCTCCTTTTAAGGACCATGTCAGGATGGTTCAGGCAAGGCCACCAAACCACCAACAGCAGGAGTTCTTGCAAACGCAAATGAGAGCCACCTCTTACATGCATACACTATGTAATATTGAACAGCATCTGTGCTGTGTTGGCTGACAGCTGTATTGAGGTAGTAATTTTAGCCCCAGGGAGTAAGACTGACTTCTTTTTTGTTGCATCTGTGGCATTAGCACAGTGTGGAGATCTCCTTTGTCCAGCAGAACAGAAAATCTAAATCCATTTTTCACTTAATATCTACAGAGGTGTGGGTAATTTTTCTGGTCACAGTATAAACTCTGCCCTTATTCTTTATATATTCTTTATAGGTTTCACATTCTCACAGTTTACCCAGACTGAGAGCTTGGAGTGGGTGGGCTGGGATGTGCTATACTCAGTACTGAGCTTTGCAGCTGTCTTCAAGATTTCAGATGTGCTTCTCAATTAAGCCATAAGTCAAATGGTAGTTAACAGTTCTAGCCAAGTCAGTCTGACTTCCAATGCATATTTCATTGTTCACGCTGTTGTATCTGTTGTTCCACACTGCTGTATGGTTTGGTGGTGTTTTTTTTTTTCCTGGCTGTCAAAAGAAGTGCCTCTACTTTTGCAAATAAGTAGCTGGGTGGAGGAGGTCACAGAGGCAGTAACAAATCCAGGCAATTTCTTTTTCACGATTCCCCAACGTGTTAGGGAGCCAACTTCCAAACTTTTTCCTGATTTTTGCCATTGGACAGCAGGGGAGGTTGGACCTCCTTGAATGGGCATTTGCCACATGGGCTACATACCATTTCAAAGTGGTTTGCATGTTGTGGCTGTACATGCATTGTGGTTTGAGAACTCCAGGTCGATGTGCTGAGGCACTAGTTCAGTTTGTCAGGGGTTCACATGATGACCTGGGTAGAAAAAAAAAAAAAAGAAAAAAAAGAAAAAAAAAGACTCAAGTGAAGTTACTTTGACTGTGTCTTCTTTCTGTTACACTTACTTTTAAAACAGAGATCTTTACAGTTGGTTATGTTAAGAAAGAACAAAAAAAAAAAGTCAGGCATGTGAAAAGGAAAACTATATTAGCACTTGGGTTTTTTTGCTTTTGGTGATTTTATGTTTGGCAAAAGCTTGGAGCCCGATAGCTAAATACCCATTATGAAACAAAGAATCTGGTCTCTTTATATGTGAATTTTTACTTGTTGCAATTTTAAACATATATGGTCTTGATACTGATGAAAGCTGATGGATAGTTGCCTAAGAAGAATAATGGCCAAAGTTACCATTTCTAATGGATTGTCCCACAGAACGTAGCACTCCTGTGTCCACTTGCATGTTCGTTCACTGCATGAGAAGTTTCTCTGCTTTGGGTATTGCTCTGTAATTACTCAGGAGCCAAAAAATTACGATAATGAGCTCCCCCACATCTATTTAATAATAATTAGTCATCGAGTTATGAAGTAAGTGACATTTCCTCTGATCTTTTCACAGCAAATGCTACTGTGTTACCATAAAAAGGAAGTAGCAGAGGGATGATATTGGGAAAGAGCAAAGCTGGCTTGTATTTATGATGGTTCCTCTTAATTTTCCTAGTCTGTCCCATGGTGACATTTTTGTGTACACATACCAAAAGAGATTGGTAACCTGTTTGAAACATTGTGTTTTCAGGCATTTGAGTGTTTTATGGTTAGCTGAAAGAATTTTCAGATTTTCTTCATCAGTATGGTTTTCTACTTATTTTGTCAAGCTGATCAATAGTTATATTTTCAGTTATTTTGTTGATCAAGGTTTTAATATATGCCTGAGTTTGAGAATCAGAATGTGAATTAATTTTACTGCTTTTACTTTGTTAACACTCGATGTTCATTGTGATTGGTTGTGAAGAAAGAACAAAAACAGTAATTTGAACTAAAATCATTGCGTTGCTTATCCAAGAACAAAATATCTTTCTATCTAATGTGTTGTATCTACACAACTTGTCTTTGAGACATGAGATGCCATGATATCTGGAGCATATGGTCTTCAGCAGAATATCTGAAGGTAACAAGTTATAGTGAACAGCAAAAGGATAGACTAAGCAATTATTGTTCTGAAACAAACTTCAGGATTGGCAAACGTAGGTAAGTGTTGACTACAAATCTGAGGACATCACACCAAGTGACTCTTGCAAAGTCATCACAAACAGTTTACAAACTCGGATGGAAGGTCTGTATATAATTCCACCAAAACTTAAATGGGTATCGACATCAAGAAAATTCTTTGAATAAGCTGAATGAGGTGAGAAAGGTCAGATTTGCCAAGCCACAGTAACTTAGGAAAGTAAATCTAGATTTAGAGATCTGAATGGTTTAACTGAGTTTAAGTATTTTGAGTTAAAATAGTTTAGCCAAGGTTTAGGTGGAAATAATGTTGTTTGGTGTATGGCCTGTGGACTAGTCTCAGTCCATGCACTACCTTCAAGGGATCTGTGAATGAAATTAAGAAAAGCAAACAAATTCAGCATTTTATTTTTGCCATTGTGGAACATATTAAAGCATCTGAAACCCATAAAAAATGGAGGATATACAGGCGTTTGTGTAAATATATGTGTCTATATATACATGTATGTGGACACCCACATACAAAGGCTATCATACTACTGAAACCAGAGACTATAGCTAATGCAATAGTTCAAATCCCAAATAATTAAAATAAGATTTGCACAATGTAGGAAGGAATAATTCTAAATTTTTTTTTCCTTAGAAGAGTGAGATAAATCTAAAATCTAGAACAGTCGTGTTCTCTGTAACCAGTCACATTTGTATTGTCGCATATCTGCATGCAAAAACATCAAAATTTGATCTCTCTGCATAGATTAATTTTAATATATGGATTAATCTATAGTTTAAAAAAGTACTGTAACAGGAGGAAGAGTGTAGCAGGACAGTCAAATAGTCAGTCTCAAATTCCTGATTTTCCTTTGAGATCTGAAGTTATGAGAGTAAAGAAATAACCACTGTTGTTCTGATTTGGATGATAAACATAAAATAGGAAAAACGGAGTAGTAGTTTACAAGGTAACTTTACAGCATGTAGCAAAAGATGAAGAAAGTTGTGTTCACTTCATAAACATCTTAAAGACTTGGAAAATGATAGCTAGTGCTCTTTCTTCAAGAGAATATTCTGGAAAATATATCCACTGCGTACTTTATGAAGTGGTTATCTAAATTATGTATCTGGAAAATTCAGTCGTGTATAAGAAAGGGTCTCAAAATCTCATCTGTTTCTGAAAATGTCTCTGTATGCATTGTCAAGGTTTTTTTTTAAATTAGGTTTTAAGATAAAATCAGGCCTATTATTTCAATATCAACCTTGTCTTAAATAGAAAGAAAAACAAACATGGATTTTGTGAGTGAAAGACAACATGGTCAGATTAAAGCTTCTTCATCCTTCTTTGCGATCAGGGTGTCACTGGGATATTCAGGAATGTTCTTGTGAGGAGAGCATGAAGCTCATACCCACGTTATTATCCATGCAGCTGAAATACAAAGAATTTATGGTAATTTATTCTCTTTGCTGGTTTTCATTACAAGGGTTTTTATTCTTCGTAAGCCTTTCCTGGAAAGGGAAACTGTCTTCCTGTAAATGTAGGTTTTGTGACACGAATCCATAGGGACAGTCTGTCTGATTTGGAGTTGCTAATGGATTCGGCACATTACTGGAGCATTTGCTCATCTAATACCATCTCTTTGAATCGTGAACTATATTAAGGGTTTTGTTCTTGGCCTCCTTTTCTTCAGCTGCTCCTTCTGCAGCTTCTGCAGTGTCTGTGCTGATGAGCACATCCAAATTTGTTTTTCTGTTTCTGATCTTATGGGTTCAGAGCTTGATTTTGAAATCATTCTGTGTAGTTTTTCAAGCAAAGTTTGGAGAATCAAAACTGTAGGTGCAAATGCTGGAAATCTCAATCCGTACTGCATTCCAGACCTAGATATCAGTTAATAAGAAGAAAGATATTGTGTGCTGAATCCTTTTAGTAAGGAAAAGCTGTCAAGGCTCTGATTGTGAAGCTTTTCAAATGCTGGTTATGCATGTATATGTGTATGTGGAGCTACTCTGTATTTGATGAGCAGGATGGCCATGCTACTACTGGATGGCTAACCTGAATCCCTGGTTTTGGGAGGAAATGAAGCGTGGTGTAATAAAGTAGGGGTCATTGGCTTGCCTTGGGAACTAGCTGTTTGTGCTGCCTAAGCCCCCTCTGCTCTGGTGGAGCAGGACTCCTGGGAAGCCACTGGAGTGTTCTTACTTTCCTCAGTCTCCCGACATAGGTGGTGCTCATGCTGGGGTGACTGTCCTCCTCGTGATGGCTTTATTTATACAGGAGTATGTCCATATAGGCTGGTCATCTCCGATACAAAGACTTGCTTTGATGGCTTAGATAGATGTAGCTACTGACTACAGGTGCTATTTGTTTTCATGGCTGGGAATCCTAGGTTCGTTTCAGAATTTTAATTTTTCCCATGGGATTATATTAGCAAGCGACCTGTAGGTGAAATCAGAACCCTGATAAATTTATCTGTTGCCCATGGAACAGCATCTTACTATAATAGAAATCCCATTTATCTAAACGTTATTGCTTTTTGAGCAAAACCAGTAGTCCATATGAAAAGCACAAAAAGGCCCAACATAATTCAATACTTATATGGTCACTAGTTGTTTTCCTGCATTGGTTTTTAAATTCATCTGCCTCTAACATGCCTCTCAACACTTCTATGTCTGTAGCATTCTTTGCCAAAGCTGGTGTCATAATGGAGAGGTTAAAGAGGAGAGACAAGCTCGTCTGGCCCTGCTCTCCTACCTCTACAGGGGCTGCTGAGGCTCAGAAATAGGTCTGAAGAGGGCAAAAGCTGAGGAGCCACAGCTGGTCTAAACCAGCTGCCTCTCTTTGAAGCGCAGGAGCCTGTACCTGGGTGTGGAAACTTGGGGTGGGATGGCTTATGAGAAAGGCCCATGAAAGCAAAGCCTGGTGGGATGAATGCTGTTATCTAAATGGAAGCTCAAACTTTTCTGTGATGACTTGACCAGCTGGCAAGTATATACGCCAGTGCAAATATTCACTGATAATCATGGTGGGAAACTTGGAATGGAGTGACAGGATGAGCCATGAGACAATTGTGAGTATAAAGAACCAGCTGGAAGAGAGAATTTTGGTGCAGGGTGAGTAAGAAGAAATTTTCCTTAAGCTGCAGGCACCAGCAGTAGCTGAAAAATACGGTAAAGAAACAGCCTTTGCAGCATTCCAAAAAACATCTAAGGATGTTGGTGTAATAGCTTTGTATAGGTCTTCTTTAGGAGCTGCTCAAGCATCATATAAAACCACAACAAATAAATATAAATGAGCTCCTGCATTACCAGAAGGAAAGCTATGTCAGGGGAGCTAGTTTGATACTAGAAGCCAAATGCCAGGAGTTTAAGCAAAACTGTTTTACTGAGACATATGTCTGGGGAAGTTGACTGAAAGTTACTGGTCCAGAAATGCGGAAAAAATTGTGGATGAAATGTGTCTGAAGAAGTTCCTGCAAGATCCTCTGATGGAAGTCTTGTTCTGGCTCTGTACTGACTGAAACAGGAGAAAGAGCAAAGGCCTTACCAGCAGACAGAGGGGCCAGGTGAGATTTGGAAGGGATTTTGAGTCAGTGATTCTCACCTAAAATGGAGCTGAATTTCATTAATGGGTTGACTGGAGAGCCATATTGTTATCTGCAACAGAGATAGACTGGGGATTGAGCAGCTACCTGCCAGTTAACGTTGGAAGAACATTTCTGCAACTCCTGTCAAATCTGTTGCACTCGGGATAGGTAAAAAACTGTAGCTTGGAGGTTTAAGGGGTGGTAATTGGCTGACTCTTTCTCTGGATGAGCAGTATAATGTAGATATGATGATTCATTACACAGCCTTAGGTCGAGAAATGCACTGGCTTTTGTATAGCGTTCAGTAGTCTGTAAGTGGTCCTTGGTCACTTAAAGACCTTGTCCTAAAGTCCTTGTCCCAAGGACTAAAAGTCTTCGGTCTTTTATTGCCTCTCTGTTCTCTAGCATGTCACATTATTAAAGGTCACAGCTATATCCAGCTGTAAATTATTAAGGCTTAATAAATTTTTAGTGGATGTTATGACAAGTTGTTAATGCATAGTTACTTTGATCAAGAGTCAGAAAGTTTCTTTATAACAATGGCTCGTAATGCTCTAAAACACTATTTTACTGTTGTGGCGGGTACCTGTCAACTAGTTGTACTACATGGCTGTTTCAGAAACTTAGTTAAAACGTTAACTGCTTGAGAAATGTTGGCTGTAATTTAATTTCTGGGTTTATATTCTGGCAAATGATGGCTTGCTTCAACTAATTCTCAAGTAATCAGCTTAATACCGCTGTAGTACAAGTCTTCTCAGGAGTGGAAGACACTATGAAACAAAATGCATACCATTCACACTTCTGCCTAGCTGGGAAAACATTTTTATATCTATATATTTATATAGATATAGTTATATAAATGTATTTTTTACTCTGTACAAATCAAGTGCCTTTCTGACTGAACTCTTAAACTGTCAGTCTTCAAACCTTAGCATTTATACTGCTTCATATATTTTTATTCAGAACATCTTCTGGCACTTCTAGGTAGCTATATTTTGGATTGTTAATGTTTTTACAAGGCGGTAGTTTGTGCTACCAGAGAGAATTGGTAGTTATCGCTTTATGCATTGAAGTTGTGCAGAGTTCATCCTCATGTTATAATGAGGTTTTTTGCTGAAGTCACATTTTTTACTGAAACTCTGATTTTAAATAATTAGTAATTTCATGTTTTCAGACAGATTCACAGCCGTATTTGCGATGTTCTATGGAGTATTTTCTCTTCAAACTTGATTTTAGACATCCTTTGAAAAAAAAGTTGTTTTAATCAGTGTTACGTCCTGTAATAGTTATTTTGTTTGTTTACCAGTTAAAATCAAGAACATTCTTATTTGAGGAAAACGAAAAATGTTATGAGTGGAGAATGGTGAGAGGATTGTGAGGGTTTGACTTTGTGAGCGTTCATTCTTACAACAGCAGGAGTTATAACACTTCGTTTTGAGCAAGGAACGATTAAGAGGATGGTGGCAATATTTCATTCCAAGGATGGACAAGAATATTCTGATTTATCTGGAAATAGTTTTGATTCCTCACGGTTATGTGGCATCAAGCCTGTCGAACGTCTCTCGCTGCTGTACTCTACTCCAGGTCAGTCATTTGACAGACGGCTGCTGGGGTTTTGTAAGCTTTTAGCACTTGGCAGTTCTGTTTCCCTGTCTCCTTTCTGTGTCTGAGATCATGTCTGTCTAGTCTTGTAAAAGTTTTTTAGGAAGTACCTGCTTCGTTACTTGAGGGAACCTCTTCAGTGTAAAATGTATCCTGTAACTAATTTTGCAAAACCTGAAGTAGTGTAACGGCAATAATTAATTTAAAATAGTTTTCTTTGATTTTTGTGTGGATGCCAGCATCTACAGAGGCCAGCATTTTGTCTCCTAGTTTGCTGTGCAGAAGATAGCATCTCCTAATTTGAGTTATTTTTATAGTGTAAAACTGGTGGATATTCGTCCCTTAAGGCAAATGTGGTTATGTTTTAAAGAAGTTAAAAGGTAACAGCTTCTGTGTACACTGTGTTTTCGATTCTTCCCTGCAGTAATTTTCTCCCTTCTCAAAACAACCCTGTTTAAGGAGCAGCAGTTGCTCCTATTTGCATATGCAAACTGTGAAGCCCTGTGTATTGGACAAAATACAAGGAAAACACAATTAACAGCTGTTGTCCAGCCAAGTCCCCACTTCATCCTCGGGAGTTCCCATGGCCTCTGAGTGAGTTTCCAGTCTCTTCTCATCCTCTCTCTAGGGATATTAGACAAAGATGTAGATACAACCCCAGCCTAGGGCAGGACATGGTGAAGACCATTTGATGCTTGTTCTTCTGGTGTTGTTTCTTAGAGCCTTTTAAAAGTTAGGGTAGAAATGTTATTGTGCTTTGTGGTAGTTCACTTTTGAGATGGAGTGCCATGATTTCACCTCAGGGCTTCACAGTATCCCAGGTTGGAAGGGACCACAGGGATCATCTAGTCCAACCTTTCTAGGAAGAATGCAGTCTAGACAAGGTGGCTCAGCACCCTGTCCAGACAACTCTTGAAGGTGTCCAACGTGGCCGAGTCAACCACTTCCCTGGGAGATTATTCCAATGGCTGACTGTCCTCAGTGTGAAAAATTTCCCTCTGGTGTCCAGTCGGAATCTCCCCAAGAGCAACTTGAGTCCATTCCCCCTTGTCCTCTCCATGTGACTCCTTGTAAAAAGGGAGTCTCCATCTTCTTTGTAACTACCCCTTAAGTACTGGTACATGGGGATGAGATGCCCTCTGAGCCTCCTTTTCTCAAGGCTGAACAAACCCAGTTCTCCCAGCCTATCCTCGCATAGCAGGCTTCCCAGTCCTTTGATCATCTTGGTGGCCCTTCTCTGGACCCCTTCCAGCCTGTCCACATCCTTTTTGTATAGCGGGGACCAGAACTGTACACAGTACTCCAGGTGTGGCCTGACAAGTGCTGAGTAGAGCGGGATGATGACTTCTTTATCTCTGCTGGTGATGCCCTTTTTGATGCAACCCAGCATCGTGTTGGCTTTCTTGGCCGCAGCAGCACACTGTTCACTCACGTTGAGCTTTCTGTCCACCAGGACCCCCAGGTCCCTTTCCACAGAGCTGCTCTCCAGCCAGGTGGGTCCCAGTCTGTACTGCACTCCCAGATTATGTTTTCCCAGGTGCAAGACCGTACACTTCTTGTTGAATTTCATAAGGTTCTTGCTGGCCCACCTTCCAGCCTATCCAGATCTTCCTGCAGAGCAGCTCTCCCTTCTGGAGTGTCTACTTCCCCACTCAACTTGGTGTCATCAACACACTTCATCAGGCTACTTGATGCCGTTATCCAGATCACTTACGAAGATGTTGAATAACATTGGGCCCAATATTGATCCCTGGGGGACCCCACTTGTGACAGGTTGCCACTTGGAAAAGGAGCTGTTTACCACCACCCTTTGGGTGTGGCCTGTCAGCCAGTTCCCCACCCACTGCACAGACCACTTGTCTAGGCCATAACGCATTAGTTTCACCAGGAGGAGACTGGGGGACCGTGTCAAAGGCCTTGGACTTGGGCGTGAGGCTTCTGCACTTTAATTCCCACCTACTGCCCATGGGGATTTCTGGATTTACACCATCACAGGAAGCAAAAGTGGTGAGGATGAATCTGATGGGGATGAGCAGAGCCTCATATTGCCCAACAACACTGCTTGTTTAACATTTTGGGAGCCATGGAAGGGTAAATAACCCCTGTCTTTGACTCTGGGTCTTGACGTTTCTTTAAGTGTGAGTAGGCAAAGGAGTTTCCCAGCAGCAGCTGTAAGGAAGAAGGGATTTTGAGTGACAGATGTTAACTGAGAAGACATCACTATCTCCAGACTCGTTATTTTTTTGGTTTAACTACTAGGAATTGTATCTCTATGCAAATGCATCTTTGCCATTGAATTTGGTTTTGACCTTCTTCAAGTTGCCTCTTTTCACTAGGTATCTTAGTTGCTTCTCACTAGATATCTTACTTGTGGAAGATAAATTAAATTTTTCAGAAATTAAAGTCTTGCTGCAGCTGGGAAGGCCCATCCAATATCCACACATCACATAGTATAAAATAATGTCATTTTCACACATATGCTGAATAATTCATGTTAGATATATAAATTTTGAAGTTCCATGTTGGCATATATCATTCAGGAGAATGGCGTTTCAAGTTACATCTTTTCCTAAGCAGAGGGTAGACCCAAAGCCATATTTCAAAGTATTAATGCAATGGTGTTTTCCTAAATGCGTCATTAAGTGCCGGTGTGGATTTCCAGTGATTTTGGTCAAATTGTGATGTAAGTGGACAGTTCTATTAAGCATTCAGGTGATTGGTAGTAGCTTTACTTTCCCTGGGGGGTATATGTGGTTGTCCGTGTGTAACTTTTAAACCCTGTATTTCATTAATTTACTGCCTCCTAACTCTCAGCTCAGTGCATGGTTCCTACCATATCCTAACACTGTGGTGTACTTAAGCCCAGAGTTGAAAGAATAGTGACTACAACTAAAGATTGCTGCAATAATCTTTTTCAGGACAGATAGGAAGAGGGACATAACTGGAAATTAGGATGATGGGAAATATACACTGCACTAAATTACACCACATTTGTAGTTTTACCATTTCTAAAAGGATACATGCACAACTGTGTCAGCTTAATAGAGCAGTGTGACAGGGCACTTCTCTCTCCTTTTTGTACCTGTCACTTTTGTAGTACTACGATGGCCTCACAGTTTGTCCAGTTGTCTTTTTTTTTTAAATATACTCAGAATGTGCAGCCAACTTCTTCTTCAAAAGTACAAAGCTCTTCTTTTTTAAATAGTTTTTGAAATAAGCTCAGCTTTTTTATATGGTCTGATCCATAATATACAGAGGGGAAATATATATGATGAATTCTTCCTAAAGATGCGTCCTTTCAAATTGAAATGCTAAATGTAGGACTGTAAACTGTTAGGACTCACTTCAAAGAAATAGAAATAAATGATAGCCATTGAAAAATAATGCCTAATATATCTGTATTTTGTGTAGTTTTGTAAATAACTTCATAACAATAAGTAATTGTTTAATAGTTTAAAAACCTGCAAAATTACTTTTTTGGTGTGGAAAAAAACCTGATGGATGCTGGGTATGCTGTTGCACTTTCTTCATCTGCACATGAAAATGTGTATTTTCACCTTGGATTGTACAGAAAACCCTTTCACAGAGTTAAAGTTAAATTAGGTGTGACAGTTGATCATGGTTAATCACCAGTTATTCACTGAAATAGTTTTGTTTCTCAGTGTTGAAAAATAGGATTCTGCAAGGAATCATACATAATGGGAAACATCAACCATATTTTTATAAACTCTGAAAGATGGGAAGCATGCCATGTTAATGGATGCTTGTGTATTTTACCTGGAGGTTACAGCGACCTTTCTTTTGTTACCTTAAAAACAGGTAGTGAGGTGGAGAGAGAAGCATAGAAGAATTTTGGTTGAAAGATGACTGGCAAGTCAGACTGCCCAGAAAGCCCCATGTCTGTGAGAGTTTTTCATGGCCTCCCATCATTGCTTGGTGTAGATACCAAGGGTAAAGAAGAAATATTAAGCTGGGTGCAGGTGTAGTTTGGTAGAAGCTTCTATGAAAGGAACTGTTGTGCATTTCTGAGCATCCTGAGAGCTATAAAACTTGCTAAAGGCAAAATGAGTCCCAAGAGCCATGAAAGAACCTTGAAAAACTTATTTTATGCCCCCCTCAGCTTTAGCATCAGAATGAACAATGTAGGTGAAGTACTAAGTGGGTCAGTCTTTCTACCAGCCTGGATCTTGACATAGGAGTTGACATTGGAACAGCTTTCCTACTTTTGTGACTCCCAAGTTTGCAAGGACTTAATTAAAAAATTACAAATATTCAGTGTTTCTGTACATGCACAAGTGCACATGCACAACTTGGGCACAGATTAAGTACTGTGTTCATTTTGAAGGAAGTTATTAAACCATAAAATATAAATTTTTGACATTTTACTTGCCAACAGTTTTTAACAGAGGAGTTTTTACTATGCTGTATATAAGGCATTCAGGTGAAATTCTAATTGGGGGTTAAATAATTCCCAGCCTTCTAAAGAAGTTAAATTCATCAGGATGAGGAAAAGTGTGGAAGATTGAGGTGAACGATTTCAAACAAGATCACATTCTGTTTCATAGCTGGTTCGTAATGCTTAAGTCTATGCAGTAGACATAGGAGACGTGGTGGTTGGACTTTGGTTGGACTTCGATCCTAGAGATCTTTTCCAACCTTAATGCTTCTATGATTCTGTGTTTTAATTATCTTCTGTGTATTAGCATGAGCCATCCAGTATGTTTGCATGTGTTAATTCTCTCAAAAGTTACTTTGATATGAATAATTTTACTTGAATTTTGTGCACATTAATTAGTCTTGTAGGGTTTGATTCTCCAAGTAGCTGCAAGTATTTGAAAAGCGCACCCCAGTGACAATACTGCTGCAGCTTGCATCTTAATAGGAATAGCAAAATTAATTGGGAAAAAATCACATTAAAATGAGTATTAAGAATGTTATTAGTGAAGGTTAAATTTAAGGTTTTTTTGTTGGGGGTTTGGGGGTTTTTTGTTCTGTTAAGTTTTCCCAAAAAAAGGGGCATTTTGCTGTCATTCCCACTTCATTTCTTTAGAATTATGGTGGTAGTGTGACTCTGATAACTGTGTTAACAACTGTGAAATGCAGGTCATTACGGGGATTAGGCTGGCAGCCAGTTGCATCGTTATTGCCTGTCAGTCTTATGTGCTTGGTAAATTATAGATTATGGCAAGAGATGTATCCATATGTTTTCCTATTTCTTGAAGACTTCTCAAGGATATTGTAATAAGCTAAAACAAACGTTTCTAATGCTGCAGTAGGGTTCTCAATTGGTTAGAATATGTAACCATACAACCATAGATTTCCATCACCAGAAATGATAAATTATAGCGGTTGGAGTCGTTCTCATGCAAATGTAATTACTGGCAGGAAAAAGCTACACTTCATTATGCATTCTGCTTTTGTCTTTTCAGTGGCTTTACAGCATTATGCTTACACACTACTATGACCATCTTTCGTATTTGTTAAAAACCTGTGTACCATATTTATGTGGATATTAAGACAGTGAACGTGATTTGTAGGCCAGACATTTGGCTCGATATATACATACACAAACACACATATGGCATGCACATACATACTGCTTTGTGTTTCTGCCCATCCTGAGAGTTATGAAACTTGTCGAAGGCAAAATTGGTCCCCAGAGAATCAAACTACAATGGAAGAACCTTGAAAATCTTACAACACCCATGATACTCTTGAGCTGCTGTTACAGAAGCATGTGCTGAGCACTAGACCAACATTTGACATATGGCAAGTGTCTTATGTTTCAACCCTCACAAATCCCTTTCCCATATCCAAGTATGTGCATCCAGTCCAACTGCAATAGCTCAGGCACTACTACCTCTTCGGGTTCCTGCAGTAGAAACAAACTAATGCATATAGATCATAGGAAGGTTTGGCAAAAGTATTTAGTTCAGTGAGTTCTAATTAGGGGCTTTTGTAAGTCATCCTTCAACTTGGAAATATCCTGTGTTTTTTGCTTTCCCGCCTTTTTCAAGCAAACTCCTTTTGAAACAAATAGGAGATTTACTGAAAGTTTTATGAAGTCAGGTTTTCAAAACCTTCTACTCAGAAGAGCTCAAGTTTTGCACTTCCCTCTTCTTCAAAACTCCAGGAGCCTAGGACATGTTGCACATGAGATTTCTTTTTGCTTTTATTAGAGATTGACAGTTCTGTGAGTGCAAAAACGAGCATTGGCATGTCCTCTTTTTTAAGTGTTGTGGTTTCATTACCTATCACCTTTTCAAGTCCTGTATAAGAATCTTCGTAATTTTTCTGGGGATTCAGACTTCTCTGAAGATTGGCTTCTAGAGAGGAAGCTTCTGAGGAAGAGCTATAGACCTTTGAGCTGGTACTTTGGCTTTAAGGCTTTTTTAGTGCAACACTTTGGAAATTCTAGTGATAAAGACAATGGCACTGATGAAACTTTCCATGTTCTATAGTATGTTTATTTGATAAATTCATTTTAACAGTCTTTAGGTATTTACCAGTTCTGAAAAGACAGCCTATCTCCAAGTGTGTACCTGAAGGAGTAACTTGAGGCATCTTTCCCCTCCTTATAAGATAATTTGGACTAATACATATAATACTAGAAATACATAGCATGCGTAAGATTTAGAGATGCAGCTGCTACTGTTTAATTAGCAGCTGTACATCTAAAACTTCTGAACACTCTTTTAAAAATTCTATTTCTGAAGGAACTACTCAATCAAATATGATGAATGCTAGAGAAAAGTTCTTAAACCATGAATACTACTTCTTTTAACAAGTAGCATATGAAGGCTAGCAGGTGTAATCTAACAGGTGGTTTCACTGTTTAGAGCCATAAGTGCCCACAATACTTTTGACGATGTTACTTCTGTCATTTAGGGTTAGAGCTGCACTTTGATGCTGGGAAAGTAGGTGCATCTCTAGTATGTTTGACCCTGAACTAGAACACAGACCTCAGGTTAGATGCCCACGCTCCCTACACAGCGTATGAGGAGAATTGACCATCACAAGGTGAGATCTCAGATGGGTAGGGAATCAAGAGCTTACATGTTGCTGTCACACCACTTGCATCTACCTTGAATTGGCCAGCAGGTGACACCGAGGGTGAGGCGAGTCAGAGGGTTGTCTTGGGTCTGCAGGAATATGTTTTTTTCCACCTCAGCTCTACAGTCCGTGTACTCCTCTTCTGAAGGCACATGCCTATAACCTTTCTTTAAAAATTTAAGCGGGACAGGGAATGGAAGAAGTCACTCTTTTTTAAAAGTCTCTCTCTGCGTGCTCCTGTACAATAGTCCATTTCACCGGTACATGGGGACTTAGGTTCCATTCTTTAATCATAGAGGATTCAAGCCTGTACCTTCTACCTCCATATCACAAAAGAAGTCCCTGAGCCGCATCATTGCATGCTTGGCTGTGAGAGTACATACTCTTTTTCTTCTTGTGGTGCACAGTGGTGGCATTTGTACTGACAAAGTATTGGCCAAAGATGAGAAAAAGCAGAAGAGAAATCATATCCTTGCAGCGTACAGAAACTTGCCCTCCTGGGGAAGGGGCTTCTTGGCTTTTCCTTCTGGGAGTATTTTACTGTTCCACATGAAAGAGATTGCAAATAGAATGAAATTTGTGTCCTGTTTCCTGAGACACTGCCTTAACAGTGGGTCGCATTTCCTCTAGTGTGCAGATTGTCTAGTCAATGACAAATGTTTTTCTTAAAATCCTTTATGATCTGCTTTAATTAAATTTCCAGGCAGGGGGGAAAAAAACCCAAAACCAAAACAGAAATCAACAACCCACCAAATTCTCTGAGTAAACCCAAAGATACGGTAGACTTATTTAGGCAGAGAGGTGCCCAGTTTCTCAGTTCTGATGAAATGCTTCCAGCTGCTTCATCCTGCCAAAAACAGGATGCTGAAACTGTCCTTTCGTGTGTTATCAGGCGTCTCTTGACATGGAAGTTGTAGTTTTCTCTCTCTGTGGAGTGTGTCATGCCTTGAGATGTAGGTGGCAACTGAGCAAGGATTTTTAGGAACACATAATGGGAATCTGGAGACCTAAAGGCCTTTATGAAGTCTCGGTGTACGTACCCAACATCGACATTGAATCTACCCCTGAGGCTGTTTTGAATCTTATTGCTGATATTTCATATTCTGTGGCACAATAAAACCAAATGTGGTTTTCATTGACATTTGTCTTTATAGAACATGGCAGGTGTAAACTGCATCTCTCAAAAGTTTGAAGTTTGTTGATGCTGCTGTTCTTAAATGTGTGGCAATTCAGTTGCCAACATTCAGCTGTCTGGGATAAGGTATTAATGGAAATTGTATCCCTGCCAATTTAAGAATCCCTGCAAGGCATTTCTGAGTATATATTTGCATAATGAAGCATAGAGGTGTTTTTATGTAATCTTTTTGAAAGAATTTTGCTGTAATATATTACAGTCAATATTTATATACTGAATTTAGACCTCCTCCTCCAACTCAGGATAACATTTAAGTACACAAAACTTAACTTTATAGCCTTGCTTAAATCTCACTGACTTGGTATGTTTAAGTACTGTGCTGAATTATGAAATTCCTCAGCTAGTTTCTCTGGAAATATTATCTATGTTGTTTTATGGTTCTGGTAGATTTTGAGATATTTCAGTGAAAAGGGAACTTAGCTTTGTAGAAGCTTTTTTTAACCTCATTGCTCTATAACTTCTTCAAGTGTTGGACGCAAGTTATGGTTAGGCAGTTATCATCTTCACTGTGATACATTTTTAATGCACAATAATATCAAGAGAGGACAAACCCAGATGTTCTGCATCAGGGAAAAAAATAGCATTAAGTGATGTACCCCAACCATCAGAACTTTTCAATGCATGCATTCCTGGGTGTGAAATTGTCTCCTTGACCTCTTAGTATCCACAAACAGGTGGAACAGTCAAAGATGATTAGAACAATCTTCTGAGTATTCTTGGAACAGCAGCAGGATGCCTTCCCCACTGCAGGTGGGTCAGCATAGGAGTCACAGAATCCAATACATGAAAGTGTCATTTGGCTTTCCATTATTAATGCAGAACCATCTACTGTGTGGACATTTCTGACTGTGACTGTAGTGGTGAATAGGAGTAATGTCAAAATACTGTAATAAGCTCAAACCCAATGAAGAGAAGAGGAAATTATGTATGGGTTTTATTATGTATTGATTAAATACAGTTTATTTTCTTTTAGTTGAAAAAATGTAGCTATCAGTTTTTATTTGTGGCAATGATGAATCAACAAAAGTGAAATTATGTTTTCTAAGGAATGGTGGTACTTTTGCACCTTTCAGAGGTAGCAAATGTCCTCCTTGATGGGTATAAAATAACCCCTCTATCCTAAAAATATTAATCAACCTATTCTTACACTTTCGCAAAGGCACTGAATGTTTGCAGCTCATTTTATTGAGTAGCACTGATACTTGGCATTTATGGGACACAATGCCTCTGATACACATATTAGTAGCAGTCATTTCCATTAGCCATCTGGGTATAACTACAGATGATGGAAAATACCCACCTAACCAACTATGGCATTTAAATGGATGAGGTCAGATCGCCTGAAAACAGGCATAAGATGACAAACACCACTCACCCCCTCATGTCACCCATGTTAGCATCAGTTAGGACATAGCACTGTCAGATTTGTAATGGGGTTGCAGGATATGGCCCTTACGTTTGTTGGTGGGGAAAAAAGGTATTTTGTTTCTTTTTCTCTGATAGTTCATGTTATGCATTATTTCTTTGTTTCATTTAGGTTTGGAGAGGGATTATATCTCTACTAGTGAAAGTGATGCTCTAATATAATTTACAATTCACTGGAATAATTGTGAGAGTTGTCCAAACTGCTTTGTGCCTCTTCTAATTCCCACCGGATTGATTAGCAGCACATTCATTCTTATATCAGCTGAAAAAGTGATAATTACCTCCAACTTCCCGAATAAAGCTGGGAAAATTCTTTTTTGACAAGTCATAAATTTGCTGAGAAGCAGAGTTAGATAGGGATCAGAAATATTTGCATTTTCAAGGATTATTATTGCAAGTAGTTTTGACTGAAGAAGAAAGATGATTTCCCCAGATGCTGCAGTGTCTTGTTTCAGCATTTTCAAAATTAGATCGTTAATTTTTTTTTCAACATATTTGGGAGCTTTTTGCTTAAAAAATGGTTTTTTTTCCATAAAGAAAGAATGTTTTAAGGATTGAATAACTTGAAAATAAAAGGAAGCATTTCATTTTGGACTGAAGATAATGTTTCAGGTTGACCCAAAATGAATTTTATTATTTGTATTATTATTGCATTATTTTGCAGCAGTATCTGTTTTTATTTAAATCAAACTCTTCCTCTCCTTTTTAAACTTTTTTTTTGCTTGCTTTGAGTGCTCAAATCTGTCATCAGCCCTGCTCTTACCTAGAGTTTGTATGAGAAATCACTTGAAAGTTGCCAGCAAAATGCATGTAATTTATGTTTCAGAATTTATACGGTATCTCCACATAAAACAGACAATCCCATCAGAATGTGTTATGGGAATATTACACTTTACCAAACAGCTGTTTTCTGTTGGCAGCTTTACAAACATGACCTATAAAAGTCGGATCTGAGAGAAGATTCATTGCTTCCTCCATTTTGCCAGAGAGAGTCGCAAACGGAGAATTGGTGGTCCCCATCGAAGTCTGCACTTCCAGAAGGTTGAGCGCAGGCTTATGGGGTGGTGTATTCAATCGCTTTTCCTGCTGCAGCCAGGGTGGCTGCAATCGTGTGGGGTTCAGGGAAGCCTCTTGGTCTGTACAGTGTTGTGGAAAGTGAGCATCAGCCATATCCATTGTGAATGAGAGCCGAAGTAATTGCTCTGATCTGCTGCAGATTAGTCTGTATTCATTTGGCCGAGTAGTAATTCTGAAAGTTAAAATGATCGCATTGAATATCATTTCAATTTTATCTCTTCTGGTCAGAGAGCCTTCAAAAGAAAAGGGACTGCTGGTTTGTACAGGTCTGGGCAATGGCCTGTGAGTGTAACTTCACTGTGTTGTGGAGCGCGTTGTAGATGGGGAGATGCTCAAGTGGGTGCTTCCTTCTCTGCCCTTGTTGAAGCAATTCCTGCCTGCGAGTGAGGGTCCTCAAGAGCGTCTGTGGGTAAGGCAGAGACGGCTCACCTTGCTTAACCTCTTCACTGTTACTACTGAAGTTAGGTTTTCTTCCAGCTGTTTGATTAGGTGGACACTATTTCTCTTCTGGTTAGCAGAGGCTGTTGTGTACCTAGACAGCTCATGTGAAATGCTTCTAACCGCGCTATATTAACTTTCCGATAAATAATTTTCTGTTTAACAGCCTCTGCATGCAAAACAGTTCAGATCTCCCCAGGGAACAGGCAAATGAAGCTATTACTGGGTACACCTCAGATGTATGTTCCTGTCTGTTCTGTTTTCCTGTTGTCTCACATAGTCTTTCATGCCTGCATGTACCTGTCAGGTCAAGTATTCAGCAACTGAGAATGCAGGAGAATCTTTAATTAAAAAAATCAAACAAACAAAAACCACCCCAAAAAAACCTGACACCAAAAACCAGTGCCATCGGATATCAGTTAGGTACCTGCCAAATGACTGTGTGGCAGCTGTATGTGTTTGGGAATTGCTGTGAGTGACCTTGAGGACAATGTGATTTGTGTTCTTGCCTATTTGTACTTTTCCACTGCCACCTCACATCCCAGGATGCAAAACTCATGTTTCAAACTCCAGGTTTTCATTATCGACTTCAAGGTACAACAAGAAGGTAGCGCATCCTTGGGAGGTGATGTGGATTGTTTATTTTTTGCCGTTAAAGGAGTGAAGGTGTAGTAAATATTTCATGATGTTCCTACCAGCACCAGGAAACTCCTACCACCGACAGAAATAAATTTCCTGAAACAGAAATAGTGTGTGTCAAGCTTTGATGAACAGGGTTTTTTGTACATGCCTTTTCCATGTACCTTTGTTGTGCATGCCTGGACTTGGGCAACTTCAGACAACTTAATTCTCCTAGCAGTTGAAATGGCTGAGAACTTGGGGGGGAGGGGGAAACACAGAATTGTTGTGTTGTGGCCTCCCCAAGAGCTGCGCTTCCAAGCGGTCGTACCAGCAGTTGTTCAGTTTTGTAGCGGCAGATAAACATGCTCCTGCACACACACCGAGTTGTGCAACCCTGTTCATATAAACTGTTAGTCATTTCCAAGCGCTGGAGAAGATGCAGCTTCTGCCTTGCCCTGCCCTTTCCTGAAGGCTGCAAGAGATGTTACCTCCCTCTGTGTTGAGAGCAGGCTGAGGAAAAGAGAATAGAATAGATCATTTCAGTTGGAAGGCACCTACAACAATCATCTAGTCCAACTGCCTGACCACTTCAGGGCTGACCAGAAGTTAAAGCATGTTGTTAAGGGCATTGTCCAAGTACCTCTTAAACATTGCCAGGCTTGGGGCATCAACCACCTCACTAGGAAGCCTGTTCCAGTGTTTGACCACCTTCTTGGTAAAGAAATGCTTCCAAATGTCCAGTCTAAACTTCCCCTGGTGCAGCTTTGAACCATTCCCACACATCCTAATCACTGGATATCAGGGAGAAGAGATTGGCACCTCCCTCTCCGCTTCCCCACCTCAGGAAGCTGGAGAGAGCAGTGAGCTCTGTGTTTCCCGGGACAAGAAAGCATTTGCCCACATTTGCCAGTGACTACACCCATGCGTTGTCCCTGTTTTCCAGGCAGGCTGCCTGTTCCCAGCAGTGGCTTCTTACAGCCTCCTCCCCGTGTGTTTTTAGAGGTGAGACCTGCTTTTTCCAGCATCTCTCTCTGCTTTGGTCTTGGTCTCTGACTGTGGTTGTTGTTCTCCCTCCCTTATTTGCAGGTTCATAAGGAAGACACTGGCAATTAATTTGTGTAGTACATGAGAATTACAGACGCACTCAGTTGTGTCCCACAGCAGGCCAGCATAGCCCTGTTTCTGCTTATACAGAGATACACGTAGCATAGGAAGCAAAATACAGCATTGGTTTCTTTATCACATGTCTGCCTTCCAGGACAGTGCAGGAATTACTTTTAGGGTTGTAAAAGTCCTGTCCTTAAACGTGAACTGCTTTAGGATGGGTTTTCCCCCATAATTAGTTTGGAATTTTATAGAGTTTTTGGGGGTGCTTTATGAAGTCTCCATCTGTGGTACAATTTGTGCACCTACTGCTGATTAGAGTCTTTGTTTGTATGGGTGTTCCTGGCTGACTACGCAGTCCACACTTTCCCAAACTGAGATTTGTATCCCTTTCACACAGGCGTTTGGTAAATCCATGATAACTCCCCAACACCTTTCTGGCAAAATGTCATCATTTACACAGCTCATCCACTTGTCTGGAACCATGTAGGAGACTGGCCCCTCTCATCTGCCCAGCCTGAAAGTACAAACGCTGCTGGTGGTGTCCCTTTGGTGCCTCACTGGCCCAGGGCTAAGCTCCTTTGGGCTGGGCTCAGGGCTGGGGCTGTGCCAGGGACACCCTCTCCAGCCTTGTCGAGGGCAGCTGCAGCCCCGATAACCCAGAGCTGTGGTGGTGCTTCACAGTGCTCTCAAATGGCTTACGGCCGGCCAGCACCGCAGCTCGCCAACAGAGGTGACCCGGCCAAAGCACTGCACCCTCGCTGCATGGCCAGGGGCATCTCCTCCATCTGACCATCTCCCCTCGCTGTCTGCCTGTCCCTCAGCAGGGGCTGGCTGAGCCTCCCTGCCACTCTCTGGCACACCACGGCGCAGCTGGCCTGCTGCCCACTGCATCACTGCTCCTGCCTCACCTTCAGGTAACTTTCTCAGCTCTTCAGCCTCTGTTCTGGGGCCTTGGGCAATTCCTGCATGGCACCGTTGTGCGTCCGTGGCTTTCAGAGCGCTGCAGTTCAGCAGTGATGGTTACCTCTGTGTTCCTTTTAATTTCTTTTCACGGGTCATACACAATGTGTGTTCCTGGAACTGGCCACCTGACTCCAGTTAATCTTGCTGTTTGTCGCTGTTTGCTGTGGTTACCTTCAGTATACCAGTCAGAGACTAGAAAAAAAAAAGTCTGCCGTGATCCTGTAGTATGACTTGTGTAACACAGGCTTCCGATTTCTCTAAATTAAGGAATTAATCCTATTTAAATTTGAGCAGCCTGTAGATAAATATTGATCTTGATTTTAAAAAATGTTTAGTAATGGAAAACTGACATTCTTACAAAAATGTTATTGAAAATCCATATTGATGATCCAGAGAGCTTTTTGGCTTAGATGTTGAATCAAAGTCACCCAGACCTGCTGATCCTGGACTGCCTATCTTGCTAACATTGTTTAACATCGTCCTAAATTATTGTTGGATTAGAAATACACTGCTGTTGTTATCATGTTATGTTATGTCATCCAGCCTTTTCCCAACCATAGAACAGAAATATTGTATTTACAACTTCTCTTTTTTGCATTATACTTGGTGAGTTGTATAACAGTCATGATTCTTTATCCTAAAATATTGCAGAGAGATTTTACTGTTTTTTAATGCTGCTAATTGCAGACAGCTTCTTGAATCTTCTAATTCTTACAGCAGTTCTCTTACAGCTGATAGTTTGTGGTTTCTGTGGATCACCATCTACTTTCTCCCATATCAGTGGCACATAAACTAGTAATATCATTTCTAGGTGGCGTGTCACCCTTTACCTCCTCTCGCTCACACATCCTATCCAACAAGAGTTTTAATTACTCATTTTAGTTACCTAATCATGCTTTTCTTCCCACCCCACTATTTTTTATTATTCGCAGCTTGAATTTTTCTCAGTAAGTGAATTATTCTGGCATCTCCTGTCCACACCCAAGCTTCTGATGCAGACACAATATATTCTCTCCCTATCTTCAAGAATTTAAATTAAATTTGTTTTGAAAATCTTTGATTTTTGTGCTAGACAAATATTCATTCGTTCTCTCTAGCCATTCTCATTTTTGTTATTAGTTTTATCGTGCTATTATCATCCTGATTGACCTATTTCTTGCAAAGTTGGCTCCCCTTCTGCTGAGTTGGAGGGCATCTGGGTTATCAGCCTTTTTCCTTAAGAAGACAAGTAATAGCCCTGCACAACCAAATCCTTCTGCCTTTGAGGGTTGCTAACATCTGTTCACTGGGTTAATCTTGGACCAGAGGGAAGCCTAATAATGTTTCAAGATCAGTGGCGATTTGGGAGGATGTACGCTAGGGAACAGATGTCACATTTGGATAGTTGTCGCAGTGCTTCCCTGTGCTGGCTGACATTTCCAGTTTATCCAAGTTGAGCCCACACGAGCTGCCTTTTATCCAGATGCCAGACATTTGTCTAAGTAGGGGATGGAACCGCTGGGCATCTCTGAGAGGTGACGTATCTCATCACGCCGGAGGCGCTGCAGCCCAGACCTGGCCAGGTGTGCCTGTGGCTTCCCATTGGAGCAGTGCTGGGAGGAAGCAGCAGGGCACGGCACCCTGTCTTTGCCCATTGCTGTATAGACCTCAAAGATTTCATCCTAGTCAAAGGCACAAATGTGCCTGAACTCCAAATTTGTGAATATCTAGAAAAATCAGAGGTCAAATGGTGCTCAAAATGGCTGACCGCTGTGTTTTGGGACTTGCTGTACCCAGAATGGGCAAGCTGGAGCTTAGCTGTTATTTCACAGGATTTGGTTACACAAAATGCATTTGCTTCTGTAGCACAATCTTTTGTATGAAAGCAGTAGGTGCTCCTATGGAGGTCTGTACTGCTTGTGAGTGGATGGTAGTTTCCAGCTGCAAAGAGTTGGGTTTTTAAATTCCCTGATCACTATAAATTCTGCAGCTGCACAGTTGCCCCTGAGTAGTTTGTCTACTCCCTTAAAGAGGGTGCCCACCAAAAAAAGTCCTAAGTTTGCCGGCTTTCCTATCAAGCAAATACCAGCAAATAATGCATTTCTGTGTACAATTTCAAGAAAATCTGCATTTTGTGACTGAAGGAGGTGTGCTGTTGAACCGTTGTGTCCGTTGAACCGTTGTGTCCGTTGGCCTGCTGTAGGCAGGGGTGGTATGGCTGATCAGGGTGGAGAGGAAGGGAAAGGTGGCTTAGCACAGGGCTCTAAAAGAGATACAACTCTCATTTGGAAGAGGGTTACACACTGGTGTAACAGATCAGAGGAAAGGGGAACCATAAAGCTAAAAATTGCAGCCTGTGAATGCTGTTGACTGTGTCATACACTGGCAGGACAGCTCAGGGGCTCTGCTCACACTGGGCATGCAAGGGCCCAAGTGCGGTGGGAGGCACGGCGTCGCTACAGGGTACAGAGCTGTCTAGCTTAGTGCAGAATGAACTGTATCTCGTGCCATTTCCTCTTGGATCTGAATCAACATTGGCTCTGGCAATCTCTGTGCACTCAAAAACTGACTTTAGCATAGGCTGGAGCCTGCAGCTCAAAATAATGTGGTGATTTAATTTGTTTTTGCTTCAGAGAAGCCAATCTGAATGACTTAATTTTTTCTATTAAAAAAGCAACACTCCCTTTATACTACTCCTTGTCTGCTATATTCTGTAATAGGCCTTCCTTGCTTTAATTGTGAAGATCTGATGCTCCCTGATGCTGAAGGATCAGTACAGCCTTTGGGAACATGCGTGTTGGCAATCCTCTTGTCAGGTTGAGTAGTAAATCTAGAGAGTAGCCACCTACCTGGTAGGGGACGAAGTCAGATGTCCCCAAGCCCTGTGCATTGGGGACCAAGGAGGTGACCTGTGTCTGTACAGTGTGCTATTCGAAACCTTATAGCACGTGCAAAGACTGAATCTGCAGCTACAGTGCTTGGGGTAGGGGTTTGGGGTTTAAGTTATGGAGACTGCTGTGCAGGAGAACAGAGAAGAGGAAGCTGAAAAAGGGGGAAGAGACTGTAACAGTGTGAGTAGCTGTAGGCTTTCTGGTTTTGTTTCATTTGTGTTTTTTTGTTACTATTACGCTGAATAAACCTCAGACCTCTTTTTCAATTAACATGGAAACATTTAGTTAGACTCCATAGCCAAAGCAAGTGGAAGCTTTAAACTTAATAGCTTTGAAAAAAAGCCAGTAATTAGCAGGTTGACTCCAATGCTAAAAGTCATCTTCTAGCATCTTCCCTTCTGCGTTTTACCCCAGTACAAGGACAGAGCCTAGCTTTGGATGATCTGAGGAGCGAGTGCTTCTTGTCTGAAGATAATGCCAAAAGTCATATTCTAGTATCTTCCCTTCTGCATTTTACCACAGGACAAGGACAGAGCCTGGCTTCGGATGATCTGAGGAGCAAGTGCTTCTTGTCTGAAGATAACGCAATTACTTTTCTCCTCTTTTTCCTACCTCCCAAACTCTTGGTCCCACATCAAGGGGATCTTGGCTCAGGTCCTCCCCCAAGTGCAGAGCCGATGTGCAGCAGGAAGCATAGTGCTCACCATGAAGTTCACAGCCTATCCTAGCAGGGCTCCTTCACTGCATAGCTGTCAAAGGTGAGCACTGCTATCTCCCATATTTCTAAATTCGTAGCCAGTTTGCTCACTGGCATACACGCCAGTTCGCTTGGTCTGTCTTCAGGCTAGACTCCTGTGTGTTGCTTGCTAGGGGAAGGCTGTGGTAGATGAAAAGGAGAGAAGTACTATAGAGATACTTGGTCCAATTAAAGAAAGATCTAATAATACAGACCTACAAGTATGATCTTGTTGAAAGTTACTTCACGGCAAGTTACTAAAATTTGATTTTATGACTTTGTTGGTCTAGTGTGAATAGTGGTCAGCATGATTAGCTGGGGACCTGCATTCAAAAGCCAATCCAGGAAACAGGGGCAGTCTCCCTCCCTCCTTTATGCTCTTTGTATGTGCCTGGGGAGGGGTGGTTGCTGGAAGCCAAAGGTGAAGGCAGGCTAATGAGGATTATATTTGAAGAGACCAGGGGGAAGTCAGAGGTACAGTTATCTCTGGTAGCTTTGGCAGGAAAGTTTTAAAATACCTTTTTTTTTTTCTTCCTAAAAACATTCTTAACAATAGAAATCATCTGCTTTCAGGTTGTAAACTTGCCCCTGCAGCCTTGAAAATTTCTGCCTGTTTTAGTGAATGTTTCAGATAGCTGTAATAGAAAATGTTCCAGCTGTAGGACTGGGGAGGCTGATGTCAGTTGTGGGGAACAAAAAAGTGCTTCTGGGTAGTAGTCACAATTCTAGTCCCAGTAAGCCAGAAGCTTGATGTCTTGCATGGGCTTATGTGGCTGCATACATTTAAAAAAAAAATAAAAAATCTCCAAATACCATCAAATGCAGCAGTCTAGATGAAACATGGGTCACTACATAGCTGTACTTTGTTCTGCATGGGTCGTCTTCTCTTTCAATGTAGTTCAAAATCTCTCTTCTGTTTGAAGCCCTTCTGGGAGGACACATATAATTGCCTGCAGGGTCATTTCTCCTTCTCGCTGAGTGTTCCCAGCAGCCATGTCTGACAGCGGGGAAATGCTCCATGACAAGCAGAGCTGGGCCAGTGCCGGCCATCAAGCTGTGGTGAATTGAACCTAGATTAACTGAACTTGTTCCTGCAGGAGCTGGAAATTATTGTAGCTGCACTTCATGAACATCTCCACATAAAATATAATATCTCCTGTGTAGCTTTGATTTGATAATTTATTGATAAACTCAAATGTAAAAATGTATTTTACAGAAATCAAACTATTTTCCTTGCACAATGTTGTTGAAGAAAGAAGAGAATAATGGTTGTTTTGTAAAACCCTAGTGACAGGTCAGATGATACACTATTCTGGGGGCATTTCTAAAGCCAACTAAAGTGAAGATGTAGTTTATCCAGGGACTTTGTTGCTTCATTTTTAAATGTAGTGTCTCATAACTGGAATTAACTGTAGTCCTTTCCTAGAGAAAAGTATGGATTTGAACTGTGAGCATAGCTCTATAGACTTTTTTATTATTTAAATGCTTTGGTTTCATGTTTGTTTGGCTTTTATGGCAGCATTGATACCACATCTTATTTCCTGATTTTGGCTAGTTCACATAGAATGTTTTTAAAAAGCCAAACCCACAAATCTTCCTGTTTGCTGAGTAGCTAATATGAATGTTTTCTGTTAATGTATGATCTCACTGAATTTAGATTGTAATGTTAAAGGTGATCTTTAGCAAAATCCTGTAGCTGGAACTTGAGAGAAACAGCTGTTATATTTAAAATTAGCACATAAAGTGTCATTAAAATAATGATAGAGGTTCACAGAGTTACATTCTAAGTGCTAATCATCCTATCTTCTGGATGGATCGACTGCTGTGCCTTACTCCATGGTGCTTCATGGGTTTGGACGATTGGCCTAAATTAATTGGTAAAAGGCTGGAGGTGGTAGAAATAGGAGCAGAGATATGGGTAATGTGTCACACCTGCCAAATATCTGCCTGCTGAACCCATCAGCTAAATTAAAATTTCTTTCTCTATCCTTGATCTTTGCCAGTGTCACTGTTAGGTGTAAAGTATTATAGTCTGTGGGGTGTCCTGAAGATTTTCAGTTTTACTGACTTGAATTGGCAGGGGAAAAAGGAGTTACAATGGACTAGGGATATTATAAGTCATATGAGGAGCTAGAAAACTATCAGGGTTGGGGTTATTTTGGCAAGCTAAAATAGCAATGTGAAGAAATTATGATTGGCTAAGATCATCCAGTGGAGCTGTAATTATAATTATAATCCGTGACGGCTCTTCTCTGTTCATTTAGCTGAGATTTCATAAAAAGACTCAGTCAGTCAGATCAGCACACATACCTTTACAAACATGCACTACTCTCTATCTGCTCACAAATTCATTGTTTTCCATAGCACACTAGAATCACAGAATCATTAAGGTTGGAAAAGACCTCTGGGATCATCAAGTCCAACCATCAACCCAACACCACCATGCCTCCTAAACCATGCCCTGAAGTGCCACGTCTACACATCTTTTAAATACCTCCAGGGACAGTGACTCCACCACCTCTCTGGGCAGCCTGTTCCAATGCTTGGCAACCCTTTCGGTGAAGAATTTTTTCCTAATACCCAATCTAAACCTCCCATGACGCAGCTTGAAGCCATTTCCTCTCGTTCTATCACTAGTGACTTGGGAGAAGAGACCAACACCTGCCTCGCTACAAACTCCTTTCAGCCAGAAAAGGCTAAAATTTGTGTGAGATTAGTTGCAAAGAATGGATAAATGGTTAGGAAGTTTTTAAATGTAAGAGTAAATTAGGGCAGAAAAGGGAAATTAAGGAAATAAAGTTGGGGTTTTTCTAAATGGAAAGCCACTACAATGGTGGTACTTCTCTGTAGCTCACTGTCTATATGCATGAATGGATCATAGCCTCTTCTCTTTCAGGACTTCAATGCACTTCAATAGACCTTGGTCTATTTTAAAATGTGTATAAGCACACATCAGATAAAATATTTGAAAAAAGTGATGGTAGCCCACACATCTGGGAATTTCAATATATATTGTGTGTTTATACCAAAATGCTGGATGATCTTTCATGGCCTTTCTTTACCACAGTGATGTTATTCTGAAATTGGTATTGTTTTGTATCATAAATCTCTATGTTGGGAGTATTTATTTTTAGGAGCTTTATGAGAATAAAAGTTACAGTATGCTTTTTAAGGTAGACTAAAATGATGAATGTTTGACTTTCAGTATCCATTTTTTGATTCATACATAGAAATTTTGTGTCAGACTTGCACACAGCCATGCTCACTGCAACTTGCCAGTGTATTCAGTGGGAACCTGCTACAATAGTGGCCTGTTTTGTCATAGCTGCACTTAGCAACTCAATATTAAGTTCCAGGTTTTAGAAATGTGTTTAGAGATGACAGGGTTATGATTTGTGATGGATTTTTGCATGCTTTTTTGCTACATTATAAAACATGATACGAAATAGCCCCACAGAAAAATGTATTCATGGTGAGCACGTCTTAATTTCTACAATGCACTTGGAGAGCAAAAAGCCGTGCATGTGCCTGAACACTTGCAAAACCAGGGCATGTGATCCCACTTCAGGCAAGCAACCCCAATCAGGAGAGCATCCAACCCATATTTGAACCTAATGCATCCTGCTACCTTTAAAATCCCACTGTCTTTTCATGGGCCTTTAATAGGCACAAATGATCCTTTAAATTGACATACTTTTCAGAGCAGGGGCTTAAAGAAAAATATTGCTTTTACTACTGGTATAGTAGGCAGTCTGACTGAAGTGAAGATACTATCCTGGCAATGCCAATGAATTGAATAATCCTTTTGTGTTTAACTTACTTGTTTTAACTTCTGATTTACTTTGAATAAATCCATTAGTAAAGGATAATGGGAAGATTTTATTCTTCCTTATTTTTATTAAAAAGAACATAATGAAGTAACATATTGTTTGTATGAAACATTACATGTATATGGATCTTGGCATGAACTTGGGGAATAGACATTGTTTGATCTCTCTAGTCATTTTATTCAACCATAATTAACTTTTTACATGCAAGTCTCAATAGACTTTTATTTTATACTGAGAGTAATAGGAGCAATCTGAGGCTGATCCAGGCCCTGGAAAAATCATGCTAGAAAGGAAAAATTGTACAGAAGAGTGGTGGCTAAAGAAATAATTTCTGTGCTGAGACTTTATGTTCACTTTGTTTTGTCTTTAGGTTGTCATTGACACTTTTATAGTTTTATTCCATCCATATAACGCTGTCAGTAACACCGTCATTGTTATCTGTGCTTCTCTGCTAAGCAGAATATTAAAGAAAGTGTCTGAGCCAAAAATTCCTGCATGGTTGAAAAAGTATTTGTTTCCTGAACTTCATAGCTTGTTTTCAGTTCCCACTCAGTTTCTTTGATCTGCTGATGGTGATAAAAAATATATACAGCTCTCGCTAGCTCCCATATTCATTTGCTTCTCAGAGAGAGGAGCGTTAGCCCAGAAGCAGAGGAGACAGCTCAGGAAGGGAAAGCAGCAAAGTATTAATTCCTGCTGTGGTACTGATGTCCTGGTGTCTCTTGTCAAATCAGCTTCTCCAGTGTTTTCTAATTTGGCCTTTTGAAATTAGGAGTAGAAACTCAAAGCTGAGGACTTTAAACCTCTGCGTGATTTCAAATCAGGCTGCTTCAGTTCTACTGTGTAATTAGCAAAGGAAATACAGCTTGTTAGAGGAGCTTGGGAGGGGACTGAGAAGGAGCGTAGTGGGATTAGTCTCTTCCCATTCATGCCTCCATACTGTTCTTTACTTTCTTTTCCCTCTACAGCATGTTTTAGTTTTGTTTTCCTCTTCTCTCCCTCTTCCTTTCTGGCACACAGCATCCTGTGCATTACATATACTTATTTTGTTATGTTTTCTGTCAGACCTCATCTCCTTTTTTATTCCTTCTATTCCATGTATGCTGTTAAAATGCAATGCCCTTACAAAGGGGAGTGATGTGGACACTAGGAAGCAGGTAGAATGAACGCTGCTGTGCAACATGCAAAAGCGCAGCTCTGTTATCTAGCATTCCTCATCTCTAGTCTGACCTTATAAAGGAGTACACGGTGTGGGAGCTTCTTTCACAGAGCTGTTCAGTGGAAGCCTCTTTCGATAGAAAAAGCAACATTTTTATGATAAGCTCTGAGACAGTATGGATTCAGAAAGCTTAGGGTAAATAACATCAGCTCAGCTGCCCTACAACCCCCTCAAGGACAAGTCTGCTTGGGTCTATACTTTGCATGGAAATGACAGGTGACTGGCAACTTTTGAACACCCATAAACCTTGTAGACAATGCGCTTATTATTATTTATTCCTCTTAAGGCGAGAAGACAGGAATAGTAATGGAATTTTTTGTGGAGTGTAGGAGACAAGAGGGAAGTGTTAGCAAGATGTTTTATAAGCCTCACAAAGAATAATTTAAACAAGTCCTATATTATGTGTAGTGAAAGGCAGTTCTTTCTGCTGGAAGACCTCTTTTGGTGAGTTTTAATATGTTTATTTTTTCAAGTGATTGATGGAAACCCAGATTATTTTAAAAATAAATCTGTCTAGACCTTTAGTTTATAGTAAGCAGTCTCCCTTCCACCCCCTACTCCCCCCCCCCCCCAAGCAAGACTTGGACTAAACAGGTTCTATTTACATATTCATTTATTAATAGCAACCTCTGCAAGGGCTTCTCAGGTCCCTAGGAGGTCCTCCTTGTATTCAGTGCTCATGCAGCGTGTTCACCGATTCTTGTTATTAGCCTTTGCATTCTGCACTCTTCTATCTGCTGCACCCTGCCCTGCTGATGCTTCCACCCTGCTACGTGCTCATGAACTCCCACAGAAGAAGCAAGGCTCCCTTCCTCCAGGGGACTGCACCTCCACCCCATGCTCTCATCTCAAAGGGAAGCTGAAAGCACATGGAACAGGCGCTGTCCATCAGAAGAGTTAACGATATTTGTTCCATGGTTGTTGTCCTAACTCCTGTTAGGAGATGTTTTCATGAGCGTTTACATTGCTAGCCAGCCAAAATGAATGCCTATCTCTGAGCCTTTACAAGACCTGGAAGACAGAATGTGTTGGCTGTGGAGTGCAGGAACTTGCTTTTTTCAGGTTCTTGGGGCAGCTGACTGTGCCTGTTAGGCTTAATGCCTTCATTCTTCTTTTGTTTAGATACTTAGTGCTGTTGTACACCTTCATATATATGTTCCATAATTAGACTGCAGTACAGAGTAAATGCGGCGTCTTTTTTTTTTTTTTCCCCCTCAGGGACCTTTCAAGAGATGTGGCACAGTAGTCTCTGATCTTTCAGGGCTTGACAGACAACAGGTTAAAAGCCACTGCCTTAACTAGCAATTCTTACCAGTCTCAGTGGCTTGCTTTGCTGTTCTTGTGGTCTTAATGAGTGTGTTCAACTCTTTGACTCTGCAGCAGGGTGCTTGTTTTGTGCAATACGGAAATCATAGCTAGGAATCATTGGCATTTTTTTAAGTACCGGTTATTTCTTCAAGTACCTTAAAGATCAAACTTCTGCTGTCATCTGTCAGACATCTTTCACCAGTTATTGATATAGGTCCTGTCCTCTGTGTTTTCTTGTTGATTTGGTCAATAAAATTCCAGCTATGCCTGCAGTTGTATCAATCTTCTGGTTGATTGGGGTAGTGATGCTGGCTGTACAGATGCTTCCTGACATGGTTAACAACGTATTGTTTTCTTCTGGATTTCAGAGCTACAGCAAGTAGTTGAAAGCATTTTGTTCTATTCTTGCTTCAGAATTGCAGTTTTAATATTCTCTGTCATTGCTTGTCTTGAATGTTTCTCCCTTCCTTCCCAATGGCAGTTTACATTAATGTGTACTGTATTCTGCACCAGGCTGTCCTTTTAGAGACTTCAGATAATGAAGAATGTAGCATCTTTGTGAAATAATGGTGTGGCCTATTTGGTTTAACTTGTTGAGCTTGCTACAGATATATTTTACTGGTTGCATAGTGTGCAGATGTTAATATATTTAGCACTTGCTTGGGTCTGAAGTCTTATACACTGTGTCTCATTAATTGCCTATATTCTATTCTGGCTCCTAAAAACACCTTGGATTCCCTCAGTCCTTCATTATAAAAACCTGGACAGGTTACAGACTGGCCATGATAGAGTGATCTGGACGCTGGCATTCATCATGCTGTTGGTCTGCCAAAACTGAGGCTTGTTTGACCTTCAGAACACAGTGAGCCCAGACGGTTTATTTGAGCTTTTGCCTTCAACACCGTGTTTCTGCAGAGTCCTTTATCTGATAATATGTCAGGTTTGTTTGAGCTATTTTCAATGTGAGAGATTTCATGTTATTTTTAGTTGCTTTCTGCTGTCTGTTTTGAAATTATTTTACAAATTGAATAAACGCATCATTAAAATTAATCACATGTGCATGCACGCACACACACAGAGTATTATGATGGATCTGAAAGTGCTGGCAATACACTGATAATACAGAGAAAGATGTAAATTTACCTCACCATCACTGTTGTGTTTGGACAAAAAGTTTAAGTAGAGTTTTCACGCTATGAAAACAGAAATCCATCTTTTTTCTCTCTGCAGTTGTGGTAGGCGATAGGTTGATGCTCTTGTTGTTTCTAGGAGCTTCAGAGCCAAAGACATTGTGAATATGTAGCTGTGAATTCCTAAAGGAGAAAGAGTCCTGCTTAAAGAGTTTGGGGGATTGGTGAATGGAAAGATTAAAAATTACTTACCTATCTTCTTGAAGGTTACGGCAGTATAATTTTTCCACTAGTGTCACATTGATCCATCTGTATCTGTTTATTGATGTATTTTCCATAGGATTACAAAAAGCTGACTCAGACATGACTAAGCTGCAGGTAGGCAAAGATGTGGGGAAAGAGTTCTAATAATGACTATTTTTCCAAATTTGAGGAATACTGCAGACATTGAACTGATTGCCCTAAATAAGCTTTGAGATTAAATAGGACTTGGGAGAAACTGGCAAATAGAGTATTTGACAGGTTAAAAGGCATGCCATAAAGAACCAGGTGCATGGTTAGATGCTGTCTGGAGCACAGAAAGTGGCCTAGGCTTTATGAAAGCTTTAAGTAAAACAAATACGCAGATATTATTTTGTCAACTTGACATCCCTTTTGTTACCATGCTTTGTTCCCACTCCTAAAAGTATGCAGCACTTCATTTCAAAAGACACTTACTCTGCACGGTGTTCAAACTTGTCACAGCTTCCAGAAACAGTGATGTTTTCCTGAGAACTGAACTTAGTCAAAGTTATTGCACAGTTTTTGTGGATATAAACTCTTCCAGGGCAGGGGCTGAAGGTAAGACAGTATTTCACAAGGGTGCAAGGAAGGTGACAAGTTTATAGCCTGGCTATAAAAAGAAGTGCATTCTGAAAGATCAGTTTTTCACTAAGCCTGAGCCGTGCCAATTTGGACTAATAATGTGTGTCATTTAGACTATAAATAAGTGGGGCAATCCCACCGGTGTGCCAATATAAATACACTGGTATTGGTATAATGTTTATGCAGCTTCTAGTGGCAGCGTAGGAATTGTTTTATGAATCAAACAAAGCTTGTTAGTGGGATTAAAAAGGATAACTATAGTGCTGTAAATTTATCCAACATATTACTAAGATGCAAGAGTATGCTTTACTCTTAATATTGTCCACACCAGGGTTGTGCAATTTTTTTTTTGTTTAAAAAAATAATTTCACTCTGCACCAAATGGATATCCCAGTACAAAAGCAGCATGTACCCCACCAAGATCAGCCTATATTTGTGGTAAGTCGTGCCCAGTAAGAAGAACTGGTAGGATCCGAGCCTAAAGCAGTAAGCACAGTAATCTGTGTGATTTCTGGAATGAACAGTACATGAGAGATATTTTTTCATAAGATCATCTGCAGAGGGGAAGAATGTTATTAGGAGTAATGGAATGACAGTTAAAGCAAGGAAGGAAAATTGTAGACTGATGGAGGGAACTCTTTTCCAGCTGTGAGATCTGATGCATCCTGTGGAGCAGTCTCCAAAGGAAAGCAATGGAGATGTCATCACTAGAGACACAAGTAGGCTGAAAAATACATGATGCAATATACTGCAAATAGCATTAGTACAGCACTGGAATGGAGACAGAATAAATAACCTCATGAAAAAATTACCATTCCCAATTTCTTGTCTTCGAACGTAGTGTTGTGACTTTGCTTATTCTTATTTTTCCTGAAGCAAACTAAACTCCTGTTTTCTAAACAGTTATATTTTACTTACTTTTTATGCAACTTGGGTGACAGTCTCGCTGTCTCAGCTATTAGCTCTCTCTTTGCCTTCCCACAGCACACACACCACCAGCTTCTGCTTTCCCTGGTATGCAGTAGAGAAGTTCCTGGTTGACATCCTCTCTTCCCCAGTCTCTGTCAACTGCAGTGATAGTGGCCTGGGTGGATGTTCCTGATGTGCTTTGCATTATAGTCTGCACAGGTAGAAGGTGGAAGGTGCCTTCCCCACAGGTACTCCTAGAAGACCATTATCCATATATATACTGACAGGAAGAGGAAATACAGGATCTTATTTCCTTTAAAATAATCTAACAGCCGTGTTTAAACATCACTTCTACTTTTTCAGTTTCAAGCAGTCAGACTTCAGGGAAAATCTCTGCTGAGGTTGAGCTAAGAAAGCACAGTTTACATCTTCAGTTTCTTCAAGCTTTTTCACTTTCCCAGCTTCTTCAGTTTCTCTCTGCTCTGGTTAAGCTTTACCTATTTCACTTATGTGCTACCTGTATTATTTCTAGAAACAATAAACAGAGGCTCAGGACAACTGAGGGAAACTCACTTTGAATCCTAAGATTATGTAGCAATTCAGTAATGATTCTAGTTTATGACATTTGAGTTTAGTCTCTTAACAAATGCTTGATGCTGTATAAACAAAAAGACATCAGATTTGAAGTAGTTTGTGGTTGGGGTATTGTTTAAACAGGATTACTTCTTTATTAGATAATCCACCGAAGTTAATTTCACCATATGCTAATATCTCTCAAGACATGTCTTCAGCTTTCTGCAGATCCTGCATATTTTAGGTGGTCTTGGAATGTTATGAATTTTTCTGAGCAAAATAGCTTTGGAAGGTGATCCGCAAACTTAGCTGGTTAGGGAACCAAGCATTTCTATTCAGGTGCCTAAGCACGGGCTTAGGAACTGAACTCAGGATAAGCAAACTTTGAGGATATTCAGATCATTTTTCAAGTGGTCAAGCTTGCTCAGGTATTGTAAATATCAATAGGAAATGGATTCACAGTTATGCATAATTATAGAACCCTACTTCTTTTGCTTCTAGATTAAAACTGAGCTACTACTGTAATAAGTAACCATATAATAAAGAAAAAATAATTAAATTTACATAAAGTATAATAAAATTTAATAAATTTTCACTTTAGAGAGACAACACAGTTATTCAATGAGTGCTCTAACCATTAAAATTAAGGTTCTAAGAAAACCTGAGGACACATCTGCTAAATGTGGGAAAGAAAATCACCAGAGGAGCTATTCTAACTTTTCCTTCTCATAATTCTCTCATGTCACACACACCAACAAATGTTACTTACAGAAGCAGTTGAAACCCTATGTTTTCTTAATAAAGACTGCTCGAGAGCACTGAGCACAGAGTTTGATAAGAAAGGATTAAGATTAAATACATTCATATTTGTCCTACTTGGAGCCTAGTTCATTAATGACTGCTTTACATCCAGCTCTTAGAAAATTTTAGATATTTCTAAGCACTACTTTGAAGAGCTGCACTGCCATTTCAAAAATGAAGTCTCATTGGAAGTGATTGAAGCCATAGTTCTAAAAGGAACTCAAAAAATTGTTATTCCTCTGCACCAGTAGGAGAAATTAATGCTTTTCATGGTTGGAGCTCCCATAACAAGTCTGAAAGGGTTAGCATACGGGCAAAGCAAATTGTTAACATTTTGTTGTTTCAGGAAGCATATACATTCAAAATCTGTACATTATACATCTGCTAAAAAAACTTAGCCAATTTTGTCTCTTTTTTCAACTGTTTATAGTCCATTACGCTCTGACACAGCTGTGGTGACATTGTGATAACCATGAATGTTCCAGGATGTTAATTTTTCTCTAGACTTTTGCATTATTTAAAAGCAAATAGGGTAATAGTTAAGCATAGATAATGCTAAGGATAATAGTTACACGAGGCTAAAAACATTTGTGCCAAACCTACCATCAATAGTCAAAGTGAAATTCCCACTATTCACTGCTTCCTAGCAAATTTCAATGTGGTTTATCGATTCAAGTGAATTCAAGAATTCAGTTGTAAAACTTACCAGAGTTTTAGAACTTCCAGTTACCTTTTAAAAGTTTCAGTTACTGGGGTGGGGAAAGGACTGGGTAATAGTGTTCTTGATATGATTCATTTACAGCTGTCATAGTCTCAGTTAAGTTATGTTGGTATCTATCTACTGATTGTGACTGCTGCTGGTTACATTGATCAGGGTATTGCATAAATATTGAGAGTTTAGTCAGTTCTCATTCAGGATTATTTGGTCTTCAAGTTCAGTGAAAAGGTCTGTCCACTGTCTTTAACAGAAGTCCTGTCAGCTGGAAGCTGTAGGGTGGTGTGATAACCAAGCGTCAGCTCCCTCCTTGATATTTTTTCCCTTCCCATTGCTGTAAATCAACCCGAAAATTCCATTTTCCAGAATTTGTAACAGTTTAAAGAAAATTTTTATGCATTTTTACCAGAAACAAAGAACTGGAAATGAGGAGATGAGCTTACTCTTAAGGCAAGGGGCATTTTTTAGAGTGGTTCTGATGACTTTGTAGCGGTTGGGCTACTCACAGGGGTACACAGGGGATCCTGAGTTCAAATTTCCTTTTCTCCCTGATGTGATGCAGGGCGTGGAATTGATTGTAGAGGAGATAGCTTTACTCTTTTTTTACTTTGTATGACATACCTAAAACATTGATCAGAATGAGCAGGCAAGGCTGAATTTAGCTGTAGCTGGGAGTTTGGGTACTCATCTATGAATGTGAGATGGGGGTTCAAGTCCCTGCTCCAGTAAATATTTCAGCTTTCTTACAGAATCAATGTTCTGGAACAGAAAGGTCTGAGTGTAGAAGAGAATAAGTTGTTCCAGGAATGGTCCTAAAATTTGTACTGACAATCTGTGTAAGCCTTCCCCAACTTCAGAGCTTCTGTAGACCACAGACATCAGTGGATACATATTTATTTTTATCTGTGCAAGCCTCCAGCTGCAAGCTGTGGGGATAACAGAGAATGCTGTAGCTCAGAATTTACCAACTGTCACTGGTATGACACTGTGCCAAAAATGCTGCTTTTAGATAATGCTGAGCTTTATGCCATTTAAAGAAGAAATTCAGGATGTTACAGATATAGGAAGTATAAGAACCTATGGTATTTTTTACTGTACTGGCAGGATTCATAAAAAGCTGTTGCTTTTAGTGAAAAATAGTCTTCATTATAAAGTTAAGGAGTGGCACATTTCTGTGAAGGGGATATTACAGTCCTAGGAATGCCTGAACTGTGACCCTGGAGCTTTTAATTTTTGGGAAACTAATCTTGGGGATGTTCTTCTCTCACCTGTAATCATCCTCTTGGCAGCTTGTTGCATTGTCATCCTCTGCCTCTGTATAGGTATGTGATTCTATACTAGTCTGAGGTGCGTGCCATCCCAAATGGTGTAAGTAACAACACGCACCGTCGATCTTACTCCTCCCATACACTAAGACAGCTGGAGGTGTAGCCAGCTGAAGATTTAATGTGCTTCCTTGTGGAGTCCTGGGACTCGCGTTAGTTGGAGGTGCTTCACGGTGGGGAATGTTTGATGAATGCCTCAGATTACACTTGCCTTGGGTTCTGAAGTCTACTTAGGAGCTACCTGGTCAAACTCTAAAAAGGTGTAAATTCAGTTCTCCCTTGGCCAAAGAATGGCTTATCCTGTCACAAGACATACTTATGCTGTTGAAGAATGAGGATGAAAAACTGGAAGATGGAAACTGTTCTCTCTTGTAATGCTTCCACATCTACTACTGAAAAAAATTTAATCTAGCTTCCAAGCTCCTCAATATCAAAAAATACCCCTGCATTTGAAATTCCTTATTTACAAATTTGGTTCGATGTTATTTCCCCTGCTCCCAGAGGAATGCAGGCTTTGCAGAAGAGAAGCAGGTATGAGTGGTGATGTAGAGCTGAGAATGAGCTGTTGTGTGGGAGAGACAAGATACAGTAGTGAAGGATCATTGCATTTCCTCTCCATGTAGGAGGGCCGCTCAGGGGCAGCGGCTGAGTTCTTCAGTAGCTCAGTGGGGCAGGAAGAGGCTTCCCCTTTGTATCTGACAGGACACAGTTGTGTGTAGTTGACTTCTGGGGCCACCTGGTGCTGCTCAGGGTTTGGATTCGTTCACTGGGTGTAGTAGTTATCGCCTGGATGTGCAGCAGCAGCGAAGGGAACATCCCCTAACTGGTTGTGAAGACTTGAATTAGGGAGTCCGCTTAGACTTTACCACATCTGTAAACTACATCCTTGTGTCAGTAACTTTCACAGACACCTTGAGACACACGCAAATGGTTCAGCAGCCATAAACTGCCCAATACGTTGAACTCCTGGCCTTGACTTCTGAGGAAATATCTCTAGGCTTTCCTTTTATTCCCTCTTATATGTTGCCAGTTGGTATCCTTCAAGTGACATTAAATGGAATACAGCAAATATCTAAAGATTTCATATGGTAATTTTGCTACCACAGTACCAAGCACATGATATAGATCTATACACATTGTCCAGTGTATAATCTTTGTAGGGTTACATTACTGTTGGTTTGTTACAGTACATAGAGCCCTTAGTCTTGGACAGAGGCCCCCCCTATAGTAGGAGCAACACAGAATGATATAAATGGGTCACTAACTCAAAGAATGAATCATTCAGTTACAGGGTAGAGATGCCAGCAAGTTAAAAATAGGCAGGAAAGTGCAAAAAGCTGTTTATCTGCCTCACAGTCAATAGCTAAAGGCAATAAGCCTACAGTAATAGCTGTAAGCAGTAGGACTACTTGCCTGTCCACTTGATCGTTATCTTTGCAGTCTTTAATTAAAAGAATTTTGTACAGAGCTTTAAAAGGATGATACGGGAGCTACCAGTATTTGGGGCTGTTTCTTGAGGACATGTAAAAGGAGAAAACAGGAATATCATTTTGCTTTGCTGATTAAGAATCTCCGTAATCTGCAAGGCATCACCTCTGAAATTATCACTCTGTTCTGCCAAGAAGGAGGCAAATTAACAGTCGGTATCTTGTTCGTTATTGTACACTTACAACTGCAAGAAACATGCTAAGTATGAATTTTGGGGGGAAGTGACCCTCACCTATTAACAGCATAAGAGGGTTTATTTGCTATAGTGACTGAGTGAAGAGAGCTGCTGGTATAGCAATCACTTTTATATGACCTACTGACTTGCTAGAAATTGTTTACCCTGGGTTGTCTAATCTCTTAGCCAGAGGAAATTAGGAGGGGGGATGGGAGGGGACACTAAAAAGCCAGTGATGTAACTGATACAGCTCCAAGAGCGTACCCGCATAGCTAAGCTACTCCCACTGTAGTGGATGTGACCACCCGCAGTGCGATTCCTCCAGAAGCAGGCAGGAGCTGGTGCACCGAGCAGCAGGGTTTGCAGCTGCCTGTCTGTGTGTTCCAGGTGAAAGTGTTTCTATGCTCAGGGGCAATGCAGTTTGGCCTGTGAATTCTTTATGGTCTGTGACTCGCTCCCTGCTGATGGTATATTAGTGTTAGAGGTGTAGGTAGGTGAGATTTACACTTGTGAATCTAGCCTATTTTCCCTCTGCTTTGTATGTGGGGCTTAAATACATCACAGCTTTACCTAATTTTGAGTTATTGTCTCCCATTGTTGGGGAATGCTTCATACCCTTTTGCTCCTTTGCTTTTTCAGGGTGTTGGCTTGCTGCGTTGGGTTTCGTCTCTAAGAAGTCTACCTGTGCTGTAGAGGGGGAAGCTGGTAATACAAAACACTTAGGCAAATCCCTCTAGGCACTGCTATCATGAGACTTCTTTGTATGTTTTAAGACCCTCTGCTAACTATAGAGCAGATGGCATCATCAGTAAATTATAATTTGATAATAAATTCTTGTGGCCACACGTAAAACTTTGCTAATACATACAAATAAATTTTTCCCTGCTTTCGACAGCATGAATGACGTCTGACATTTCAGGGTTATCAGGGCTTCCTTGTCTCTCATGTTACTTTGGTCTTTAGGATGGTATCTATTTCTGCATCTGTCTGCTCTTTATATTACTTCCCTGTCTCAAATACACATCTCTATAAGGCTGTTAGCATTTTCCTCCAGTTGGTTATATTTGTTTTCCTTTGCTGCTGGGAATCCTTTACACTGATTTCTGGTTATGTTGGCAGTGTGTTTTTACTGCTAAGTGGACATTTGAAAAAGAATCCCTTCCTGTCCTGAGAGCAGCTTCCCAAACCACCAAAGATACAATGGTTCATTCTTCTTTCCCAATAATAATTGGGCATATTTTGTATTAATGGGGGTTGAAAGTTTATGAAGCAACTTTTTGGGCCTTCCCCCCCCCCGTGAAATTCTGTAGACAGATTAAGAAATGTAACACAATTACATGCCTACAGTACCTAACCCATATAAATATCTGATAAGTTTTCAATGTTAATATGCTTAAATGAAAATACTAGCTTACTCACATATGCAGTCTCAGTTATGTTTCGCATCTGCTAGTTGTTATGTAGAAAATCCTAAACTTTTTGCTCAGGCTCCGTAGTAAGTAGTTTGAACATGTACTTCCCTCTCCTCATTGGTGCTGTTAACCAGAAAGATTTGCAGCTTGTCCTTTATTCTGAACTCAGGATAGCCGCAGGTGCAGTGCAATATTGGGAAAATCCTATTCCAGCATTAGATTGTAGCTGATTTACTCATTTGCTCAGTGACAAAGATTCAATGAAAAAGGTCTGGTTGTGAAAATTCTTCTTTCCTTTTTGCCCTTTCTCCAGTCTGATGAAAATAATTCATATGTAATAAGTCTGACTAGGAGAGGACTGTTTTGTGCTGTAAATTGATAGATTTTTTCATAGGTAGGGCATACATTCAAATAGGGCCCAAAAGTTATCACCATCCATCGTTTCCTGAGAAATTGTATTACGTTTCCTGCTCACTTTTTAATAGAAAAAATGTGTGTCTTGCACTATCTGCTGTCACGTTCAGCACTTGCAAATAAGTAATAATGGATGGGACATGAAAGCCACATGTTATTGATGAGCTCTATTTTTTTGGTATTGATATGAGTTTGGGAGAGCCTTGTCTTCAGTTCAAGCTCAGTGGTGCTTCTTCTATGAAAGAAAAAAGATAATCCTACTTCCTTCAGAAGCTCTGGTTCACTCTTATTTTAATCTTTTTCTTTAATGAGGGGATGTATATTCTGCATATGCATTAATATTAGCTTTTCTGCTTTCCTCAAATGGAAGAATAAAGCTTTACATGTCTACCTTTTCCTTAAATTGTGTAGCTGGATCTATGTTAATATTTTTTCATACTTCTGTATTTCCTGTAGCTGACAGCTTTTATTTTCTTGGAGTTGGTACTAGCATACAGTATAGTCAAGCCTGTTATCTTTCTCTTTGTAACAATGTAGTCCTAAAGCAATGGGAGTTCAATTTACTGTAGAAAAAACAATTATATTTGCTGTTGAGGTGTTTTACCAATATAGGTTCTTCATTGCTTTCTGAATTTTCATCAAGGTGCATGGCTATAAAACAATATTTTGCCTTTTTCTGTCCTTTTTTTTTTTTTTTTTTAGTTTATTTAGTTTTTTTGTTACTCCCTCTACCTAACAATATCAGAGTTTATTGCAGAGGTCCTGGTTTTAAAAGCCAGCCAGCTCTTCCAGTTGCTTCTGAGATCTGGTTTGAAATTAAATTATGCTGACTAAACCCTTATCTCACTTGTATAAAAATGGGCTGCTGTCTTTGACAAAAGTTTCTAAAGAAGTTTGAGACTTTGCAAGATGTAAATAGTGTAATCAGCAAAGAAGGCTTATAACATCAAGATTGTCAGCTGAAAAGAAAAATTGATCTCCAGAAAATGTTGATATGGTTCTACTTGATCTGAGGATGCTATAGCACATAACGTAGTCTTTGATTCTTTTACTCCTTGATCTGTATTTAAGCATGTATTCATGCACATGCTGTAAATGCATTGGTCCTTTGCAAACTGAAGGAAAATATGCAAATATAAGCATTTGATAACACTTTAAAGTTTTTGAGCACTCAATTAAAGGATAAGCAAGAGAGAAGCCTGATTTCTTCTCATTCCTTTCTTTCAATTGAAATAATAGCATGCATAATATTATTCCTTCTCTTTTATTGACATTTGCTTCCTGAACTTATAGTTTGTCCTTTTTAAAGCTACGATGCAAATTATTTTTTCCCTACAATCATTCTGCTCTTAAGAGGGATGTAGAAGTGACTCACTTTCTGCCTGATGCTGCCTTTAATTGATGACTCATCTGCTCATCCCACCATTAGTGGTCTCTTATGTGCTGAGGTTGATCAGTAGGTGTTCCACATAGCCTCCTGTTTAGACACAGAGTGTTACAGTGCCATTCTTCAGGCATAAATGTGCCTGGCCTATTTGGCAACAGCTTTCTGATGTTTTCCCCAATCAATCATTACCACAGAAAAGGAACCACCCACTGACAGATCCCAGAGGAAAAGGAGTGCATCTTTACAGCTGGAATATTCAAAAGCTTCTGGAAGCCTTTCACTCCTGAACAGTGATGGTACCTCTCTCACTTAAGTCTTTGACACATGAAGCTTCTTAACATGAGAAGAAGGAAATTTCTATGATTATGTTAGAACTGAAAAGGCCTTTGTATACCAAGCTTGTCATCAACTAAGCGTTACCTCCAGTTTTGGGTTTTACCCCAACCTTTTCAGCTCTGCTATTCAGAGCCTTTGTCATCGAGTCTAAACATGACATTGAACATTGAGTCAGCATTCAGAAATACCCATCCTCATCTAGCTCATAGCAGCTCTTGTGCTCTGCATTGCTAGTTTACGCAGTATTTGGGTTAAAATTACGTTGTTTTTGACATTATACTTAACAGTAACTGGAAGTGTTGCTTGTTTCTGTTTAGATGAGAGTCCTTACACAAAGTCTGCAAACCAGGCAAAGCCACCTGATGGAGCACTGTCTGTGAGGAGACAGAGTATTCCAGGTAAGACTTGCTTTGCTTTTTATAACACCTAACTTATTTGTGAACAGCAAGGTAATACTATTCAAAATTCAACTGGTTATAAAAAGCAAATGAATTACAGTTACTATGGAGGAACTTCATAAGGAAGGTTCCATGGGAGCTGTAAGGACTTCCCACAGTTAGGTTACAGGGCTTTTGCTGTGAAGAACATCCCTGTGTCTCTGTCTTTTGCAGCAGATTTCAGACATTGATCACGACAACCTTTTCATCAGAGGCTCGCATATTTTCAGGCGCCGTGAAATCTGTTCTTTGATATCTGGTTTTGATGGTATAGGGAGATTGGCTCGTATTTTCCACTGCTGATCAGACAGGCTCAGAAATCTAGCAGGGCAAGACTCTGTCAGAGTTCTCATCTTCGCGTGATTTTCTGCCACACATATGCCATCCTTCTCTTTTCTGTCATCCTGTTGTACAAAGCTGGACCACTAGATCAATGGTTAAAATATGTGATCTTCAAACCTGTGTCTCTTCTAATTACTTCAAACAAGTCTGCAAAATGTGCTCATGAAAAGCAAGTTTTGTATGTATTATGCAGCAATCTAAAGGGATTTTCATCTCAAGTAAAATTTGAGAGATCTTTTAATGAAAACAAATGAATACTGACACAGGTTGTGCATAGGTAGAATAACTGATGTTGCTAGTGGCACCTCAAGCACAGTAACCTCTGGCTCAAAGGAAAGACGTATTGCAGTAGAAAGCAGAAACTGTAAGGTCACGTCACCCACCTTCTAATGACTAATGTTAATGTTCTCTGCACTCCATCGCCACCTTATTGAACAAAGTCACACAGCCCACAGGGAAGCTATGGATACAGGGGATGGAGCTCAGACGTTTACCACTGCCAGGCTCAGATCTCATCCCAGTAGCTGTAGTGATCCTGAAGGACCAAAGTACATGTTTTGTGGATGCTTTGTGTGCATGTTCGTATGTGTGAGAAAGATATGGATGATTTACTGTTGCTCATAATGAACATTTTTGTCTGTTAAAAACATCCTAGTGATTTAAAGGTTGTTATTTTTATGGTATAATCATGAAGATCATAACAGTTGTGAAATGACACGACTACAGTGTCCAGTATCAGTTATTGTTATGAGAAACTCTTTAACTATACAAGCACCAACCAGATTTTTTTCAATCAAGACTCATTGCTCTTCAGAGTGAACTAAGACTTCTATATGAGTACCTCTTCAGGTAATGCTTTAGTTCATAGGTCACTAATATTTAACATTCGAAGTATCTACCTTTTTCTTTAAATCTTTTTAGTTTTTTCACTGTGAACGGAGTAGTTGTCATTTATGGTGTGGTTATTGTTTTTATAAAACACCTACGCTAAGGTCCGAATACAGGCTGAAGTTCATGGTTTCACGTGACATTTTGAGAACTCCTGGTCATTTTCAGTTGTGTTCTTTGAAGAGAAGGTTTGATGAAAGCTGAAGCAGTGCAGTTTTTCTTTAAAGCGTGTGATAAGATTAGGAATTCCAAGTGTTGAATAGTCGTCATGACCAATGACCATCTATTTGAATGTTTTTTTAAAGTTATTGTATATTCTGGAGTTTCTGAAAGCACTGCAGATAAATCTTTCCTGTGTGCTGTGCATGAGTCACAGTTTGTTCAGAGAAATAGTACTGCCAAGTGTTTGGTGAGGTGTACTCTGTTTCATTTCAGGTGTTCTGAAAAAACTGATCTAAGCTTATGTATGTTCTTCAGCTTTTAATATAGTGAAGACATTTATCTTAATATGTTCTTGCATCTCTTGACCTTAGGAGCCCCAAAGGATAAATGAGATTGAGCTGGTTGGAGATTTAAAAAATAGTTATTAAAACTTATTCATGCCCTAACAAATTCACATTTCTAACACAGTAGATGTTGTAGATTTAGATACATAAATACCTTTGTAAAATTAAGCACTGTTTTGAGAAGTAAATCGAACATTTAGGACTTGACTGAGGTTTCTGAAAATAACCTATAAGCTTTTGTATCACTTGGACACTGAAAAAATTTGACCCCATGTTTCATATGTAAGCTAGTACCTTGTTAATAGCATCTATCCTTGCTCGTCTGTGGGCAGTTTATCCACATTATGGATAAGGTCTGACACAGATGCAGACGCAGCTCAGCTAGCCAGCTTGGCCTGGCAGTAAGAGAAGTACTAGTAGTCTTAACTGGTAGCATTAACTAGTTTGAGACCAGAAGTAGTACAGCAGCTTTTGCCTGGCAGCAGGATCTGGCTTCTGACAATACATAGGTTAGCTCCAAATAGCTTTTACATTGGAAGGTATGATACAATGAACCCGGTAAATTCTTCTAGACCTGGATGGAGACATGTCAGCTGGAGTTATTGTTAGTAATCCTTACATGGAAAGCATACACTGTAAGGAAAGCATTCATTTCTATTCCTCCCAAATGGTATGCCTGATAAAACATCACATTCCTGAAGTGTTGTTTTTTCAAGCTTGAAGTGTGGCAGTGCCTTTGACAGTGTAGCTGTCTAATCCACTTGACACTCTGTCATTCCTGAGACGCAGACAGCAGATGCCCTATTCCCAAGGAATGCTCTGGCCCTTGAATGAGCCAAAACCTTTGGTTTTAGCAAGGTAAAATACCTTATACTGAGCCTTGCACTGGTTTGAAAAGTCTGTGGGGAAAATACTAGTGAAAATATATATCCAGCATGTGTGATGTAAAACTTCCAGCATAGTGTGGGGTTGTGTCATCTCCCTGGGCCTGGTGAAGGTTCCTTCTTGTGACATTTGAATTCACTTTAAAGTACTCCAGTGGTCCTTCCTTTGGCCAGATATCAAAAAGAGCAGCTTTTGTTGCTGTGAGACCTGAAACTACTATACTGACTGTAAACTCCAAGCGGTTGTTTTTATCCTTCCATGTGAAATTGTATTGAAAATGCAGTATTGATGAGCAAAGATTGAATGCACAGAGAAGGCATATAATTCTATAGAGGTTACATGGAGCTCAAGCTTGGTTTATTTTACAGGAAAAAATGTTGAAATAATCATTTTATAATTAAAGTCAAATGAGCACATACTGTGAAATCAGTGCACTGAGTTTAATTCCTTTCATCCCCAGAAGCAGAGAATGGATTAGGCATCTCTCTCTGGAGCAGAACTTGCTTGCTTAAGATGCGGAATGCATTATTCATGTGATGAGACTACATGTCATATTTATCATGTCTTCACATGGCACAAAATCAACAAGCAACAGATCCCTTCAAAGGGATTTACAGAATTGCTGAAATTATAGTTAATTCAAATTATAAGTATTAATATAATTGCAGTTTGAAACTTGAACTTAATTTTGCAGATGCATAGGTGTTTAGTTATACATACATGACTGTTTGAAACATTATTTAGCTTTACAGTCAGAATTTCTTAATGTAAAAATGAGGCTTGAGGTAACACCAACATGAAAAGCAGCCTGTGAAGTAAGAAACAGATTTTCTCCTGTGAACCTTTACATTTAGACTGTTGACCTTTATATAATGAAACCTTATTGCTACTCTGCTCATGTAGTAGGTTACAGAAGCCAAGGAGTGTGTACTGTGCCTCATTCAGGAAACTAACACTGTCGGACTAGTACATAGGTATATAAATGAAAGAAGCGTGTTTTAAAATTCATGGGTAAGACCCTTCCGTCAGAATCACAGATCCAGTTATAAAAGTCTTGTCATTTAAAAATAAAATATTTGATACTCACTTGTTAGCTAACCTCTTGAATCCCTAGGTTTAGATGGCCGGAGTTCTTGGGCTGAGGTTTCTTGCCGGCTTGCCGAGGGTCAGAAGCGGTCCCTAGCCAAGGGGAAGCATTAGGTCAATAGCACTTGAGTCAAAGGGTGTCATTCCTGTAGCTGCTTATTTCTGCAGGAGCTTCAGAAAGGGCATCAAATATTCCAGCAGTACTGATACAGTGTCAAAAGCTGACACCACTGCTAAAAAGGCACTTTGAAATCAAGGAGACTTTAACGTATGCTTAAAGATAAGCATGTTCTCAGCGCTGTCCTGAACACAGACAGGCTGAATAGCTGCTCCCACACTTTCCAGACTAAAATCCAATGCCCTCTCATCTGTTCTAACAACATGGAAAAGTCTGTCTACACTAATGCTGCGGAAATTGTTCACTTCATTTATTTATTAATCTGTTTTCAATTCACTCACTGAAAACTAGGAGGATGGAAGGCAAAGAAATGACCTGACACAAGCATAAAAATAATTCCTCCATGAAAGAAAAAAAAGACACCATAAACTTGAGGCTCATTAAAATATTTCATAAAATCTGGAACAGAAGTTTCATCTTGGTATTAGTCCAATTCTGTGCTTTTTATTGAGACTTAAAAGTTGCTATTATTAAAAAACAACAACAACAAAAAAAACCCAAACATTTTAAAATAAACAGTCAAAACCCCCACAGTTTTTAAAAAGCTGAAATGTTTCAGCTTCTTAATGTTTTATTTTTGTTGGCTGAAATCCAATAGTAAGTTTCAGTTAAATTCTGCAGATAGTTCTAGTTGGATCAAAAGTCTATTTTTATAGGGAAAAGATAATTTGTACCCAATCTATTTGACATTAAATTTTTAAAAGTCCATACTTTTTACTTCTTGCATCTAGTGGCTCAGACATCTGCACTGTGGGAGACTTCTAGAAATGTGAAGTTTTGTTGTCTGAAGTGGTCAAGGGCTCAAAACTATAACTCAAACTGTAGTCTGGGACAGATATTTGAATCATCTGTAAATTCAGAGATTTAGTTTAGCTAGGAGGATTGCAGTCATGTAGCTGTCTCTCTCCTAAGAAAATTCTTGTTCAAAGAACCGGTGCCAAATAATGAGCAGACATGGTTGGAATATTTCTTCAAACGGGGGAAATTTCCATTTCTCTGGGACAGAAGAAAACACAGCTGCCTGCCTTCTGCCCTGCTCAGTGGCCCTAGCAAAAGGTCCTTGAAGTCTTGTCCCCTCGTCATGTTGTCTTTGATCCACTGTTGTTTCACCTCCCACCTTACCCTTGTGCTCCAGCTGTGCCAGCCCCTGGAACCCGCAGGAGCCATTACACCTTCCCAAATCTCATTCCAGCCACCTTCTATTCTATGGTGATACCTGATCTACTGAACAGGCAAATTGTATGCATTTATGGTGAGAGTGCATGCCAACCCTTATGGAGAAGAGAAGGAAAGACCAAACCTAGATGTTAGAAACCATTCCCGTGATATTTTCTCCACCATGGGAAGGATGTTTTTCTCTAACCAATTTTTTTTTTTTTAATTGTTTGTCATTTGCAAGTTTTGTATGCAGTTGCAGGGATGCAGGGATGCAGCTGTTAAAATAAGTTCCTTTACTCTGAAGGGAAATTCTGAAGACTTTGAAGTCTGAAATGAAAGTGACCAGATTTTTCAGTTCCTTTGTACATGTGTGAATACTGTGCTTTCTTTGCACACTGCCTGATTCTTTGAAGCATGCTATAATACAGATTTCCTGTTTCAGTACAGTGTTTGATCTCAAAAGCGGGGCTAGCCATCAAACTGGAGGGAAAACACAGAGCCTCTGCAGTGGCTCAAGCTCTGGTATTGCTGGTATTAGCAGTTTTGCAGCCTCATTTGGGGGAGTTTGGTAACAGAATTATAATGCAAAAATGAAATGTTAAAACAAACATAATTTTAGGGTAGGCTGAATTTTGAACTACTGAGCTAGAAGGGAGCGCATGCAAATCAAAGAACCTTAAAATGGCTTGCAAGGATAATATTTACAGTGCTGATACTAAAAAAATAATTACTGTATGATGTAGTGTCCTCAGTAATTGCTTAGGACACAAAATATTCCTAGGAGAAGTCACAAAATACTAAATTATTGTAATAAAAACAATAATTAATGTCCTGGGAACTTTCAGGGTCTGAAATGTTTAAATACACAACATATATGTCAGTAGAAAGCCGTAAGACAGTTTCCTTCTGATCCTTGGCTCTGAACGCATACAGGTGCTATTTAGCTGTTTACAGAAATACAAAAGTACGCCATTTTTTCCCCTCCCTGACCCACAGCCTGCTGTGCAGCAAATGTTCGTATTCTGTCTCAGGCTACACCAAATGAGGCTTTCCTGAGGGGTTTGTCTACTGCCCACAGCTAACAAACTCAAATGTAGGTCAGCTGGAAGCTGAGGAATTTAAAGACCACTCTACTTTCTTCACAGTGATTTGGGGGGTTTTATAACATATAGAAATGTCTGTTTCATCCTGAAAACAAAAATATATTGCTATAGGAAAACAAGCAAAGGATGTGAAGAAATAAGAAAATAATTGAGACTTAAAAATATATCTATAATTCCAGGATCCAGTATAGATTACAGTTAGAGACAGAACTTGTGATCCAGTTATGATGTGCTTGAGTTGCCGATACCAAATTGTATTAGCTGAATTTAACATTTGCGTGCTGTGCTACAACTTAAATGAGGAAAAGGTACACAGGACGGTATAATACTAGAATAACAAGATAATATTGGAAATAAGGGAGAAATATATAAAGTAATACAGAGAGATAGGAAGAATTGAAAAAAAATTTTTTTTAAATTAAGGAATTCTGGTGTGATGCAAGGATACAAGGTTCATTAAATGACACTGCTTAGGAGGGAGGATGGCTCCCAGGTTGTTATTCTTGTAGCTCAGCTGTTAGCATCTGAGCCAGATTCACAGTGACTGACAAATGTGACAGATCCATCCCCTGTGAATAGATGTTTACGTATGTGCAAACACACCTCCAGAGCCAGTCTTGTTTTTCCTCTGTGTTTAATATGGCATTGGTAAGACAGCAGGTGTTCAAAAATAGCTGTTCTCATGCTTGCAGTTAACTTGGTCCAGTTCCTTCAGATGCCTGTGTCAAGTAAAACCACAGAAGATCTAAACGATCCTGTTAATTTTTTGATGGAGTGCTGCTAACTTCAGCAACCCACTTCGCATCATTTGCTACGCGGCAGCCACCTTCTCAAGCAGCGTTGCTTAACTTGTGCAGACCTCAGTCACCTTTTCCAGCCTCATCGAAAGAAACCTGCCTTGCTTTAGACTTCGGCTTCCCTCAGATTTCATAAGCACTCCGATTTCATGGACACTGTGCTGTCTTGCCCTAATCCTTCATTCCCTATCAAAATACTAAATAGTCTTCACTGGCTAACTGGTTGTGCAGATTAAGAGCACGATTTGCCTGAGGAAACCTGTCACAAAATCATCCCCTACCTTTTTCGTAGTTCTCATTGTGGAAAAAATAATTTATTGCAGAAGTAAAACCTGAAAATAATATAGACCTTGGTGAAGGCCGTGTTAGGAAGTTGAAGTATGCGTCTGCAAAAGCACTTTTTTCCCTCAACTTGCATTTGTCTCATAGACACTTACTTGTTCTGTGTGCTTTTTAAAATCACCACAGAATGCTCAGATTTGCTACTGAAGAGATTTTTAGCATTTAGAAATCCATTAGCAATAACCTCTGCAGTCACAGTTATTATGGTAACTATCTTGGGTGATTTCCTAGCAGAAGCAAGAGTTTTGACCTGTGAAATGCAGATCACAGGCTAGTAAGCTTTTCTGCACTTGAGGTGTTTATTATATCTGCAAAGTCATTTGCTGATTTTCATGTTTGATGAGAGGCTGCAGTTGCTGTATCATTTACAGTCTTTCCTGTCTGTTTGTTTAACCTGCTGGAGGTTTATCAAATGGTCTGTGAAGCATCTGCAGAGCTACATATTTTTTGCTTCTCTATCAACACTGAAAATTCCTGGATTTGCTTTCACATATTGAAAGAAGTAAGATTTCTTCCTAATACTCCCTCCCTTCTACCAAAATAATTTTTTGGGAATGATTTCATATATAGCATTTGTATAAAGATGATTCATACACAGATAAACCCAAAAGAAGTTTAGCGCTCATAGAAAATGAAAAAAGCCTACTGAGTTCTTACCTAAATGAGATTGCTGATAATTTATTTACACATTTTCTTTACAGATCAACAATTACTCCACCATGCTAGTGCTTTTCAGTACTGAAAAGGATTAGAATAGAGAACAACCTAATTTCATTCCTTTCATCATAAATGAGGACGAAAAGTTATTAAAGGCAATACTGTATGTGAGGAACACGGCACTTTTTCAAATCGAACTGATCTGAGGTCTCAAAAGTTAAATATCTTTAAACTGTCTTCACTTCTAAAAGTTGATTATGGGCCCAGCCAATACAGTACTCCAGGTGTGGCCTGACAAGCGCTGAGTAGAGCGGGATTTATAGATATTTGGATTTCATTGCATATAATTTTACCAGACTTCAGCCCTTCAAAATAAAATATATTAAATCATTCCAGCTGCAGTTTTTCCCAGCAAAATGAGTTTAGCTATATGTAGTATGATGAGGATGAAACCCCATATAGTATCTATAACATCATTTTAAAAACTGTTTTGGCTATTTAGCCCTTGCACACACACATTTTGGGGCAGAGTTGGAAGACGCACTTGCAGCATGTACATGTGCATGTACTTCATTGGCCATTTGTTAGTTTGAAGCACAAACCTTCAAACCTGCCTTGCTGCCACTGTGACACCACAGGGTTTCTCAGTGGCGCCTGGGACCTGAAAATAGGCTGGGAAGCATCAGTGCTTCTTGGGTTGAGCATCCCATCTCCTGGGTGTTTTCCTGCACAACTTTGATGTGCTCTCTGAAGCCCACAAAGGGCGAACATCCTTGTGATGGTTGGTTTCATTTATTTTAATCAAGGTGTCAGTGGTGTCTGTTGAAAAATTTATTCTCCTTTAAACGTTTCAGTTAGAAGAGAGAACAGGCTGTAGAAACTATGTGAGGAAAGAGAAACTAGGAAAAGCCAAACAAAGATGGTCAAGCGTAGGCTTGGGAGGTATGGAGACTTAGTCTATGAAAGAGAAGCTGGACAAGCTGGGTGAGTATAGAAGGAGGGAGAAAAACCATATGATCATTAAAGGTCAGGGCAAGATGGAGATCTGTAACCCTGTGGTTGTGTACCTGATCACAATCCATTCCTGGCTGAACACAAGACTCATCAATCCCAATAATCTCTGCTGTCCACAAGTAGTTGTGGAACACTTCTCTTGTGAAACTGGACTTTGACTGTCTCTTGTGGAGTAGAACAGCCCACTGCCACTCCCAGAGGTTCTTTGTTGTTTTAGGTCACTGAGAAGCTAAAGCTTGATATTGACCTCTTGAAAACTACTGCATTTCCATAGGCTAGCAGGACTGGGTTTTAATGGAAGGAGAAGGGGGATGTCTTCAGAAAAACAGAAATTACATGAGATGATCATCCATGAGGATGCTCAGGTTTCTCAGTCAGTTCAGAAGGGAGGAAATGTATTAAAAATTTTTGAGGTAGTATCATTTTCTCTTGGGTGGAAATCTATTTAGACATTCTTATCCATGCTATTATCAGTCCAGTACTGGAACAAAAATATGGATTCAACAAGAAACTGATTTCTGCATCATTCAATTGAGACAATCCTCCTGGATCCAGTATCACCAGAGAGGAAGAGTAAGCAGTAAAGCCGTGGATGTAGACTGAGTCAGTGGATTCAGAAGGGATGGAATAGCTTAATTGGCAAGAGATTCATATGTAAATATTACAAAAACTGAGGAGCATTGTACCCTCTAATATGTCAGTACTAGGTGTTAGGGAACTGTGGCAGGAGTGGATGGGACAGAGTAGGCAGGTTCTCATTCTCTCTGTAAACAGGACCTAATTTTCTTGCTTTCCAAGATGGAGCGGGACTAGGTGGAGTGTTAATCTGTCCCAGCAGGTCATTGCTGTCTTTCAAAAGCCCTATGTCCTACAATACTGCAGGCAGAAGCATATGGCTAGCAAAAGAAATCCAAGCATGTTTCTTTAAAGTCTGAGTAATTTGCTAATCTGAGAAGTTGAGGATAATTTTTATCATTTGCCTACTTGGGTCTTTTTGCAGTTGATAGATTCTTTTTATCTTACAGTTATAGATAATTAACTTGATTTTTTAATGGCATTCCAATGTATTTTCCAGTACCTCTTTAAAGGAGTTAATGTTTTTTTGTTTTTTAATATCCCATTCAGTTTCTGCAGTGATTATAATCTACAAAGACAACAGCCCTGTCACACCAAAATATGCAATCCCAGATCTAGATAATAGCTTGCCTCTTCTTTTCAACTCTATCAGTGGGTCAAAGCTACTAGCTCTTGCTGTAAACCTTGACTTTTGCATAAAAATCTAACTTTTTTTTTTGTTGTTACAAAGTTATATGTCCATTTTGCCAATACAAAGTGCTTTAAAGTGTTTCATGTGGATGGAGAAAGGGTTGTTTCTTTGCTCATTTGTTTAATAGCATTTTCTTGCTTCTTAGAATCAAAAGAGGGAGAGTCTTGGGTGGTTGTGTGTCTTCCTCGTGTGTCTTCGTGGTATGTGGGGCAGGCAGAGATATAAATTTGTGCCTCATAGTGTAGGATAAGAGATAGACATGTCTGTTTTGTGTAGGAGCCATAAGACCACAAGTTAAATATAAGTAATTATAGCATTATTACAAGCTAGTTTTTATTTATGGTAAGAACAAAGATCTCATCCTTTAAGGTTTTACTGTATTTATTGTGAATTTACATGGAGTTTGTGGGCCAGAAGAGACCTTGGTGACCATCTGAACTAAACATGCAACTTCCCTGATATTACTTATATTTCAACATATATTTGAATTGTATTTCAGAGGGACAGTCAATCTATTTAAGGTTGCCAGTGGTACAAAATCCATCACAGCCTTTTGTGGTTAATTAGCCTCACTGCTTTTATTTCTAGCTTGAGTATGGGTGGTTTCAGCTTTACCTCATTTGTGATGAAGAGTTGTTTTTCATCAAAATTCACTTCATCTTTTATAGGTACTTCATTATGAAATCACCATTTAATCCTCCCTTTTTTTAAGTAAACAGATTGTGTTTCTGGGGTCTTTTGCTCCTAGGCGTGCTTCTTTAACTATTCTGAAAGCTCTTTTCTGACTTTACTGCCCTCTCTTTGGTAAGTAGTAATCTTGTTGAATCGTGTCACAAGAATGAGATAAAGCATCCAAGTGAAGGTCACTACTTCACTAAATGCAAAGGTGTACTAAATATTGCTGTGTAAAACTGTCATGTTAGATGTTCATGGTTTGCATTAATTATGCTGGCCAGTGAGAGTCTTGATCACCTGTCAGGATTCCCAAATCCTTTTCTGTCCAAATTGATATAATAATTAATTTACTGGCCACTGGATTTGTATTTAGATATTTATATATAGGTGCATACATCTATTCATACCTCTTACATTAATAGACTGGGAGACTTTATTAACTTTGTATGTGATATACGGGCTAGTAGAATGCAGATGCTTATCTTTTTTTGTTTATTGTCCTTGTCCAAATTGGAGATATCATTCTCACTTCGTATCAGCGTGGTCTTGGGAAGCCACTAATGTTGTGTGAATAAGCACATAAGGAAGGCTTTTCAGTAAAGTCTTACTTATTAACAAACTGAAAAGAGTACAGAAAGCAAAACAAAGAAAATTTTAATAGGGAAAATAGCAACGATGCCAAAATCAAGAGATTTCAGTGATCTTATTCACAGAAAACATTGATGGAAGAACACTGTGGATATCAATCCAAGCAGGAATAAGTGCCAATCTTCAATACAAATTGATTTTATCAGTGAAGCAAAATGAGCCCAGCTTAATAGTTAACTCTCTGAGGCAAGATCCTGCCAAGACCTTCTTCCTATATTAGATGACATTGTGACCCCAAATACTTGTCAGATAAACGATACAGAAAATGAGCATTGACCTCAGTGGTAGTAAAACCTCAATGTCATAGAAAAATTAGGGGCATATGCTGCAGCTGGATTTTAGATATCACTGACAAATTATGAGCGATCATACCTGGTAACACTGTGAATATTGATCCCAAAAATATTGCTTCTGTAAACAAAAGTTAGTAGTAAAAATTGATAGAGGTTGTGTAGGGAAATCTTGCCATTAGACCAAGACTGTGGCAAAATGGACCAAATCTGTCAGGAATAACTAGTGCTGCCATACAATCAAAATTAATAATAATTTCTAAATAACTTGCATGAAACATATTCTCATGGGAGTAAATGCACACGCTTTTCCAAAGTTTTCAGGATGAGTTCTGGCTAAAAGATATGTCATTAGTTCTAGAACTGAAAATTTAGCAAGTGTATTTGAAAGTCATTACAAACTTCTAGCTACAAAACCAGATGCCTAGTAAAGAATTTCTGTAGTTTTATGATAAGGGTGGTACCTAACTCTAATGAGACCATTAAAATCCAAGAGCTTTATTCCTTACCCACTAACACAAGGTAATGGTGCCATAGAGAGCATATAGTGGATGGGAAGATAGTAAAAATCGTGGAGCTCAACTTACTTAATCCCACAGAACAGAAAATAATAGACAAGCTGTTTAAGTCAGTCACTCTAGCTTAAGTGCTAGCCAACTAAGATAGCTAATAGCTGAGCATGACTGTAAGATGTATTTTTCATGGTCTGAGTTGAGGGTGTTGAGAGTCTCAGAGTATTTTTGGTAAGTTATGGATACCTTTTTTTAGTCCCAGTTTTCTCTGTATATAAAGTTGGAGTAGAGTTTAGAACATTTTATATGCTGGTCCAATGCACATTTTATATATTCAATACCCTGTAAAAATATCATTGGCCGGTCTGATCTGGGGATCAGAAGATATCAGGGCGTCATCTTGTATTTTTCTAAAGCATGTATGATTTAAAATTAAACATCATAAGCTCAAAACCGTACCAAATATTCTTATCAAGTTGTAGCACTTGGCATTAGGCTGGTATCTGTATCTTCATCATAAGTCCTGGGTCTTCACTGGGGAAAAACCTGATGAATGTGCAGACCTGTTATGGCCTGAAGATCACCTGCTCCAGACTTTGCTTAACCAAGAAGGGAAAGAAAATCCAGAGCAAGGACTCCTGTTACAGGCATCTGTAAGATGTATAAACTAGGTATTTCCTGGAAAATATTGCTGGTGAAGCCAGGTTGGTTAGAAGTATGAGTTTTGCGGTGTTTCTAAATGAGTAAAGCTTCAGGGTAGGCAAAGTGACATCAGCAAAGAAGTGCTGTCTCTCTTCTTTTACTTGACAATTTGGTCTAAACTTTTTTAGCTTCTTTTTTCCCCCCATTATGACTTCATTTCTGCTGGGAGGGTTTGACATTATATCCACGCTTATAGAGTCACGTTGGGAACATTTTGTTAATGTAAATCTGCCCTTAGTGGAAAAGGGTTTTTGGGACGGGACCTGCAAGACTTTTATGCAAAGCAAGCTTAGAAGAAAAGCCCATACAATAGTTGAACATGTTTTACAAATGCCAAGAAAAAAATAGGGCAAATGTGTTTATTAGATAGGTTTGTTCAGGCAGGAATCACCTTTTTCATCTATTTTCAGTCAAAAAAATCTTGGAGGTGGTGACCTTCAGAATAAGCTGAATTCTGGGAATTAACATAGATCCTGTCTAGAAACATTTACTGTTAGCAAGTCTTCCAAATTCTCCAGTTTAGATAAATAGCTCTGGGCAGTATTAGATACCATCAGCAGCCTCTTCTACTCTCCCAAATTGTGCCTATAAATGATGCTAATCTTTCTGGCCATTTTAATGAACCGTTTGTTGCATTCTTAGGAATAGAAACAGATCCTATCATGCCAGATGTTCTTTGGTGTAAATCTTAGCTCCATAAGGTACATTCCAACTGGTATGATACGCTCCCATTAACAGTGCTAATGTAAGTAATGTTATAAAAATGGCAGAAACACTAAACATGTCTGCATGTTTGGCATATGGTATCCTTTATATGTATGCCTGAACTATAGGATAGGCTGTAAGTTAGGAAAAACCAAGCTGTTAAATCTGAGTATCTGATACAAGTTAAGGACTGGCATGGCATCGTTAAAGATTTCAGAAGTTATAGCTGCAAAATTTGAATCTGTAATTAGATTTCTGGTCAGTTTATTCACCAGGAACTAAAGGGTTAAAAGGAAGCAAATGAAATGGTTTGTTGTTGCTGTCAAAGTGTTCATCTGACATAGAAAAACAAAGAGGGGGAATTAGTTTTTTATATTTCTAGTCTAAGTCATGGTGCTTTTTTGCATTAAAGCAGCTGAAAATAGGAGTTAAGGAATCCAACTGGTTCAGGTTGATGCGTTTGATGTCGTACTTGGGGCACGCAAGCAATGGATGATTTATGCCGTTGTGATTGCTTTAGTCATGTGAGTAAGCCTATCACAATTTTTCAAAGCAATTTAACAGTATAGTAATACAAAGAAAAAGCAGATTCAAGCACCAGTCTTTTCAGGTGAAATGAATGGCAATTGCAGATGCTCAGTGCCTGATCTAGATGGAAATTTCCCAGCGATGCAAAACTCATCTGAAAAGCATCAATTTATTAAACCTGGGGTAGTTCATAAATCCAATGACGAACGATAACTGAACTGTACATGAACTACTCTGCGTGGGGGCCTCCGTCTTTGCAGGCTTCTGGGCACGCGGCAGGGCATACAGCTGGGAGCAGCCCAGTGTAAGCAGAGGTGGAGCAAAAAGACACAGGTCACAGAGTGCAGAGGTTGATTTCGTTTCAAAAACACCATGTTGGTATATCTGGAGAAGAAAAAAGTTTGAGAATACACTCGTTTGTGTAACTTTCAGTAGTTTTACACCAAATGGAACCATATCAAATGTAAATAGAATTTTCCCGTAGTTTTTCCTCTAGTTCTGGTTAGCAAATTGCACAGTAAATGATAATAGAATATCTCTATGCTGAGGCCACTGCATTCAGAGAGGCCTGGTAGGTTCCTTAGGTGATTTTGTAAACTTAAATATTTAAATTCTAAATAACTTTCCTTAAAAAAAACCTGGCAGCATATCCTTTAACAGCAGAGGAGAGGAGAAACAGGGACAGTCGCTTCTCATGAGTTGTTTGCATGGAGTCAGCAACCTGAAGAAGGGCTTACAAGCAGGCAGTTTCCTTCTGCTTAAGAACAGCCTTGATTAAGTGACAGCTCTTTTTCACAGCCAACCTTACTTGAAAATAAGTATTTTCAACAGGCGTGCTTTGAGTCGTGTTAGCAGTTTCCCCTATTAGCGTCCCTGTTGAGATTCTGTACATTGCATTTTGCTTGAAATGAAAGATGTCACTGAAGCCTCCAGGTAAAACTGTTTAGCTGAATCTTTCTGTTTTGGTCTATTTGAAGATTTTAGCTATTTCTTCAAATCGTAGACACACTTACCTGTCTGTCTTAACCCCCAGTCACCAAAAGGAGAGAAAGCCATTGTAATAGACACAAAACAAGATGTGTGTTTGAAGTAGACGTGAATCAGAATATATAGCTAGCATGTCTTAATATTTTCAGAGAGGCAGGTAGGCGTAATCATCTTTGTTCCTTTTCACCTCAAGTTTCTGGAGGATAAGAGGAAATGTGGAAAGAAAAGCCAAAAAAACTTCCTTGTGAAACATGCATCACATTTTGGAGTTTGACAGAGGAAAATCTATTTTTCCTGCGGCATGTAATAATGAGACTGCTCCAGGATACTATAAGCATCTTACATTGATGTCACATTCAGATTTGCACTAAGAACTCCATGCAGCTTCTTGAAGTGACCTGAAGATGTAAAATGTTCGTATTGTCTCACAGGCTAATCTGTACAATATTACTAGGTGCTCATACGATGCCATTTCAGTTTCTGTGCTAATTCTGTGCATGTGCTGGCAATTTCAATGACAAAAAAATCACATAGGTACATTCTTGCAGCTGTGCATTTTACTGTTTCGCTGCAGTGATTTGTTCAGCAAGCTTGACTATCTAAGTTAGTTCATGCAAATGAATGCATCTGTCTTCATTCCTCTTTGCCATTGGTTCATTATGCATACATTAAACCTTAGGGAATAACTACAGAGATTGATTAGAGAGTTAGAGTGCAGGTTAGCAGCTGAGAAATGCCTGAATTATTCGTTTTCTTTTTTCTTTTATTTTTTTTTTCCTGTTGGCAAACTTCTTTTACAGAAATAGTAAATCCTTGTGGATTTTAAATGCTTACTGACAGCTAAAGTCATCGCTATTCCTATGATTTGGCAAATTCTAATATAAACCAGTAGCTTATTTTGTGGTTCTTTAACCCTGCTTTTCCTTTGTCTTTAACTAGGTTTTTTCTTCACCCTGAATGTTGAGTAAGTTAATGGTCCTTTTGTCACAGGCATTTTTTTGTTCTACTATAAACACCTAACAAGAAAAATTCAGTGCATCCTATTTGGTCAGGTGTTGTTGCATATTAAATATCTCCCTAAGCCATCCTTGTAACTTCAGTCTTATATCAGACTGAACTATAGAAAAAGAATGACTCATTATCAGATCACATTTTAAAACATTCATAGCTATGCATTCTTTCAGCCCCTTTTTGAACTACTGTTTTCCAGGAGTGGACTTTTCTGGGTTGTAGCTTTCCACAAAGGTAGGGAGTAAGCAAACCATAAAGGTATCAGTGATCACTGAGCACAAAGGACAAAAAGTAAAATCTGTAGGAAGTATTCACTCTCATTTCCCATTTTTCTCATTCATTCTCTTTTTTAAAAAATTCATTTCTCATTTTTCCAAGGATTGTCTAATCTGGCACACAGAGACTTTGATAAACCGATTTGCCGAATCTCCCTCAGTACTACCAAGTAGAAAGATAGGGGTTGCATATCATTCAACTTCGTATATTCTGCAAACAAAGAGATATATGACCCCTGAAAACTTAAAATATCTGCTCCTAGGAAAAGTTCTACTGGCCCATACCTCCAAATTTCAGTCATCATAATATCTATTTGAAAATTCACCATCCATTATTTGAATGGCTGTACAACAGTTTACTGAAAAAGAACTGACACCATCACTATATTCTTTTCTGATCCTTACTGCTTTGGTTTGGCATGATACTACTGATATCCATGTCGTAAAAAGCAAGACTGATGCTTTGTATTAACTAAAAGGTTAAATTATGTAGCAACTGTAGACTATGATAGGCAACTCAAAGTATGTTTAATAAAAATAAATGACAGGTCAAATGGAGAAATGAGATCTAATGGCAGTGTTGCTAAAACTTATCCGGTAGCCACAGGATGTTGAAACACTGGAGGAGCTGCAAAACATGTCTTAAATTGCAAAAACCTAAGCAATTCAGGCAGTTCTTAATCTAAAATGGAAAGAAGATTAGGAGGTGATTTGATTAGAGGTTACAGTTCTGTATCTACAGGGAGAACCTGAATGTAATATGGTGGTAGTGTAATGAGATCTTGGGATTGAAGGCTTGTCTCCTCTAATTCAGATAGAAATTACCTGTGCATGTAGCAGATTTTCCATCACATGATGCTTGCAAAGCCACATTGGATATCTTTCTAAAAGCTGATCTGTAGCTGCAGATATCGCTATATCATGTTTCTCTGCTTGTGTCACTCAGGAGATCATGGAAAGAATTGTTCTCAGTGGTTTCTTCATGCCTTGAAATGCACAAATGCAATCAGTCCTGTAGTCGTTCCTGCCTGATCCATTCTTATAAGTGTAGAAAGCAGAGAAACTGGAACAGTCAGGCTGCACTTCTGTGAATACTGTCACCTCAGTACAAATAAGTGCTAATTAGGAAGAGTTGTCCTCATGCTAATTTCTCAGTAAGGAAATGGAGAGGAAGTTGGAAGTGAATCCATCAGAACTGCAGGAAGAAGTTTTATAAATCAAAATACCACATCAGCGTCAAAGCTCTGCTGTTCTGCGCAGCAGGACTTCACTAGCAAGGGAGGAGGGTTACTGAAGCCTTCGTCCAGTTCAGGCGGAAATCAAGAGAAGACTAATGTTGTTATGGAGCTCTGTCCTTTCTTTATCGATAGTGCCTACCAGAGACATGCAGAGGTGTTCGGGGAAGCACTGCTGATGTACAGGCCATTCTTGAGTTTAAGGCTTGGTTGCTTACAGCACAAAGCAAAATTTTCAAAAGGAGCCACTTGTTTTATGTGGGAGATAGAAATTTGACATAACTATGGATGTAAGGTCCAGCTCAAAAATACCTTCTGCCTGTTCCCCATCCAAGCAAAAAACTGACATTGTGTGGAAGCAAAGAGATCTGAGCTCAGGAAAGCCCTGTATTTCTGTTGAAGTGGTCATGAAGGTTGACACCATCGAGTTGCTTGTCACTGTGCTTCTTTTGCCCTACCCTCCAATGTCCTTCCTTCAGAAAGCTCCATCCTGACAGTTTAACGAGCTGCTTTGGGCCCCGCACATGTTCAGGAATTTAACTGCTACCATGGATAATGTGGAAGCAGAAAAATGCTTGAACTTACTGAAACCTAGCAAGTGCCTCATGGTGGAATGGGTCCTTATCCCAAGATAAGGAAGTTGATCATTGGAGATCTTCAAGCATGCAGGTGGTGGTCAGTGGATAGTGCAGATACTCTCCCAAAGAAAGCCATCAGTGAAAATGCTAGAACTTCACAGCTAGCTCAAGGAATAAATATGCTTTGTATTCTAGCCTACATCACTGAGTGAGTTTGTAGTTCACTCTGCAACTATTCCAGCCACATTGCACTGTGGTACGTCAGGGATAAAATGTCTTTTTTTGTTGGTAATAATGCAAAGAAGAAAAAAGTTTTGTTGTTATGATTTCACTAAATCTGCATCTTCTTATTAAAGTGTTCATATTTACTGAAGCCAGATGTTTTAATGTTTTATAATTTTATTAATAATTCCTCCTCTAATTGAATTTCTCTGCCAAGATTTGCTCAAGGATTATTAATAATAATTCTGTTACGTTTGACATGCGAACTTGAACCATATCTTACTTTCTAAATCCATTTTAATTAAAAGATTGTTCTTCAATATACTTAGAAGAATTCAAACTTGTAATTTGATTTTTTACCTATAATAGGGTATTATAAAACTGTAATTTGTATGTTTCCAGTTTCCTTCTAAGCAGATGTTCTGCACTGCATTATGTTCCACCTTTATGAGTATCTACACAAATTCAGAAAACAGGAAGCATATAAGCAAAAAAACAGACAGCAAGATGCCTTAAAACTAAGAACCCCACCAAATGGCATGGCAGTTTTAAACATTTTTGCAGTGGCTGTGATTTTGCCCTTCCCCACTGTTGGGCTCTCCTGCACAGTCAAAAACGAGGTGTAATGAAACAAAAATTGTTTTCACATATCTACTTACTTTTCACATTAATTTTATTCCTCCATAAGCCTTGTCACCAGCTGTCTCAAGAAAATGTAGAGATGGAGGGGCTTGTTCTGTGTTTGGCTCATACTTTCAGTCCATGATGTGGGGTGGAAAGCAAACTACAGAGTTCGTTTCTGCTCTGCTCTGCTTCTTATACAACTTCTTCCATGGACCACTTTTCCCTCTCTAACTTCGAAACAGCCACCCATTTAAAGTTGGCTGTACAGAGAACATCCTTATCACGGCTGTATGAAGCTGCTTCCTGTGAAAACTGGTTTTACACCACACCATGGCATGCCATGCCATTTTTGCATTTTTCTGACAAATGATTTTTACCACTGCTGTTGAAGAAGGGTGGATTCAGACACAAGCAGGATATTGGCTCTTGAACACGTGCTAGCATGGCTCTGCTGCTGCCCAGGAAGCACTGGGACAGTATGTCATAACTGCACTACAGGCTGCAGGATGGAGACGTTATGCCTTACAAGGGTAATAATGGTTTAACTCTCGTCAGTGTTAAAACAATGAAATGCAGTTCTCTGACAGCTGATTGTGGGTTTTTCTCTATTACACTCACACAGAACAGATGCTGTTGTTGTAGAAAGGGTCTTACTCATACAGTACCACTAAACATTTCACTCCTGAAAGTAATTACTGTGGTGTGTGTCGATAACTGTGTCATATATCAGGTGTTTCTTCCAATACTCTTTTCCTAAAAGGCTGATGAGGTTCTTGTCATTGAGAACGAAGAGGCATTTTTGTCTGTTACTCTCTTTGAGTGGGTGGTTATTTGATTTCAGGTTTGGAATATTTAGATTCATTTCTAATCTTTCAGTGTGTAAACAGAGTTTCAAATGTAATTCTTACATTTGATGCTAAACTGAAGACCACCCCTGTTGTATGCCTCAGGTTTGATATAGAGAGAGTTGGCTGCCAAGGTATCTTTTCTGTGCCTTAGAATATGACAAATGTACCCAAAACCAAATAGCACAAGAACTAAGCTCTTTTTAGGCAGAAAACCAGCCAACCTAGAGGTGAGCTCTGCTGCCGTGTCCTGCAGGCCTGGTGTTTCCAGTGAGTTATGTGATCACATCCTATGTATCGTGGTCTGTGGTTTATCATAATATACCATTATTCGATTTTTCTATGTTATGTCTAAGCCAGGTAACAGACTTTTTCCAGTTTATAAGCACTGGTGGAAGGTATTTGGGTTTTAGATAATATTTCTGCAGTGGCAAAGTCATCTTGTAGATGCTCTTATAGCTGAAAAAAAGCAGAAAAATAGGGTTGTCTAATGCCCTGTACACAACCAAAATAGCTGTTGGTATAAGCTGAGTCTGTTCTACCCATCTCCTTTGCTTTCACTGGAAATGGTACAACATTCCACCTCTACAACATTTATCCAAGTTACCAGAATCACATTAGCCCAGCTGCTGACCCAAGACAACCTGCATTGGCATTGTTTTAAATTTACAATCTCGTTGGTAACTGCAGTTTGTTGTGCCTTGTGGATGTGCTCTGATGCACCTCATACCAGTGTGTCTTCTGCTGTGGGCTGCTGCGTTCTGAACTAGGACTGGTTTGGGGATTGTCCCTTCACCAGCTGGAGGAGATGGCACAGAGTAGGTTAAGGTCAGCTTCATATTTTCAGGTTCTCTTTACCGATGTGGTTTTGTTTGCTTGTTTTTAATAAAAATTTAGGTGTTTTAGGAGTTAGCGACAGCCAGTCAGGAAAAGGGCAACAAAGAATTGAGCATTCATCATCACTTGACATCCCTTTTGTCACACTCAGAGAAATACACCTACCCGCATGACTTGAAACATTGAGTAGATGTGATGTCCCCAGTAAAACAAACTGTTATCTGTTTCTTAGGAATTGACTTTATCTTTATGTGATTTTGTATTAATCTGTGAGATGCCTCCTGGAATGTAAAGCAAAATGTTTCCTCTGCAGAATTTCTGCTGACATACAGGGAAAATCCACACAAGGACAGCATTGACTATATTTTCAACAGACTCACCAATTACTTATTGTGTATGTATTTTCTTCATAAGAGACAATAACAGCAAGTTTTTTTTTTTACCTTTAAGTTAAGTTCCATTTATGCCCTGTCCCGGCTGCAATGAACAAACTCATTCAATAGGTGGAGGATACAGGCACTTGACCTGATTGTGTTAATTTCCAGAGTTTTCTTTGATTTTTAACACAGAAGGGCCAGAAAAGACATTCAATACCTGGAATGAAGGGAAATGTTTGTCAATTTTACTTCAATAAGTAAATTAAGAGATAAAATTGTAGGCATATGGAAAATAGATGATAAAACTTTTGATTAAGAGTTCTCTCATCTTTCAAATGTTGTTCTGTGAAAAAATCTCTTCTGTAGTCTAGTATTTAATTTTCTTTTTGAAGAAGTGAATATATTCCAGGGACAAAAATCTCATGAGTCAATTTATTTTCCATGCTTTTTATTCATTAAAACATGTTATTTACAAACATCAAAAGGCAGGAAATTTCAGAAAGTCTGAACATGTATAAAATTTTAGGAACTTCATCATGACGTTATTTTCCTTGAAGAAAATTAGTTTGACATGGTGTTTGTTGGCTTTTACTTAGCTGCAGGTTGTTTCATTTATTCATCTTCTTACAGTACAATATACCCAGTCCTGTATTTGAACACCTTCTTATCTTTGAAGTTTTCCTGTTCTGTGTTGAGTATTCCTGTAGTCTTCTAGGTTGCAGGGCAGATCATAGTCTCGTTACGCCAACTGACCCTGCTGCACGCCAGGTGCCACACTGTTATGGTATTGCAGCAGTGAACCTAAGAGAAGCATCCAGACCAGGAATTAAGAAAACAGCAGCATAATGTTTTCTTTAGAGCTCAGCTGCTATGTATGCTGCACCTTACAGGACTGTAGATTGAAGCAAAGCTCTTTGGTGAAGAAGGTTTCTTTAGACTAGGCTAGAATAGAATATTTCAGTTGGAAGGGACCTGCAACAATCATCTAGTGCAACTGCCTGACCAATTCAGGACTGACCAAGTTAAATCATATTAAGGGCATTGTCCAAATGCCTCTTTTCCATGTTGTGTGTGTGTGTGTACAAGTATGCATGTTTACACTCACCTTGCCTTGCCAAGCCCATCTCCAGGATTCAACAGGATTCCTGAGCCTTGTATCAGACGTAGGTGGCAAAGCTGTAGGGCAGCTATTGCAGCACGGACAGATGTGTGCTCAGGATCACCCCTGCAGCAGTAGGAAGCAATGACAGTCCTGGGGCAGTGGCAGGTGCTGATCCCACCACCCAGGGACCCAAAATGCTCCCCAGGACGAGGGAAGGCAGGACCCAGTGTGAGTTGCATTTTGCTGAGTGCTGCTGGAGTTGTTAATGGTGGGAGGGGAGGAAGTTCTTAAGTGCATTTCTCCAACTGAAGTGTAAAATGGTATTGATTTGGGCTTTTTATAGACTTAGAACCATCATTTGGTTCCATTTTAGAATAATTCATTTGGCTTATATCACAGAGCTGTGCTGCAGAAGCAGCATTCTGATGCTTGATACTTCATAAACTGTTACGTTTCTTAAGCTCATGTTCTTTATTCAGTTTATCACTAAGCAAAAGACTTGTAAATTCAATTCCAGTTTTACTCATAAATTATAAGAAATCTGGAAATAACTTCTTTGCCTTCCCTTCTGACGCTGGCTATGCTAATGTTATTAGCAATGTGGGAGTGCGTGTAGGAAAGAACAGGCCCCAGAGACTTCTGACTAATTAGGTGCTGGTTGGCGTAAGTATGAGTGAGGTGATACATGAAATAGTTTGATTTTTTTAACCCACAAAGAGTAACACAGCATTGTGTTAACTAGAGAATAGAGACTGACCTTGCATTAGTTGCGGTATAGCAGGTACAGGAAATGAAGTCCCAGGGTTGTTCTAATATTGGGCATTTCAATAATACTCCAGTAGGATTAGTCTGTAATAATAATGTCAAAACAATGCAGATAAGTAACCATGAAATATATAGCATTATAAAAATAGTAATCATATGCAATTTAAGAAAGCAAAGATGAAAAATGGAGAGACTGTGGTATCAAATGGGACTGGTTCAGAGCACTTCCAGGGATAACAGTCTCTTACAAGCCAAACCAGCTTAGGTAGTTTAATTTCTTCCTGCTATGTTGATGTACAACAAAAGCTACAAAATCTTTCAGAGGTGCAAACCTAATGAAACTGTTGCATACTCGTAGATGACCTTATCTGTCAGTTAGCGATGAGCATTTCATACTAGCACTCCCTTACAGTGGTGGTGCATCTTTCCCTCCTGCCTACCAGAGAAGAGTGTTTAGAGGTCCATTTTCTGTCAGCAGAGGTATACAGAAACTTGTCAGGGTAGATGGTGAGAAGGAGCAAGCCTACTCATTAATTTCCATGCCGGTAGTTGCAGGGAACTGTATAATCATTAGCTAGCTTGAAACACTGCATAGGCCATCTGTTCTACATTGTAACTTGAGGCAGCAGCGTATTCCCCAGTATTGGACTGCAAACTTAGAACCTATATAAAAGATCAAAACACGTGGCAGTATTATGCCACAGCAAAAGATTAGGCTTGTGCAGTGCATTGTTGATGTCATGTATACATGTTCTAGCAAAGTATTTGATTAAAACAAAATAAATCTAGATGGTCCTGAGAGCCAGATTGTACTACTGAGAAGTACAAAAGGATTCCGTCTGGGAGGTGGGGGAGAGAGGGGAGTTTTCCTTTTGACTCCAGATCCCACAATCGAGTAAACCCTGAATAAACAAGTGTGACACACCGGCCAAGCACCTGAGGTTGCATCATTGGTGTAAATGTACAGTATTTTTGTTTGCAGTAAGTACCATGACTAACTCTTGTAATCATTATGAATACTTACAGGTTTATATAAAACTGAAAGCAGCATTTTGATCCATAGTGTCTCCTACAGCTATGCAACAAGTCTACATATTCGATTGCAGGTAATCACATCTGTTCTTTCTGAACTGTCAAAAAGGCCAGATGTGAGCAAACATTGTAGAAGCTCAGTAGCTTCCAAATGATGGTTTGGTGTCAGCCAAGTTGGAGAATGTACCAGGTAGCTTTGCTCCTGTCTGCATCTGACTGGATAGAGGCACGTTTTTAGTCCCAGAGTCTCTTGCAATCTTATCTTTTTACAAATACACATTACAGTTTTTAAATACTCATTTCAACAACCCATGCTGCTGACTGAATACACTGCAGAATTTTGTCTTAGTACAAGCTTTTTCAGGCATAGGAGAATTCTTGCCCAAGCACTTCAGTCATGCTGTATAATGGTAAAAATGTCAATAACTGAAGTGAGGTCATCATCACCTAGAATGGGAAGAAGAGCCTGTCAGCCACCTAGAAAGGAACAGGAATAGTGCCTAGGATGATGCTACTCTACAAAAGATTCAGCAGTTAACCCTAGTAGAAGTACTACCAAGGTTTACAGAATACTCCATCAGGGCTGGAGGCTCTTCTGAATGCTTTCTTCTGCCCACCGCCATTATCTCTGTTTTGCTCAGGTTTGGCAATTCTCATTCAGGGCAGCTGTTCTTCATCTCGAGGTCAAGATTTATTAGATCATCTTCTTAGTCATATGGAAAGGTATTGATAGATCCTTGTTGCTTTTTGTATAGTGCTCATTCTAGACCTTACTGGTGAATATATGAATGTATACAAAGGAACATGCTTGTTTTTTAGGTGGCTTTTCATCTTTAAATCTCAAGCTGCCACAGCAAGATCGCTAGTGCAATGCAGACATACGGTTTGTTCACAGTGTGTATATGATGTTTGTATCTGACTAATTCACCTAAAAGCTCCATATTGATGCTGAAAAGGACCAGAGAGATGGATGATCCTTCCATGATTTCATAATTTTCTAGGTGGATCATTAGGACTTAATGCATTTTTCCAGGATACCTGGGGCAGCTGGTGGTTTTAATAGGTCTTCTCTAATTGGAAACACTGGACATGAGGTATGATTGCCTCGTGGTGTTCCGAACGGTTGCAGCCCTGCTGGAACTGCATATGTAGCTTGCCTTGTCCAGCCATGTGCAGTAAGGACATCTCTTTTCAAGAGCTCGAGGCTTTCCACTGCAGGTGACCTGCATTTGTTGAGGTTTGTGAGATTAGCTGGGCATTTTCTGAGACTGCTAACCGGGCAAACTGCAGGAGAGGGTGTCCCAGACAGCATGTGAGAGAAATTTTATATGTAACTATGACTATGAAAGCTCTTTACTTCCTTTATACCTGTTCTGCAGAGATTTCAGAGAGTTACAGTGGAGATCTACTTGTGTAAAAATAAGGAATAAAACTGTTAAGATCTGATACATTTAATCTCCATCTGGATTCTTGTAATGTTCAGTTGTTTTGATTAACGTTAACATCTACTAGTGGTCCCAAAGGTGGGTCTGGATCTAAAGTTTTCTAGTACCGTTATATCATTGTGTCTTTTACCTCTCTATTTAGTTAATCAGTTGAAATACTTCATAATACATGGGGTTCAGAGGGAGAAAGCAGAAAATGAGAAAAGATAGCTTTTTAAAAATGTGAAACAACTTCCTTTAGTTGTAAGCATTGCCAGCCTTTGTATTTATTGGCTCTGTATAGTATACTAGCACGCTGGTGTAGTTTTTAATAACCTTTTACAGAGCATATGTCTTAGATTTATCTATATGCAGACCTTGCAGACAGAACTTGTGAATTGTAACATAAAGAATCTCCAGATGTACATGTTATTTCTTATTAACATACACAATGATTTTCTTGGAAAATGGATGACATTTTAGAAAGGCAACATCTGTGTTATCACTTAAATTTTAATAATGCCAATAATTTTCTTTCAACAGAGGAATTCAAGGGCTCAACAATAGTTGAATTAATGAAAAAAGAAGGCACCACCCTAGGGCTTACAGTATCGGGTGGAATCGACAAGGATGGGAAACCAAGAGTATCTAACCTTCGTCAAGGAGGAATCGCTGCTAGGTAACCACATCTCAAGCCACAAAATGCATTATAAGATGTGATTGCTTCAGAAATATGTACCGCATCAGAAAGGTCACTAACAAATATGTGACTAGATGCATCTATAATGGCAGCCCATCGGACCGGAGAAACCCAGAGAGAAACAGCAACAGCTGGTCCCCCTCTTCCCTCAAGGCTACTTTACAAAAACTAGAAATACCAATGAGATATTTGAAAGTCATCATAAGACTAATTAAGTTTCTTCTAAATTATATGGATCTTATTTCTCCTGTTTTGTGTCCTTGAACAGAAACTTGAGAGAAGCGGCATAAAATACTCGGGGGAAAAAAACAAACTGAAAACCTAACCATAGTACTACCATAATTTAATCTAAACAAACCTGTTCATCAACTGGTTTTAGGATTAAAAATAAGTCTAAAGTCATAGCTACCTTGCTTACTACTAGAATGGAAAACAAAAGCCTGTTATTCATAAGTGAAACAGGTCAAAAGACAGATGTTAAGCTAAATCATTCCAAGTAACTGAGCAGAACATACGCTTTTAGGCTGTGGCCTATCTCCTGTAGCTGTGATGTTAGCTGGAAAGGCAACTCTTGTCGACAAAAAATAGTTTTGGACGCTTCCCAAAGAGAGAGAGAAAGCTGGCGACATGAAGATGATGTTTTCCCAGATCCTGTGCCCAAACCAGTCAGATCATCCAACTCCCTTTATTGTACAGCTGGTTTTGTACATCAGAAGTTAATAATGCAAGAATGTTGTTGTTCTAACATTTAACAAACTAGACTAGATTAAGATCTTAAAATGCCACTTTCTGTTTGAAAGATCAACTTGTTTGAATCTAGATGAATGGAAGGAATATTTCATATCATCACTATACAGTGATTTAAAGGATTTAGTTAGTTCAGGCCAGCAGATCTGTCTTTAACAAAAGGAATATGTACTTTTTCCTAGGAGTGACCAGTTGGATGTAGGCGACTACATCAAATCTGTCAATGGAATCAACCTGACCAAATTTCGCCATGATGAGATCATCAGCCTGCTCAAGAACGTTGGCGAGAGGGTTGTTTTAGAAGTGGAGTATGAGCTGCCTCCAGTCTGTAAGTAATAGCAAAGCAAACTGAAACCTATGCAAAGAGCAGATGTGTTGTCAGCAGTGAGATGATGGGCGTGGTTGCTGAGCTTCATTTGTGTTAGTGGCTGTGGTGGCTGTTTTTCCTCTGGCTTATCGCACAGCATGCAAGCAGTCTGAAAAAACTGGCAGTACAGGGGGATGCTCTCAGAGATGTTCAAGCGTTTTAGTTAGGAGCACAAATCCAGCCAATGGCAGAGCACAATTGTCAACTTTTTGTTTGTTTGTTTACAGTTTTGAATACTGGGAATCAAATTAAATAGATTCCAGGGCAACAGAATCCTCCTTGTTATAGTAACATCTTCAGAGATGAGGCCAATGAATATCTGTGAGTTCTGCGTTCTCCAGTGGCAGCACCCTCCCGCTCTCCCAGATAAACAACATACACTGGGGCTTTTCCAGTCTTTTCTGACATCACTTTTAGGCAACATCTGATTTCTAGAGCAGAAGACTCAGTGGGGTAGGCTATGGGGATACATAAACCTGCAAGAATTGTGTGACTGAAACATGGGCTTCTCGCTGAGCAGGATTGTCTAAAAATACAAGTTTATGCTGACACCGAAGTCACAGAGTGCTGCTGAATGTTTTCCTCGCCCACCTCTCCTTTGCTCTTTCTTTTTGTGCTTAGGCCTGTGACTGTGTGTCTGTAGGAGAAAATCAGTGGAAATTGAGGCTATCATGTATGAAATGAAAACCAGAGAAATGGTGAGCTGGAAACCTGGGACCTAAAGTGAGGAATGAGTGGCAAGTCTGGCACCAAGGGGGCTGTACCAGCCACACCTTTTGAAAGAGTGTGTGCTCCTTCTTGCTGCTTGCTGGAGGGGAGATGGTGCGGTTTGCTGGTGTTTGGCCAGAAAAATCTACGGAGCCAGCTAGGAAGTTCTTGTCTCCTTAAATAAACACTTTAATCACAGTAGAAGCCAGAAAATCCTACCAGTCTCTTTGGTGCTCAAGAGAGGATGAACTCCCCATTGCTTTCTAGCAGCTGGAGAGTTAGTCTAATTACATATTTGGTTGCTTTTATGACCTCCTGACAACCACCTTAATATGTTTTGAATGTTCTCTGTTGATTAGTGTTTGTTTGTGTAAGGGAACTTCATGTTCAGAAACATAGTATTTAAGTTAATGAGTCAGCTGAGTTCAGAATTATTTTGCTGGAGAAGCCATTTTTTATGAGTGTTGTTTTGCACTTACTCAAGTGGGCTTCCTTCCGTTTCACCTGCTTTTGGCACGTGTGCCACACTTGTCCACTGAAACAGGATTTTGACATGCTAAATTACAGTACCAATTCTAACTTTAAGTCCTTGGAATTTCTGACCCCTTCATACAAACATAGCTAATAAAGTTGGAGATAATTAGCAGCCTAGTTGTTCCCATTAACTTCCAGTGAACAAGCTAGACAGAGTGCCTTCATTATACGCAGAAGTTTTCCAGTAAGTCACGTGGTGAAGTCCTGGCACCTCCTTCCCTGCCCATACATAATGAAATTCTACTGTTGGTCTCATGGTTGGCCCCTCAGAGAGAGGACTGTCATGGTTTCAGAGTGGGGAAATGTCAGTACTTTAATAATGATGGATTAAATCTGGTTTAGCACTAGTAATCCCACTCTCCCTAGTGTTTCCTTCCCTGTCTGGCAGAGTTCACAGCAGGATCATCCAGCTGCTATTTTCAGCGTGAACAACCTCGTTTCAAACCTGCCTGCCTCACATCTGCCTTTTGTTGTTGCTAAAGGTTAAGGACTTCTTCCCTCCAAGGCTGTGGCTGGGGTAGAAGAACAGCCACCTGAATGGTTGTTGCCTGGGTGGAAGGATGCTGCGTCCTGTTCCGTGCTGCAGAACTACAGCCTTCGCTCGTCCCCAGTGGGGAGGTTACAAGCCATACCAAGCAGATCAGGAAGCATAGGTTCAGCTTGAGCTATGTGCTGCAACAGTTTCAGTTGGTAGGAATGAAGGCAAGAGTTGTCTTCTCCTCCCTGTAATTTAGTCCTTTTTGGGCAGTAAAATGTTTCTAGCTGAAAAGGAACCAACCACATTGACTTCAGAAGCACAGTCCTGTTGTAGCAGGAATTACTGCAATACGAAGTAATGGTTTGGAGGGCCATCTTTTGCCTATTTTCCTAAGGAAATGAGGCGTATGTGATTTCACTGGGTGGTTGTTCTGGTTCCCTGCAATAACTTTTTAACAGGGGATTGAAAGACTCCAACAAAAGTATATTACAGCATATTTTATGGAAATAGATACTTGGGCAGAAGAGAGTGTCCCAGACCAGGGGAGTCCTCAGAAGGAGAGGCATGCAGTGCCAGGGAGGCACCATTTCTCCTTGGGGTCACTCGTGGGTGGCAGCACACACCTCCCCAGCTGTGTGGGCTGTGGTGTCCATTGCCCCCCTCAGGGTATCCTAACGGGAACTGGAGAAACTGATTATTGCAGGCAGGAGCATTAAAGGACGTAAGTTTTTGTGAGTTCTGCCACTCACAGAACATTTATTTTATAGAGGGTTGGTTGTTTGGCGTTTTTTTTCAGTCTTTGTGTGTGTTGTGCTCTTTGCAGTATCTTACTGGAAGCTGGGAAGTGTGCATGCGTATGATTTTGCCCAGTGTCTTTTTCCCTTTGGAAAAGGGAGTTCTTGCACCCTGCCAAAGTTTTTCCTCTAATAGCTAAGAGCATATTGGCTGTATGTCTCTCAACAGCGGTGGTTTCAAATGCTGTAAAGTGGATTATCACACCTAAATGTGTTGGTTTGTGTATTAGGCTTCTCACCTCCTAACCCAGCTGTGCACCACTTCTCTAGTGCTTACAGAGAAATACTGACTCAACTAGAAGGCAAAGATTTTTTTTTTTACTCACTTACCAATTATTAGAGAGCATGTAACAAAATCTTTACTATCTTGACTTCAAGCAATATAAATAAATGTTTTCATGGCTGAACAGCCAAATCCATATGTAGCTTTAAGAATTTAATTTGTCATTATTTGTGTCTCACTGTGTATTTCTGTCTTTTCTAGCTCTCTTCTGTAACTGTAAGGAAAGCAAAATTATGCCAGAATTTAAACACTAAGGTTCAAATTTCTCACCTGTTATATGCATCTGTGGCTCTTTTTCCAAACCATTGGCAACCTGCAAAATATCTGGCCCAAAATTCTCTCAAAAAGAGGATGAGTTGTATTTAATTACAGGTCTTTAATCTGACTGTTCTGTAGTGGAGTCTTTCCAATTCTATGACCAGAAACATAATAGCTAGCTTAAATAGGAAACAGTGCAAATTAGGTTTTGGAATTTGTTTTTCTTCTATTTTATTGCTTTTAGCTGTACAAGGATCAGGTCTCATCTTTAGAACTGTGGAAGTTACCTTACATAAAGAGGGGAACACTTTTGGATTTGTAATAAGAGGTGAGTTGTCATTAAATTTGAACTGTCTGTATTTTCTAAATGAGGGGAAAAAAAAAAAGCAAGAAGTTTTTATGGAACTAAGAAATCATTTCAAGATTTATGGCTTACAGTTTGTAAAAATCTCCGTGATTGCTTTTTCTATACATTAATGTCCTACTTTCATGAACCGCTCTAATTTTTGTTTCTGGAAAAACAGTGATTAATCAGCTATGCCAAGAACATGACAAACTTTGTTTCACGTAAGACCAGATTCTGCTACTACTGAAATCAGCAGGAAGATTGTAGTTCTTAAAAAAGATTTACATATAGTATTTGTATAAATGAGGTATGAAATCTGATGATGCATCCTGATAGTCTGAATTATACAACAAAAGTGTGATCACTGACTTAGAGAACAAAAGAAAGCATGCAGCTGTTAAATAATATACTCCAATGATAAATTATTAGTTTCTTCAGGGGAAAATGTATTTTTTTATTTAATATATAAACTCCTTAGTGGCCACTCATTATTCTGAGTATACATGAATTATGGATATTTTTTTTGCTGCTCTGTGCAGCAAACATTGCAGAACAGTAGGTTTTCCCACTGAGATCAGATTTGCAGAGTAAAGGTTCTAAGAAAAGAATATACATTTCTTAAGAATCATTCTGTAGAAATGTCTATACCATACAGCAGGTCAATTTTTATTTAAGATAAAATTCAGTGCGGAGGTTCACGTTAATGGGTTGGCCATTTTTTTGATCTTTTTAGCCTGTCTCTTTCATTAAAAGCATAAAATTAAGATGTTTTTTCTCTCACTCTCCCTTTCTAGGTGGAGCACATGATGACAGAAATAAATCTCGTCCTGTTGTAATAACATGTGTTAGACCTGGAGGGCCTGCTGACAGGTACAATTCATCTTTCTCTGGAGTGCATGTGAAAGAGAAATGGAGAAAGGTGAATTATTTGGGACAGAAGTTAGTATTTGGAGCAAAGTAGATATATTCAAACCTGTTCCTTATGCATTTGATTGTAATAATACTAACAGTAATAGGCAACCACAGAGGCTCAGCGTGTCACGGCGTATGTGAGCTTTAGTTTAGTATGTTGTATGTTGCAAGACTTTTCCATTAAACACTTCCAAAAATCAACCTAAAATAATAAGAACAAATGCCTGCAATAGGTCTGAGCACATTTTTTTGCAGCCTTCAGTCAACTGGTGTAGCTCTTAATTATGCTTTTTATACTCTTAACACCACAATCTTTTTCTCTTGCACTTCAGAAAAAATACTGTCATGTGTTTGGATGTTGTTGTGTTATTATTTTAAGATGTTTGTACATATCTGCATGTGAGATCACACATACCTTCACCTGGACAACTTCTGAATACAGATTTATATTTTCACCCAATGAACGTACTTGTAGGTAATACCATCTTGTATCTGTATAAAGAAAGAATATTCACTTTATATGTATGAATTATATTTTTAAAAATGGCATTTGTGTCCTTAAACCATTAAAGAAACTTAAAGGGAGGTTTCTTTAAAACAGGCTCATTTTCTGTAGCTTTCATTGACATTTTTTACTTTGGAAGCATTAATTGAGAAGTAAATGTTTCAAGAGAGCTTTTGTCCTTTGTCCCTCCCTTTCTTCCCACCCTCATCCCCCTTTCTTCCTTGTTTTTGTCCTCGATTCGTGAGCTGGGAACATTAGTACTTCATTTTATATTATAATTCTGAATACATTATGAGATACGCCTGGGAGACAGTGTACATTTATAGCCAAACTATTTTTAGGTAGGAAGAAAAATAAAATGGAATTATCCAAGTAAGGGATGTTTTTGGAAAACAAAAAAATTCGGTAAATGGACGTTCATATTTTGCAGTCTGTTTCTTCACCAGTGTTTGCACCTTGTACTTATTTTTAAGAGAACATCAGGGAGGAGGTGTTTATGTATGAAAGAGGAGTTGTGTGGACAAGGCAGAAAGAAAGCATATGTTGAACCAGAAGCCATACTTAGTTGCAATTTAAGATGACTTGATTATTTATCTATGTGTTAAGCTGTTTTCCAGTCACTGACTTTCCAATTAAAGCAATTTCCTTTCCTCCGTGCCCTCTGAATGTTCTCACCATCAAAGTAAATGTTAAGTGTGAAGGCAAAAGGGATGGATGTCAGAGAGCGTATGAGAGAATCGCATTGCATAACAATGGTGTTATCTCCAAATCAATTTCTCTTATATTAATAAAAACATTCCTTTAATTCCTCTTCAGAGAAGGCACAATCAAACCCGGGGACAGGCTGCTGAGTGTTGATGGGATCCGACTGCTGGGCACAACACATGCTGAAGCCATGAGTATTCTCAAACAATGCGGACAGGAGGCAACTCTGCTGGTTGAATACGATGTCTCAGTGATGGGTAGGTTGGGAAGTGGGACTTTGGGTCTGGGAACCATCTGTGATGTTTTGCTGCCTGTTCTTGATGAGCTATTTTAGAAGTGATTGTGACCTCTTACGCTCCTAGTAGCACTGCTATTCCCTTCCGCACCGTATCATTAATCTTGGGTTCATAAGGAGGTGAGCAGTATTTTACTGTAATTTAGCATTCTGACATTTCATGGTTTGTAGAGTGAAACCATAGTGTGGATTCTAGCAAAGTAACTTTCCAGTGACTAGTTTATAATAAAGGTTAATGAAGTGTAAGCATTTCTGTGTCACATGAAAGAGGGGTTTACTTGCTCTTACAGGAATTCTTTTGCCTTTTGCCTGTGCTGCTAGGTGGCCAAGACATTATTAAAATGTCACAAAACTGCCACATAGAAAAGAACAGGGAAGAGAAAATTTTTTAAGAAATGCAGAGGTGGCAAAAGAGCTTATGCTTTATACAAACTTTGACTGAACTCACTGAAGGTATGGGAGGTTTTCTGGAAAGTCAGGGAGAGCAGATGATTTTTCATAACAGATTTGGGGCTGAGTTATTTCCGTTTGTTCTGGAAGGTGTCATCTCCCCTCCATTTTTGCAAGATACAGAAAATTCATGGCAGCAAGATATAGAAATACTCACCATTCAGACTGAAATATTTCTTCTCTGCTTGGGGATCTTTCTCTTCTTTTCCTCCCTAGTTCCACAGTCAGATTTCTAGCCTAGCAGTAAAGCAGCCTCATAGGAATTTGTGAAATAGCACTGTCAAACTTCAAAGCCTTGGAAAAGATTAATACTTAGAAGAATAATGTCAGATATTTGTTTATTCTGGAACATCCCTCTTTGTTTTTCTCCAAGACACAGATTTTATGTTTTTTATTATAATATATATTGTTTACTTAACTATCCAGAATGGAGCGGCAGGTTTGCATGGCCTCCAGCAGGCCTGCTGGACATCCTTGCAAGGTTCATGTCCGGAAAGGTAGAGACAGCTCAGCATCTGGGCAGGAACCTCCTGTGTAGAAAATGGAAAAGCGGGTAATCTTGTAACCTGAGAAGCGCTAGTATTTAGGTCTTTTCATTTATTTCTTCTTTTTCTTTGGAAGGTGATGGATGACCAAACCTTACCTATAATCACAGTTAAAAGCAGATTCTTTATGCTCCACTTTCTCTAAGAGCAAGATCTAATTGAGAAAGGAACCCCTCGCTTTAGACAAAGTTCCCAGTGAGGCGTTAATTTCAGAGAAAACCCCCATCTCCATCCTCCTGTATAGCCCAGGGAGGGAATCAGCTGCAACTTCACTGAGGACCTTTTAGACATCTTTGCAGGTTTGTGTGAGGACAAGACCATATGATGAGAAGCTCTGTTCTGCTCTAATTGCAGGTTGTTCAAGGCAGGAACCTTCTTTTCAGTGTTATCTAGATAGAGCTCAGTGCAGGAGGATACAGGTCTTAGTTGGAAATTGCAGGCTTATAACTGTACAGGCAGTACCTACCGGTTGGTCTCTTCGCGTCATTCTCTGTCTGAATAAACTCTGCTGTCTCCCTTTTGTTCTCAGTTACAAATCTGGATTTATTGTTCCTGCCTTCCTGGCAATGAATGCGTTATTCTGGGAAAACTTAAGGAGGTGGAAGAACCTGAGACTCTGGAGTCAAAAAGAAGGAAGGAAAAGGGAATCAAATGTTGGGAAATGTCACAGGATGGTGGTCCTGCAGTGTCTGCAGGAAGAAATAAGGAGGGATCCAGTAGGCTGTCTTTCTAATGTTTAATGATTTTGTTAGATTTTATCTAGCCCCGAGTAGATTTTGATTTTTTTCTGATTCACATGCCCTGCAGGGTTTTCCGGCAGTGGTGTGAAAAATTTTCTTGGGAGGCTTTCTTTACTTTTGCAGTTATGTTGTGACCATTACACAAAGACTGAAAATCACTTACCCTAATCCATTGATTCCTGGCCCAGGAAAACAGTGCTGATTCGAATCTTCACTTACTTCTGCTCAAGAGCAGTGAAGTCAAAATTGGGAGTAAAGTGAGAGGGAGGATATGAGCCATGAACAGAAATTTAAGAATTACAGAAATGTAACTCTCATGTTCCCTAACTCTTATGTTCCCCGCAACACAAGCTTTTGTAATGCAGCCTCAGGGTTGATGTGAATATGAAAATAGGCTAAAAGAGGAAGAGCATTGGGTAAGGTGGCTTGTCAGTAACTGATGCTTGAAACTAGTTTAGTAGCTTAGCCTGCTGAGAGGGGGCAACAGTCCAAAAGTTATATAAAAGGCTGGTGCATTCTGTAGGGTCCTCCCTGTATAAACTTTCAGTAGACTATCTTACTTGCAGAGATATAATTGTACTATTACTTGCTTTAATAGCTTCTCTTCTGTTAGCAGATGGTTATATGCTATAAAGTAGCGTTCCACGCAGCCAGAACTGGAAAGAGCCATAAAATAGATTCTGATAGCATGAAATTGGAACTTAATTTGAAAAGGTTACACTAGATGAAGAAAATAATCCTGAACTATTTTTCAGCTACAGTCCTGTAGCGTGTAACTGACTTTTTGTACTCCTGTAAGCGTAAGCTGTTTCAAAGGTGCTATATTTCTCGAAGTTTGGTTCCTTTGCCTGAAGTCTTCAAAAGGTCACCTGGGAAGCTTGTACATTTTATTGTTTCTGGAACGTAGACAAACTGGAGTGAAAAAACCATCAAGGAGTTCAGTGCAGGGTAATTAAGTGTGTGTATAAAGTGGGAGATGCGGCTAGTCCCATTGCACTTTCTGGGGTTACACTTGTGCTTGCTTAAATTCATGCTGAAGTATCCTGCTCAGCTGGGTCCTAGGAAATAAACTTGTCAATTCAGCTTCTTGGAAGACATGTTGCTACCTTATTGGGTCTTTTTTTTTTTTTTCCCTCACTGAAAATGTTTCCAGGTTGGTGTGGGAAGCGTACTGCTGTATAGTTTCAAAGAGACTTTGAAACAGTAGGAGTTTGGAAATACCAAGATAATCCCTGAAGAAAATAGGAAAACATAATTTCCGAGAAAATATTTTATAACCTGATAAAAGCTACACTTGAAGTTGTGGAGGTATCAGTCTTCCAAATGTTTTGCTGGTTTCCGAAACCAATATGGTTGCTTATACCCCTTGTTGATTTTTAGAGGAGACTACTTGCATTTTTTTACTTTTGTGAGGCTTTAACAATGCTGCATTTCAGTGTTTGCAGAGGAGACAATTATGGTGACTTGCCCTACACTCAACTGTGTGGAAGTAACATGAATTTTGGGGGCTTTATCACTTTTCTTTGTAATTGTTACACCTGAGGTGTCCAACCTTTATGTCACCTGTTTCATCCGGTTGTAGGAGAGGTCTGAATATTGGAGTGCTCTCTGTGCCATATGACTAAACCTGCGTCCCTCATGATGTGAAAGGGAAGGAGTGAGGTGGAGTGGTGGTTGGCAGTGACATGCTGCCACCCCCAAGATAATTTTGCAGCCTGAGTCTTTCCCTGTGGCAAGCAAACAGATGATATTAATTCCAAGGTATAAACTGAAGCTGGGAAGACTGAAGTTCTCACCCACCCAGAGGTTATGGGCTGGGTGAAGCGTCCTAATGAGCTGCTAACCACTTGAAAGCTGTATTTTAGGCATCCTGACTTAGAGTGAGAATTAGAGTTAGAATGCAATGCTAATAACAAGCTGCAAACAGAGATTCACACTGCCTGTTTTAAATGAGAACTAAAATTTTATCCCTTCACTTATTTGGAAGCAGAGGAAATGGAGTTTCCCTTTAGGTTTTCCAAAATCTTCCATGATGCTACTGGGCTATCTGTTGTCTCTCTAATTGGGGTTGCATCTGCTTGGGTGATCTTCCATATTTACTCTGAACGGGAGCATTCAGGAAAGGTAATGGCTACCTTGAGGTTAAATTCTGGCCCATATCACTTCCGTGTAGATCTAGGTTCATAAATGGCTGCTGCAGAGCTTTCGAGCCATCTACTTTTTAAATCTTGGATGTTCTTACTGGGGTAATCTTTGATTCAAGGATGCTGTAGTTCAACAAAACCATTAGTTATTGCCTGGACTTTGGCACAGAAGTAAGCTTTTGTTAGATATTTGCACCTTAGAGACACAAAATCTTTCTCTCTCATCTCTTCACTGTCTGTTTCTTAGCTCAAGTCATGGAGGCCTGTGGTCTTGAGGAATGAAGGAACATATTACTCATTTGAATTCCGTATGTTTCTCTGGCTTCTTTAACAATTCTGGCACTTATTTAAGCCAGTATAAATTTGCTGGAATGTGGCACCCTGCAATTGTTCTCTGCAAAGCAGAGATGGTCAGACTGGTTTTTAGTCCCAAGCTACCAGAGTCACTGGTCAGCTTTAGCTAGAGAAACACCGTCAATTTTCTGAACTCTACATTTACCACTGATACAACTTTATAGAATGGGAATTATTCATGCAATCATTTCCTAGTAAATCTGACAGCAGTTTACAAACACTGTCCAAGACTTCTGCCTCTTTAAGTTCACCACTCAAAAACAAAAAATAAAAAACAAAAGGCAGTACAATTTTATGAGAGTACATTTAAGTGCCTCACTTTCCAGCAATTCTGCCTGACAAGAAGAGGACTAGGGAGAGAAAGCTTGCATAGTTAAACATCAGGTGAGGTAATCTGTGATCCAACACTGACTTTCAGTAGTTTGTGCAAGGCAAGAAATATAAGAGAGAAAAGAACTTAAGGGCTGCCCCTAAATTTCATAAAGCAATATTGCTCAAGTGTATCCAGAGCTGTGGAGACCTTTAAGATCTACAGGGTTTTACAAGACCAAAGAACAGGAGCTCCAGATACTCCAAGGACAGACTCAAGATCCTCATAAACCTTACAAATGTTGCAAGACCTTGAAAGTTGAAGGAAAGTCAGGAAGCCTGTAGGATTCCACACTGCCTTTTCCTTTCTGTTTCTTTATAGATTTAAGATTAACATTTTCTTTGTCTCTTATAAGTCTTTGACAGAACAGATAGGCAGCATACTCTAGCATTTGCCTGTGACTGCAGGTCTCCTGGCTGTCACAGAGCAAAAGACCTAGATCCCTTGAAATTACAAATATGAATTAGTTACTAAAACCTTTAAAGAATGCTTCCTCTCTTATGTTCCTTCAGAGACAGACTGAATGAAAATTCATGTGCAAAGCAAAGGTCATGATAGCTGTATTAGTTGAAGTATTAAATACTGCTACACAAACACATACACAAATTATGCTAGAAGATGATGTTTGAAGTCAAAAAGTTGAGCATGCCATTAGGAAATGTCAGGACTGAGATTTTCTGCTAAGCCTCCATCCAGCTAGGTATGCATGCGATACAGTCACAGGAGAGATAATAACCTTTTTATGCAGCTATTCATTTTATGGGTTTTTTCTGTCTTCAGTATGTGACCACAGGCTTACGGAAGGCACTGCCCAGATCCTTATCTGAATGCAAAGTTATTAATTTCCTGGTGTTTTTTTCCCGAGGCCCTAATCCTGCCACAGTTTCAGTGCCTCAGGCAATATGCAGATCTCAAGGAGAAAACCTCAGTGTCCCAAGGTCATTCCAAATCTTTTGGCTCTTTCTTAAGGCAGAAGATGACATAGACATATCTCTCTCTCTATCAGGTCCAGAAATATGCACCTGCAGATGTGTCACTAGGTAAAACACATGGGATTTTTTTTCTCTTCTGGAGGCCAATGCACGATTCATGTTCACGCTGCACAAACTATGCAGATATTTAAATCTACGTGCTATGGCACATTAATCTCTCATCTTACTGTACAAGTTCCTTGTTTATCAAACACACTATTTGTGCTTTCTGCTGTCAGTGCCCAGATGCTGGCATCAGGGACATTAGTATGAACTGACAACCAGTTGTGGATGCATACAATAAATAAATTCTCTCTTTGTAGTGCTAGCTTGTTGGGATTTCATCTAGCGAAAAATACATGTTTTGGGCTGGGACTTATCCTTGGCACCAAAAGAGGCTTTTTCCTTCAGGGAAGTCTGAGGCTTGTGACTTTTTCTGCTATTGAGATTTCTGGTTTTCAGGACTGCTTTTTTACAATAGCAAGTGGGAGTTATTCCTTTTAACCCTTCATCTTTCATGCTGCTACTAAATATGACATGCTGACTTCACTGAGTCTCATCATGAGCCTATAAGGGGACTGATATCTATCAGTCAGGCATCAGTTCATGCTTGCTTACCTGCTTTAATCCACTCTATTTGCCTGGTTTAAAAGGAAGATAATACCTTTTTAACACCTCTTGAGATAAATAGGTTGCATGGAAACCTAAGGTAAATAGGCATTATGGTTTAAAAAAAAAAATAAAATTAGCATTTTGGCCTGGCAAATTCAAAACCCAGTTCTTGATTCATCAGTGCTTTGTGTGTCAAGAGATACTGCTGCTGACTACTGCTAGTGAAACAAGAAAATGCTTGCAATTAGTGACCAATACAGTTTAAATGTCCCTATCAGCCTTTACAGAAACTGTGGCAGAAAGAGAATCTGGTACTTCAAAGCAGCACTCGGGTGTCTGTCTCCTCCATGTTACATGACCTTCTTCCCTTTCTTGCACTTCCCTCTTTACACCTCACACACCTGCCACCCAACATGTTCACTTGCGAGCTCTTTCAAAACTTGCAGTGCTTTGTCTTATGGATAGGACACTTGTTTCATCAAAAGGACTGCTGAGTAGTGAAAGAGGTGTGGAATATGGCCTTGTAAGAAAATAGTATTTCTCTGTCTAATGAATGATATCGCTGTGTTGCATAAGCAACAGTCAATTTGTCGTTTCCCAATATTCATGTGAGCGTACACCCTTAACAGTGTTGACACATTTTTATGTACCATTACCTAGGTTTCTTTCTGGGAAAAACCTTATATCTGACATTACATCTGTACCCAAATAGTTCCTCAAAAGATTGAGAACCATTAAGTGCACCAGTCTGCTCCCTGTTAGTCGGGTTATCACACCAGCTGTCCAGCACAGTCCATATGTGCTTCCTGGGGACCAGAAAAGACTTGAGACACACATGTGACCAGTGGGTTTCAAAGATATTTGCTGACAGCGGAGTACTGTGAAGGTTCATGATCCCATGTTCCTTCCTGTCCGTTTCATGCAAGCGTGATGCTTTTTTCCTCTGTTATTTGTTCTTATCCTGGTTCCTAGCTGCATGACTGTCTTTTTCCCAGCAGCTGCTTGAACTTCCTTTTCCTTACTGACCTATTTGAGTCATCTTTTCTACAAGGTCCTAAATCTCCAGTGTGCTATTCCCTCTCCTTACAGCCCAGTTCTTACTTCTGTCTTTTGCCAAGTAAGGCTTAGGTAATTTTCCAACACATTTCTCTCACACTGCTGATTTCTCTTCATAAAGGCCTTTTGCAGTTTTCATGCCTGTCCTTCTTTAGCCCTTTGCCCTGTCCCCGTCTCTTAGCAAACCATTCCCAAGCTTCGTGTACTGTAGCTTCTTCTCAGATCAATCACCTTCTCACCTCAGTTCCTTCCTCAAGTTCCTCCACTTCTTGCCCAAGAAGTTCTGCTCTCCCCTTCTCCTGGCTCTTCTCGTGATTCTCTGTGCCAGGTCTGTCAGGTAATGAAGACATGCAGAGAACATAAATTTGCAATAAAAAGCCTACAGAGTTTTCTGCGTTGGGGACAAAACAGTATGATTTTCCCTAATGATGCTCTCAGACACAGCTGACCTGTTTCAGCTGAAATAACCAAGGGAAGAAAAAAAGTACAGTCTGAGAGAGGTAACCATCATAAGAAAAAAATCACACCAAATGTTTGAACTGTCGCCAAGTTGTAAATTGTAAGCAATTAAATTCAAGATGTTTTAATGAGAAAGGTCTATAATTCTGAAGTATATTTGCCCTATAGAATTTTTTTACTTTATTTTCTCTGCCTGGTTATAATTTGTTGTTACATTTTGATAGCCATGTTGCTAGTAGATGATTACAGAAGGGAGTTGTCATGTTTTACAAGGATTTCATAAATCTTACAGATATTTCTTTCTTTATAAACTTCTCGATCATCCCTAAAGAGAAATAAATGGAGTTTAGCTGAACCGTATAAGTTACAAATTACTCTAACAGGTCCAATTAACATTTCTCTCTAGTGCTTTTGAAACCATGGCCTCATTAAAAGCAGCTTAATAAACACTGCCTTGTCAAAAAACTGTAAAGGTGAAACGAGATGTCCCTGTAACACAAAACTGAAAATACAATTTCATTTTCATAAATAACTAGGAAGGGGGGGCTTATTATCTTGCAAGTCCCACTTCTTATATGAAAATATTTTATGTTTTACTTACTGGGTACCAAGAGTAATGGACAAATTTGTCTTCAAAGACTTTGTCAGGAAAGTGAAACGTGTACTTGTGTACAGTTAGAATTAAAAAAAAATCAGTCTGAAATATCTAATGTATTTCATCATGGGCATTCATTGGAATAGAGCCTTCTTAATCTATCCTCCAATCTCCTTACAAAGCACGTGGTCTGAATTTTTCAGATGCTAGTTTGTATTCTCGAATGGAAGCAGCCTCTGCCTATTTAAAATATGCTATTGTGCTTCTTTTAGTAAGTACTTAAAAACAAATGCTGGAAGGAGGAGACGGCTGTAATAACCTCTCCTGTCTGCCATCGAGGCTCCAACAAGTGGAGGGAAGGAGCAAGTAACCCTCATATATATTTAGTAAAAGATGGGAAAAAGTGATAAATCAAATCTTGCCATTTTTCATGAGGGCTACCATGCCATGAAATACAGTGTGAAAGAGAATTGCCATCTCTACTACATGCTCATACCTCTGGTCAGCTGGAAGTCAGCCAAGAGGTTTTTCAGTAAGTTGGCTTTTCTGTTACTTAGCATGCTGGTCAACAGCAGACCAAGAAGGATAACGAAGTACCCTGATTTGTAATGGCTGAAGTACTTAAATTCAGAGTGCAGGTGTGGAAGTTTTACAGAGGATGATAATTAAGCTTCTTGGAGATTAAAGGATCTTCTGCATGAGCCATGCAATTCAACGCAAGAGAAACTCTGTAACCAGAAAAAATCAAATTAACCAAATCAGTCTTGGATTTGGTTTAGTGGCATTGCAGTCATCCTAGAGACTAAGAAATAAGAGAAAGATTAGATTTTTCTTTATATTAGAGAAAACTTGGGCTGTAACCCCAGAGGGCTCTGTAAGGGCCCATCTCTGAGGAAATAACAGCAGCAGCAAAGCCTCCATTTCTACCCATGTACCAGGTAGAGGAAAACATTAAATGTCTCCTCTGGCTTTCCCTGAGGGAGGTGTTTAAAAAAATCCAGAATCAAACTGCTCCATCCACTTGACTGTTTTCGTGGGTTTGACACACCCAGACTCTGCCTGACTGGTTAGGCCAAGGGGAAAAAACCCGAGAACCCCTCAGATCATTTCCTGGACCACCTGAACTGGGCATAAAATGGCATAAAAGTTAAACTGGGATGCAGTAGGGCAGATTTATCTTTACGCTAAAGTTCATTCTTTATTTTACAGAACATTTCTGCTGAAAAAGGATGGATTTTAAAGTGTGAATTTTTGTAGGTGTTCTGCCTAAATCTGAACTGTCTCTATTAATGGCGTTCTGGTGCAAAGCTGGTATGAATGAGATCTGAAGCAGATGCTGTGAGACTGCACCGTCTAGTATTCAGCACATGGGAGATGTGTACTGATCAGAGAACACAATACTAACCACAGTTCCTATGAGCTGGAGGTGTAGGTAGGGAAAAAATCAACAATTAAGCTGAATGAGTTTATCTTGAAATCAACGTAGTTACTCAAAGATAATTGCACCAGTGCCACATCTTGCAACATGATTTTGTTACACAGAATTATACTTCCGCTGGTGTTACTCAGCTGTACGATGAGTGAAATGTTATGTTTTTTGTGCATTTGCTATTCAAACCACATTCCTCTAGAGTAATTTAAAAAACCCATAATAACCCGTCTTTTTATCTTTCTCCTAAATGCATGGTTACCATGCTTTGTTCATCTGAAGAGGTCATTTCATAGCCGATGAACTCAATATTTATTAGAGTGGTTTGGGGAAACAGTATTGACAAAAATTGCTGTGTTAGCCTACCTGCAGCCAAAAAATTATTGGATTTTTTTTTATCAATTCATTGGTGACTCAATCAGTGGTGCTTGACCTTCTGTGAGTCTCACGGTTTTCATTTGTAAGGAAGCTGGCCAGAATATTCTGACAGCTGTTATTGATTGGTCATGTTGCTATTTCAATGTAGATGGTGGAGGACCCTAGCAAAATGATGTTTCTGTGATGATTGAACATACATTCAAAATAAACCAAAGGCAAGCACCTGACTGCAGGTTTCATTTAGATCTTACCTGTTTTCTTCTTGGGGGAGGTGAAGGGGGTAGGAGTGATTTTATGAAAAGTGCTTACCTAGACCATTCACCGGTTTCATCTTTAATTGGAATTCTGACACTAGCAGAAAAGTCGTGGCTCACTGCAGCCAAGAAAGGAGTACTGAGCCCTCCTGAAGAGATGAGTCATGAAGGATGTTATAGCTTCCCAAGTTTACAGGTAAAGCTATGGTGAGCTGAGGTTTCTTCCTTCCTCTTATGTGCCAGCGAAGACATTTCTTTGCTGGCTGATAAAATTGCATTTTTACATGCAGAACCCACGCTGGTATGAAAGCCCTCTTTCTTGGAAGCAAGTCAAGTGGCGGTGACCCAGACCCTCAGGTTACCTGTATGAAACTGGAAGCAGAGTAGGGCTTTACCAATGGATTAAATTGGTTCTAGGGCATCAGATGCTAATGAGGAAGAAAGGGCTTTCTAGGGTGAGGTTTCCTATTGTATTACACACAAGCATCTTTGACCCATATTGCCTCTGAATTGTGGGGTTAGTTTCCCTTTTTTTCTGGCAGATAGTCCAAAGGTTATATACATGAAAAGATGGTAATATGTACACCTTGAGGCAGAGCTTTGGGAGTTGTTTCGTGTTACTTAGGAAGTCCCTCAACACTTTCTTTGAAAACTGCTAGTTGGGGTTTCTTTATCCTTTATTTTATATCCAAAAACTATTGCTGATTCAGGTCATCTTGCCTGAGTTCTTAATCGAAATCTAAAAGCTTCAAGCAGCTTAAATTAAAAAAAAATATCCCTGGACTGCAGACACACTGAGCCTGTGGTTTCCCCTCTGTCATTAATATGATTTAGGCACAACACCCCCCATACCTGCAAAGAAAATCTAGAACAAACTCTCCTTTCAATTCCTCCTGCCATTTTTATTTGGCTCAGGGAGGCCAACAACAACTGAATTCAGGTATTAAATGCCCTGAAATTGCATTTTTAGTCAACTGTATAGTTTTATCTTGATTGTTGAATATGCTTTGCTAGGTGATTCTCTCCACAGAATTTAGTAGCTTTTGAATGCACACAAAGCTGTGTATCATCTCTAGCCACAGCAGTGCTGCGGTTTGCTGTCATCTGAAATGTTTAGGATGAGAACAAGAACTGTTGGTCCTTAGGTCAGCCATCAGGTGCCTTTCATGAAGTTAGCCAAGGCCTGATCCAAGCCTGTTTGACTCAGTAAGAAGACACTCATGGATTTCATCTGGGAATTAAGATAGGACCCAAAGCAGAGAAATCTTGCTCTTGTCCTGCATTTGAAGAGCTTTGCTCATAAGGAAATAAACAGCAGAGCTGTGCTGCTTTGCCCCACTCCTCGGTTCTCACCAAAGGGGCACCCAGTTTATACCAACAAAAATGTCTTCTGCCAGCATAAAATTCTTCTAGTTTAAGCACTGTTTGCACTACTAAATCAATGTTTTATTTCATTGTCAGCATAAGAGTGTCTGTTTTAGGGATTCTACAGCCAGCTCAAGTTTGAAGTGTAGAAAATACCTGTATTGCAAGGACCTAACTCTAATGCACATTATTTAAAAATAGTGCTGTTTGCACTGTTTAATAGCACCCAGGTATCACTCAGCCCTCTCCTGGACAGACTAGTCTCCTGTCTGCTAATGAAAAAAGAACATAGAATCATAGAATCATTTAGGTTGAAAAAGACCCTTAGGATCATCAAGTCCAACCAGAAACATGCCAGGCCCTATTTCTCTTCTGGTAATTCAGCATTACTATGGTGTACATGCATGAAATTACCAGTTTTGTGATAAGCTTTATAGGTTGTCCCAGTCTGTGTCTAGATCAAAGACCAAAAGTGTTCACCCTTGAGCCATAGTAGTGAAGCTCTTAGATGAACAGCCACCATGCATTTCATTTTATTTACTTCTTGGCTTTCTCATAACAGACCAGATTGCAAATGTTAGTGTTTGATGTTATAAATCATGGCGAGGCATTGGTGCTGCTGCTCTATCTCCGTGCATTCTGCCATTCTTCAGTTGGATGGGGAATGTGGGAGAAGTATCAGCAGCTATGTTTAAACTAGAAAACAGCTGCAAAGGAAAAGCAGAGAGGAAAGGTTGTGTCCTTTCTGATCCCGCTTGCAGGAGGAATGGCTTTTTTGAGACTTCTCTAAGCTGCATTACAGTTAAACCCATGATTTTAAGAACAGTGAAAACTTCAGCAGTTTACACTAAGGTTTTTCTTGTGGCCTCTTTCCACCTTCTGTCCAGTAACTGCCTAAGTCTGCATTTTTGGGGTTGTTTTTTTTTGTTTTTTAAGCATTTTCACGCAAAATCATTCTGCCATTTCTGGGAATGAGTTTAGAGAAAGTTGTCTTGCCTGTGATGAGAAAGTTGGAGAATCTTTTCTTTGTGAAGATGTCTCCTTTTGAAGCCCTGCTGGGACACGGACATGCAATTCAGTAGGTACTGGTTGAAGGAGAGGAAGCCCTTTTCAGAAAAGTCTCTTCTGCTTATCCCAGTGAAAATCCACCCAGACTTAGCTTCATTTGGAAGAGTTTGAAAGGATACAGCTCAGTGTGCTCAGGAAAAGCAGCATTTTGTGACTAATTTTTCCAAAAGATTTTGTGTATATTGGGGAATATTTTTTCTTATCTTTGTAAAGTTCCTTTCAGTTCAGCTCTTCAGGGATGGGAAATGCAAGAATTAAAGATGCCCCTGCAGCCTTACTCAGATGCCTTGGAGCATGTGTGTTATGATATAGATGTTAATTGGAACGATTGCGTAGATTTTTCCTTCATCAGTCACCTGTTGCGTAGTACTAAGTGATCTGGAAAACCGTCAAGTGAGAGGAATGTTCTAAAGAATGCTTGTCTCATCTTGATGTAGATGCCTGAAGTAGGGCAGGTGAAACACTTTTTTTTCCTCTGATGGTTGTAGAGGGAGTTTAAGCCTCTAGCTCAGGTGTAGCTACCTCAGGTCTGCTCTACAGATGCCTGCATTGTGGTGCAGTGAATCCCAGCGTAGGTGTCTCAGATCAGCCCCTCTGGTATAATGGATGCTTTTGACCTTCATTTCTTTGATCCTCATTTGTTTATCTATACAGTGGGGAAAATACCATGCTTTTGCTCTAAACGGTGGTTATAACAAAGCCATTAATAAACATGTGTTGTAATGAATATTCAGAGGCTGCACCATACCATAGCTCTCCCCCACCACGTATGCTCAGAAAAGGATGAGAACACTGTTTAGTAATTAAGGCATGAACGTGGAAAAAAAAAAATGGGAAAAATGTTGCTACTCATTAAATAGTCACTGTCTACCTTCCGCATGAGGCTCTTGAAGAAAGAAGAATATGTGATTATTTAATTAAAGAAGGGAAGTAAAAATATGTTCATCCAGGCAAAATTCATTCTGGAGTTCATTAAGCTTGAAGTGCTTTGTGCCCACATGGTGACCGTAATATTTTCCTTTAATGTCATTCTGTTTGTAAACAGACACTTCTGAGCTTTTTTTTTATGTGCATGTATTTTTATAATGATTTATATTGATGTTCTGCTGACTTTAATCAACTCCTAGTTCATTTGGGTTTTTACAGTTTGCATAAGCAGAGTCTTTCTGTTGTGGTCAGCTCAGCAATGTTGAGTAGAATAGCTTCTGAGCACCGTGACCTCTAATTTTTCAAGGGCTTTACAGCTTAGGTAAATTTGGGTGTATTTTTATTGGTTATAAAAAAAAAAAAAAAGAGAGAGAGAAAGAAAAAGAAACACTTCTGGAAAAGGCTTTTCACAGTTTATCCTTTACACAAATTCAGTAATTACTGAATTACCAATCTGTGTACCTTATGAGCACTGGAACATCCTCAAAAAGAAAAAAGTCATCAGACAAGGCCATGAGAGGACGTGGAGTCCCTCCAAGCCTGGCAGCAGGAGCGGCTCTGGCAGGAGGTAACTGGCTTGTGCCACGGCAGAAGAGGAGCCGCATAGGAACCTTGCCAAGTGTGGCCCTGGCAGCAAGCTGGCAGGCTGCCTACTGAGGAAGCAGATGAAAGAGTGCACTTCTCATTGCTGGGACTGTCAGTTATGGGGTGCTTGGCCTTCTAATGGTTATTGTCTGGTTGGGATTTGGGGAGGAGAAATGTGGGGAATTGTTTTTGCTGGAAACATATGCTGTAGAGAACAGGGGATATTGAGACCTTCTTTTACTTTAAATGTGTGAATACTCCCAGTAGTCCTGTTTCTGTATTTCTGGAACAAGCACGGGAAAGGGAAAAGCTGGAAATACAGGCAACAGGTAAGAAATCCTGGATTATTTTTGCAACACGGGATCAAAGAGCTTATGTTCAGAACTGTGACTTCTGGGTTGGTTTTGAGGGCAATTTACCTAAATTACTTTCTCTATTTCTTGGAAATGTTTTTGCTGAACTGCTGCTCAGGAAATACCAAAGCAGAAAGAGAGGGCAGTTAATAAACTTGTTTTCTGACTCATTCTACCACAGTTTCATTTCATGAGTGGCTGGCATTGAATGGCAGAATATCCTGTGCAACCCCTGAGAGCCGCAAAACTCACTTTGCTCCTTGGTGCATAAATGTGAAGGTCAGATCTCAGCCTCAACCTTCTGCATGGTAGCATTTTATTCTGAGGCTGTGCCAACGCACCAGTTATTTATGATGGCTCTGCTAGAGCACACGTTGAAAAGAGACCAGAGTTTTCTGGGGAAAAAGTGGTGCTGGTACTATGAACTTGTAGCATCAGAAATTCATCTTAACTGCTATGAACAATGTAGAGTTTACTTTAATTTTTCTTGTCTTCTGGTTTATACCCACCTAATAGGCTTTGCAGAGGAGTGTTTTAGACTAGCCTGAAACCTCCTGTCTGTTCAACCAAACCAAGTCTGTTGATTTTAGTGCTAGCAGCACACCCAAAATCAGCTTTCCAAGGCAGAGACTGCACTTAGCTTGTGTGCAGAGGTCACTAACACATGCAAATAAGAAGTAATCATTAATGTATGAGACAGTATGGCTCAGCAGAGAGGACCCTTGAGTGAGGTCCTAGTCACGTGCCTCAAGTACGCCAAGCAACCCGGACATGTGGGAGTGGGGCTGCACTTGGGTCAGCCACCCTGGTGAGAAGCAGAAGTGGCTGTCACGGGCCTGACACCTCGCCTGTGTGGCTCTGCTGCATCCAGGGCTTCAGCTCCCACTGGTGTGGTGCGGAGGCAGGGGCGGTACAGATATCTCACTGCCTCAGTATCGACGTGTCCTTATTTGCCTTAACTGTTTCATGTGCATGTCAGCTCTTGCCAAGATGTCCAAACTGTCCAGGGCACACCTTTGCTCTGAAGCTTTTGGGATTATCTGAGGCGCCATTATCCCAGTAGAGCCCTGAGCAGATGGGAGCTGTCAGCTCGACACAAAGTTTGGGTGTTTGCAGTGTTTGTTCCCATCTGTCAAGTGCTGGCAGCCAGGGGATTTGTGCTCTGTAGGCTTTCGAAGAGAATCAGATCCCACTCTAACTATTATTGTTCCTGTTAGATGGAAACTTAGGGTCAATTATGGCAAACAGACATGGTTTATGGGTACTGCAGCACTTTATATTGCCTATATTAGTGTGTACTTACAGGCATACTTTTGAGACTGGCAGATGTAAAATTGGACACACCAGCTGTGCCTTAGTTTGCAGGCAGAGGTGCAGATTGTGTGTTGTCCTTATTTGTTCCATTTGTTATGATTAGTCCGGTACAGAATCACGCGAGAGCTGGAATGTTTTGAAGAGACAAAGTTCTTGTGTATTTTATTTCCTTTCCTACTTGCAAGCAAAAATAAATATGAAAAGCTCTTTTGTACATGCATACATATCTATCAGGTTGCCCAGAGAAGTTATGGATGCCACATCATTGAAAGTATTAAACATCAGGTTGGATGGGACTTTGACCGACCCTATCTAATGAAAGATGTCCCTGACCACGGCAGGGGAGTCACACTGGATGATCTTCTAAGGTCCCTTCCAACACAAACCATTCTATGATTCAATGGTTCTGTGATTCTATCAATGTTTTGTGCAATAGAGAAAACAGTGTTTTGTATTGCAGGGTCTTCAATACAGTCTCTCAAGAGGACTTAACATATTATTTGCACCATTTCCGGGGTCTGTCTTATTTTGGGAGATGGTTTTAAAAAGTAATGATTTATGAGTTCCTGGAATGAAATGGAGACAGAATTCCATCGCTGCTGACTTCTGCAAACATTTCACAATCAGTCTAATGCTATCAAGTGTTTTATGGTGGTTTTCAAGAGCCAATAGAAAGGTGGTATTTAAGGCCCAGGTTACCAAACTAACCATAAAGGTGTATTTATAGGCTCTCAAGTTCTGAAACCAATGGGCTGCTATCAGGGTTGGAGACTTGAGTTTTTAGTAGTTCTTTTAAGTGTCGCCTGAATTTTCAGTGTAGTACTCATTTTTCAGGTAACAAAGGAAAGAAATTGCAGAGCCTGGGCTTATTTAAAATGCATCCAGACTAGCTTCAAAGAGGCAGATCCAGGATCTTCTGTACAGGCTCCATCCACCATCTCCCCTCTCTGTTGTAATTTCAGCAACAGAGAAATCAGGGTTTAAACTAACACAGCATGCAAAAAGAAAGATACAGGTGAATGAAGAGCTTGGCATTTAATACAGCTTTTGAGCAGAGGAGAGACTTAATGAATATGAAACATGAGCATAAAACAGAGTTAGAAGGAGGAAGGAATGTCCCAAGAATTGGGGAAATTCTTTTTAGCAAAAGGGGGTTAGGCAGTCTTTTGTGGTCTGAACATGAGAGAAAGTCTGAGAAAGAAAGTCCACAAGTGGATTCTGAATACATCCCTACCCACACTGGTGTAGGCACTTCGAAGGCGGGGGTGGTTCTTCAGCTGGTTAGCAGGCATTTCTGAGCTGAGGAGGATGATGGGGCTAAGGTTGCTAAGTATGAAATTAGGTAAAGGCAGCTCCTCAGCTTTTGATTTTAAGAGCTTGGCTGAATTAGCGGCGTATAAATGAACTGCAGAAATTAGGCAAGAAGAGGAAAGTGGAAAGACTGCACCAGTCAGTTGACAAGAATGTAAAATTGCTTGTGTATAGGGGAGGAGATAGGCAGTACATTAGTTTAGAGAATAATGTCTCTGTTTTCCATTCAGAGGCTGAAGCGTGCCTTTGATTTCACTATCCCTCATTCTGCTGGCATCCTTTTTAAATTATTCCTATTTTTCATTTTTGAAATCTGATTATTCTAAAGGTGAGAGAGTGTGAAATGCCATTGGTAGCTTTTTTCCTTAGCAGCAATTTCATGTTTTTCTGAGGATGCTGTGAGCTTTCTTTCAATTAGTAGCCCAGCAGCTCCAGTGCCATGCTGTTACTGGCAATAAGGAAGAAGACACTACTACTATTATTTCTTTTTTTTAGTAATGTTCTTGCACCTCTAATTCTAGCTGAGCTGAGTAAAATTAGAACAACTGTTGCTCACTCTACAGCCTGCCTGAAACACACAAATGCTCCATAATCAAGGGAACATTAGGAGCAGACACATTTTATAGTAGGTAATAAGTTGTGCCTTGGAGACTGTCGTTGACCATTTGAACAAGAAAAATACTTAATTTTTAAATAGTTGTTTTATTATTGAAGAAACTACCACCCTCTCCCCCCGAATATTGCTTGCAATGTATAATGCCAGCTTACTCCATTCCAAAATATATTTTAAGGCAAAGTCTCACATGTCATTAAGCTTATTAATATTTTCTGTATTGCAGCACTCAGGGGAGAATTAGAAACACTGTCAATGACTTTCTGCTTTTCAGCCATCATTATCAGACCTTGCTAGCTGGCATTGATTCTAGTTTTCCCATAAGATCTGAGAAGAACAAGGGTTACTCTGCTGAATGAAGCATGAACAAAGCCAGGGTGCAAACATAATCCAATATTAGTAGAACAAATACCGAGGACAGTACTGCACATCAATACCCTGTGTGTGGTTTACTTATGACCTTTACAGTTGCAAAAGTATGAGGAATCAAATAATATTGCTCTGAATGAGTGATAATGGCACTACCCAGATGTCGAGCATCTTGAATGTTATTCCTGTGCCCTTAGACACTGTAGAAGCCTTATTCCTGCCTCTCCTCCTTGCTGCTACTTTCCCTCTTGAAACCATTAACCCATGATCCCAATCTCAATTTCTTAATTAGATCTTTTTAAAAAGATATGTAATTAATATTCCTTTTTTTTTGCAAAGTGGGGATTAGGAATTTGTTGAGATGAAATTATCTTTGGAGTACAAGGAAAGGTTATTACACAAATAAGCAGCCTCCCACCCCCAAAAATTTAGCATTTAAATAACCACCAGTCAGCTCTGTGTGTGCAGGGAGATGTAGCTAGTTATCTAGTCAGTGTTAAATATGAGCGAATGAAAATGCATCTACAAAGGAAATCTGAAATGTCGGCAAGATAGCCTACAGAATATTTTAGGATGTGGCTGAAAAACAGTGCTAAAAGTGGACTTTTTCATCTCTCTGCATCTGTGACCTGGTGAACGACAAACCTGGGGAAAGAAGAAGAAGGGTGTTCGTGGAGAGATACACAGAGGGAGCAGAAAGGTGGAGAAAAGCTTCCCCACTCCCAGCAAATCTCTCTTGCACAGTAAAGTAACTAGCCGTTTCTGGTTTTGGCTCTTGTTTTGCTGGAGACCATAGAAAAGGCAGACAATTGGAGGAGGTTGACCACCTATCGCTAGGGCAGTCTCAGGGAAACATGAGAAGAGAAATAGTGGGGCCATGATACAACAGAGGATCGTGAGTCTCACTATTGCAGGTACAAATACGATCTTGCCACTAGACTGTGAGGAACGGGGACAACTTTAAGTGTATCAGCCTTACAGAGGGAGCATTTTAATGGACACAAAGAATGTTCTTTCTGGGTTGGTGTTCATTTAGAAAAATATATAGTCCTCAAGAATACAATAAGAAAACCACATGGAGGATGACAGGATTCATTAAGTGCAGTTTAAGATACTGTTTGACAGTAATGAATAGTCTGTTGGTTAATGAAGAAAAGTGGATGTAAATGCACTCAGAATCCCTGAGTGCTTTTATGTTGCTCCACTGTCAGCTGAGAAGTGCTGTAAAGGGCCTTGCAAAATGGTCTGTGTAGAGAGTGTCGCTGTTAAAGCCACAGATCTTAGAAACAAAAGTCATCCAGTCTGTTAGAAGTTCTGCCTGTTCTTTGGGTTGGCTACCTGGGCTCAAATTTGTACAACTGGCCATGAATTTTAAGTGCCCTGTAAGAAATTTATTGACTCTGATTTTTGCATTTCAGCAATCTAGCTTTCCAAAGGAATGGCAAATACTCAAATCTCCTGGTGGTAAACTTATGGTATGTCTGACACCTGAAATCTTGAGCCATTTCTGGGGAAAAAAGAAATGGTTTTAATGTTTCAACTCGTGCTACCTAGGGGTTGTAATCCCTAATACACTGATTCTGAATGGATGGACACAACTATGCCTGCCTGGTATTCCATACCATTGGTTATTCTGTAAAATACCCTGTTGCAACTGAAGTATGGCAAATAAAGGCCCAGGTCTGGCAACAAAAGCTGGGACTGCTGTCATCCCGTTCTGTGCCTTACACATCAGATTCACTGCTGCAGTTTCTAACTACCTTCCACTTGTGCATCGAGCACTGGCAGTGGCGTGTTGGTTGTCTCATCCTTTCTAGAGTAAGAACCAACTGCAGTAAAGTGTTTTGTATTGGACCCTTTCTGTAATTTGCACTGGCTTACATTCTATTGTACTTTTGTTAAAGAAAGCAAGTTCGAGGAAATGGCCATAAATTTCTGCATTTAAGGACTTGTGAGGGTCCTTCTATGAGAGTTTGCTCAACAGGGAACAATCAATGACTGTCCCATATACATCAGAGTGGTGGCATGTATGATTGCTGAGCGGTTGCTGGAAAAGGATAGTTGATTTTTGTGAATTAAAGAGCACAGTGAGAGTAGAGGAAAGGAAGAATAAAGTGTAGGGCATTTGGGAGTCATGGCAGGGATTCAGACTGATTTCTTCAAACTGATTTGCTGTAAATATTCTAGATTTTTGCTCTTAAAGGAGGGAGTGTCAGATTTTGGATTTTTTTTCCCGTTCTCAGCAGTCTTTCTTAACTTCACTAAAATATGCCTCTGTGATCCACCCAGCCTCGGGTCCAATCTTTGGATATTGGTACTGGAAATTGTGGTTTAGGGGTAGAAGGTGTTTTTTCTTTTAGGAGCATTAGAGAAAGATAACCGGGTGTCATACAGCCTGAGCTGAATGAGGCTAACTGCTCTGAAAATGTAATCTGGGTGTCCCGTTGCTCCAATTAACTTTATGCTTTCTTGACTAGTCTGAGCATGGGGCACACAGGTACTGGTAAAAATGAGAGTTACAGAAGAAGAGAGACAAGATAAAGAATCGGGTGTACTGACAAGAACTGAATGGACAGAAGAAAGCTCTTACCTGAGAGGGAGAGATTGCTCTATTCACTACCTGTGAGCTGCAAGGAGTTTGTATGAAGGGAACAAAGAAAGATGTGAGGAGTAGAAAAGCATGGGGTTTTGACGAAGAAAAAATATTTCTGTGAAATACTGGCTGTTGCTTTGACAGGAGTGAGACACATTTAGATCTGTGAATGCATTGCTACAGAAGCATTAAAACTGCATTTGGAGAACTGCAAGGCTTGAGGAACTATGCATTTATTTACTGATCTGAACCAGCACAGACTTGCTTTTGGTTTTTTTACTGCTTTTAGTCAGAGAATCGCATCAACAGAGAAGGCTATATGTACCAGCTACATAAAATTTTAAGGTGAAAAAATTGTTAACCTGTGGACACCTAATAGGGAAGAAGCTTGGAGAGAGAAAAAGTAGTGTGACATATTAAGCTATCCACTTGTTTGTTGCTCAGATCATTGCTGGAAGATACAGCAGCATCCAGACAAGATCAGTAGTAGTCTTGTGGAGCTGTGTTTTTCAATTTGTTCAGCTGGCTCTTTAAGGTCAAAATCTGTTTTTGACATCCATCCTCCTTGTCTGGCTCTTTTAAGCTGCTCAAAAAAATTATTTGTACCTTGTGTTGCTATGACTTCTGAAAAAAATAAGAAAGCACCCAAAACCTTCCAGTTAGAGAAGTAAGAAGCTGCAGAGCACCAGTAATAGCAACAGAGCTCAGTGTTCCTGCAGGAACAAGCTCACCGTATAGCAGCACTTCCCAGCTGTAAGTACAAGAAGGGTTTGGGAAGGAAAAAAAAAAGCATTGTGGGCTAATAACATTTTGTTTCCCGTGAACTTAGCGTCATTGTTGATTACAAGCTATTACTGAAGCTTTTCCATATTTAGGGTATTCGTAGATACTGTTTCACATGTAGATGATCTGCTGCCTAATAAAAGCAGCTAGATTTTTGACTTCCTTACTGTGGGAATCCTGAAGAGGTTTTCTGTCCTCCGCCACACACCAGTTGTTGAACTAGATTCAACAAGCCATGAGGATATGTAAGGATTAGCAGATACATACATTTACAAGGACATAAACAAACACATGTAATATGATCACTTTATCAGGCTAAAAAAATTTTTTTTCAACTTTCAAAGTCATTTGTGATTATCTTTTGAGGTGAGGGAGGGTGGTGACACAGCTTATTTTATCCAAAACTTTTTATATATCCAATAGTATATTTACACATCATAAAAGTATATTCAGAATAAAACCCCTTGTTGCCAGTGATTTAAGCTGTCAAATAAAAAAGGTGTGCTGCTATGTAGCTGAAGAAAGGTATTAGCATGCAGAAAGCAATGCTGCTTCCTCTAGGAGGTTTTAATCAAGCCTCTTGTAGTGATTGAGATGCAGTGCTCAAAAGTGAGAAAAATTATTAACAAAATCAAAAATCTAGAGTGTTTTTCACGCAAACATTCATCAGTGTATCTTATGTAATTACATAGCCAATAAATCAACGTAGCGTGTAAGTGCTTCAGTCACGGTGTAAATATCTTAATGACTGAAACATCTTCACACATGAATAATTTATACCTGTATGATTCATTTTTCATATCCATGCTTTACTTCAACATGATAAACTAATCCTTCTCTGTCAGGGAATGCTTGATTATTGCTTCTGATTTCTGTTCCTTGTGTTTATTTTCCACAGTTAGACACACTCCATTTCTTCTCTTCTGGTTCCTCTAATGTAGTTATCTTATTTATTCATCCTGTCTGCCTTGGTTTGCCTTCCCTGTGCATTTCAGCAGGCACCTGGGAAATAATGCTAGGGCATAAGCTGATCGTGCATTTCTCAAGTAACTCCAGAACACAATCTTGAAAGATTTACTCCTTCTCAACAGGTATTTGCATTTAGTTTCCTCTCCTCTCCTTACAGAAAGAACTTGCAATAGGCCAATAACAAGTTGAGCTTTGCCATTTTCTGGGTTGATGTGAGTTCAAACCGTTGTCACAGCACTGATGACAAACGTTTGAGTCTCTTTCCCATATGTTTGTAAATGTGAGCTTGTTTGTAGCTCCAGAAACTACTGGAATATTCAAGAAAGTAATTGTTTCTCAGCACAGGAATGGGAATTGGGAATTCTTAAATTCTACTCTGCTGCACGTGCTTATTTGTCTGTGTGCAAGTCACTGCATGCATCCTACCTTGCTTAGACCCTTATCCAAGGCATCTAGGACAAAAATTTGATTGCCATAACCTCCTTTTTCAGTTCCTAGAGAAAGACAGGTAGTTACTGAGGGCAGTTTATCCAACTTCAGAGCTATTTAGTGCCTGAAGCTCCAGGCAGGAATGCTTCTGGGTGGACTCTCTTCTTTTGGATCACAATTTAAAGTTCATTTCAGATCTATGGAGCAGCTTATTTTGGTAGTGCCTGCGAAAGTTCAGCCTTTAAAAAGTCAGTCCCAGTTGGGCACAAAAATGAATCACTTGGAATTCATGGGCACTTTCAAAAATAACAGATCTCCCCTTCAAACCCACATGTTTCTAACTGGAAGAAAAGACAGCACCAATATAAAAATTATTTCAAGTTGCAGGGGGAAAAAGGAGGTCTATAATAATTAATAGCCACTTTACTGGTGTGGTATGTTATTCCATCTAAGCACCTTTTTTCACTTCATACATTATACACTTTCATATTCATTTTACCTATGTTGTGCTCTAACTACAAAGAGCACCTGAGATTAATGTTATTTAATCAAGCTCTTATTCCATTTCTTATATCATGGTATATAGCTTGTTAGTTTTGTACGATAATACTCTCTTTCACAGTCTTTCTCTTCTGTGTCAGAATTACATTTTTGGACTAATATTCTAGATTTAAGACTGAATGGATTATCCTGCCATCTGCCTTTTCCTCCATACTTAGAAGCCCAGCTGCACTTGTTTTACAGCTTCAACCTTAGGGCCTTTTGAGAGGCATAGCCTTTTGAGAAGCATAGTATTCTTACAGCAGGCTCCAGTACTCTGTGAACATGAATCTCTCCTGTTTTGCGAACAGGACATTTACTCCATCATGTCTTTGCCTATTCATTTTTTCCTTACAGCACCTCCAAAGGCCTCTGGTATCACTTTCTTTGTCTCAGTCTTTTTATGTCCTTAAAGGACACCTTCACTTACTGTATCTTACTCCACTGAGATCAGTTGTTGATCAATGGCTATCAGTTAGTAGGAATTCTCAGGCAGTCTCCAGAATGTACTTCACCCTTATCACTGACTGCTTTGTTTTGGCATTTAGGGAGCAGCCTGCTGTCTTTTTTCTTTGTTCTGTCTAGCACTTGTCTCTCATGGGCATAGTTCCTCACCACAGTCGTCAGTCATGACTGTCACTGCCTCCTATTTTTCTGCTTTCTTGTTTCAGTGTTGGTCATTTACTATCTGGGCCCTGTTGCAAGTCAGTACTTTATTCAGTGACAGGATATTACATGAATCTTCTGAACCTCCTCACATGCATTTTGCTTTAACTCCTATTTCTAGCTGTCATGTCTCCTGCACTTTCGCCATTTTCTCCTAAATTGTTCTCTCTTTTTGTGAGGGATTTCTAGTAGACCCTTGCTTCACCTTCTTCATTTAATTATTGTAGCTGTTGTCCACAGGCCTTCCCCTTCTCTTCTGAAAATCAATTTATCATCCATCTTTCTTTATCATCTTCAGCATGCCTGTTTTAAATTCCAGGTGATTTTTAGCTTAGTTGTGCAAGAATGTGATTCGCTAACACATTCTGGTTCCCTAACCTGGTCAGTCTCTGATTCTCACACACTCAGAAGCTTCCCAACATCCAGATTCACAAACCTCCTCTTGCGTTTATTGGTTTCAACATTAAGAGCTGATTCTTGACACCTAAACTGATGCTATTTCAGAATTTGTTTATGTGGCATGTTGTCTGGTTAGAGAAATAGACTAGCCATGGAGATTCTATGTGGGAAAATATGAAAATGTCGTAAGTACCACACTGGTATAATACTGATCTTTTGTTGTCTAATTTTAACAGATTCAGTAGCAACAGCGTCTGGGCCGCTGCTAGTTGAAGTTGCCAAAACGCCCGGTGCTGCTCTTGGCGTTGCACTAACTACCTCGATGTGCTGCAACAAACAGGTCATTGTCATAGACAAAATCAAATCTGCGAGTATTGCAGACAGGTGAGTGTGACAGAGGGCTGACACTGCAGGTCCATACATCCATTTTATATCTTCTTTTGTTTCGTTTGGTTTTAAAGAAACCCTTCCATTTTTGATGAATTTGACTGAACCAGATGCTCTCAAGGTTGCTAGGTCTTAAAATTAGCACTTTGTCAGATTTTTGTTCTATACTGCTGAGTTTAAGACTTCCAGGGCACCATTTACTTTAGCTTGTTCACGTATTCTATGACATGAGCCAGCCCCATGTAATATGTGACTGTCTGCTTGCACTATGCAACACAGAAGTTTAGAGGTCTGCTCTGACTATTAAATGTAATGGTGCAGCAGAGATTAGTATTTAAAAAAAAAATAAATAACCCACAGGAATTCTTAAAGTAAGCATACAATATGGAACAGCTGTCAAGGGAGGTGAATTTCAAGGCTTTGCAACCTTGAAGTGTTCTTTCAGAATATATCACTCATTCTTATGGCACAGGAAAATGCAACTCCTTATGTCTGGATTTTTTAATTTATATTTTAGAATACGACTGCGGTATTAGGAAGACTGGCTTCTGTATTTTGGAGTTATTTTGCATTAATTTTCCCACTTCATTTAAACCTTTAAAAAAAAAAAGATATTTTTCCCCGATGGTCTAAACCTCCGTTAACAGAGCTGTGGGACCTTTTCTGGGGTGCGTGTGTGTGTGTGTGTATGTGTTTATACATATACAGTATATTTCTATATGCATCTCTCTACCTTAAAAAAATCTGTAAATATTATGTTTCAGCAGCAAATTCCTCCTGCATGTCCCCAGTCACCCTACCTTATAACTCCTCTTTGACAACGGTGCTTTTGGTAGCACCCACTTGTAGCAGTGAGTCTACAGCTCCTCTGTGGGCTTTTCCCTACAGTAGAAACTTGAGAGTGACGGCCATTGATCCAGGGGTGTTCTCCAGTTCAATGGTGCAGGATGCTTTAATTTTCTCCCTCTGTTTTTTCCCATTTCGCAGGGGGTAACCAATTAAAGGAGCTGTCCACTTGACTGGTACGTCGGGATGCTGACTGCTGTGTTTGCATTTCTCAACTCATCCAGTAGCCAGTCTCTTGAGTGCAGCGAGATTTAGCAGATAGCCCCCTCCCCACCCCACTCCTCAAGTCACCATGCTAGCCCTGGTTTCATTATTTGTTTGACTACTGCATAATTTCATCATCATTTACAGCTTTTGTACTAATAAATGTTTGAACTATAACTCAAGAAATGATGAACTGGGTGCTTGTGTGAGGGATATGTGACCAAGTTACTTGAGTCTCCTTAAGCTCTTCTCATTTTATTCTGCTGCCATTCACACATATTTTTATAGTCAGCTACCCCATTCCAGTTCTGTGAGTGATGTCTTGGCATATACTGTATTAACTGAATTGTTTTTAAGGTTTATACTAATAGATAAAAAGTCTGACCAGTGACAATGCCTACAAAACGCAAATCTCTCTCGAAAAAAAAGAACGCGCTTATAGTTGTCATGACCAGTTTGAAGGCAGTAAAACTCACTTTCCAAGCAAAAAGCATACCTGATCATACCAAGTTTTTCCCCTTTTATTTAGATGTGGTGCATTACATGTAGGAGACCATATTCTGTCCATTGATGGCACCAGCATGGAGTACTGTACGCTGGCAGAAGCAACACAATTTTTGGCTAATGCAGCGGACAATGTCAAACTTGAGATCCTTCCTCACCACCAGACACGACTAGCACTGAAAGGCCCAGAGCATGGTAAGAGGTTCTGTAACACCAAATACCCTTTCTTTTTCTGTCTTTTACTTTGCCTGCCCTTGCTGAATGGTTAAGAAAGCTATCGCGGTAGTTATATCTGTAAATGTTGTTTCAGCTCCCCAGGTTGTGCTTCTGCAGTTTCGGAGAGCTCTGTGTTTTCTCGGCCTTAATGTACCCTCTGATATTCCTATGGTTAGAGAGGGAAATGTTTTACTGAGAAATGGCTCTGGACACCTGTAGATGTATGCCAAGACACCTGTTGACTCTGCTGTTGCAGTCGTTGCGGGGGCAACTAGATACTTCAGTAAATGAACTTCTAAAATGCTTCTTAAATTTAGAAGGAGGAGGAAGGACCATGGCCAACTTCTTTCAGCATATTGACTTGATAGTCTGTTATGACTACTTCATTAATAAACACTGTTCTCCCCCAAAATACCCTGTATTTTTTTCTTGTTAATGGCATTGCTATTTATTGCCATAATCTTTTAAAGTTCTTCTGAGATTGCTTCATGGGTTCATTGTCAGTGTTTATGAAAAAGGTTTGTTTGGAAACAGTTCCCTAGATCCTAGCCCTTTTTCACCGTGATATTTATTTCATACCAACATGCTTGAAGATAACTGCGTTCCATTTTCAAATTCAATATATTAAAAATGTCTTAGTATTTGAAGATGGGGCCTTCCTGTCTTGTCTTCTTCCCAAGAAAGTGGCTAATTCAAGTATTGATAAATTCAGTCTAAAACACTGCATGTTGGTGGACATAAAAGAACAAGGGTTATCCAATATGCAGAGAACAGGTACCTGTGTTGCAGCATGAACCGTTTTCTGAGCATGTGGTACTGTGCTTCTGCCTCCTTTGGACCAAGGCAAGATTTCTGAAGCCCAGAAGTGTCAGTGACGGTAAATGTTCTTGGACATCTATCTAAGATCCAGGCTGTCCCTGGATAAGCGATGCTCTAGTCAGTTTGTCAGTGGTGAATATTGAACTAGTGTCTGAGGAGACCCTAGTTTCTCCTAGACCAGGGTGAACAAAAAGTAACCCTTGTGATACCATGATCTTCCATTATCCAGCTGCACTTCTTTTCCCCTTTCTACTTAAGCTGGTTCGAGGGACGAGGGAGCAGGGGGTGATACTGCAGAAGCAAAATGAGTTGGAGACCAAATTTTGCAATATATTTCCATTATTTTCATTTATGACAGTACGTTGCGAACAGATCTTTCTTTTTTTTTTGAAGCAAAGATGTCACACAATCAATTTCTGGCTGGTTAAAGAACCTTTGAGAAGATGAGTATCAGGGCCAAAGATTTGTGCAGATGATTGTATTACTTGAAGCAGTTGGCTTCTTAACTGACATTTAAGACAAATAGATGTTGTTAATGTGCTAGTAACCTTGACCCAGTGTAGATGCCTAGAAAAAACAATGTTTTTGCCATGCCACAGTTAAGAACTGGCCATTATTATATCATATCCTATCAAGGGGATCTGCAAAAGATACATAAGTGCATCTTTTGGGGAGAAACCTCCAAAGGTAATAAAGTTGCTTTCTTAAGTAAAGCAGAATAACTAGGATGTTTACAGCCCTTCCCAGCCCTCACCAAGTGGTGCTACTCCAATATCACCACCAATTCCAGATGTAACATGCTTTATGGAAGCAAGAACCTTCCTGGAAACAGCCTTTCATCAGGTGTGGTATGGTCTAGATGCTGCAGAGCTTGAAGAGCTCCCTTTATGTGTCACGGATAAGCTGAGTCATTAGGGCTGTATCTGTCGAGCTCAGTTATTGGTCTTATGGGAACATGTTAGGAATTTAAAATGGGCAGGAAAATCAGTATATAAAATAAATTGAAATTTTAGCCCTAAAATAAAATGGAGAGAACTATAAAAGATCAGATTTTTTTCAGGTTTTTTTTTTCCTTTATACTGTGCTGCTAACATTCATTTCTCTTGCTGCCCCATTAGTTTTATGTTCACTGTACACAACCCTGGGTTGGAATAGCTCAAATTACTGCTAAATTACTACAGTTACACACGATAGGATTTTCTTTTACAGAACTTTTGTCAAATTGGGATTATCCTTCTACAAACTGGGCAAACTGAATTTGTGTACCTTCCCACTTTGTAGGACATTTTTATCTCTACTCTCAGCCTGAAAATAAAACACTAAAAAAAAATCAAAGACTACCAGATAATTTCCTGCTGGAAACAGTCATTTTAATTAAAGAAGACTCACAGCAACTTGGAAATAATGAAAATCCACCTGGTCGCATTGTTCTTATCAGATTTTAATTTTTACACCATAGTTAAAGTTCAGAAATCTTGCTGTCTGTGCACATAATCAGAGAGATGGTTTCATCTGAGAAGATACAAGTCTGTAAGATACATATAGCCATATCAGGCTACTGCTGCTGTTTCTGGGACTTTTCAGGCTGACACGAGATTTTCCAAAGCGTCTGAGGTTGCTGGCACAGGTGCTGGTGGGTGAGGTGCCCTGAGGTGCAGGCTGGCCAGTAGCGCCGAGCTCTTCTCTTGGTGCTGGTGTCGTACCCCACCCTCACATTTGTTATCTGTAGCGGTGGGGAATTAAAATAACAGTTATTTTGATTCAAACATGTTTCAGGGCACAGCAGAGAGGCCCTCAGGGAGGAATACAGGCCTGGGGCACCCCAACCTGGGGTGCGGGGCCAGGCCTGGCAGTGCCGCGGCCCCCAGAGTCCCAGCTGCCCCACAAGACCATGGCGACATGGTGGGCTCCTGTACTCTCCTTTTCCTCTCCCTTCCCTGGTGCGTACTCCTCACTGTGGTGACAGGCATTGCTTTTGAGTCAGAGGAGGGTTAATATATTCGGCCCATTAGCAGATCATTACTCCTGTAATATGAAGTGTAACAAAATTATAGCTTTTCTACTGGCGCCGCACAGTGCTTGCTGCGGTGGCTACCCTTTTCCCCGTTATTTTGTCTCACAGAGTGAGATGTGAACATACGGTGTGGGTCCAACCTAAACAGTCAAGATTTTTGGCTACTGTTAAAATCCAGCATGGGGTCATATGTCTGCAGCCATTATAGATGTAGCAGGTAGCAGAGAGACATGGGTAATGAAGTCATGGGCCAAAGGCAGTAACAAGTTTCATAGTACAGGTGAATCCCTTAGTGTTTTTAAGCGAAAAAAACACCAGTGAATAGTCCCCAGTTTTAAGTATTCCTCTATGGTTCAGCAGGGGAACAGCTACGCTGAATTTAATGATGACCAGACTGTATTTAATGAAAGGTGACTTCCATCATTTTCCTTCAGTATTTGACACATCAGGTGAAATGCTTCCTCTTCTCTTGGTAAATACTGGCCTTCACTTCTGGCATATCCCAGACTCCCCATACTTAGAATTGGCAATTACTTGTGGTCTCTAATTTCATACAGAAAATGATAATTTTAAAAGTTTGAGGATCAAGTTTAAAAAAAGTTAAATTGAACATCCAACTAATCAATAAGAACTCTATGTTTTTGTTTTTCTTTATTAACCATGCTTCAGGATAGAGTTTTTGTGCTGCTGGCCTCGGGAAGTCATTTATTGCACAAAGTAGTATAATGCTAACAATAGATGGTGGCAAAATTAAAATATCAGTACAGAAAATTGAAATGACTGGCAAGTAAACATCTCCATTCCTAGGGAGTGCTATGTATAGTATCTGGTTTCATTCCTTAATGCAGATGAATGCAAGAAGAGACTTATTAACCTCTGGTTAGTAGTCATATAAAATAACTTAGTATTTTCTAAGGAAGTTTGCAATCTTAGCTCCTAAAGCCAGAGGGAGATTAGAAATTGATTCAGTACTAATCTTTTTAAAAATAAATACAAGGAAACAACAAAAAAAAAAACAATCAGAAGCATTTCTTCTGAGAAGAAATAGTATTTCTGTTCCTCAAGTTAGCACCCCCTAGTAAGAAGACAAGATCAGGTTATTTATTACTTTATTTTATTTTATTTTATTTTCAATTTATTTTCATTTTTTACTTTTTTTTTGTTTGTGCAATTCAGTTACTTTTCCCTCTTCTCTGGTCCTTTTGTTTTCTGAATTTCCATCATCCCTTCATGCGGGCAGTGAAGGTTCAAAGAAGCAACAGGCAACTTACCTGGGATTCGTGTGCCAACAGCCACAGCAGCCTCCTCACCTACCACCATTATAACACCTACCACCCTGACCATTGCAGGATGCCAGCCTTGAAATTCCAGAAAACGCCTCCTCAAAAAAGCCTTCGTAATGTTCCACACTTTTTCCTGCTGACATATTCTCTCCTCCTCGTCTTCCTCCTCCTCCTCCTCCCTCCCCTCTTCTTTCACTCATACTTTTCCCATTTCAGGCACTAAAACCTTTTCAGTTTTATGGATGCTACACTTTTTCATAGCCATGCCAAGGTTATTTCTGACATTTTACGCCTTTTCCTTTCTGTAACAAGGCAACCTGTGTAGGTGGAAAAAGGCTTGAAAATTCTGAATGAATCAGCTCTTCTGCTATATGAGTAGACCATTAGATTTGAGTAGTGTATATAAAGCATGATCTCTGAATGCAAAGCATTGCTTACAAATATTTTGTCAGAAATTACCTACTACAGAGGCATTTCTAAAATCGGTGTATCTAGACATATTGATCTGCATTGGTTCATGGATACGTGTGTTCAAAAAATTTAATTTAACATGCTTCGCCTAAAATAAGTTGTATACTATGAATGTACTTTTTGTATCTACACTATCTTTGTTAGCTTCCAGCGGGTATTTTCATGAAATGCTGACTTTACCTTTACCTAGGGTCACCTATGCGGTTTAATGTCTTTGTTATTGGAAATGCACAAACCACTCCTGTGCATCGTACACACTGTTCTATTCATTGATGAGTTACAGGCATGTGTCACACTCTTCCATGAAGACTGAGTGCTGTATGCCAAGTGTTTGATTTCTTACAGCAGCTTTGGTGTCTTCATCCTTCTCTCCTACCTCCATGAGTGCATACAGTCTGAGTTCCCTGAACATGGGGACCTTACCTCGCAGCCTCTACTCCACCAGCCCACGTGGGACAATGATGAGGCGGAGGATGAAAAAGAAGGACTTCAAAAGCTCCTGTAGGTGGTAACAGCATTTGCTCAAAATATACAATGAATGGGCGGAGGAGGGGGAAGATATAGGCAAAAGGTATAAAGTACCTTAATTAATGCATGTATACTAGGCAGAAGAGAGAACAATTGGGAGTTTCAGTTAGATGTAGGGAAACATCAACGTAAAAATATTTGTCTAGTGCTAAAACAAGATGAGTAGAGGCCATGCAGCTTAACTACCTCATCAGAAAGATATAAAACAATGTTTTCTTCAGTCTATTCTGGAAGAGTTTGTTACACCATTACTGAAGTGATTTTCAGATTCCTTTTTCAACTCTTCCCGTTTCCATCAGGGAATAGAATTCATAGCCGAGTAGTCACAAACAGATTGCTGGTAAGCTCAACCAACTACCATATTACAGAAGAGCTTGCCATGGTACCTCCTAGGTAGCTTTAGTGTTCACATCTACACCATAACCTCTAGTCATTTTTGTGAGGAAGAGTGACAGATAGCAGTGAAGACTAAACTGCCTTGTTTCTGACCACTCTGGGATTCAAAGCATGGATTTCCCAAGGTTCAGTAATTTCCCATGCTAGGGTGGATATATTTCAGGCTGTTCCACTTTGTGCATTGCTAAGTATTCACTGGGCTGGAGAGAGTATGGCTGTATCAGCGAGCTGTTTCCCAGACTTCACGTAAGTGCCACCTCTCCTTTTGGCTTGTCCATCTTCGTGTGATCTTCAGCAGCTCAGTTCTGCGAAAGCAGGGAGGTGAGAACTGCTCTGTAAATTATCTTCTCCGGCTAATAATGCTCACAGGTCCACTCTGGAAAAACTGAGCTGCTGTGCGTCACAGCGCTGCTGCTGCGCTGTGTTAAAAATTTCCCATGGTCACAGCAAAATCAGAGCAAACCAGCAGCCTCCAGCTAAGGTTAGTCACTATGGAGTTGTGAGGAAACATTTGAGAGGGGAGCTAAGCTTTGGCTTTCTTGCAGTTTTTTGTTGCTTGCTTGTTCTTGTTTCTTTTGTAAAGCAAATATTTTTACATAACGTTTGCCTGTAAGTGCATTTTTTATTTTTACTCTGAACAGCCATTTTTCACAACTCATCTGTTGACATGTTAGCTTCTAACGCATTCTTTTGTGTCAGGAGGAGATAGTGTGTCAGTCCATACTACAGTATCAGTAGGGGTCCAGCTCTTACGTGTCCTCACATGCACATGAGAAACAGTAGTAATGTTACACTAATCCTAATTGATTTGAATAGTAAAATAATTCTGGATGCGAAAAATAGTTCTTCAGTTGTGCTATATTATAGCTGTTACATCCAACAAGGGACTGTTAATCCTGAAAGCTAATCCTATTACGGATCTTGGTGACAGCTGTTACTTGTGTTATTATATTTTTCAGATATTTGTCCTTCAAGGAAGCCTTGCTATCATGCAAAGGCTCAAAACAAGGCCAGTGACATTAGATTTAAGTGGGACAGTCATGTAAGCACTGCAGCCCACCTGAAAGATTCCTCAGGTCAGAAGGCCCTGGGGATGAGAGGCTGCTATGATTAAACAAATCTCTATCTAGGAGGAATGTGGATGAGGCTTTGTTTTGAGGTAGTTTATTATGCATTTGCATTGTGAGGTCTGGATATTGAGCATTACAAAATAAGTGGAACTGGCCTCATCACTGAGTGAGTCCGTGCCTCTCTGCGAGCAGTGACTACATCAGCAGCCCTGAATCAGAGCTGGCTTTGGAGGAATTGGCTGGCCAGCCAAGCTTGCTTGCCATTTCTATGAGCTTGCTTTTCAGCCCATGCAGAGTTCCTAACTCCTGTTGCTAGTCTTAAGCCCATACTTGTGCCTGCAGTAATGGCCAACACTGGACTGAACGTGCTACAAGCAACCATGATAGAGAATGACTGGTCCTGTACCCTTCCACCATCCATCGACAGGACTTGGAAAACCTTGCCCCTCTCCCTTCGTGGGAGAATCATGAGAACCAGGTAGCATTGACTGCTGCCCTTTTCATAGAAAAGCAATAGTGCACGCTCTTAATTTTAGTGGGATTTTTTTTCTTTAATCCAGTTGGATCATTTGAGGGTTTTATTAATGTAACTTCTAATAAATCTTTCAGGATGTCATTTGGGAAGAAAAGGATGTATTGGTGAAGAGTGCTATAAAGTTTACATTGCCAATTATTTAGGAAAACCTGCATAACTTAATGTGATCGTGCCAAAATTCATTATGATGAAGTGCGATGGTGCAGGGGTTTACAAGACTTTTATGGCCATGATTTTACAATCACTGCATTAGTTACACAGATCTTTCCAAACATGTGGCTGTAAAACTTGAAGGCATGCCCTGCTGTCATGTGCTTTATTTATGCCACTTGTTTTCAATTTTTATTCTTTCTCTGCTTTTCTTTGGTTTTAAAGTATGTTATTCATTGTGGAAACACTTAAGATTATTACTCAGTTAAAGTTTAAATCTTGAAGTATTTTGTAATAGGTCCATATTAGTACTTGAAAGTGAGACACAATTTTATAGCAACTTACATGATAGTTACTAGGGCTGCATATCTGGTAGAAATTAGAGAGGGACTTAGATGTGCATGGGTGCTGTTTTTTCAGCACATCCAAGTTAGCTGCTACCAGGAGGAATAGTGAACGTTTTGTAATTTCTCAAGGGTCAGAGCAGGAGACTGCAGGCATAATAATCCATATATGTCCCTTTAAATACATCTTGCTCTGCTTCTTGTACAGCTGCAGGAATAAAAGTAACAAGTACATAATCTTCAAATTCAAGATTATTATTTACCTAACTGCAGAGCATATAGTAAACCAGGCCCCAGGACTGTTGCTAAGAGTTGGATGAAAACCATACAAGCACGAGAAAATGGACCCCTAGTAGTAGCAACCAGGGTTCACTGGAACTACATATACATCCATACTCTCTTTTGAAATCTATAAGGCTGATTCCTGGCCTGTAAAACTTTGAATCTAGCAAGTGGCCAAAAAAAAAGGCACTGTTTCTTTCTGCAATTATTGTTGAGTTACAAACCCCAGTATGCTCTAAGTCGTGGGTTTGGGTACCTATGGCATTTTACAGAGGCTTAGCAGATAGCTATTGTTACGTGATTTGGAAAGGGTGTTTTCATCTCTGCTTTTTTTGTTCCTGTTTCTGTTTTGTGTTCTTTGGGAGTGGGAGGAGTTCCTAACTGTCACTTTTAATTGGCCACATCATCAAAATATTTATCAGGGTGAGTTTTAAGTCCCACAAATAGTAAATTAATTTCCCAATGTGAATTAAAACCTTAGCCATCCTAAAAGTTAAAATAAATGTTGTGAGACCTTTGGGTTCCTGGTAGGGCGTTAGAAAAAGTGAAAGAAAGTTAGAGTCAGCTAGATGCCTGCTGCATGGGGGGAATGGACATATAACTGATGGGAAACAAAGACAGAGCTAACAAGTAATTGTTGTATGACCTTAAAGAAAGGGAAAATGGAACTTTTCTGAGCTTGGATGCCCTAAATTTAGACATTTCTAGAAGGTGCATTAGGGGATCTGGTATTATATTAACTCTGAATTTATCTGGTTTAGTCATATTTTAGCCTTTGCAGTGCTGAGAGCTGGAGAAACCTATTTCTCACATGCAGTAAATGCTAAAGCTGGTGGCTGTTTCTAAGAACAGACTATTAGTATTTGCATTTGGGTATGAGCGTATCTTAGTGAGTGCAGATAAAAGAAACAGTGAGGAGGAAGCTATTGAGTAACTGAAATAATACACAATTCTTACAAAGAAAAATTAAAACAAGGTATGAGTGAGAATTCCCAGTAATTTAGAAAAGACGGTTTCAGAGTTGAAGGGGAGAAAACAGAAGCTCTTTAGGTTTTTGGCAAGTGGAACTTTTGTAACAGAACTGTCATTGCCAACTGTGCCACATTAATCAGATTTTATACTATTTCAGAGCAAAAGTCTAATGCTTGTAGCCCCAAAGTGCAGGAAGTACTTATACCACCTCTGACATCTTTGTACTGCTGTGCTAATATTATCTATACTGTAAAAACAAGAAATATTTTTTCCCATATCTGAGAAAAAAAAATCCAGTTAAACAATCCCTCAGATAAGCCATGAACGTGTGTCTAATTCTTAGTAGCTACTGCAGGCAGAAATGGGTCTTGAAGGAAATTAGAATTGGAGAGGTAATGGCGTAGATTTATAACACAAAAACATACAGAATCCTCAGCATTGGAGGATTATCATTACTGGACTGAATGGGAATTGAAAAACTCTAGCTTTCTGTGTATGACAGAATGAAAGGCAGTGGTTTTTCACTGAGTGAATTTGAACAATAATACAACAGACATTTAGGCAGAGATCAAAGAACCAAAGGTGCAGTCTCCTCCTTTCACAGGTAATTGCGTTGAATCTCAATGTTGGTTTTATCTTGATTTGTTCTGTAATGCAGCCTATTCAGAGCAAGAGTGAGAATAGAGAGAGGGAGTAAATCAGGAGTACAGAAGTAGCTGCCTGTGTTTCTCACAGAAGGGTCCCCCAGTTCCTTTGAGAGACCCCAAAGAACTTTTTTCCTCACGATCTCTTGACATACACCAGTTGCTAAAACAGTTTGTTCAGCTTACACTACCCAGTTAGCCTGACAAATTGCTGACATGTAGTAAACATGTACAGGAGGAAGACATCCTTATTTCTTGCAAGCAAGCCTGGGCCATGTACTTTCTTGCTAACAACAATGCACTGAGGTGTTCAAAAGAGCTCGTGGGGATCGGCCTGAATAACAGCTGGGCTTGTGCCTCCAATTCCCTTAGCTCCTGTGAAAATTCTGCTCATCCACACCTCAAACCTAATGTAAATGGAATTCAAGGATGTTCTGAGGTTTTTTGGGGTGGGGATGTCAAACACATTTATTTACTTAGTACAAGAGCTATCTTTTTGCACTCTAACATACAACCAGATGGTTTCTGTTCACTTATATGTCATAACTGTTTATACATAATTTATAAACTTTAGCTTAAATTGACTTTAAAAGAGATGTTTCATTGACTAGGTTTATTGTACAGATCAATTTTCTCAAAGAGCAATGAAATTTCTGCTGTGTATGAATGTCTTTCCTCCTGGTCTGCTCTGTTTTATAGTGTCTTTAGCCTCTAGCACTGTTGGTTTGGCTGGGCAGGTCGTCCACACAGAAACCACGGAAGTGGTGCTGACAGCTGACCCCATAGTAGGGTTTGGGATACAGCTCCAGGGTAGCGTGTTTGCTACTGAGACCTTGTCTTCTCCACCTCTCATTTCCTATATTGAGTCTGACAGTCCGGCGGAAAGGTGAGGTTCTTTCAGTTGACTGCTAAGTACGTTTTGGTAAAGCGTTCCCCGGGGTACTTGGGGCTTGTTGCTTTCAATTTATGATAAATTGCAGGGCCTTGCTCAGTGGAAGTGTGGCAAGTAATAAACTGTCTGTTCTGACGGTGATATTTCATACGCTTGATCAGCTCTAAGAAGAATGACAAGCACCAGAGTTTTTTATCATCCAGAGTCTTCCAGCAGGAGACTGGAAGGTATATTCATGCAAAAGAAAAAAAGAAAAAAAAATCAGAAACATTGCCGAAGTCAAAATTGTAATAATTCAGTGTGCCAGGGGGAGGCCATATCCAGCTCTGTTCAGTTTTGGTACAGAACCAGATCTGAGGGAATACCAGAGTTTTGACTTACTAATGATTTCGTTGCAGAATTTCAATTGCATTTTTATGCTTAGGTATATCTTTAATCACGGCATGAGAACAACAGTAGTTGCACAGGCAAGTACTAGCTGCCATCGCAGAGCCACAACACCTGTAGCCCAGGGTCAGAGGCAGAGGTGATGTCCGTGGGTGGGGTGGAGGCATGAAGCCTGTGCCCCTCTTCCTGGGTCCCAGCACCTAGAGAGCACAACCGACGCTGGGAGTGCTTGATAGTGTCTCGGTGTAAAGGGGCAGCAGCAGCTTCTGTCCCCCGCTGTGCCTGGGTGGACTGTTGAGCTGCTACACCATGCTTCTCCTTCAAGGTTAGGTTAAATGTGTTTGATATTGCTGGTTCTGGTAACATGCACATCTGATGATTGCTTTGTATCGTTGTGTACCAAGGTGCGGGGTGCTGCAAATAGGAGACAGAGTAGTGGCAATAAATGGTATCCCGACGGAAGACAGCACATTTGATGAGGCCAATCAACTGCTCAGAGACTCCTCTATCACCAACAAGGTCACTTTGGAAATAGAATTTGATGTTGCAGGTATGAATGTACTGTTATTCTGTCTTGCAAGAAAAGTGAAGGAGTAAAACCCAAGTACATTGCAACTGTTAGGCATCCAAGGTGGGGACTTTCTTCTCACATACACCATTCAGTTTTCAAGTGACCTATTTGAAACATGTCTTCTTTTACAGCTTTCTCATTTCACGTAGCCCTGCAGCATGCTTCAGAACACAAATAGAAATGACAAGTCCTGTAGTGAGATCTAGTGACAGTCCCTCCTCTGAGTTATTTCAGGACATTTTTCTGCCCTGACACAGAAATATTCTGCTGAGCTGAGACAAATCCTCTACAGGCCAGCTAATGAAATATTTTGCTAGACAGAAAAGTATTATAAAAGGGTGGATAAGCAGAAAACTCCAAAGAGTTTCACCTCTCAACCAGCAATCTAAATAAAATAGTAAGAATTGAATAAAAGCCAGAAAAATAATTGTTAATGTTGCCAGTGAGTGTTTATTACTCCTAATGGCTTTCCGTTCTTCTGTAATGCGTTTAAGTATACAGAACACACCTATAAAATCACAAATTGTGTAAATCAAACAAGTAAACATTATGTATGTGCACTACCCCACTATGTAAACAGTAAAAAACTTTAAGACCTCTGTGTTCATGTGACAGTAGCTCTTTTGAAGTCCTGACAATGTGAGATGTGCTGTATTTTGCATACTGTGATTATTGTTAATGGTATTATAAATCATGATGTCAAAAGCAGGCTAAAGGGTTCCTAGAGTGGTTCTGTATGATCTTTTGGTATGCACACATCTAGTATAATGTTTGAAAAAAGCCTAAGACAATATGTAAATTCATTTATATAGGAAATGAAATATTAAAAAAACAAGAAAACCAAATAACAAAAAAGTAATTTAAATACACCTGAGGTCACATGTGTTTCAGTCCCTGGACTTGTTCACGCTCCTCCCATTTGCTCCATGACAGCAGACTCATACTCATGGTTAGACTCCTCTGCCACGTGTATGTTTATATGTTTCCATAGCAGTAATTTCAAATGCTCCTTTGCAGGCCAAGGCTCAAACTTTTGCTAGCAGCAATGCCAAAAGTCAGGAGTCAAATACAGTGCTGTCTGTTCAAGTGGGGGTTTTTTGCCTCAGTCAGCTCCAGGTGCTTCTCCTTTAGTGATGTTTTGATTTCTTTTCTTCCCAGTAGATGTAAAATCCATGGCAGTTACCTTAGCGGACAGTTAAAAATGTGTTAAACCTACAACAACAAAGGCCTGAAATCCTTAAGCCTTGATCTCCTGTCCTTTTAATTAAAAGTTATCTGCCAGCACTAAAAGTTTCACTTGTGCTCACAGATCTTGCGTACAAGCTAAAAACCTGCAGTCTCAGCTGGCTGCTGGCCCATGCAATCTCCATAAATTCCATTAAACCTTAAAAAAAATTGAGTTACCATGAAATTACCAATAGAGGTATAAATCATATTTCATATGTCCTACTTCCTTTACTTCAGCACCCGTGTTTCATCCATGGCTTGTAATGCTGATGTGATTTCATCAACTTACATGTATAGTTCCATGCATTTGGGATAGCTGTGCCTTATAAATTATCTAACAATTAAAATATTTTCTTGTAGAATCAGTTATACCAAGCAGTGGAACATTTCATGTAAAACTACCAAAGAAGCATAATGTGGAACTCGGCATCACCATAAGTTGTAAGTTAAAATGCTTATTTTTAAGACCACATTTATTGGATAATCTGCAGATAATAGGTCCTGTAGCTCTAGGCTCATGTTTGTTTTGGTATAAACTTTTCTTTCCTTTTCCTAGAAAGGGATGATTAGCTGTGCTCAGTCTCTGATGAAATACCATTCTGTAACAGATTTATACTCCCCTCTAGTAGTTAAAGAAGCCAGAAGTTTGCCAGGTCTAAAGCTTGACTGATTCCTTCATGCATAGCACATATTTAACTCCCATTAAAATTATTTAAAAAAAAAAAAAAGACGATAGAATTAGGCCTATGCAAAAGTATTTCCATAGCTGGGAAGTTTACAGCGAAGTCTATCATGGTCTCTCACAGGCTCTTGAACAAAACCCGACTGAACTCAAGGGTTCATACGGGCATGAGGATCCACATACATGAAGTTATTGTTTGCTTCAGAACCCAGAGTCTGAAGATACATCCTCAATCTGTAAAACTAGTGCGAAGTCCTAAATGTGCAGGTCACATAGCAAAATCCCCTTCCACTAGGGATTTCAGAGGTTGCTTGAGAAGATAATAAGAAGGGCGTGCATTAGTCTGTTTCTCAAAAAGTATTTTTTACTGTTGTTTGAAATCAGTGTGTTTCTATACTTATTTTGGGAGCACTCAGTAGACGCTGGGTTATGACTGGATTTTGACCAGGTCAACTCCAGCATACCGAGTTCAGCCCTCGAAGGAAGAACAATCCATACCAAAGTTAATGGGCCTCAGTTCAATGTACTTAATGACAGTGCAGAATCTGGTCTCACCAGAATTAACATTCATTTACGGTTGTGGCCTTTCTTAGACTATTAGTCTTTCTTTGGAATTATTCATGTGTCTCGGGGGAAGATTGTGCTTTGACTTATATTCTCAAAGCTTTTACCAGCACAATGGAATAAAGTCAATCAAAAGTACAGCAGGGAACTCAGTGCTAAGAATTACATCCGTGGAACAAACGAGAGACACTGCAGGCCTGTTTGCTTGCGTTGCTCACTTGAATGAGTAATCGTTAAACTCTGTAAGATGTGATGTGATGCTTGAAGCTAAATCATAGGTCTACACGTATTTGTGCAAATGAAAATATTGAGTAATGAGAAAACCTGGAGAGAGGCTGTTCTATTTAAATTATTCCTAGGATTGGTAATGGTTTGTAGGATTATTGTAAGAATACGGTCTTCCTAGTAATTTTATTTGTGCTGCTTTTTGGAATTCAGACATCTTGTACTTTTTTTCTGTCTGTAGGAGTAAACTTTGAATGAAAAGTTAATGTTCTTGGAAAGCTAATATTCTTGGTATTTAGTATTTAGCACTCCTATTCCAAACTTTACATACCTTCCTGACGTGGAACTTAATTCCAGAAGTTATTGCTTTATAAAATTAGTGCTTTATATAATCAGAGTGACACCTGGTTGGTCTTAGCTCTGCTCCTCTGAGGGTACTGCAGGATCTTTAATATTTAAATTAATGATCTTTTATATATAATAATCCCACTTACTAATACTGTTTAATGCATATGAAATGTGTCTAGGATGAATTATTTATTTTATTGTAAAGGATTTTTACTAATAACTGCAAGTTTGTAAATTTCCATGGTAAAAGTCTTGAATGGCTGTGTTTCATGCTTGCTTTTCAGTGCTGTGCTCTGTCCTACCTAATTAACTCCTATATGAGGCAGTGTGATTTGAAGAATATAAGCATTTTATATTCATTTTGTAAAATTTTTGTCAGGGCACTTTAGCACATTAGCATGCCAGTTATTACTGATAATGTCAGAAAGCTTTATGATTTCTTTAAAAAAAAAATACTAAGAGAACCCCACTAAGGGGTGATAGAGGAGAATCACACTAAGGGGTGATAGAGGAGAATCACACTAAGGGGTCATAGAGGAGATGAGGTGTATTCACTTTTGGACTTGATCTGTTTAAGTTCAAGAGGCCTGTTTCATCCTCTCTCTTCTCAAGGTAGTGGAGTTAATGGTGAGTAAAAGCTGTCTCTATGAAAACATTACAGAGAAACACCTGTCTTACTTTCCATATCCCTGGTTTAGTTTGGGATTTGGATCAGAAAGTCAGGAAATGACCTGACCTGATAGACAAGACTGACAGTTTTTGTCAGAAGGGAAATGTAAGCCTGACCTCAGGTTGGCAGCTGAATATATTCCTATTTTTAAGTCCAAGAGTTCTTCTAAGTCAGCTGTTAGGAGGCGACACCCTGGAAGAGGAATTTATTTCTCTTCCTTTGTGTTGTTTTCCTTGGTAATAAACGCCAAGTGTGCCTGCGTGGAATTACAGCCAGGTACTTGAAGGCATATCTGAGGTGCCACACAACACTAAGGATGGTTAAACTAATTCATGGTCTTTGTAAAACATGCCATGTAATAGGGGAAGAGACTAAGCTTCTCTTAGTTTCAGATTTATTAATGCAAGAAAAAAAGCAAAATAAAAAGAATTCAAAGTCCTTTAGGTAGCAGAAACCCCTAGAAAGTAAGACAGAAGAAAGTCTCATGAGCATCATTGTTAATGTTAACCCAGGGCACTGAGTTTTGGATAGTACATGTCGATTACCTCGCAGTATATTGGCCTTACCCATTGCTGCCTTCACACACATAGTGGACTTCTATCATCCAATTATCCATCCCTTATCACTCAATATCTGTCTAATCTTCCCATTAATAGCCACTTACACTCAATAGAGACCCTATTTCAGTTTGCAAATATAAGTGACTATATATATCATGCTTAAGGTACCATCATTTTCTTACCCAGTTATGTGGTTGGAGCAATTAGAATGTCTCAGTTCATAAAATCACGCCATCCAAATAAAGCATGACACAGCAGTGTCCGTGTGTGTGTGATTATGCTTTTATAACAGAACCATTCCCTAGAAGAAGGATGGCTTTCAAGTAGATCTGGTAGCGTTCAAATCAGTTTCAATTTATTTGCCAGTTACATTGATTTTATACCATGTAATAGAATATAGATATTTTTTTTAAGATAAATTTTTGTGCCACTGGCTACTTTATCATAGACTAATATTTTCTAAATATGTTGAATGATGTCTGAGAAAATTACTTACTAGTTCAGTCTGGTAATTGTAGTTAACAGCTTTCTTTTTTCCCCCCCTTCTTTCTTAAGTAAGATTCTGATACCCTTACTGGTAATGAACTGCAGCACCTTGCTTTATAAGTAATCTCTCTGAAGTTAATGGGACTACACAAGGAACAAGATGCTGCAAAACTGGTAAAAATATCAGAATCTCACCCAAATTATCATCAGTTTTTCTAGCAGCTATACTCTAGTCTGATTTATTGCTCTTGTATTTCATCAAAAACAAGCTTTGTAAAGATCTACAGATATTTAGCACTGACTATGAGAATTTACCTTCTAAAGCATGTTTCTGTATATTTTGGGATTTCACCTAGCAAATTCAACTTCATTTTGCAATGTTACAAGTAATTATTTTCAAGACAGAGCCTGAAGAATTTGCAGGTTTCGCAGCTGCTCCACATGAACCAATACTTAAGGAACAAAGAGCTACGTCATCTAATTTTAAAAAAGGTTTTTCATCTATTTAATAATCACACTATTTTTAAAAAGTCTAGTAGCTGTTAACCAGCATTGTGGATAAGTGGACTGACTTTGTATACAAATATTTTTCTATCCCACAAGCATTTTCCTCTGCTCATTCAATTTGTTCAGAGTTTGATCAAACTCCAAAACTTGAAGCCAGACTGAGACTAGTAAGTTGTGGCTGGGTAGTAGGGGAGATGTCCACCCCAAAATCTGTTTAATATTGGGTTTGTTTAGTATCTGTATAACTTTATGCACTCTTCAGTCCACTTGTATTTCATCATACAGACTGTGTAAGGTCTCTACAAAAGCTCAACAGTAGGTAGACTAACAGATGGACCAGGGAGGAGAAAAGATGAGATCTTTGGTGGACAAGCAGAATGGGACAGGGAGAGAAAATGAGTGGAGAGCCATAACAGAGACAGCAGATGAGGGGAGAGGCTGAGGTATGATAAGGGGTAGGGAAACCTGGGACTTGAACAAGAAGGCTGGTCATGGGTGAGTGGTAAGGTTTTTTGTTTTTAATTCCTTCTTAAAACCAAAAATAATTCTGAAATGAAACATAAAAATGGGGACTTAAAGCTGTACAGTGTCACTTTGAACTTGGGTTAATTCATGAGGATATCTTTTTCAATTAAGTGATCAAATACTACTTTCTCACTGGGACTCTCGTTTCTCTGCTGTCTGGGGAGAGATGAAATAATGGTGTGTATCAAAGGGGATGGAGGCTGAATAATGAATGAGGCAGAAGATTGCAGGAAGAAAAAGGAGGTGATCTCATGGTCAAGATGGTTTAATACTACCCTGGAGAAATTAGGATTTTTTTTCCTTTTTTCTGCAATAGAGTTGTGCTGAGATGAGTCATTTCACGGGGCAGGGGGGAAGGAGAGCGAGAGAGAGATTTTCCACAGGTGACTGCTTGATTTTCTGTGGAAACTGTTTAGATCCTGGGTCATGCTTGCAGAAATGCTGAGCATCTGTTGCTGAAAATGCCAGTGGTTGTGCTTTGGGCATAGAAGCTGTTATATGCTACAAACTATTGTGAGAAATAAAGGCATGGATATCTCAAATTGCTCACTGAAAATTGTCATACTTTGACCTAAATGTTCCTGTTTCCTTTCCTCATCTGTAAAAGCAGGATAATAGTACTCAATCTTCTTGCTGGGGACAGCACCTGTTCGCTAGTGTTTGGGAGGCAATCTTAGGCGGTGGTGATGTGCAGTACAAAAGTTCAGGAGGAAATTAATGATTTTATCTCTGCAACACAACTTGAATAGTTTGTAGTAAGTATGTCATGAGCATTGAACAAAAATAAAACTAAGTGTGGTGTAGCTGCTTATTAAGGGTTTGTCAGCATGGGGGGATTCATTTCACACTGAGCTGTGTTTGCGGCCTTCAGAAAGGCTTTCATCCACCAGACACAATTAATAGCCCAGGATAAGTGACAAAATACTGCTGGCTCGCACTTACTCAGTTTGAAACTGTAATAACTGTGTGCAATATCGTACTCTTTGCATCCACATGTACTCTGTGGCTTCATACTTTGACCTGTGCTCTCTCCCCCATTTTGGATCCTTATCTCTTCTTTTTGGAACAGTAATGGACTATTTTCTTTAGTGCTCCTGATTTTTATAAAGCAGTTTCATAAAAACTATCTCAATACTCAAATCTCAAATTCCAGACGTTGTACAGTGGGTGCCATATAACCTTAGAGATTTATATGGCAACCCAGAGGGTAAAAATGTAGAATTACAAAAAAAAAAAAAAATCACCAAAGTGATACTTGAAAATTTTAACAAGATACTAATCGGTGAAACAAATCCAAAGAATTCAAGTAAATCATGGAACTCTCATGTAAGATATAGTTGGCCCATGACATGAAAGTATGAGAAACAAGCTATGAATATTGCACATCTTGCAAAAAGTTAATTGCTGTTCTCTAAATTGCAAAATTGACATTTCCTGAAAGCGTGCTGGTTTAGACAAGTTTGTAAAAATTCTTGAAAGTCCTTGTACGTCTGTCTTCTGGACTTTCAAGACACTGCATTTGAAATATGGCTATTTAGCTGTTCTTAAACAGTTCCTTTGGACATTCAAAGGCTTTCTCAGCCATGGCAGCCAGGGTTAACAAGATCTGTTAGAATATTGTGTTGGAAATGTCATTATTGATACACCTTGTGGTTGCTGTAGGTGAAGATCTGTCATTTTCCATCAAAGAGAAGAACTATGAGCTGCTAAAGTAACTGACATCAGGATTTTGTAGGTGATCCTCCAATATGGGTAGCTTTTGGGGTGACTGTCGGTTAAGCATTGGAGCCTAATGGCAAAGTACCTTCTGTGAACGAATGCAGAGGCCTCAGTACACAGAGCAGAAACGGCTTGGGGCAATTTGCCCTACATGTGCAAAAATCATGAGTGCTTTCAGGAGAACTGAGTGCTTTATACCACGTGGCAATGTTTTAATATTAACATACTCTATGTGAACAACAGTCCCAAAAGTCAGTCCGCATTCACCACATGGACTGCCTCCTGGCTGGAGCAGCTGTAGGTGGTATACTTCCCGATGGCAGAGAGCAGGTGCCACACTGTTGTCTAAAATTGTATCTTCCATCACCCTCAAGTTCTGAGCCCACTGCTTACCATATCACATCTTCACTGCAATCTTCTGTCAGCAAATGGGTGAACCCTCCAAAACAATACGTTCAGTGAAGCAGCTCCAAAAAACAGTCCTCTGGAAGCAGTCACTAATCATCATCTTCTTCCTCTGGGGTAGTTAACTGCTTCCTATGCAACCAAAAATCAAGCAAAATTCCTAAGCAAATTTCCCCTGGCCAAGGGAAACTTGTCAAATACTTTTTGCACAAATCAGTAAAGAATTGTGATGACTGACATTGTGTCCTTTTAACTATGATGGGCAGATGGAAAATTGAAAGTTATATCAGATACCTCCTAGAAGAGAAGTTAGGTGTGCAAGGAGGGGATGGCTGGGGGTTTTACTTATTTGGCCATTGCTGGAATTGCAGGGCTTCTAGTAGGTATCCTCAGTACAAAGTGGAGAAGAGTCCATAATGCTTAAGGCCCAGCAGCAGTATAGAGGAACAAGGTTCTCATTAAAAGGGTCACATGTTTACTTCAGAGGAAGCAGTGAGTCACAGTGAAGCAAGCATCCATGTAATGTAAGCTACCTCTATGCAGATGTAATAACTGTATATCAGCCCAATGGTACACATGGCCACTATCCACAGCATCTCATTTATTGTGAAGTAGATTCCTCTTCTCACCCAGGAAGCATTATCTTCATACCTCTGCCTTAAGCACTGAATGAGACAGGAATGGATATAACGTGAGTTAGCACACTCTAGGTATTTTGCCAGAGCAGCTCTTTTGGTCAGGAATATAATAAAACATGATTTATGACTGACAGAAATATTCTGGCAAAAGGTCAGCATCAGTAGTTGTGCTGAAAGGTTCTACTAACAGAAAGTCTTCCTTATGTGTTGTAGCTACACAGCATTTTATGATAGATCACAGAAGCTGTGCGGTAATATCTTCACAGGTTCAGTCCTGGCCTAACCCAGCATTCATACCAGGTTAAACTCCCTTTGCACCAGTCACCTTAATTCTGGCATTTTCTAGTTTTTGAGAAGTAGAGTACACAGTCATACTAATATGCTGCTGCTGTTTGTTTGTATTCATGTATATATAATTTAGGGAAAGGAGAGAAATATAATACAGGTAAACAATGTGTATGAAATAGTGATCTGTGAACAGAATTAGCCCATCTGCATCTCTAGAAGAAAAAACCAGATACTTGTATGTATTCTTTATTACAGCTCCATCCAGCAGAAAACCAGGGGACCCTCTGGTTATTTCTGATATCAAGAAAGGAAGTGTTGCTCACAGGTAAGACATTCAAGCTTCCAGTAAAAAACTGTTTCCATTGTGTAGCCAGCCCGACTCAAGTTAAACAGAGGGAACTTGTAAGAGACTTATGCTTTTCTTTTGTAAACAGCAGTTACAAATGGAATGTCCAGCATATTAGGAAATAATAGTTTTAAAGAATCCATCTCGTTTCTGTAATAATGTTCATACTTTCTAAGATACCTTGCTTTAATGTTACTAGACTTTCATGTAAGCTTGTTTACTTGTTCACAGAACTGGGACACTCGAACTGGGTGATAAGTTGCTTGCAATAGATAACATTCGTCTTGACAATTGCTCAATGGAAGATGCTGTTCAGATCCTTCAGCACTGCGAGGACCTTGTAAAGTTAAAGATCCGCAAAGATGAAGATAATTCCGGTATTAGCAATGAGCCTATTGCAGATTCTTGTGTATTTTCAGGATTATTAGAATATAGGGTTATATTTTTTGCATTTAAATTTTAGTGAAATGTTTTTTCTAAACATGGCTGGTTTATGTTAATGCTAATCAGAAAGTGTTATACTAAAAAGAATTTTAACAGTATATAAAGTTTTGAATTTTCTCAGTGGCTGTATTGCCTGCAGGAGCTGCACTGCAAAATGAGGTCTTCAGTTTTCTGGAAATGCCTTGATCTTTCTCTTATTAGCATATCGAGATTTTCTCTGCTGTTAAGATTGGAATCATGGTTAGCAAAGCACGGATCCATAGGCCTCAGTTCTCCAGCAGAGTGAATCGCATGCTTTATCCCATAAACATGAACTTGACTTGAGTATAACTGTTCACATGCTTAAAGGGAGGTAGTACTTTACACGCTGTGCTGGATGGCTGATGGAGGAGCCATGTCTGATCAGTCCAGTGGAAGTAATGGAGCTGCCTTCATTTTGCTCACCTATATCTATTAATATTCCTGCATTTTCCCCATTATGGATTCTGTAAGAGCAGAATTTCTACCTGGAGGTAATAAAGTGAGTTCTGTTATGCATTCTCCTGGCAAAGGAAGTTAGACTATTACGACTACCATTATTGCTCGGATTTATATTACAGTGTTACACAAAAGCATGAAATGTAGATTCACTTGTCTTAAGCTCTATACAATCTCACAGCAACAAGGCACAGCCTGCAGCACTTTATTATTTAAAATCAAGTGGAACTGTTGAAACGGTGTTTAGAATTGCACTAGAATGCTCTTCTCCTTTAATTGCTTTTGAAAGCAAACGGAAAGTACCTTCTCAGTATGATCAGTACAAAGCAAAGGTGAATGCATTTAGTACCTCATGCAAACTGGCTTTCAGAAGTGAATTTTGATCCAGCAAAGTGAATGGCCACTGCTCGGCAGGATATTGTGGTTAGGTCCCCACAGGTGGCAAGGTGGGATTTGCTACACATAGTTGGCCCATCTTGGACAGAGGCTGGCCAAACTGGCCATGGAATGTACATCCAAAGGGACACCTGACTGACAGTTGCTTTGCAAAATTTGAGCAAGCCAGCTATGTTATGGAGAGTAAACTGCAACTACATCTGGCGTAAGATTGACAGGAAAAATGCCTGTAGGAGGAAGTTTGAATTTTCTCCTGCACAAGAGAGGGTCTGACTTTCAAGTGTTCATGCCAGCTAGGATCCCTCCTTTACCTTCTTCCCCTCATTTGGAAGACTCCCTCTCATTAATAACCCTAAGGAAATTGCCAACAGACCATTGAAGAGGTGCATGAGTTAGTGCCATGTAGAAGTAGTAATAACTTCTCCTGTGCTTTTAAACACTTTTGGACTTGTCCTGTGTGTGTTTTGTCATCCCCCAGCTCTCCCTCACCTTGTGGACTTAATCTTTTTCTAGGACAGGTTCCATTTCCATTGAAGTTGATACACATTTTATGTTGCTGTCACTGAAATGTGGATTTCAGTCTCCACCCATGTAAAATAACATCTTTGCTGTTGTAGGTATTGCACACCATGTTAGCTGGTACAAATTTTAGTCTGAGTGGGATTCTTATTCCATGGTTTTCTTCTACACATTCACATTGCTTATTTTACAGCTACATGATATATCTATATCAAGATTCTCACACAACTACAGTGTCCTATCCAGACATGACTGGTGTAACTGAACAGATTAAAATGTAAATGGACAGCTACTCAGAGATGTTCAGAACAAAATTCTCTATGCAGTGGTTCTTGTAACAGTTGACTAAGTGTCAATGTGTCATTGAAAGTATTTATAGCAGATTTCAGGTACTTCAAAATCTAAAATGAATTAGTGTCTCCTGAAATGCTACAGAAAAAATATTTTTAAAAATAGTGGCAAAACAGTATCAAAGGTGTAGCAAAGTGTACCTCAATTAAAATAAATTTTTGTTTATTTGCCATTAGATTATTTGTGAAAGTCTGTTTTCTCACAAAGGGAAGAAATGTGCTTCTCAAACTCAACAGAAAAAAAAATCATTAACAAATTCCCCAAGATAAGAAAAGCCTGGGTCTAATAGATGAGTAGGCATGGAGCGCTCCAAAACAATTTCTAAATCCCAGAATGAAATTAAGATTTAAACTTCTTTTAATTTCTCATGGCATGCTTTTTTGAGGACGGGAAGGCGGGGAGCAGGGTTTCTTCCTCCTAGGTTCTCGTTTCCTCACTGTCTTCCAAACTCTTTATATTCATTTTTAAGTACTCCTAGCTCTTCCTTCTGCCTTCTGTTTTTGCTTGCTCTGCTCTCTCTCCAACTCATCCCTTCTCCAGACCGTTGTATGTGGCTCAGAGCTCTGCTCCTCAGAGCCAACTGTGCAGGTGAGGCCAGCAGCAGGGTAGTACATGTCACGTGCTCCCCTGGACTTCTTTGCCCTTTTGTCTGTCTTGATCAGATGTTACTCAGAAGAGCAAGAGACTGGTGGACGGAGCAGAGGCACTGCAGCGCAAAGGGTCTACTTTCATGAAATGTGGTTTCCAAGAACTGTCCACAGTTGCATCACAAGTAAAGAAAGAAGGAAAATCTCAAAAACATGAGACCCCAAAACATGGTAGTTTGGTTATATTTCCTCCCCAGATCAAGTATGTTTTCAGCTGTTTTCCTCTTTTCTTTTTTTCTCGCCAGCTTCCCAAACTGAGGACAATTTTATCTCCTGATGAACCTAATGGCTACCATCCTTTTTTGAATATCAGAGTTCCTTGCTTTCATGACAAAACTGGCCTTCATTATGAATTCAGACCACTTGCATGCCATGTTCTTGGATAGCTAGCATTTCTGCTGCCTGGAAAGAGCACTGAAGAGAACAGTGTAGCAATTTGACATTCGTTGCATTCTGCAATTAATTTTCTTAACTAGGACTAATCAGAAGACCGGTCTGCTTCCAACTCTCATGTGGCAGGGCTGCTGTGTGATTAATAATGTCTTATTCACATACTGTCGATAGCAGAGAAACTTCAGTATTGTGTCCACCCTTAGCAAATACTGGCTATTACATTTTCAGTTAGCTTGGTGGATTACTTTTCACCCTTCAATTGAAGTCTTGTATTATTTCAATGCCGCACCTGTGTAAACGTTATCAGTATTAGATCCCAGAGGATTTGTTGTTGTTCTATAAATGCTGTAGCAAGCAAGCAAGAGCTGCCACTCTTCTGCTGTGTGGTGGCAGCTTGCATGCTAGCCCACTGTATGCCGGCCAGAGCCTTCAAGTGGGGTCTTGGGAGTTGGGTGCTCTGGAAAGAGCATGTCAGATAAAGCGTGGCTGATGTGAACTGACCCAAAACACTGATGATAATGCCCCGAGTAGGACTACAAGGCCAACACTGGGCATGAAAATCCCAGTATTCTTTGCTGAATAAACACCACTAATTCTTCTCTCCTCTGATTCTATACGTGTACCATTTTGTTTATTTGGGTAGAAAGGGGAAATAGGAGGGATTTGGGGTGAGGGGAAGCTAAAGCCCTAAATTTTCTGAAACAAAGTAGTTCCAAAGATATTAGTGTTTCTCCAGCTCTGATTAAGTACCATGTTCAGCATTAGAAGAAAGCAACTCTCTGAACCTTTGCTAGCGACATATGTATCTTCTTTCCTTTTAAAGTTTTTCGTTCCACAGGAACAGAAATGGGAACATTTGAATTTTCTAACTTTTCTCAGGTTAGTTCTAGTAACATTTACGGAGCGTGTGTCCTAGACATATTCTACGCTTGCTGAGCCATTCAAAATGTCATTACCCACAGATCTAGGAAAAGTTGCCCGCCAGGCCAGATGTCCTGGCTGAATACCAATATCGTAAGATGGGCAAGGGAGCCTTTTTTATTTTGATCTGAGGAGAAATCTGACATTTTAAATTTTAAAATATCCCTTCACAACTCAAAGATGCTGCAGTTGATCACTCTCCTGCTGTGATATTTTTTTTACAATACATAAAGTGAATGCACTGTATAAATACAGGAGTCATTCTTGTTGCTGTACCACCTGTTGGGTATTGTTTAAGAAAAATACATTGTATTTAATCTTACCCAGTGATGAATTCTCCATTTCTGATGATTGTTTGATGAGATAAAATTTGGGGAAAAAGCAAATGACTTCATATAATATAATGAAATCAAATCTAATGGAGTTATTATTCAACTTGATAATTCAGAATTCAGAAGCTATTTTTGATTCTATTACGAAAGCTAAAAAATTGTCCATCAAAAACATGGGATGTATTTCAGGTTCTCTTAGTAAGACAGCTGCTCATCTTATCATGACTTTTGACTTTTCCCACAAATCTTTTAAGGAAATTTGGGTTTAAAACTTTTGAATTATCTGTGATTCTAAATACCTTCCATTCAGTTCAAGAAACAGATGAGTACCAGTATTACACAACAGTAGTAACTTGCCTTTTCTTTAGTAATGTGCCCTTGTGGCAGAGGTGGCCAACAGCCTCCTGGGCTGCATCAGGCAGAGCGTTGCCAGCACGTTGAGGGAGGTCCCCTCTGCTCAGTGCTGGTGAGAGACTTCTGGAGTGCTGGGTCCAGTCCTGGCTCCCCAGTGCGAGAGAGTCATGGACATAGTGGATCAGTCCAGCAAAGGGCCACAAAGATGCTTAAGGGACTGGAACATCTCTCATGTGAGGAAAGGCTGAGAGAGCTGGGACTCTTCAGCCTGGAGAAGAGAAGGCTCGGGGGGATCTCATCAATGCATATAAATAGCTGAAGGGAGACCATAAGGACAATGGAGCCAGGCTTTTTTCAGTGGTGCCCAGTGACAGGACTACAGGCAGTGGACACAAACAGAAAGACAGGAGCTTCCTCCTGAAGATCAGGAGACACTTTTTTACTGTGAGGGTGACTGAACACTAGCACAGGTTGCCCAGAAAGGTTGTGGAGTCTCCATCCTTGGAGATATTCAGTAAGCCGTCTGGAGACAGTCCTGAGCAACCTGCCCTAGGTAGCCCTGCTTGGACAGGGGGTCAGACTAGGTGACCTCCAGGGGTCCCTTCCAACCTCAACCATTCTGTGATTCTGTCGTAAAATAGCCTGAAGTCACATTTTAGCAGGAAAGAAGATATAAAGATTTTAAACAGAGTAAAATTTAATCTTAGAATGAGGGGCGTTTTTCTATTGACTTCAATGTAATCAGGTTTTGCAATAAAAGAAACTGCACAAGAGAGAATTCTCTTTTTTTCAAAATAATCCAGTAGAATGTGATTAAGAAGTATATCTGAAATGTAATCCTTTGAAAATGTTGTTTGATTACCAGTTACTAGACTGAATGTGCTATTTTTTTCATTCCTTCTTTCATAAGAAACCAATTGCATCCCCTTGGCATTTATTGCAGATGAACAGGAGAGCTCTGGAGCAATTATTTATACTGTTGAGCTCAAGCGCTATGGTGGGCCTCTTGGAATTACGATTTCTGGTACTGAAGAGCCCTTTGATCCCATCATCATTTCCAGCCTTACAAAAGGAGGATTAGCTGAAAGGTAAATTGGAAAGCAAATTATTTTTAAGCATTCTTTTTGTCAAGATGAAGATTTATTTTGTTTATCCAAACATGCTAATTTGCATGGTTTAGCCATTTATTTTTTTATAATTCTCCAAACCTGAGTTTATAATTTTTGCTGTCATTTTTTAAATAGTTGCCAAGTTCAGAAGCATGAGGCATATCCTAACAGGTTGTTCTTTCACATACTGTACAAGACAGAGCAGATGATTGTGGTCCTTATTATAAATCGCCTAGGAAGGACTAGCCAATCAAACTGCACAGTCACAGGAATATTCCAGCAGCCTTTTAAAAGTAATAGCCTTTTAGATTAGAATAGGTAAGGAAAGTACTTCATATGTCTAAGTTTATTTGAAAATATGCCGCTTATCGTATACACATGCTGCATCTGTATGTGCACTTACACCATAACGAGCATTATCTGAGGAGTAGAGGTGCTCTTCATGGTAAGTGATGTATAGAGAATATGAAAATGCTATGGTTTTCTACCATCTGTTGGTTCTAGGATAGGCAGAGTCATTGCAACTGGTACCTTTGGTGGCGGTTTCAGAGAGAACTTAGAGCACACAAACCATGATATTGTGTGCAGGTAGAACAAGCAGTGCATTTACACAAAGAGAATTTATTTTCTTCTCTTGCTGTGATCCAGCCTGAAAGCCACACTGGTGAAATAGCCAGTTACTTGCTCACACTGCCATTATCTGTTATGTTGTGAGCCTTCTAGAAACCTGAGTCATTTCAGAACTTACCGAGCTGTCTGAGATTGCTCTTAAACAGGTGGGCTGCAATGAATTTCATCCATAGGTAATTAATTCAACTACCACAGTAACACAGAAATCCACATCTCCGTGCCTCAGCTCTGCTATTGTCACTGCAACAAAGGTGACTTGCTTTAAGCGTTTCTAACAAAAGAATTACCCTGTAACACAGCTATAAAAGCAAAATGAGAGAAAGAAAGGGAGGTGAGACTTTCATGCTCCAAATATGCAAAGAAATTGCCTTTGTTGCCTTTTATGCTCCTCAATGTTTTACTTCTCTCTTATTGTAGGACTGGGGCAATTCACATAGGAGACAGAATCCTAGCAATAAATAGTAGCAGTCTGAAAGGAAAACCTTTGAGTGAAGCCATTCATTTGTTACAGATGGCAGGAGAAACTGTCACCTTGAAAATCAAGAAGCAGACAGATGGTGAGTACGGCCAAGGCTAGCATCAGTGGTCTTTAATGGGTGTGTTGTTACAGATTATCAACCATTTAGGCCATCCTTGGAAATACATCGTGTCAGTAGTGAAAAGCACATTCTTAGAAGTGCACTAAAGCAATGATCACCACCCCTTTTCCTTCTGTAATCTTATTCAGCTACCAGTCCCAAGAAATTCTCTGTCCCTGGGGGTCATATAAGCGAACTGAGTGATGCTGAAGATGAAGCCTCTGCTGCACAGAAATCTGGCAAACTCTCAGACATCTATTCCACTACAGTCCCAAGTGTTGACAGTGCAGTAGAGTCGTGGGATGGCTCTGGTATTGATACCGCCTTTGGAAATCAAGGTACTATCAAGAATGCAATTGACATTTAAAGTAGAAATTACCGCCTTCATGGTTGACCTTCCTTTGCCTTTAAAGAGAACTTTATCTGTACCAACTTTAAATCTTGTACTTTGTAATGTGCCGGTGTCTCATTATGACCACACACCTCGCCAGGCAGCATGATTTCTTACGCTTGGCTGGCCTCAGATTCATTCTTTCATGACAATGTGATGTGTTGTGAAGCATTTATCAATACATTAACAGGCTTTTGTTAGCTTTACTGACATCTGAATAGACCGGTCCATAGCTCATCCACAACTAAATGAGTTTATCTGTCAAATACAGATCAATGCAAGGCACAGAACACACTGAAGCTGTTCATGAATTTGATGCTCATATGCAGTAATTTTTAACTGACAAGAGATTTATTATAAACTGCTGAAGGGGGAGCATTAGGCATTGCTTATGATTTGTAAATCTTCTGCTTCTTCCTCATTCCTGCAGCATTTCTAACTTTCAGCCCTCAAAAACAATCATACTGTTTAAAGACATGATTTTCCTTAACACTAAATTTTCTACTTCTGTTTGATTATTGTTTTATATAGAATTTTCAAATATATTAATTTTCGTTTGTAAGACATTAATTTAGGTAGTGAGGGATACAGACATCTTGTAGTGTTCTAGGTAACAAGAAAAATAACTTCCACACAGCCTCAGTGTTTTATTTAACTCTCTTTAAAATGTTTTTATTTTCATAGTAAAGCAGGTATTCACACTACCTGGCAGGTATTTGGACACGTAGATTCTTACCTCAAATTATTTTTCCTCCTTCACTCTGGCTGCACACATTCTTTCAATTTTATTTCTGTGTTTCTTCCTGTTGCCTTCCAGGAGCATGGGTAGTAGCTCATGGACAGCTGTTTGGTACCCTCACACAGAGAGCTGAATCCAAGCTCTGCCGAGCAGATTTCCCATATAGACTGACATTCTGTGCTGATTACTTTCAGTGCTATTTTCTAATGTGCCTGCTCAGTGATAACATTGGCAGTTTCTTTTGGAAAGCAGAACATTTCCTTTAAAACCTACTGAGCTACCTGAGATCAAGAAGTAGCTGATGTCACTACTAGTGGCCATTTTTTTCTGTTCTTTAATTTCTAAGTATTTCTTAGTCTTACTGCATATATTTGGCATCAACTCACTTTAAACAAGACAGTCTCCATACATCAATTATAACTCCTGTTTTCTACATTTTCCTTTTAATTTACTGTTACATATAACATTTTATTTAGTACTCAGAGTACTGGGCTAATGCACCACCACCACCCGTATAATTTGTATTTCACTAGAGCTGGGATGAGTTTGTCCCCTTTTCTGTCTTTAACTGTTTTGGTCAATTTTTCAAAATCAATCATGTTTCTTCTGATATTTTTAAGTTCTAAGGAGAAGTATTGCTGAAGAAGTGCCAAAATAATAGTTCTCATTTCCTGGATGAATTGGTGATACTGGGAGCAAGTTGTTCAACTGTGGAAAGGATTGAGGCCCAGGCTGCTTTCCTAAGTCCTGATCATTCGAATGCCATGCCAAAGCTAAACCCGTGTCTCAAAGCAGGGTTTTTTTTCTAACTCCCATGAAGAAATCAGCTGGATATATGGCACTTCTGCTAAACAGCCTGAGTGTGATCAGATTTGCACCTTATCCCTTGCTGTGGTAGTAATGTGACCCACATTTCTATTAGTGTTCATTCTGTCTTGACCTGTCATGTTGAGTTTGGCTTCCCTCCAAACCTTTCTTGGCATAAGCACAGACTAAGCAAATTGAGGAGTTTGGGGAGTATTTCTGAGGTACTAGATAATGTTTTATCCTATTAGTTACTAATTTAATACTGGTGAGCAGCCTTTTCTCTCCTTGAATTAATACCCCATTTTGTACCTTTTTCTAGTGTGTCTGCCTTACTAATCCAGAGCCTTCCCCCCACAGTAGTCACATTTTTGCAACCAAAACCTTTTCCAGAATCTGGGAGTATGTTAATGTCTCCAACTAGCTGGAAAACACACACAACTCTGTAGTTACATGGGATTTGAGGGAGACAGGTCTAGACTGATTTATGGAAGCAAATTGCCCTCTTTAGAGAGGTGACAGCAGTGATATTTGTTAGTCATCAACAAAATAGAACTTACTAATCCAGTATGCACAACACAAAACACCAAGTATAGAGCTAGAAAAGGAATGTGTCAAGAAGAAATATATATAGCAGATCTACCATAATGGATTTTGCTTACCAGATCAGCATCAGCTTGTGGCAAGTCGATCCGTGTGTTCTTCTTGATACATCATTTGAAAGCCAGACAGTCTGGTTCCTACTTGGAATTCAAATTACACTTAATTCAGTTAAATAAATGCCATTGAACTAATACCAACATAGCCTGTATGAGAAAAGCACCCAGAAATAAACTCTTCAGCTGTAAAGGCCATCTGATGCCACTTACACAGCCTTGAGATATTTGGAAATGGCGGACAGAGGAATCAGCTTCTGCAAGATGAGCTTTCCAAAGGTGTATATTGGTCTTGGGCATGTGTGCCCAAATTGAGAAGGGCCTTTTCTCAGTGTTTGGAGTCCTAGCAAAAAGCAGTAGCTCTGCTAAGTGCAAGTTCCCCTTCCACAAATGGGCATGGTCCAGAGATTCCCATGTTGGCCTTTATGCAGGGCAGCACAGGCCTGTGACAGCACAGTCCTGCACTTGTATTAGTGAGTCCTGGCCTCAACGGTGCTGAGACAGCTGCCTTCCTTCCTGTTCTGGTATTACTCAGGTTAATGGTCACCAGAGAGCCTGTGCACCATGCCAACATTTGCATCTAGGTAGCCATTCTACAGATTGGTAGTATTGTGCATAATTGACACCAATATGTCACTAATTTTTGGCTGCATTACTTCCAAATTTGAGAAAGTTACCAGTAAGAAGAAAAACCTTTCTTGCTAGTCATCTGAAAAGTCAAGTTGATGTTTTGGGTTTTTTTATGTATCCTTGCAAACTCTTTTTTCAATAGGTCTGAAGTGCAGTTTTCTTAATAGCTTAGGTTTAATTTGGAGTATGTTGCACATGGCCAAGTTAGCACATATTTAACACATCCACAACACAGGTGATTTATTCACTAGTGTTCAGTGTATGATGTCAAATCAGAAATCGATAAATTGTGAAGACGTCTAGAACTAAACATCAGAAGCAGCTGAGACAAACAGTAGGACAACACTGTTAGATATACTTAAGATTTTGCTTTCAATGGGCTTTCACAGGAGAAGCTCTAGAGCACACGTAACTCCAGGCGTAATTTAGGTTATAAATAATGACTACTACTGGAAAAAAAAAAAAAAAAAGGTGGTGATCCTGAGTCCACACCCAAGTTCTAGAGAACCCAGCTTCAGAGATATGCTTTTCTGTCATTGCAACATATACAGGTGCTGTAAATATATAATTAATCTTTTTAGGACACAGCTATCAGGCTTCAGGATACAACTTCAATGCCTATGAATGGAGAAGTCCAAAACAGACTAGTTTGTCCCCTCCCAGCAAACCACGAAACCACCCATTTCATGATACAGGGCTGAGTGATGATGAATGGGACCGGCCTACAGCAAGCAGGTAAGTTCCCATATGAGTTTCTGTTTTCTGATTTACAGCTACAGCAGCGTCTCAAAAATGAACACTATCTGGAATGAACTTATGTTTTTTTAATGCAGCCGTAACAGCTCTTCCTTTAAATATGAGATACAGTATTTACACGTCATAAAACTTACTAGGGTACATCAGTGACATTTATGTAAGATTATGATGCCAAAACCAAGACATATGTTTATTTTGAGTTACTTCAGACAAAAAACCACAGCATTGATCTCTTAACAGTATACAAACAAAATAATTAGGGCATTCCTCTGGGAATTTTCAAATAATTTCTCTGCAGACAAAAGAACTTCCTGAGGGAAAAATGCTTAGTTGACAATGCTTAGAGATAGTGAAGGACCCAAGTGTCTCTTATTCTCTATTCCAAGGATGATCCGGCAGTGGAGCCACTGCAGAGACCTGGATAATTCCTGCCAAAGAACAGTTCTTCCTCAGACAAGGGAAGACAGACATCACAGAAAGATTCTGTGCTCTTTGTACCCATCCCCAGGACTTGCAGGCATGCAAGTCCTTCATTAGAAATACAGTTTTTTGGTGTAGCTGCACAATGAGCCTGAAATCCCAGTCTGTGGGAAATTCAAGTTTAGTACTAAAGAAAACCTTTCTGGTTCCTGTATAAACATACTGGATAAGTAAATCCATAAGGTCCAGTCTATTACTTATGAAATACAAATCAAGGCAAGGCTTAGATGCCAGTGGTGCTTTTCAGAATCTGAATGACAAATACTCTGATACAGCAGATTGCCCAGTGGCATTTTGTCTGGAGACAAGTCTGGCAAGATGATAGCTAAGGTCTGGGCAAGTGTGAACTCTCAGTCCATATCCAGATCCTTTGGTCCCTACTGGCCAGAAACATACTAGAAGTTTTCATAGGCTGGTAGTGGGCAATATTTAATAAAGGAAATGACCACAGTTTTATGCATACTTCTCATTCTTGGTAAGTTAATGTCTTCAATAGCAGCGCCTTTATCCACAGTCAAGGGCCATCTTTTGTTTTTTCGGGTGAGATGCAGCCATAGATTCCAGAACACCTCCTGTTTTGTAGTTACGTTAGTAATAGGCTGAAAAAGTTGATAAGGGTGAACTGGGAAGCTGGGCTGTAAAATACAGAATCTTCTAAATGAGAAGCATGTATTCTACTACTACTTTAAAGCACTATTCAACAGAAAGTATGCACAATAAAGAGTCTTGTTCTACTTGTCAGTGTGACTTACACCTGAGATATATGGCACAAATAAAAATAATTATTATTTTAACCCTGTATCTGTAAAATGGATTATGCCACGCCTGATGGTGTTCCTATACCAAGTGCTGGAGTATTGGAGAAGGGCATGTCTGTTCTTCCAGCCTGTTACAGAGATCCATAGAAAACCACCTCTTCTCTGCCTCTAGGTAAGCATCTTCTTCTCTAACACTAAAAAGTAATTTTTTCTTACTTTTTTTTTGTGTAGCACAGCTTCCAAGAACATGTGGCAACAGAAGGAGACTGAGACACTGGGAGAGAATCAAGAAAACCATTTAAAGCAAACTTCTATAGAAAAATCAGGGGGACAGAGCATCAGAAGCATGAAGAAAGAGGGCAAGATGTGGAAAGGTGCCTCTGGTGGGCAAAGGAAAGGTGGGGGACAGCTGGAAGAATGGAATACTTCCAGGTAGGAAACAAAGAGTGCACAGAAGTGAGATCCAGCTGGGCTGAGGCAGGGCAGGGAGGGAAGAGGGAAGAAAGGAAAAACAGTTGAAATGAGAGAAAGGAGAAAAGTAGAGTAAAAGCAGAAAATGCATCATTAACATGCCATTGAGGGACAAATTTCATTTGGCAAGTGAATGAAACCAGAGAGGTGTCTACCTACCACTGGCAGGTAGGACAAGTCTATTATAGTTCCTGCTCCAGGGAAATTTTTTTGCACATTAAAACAGTACTTACAGGAATGAGTCTGCCAGATCCTAGAACATCCAATCACCTCCTGAACTGGGGGGGGGGATATTTTCTCTCTCTTATGGCAATAAGAACCAAATCATAGGCACCTGTGTCTTCATATCTGTCCCACTACCTCTCCTTCAGCATTTTTATTCATCTTAATTTCTGATGGCTCTTTGAATAAGCATCAGAAAACCAAATATATTCATTACAGGTCAAACAATATTTCACATGACGTAAAATCAATCTTTCAGGTTTCAGGAAAAAAAGCCATCTAGATGAGAAATTTTTATGGTATCTCTTTTTTTCTGGTGCAGTAGCTCAGCTACAAATCAGTTTATTCACGTGGCTGTAATGGAGATGCAAAAGTACAGCATTTCACACACCAGGAGACAAGACTCAGAGAAAAGGCAGAACAGGAGTTGAGGGCAGAAAAAGAAATTGCTTCAGCTAAAAAGAGGTCCAGACATATAGGCATCATGATTTCAGATTTCACAGAAGTAGGAGAAGAAACGGACCTCCAGTTCTAGGAAATCCAGTCTTTGCTGTCACAGACAATTGCCTCAAATAATCCTGTTCATTAACACAAGTTCCACTTTATATTATAATATTAGTATGTAATATAATGAAAGGTATTGTAATGGATAAATTAGTCTATGTTCAGCATTGGCTATTGAAACAACTTAGGTTTTTGAAAGAGCTAATTTCAGAAGTCAAGGATCCTTCTAAATTGATGTTTTAAATACTTTCTTATCTTGCCTGGGAGGATTTGCATCTGTGATCTGAGTAGGTATTCTCACCATTGCTGTATCTATTGCAATATCTTAGAAGACACACTGATGCTAGGTGGAGAATCATTGCAATAAGAGATTGAAATGGCTGACCATTGTCTGCTTGACTGATCATGACTGTAAGAAAGCATCTCTGAGGCAGAGTATCATGTGTGTGAAGCATTCAGGCTGTCGTCCCTTGTGCTGGCCAATTCTCCTGTTTAAAAGCTATTCTGTTAACAGTGTTACATTCACGCTATTCTCAGTACTACATTGTCAAGCAAGGCCTCAGATGCTTCCATAATAGTGTTTTCTCTCTTTATGTGCTGTTTAAGCACCACTAGCTGCAGTTCATGGGCAGCTGCTCCAAAGTAACAGCTTGCTGCCACCAAAAGGGCGAATTGTCATTCTTTCCTTCCTCACCCCTCCCCTGTGCCTTTCACATAACCAGCCCCCTCCCATGCAGCAGCTCCGATGCTTGTGTGAACCTTCATTGAGCTGATTCCCCATGCTAAGACAGGAGAAAAACTCCTGCTTCCTACACACACACGTACACTGTAACGGTGTTGCTTTGGGCTGCGTTGCTGCAGTCCAGAGTTGGTGTTTTTATCAGACCTCTTGCTGGGCAACTTCCCTAAGCATCGCTATCACCAATATCTGCTCAAGACTGCTAGTAATGAGGTTTTGGTGTGTTTATGAAACACCAGAGACCTGATTCTCCATGCAAGACAGTTGCATCCCTGAAAGTTTCTCTTTGTGTATGAAATGAATGGAGCAGTTCATATGATAGCAGTCAGATGGGCTTAAACTGATAGTGATTAATGCAGCTTAGGTTGAAGAAATCAGGTAAAAAACACCACCATCCCTCTTTTGCACAATGCTGTTTGCAAAAATGAGGGCTCTTTTCGTATTCCCTGGGAGAAGTCTGTGAGGTTGAAAGGTTTTATTGCAAATATTCATTGCACAGAGCGGCTCTGCACACAGCTACTGGTTGATTCATTAATTTTCATAGGGAGGCCCCAGTTTCAATCCAGTAAAAATGTGAATTGAATTGTTCTTGGAATCCATTTATCTCCTTACTGAATAACTCGCTGCTCAGATCCTGCCAGCTGCTAGCAACTGCCAGGTTGAGAAGACTTGTGTGTCATGTGCTCTGCATGTTCATCCAGCCTCTCCTGATCGGCGACTCTTCCCCACTCTCCTGCCTACCTACCGTAACGTTCTGTCATTCAAGTTGCAATCTGTGGCAAGGCACGTGTGTAAAATATATTTTTCGAGGGAAAAAAAGTCCACATTTTTTTTAACCTCTCATTGTAAATCTAGCTTTGCAGGTACCCATGATAACACCGAGGCTGACCAGGAGGAAAATTTCTGGTCTCAGGCTCTGGAGGATTTAGAGACCTGTGGCCAGTCAGGAATTCTGAGGGAACTAGAGGTAGAACGATCTTAACCTTTCTTTCCAATTTTAGAGAAATATAATGGTTTTGGTTTGGTTTACATTCATTTTATTTTCTCCTTTTTTTTTGTCTTTTAATTTGCACTAATCACACCAATTCATTTAAAAGCTTTAACCCCTCTCCACAGGACAAGGCTGACAGGCGTCTGTGTTTGAGAAACATGACTCTCTTGGTACCTACCCTTTACCTTTATATTTTTGCTTGTGCAGCTGCCTCCCCCACCCCTAACCAGAGCTGTTTTCTTTTGTACAATGCAACCAAAATTCTATAAACATGTTCACCCCAGAGCTTTTGACTTGCAGCTTCTGCTGTGCATAACCATTGATGCTGTCACACAGGCAGCAAATGGCGCAGAACTTCTTAAGTGGGCCTAACCTTCCTGCAGCAATGCATCCCATTCTCTGACAGACGCTTTATGCAGCTTTTCTTAGCATGTTGTAGGTTGTCTTTTAAATTGAAACTTAATTTGATTAAGATGAACATAAAAGAAAATCAGCTTTCCAAAATGTTTACCTATAAGCTTACCAGTCTGCAAAAAAACCTGCCAATGTAAGAAATGTTCATTATACAGCAATCTTGTCACTACGTAACAAATTTTCACATTTCATCCTGAAGTTAATTGCAAATCTAACTGTATTAGATTGTGAAGGGGGTAGAGGGGGAAGGGAACAGAGGCAGAGTAACTTCAAGTCTTTATTTTTCTAATCACCTTTTCTCTAAGTTGTCTAATCAGAACAATTAAGATTATACGGCCACTTAAAGCTGCGGAATAAAAGGTCCTAAAATATTTTCTTTTATGTTCTTTTAAATTCCTGGAGCTGCAAAACTGGCAGAATCTCATTTTCATTTTTATGTTATATAAAGTCCTTTAGCAGCCAGGAGGAATGTGAATGGCATAACTGGGTGAAAGTTTTTCAGTTCAGATTAATTTACTTCCTCAGATTTATGGCTTTTGTATTGCATGTATGGGTAGCAAAATGTGATTCTCATGTATTTGTTATTGCAAACCAGAGAAATGTAGGAGAAAATGTTATACTGGTTCAATTTCGTAGTTAGACATGGTTCAGTACCGCAGGCTTCTCTTGCAATTTTCAATATTCAGAGCACAATAAAAGGATATGGAAATAGATAATTCCAAAATGGAAACAGATCATTCACACTGACCAGAATTCAGTTACTTCAACACACTGAATTTTCCTCAGCCTTTCACAAAAGGGAAGTTCAGAACTGTAGATGCTGTATCATTGATAGCATTGCCTTGTTGCACAACTCACAGCTCTGAAAAGAAAGCAAGACGCACGCAGTATGAAGGAATGCTGAGAATGGCGATGCCTCTATTTTATAAAGCGCCATGGCGTAGTCCAAGGACTCTTTATCATTTTTCATTTCAAGGTCTTCAGCCAAAGAACAAAGAAACCTGTTGTTTGCCAAGTCCTCTGGATGCTTTTGCTCCATCAGGGAGTAATATCAGTCATTATTGAGTGCAAGAGAGACTATTAAGGCTGCAATATATTATCTTGTAGTGAAAGTAGTGATGGAGCTGGGAGAAAGAACGGTGAAAGAAATGCTCACTAGAGTCAGAAGCAAACATTTATATGTTGGTTTTCCCCTTATTTTTCCCCCCTTCATTTTTACTTCTCGTTTTCAAGCAGGCTGCCTGCATCCTGTCCCAGTGAGGGTTCAGGTTATGGCCTTTTGATTTCCCTTTTCACTTGTCCATCGGCTCCAGGGAGAATAAATAGGAAATTTGGCATACCCTGTCCCAGCAGTGGTGCCTCTGTACGGTGGCTGCACCAAAGTGCATTTGCCTCCTGTTCCTCAGAGCAGAAAGTCTATCACAGGGGAGGAGGCTCCTTGCAGTGCACGGCTGCTTTTCATGTCAGTCCGTTCCACCCAGTGGATGAGATGACTGCCGTCGTCGTCTTTCAAGGTTTCGCCCTCCATGTATTCTTGCATCTGACATAAAAGGCTAGCTTTTACTGAGATGGAAACCAGCAGTGAGACAGGGGCTTGTATCCCTGAAGTATTAGTGCTAAGCTAAGGCAGTTGCTCTTGCAATATGCATGTTATGCAAAGTTTCTTTCCAGGCAGTGAGCTTACCTGCACCGAGCTTTCCCTGGCCTAAGATGGTATCCAGGCACGCTCCTCCAGTGCTGACTTTAGAGCTGCATATATATTCTGCTGAATCACTTTTTTTACCTTGCACACACAGTCTGAATTGTAAATGCCTTTCTATAGCTCTGATCCCAAAAAATGCAATTATGCTGCAACTTAAATACCATTTTATTTACATGTAAAATATTTTTTAAAGAAGCGATTATACTACATTCTCTTCAGTCTGCCAGGGGACTAGCTTACAAGCATAGCCGTTCTAGTGCTCAGTATTTTAGTTTGAAATGCCATCTGAAAACTTTTGCCCATAGGGTTTTGTTATTGTTGTTGTGTTTTCTTGTGGTCCTTTATTTTATAGTGACTTGCAAGCAGATTGAACATCTATCCTCTTGCCTTTTGCTGTGCCCTGAGTGCCTGTGTTCTAACAAAGAATAGAGAAGTTTTTCCTACTGCTATGAATTAACCACTTACTTAACTCACATTCTGTGTTAAAAATTAACCTGTTCGTTAATGCTCTAGGCCACAATCATGTCAGGAAGTACAATGAGTTTGAATCATGACAACCCACAGCCTCGTAGCCAGCTGGGAAGACAAGCCAGCTTCCAGGAAAGGAGTACTGTAAGGCCACATTACAGTCAAGCTACTCGTAGCAACACATTGCCATCAGATGTGGGGAGAAAGTCCATGGTTCTGAGAAAAATTAAGCAAGAAATGAAAGAAATCATGTCACCAACTCCTGTGGAGTTACACAAGGTCTGTAATTTTCTTCTGACAGCTTTGAAATAATATATTCAGCGTAGGGAATGTAATTATATGGCAATACAGTAAGCACTTTTTATAACGACTCCACAGATGTAATTTGGGGGCCATGCATATTAGTTCTTACAAACACATTTATGATATATCCTTGTGGGGGAAACAAATAAGATGCATCCTTGTCTGCTATTCCGTTTTACAATAAATCCTCAAAAGGGACCACTCTTTTACAAGGAGGATCCACTAGTAATTTGAATTGACAGTACCAATAACTCATCTCTGCAAAATGTGTTCATTAAGAAAGCAAAGTTTAATTTCTAGAAAATACATTTCTTTAGGAAATTACTCAGGAGGGTTTGGGGCTCCCGTTGGTCCTTTCTCAAATTAACACTCATTTTCAATCAAATACATGAGACTGGATGTACATAATATAGAATGTGATTTCAAATTAGCTATTGCTTCTCTTCTCTTTATAATTCCTGTGCTCTAAAAAGGATAAATAATCTTCAGTCTATGCAACTTCTCACTGCTCAAGACTGTTGAAAACACCTGGTGATATGAAGGTGGCTCTGCACTCCAAGGGAGTACTGGGTAAAGGATCTTTAGATATGTAGAGCAAACACCCTACCAGCTTAAGTCTCAAGTCCAGTGGGGCAATAACAGCAACCAGTTTCCAAAACCCTGGGGGACGTTATAATGCTGTTCTGCTTGATGGGACCGAGCCTCCCATCTCCTGCACCCGTTGTCCTCTTAAAGGTCTGAGATCTTCCCAGAGAGGAGGCAGAATCATGGAGAAATCTCATTACAATGACATCACATCTTGTTGTTCTCAAGAGAGTTGGTTTGGTTTCTAGTCCCTGAGAGTTTGACAGAGTTTACTTTGTAGTTCATTCAGTTTAGTTTGGTGAGGTGAGGACTCACTGAGCATGGGGTAAAAGAATGTTTGTAGAACGTAGTAGGGGGTGGATCTTATATATGGAAAATTAATCCATTTCCAACGTAAACAATCAGTAGGATGTGTTGTGATGGTTTTGAGCTATTCGTATTTCCAGCTCAATGTGAAGTGATTAATGGGGAGTTAGTTACTGTGCTCAGTTTTCCTTAGTGGTGAGTAAATGTGAGATATAAACCAAAACTACGCCAGTAGGCATTTCATGGTGTGCTCACATTCAGCAAAGGCACAGTTTTCTCCTATGGATTGTAAAACCAGCCTTTCATGACTGATAAAATAAATCCTTTCCTGGAAAGGAAGAGTCAGATTTCTATTGAGTCGGTATTCTATGATAGCTGCTAGCTCTTAGAGTCCTGGGCAGTAAAAAATACCCCGTCCTTGAGCTTTCTCTTCAGTTTTCCATTTTTTGAGAGTGCTGTGACCTTCTGTTTTAGTGATTTCCAGTTTTTGTTCAGACGATATACCCACTTTTCCACTGTCTGCTGAAGTGATGCTTATACTGTCTATTCTGTCATCCAGAAAAGAGTAATTGCCTTCCTAAAAATCTGAAAGTTGAACTTGCACCGAGGATTTTCCAAATCCTTACACTTGTTTAAGGAAAAAATAAAAAAAGCACCAGCAATTGGATCTTATGGTCTGATTCACCAAAGCCGGCTTGTACCCCTGTGATCACACATGCAGGTTAACCTGGGCATCACGGACTGCTTTTGTATTCATGCCTACCTTAGCAAGTTCTTATCTGTTAGTTTTCTTACCGCTTCTTGTGTAGCAGGGTGCCTGTTACTTTCTCCCTCCTCCTTCGTTTTTGTATTAGACCTCTAGTTTGGCACTAATAACCTGTTCAGTTGCTATTTCTCATGGACAGCTTGTCCAGTGATAGTTTTCCAGAAGAACTGCAATGCCACAGGAATGGCTTCGCTTCACTGTCAGAGAAACGCCTTGATTTAAGTATTTTTCTTAACAGGTCTTACTGGTAAATGTGCTCTGCCCTCTGCAGGCAAATGTCTTAATCAGCTGGGCCTGACTGAACTGACAGGACAAGCAGTGAAATAAGAACTATTACGGAAAACTGTGATGGTGTAAACAGTCTTTGAAACACAAGCTAAGACATAGCTTGCCTGAGACTTACCTCAGCAAGATGTTCAAGCATGTACTTGACTGCATGGTGCCGAGCTTTCCCAGTTTCTTCAGCAGGTCGGGTCGGGTGCTTATTTACTGCCTCAGTGCGATGAGTGTGCGTGTCCGCTGAGTCAGGGTCTGTGCCTATAGATCAGAGTTCATACCTTAAATTTGATTGCAGAAAATGGGCCAGCTAAGGTTGAGGTTCCACTGGTTTTTCATAATCTGATTGTGGGAGAGCAAGAATATATGATTCTACCAAAGCAAAAGCCACATGTAAGAATGAAGTGCGTCAGTAGCCAGTCCGACTGTATAGGGTAAGAGAGAATAAGACTGGATAAAAACTGCTCAGGCTACGAACACAAACCACTAAGTCTAATGGAACAACGTGGTGAGCAGATGACACTACTAGCTTGTCCTTCTCAGACACACACCTGTCAGAAAGGTAACGCAGCCCTGAGGATTATTTTGCTGAATGCTGCAAACTTTGCAGCAAATTAACCTGAATTCTTTGCTGCTCTTTCTCACTTCACTGCATGACATTCATCAAATGTGTACTTGAACTGTCTTTGTCCTGAGGAAGCTACGATTGAGATGAGTGTCGTACAAATCCCTTCAAACATTTGTTCTAGATGGTTTAATAAGTAACATTTAATTTAACTAGATAGCATATTACTATATCAGTACCCAAATTTAATTAATGCCTTTAACTGATTTTTGTCTACCTAGGGAAGCATATAGATTAATATTTTTCTAAAAACCTTAGCAGACCAATTTTTAGAAGTTTCGTAGAGCACGCACTCCTGCGAGAGCAAAAATATGCACTAGACATCAGATAATTTTTCAATATTATTATTGCATGTAGTCATTAACTTAAAATTAGGTGGTTAAAATACCTCAATGGCTGATCTGTGCAAGGTGTATGAATTTAAATTAAGCATTTTCCCATAGATTTGAGAGGGAGGAGAAGCATAGAAACAGACTCAAAACTTGTAAGCCTCTGTTTAAAATGTGTAACTATTTAATTGCTTATGAAATATGAATTAAATTTCCATTTCAGCTTTCTTTTTCCCTTAGGCTCCTGATGCAAATTTAAAAGTCTAAGAAATTGCCCATAATGGAGATTTTATTATTGAGATCAAACCTTCCAAACAGTTGTGATCAGAAGCACAGATAAACCAGCATTGATTTAGGTGTGGCATGAATTGCCTGCAATCTCGTGCCCTTCAGGCAGGGCTGCGCTACTGCAAGCGAGGATGAGAAATCTGTGTGGTAAGGCTTTGCCCACACCCGTTATTAATAAAAGTCTGGATAATTCAGATAGCAGGGTTTTTATTCTGAGATTCCCTTCTAATGATATAAGAAGTAGCCCCAAAATTACAACCTATAATACAAAAGAAAGTTCTCTGCAGGTGACTTGCGCCTAAAAAATGTGACAGCTGTCAAACAAGCAGCAAAGTTAAATCACAGCCTCATCCCTTAAGTGAGTAAGTATGAGTCTCTCTAACTTCCAAGCTCCTGTTAAATAAACCAGAAGTCAAGAGAAGATAGCCATAATGAAAACAGGTTTTTAAAGTCTTTTATGATCTATAGGTCTGAAGAACCAGAGAAATGAGAAAATACTTTTATACATAAAGTTCTGGTTGCAGAGTAGTGAGTAATGCCCTTCCAGAGTGCTCAGTCCGTGTAAATCAGGAAAGTTGAACCTGAACAAGTCGGGGAGCAATGAAAGACTTTGGATGATCATTCTCAAGTTCTGCTCCCCTCCGTGCCCCACTATCCTGCAGTACGCCCCACTGTCCTGCAAACGCAGCTTCTCACCTCCGCAGCAAAACTGCACTTTCATGTCCCTTATCATTTGCAGTGCTCCGTTTTTTGACTCACAAGCTGGGCATGAAGTAGCGTGTGGATTCCCCAGGCATTATTATAGACAAGACACAAGAGAAGGTGAGCTAATGTAAAACGGCCCTTCCTTCAATCTGCAGAACAGAATTTGTATGTATTTGGTTAGTTTGCTAGTAGACCACTCACTAACAATAGGAAAAAAGCAACGCTGTCCTAGACGTGTCCCATGCGAATGGGAATTGTGCAAAATTATTCTCCACTCTAGCTTGGCTTTGATAAGGTCTTGACTATAATAAAGTGTCCAGTTTGGGGTCTGAAAATTAAAGAAGGATGTTAGCCTACTGAACAGAGTCCAGAGAAAAACAGTCCTTATTCCCATCACTCAGAGGAGAGAATAAAGTGATACTGTTCTCTGTGGATAGCAGCAGGCTTTACTCAGCAAGGGCAATTTAGTTCAGACCTAAAGAGAACATCTGAAGCACTGGAAGGTATTACTTTTAAGGCTGTAGAGTCTCCATCACTGGAGATTTAAAAAGCAGGACAGATAAATGTCTCTCAGAAATGGGTTAGATGCAGTTGATCCTGCCTTAGGGCAGGAATACAGTTTAGATGACTTCAGAGAGTCCTGTTTCGTATGTTTTTGTAGTTCATCTGAGGCTGGATCCAGCTCGGCTTAACTCCAGTGCCTGAAGGAAAAGGAAGGGGAGAAGAAAAAGTGGAAAGGGGAAATTCCTTTTAAAAAGTGTGCCATCTGTGCTATAACAGTGCATAGTATTTTAAGTAAGTCTTCTCCTCTTAGGCACTGTATCACATTTTTACGTTAGCTTTGCAAGGCTTCTTTAAGAAGCAGTTGACATGAAGCACTCCTATCCTTTGTGACAGTGTGGACATCTCGTTTGAGGAGGATATGTGTCTTGGTCCAGTGCTAATTATTTCTCATTCTTGCCAGGAAATGTACACAAAGCTGTCAATAAAATATTTCTCCCCCCTTTATTTATTTTTTGAGTCTTTTAGCATGGTAGTCTTTCACAGCACTTTCATAGCAGCTCCAGACAGACTTCAGATCAAAGCCATGTTAGACATGCTGTCATCCCACAAACAAAAGCCTCTGTTGATAACAAATTATTAGAAGTGTCCCAGAGTCCTGCTGGTACAGCAGCTGTTGATACAAATCAAAATCATTCTGTGATGAATTGTTTTGAATTTTCTGATAGGTTTTTCAGTAGCTCAAATGCCCATTGACTCCTGAAATTCACACTGAAAGGGAGGAGGTGTGACAGGTTCAGCAAGCAGTTACTTTGGGGGAAGATGGGAGAAAAAAAGGCAAATACCTTAAACACAGCAGCCACTGGGAGGTTTAAAATGACAGCTCACACACAGAGAAGTCACTGGAAGGGAGAAGTCACTGGCCTTACGCTTAGTCAGTGGGACTTTAGGTGTGGCTTTCTGCTTTGCACTGCTGTACAGCAGGAGTAAAACAAGGGAAGAGGAGGAACTGGTGTAAAATAAGGGACCGATGCTGCATGTGGGTGTTTGTGCTTACCACAGCCTGAGGTAGAGGGATGTTTTCACTGCAGCCCCGCGATGCACCATCCACATCTACAGGTAAAACGGTGCTAGTGCTGCAGCTGTTCGTGTTGTATCTGACTTCTCTCAACTGTTGCCCAGGATAGCCCCCAAACTTACCAGTAAGCCTGTTTTCATTCTGGTTAAAGCACTGCTGATACACCTCTAAAGCCAATTCAAGGAAACTGCGGAGATCAGGAAAAAGAAACCATACCCAACTCTCTGTGCTCTTTGTTCATCTGACCAAATCCTTCAGTCCCATTTTGAGACAACCTTGTCTGTTCTTGCTTACCTTTTCAAAATGGTGGTTAAGGCAGGATCTGAGAAGCTTTCTGAAGGCAGCACCAGCCGGGACCGTGCCCCAGCATGGCTGTGCCTCGGCATTCTTCTATGAAATTCTGAAGGGAGTCCTCTGCAGCCCAATCTGAATTTGGTCTTGGCCCTGCCTTGAGCGGGAGATTGGGCTAGAGACTTCCCAAAGTCCCCTCCAGTTTGAATGATTCTGTGACTCAGAAGCACCAGAAAGGAATTCAGTGGCTGGCACACACGAGGGTGCAGCTCATGGAGCATTAGCGATACCCAGCTGTGGTAAAATTATAGAGCACTCTTAAATGGTGTCATTTTATCAGCCAAGGTACGGTTCAAATCAGTATTCTGAACCCAGAATGAAAGAAGCTATAGCAGTAAAAGCCTGATTTTGGCTGTGTAGACTGTATCTGCACACACATTTTGTGCCAGCATCAGCATGTCAGTCAGATGTCACACCACCGGCTCACAATTTACTTGCATAGGTCTGCAATCCTGATGTGAGGGAGAAGCAAGGAAAAGAAAAAAACTTCACAGAAATAAAAAAAGCTAAGCATACCACATACCTACAGAAAAGTCTAAATTCTTTTGTAGCAAATAACTGAGTTCACAAAAACCACCTGGAAAGGGTTGTTCTCTGAACACCTGAGAAACCTTCTAACAGTTTTACTGATTTCCATTTCCTGCTTTTGAATGAGCGTCTCTTGGCTATGCGACTGTAACAACACTGCCTGCAAGCTCTTTCTGACGAGCCTTATTCGTATTCTCTTGAAAGATTGCATTGTAACTCTCATACTGAGCACTTCTGAGATTAAGCCTTACAGGGTGGACCATTACCTGCCCGAAACCAGGCTGGTTAGGGCTTATGGTGCCGGTGGCGTTCAGGCCCTATGGAAGTTTTGGAAGACACGACCCCGATTGTTTGGTTGAAGCCAGGTATTCATCCCTGAAGCAAAACTAAACCTAGTTGGATGCTTGTACTCAGGTCCTGGCAACTAGAGAACAGGGTAGAAATAAACAAAAAACTAGGACTCAAAAAAAATTACCCCACAAAAGGTGGGATAAAAACCTCACAAATTTCCAGCTGACAAGCAGAAGTGAGAAGGGCTGCTTGTTACTGAAGAATAAGGAGGCTCCTGAGAATACTAATAGAATGTCAAAATGGAGACAGCTCTTATGTGATACTGTAAGTACCAAAGAGTCGGTAAGTGAGCTCTCTAATGTGAAAAAAGAGACAACCAAACCAAAACCCAAAGCCCACTAGGAAGAAAGCCTGCTTAGTGCTTGTAGAAATGTAGATTAACTTTTTTTTTTTCTTACTCATTGTATTAAATCACCTCCACAGGTAACTTTGTACAAGGACTCTGATGGAGAAGACTTTGGTTTCAGTGTCTCCGATGGTTTACTGGAGAAAGGAGTGTATGTTAAAAATATTCGACCAGCTGGCCCTGGCGATCTGGGAGGTTTAAAACCATACGACAGACTTTTACAGGTAACGTTTCTGGCACCACACAGGTTTAGCACGGCGGGACATGACACACAGATACCGCTGTAAAAAGCTGCGTGACCACGCTGCAGGGTGCTGGGGTATCTGTGTACACAGATCTGACTGCAGCATTGCATTAGGCGTTTACATCGCTTATGTCAAACAACTTAGCCTCTGCACTGCTTATTAAATTTTAAATTATGAGCAGTACTGTTCTGCTTCTGCTGGGGAAGGACGAGTGTCGGGGGACGGGAAGGAGGACAAATGGTGTAACTGCTCTGCACCACAGGCCACGTAGATCAGCGAGCCCTTCAGTAAGCAAGGTCACGGCGACTTGGGCTTCTGTGCAGGGGCACCAAGGCTGGATTTTTCGGTAAAATCATATTTAAAGAAACAAATTCTTTCGGAATGTTAGGTATTTCAGAACGCCAAACAAGACATAGAAACGCTTACTGGAAAGCTGCAATTTCCTAAGGCATTTCCAGACAGATTTGTAATTTTTGCTGTTCTTGATAGAGACTTGAGAATTGTTTCTGTGCTTAATCCAAGCTGTTGATTGGCATAGTTGTAACAATGTAACTCTCACTGCGTGCCACGCTTCCCCCAGTGCCAAGTTGGAAAAACTGATTTTTTTGGTGTGTGTGTGTCAACCAGCCCAATAAAACACTTCATATATTAAAACCAGAGAAAACCTGAACTGAATTGAAATTTTAGATGTGATCTATTGCACTTAAATTAATGAACACCATGAAAGACAGAATAAGTATGCGCTGTTAAATGTCATTTATGGAGTGGGCATCGTGACAGCTGCCAACAGCTATCGCCGGCGCAAATGTGCCCACCTCAGCTACGCTCTGTTAAAGGTCAAGCAGAAAACTTAACTGGTGCCTTCAGACCAGGTGCTGTGGTTAAATAGTCTTGTATTGGGCAATTCTCTAACTGGAATATTTAAATCAGGTTCTGTTATCTCAAGAGAAACCTGTTTCTCTTGTGATCTCATTTCTTTTTCCTAAAATGGTAACAAAAATCGATCTTCTAATGGTTCAGGTAAACCACGTCCGCACCAGAGACTTTGACTGCTGCCTAGTCGTGCCCCTCATCGCAGAATCTGGCAACAAGCTGGAACTGGTTATTAGCAGAAACCCGCTGGCACCTCAGAAAGGAAGCTCAGAGCAACAGACGTCAGGGAGTGGGGAGTGGAGCGATCAGAATAATGCCTTCCTTCAACAGAGCGGACGCACTAATGTTAATATGGAGACACGGGATCCTACAAATACGTTATAGCAGAAAATCATTTGAGTGGGACATTCAGTAACAGAAGACAATTATGGTGCTAAATCCCTTTAAGATTTCTCTGAGATTGAGGCTCAGATGCTGTATAGCACTAATAAGCACAGGAGGTCAGTCTGTCTGTCTCAAGGCTTGTATTAATTCAGTTACTTTTGAAAAGGTTTAATTCTTCACTAAGTCAAGTCATTCCATTCTAAACGATCCAGCATTAGCAACAGTATGAAAAAAAATCTTTAAAAGGCCTTCCCCCCCCCAAATAAGAAATTGGAGAGATGTTTTAAACATGATTTAAATGTTCCTCTCTCTTCATCAGCAGCTGCTGACTGAGGGAAAAGCACGGCACTAACAGTGGCGGCCAGGTTACATGGTTTTTAAAAACATTTTATCAGAAAGGTGTTATCCAACGGACAAAGAGCGGTACGCTGCAGCGGCACGTCCTGTTGAGCGGCTAGATTGGCGATTTTGGGGGCCCTTTACTCTGCTGGCAAGAAGGTGCGCCCTTCAGACAAAGCACGGTTTAGCTGTTTTAAACAAAATGCTTGTAGGAAGCTGCAGCACGCGGTGAACGTTACTCCCCCACTTTGGGAAATTTTGTTTTTCCCTATGCAATGAAATATTCAATGGTGTGTCTTGCAGCCTGTGGGGATTTTTAAGCTGAGACTTTTTTAGTGGGATAAAACCTCTGGAGAAGGATTACTGACGAGCAAAACTGAAGTGAATTCAGGCAAATTAGAGAGGTTTTAAAAGAAAATGGCTTTTTTTAAAAAAACTATGTCAGTGGAAGATTGATACAAAAGCTCTTTAACGATCCATAAACCGGTGAACTTGTACTGTCACACGTGAGCTTTTTAACTCAAAGAGTTTCTTGAAGGGGCAAAACTCCCACTTAATATGCTTTGTTTTCAACCTTCTTTATGATAAACAAACACTACCCCCCGCCACACGTTTTTAGAATTTAAAATTGTAAATATATTTTACAAACACATCACACAAATTGTCTCTTCTCCCCTCTCCCCCCAAGCAATAAAATACTGCCAGTTGCTTTATATGCTCACCAGCAGCTGCTTTGGTTTATTCCGGTATTCAAGTTGTTATTGGTAATTCTTGTTATTGGTGAATATAAAGATACTGGATTTGTACATTTGTAGAGTCTCCATATCTAAGCGATCACCTTACGGAGTGGTTTCTGGTCAATTTGAACTGTTTAACTGTATCCCCGTTGCTGTTTCCAAGACGTGAACAAGCTCACCTGCCCTGCACACACAAGTAGCTCGGATTTCTATTTCAGCACTGCCAGAAAAGGTCAGAATGACATTCGATGCTGAATCATGTAAAAAAAACAAAAATGTTCATGAGTCACTTAAATACGTATTTTTATTTGTAATAAGTATTAAACTGTAAAGTATTTTTGTACAAATTTAATACTTTAATAGCATGATATTTATCGTCTATGTTATGTTTTTTGAAATTGAAACTGTTACAAATATTTGTATGGAAAAACTGTATAAATTGAAATAAACAGTGATTTAAAGACACGATATTTTTTCCACATCTTTTTTTACCCACAGTTTTAGCAAAAAAATACCATGTTTATCTTTGTGGTACACTTTTTCCTGCTGTATTAAAAAAAAGTGATTGTTAAATATAAGCAAGCTGTCCAAATTTTAGTACAACTTGTCTGACGTTTGATTAAACATTCAGCTCAAAAATCTCAAAAATTACAATGCAGCGAGTCACAGAGTACACAGAAAAGGTTGGAAGTGGAATGTTATCTGAACTCTGACTTGGAGTTTTGCTTTTCTCACCAAGATCATTATCAGCATATAACTATCAGCTAAAGAAGCAATGGCAAGTGCTACATCTCTCTCAAGTACAAAGCGGGAAAAATTTTCTGTGTCACTGATGGCAACTTTTTTGTTCTATTTATAACAGATTAAAATCCATAGTCCATTAAAGCTTCAGGCCCATAATTCCGCCACCTTAGAAAAATCTAAAGTCCCCTTTGTAAATTGTTTTTTGACTCAAGAGCAAACGGCAGTTTGGGCATGTCGTTAACAGCCTCCCATCAATTCTGCAGCATTGAGAGACAGATAAATCTTGGTACGGATGGCTGCCATTTTTAACCCTAGAAATCCTCATGTGGTTTTAAGGAAACATCTGGCTCTAGTAAGACCTGCAAGGCATTCTTCACCAAGATAAAAGAAGGATATGATTTTTGATGACTGACACACCAAGGAATCTCCTACTAAAAACAGATCACTGAGAACATAAGAGAGGCTCGCTTTAAGACAAGCTGTTCTGCATAGAGCATGCAAATACAGGGAAGCCTGTGAAAATTATCTGCCTGCCTGGCTTCTCTGTTCCAAAAAATCTTGAACGAAACAGGTTCAAGAAAGGGTTATAACAGGACAGTTAACTGTTTGTTAGCTTTTGAAAAGCTTCCTCGGCGTTGGCTGTCCCAAGGTTAGATTCTGAAGCCTGGCACACCCAAGTGGTGAATCTTGTACTGGTGTCTGTCAAAACAAAACAAAAAACGTTGTCAGCGTTTGAACCAGACCTAGCATACAGTAACAGTGTTAAAAAACAAAAAGCTCTTTTACTGTGACAGAGCGCAGAAATCAGATGGACTTAAAAAGGCATCTGTTAACATGTTTGGCTGTATGAAAAGCTACAATTCGATTTTATGCAAAGCTTCCACAGCAGGTCAGCGCCTAAAAACTGACTCCTGTATGCAACTAATAAGCTAATATAGGCTAAGCTAGCCAACAGCTCACCCCAATGAGTAACAAGATGTGTACATCCACGGACTGGTGCACCTCTCCTGTGACGACAGGCTGAGAGAGTTGGGGTGGTTCAGCCTGGAGAAGAGAAGGCTGTGGGGAGACCTTATTGAGGCCTTTCAGTACTTAGAGGGGGACAACAGGAAGGATGGGGGCAACCTCTTTAGCAAGTCCTGTTGTGACAGGACAAGGGGTGATGGTTTTAAACTGAAGGAGGGTAGATTTAGACTGGATATAAGGACAAAATCTTTTACAATGAGGGTGGTAAAACACTGGAACAGGTTGCCCAGAGACGTGGTAGCTGCCCCATCCCTGAAACATTCAAGGTCACGCTGGACAGGGCTCTGAGCAACCTGATCTAGTTGAAGATGTCCCAGCTCACTGCAGGGGGGTTGGACTAGATGACCTTTAAAAGTCCCTTCCAACCCAAACCATTCTGTGATTCTACGATTTACTGCTATTAACATCGTAACTTATTTTTCCCTATTAGTCATATATTACTCTGGGAAAACATCTGCCAAACTTTGTGTCACCAATTTCGGGTCATCTTGAAAATAATTAAGTAAATAACAATAGAACAATCACAGCAGTAGCTGGGTGACTCACAGTGGGAGAAAAAAAAAAAGCACGCACAAGTTTAGAACAAACTTTCTCAGGAAAGAGCTACTTACAGAGCAGGGTTTCATAGCGTCCGCAGAATCCTCTGCAAGAGTTTGCCGTCTTTTATATGGACTTTGGCGCGACTGGGCCATCTGCTCTTCTTTATTGCAAATTGCTGACCCGCCCTCTTTAATCGAGTCAGTCAGAGGCTCAGGCGGGTCAGGAGCACCCTGACCTACAGCAACAGACCGAGTCTCACGCTCTTGGCTTTGCCAGCTTTTCATCAGGGGAGAGGAACTTTCTTTGGGACAGTTGCTTGTTTCTGCAATTGCCTCTTTCAAAAATCTCTGTAAGCGAGTTTTTCTGGGTATGTTCTTGCTCGTGATGGCTCGCTTGAGGTTCATCTCTTCAGCTATAACATAGACACGGCAGCGTCCTCTGGTCACAGCTGTGTACACATGCTGCCAGTGCTGACGGCCAGGATTGCCAACCACATAGACAACAGTTTTTTCTTCAGAACCCTGAAACAAACATGTTTAAGAATGCCTGATCAAAGAAAGATCTCCAGTAAGTAGTTAAAAAATACTCACAGGAACAAGGCAGTTGAAGACAACTAGGGACACTCTCAAGAATATTTTGTATCCTGCATTCAAGGAATTTTAGCTTCAAGAGAGCTTCTGACTCTTCACATGAAAATACAGCGCATGAGCAAGATAAAGCCATGAAGTTTTATAATTTTATAAGATCACAGCTTCCTTATATTTACCTGAAATGTGTGAATTGTTCTGGCCCATGCATGTTTTATATGACACAGCTTCTTCAGTGCCTTATACCTCACAGTGAATGTGGAGCCGTATGTGCTGCTGATGGTCAGTAAGCGCTGTTTATCAACTTCTACATCCTAAAGAAATAGCACAAGAGCACTCAGCAGTAAGCTTGCATCAGCAGTTTGATCAATGTTTCTACATCTCTGTCTGTCTGTATTCTATCTTTCCCTGAAATTACAATAGCTGCAACGTCAACTGAGTGAAATAGTTCTAGAAGACACTAAAGCCAAAAGATTGCTATCTTTCTCCAACTACCTTCAAGGAAAATAGCTTCACCGTACAGGGCCTACCCTAACTCCTTCTGTTTATCCTAGGGCACAGTGAAATACACCAGCAAGGCTGTTTAACAATTTGTTGCCACCAGCGGAGAAGAGCCTACTCTCTGCTGCCAACCCTGTGGGGTCCCCCTTTCCCATGCACAAACGTTGATCCTTTCACAGGACCCTCTGCTGAGTCAGCTCAACTCACCGAACCCAGCAGAAAAATAGTTTTTTGTTGCTGCATTTTTCAGTCAGCTTAGTTTTCTGCCAGGGGAGACCTCGAGCTGTAACGTTATTCTTTACTTAAGACTATGTTTCTACCTAGATCCAAAAGATTAGCCATTTCAATTACAATACATTTGAGCATTTACAGAACGCATTTACACTGGACATGAGCAGACCAACTGAAACACATTTTACAAAAACGCCCAGATATTTTATTTTTTAATTCTCTATTGTGAGTCAGCCTCTTTCCTGCCTTTCACATGGTGGTTTAGCAGAAGAACTAAGTATGTATTATGGACTAAAATTGTTAAGTGTGGATTGTTTTGTTCTGGGGGTTCAACAAGGACCGAACCAGTTACCACTGGGGCTTTTTTGTGCAAGTTCTTGCAGCAAGAACTTACTCCTGTTATGAAAAATATATCTCCATTGCACAGTCGTTTGCCCTCCTCAGCAGCCTCTGTAGCGAGGGCGCCTTCGCCACCTTTGCATTCATGGTGATTAGGATCCTTTCTCAAACCATGGTCTGGCAAGAGATCCTTGAGATACACATTCCGCGTGCAGGAAATCTTGTCACCAATTTGAAATGAAAGTCGGTTCTTACAGTCTCTAGGTCAGTGAAAGAAAGAGGGAGACACGTATTTACAAAGTACGCATTTACCACCTCTCAGCATTTCTTCTCCTTCCCCTCCCTGTTCTTGGGCTAGATTAGAAGCCTTAATAATGTTCAAAACAGTTAAGACAACTCACATTTAAAAGATGTTTCCTGAACTTTTGTAAAACCTTTTGGTAAAAAACAGTAATACGGGGTAGCACCAAAATCCTGCTTCCAAAAAATTTTGGAATCTGTTTAGAAATCATACAGTGGCAAGAAATAATTAACCTTGAGGGTTTTTTTTTTCAAGTTGCTTTTATGTAATTTTTAAATATTCAACAGTAACTCAGAATCTTCTAATTCACATAATGACAATTTCAATGAAAGGCAGTTTATGTTCCCTCTGCTCACAGTCCAGGTTGAGATCAAAGAACCCAAAGAAAGTTTATTATATAAATTATTTCTAACATAAATAATCAGATCTAGGTGTAACATCAGAAATTTTACAATCTCTAGGTTGCTGGCCTGCTGAACCACTTTCAAAGTCAAAGTGAGATTGGCTTACCTGGTCACGTGATTCGAATAGTGCTGGCAACAAAGTTCATTTATTAGCTCGCAGTCTTGCCTAAAGCATACAAAACAAGAACATGAACAAAATCATGATGTACAAGACATACAGTTACATGCAATGTCACATTAGCATCAACTTATAAATAATGGGAAAAGCCCATTTTAGCTACAAGGATCTTCCACCAACAATTAAACAATCGCTGATTCAGAGTTCAGAAGATAAAGCCATAAAGAAACAGTTTGTCTAAATACCACAGAAAGTGAGGCAAAGATGTTTGCGATGCATACCTAGATTAGCTGATTTGGTTTGAAGATAAAGAAGAAAACTAAAGAAAAACTAAAACCTGGACATACTATTTTCTGTCTGTGGACATATTAAGAATAGTCAGAAGATGTATTTGCTTTTTAGAGACCTGGAATTTTAACTTTTAAATGCAGATTAAGTGCCTACAAATATATTCTAGAAGAATCTTATACGGAAATCATTAATAACACTCTTGTACTTGAATGCAGATTGGAGAAATAAAATTGATTTCAGAGCTACTCAGCATTCACAACACACAGGTGAACTAGCAAAAATTTATAAATCGCTTATTTGCACACTAGTAACCTGTAAATAGTGTGTGGTTTTTAATGGCTGAGAAAAGGTTCTTCACAAATAAAAGTGGAAGAGTTTTTTCTTAAGTACCCTTCTGTGCAGAACTGTAAGTTTATGGACTGTTGGTACTACTGGACGTTACGTTTATCCCTTTGGTGTCTCTGTGAGGCCACCCGTACTATCCACCCGCCTGTGATGGTTCACATCAGTGATTACTAACCTTTCCAGTCTTTCTTCAGAGTGTGTTAGAGCCCTGCACCCCACCCCTTCTTAAATGACAAGTACTGTGCTTCCAAATATCCAAACTGTAGGCATTCACCACTGCCCAGCAGGAGCACTAATACCCATCAGATTATATGACTAAATCTGGCCCTCGTCACATGGTCAAAACTCAAGTATCTTCTGTCATTTGGTCAACGTCCGCCTGTGACAGAAGCACATACATGTAGTAGGTCGTACGTTCCACCACACGCCCTGGAATTCACATCTGCCACAATGGGATGTGTTTGAATATGGACATTTCTTTGTATTTTTTGAGTTCCTCCTGCAGCCAAGCCCTCACCTTTCGCTTCTGAAGAGCCCTGCACTGTTAGCAAACACCAGAGCACAGGCTCTCAGAGAATCTACCAGAAAAACTGACGTCCATCCTTTGCTTCTTTAACATGAACAGTACAGACGAACATGAACACAAAGGCAGAAATCATGGTGCAAAATAGCATCAAGCTTATAGAAAAATGAAGCAACTCTCTGTGGAGAGACTGGGGGCAACAAGAAGGTACAGAAAAAGACACCTGGCCTGGTGTTCTCTCTAGTAATTTTTGCCACCAGTCTCTCCAACACAATGCATTCAACTATTTTTAGATTGTGGCTGCTAGCAAGAATTTTTTCAATGTTTGCCTGCATGCTCCGTTACCTTCTGAAAGCAATGAACTGTGATTGCTTGGCATCCTGCAATCCTGGTCCTTTTTTAAGTAAAGCCTTTATGGCTGCTTGCAAATCTGTTTTAGAAGACATAAAACGTAAGGCATGAAAATATGCAGAAACAATTTAAGAAAGAAAAACAAAATTTGATATTAAATTGCCTTTGCTTATTTCTTGCTTCAATGACATTTCAACTTGTTTAAAACAACCACCCCAAAACACAAAAACACCACCCCCAAAAAAAAAAATCTCACAGCACAAAACACCCACATATATACTCCCCCAAAGGAAGTGTCTTGTAGTTTTCCCACTATTAAAATCTGACAGACAAGAGTGATATGACAGGAGAGGAATTCTTATTTCTCTGTGTTAAACAGCTGCATAGAGCAGATTTCATGCAAAATAAGGTTTTGATACAGCACATTAAAGAGGTAAAGATAGAACATTTTAAGCCACAGACCTATACATTTAGATTTCACAGAAGAAATTGGCTTTTAGTATTCTGTCTGGTGAGTAAGTTACTATAGTAAGTTACAGTGATAATATTAGCACTATTTTTCTTCCACATTCCCCTTGATGTTTTTGATGCATATAAAGTAGAGGCCACTCAATCCACTTATCCAGTAAAGGTCAAAAAACCTAAAACAATGACCCTAACCCTGGCCCCAAAACATTTTTGAAGAAATACCGGTGTCCTCTCTGGTTCCATTTTCCTAACTTGATTCTAGAGTTGGGAGCACATTCATGTGCAACACATCATTCTGTTACAATTTCTGTTTACTCAAATGATTCATCTCTGAAAAACCTAAATCTTTTAAGGTCTGACAGTTCCAATTACAACATAAAAAGACGATCGCATCTGATTACACTGGCAGAAGCTGTACCACCCATATTTCAAAATGTAACTGGTGAGCTGAAGCTCTACAGTGTATCCTTTGCCCTTAGAGGTCTTGCAGTGTGCACTTACAGAAGGCAAAAGGAAGCCCTGAATCTAGCATTTAAATTCATACCACAAACAAAACCAGACTTAAACCTTCCCAAAATGCTAGTTCCAGCCAAACAGTCTATGCTTTACCAAAGGGAAAGTCAAGATCACAAACCGACTGTACACACTTACTGTCACAATCCCCACCAGCTGGCAAAGCAATAAGAATGAATTTCTTCTCTGGACTTGGCATTGTCATTTCTTCATTCCAACCAGAAACTTTCAGCACCTCATCAAATTGAGGAAGCTTCCGGTGAGAGATTCTTGACCAGAGCAGTGGAAGGAAAACAGAAAAGACAAATTATTTCCAGTTAAAGGTTTCTAGTGGATCACCATCTGCATCAGCCCGAAGTTCACCATTTATAAATTTCTGGTCACCTACACTACATACACCAAAAGCGCTTTCTTCTGAGCATAACTTAACTTCACATTAAAAGAATTGGTAATTTATTCTCTAAACCCTGCAGCACTGCAGCAGGTACTCAGTATTACCCATACAGTTCTTCTCATGGGAGCACACTGGAGTAACACAGATGCATTACCAAAAAAAAAGCGAGAGTGTTTTTAAAACACTTAGTAGTTCTTGAAATCTTGCAAATGTTCGGAATATTCTCAAATTCCAATCGGCATCAGAAGGTGCTGGGCTTTCAGACCTCGATTTTGTTGTTTGAGGTTTAAAAAAAAAAAAGAAATCATGCACTGACAGTAAACAGGATTATTTCCAGACCAAAAGTAATGCAAATTCTAGAAACATTTAGAGGTTCTAGGTATAAATACAGCAAAAAATAAAAAGAAACTCCGATTTAATGGCCCTTGACACCTACACTTCCAATGCAATTCAGCCTGTTTTAGCTGTTGTCACACTTACCAGCAATGTCTTTAAAACTTCCTTTTTAGAGAAAACAATTTTAAGTCATTTCAGAAGGCATAAAGTGATTTGTGCACACACAACTCATTTGAAAACAACAGAGAGTATTTGATAGTGAAATACGTCCAATAAAACTCATGAGTATTCCAGCACACACATTTTTTTGTCCAATACGTATACTCCTGGAAAAATCTGTGGGTGTTTGTTGTTGTTTTGGGGGTTTGTTTGTTTGGTTTTAAAACCAGCGTTACTGATTTTGAATAAGAAACTGTAACAGAAGCAGTACTAGAGAGACAAATCTGGACACACTACTATTTTGCAGGTAAAGGACCAGGCCTGCCACAAGAATGCTTCTTACTTACATAAGGAAATCCTACCTTGATGCATTATCTACAATTAGTTGAGATTCAGCTCTGTGATTAGTTTGCAGTTCCACAGAAAAGCCTCTTGATTTTAGACCCTCAAAGATATCAGCTAACATGTTTCCTGGGTCTATGCTTGGTAGTTGTCTAGTATCACCTAAACAGAATGCAGGTTAGTTTTTGTGAGAAGCAATAACAGATCATCTGTTAAAAACTGTCTAAAATAAACCCACTGGAATTAATAAATACTCAACCCTCTACATAGTAACATACTTCCTCAATACAATTCATGTGAAATAAAATTTCAAGAATCTACGAAACTTTGTTTGGGGAACGAGGCTGTACTGTAGTTTAAATTTTTCATCTCAGTAATGCTTCACTAGCAGGTGCAAATCACTCTGCATGATGAACACCAACAGTGATCACATCTTATTCAAACACATTTTGAAAAATACATATATAAAAGCAAATGCCATAAACGGCATACCAAAAAGCATACCTCTGCAAAAGCACAACATTTTGATTTTACACTTCTTTCTTTTCCTTTCTGAATTAAAACAAGACGATCCTAGCATTAAGAATGACTTTACACCTCCCTTCTAACATGTGATTCGTGTGCTAACACTAGCTTCTTTAAATTTAAGGAAATCATAAAAGTCTTCCAGCTGCAAGATGTAATTAAGCTACCACATGGAAGTCATAATACTTTCAGAATCAGACAAAACAGTGCTAAACAGAGAATGGAGATACTGATACTTTCATACCAACAGTTGAGATGGAAAATGGTCTACCTCATCTGACCTTATGAATATGGAGAAATACCCAAGTACAGAACAACGTAACATTTTGGGGGTTTTAAGAGACTCAGTGAGACCAGTGGCAGCTCTGATACTTGCACTGTATACTGTATATTATTAAATATTGTTAAATATAGATATAAATACATATACATTTATATATATTTATAAATACTAAATATTGCTAAATTTGCTTTTTCACTTACCTAGAATAATAAGTTTGGCAAGCTGAGCATGCTCACACAAAAGTTTTAAAACTAAACTAAGAACGTGTACAGACACCAAACTTCCTTCATCCACAATCAGAATCGTCACAGTAGAAAACTTCCACGGTTTTACTTGTTCACCCTGCTTCCACGATTTAAAACTATAGATGATCTAGAAGCAAATGGAGATAAATCAAGCTCTGACACTAATCAACCATAAACAACTGTCTTATAAAGGTAGCCAGAGTGTGGTATCTTCTAATGTTGTATTTAGAGCTATTATCTGAAATTCTGAACTTAAACCTGTAAAGACTCAGACGACTCTACCATTCAGTCTTATTTTCCTCCTTGGTGAATACATTTCTAGCTGAGATTATCAACACTTAGTTAAATAAAAGCACAAAAATGCATCCTTTTCCTCCTGCGTGGACCCTAAAGACTATAAGGTCAGCCATGAGGTTGCTCAGTAACAGCACACCTCCAGCTACAACTTGCTGACATTAATAAATCCCCAACATGACATGGGGAAGAGGAATAGGCAACTATCCACTCCCCAGAGATAAAATAAGCCCATGGTACTTTTTATGTTATTATAATTTTGGTTTATACAGGTCATTCCATGCCTCCGTCTTCTTGGCACCTTCCACTACCTATAACAAGAGAGACTTGACCAAAGTTTGTTAACAAAGAGCTTGCTTTCTACTTTTTTCTAAAAAAATTTGCACAATATTTAACAGTAATTAAGAAAACACTGTGTGAAGGAACTTTATCTCATTAGCCAACCCCAGGCTACTAATGTATGTGCAGGTATCAGTATGATTGCTAGGCAACAGGACACTAGAAAACAGCTCTGCCATCTAGAAAGTATTTCTGTCTTAACTAAACAAAACCAAAAAAAAACCAAAAACAAACCCCAAAACCCAGGAAGCTAAAAAGACCAGACACCCTAGAAAGGCACAAATTTGAGATGTGTATGAGTAGAAAAAAACACCAAAGTTACAGCAAGTAGTAAATAATGATTTTAAATCATTGATTTATGTTTTCCCCAAAAGCTAACGCTCTCTTTTGAATGCTGACAGGTTCTTCCTAAGCATTATCATTAATAGCTATGCATTTCATAAAGGAAGTTCACTAATAAGCTTTTTTTTCAAAACAGGGAGGGACAGTGCCAAAAGGTCTTTCAGAACACAATTTCAAGAAAAAAAATCCTTACCTGATGCAGTGTATATGCAGGAAGCTTAGTTTTCTCACTCAAAAGGCTTGCTGCCCTCCCTGTAGGTGCAGTAAACAGTACATTCAAAATTCTTTTTGTGCACCCATCCTCTGACTCCCAGTGATAATCAGAAGTGTTCCATTCCTCAGATGCATCTAGGTCTTCTTCAAAGTCCTTAGAAGCAGCTTCCACTTCTTTTTCCATCTGCTTTAAGTGACGAAAAAGGCAGCTAACTACTGTACTCTTTCCACAGCCTCCTTTTCCACTTATGATTGTGACAGGATTAGAACAAATCTTTTCCATAGCAACCACCTGATCTAAGTCTACCTCTGCTTTACTTTGGGTACCAGACGTAGCCCCCACTTCCTTTTCAGGAGAGTGATTTTCAGAGTTATCATTGTCTGGATTGTTTTCCTTCAGGTGTTCCATTTCATGAGCCTGGCTAACATTCATTTTGTTATCTACCATTTCTCTTGATGTCTCAGAAACATTAAGTATCTCTCTCACATCAACATCCAGTTGCCATGAGCTGTTTGACAGAAGGCCACCTATATACCTTGCAATGTCTTTTTCAGATTTGTGAAGATAAGGCAGAAACACTAGTTTTTTCTCCCTAATCACTACTTTCTGATCTTTCAAAAATTCAAGAGATTGCCAAACATGCTCAATGGACATATCTTTAGATACAAAACGAGCTAATTCATCTTGATCTTCATAAGTGTGTCCCATTTCTCTACACTGTTTCTTGAGTTGATCATACAGAATTAATGCATTCTTCTGCAAGTCAGGAATCTTCCTGTGGAGATGTTCACACTGACAGAAGGCGGCCCACGTTGCCTCACAGTGAGAAAGGTTCAGCTCCCTATAGATAATCTTCTCCCCAAAAAGAATAAAAGCAAACACATATTTATTTCAGAAGATGTTAGCCTCTTGCTGAGTAATGTTCCTCCTAGTAAATACAAATTGCAGTTCAGAGGGTGGAAGTCTCCAAAAATGTATGTATTTTTCACAATGTATGACATTATAATGCCTTTCAAGCTATATGAAAACAAGATATTTAAAAGTAAGATGGAATAGCAATTCCCCTCAGTTACCCTTCTGCGCAAAACAGAAACTTTAAAAATCAAAAACCTGGTGCAGAAATTGGATATTAGGGAGAATTTGTGCACACCTAATTAGCACAGTTTCAAGTAAAGGTGCAAAACCAGTAGAAACAGAGCATAAGAAAGGCATTAGCCAGAATACTGTACCCAATTCCAAACATGCTACTTCAAGAAATAGACAACCTTTACAGAGACTACTGCAAAACAGTAAGGCTGAGATGTGCAAAAAAGATGATCTTCTGAAGGGAAGAAAAATGAACTGGACTTGCTAAGCCTTAAGAGAAAACACTAAAGAGAGTCTTCAAGCAATAAAAAAAAAAAAAACACAAGCCGTGAGAATGCAGGTCCTTGGTACAAGAAACAAGAGAGCAACACGTCTATATTGCACCAAGGAACAGACAAACTGGACATCAGGAAAAGCTTTTCAAAGGAAAAGATGTGAAACACTGAAATGTATTGGCTAGACTGCTGAATCTCTGAAAATGAAGTCTTAAGGACAAGCCAGAACACGTCAGTAAAAGCACTGGGGGGGCTGAAGTAGAGGATTAACTAATCCCATTTCTGAACTACTAAACTATAGCTCCCATCTGAGGTACAGGAGTGCTCAGATGAGGTGCAGCAGCAAAGCTGCACAGCAAGCATAGCAAAGGAAAACATGAAGGTAAGCAGCAACCACAAATCCCATTATAAAAAAGGATAACGACTAGACCAGATGACTTATTACAGCGTAACTTACCTACCTTACTACGAAAGCGTGGACACTGTTCTATGTATTAAGAACAGAAAACCTCATTTGCCAGTATAAAACTGAACAGTACAATTGAGGGTTTTAAAGCAGTTTTCTTACTTTTGGCCCAACTACCTCAATTATTTAATTTTTCAGTTCCTTGAAGGAAAGACTAAGCAAATGGTTGTAACACCACCACCTTTAAAATCTTCTGAGACCCATTTATTGTAGACCAACTACGAAAAAAAAAAAAAAATCTTTGCTAAGCCTGAGTCCTGTAAATCATCCATTTCCAAACAAACTAAGCTTACCTCCTGCACGTGCCCAGTTAATAAACTGAATGTAACTGAAACAGCGCTGTACTCTAATGAAGCTCAAATGTAACAAACAACACTTTTTTTACCCTGCTTAACGTTACTTACCCTGCTGAATCCAAGTTTCCATGGTTCATTCTTTAATATCTCATCCAATTTTGTTAGCATTTTGTCTTGAAAGTGTACTTCCTCACCATCCATACCATTGTTTTCTTCCATGTTTGTTTGCCAATGCACCATATTCAACAGACAGCAAAAATGGCGTGGCAGAAGAATGGGCAAGAATTCCAGTATCATCGGAAAAGTCAGAGCTACCAATACTGCCTTTCCTGCAACTGTATGCACCATAAACCAAGAAAGTTTTAAGCAATATACAAAGATATTTGTAAAGGCAATTTAAACTGACTCTAGCTCTTATCCTCCTGCTTCCCCTACATCCAAACCATCCCTAGAGTTCTTTCAGTTTCTTATTCTTTGTAATCCAAATTCTTTTAAAGTCTGTTTCCCCTCAACTGCCTTGGGGGGGGAGAAAAAAGTAAACAGATGACAGATAAAATTCCAGCTAAATATACTCATTTGGAAAACACGTATTCACCTTCCCTGTTTGTATCAGTCTTGGCATCTGCAAAAGGGGGATAATGAAACTGATTTGCCCTAAATCTTGCTTTAGAAACAAATTTTCAAAGGAAGTGAGACTTTCAGAAGTTTTATCTCTTCACAGGAAACAAAACAAAAAGTAATTTTTAATGGAGTGTTAAGGAAAGTTCAAAATTCCAAAACACCCATTTTTCTTCAGTTAAATACTTTTTCTGATCACTGTCTTACCCACAGAAAGGCAAAGCCAAAATCTTTTCCCTTTGAAGCAAACAATTTACAAGAATCAACACACACTACTTCTAGACAAAAGCATCATGAAGGCTTATATAACAAAATGCTTGAGCCCATAACAATGACAACCAGGAAGAAGTGACAACAGTAATAGTGACACCACCACGTAAGGGTGGGTGGGTTGTCATTTCTATTGCCCAATGATAGAGAAAGAAGAAAGCTTAATTTGTATCAAAGTCATTTAAGTTAGATATTAGGAAAAATCTGCCAACTACAAGAACAGGATACCAAGGCACACTGCACAATCTTCAACACTGAAGATTCATAAACATATTAGACAAGCTTCAATAAGAAGCGATCCATATATCCCATTAAAACTCAAACAGCAAACTAGATCCAAGTTTCTATCACTATAGATTCCTTTCTCTTTGTGGTTGTGAAAAGATCTGAAGTCCGTAAATAGGGTTTAAGAACATTTCTAGCATTACAAAACCATAAAAAACAAGCCTGAAGACCAGAGAACTGTGAAAATTCTCCTCTCCTTACACTTGTGACTTGGGGTAAAGTGTAGCAGAAGCTATGAACTCTCCTGTCAGACAGGATCTGACCTCCAAAACAGCCACCTCCACCTTTTGACCTGCCACTGTCCAGTCAACCAGGTACTGGAAGACTTTGTAGACAGACCCACCTGTCTGTACAGATTTATGCACATTTATTGTGAATTTAAAAGACCTCCTCCATTTCAGAGTACTGAATCCCACGGCACTGACACCTAAGAGGCTTTATACAGCATCAACCCCGGACTACCTACGTCCACATCCGGAATGTGGCATAATGGAAGCCAATCATCAGAGCAAAATAAGAGCTAGGGCTGAAGTCACGTCCCATACGTCTTGTCTTCCCGTATTTCAGTGTTTGGCTTCAGACCAGTTACATTCTGGCCCCGTAGACTGCATGCCCATTAGGGGTTAGAGCATCTTAGGTATGCAACTGAAACACACCTTTTGGGTTTCAGCCAGCAGGAATACAGTCAATACTCTCAGAGACTGCACCACCATGGGGACAAGAGGGATGTCTGTTTCAAATGCAGACTTTTGACCTAGTCTCTAACATTCATGTAGGCACACCAACAGAGTCTGCAACAGGATCCTCAGCAGTCCTGAACCATCTCGATGTGGGGACAACTCCATGGTTTCCGCACTCTGCTCCCCAGCTGTATCTAGATTCTGCTGATGGGCAGGATTCAAATACACTTAGACAGCCTCTTCAGTGCAGCTGATTTGGACTACACTGAGCTCATTCGCTGTTCCCCTGCACTACAAAGAAGCAGCTATACTATTTCCAAACACGTATTTGTCCTAAAAAGCTACACCATGATGTGTACGCAGTGCTGAACCCATTTTTAAATAAGCGTTGTTGTATTTGAATAAACTATAGGAAGCCAGCACCACTGTCTTTGCATCCCTAGCACAGACAATTCTGCTTAGTCAACCTACAGCTTCAGGAAATTTCTTATCTGTTTCCAACTGTACGCCTATCTTTAACTGGTCAGCTGTCCCACTGTCCGCAAATTTTTTAAAAAAAAAGAATCTTTGCATGTTCAAATTCATCTGAATATACACTTCGTATGAAGACACATTAACTTAAACACAGTATCCGAGATAAAACTCATTAGCTTATAAAACAACCAAAATCGCACAGGATATACCTACATGATTTCGAAACATAGTAGAAGATGTCATAATCCTTGGTGTCCCTTTGTTTCTCCCCTGTCCCTAAGTGTGAAACTTGGAACTGTTTCAACTTTTCTTCAAGATTTCTAAAACTCAGCCTAGACTCCATAGGGAGCCAAGTAAAAAACTTTTTTTTAAAATCCTCAGGAACAGCACATTCCTTAAGAAAGAGTGAAAAGACTTGGCGATTGTTTTCTTCTATATCAGTCCGCAGAAAATATGACGGATATCCTTGCACAAAGTACTTCGACCCCAATTTTTTAGCTTTAACATTAACTCTCCACCAAGGGTCAATTAATGGAAAACGTCCAACTACTTCATACTCCTTTTTGGAGTTGTCTTCTTGTATAACAACTGAATCATTAAAAAGAAAAAGAAAACCACTGTTAATAGATATTCATTAAATCAGTCATAAAGATTAAAAGTTTGGTTTGATTATGAGTTTTGCTCGTTCAAAGCTTACTTTTGTCTTTTGTATAAGTTGCAGTAGTAGAAGTAGAACAGGGGTTTTCATAAACTTCCTGATGTCAGTCTTTCCAGTAGCATTTAAAAACAAAAGCAAAACCATCCCCAGAAACAAGCACTAGAACTGCTTCTCTAAGTATCAGAACTACAAAATTAAACTTGCATATGAATAGTTATTAAGCCAACTAAACACACTGGCATATGGTTTAATATTACACCATCTACATCAAGTCAAGTTTGCAATTCAATTTCAAGGTTTTGCCACGAAGCGTTTCATCATGGTGCCAGCATGCTCTTCGGATATATGCATATACCGAATACCTCCTGTAACTGAAACCACCAAAACTGTAATATAAAGTTACTAATATAACAACTTCATTAACTGCAATTAATATAACAAACTCTTAACACTTTGTATGACTAGTTTTGCCTCCTCTTTCCCTCACAAAAATTAACACATTGTTCCTCAATCCAGGACTGGGGACTAAACGCTATGACCAGAACTAAGCGAACACCTGCTTTAACAGGATCGTCTCACTAAACCAGAGTACCAGCAGCATTTAGGTCTACAACAACTCATCCGTTTATTTTCCCCTTGTTATTTAGCAAAATTTATCCGTATTTAAAACAGTTTTTGGAGAAAATATTCCCACCAGGCACAAGTTGCTCCAAAGTCAGCTGCTCTTCTAAGCACTAAATAGAAGGCAAGGAATCATTAAGGTCAAGTAACACTCTTATATGTCATAAAAGTAAAAAACCAAAATGCATCTTTTGTGTAAAGTTAACTTGAATGGAAAAACTTCATGTTTTCTTGCTGTGGACATAGGAAAGCGGGAATTGTACTGCGCTTACACTACCTGCACGAGATTTATCACACACTTCGGGTCATTTTCCCTTTACTTGTCATGAACTCGGAGACCGGGGAAGGCGCGAGTTTCGGTTTGGTTTACCTGAACACACGACACGAGTAGGCGGGCGCCTCCCGACGCCGGCGGGAAGGCTGTCACGCACAGCGGCCGAACGGGGCCGGGGCCGGGGCCGCCCCGCCGGCCCCAGCTCGCTCGTTTCAAACAAGCAGCGCCCCGGGCCGAGCCCAAACGCGCCTCCGAGGGAGGCCGCGGGCAGAGAACGCTGGAGGCCGCCCGCCCCGTCCCGCTCCCGCTCCCGCTCCCGCTCCGCTCCCGCCGCGCCTCACCGGCTCGGCGCGGAGGCAGCGCGGCCTCCAGCTCCGGCCCGGAAGCCTCCAGGAGCGCGGCCTCCGCCAAGTGCTGTTCCTCCTCGGCCTCCTCCTCGGTCTCCTCCTCCGAGCCCGCCGCCGGCCGCGGAGGCAGCAACACCCCCCACAGCTCCACCACCGCCTGCCGCCGCTGCCCACACACCGCCATGCCGCTACAGCTCCGAGCCGCGCCGCCCGCCCCGTGGGATCCCTCCGCCCACTGCGGAAGGAGACGTCGAGTGGGAACGGCGAGTCCGTGGGGAGGCTGCGCGGAGTGGGGGGGAGACGAGTTCTGGGTGGTGTCGCGCCGTGGGCCCCGGCCGGGTGTCGGCGGTGGCCGCGCCGCCCCCATTCCCCTCCCGGCGGCGTGGGGGGGCGGCCTGAGACGGCCGTGCGGGCCTGGGACCCGCGGGTTGCCCTGAGGCCACGCACAAGGACGGCGGCCGGGCCCGGCGTGGGGGGAGCTGGTGTTCGCGGTGTGACCGCTCGGGCGGGAGAGACACGCGCGGGTCGTGGCAGGACTGAGCCCAGACCCCCACCATCGTTGGTACATTGGTACCCTACTGCAGAAACAGTGCGTTTTTTAATAAATCAGGTGATAATTTGCATCTTTACATGACCCCAATCACAAAACCATCAAATCATAAAATCAGATTTCCAATATATCCTATTATATTTCACCCAGCTAACCCACACGCACACACACCCCCACACACACCAGTCATATAATATTATGTACAAATTGTTTTCCAGACCCTCATTTAAAACCACCCATACTTCCCTGTATCATAACCCCGGGCAATGCATGTAGCTGCTTAGCCTTTGCTTTTGCTCAACACTGCAGATCTTTGCCTTTTCTGAACTTCATCGAACAGTAGTTTCAAGTTTCCTTGGAGCTCATCAATAAAAATACCAAGCCATATCATAGCATCACAGAATCATTAAGGTTGGAAAAGACCTCTAGGATCATCAAGTCCAACCACCAAGCCAACACTACCATGCCTCCTAAACCATGCCCTGAAGTGCCACGTCTACACATCTTTTAAATACCCCCAGGGATGGTGACTCCACCACCTCTCTGGGCAGCCTGTTCCAATGCCTGACCACTCTTGCAGTAAAGAAATTTTTCCTAATATCCAATCTAAACCTCCCCTGACGCAGCCTGAAGCCGTTTCCTCTTGTTCTATCGCTAGCAATATGGGAGAAGCGACCAACACCCACCTCGCTACAACCTCCTTTCAAGTAGTTGCAGAGAGCGATAAGGTGTCCCCTCAGCCTCCTCTTCTCTAGACTAAACAATCTGAAGCCCACCAGAAATCCTGCTCTTCAGTGATGAAAGCAAGTATTTCTAGGATCTGTTTTAAACTGGTTTTCATTGGTTAGTAGTCAACAGGTTAATATTTACCATGTTATTATGTAGCTCTATTTTTTTAACAAAATGTCACATACTTGTATTTCTGCATGTTCACCCCTATCAGCTAGTATATATTTTCATCAAAGAATTAAATCGAGTTTGTTTGATAAGGTTTATTTAAAAAAAAAAAAAAATTCATTTTGCTGACCCTAGTGTTTTCATTTGCCCCATTTAATTTTTTAACTGTATTTTCTTCCAGTTTCTCCTTTGGTTTGCTTTGGATTGATGTCACACTACCTAAACTGGAGCCCACTATGGATGTCTTGCTGCCACTTCAGAGACCTGGCATGCAGGTTAAAGGAGAGGCAAAAGCAGTAGGTGTTGGTGAAAAGGCTGGTGGATTCTTCCATTTGAAATTAAATAACTGGGTGTTTTTGCACTCCAGACCAAAGTGCAACCTAGAAATGCCCACTATTACTCTAAATATAATGAACCAGTCTAGGCACAGCAGCAGCTATTTTGCCAGGCTTCTGAGAAGCTGTCAGCAGCATAGGCACACCCTTCAAAACAGCAGCAAATGTTCTTTGTAAGTATGTTTAGAAAAAAAATATATATAATAAAATAGATCATTATACAACATTTCTTTTTGGTCTAAGCTAAAAGAGACCTGATCCTTTACCACATTTTTTCAGGACTACCCTGCAAAGATTGGCTCTCTTTTTGCCAGCTTCCTCCTTACAAAACTGAGGGGCCTTCAGCTCAATCACACACAGGAGCATGGACTATCCCCTTGTCCTGGCGTGGTTCTCTGACACTTCCCCATTTCTGGGAATACCTACATTACTGTGTCAAGTAATATCTATAAAAAGGCAAAGGTATGTAAATAAAATTTTTATGGTTTTTGAAACCATAAAACCATCCAAGTCTCGTGCAAACATAGAGCTTTGAAATAAATGTTTTCAGTTCTTGTGTGAGTTAACTTAAATAATGGTATGCTTTCTCCAGCTTAATTCACAGATAATGAAATAACTCCTTTACATGGCAGGCTGAAAACACATGGCTTATAAAAGTGAGACAAGAAGGGGACAGAGACATTCATGTTAATTCAAAAAATTTAAAGCATTAGCTTACTGAAGTGCTTAACGGTGTTATGCAGCAATACATTTGAATCAGTGCTTTAAGATACTTTTTTATTATGAAACATCATTTCACATTTAACTGTGTATTTGTGTAAGTGAAACTGGATGTCTGAGGGCCCCAGTCTATTCTGAAAATACAAATTTAATACCATATACAGCAAGCATGAGCCTGGAATTTCCTTGCCTTTCTACAGTCCGTACTATACATGCTGAATTCCTGTATGGTGTCTTACATTTCCATTCTTCTTTGTCATTCAATTAAGGAAATACCCTATTTTGTAGAGACTGAGGAACAGATACTGAGGGTTAGATGCATCCTGATTATGAGTGGCTTTCTGTGTGCCCAGCTTTAAATAGGTAAGCCTTGATTTTCAAAAATGTGACTATTTGCTGCTGAGGTGGAGTAAGACTGGTTTTCTAGAGCTAGGTGGTCCAGCACTGAGAGGATCCTTTCGAAAATTTGACTCCAAATGATTTGCTCATCTCCACAGTCTAGCCAAGTTTGAGGTTCTCACCTGCTTGCTTCTCTTTCCTCCCCTTACTCAATACTGCTGGCCGTGCAGTTAGAGAATAGAAGCTAAAGTAAGTCTTTGATTTTATGAAGTCAATGGTAAAATTATTAACTCTGATGTAAGAAGGATTCCATCCATGAAAGTCATATTACAAGAGTGAAAAATATAAAAATAAATGAGCAGTTGCTTAGATTTAGAAATTTGCAACACATATGTGCAAGAAAAGATTGTTAAGCATTAAAAAACAGATGAGCACAAGGCCAGGAGATTCAGTCAAAAATTACTCTGTCATGAAGGTTTTAAATCATAGTTTGAAAAATACTTTGAAATCTTAGAACAGCTTTGGGGACTACCTTTTTCTCCATCATGCCTCACTTTAAATTCCACCTCAAAACCCAAGAATGTACAAGAAAAAGAAAACACACTTTAACAACCCTATGATTTTACCTTCTAATGCACCATAATATCACTGGCATGATAATTTGTGACTCTTAGAGTATAACCTGACACGACAGTAAAGAATTTATTACTCCTCTGTCTATGGGGAAAAATCCATTTATAAATTTGAACTCAATATTGCTGCATTCAGTGCAAAAAAAATCCAAAGCCCTAAAAAGCTAGTAGTCACAATGAACAAGGAGAGATCATTCGCACTGTCTCTCACTGCTTTGTGTCCTGACACACAGTAGCAGGTTTTCACTTAATAAAAAGTACGCACACATAAACCTTTTAAATTGGTTTTTGAAATCCTACTCTGAAAACAATTTTCAGAACATTCTGGCAGGTACCATTTATACAGAGAAGGGTTATATTAATGCCAGCCTCCAGAATTAAGTGAGACTTGCTACATTTCTTAGTGTTGCCCCGTGCCAGACATCACCTCTGAAGAGATGGCTAGCAGCTCATCTTTGAGTCTGCCTAGGATCAGGGCGGGATCCCCCAGCCTCAGATTCATTTGGATATGCATTGCTCCCTGATACTCTGCTGGGATTCAAGAGGTTCCTGTCTGCCGAGCTCCAAAAGTCTGAGTTTGCCATCCAGGATCATCAACTGGAAGCCCTCAGTGCATGAAATTAGGTGACGTATCTAGCGCAGCAGGAGGCAGGAGTAGCGAAAGAGGTTTAAACTTTCATTCTTCTTGAGATAGAAGGGTTTCATTTTTTCACTGTGATCTTTCAGGGCGCCATAGAGGAATCATCTCCACAACAATACTTCTAAGGAAAGGAAATTATGGACAACAGCAACCCAGCCTAGCTGCCTTTCAAGATGCTAAATTCAAGTGCTGGACCTGAATGACAGTGAGCTCTCCTTACTGCTAGTAATGAGCTTCCTGGAAGACGACATGAGGCCCAGGAGTTGTCAGCTACCACCAGTATGACCTAATGTTAGAGGATGGTGGTTTTGGAAAACTAGGGATCCCATAAGCTGGTGCCAACATACAGAAGCTATTGGAGGGTGGTGGCTAGTGAAAAGCAGCTGTAAATTGACTGCAGATAAATTAAAACTGCTACTTACCAGAGTTTCTCATGTGAAACCTCTTCACAGCTGGATGACATTTCTATAGATAAGGCAGAAAGTGATAATTCCACAGACATTGTTTTTTTTCTGCAGACAATGGATTACAGAAGATGTCAAACATGCCATGAATGACATATATATGTCTCACAGGCTTTATTAAATATCGAACTAGCAGAGCTTGGGATGTATGTAAACATTAAAAAAAAAAAAAAAAGGTACAGCATAATTAATCAATGTCTAGAAGGGGGGCTTTCTGAAAACTTGAGAGTTGTAGGATAGATTCCCCTGGTCAGCCAGATGTAGAGATTTGACTTGGAACTCTGCCAATAGAAACCATAGCATTAGCAGTAATGTTGAACTCTGCTTGGAAAACATGCTTGGCATTATCAGAGCTTTAGGAAGCAAGACAAGTTCTTTGCTTTTAATTCAAAGTTCTGACATGGGACTGCTCCCTGTTAAAGCTTCAGAAGAATCTAAAAACAAACACAACCTTTTCATTATCCACAAAGACTGATGAAGCCTTGATGCAGTGTGCAGAGCAAATAGTTTGAAAGAGATGTCAAAAAATCCTACTTAAAAAGACCTGTTTCTAAAAAAGTAGAGAACAAACAAACATGTTTGGTAATGTCATAAAGCTTATTGTCCTCTATATAGCCTATATGGTCCTCTATGTAGCCCTTTACAATTAAATCCCTTTTAAAAAAGTTCAGCGATACCTTTTTTTGTGCCTTGGCTATTGGCTCTTGTTTCATAGCTTTGTGTGGTGTCTCAGCACCCTCTCATTCTTTTGTCTGTAAGAAACATAAGACAGAAGCTGTTTCACTGTTCCCTCAGAGTACCTGGTATTTAACGTACAAACCAGAATTGCCATGCCAAATAGCAAATGCTCAACTATGATTGGATATAACCAAACCCTTCTTGTGTACGTTTATGCTCTTCACACACCCAGGCTAGTAACACTTTTAAGAACCTAATGCAGTGTGTAGCATAAGGCCACCTATCTTCTTCTTTGGCATTAATGCAGCCATCCTAAATTTCCTCAAGCTGTCTAAAAGGGCTTTGCCATATGACACAGCAACACCAGCTTGTGCTGCAACAAAATGCTGAGTACAGCATGGTTGCCAGACAATAGCATTATCTCTTGATCAGACACAAGAGAGATGAACTTGATTCAAGGGCCTATGAATATTACATAGGTCTGGCATTCCTAGGGGTTGTTAATCAGAGTGTTATTTTTGCAGTGAGTGTGCTGAGATTAGGTAAGAATTTTCTTCTTTTGTGTAAGATCTCGGAAACTTGTTATTATAGCAACTTTAGTCTTACTTTTAAGAGTCAGGAAGTTTCTAGTCTCAAGGTTGTCAAGAAAACAGATATTAAATATGCTCTGACAAGCCCTTACCTGCCTTTCTTATAGGCAGTGTTCTTTATGGCCATTTATTTCCTATTCAAAGACACGATAGATTCATTTTCAAAAGCAAATTAAAAAATACTTTTTTTGGTGTTACAAGACTATATTCCCAAAAAAACTGGTAGCAGGAAGAGAGCTTTCATTCTTCTTTCTTCCCAAGACACAAAATGTTTGCAGATCTGGCATATCTTTCCCTTTACAGAATGGTGACCTCATCTGTAGGGCCAGGGTCGCTTTAACTTCACCACAGTGTTGCAAGGCATTAAAAAAAATGATGTTACAAGTTTCTTTTCTGTGTCTGAGGGAGCAAAAAGCAGCCCCAACACAAAAAACTTACTGGATAGAATGGCTGCTATCTTAAAAAAAGGTAAAACTTTTTTATAATTAAATGTATGTGTACAGAGAGTTCTACGTGAATATATTACATTCATTCACCAGGCTCCATATCATGCTTACAGGTTTGTATCCCTCAGGAGGGAAATCCAGAACTGTTATATAATTCTCTGGGAACAGATAAAACCTCCCTTAACAGTGTTTTGTAGTGGATAATACTTTGCAGTGCTTTTTCTAAAACAGCCTATTTCTTGGTGGCTTATATAAGAAGAAGAAGAAAGAAAAGACTACATTATCCCAATGTGTTCCATTAATGAAAAGGCTAAAGAAAACAGAAAAAAACCGCACCAGAAAATCAAAGACCAGCCTTCCTATGAAATTCCTGAAAACTCCCAGTGCTATTTGTAATGGAAGTTTGGGTAACTATAATGACCATAGTATAATATTTTGGTTTGCCTTTTTTTCCCCCCAGCATCCTGTCACAATTAATGGTTTGGAGGAGAAATAATTTGTGAATTGCAGAAGTCTGCATTTTTGCAATCCAAACTGTTCGTTTATGTTTATAACTATGTTGTTCTGTAATAGTGTAATCTCTACATTTTGGGTGAACCAAACAGCAAAGATCACAGAATCACACAATCACAGAATGGTAGGGGTTGGAAGGAATGTCAGGACATCATCTTGTCCAACCCCCCTGCTTGAGCAGGGACACCCAGAGCAGGGGGCACAGGAACGCATCCAGGCGGGTTTTGAATGTCTCCAGGGAAGGAGACTCCACAGCCTCCCTGGGCAGCCTGTGCCACTGCTCTGGCACCCTCACAGGAAAGAAGTTTTTTCTCATACTGAGGTGGAACTTCCTGTGTTCTAACTTGTGCCCATTGCCCTTGTCCTGTCATTGGGCACTAATTAAAAGAGCCTAGTCCCATCATCCTGACACCCACCCTTTAGATGTTTATAGGTATTTATGAAATCCCCCATAGTCTCCTCTTCTCCAGGCTGAATAAACCCAGGTGTCTCAGCCTTTTCTCATATGGGAGATGCTCCAGACCCCTGATCATCTTCGTAGCTCTCTGCTGGACTTGCTCAAGGAATTCCACATCCTTCTTAAACTTGGGGGCCCAACACTAGACACTATTCTATATGTGGCCTCACTAGAGCAGAGCAGAGGGGGAGCATAACCTCTCTTGATCTGCTGGCCACACTGCTTTTAATGCATCCCAGGATACTGTTGGCCTTCTTGGCCACAAGGGCACATTGCTGGCTCATGGTCACCTTGCTGTCTACCAGCACTCCCAGGTCCTTCTCAGTGGAGCCACCTTCCAGTAGTTCAGCCCCCAGCCTGTACTGGTGCATGGGGTTGTTCCTCCCCAGGGGCAGGACCTTGCACTTGCTCTTGTTGAATTTCATCAGGTTCCCCTGGGCCCAGCTCTCCAGCCTGTCCAGGTCTCATTGGATGGCAGCACAGCCTTCTGGTGTATCAGCCACTCCTCCCAGCTTGGTATCATCTGCAAACTTGCTGAGGTTACACTCTATCCCATCATCCAGGTCATTCATGATATGTTGAACAAGACTGGACCCAGACAGACCCCTGGGGAACACCACTAGTTACAGGCCTCCATCCGGACTCTGCTCCACTGATCACGACCCTCTGAATTCTGTTGTTGAGCCAGTTACCAATCCACCTCACTGTCCACTCATCCAACCCACACTTCCTTAGCTTGCCTGTGAGGAGGCTATGGGAGACAGTGTCAAATGCCTTACTGAGGTTGAGATAGACAACATCTACTGCTTTCCCTTCATCGTCCCAGCCAGTCACACCATCGTAGAAGGCTATCAGGTTGGTCGAGCATGATCTTCCCTTGGTGAATCCATGTTGACTACTTCTGATAACCTTCTTGTCCTCTACATGCCTGAAGATGACCTCCAGGATGAACTGCTCCATCACCTTTCTGGGGATGGAGGTGAGGCTGACTGGCCTATAGTTCCCCAGGTCCTCCTTCTTGCCCTTTTTGAAGATAGGAGTGACATTTGCTGTCCTCCAGTCCTCGGGCACCTCTCCTGTCCTTCATGGCCTTTCAAAGATGACAGAGAGTGGCTCAGCAAGAACATCCGCCAGCTCCCTCAGCACTCGCAAGTGCATCCCATCAGGGCCCGTGGATTTGCGAGGATCCAGTTTGCATAGGTGATCTCTGACCCAGTCTTTCTCAACCGATGGTAAGTCTTCCTCTGTCCCAGTTTGCCCTCTCTTCTCTGGGGGCTGAGATGCCCGAAGGCCAGCCTTAGCAGTAAAGATCGAGGCAAAAAAGGCATTCAGTAACTCCGCCTTCTCTGCACCCTGCATTACCAGGGCCTGTTCCTTGTTCAGCAGTGGGCCGGCTGTATCCCCAGTCTTCCTTTTGCTGCTGATGTATTTGAAGAAGCCCTTCATGTTATCTTTGACATGCATTGCCAGATTTAATTCCAAGTGGGCCTTGGCCTTCCTCATCATATCTCTGCACACCCTGACAACATTCCTATATTCCTCCCAAGTGGCCAGTCCCTTTTTCCACATACTGTGAACCTCCTTCTTCCATTTGAGTTTCTCCAGAAGCTCTTTGGTCATCCATGCAGGTCTCCTGGCCTGACTTCTTCCTCCTGGGGATGTACCGATATTGAGTTTGGAGGAAGTGGTCCTTGAATACTGTCCAGCGCTCTTGGACCCCCCTGCCTTCCAGAGCCCTAGCCCAGGTCTTTGAAGAGGCCAAAGTTGGCCCTCTTGAAGTCCAAGGTTGTAACCCAACTCATAGCCCTGCTTCTACCTCACAGTATCCTAAACTCAACCGTCTCATGGTCACTGCAGCCAAGGCTACACCCAACACTGACATCCTCAACCAGCCCTTCCTTGTTTGTTAGGATAAGGTTGAGCAGCACATCTTGCCTCATTGGCTCCTCCACCACTTGCATCAAAAAGTTGTCCTTGATGCTCTGTAGGGACCTTCTGGATCGTGCATGGCTCACCGTGTTGCTTTTCCAGCAAATATCAGGGTGGTTGAAGTCCCCCATGAGGACCAGGGCCTGTGATTGCGAGGCTACTTCCAGCTGTCTGTAGAAGGCTTCATCAACTTCCTCTTCTTGATCAGGTGGCCTGTAGCAAATGCCCACAACAGTATCACCCATATTTGGCTGTCCCTTAATTTTTACCCACAAGCTCTCAACCTGTTCTCCTTCCACTCCAAGGGAGAGCTCGATGCATTCCAGTTGCTCCCTCACATGAAGAGCAACTCCCCCACCTCGCCTTGCTGGTCTGTCTTTCCCGAAAAGCCTGTAGCCATCCATTACCACACTCCAGTCATGTGAGCTATCCCATCTTGTCTCTGTGATTGCAATGAGATCATGGCCCTGCACACAGATCTCTAGTTCCTCCTGTTTATTCTCCATGTTGCATGCGTTGGTGTACAGGCATTTCAGAAAGGTGCTTGAGCACATAGGTTTCCCCGGAGGGTTGTATGAGGACTCACTACAGCCATGCAAACCCTTGCGGTGGTTGGTCTGCTGGTTGCCATCGCATGAGGCCACCATGGCACCTTTATCACTGCTCAGGTTGTCCTGTCTTATTCCCCCATTGTGTGTGGTGGCATTAGCATTGCTATTTTGTCCTCCTCCCGCCAGGTTCCTCAGTTTAAAGTCCTCCTCACCAAGTTTGCCAGCCTGCTGCAAATAAACTCAAAATCAAAAAGAAAGGGAAATTCTCTGTCTTTTGAGACTGTAAAACAAAAGGATCTTAGTAAATATGTTTTAAATACTGTTCTGTACTTGCTCATCTTTGCTTTTCAAGATTATTTGTTTGATAACAGGGAGGAATAAATGGGAAAGGGGGGGTTCCCTCAGGATTTGACTGAAGACTTTAGTATGTGCCTGCCTGAAGACTTTAGTGTGTTCTGTGCTTAATGTTGTTTTTTTGTTTTTTAATTTTTCTAAGCAGAATGTCACCCCACTGACAGCAGTATGATAACATGTGACATGATTCTGGACCCAGTTTGCATCTATATTTGCAAACTAAACTGGGCCGGAGAAGGGGCTGAAGCAGAGGGGTGCCACTGTCCACACTGTGTGCAGCTGTGGGCACCCTGGCACATTTTGGCCTAGGCCAACAAGCACCAACCCAGAAGATGCCCAGGCCCTGTGAGCATTTCTCCCCCTTCTTGCAGTTCAGCTTGAGGACTGAAGAACAGATCCTCGCTGTTTTCTTTTCTGGTTCAGGGGTAGCCACTAAAGCTTCCCAAGAGAAGTCATTTACCTGCATACAGTTCTACTTTCCAGCTGTTTGCTGCCAAAGGCCACTGCTCACATTAGCTATATGATGCCGTGCTTGATGCTCAGATCTGGAAAATATTTGTAGCCACTTTCCCCCGTTTAATTTTTAACTGGAGCTTTTCTTGAACAAGGACTAAATAAAAATAAGTACGGATTTCCAGAGTCTGAGGTTTGAGCCTGTTTCCAGAGGGTCCTTTGAGAGCCTTTCCAATTATTTCCTTTCAGCTGGGCTCCTGAGTTTAGCTATTAATCTTTCTTCATAAATAAATCACTGTTGTGCACTAACCCTTTTTTGTTACTCTTCCTCCAATTTTTCTATACTTGCCTGGTAATGAATTTAATGCAATATTATTCATGTGATCTTACAAGCATAATGAGCAGATGGAATTGCTAAGATTACAGATAAAACCAGCTTAAATGCAACTGTTCATATTCTTTTGTAACAAGAAAATTAATGAATGCAAAGATTAATTTCTCACCGATTTTCATTCTTCTCTTTTTCCTCAAACAGCCTTTCCCAATAGGTCTTCTGTTGGAAAAGCAAGGGATTCAAGGAGAATTTACAGAGGAAAAGGGTTGGGGTGGAGGCAGATGAGAGAAACTAACAGAGCCCAGTGTTACAGGAAAGAACTTTACAGCCCTCCCATTCATCCCAATACCTTCCAGGCCTGGGTAGATAATCGCAGACTGTAAACCCTGCGTTTTGTTTTAGTGTAAGGCACTCTGATACAAGGGATTTGTGAATAACAGAAAAACTGAGAGAAGTGGTGAGATGTTGTTGATTGATGCTGTCTAGCAGCAGTGGGCACAGGGCTCAGGAGAATCCACTGGGATCTAATAACACTATGCACTTTTCTCTGTGGCCAGCTTCCACCCTGAATAAACCACCTGGAGAATGGAAGTAGTTCTGACAAGAGGGATATGGCAGCTCTGAACTTAATAAAAAGTTAAAATGCTCACATAACACTGTGCTGGGTCACACATCTAGTATGGATCAGAAGATACTCATGGAAAATGAAAGCACAATGACAGCCAAATTGCTGAAACCATTGGGGTTTTTTTTAGCATAGGAGAGATAACAAAATAAAGAAAAAAGCTCTCTTTGGGGTCCTCACACAGAGTGAAAATTAAGTTTTCCAGACCAAAACGCCGGAGACGTTATGGAATGGTAGACATGCGCTGTGCTTTGGGATGATACAGTTGTGCTGGTTTTGGCTGGGATAGGGTTAATTTTCTTCACAGTAGCTTGTATGGAGCTGTGCTATGGATTTGTGCGGAAAACGGTGTTGATAACACAGGGATGTTTTAGTTACTGCTGAGCAGCGCTTACACAGGGTCAAGGCCATTTCTGCTTCTCACCCCACCCCACCAGTGAGCAGGCTGGGGGTGCACAAGAAGCTGGGAGGGGACACAGCCGGGACAGCTGACCCCAACCGACCCAAGGCATATTCCACACCATATGATGTCATGCTCAGCATATAAAGCTGGGGGAAGAAGAAGGAAGGGGGGACATTTGGAGTGATGGCGTTTGTCTTCCCAAGTAACCGTTACGTGTGATGCAGCCCTGCTTTCCTGGAGATGGCTGGACACCTGCCTGCCCATGGGAAGCAGGGAATTAATTCCTTGGTTTGCTTTGCTTATTAAACTGTCTTTATCTCAACCCCGAGTTTTCTCACTTTTCCAATTTTCTCCCTCATCCCATGGCAGGAGAGTGAGCGAGCTGCTGGGTGGGCCTTAGTTGCTGGCTGGCATTAAACCACAACAACAGTGCTGCAGCTAATGTCCTGTTCCTTCAGAAAAGTTTTAAACCTTTAGTGATGGCTGCAGGCCAGGACTTTGTCATATCTGAGAAATCAAATTATAAGATGATTTTTCAAAACTTGAAAGGTTTTTCACTCTTGATTGCATGTAGCAATTCCTTTGTGACCCTGAAAACATAACCTGTTTTCTTTACTGACATGTTTTCTCCCCTTTTGTTGATACACAACGAGTTGTGTACTCCGATTTTTGTAGGGCTGTTCCCTAGTTTTTTGTTGCTGTAGTTTTTGCAATGAACTTTTTATTTTTTCTGAAGCATAAAATTTGACATGACATATGGCAAATAGACTGAGATAAAGTAGAAGGGCAAGTCTAACGTGGAGCTCTGTCATTTGCAACTTAGCCAAGATTTCGCTCATAAGTGATGGAAGAGTTTGTAGTGGTGGCCACGGTGTGTAGGGGTCTCCTCCCAGCATCTCCAGCCACGCAGTGCTCTGGGGTAGCCCTGACAGAGCACACAGAGCTGGAGGCATGAGGGCCAACACAGGCAAATCTGGGGGTGACCTTGAACTGTGAGCTGATGAATTTTAGAAGATGCCAAATTATGGAGGAATACGAGAAGATGTGAGCATTGAAAAGAAAAAGAGGTCCTTTCTTTCTGAGGATGTGGAAGGAAAAAGTAGAAAATGAATCTAAAACAAAGCAAAGGAAGGCAGACCTTCCATAGCAGTTTTTCAAGGAAAAAAAAGCAACACTTGAAATCTCGACTCTTAATAAGCAACACCATCTCACCTAAGCTCATTTAAAAACCAGCTCCTGGCTAGAGTTTTGATTAGTAGTTATGAGTAAGTTTCCTTTCACCTACAGCTTTCCAAGGAGAAAGGCAAAACACTGACTGAATCCACTGGTAAATCCCACACCTTATGAAGCTAGTAATGCATCATGGTTTCTCTTTTATTGTATTAGCACTACTCACACAACGTTCATAATGCCCCAAACAGTGATGATGCACATATTCTATACAGTGAGACTTTGCAGCCAAAATTATTCGTTCAATAATAAGATGGTCCCAGAAAAGCTTGTTTTAAGATGTAAAACAGAGAAAAATATTTCTTGACATGACATGTGGCCAAGGTTCTCTAACAAATAAAGGAAAATTTTTACTCTTCCTGCTCCTCTCTGTATGAGTCTGCTCATGCAACCGCTATTCAGAGAATAACAAATTTTTTTTTATATTAATGTGATAGATTTTAAAATTTAAAACTCTTCTCACATATTTACTTTCAATTTAAGAGAGCTGTTCCCATGAGGCATAGTTGTGTGATAACATACTTGTATTTTTGTTTCCAATGAAGAACGCAGTTTGCTATGTTCTGACTTGTTTTGATCACATGTGAGGGTACTTACAGAAGAGCCCGTGGATTCTTTAACACCATATCAACAGACACTAATATTCAGGCTGTGTTTTTATTACAAATGAAGGTATAGACAGTAATTTCATGTATTGAATCTAATGTTGACTTAATGAAAGACAACACACATGCAAATGTACCAGGTCATTCTTCCACAATATGTTTCACAGTAGAACTCAAATTTCACGTGTGTATTTTGAACTGTGCCAACATATTCCATTGATACTAAGTTTGAAAGAAGGTGTTTATTAAAAAGGCTTTTTTCAGTGGTTGAAGGCCAGCCCAGTGGGATTCAGGGTGTTCACCCTCCAACATAATACTTGGTCAGGAACAGAAGTAGTTTTTTCTTCTTTCCTAGTAATGATGATTCCTTTTTAAATTATTTTCAGTAAAACCTTGGTATGTTGATATATTGCTTATATTGCTATTCTGCCTCTTCATGAACCCCACGTTTGTCCAGTTGCTGTGGCAGTAAATGTTGGAGCTGAGAATTTAGACTTTGGTCAGATGGACTAGGTGTTATCACAGCCTATTTGTTTCTCCTGCTCTCCCAGCCTCCACCCAGTTGAAGCCAGACACCCAGCTGTCTGAGCACTCATCTGCTCCTGTGCAGTCAGTCAGTTCAGTTTAGCGGCTTTCAGCAGCAGTTTAAGCTAAACAGCCTGTTTTCCCAATGACACAGATGAAGTGCGTTACATGCTAAACATGATGAGGTGAGCAGACAGAACAGTTTGGAGGTGATGCCTTCCTAAGTTCTTTCACCTTAAAGAGACTTTCCAATCAGTCACCTATGCTCAGGGCATTTTGACACTCTTCCTGACTTCTCACAGTGTCATGGTTTTGGCTGGGACAGAGTTAATTTTCTTCATAGTAGCTAGTATGGGGCTATGTTTTGGATTTATGCTAAAAACAGTGCTGATAATGAGGAGATGTTTTAGTTGTTGCTGAGCAGTGCTTACACTAGTCAAGGACTTTTCCAGCTTCCCATGCCCTGGCAGGAGCACAAGAAGCCAGGAGAAGAGGGCACAAGCCAAGACAGCTGGTCCAAACTGGTCAGAGGGATATTCCATATCATATAATGTCATGCTCAGTATATTAAGTGCGGGGAGTTGGCCAGGGGAAGCAGCAATTTCAGCTTGAGACCTGGCAGCATCAGTTGGCAGGTAGTGAGCGGTTGCATCACTTGTTTTTCCCCCTGGGTTTCACCTCTGTCTCTCATTATTTTCATTTTCATTTTTTATTATTTTTATTATCATCATCATAATAATCATAATAATTCTTAAAATTAATATTCTAATTATTACTTTTACTATTTTATTATTTAACTGGTCTTATCTCAACCCACAAGTTTTCTTACTTTTGTTTTTCCAATTCTCTCCCCCACCCCAGTGGGATGGGGGAAGTGAGCAAGCAGCTGCGTGGTGCTTAGTTGCTGACTGGGGCTAAACCACAACACACAGGGTTTAGGGAGAAATCCAGATTAATTTGAAACAGCTCTGAGAACAGGAGTTTAAAAATATTTCTTGAATATACCATATTTACGTCTTCTGTTATGCAAGCATTATTTTCCTTCATTCTGATATCATAGATGTGAACTATCTTCAGAGAATGAAATACCACCTCAAGTTAAATCATGACGCTTCTTACTAATGCTGCTCTATCAGAGCACCCAAATCAGTTCTAAGCAATCTAGCAAGTGGAGGAAATGGTGAGTCATTATTAAATTTATGAGAAGCTGGTTCATAAATCCTATATAATCACTTTTTTCTGAGCCGACTTGGGAAAATACTTTAAAGCTACCTCATTCTATTTGGCATCCACAGTAGCTCAGTGTGATAGAAAAGATTTACCTTTCCCCAGACAGCTTCCCATAGCCCTTGCTTTCAGCTGACAGTAAGGAAAGAGCTTGTAGCCATGGGTTTCAAATTAGTGTCAGATTTTAAATCTTCGAAGGCACCTGAATTTAAGCAGAGATTAGGCACATAAAACCAAAATTACAACTCAAAACCTCTCTGTAATTCCCTCATTCTTGAATTATTGAAATACCCTGGGTACCTAGCTTATTTACTTCAAAGCTTCCTATGTTTCTGCACATGGCCCTGACTGAGCATCCCAGAGCCCAATGAGGATCCAGAGCTGATGTGTTTTTCCTCCTAACTTCCCGGTGGGGTCTGCTTCAGCAGCCCTCCTAGATACCTAATCCCCTAGTAAGATTAAAGATTCATAGGTGGAAAGTAAACAAAAAGGAGCAAGATCAAAGCCTTATATGTTGCAGGCTGGTCCAGGGCAAGGAGGTCCCGGTGTCTCAGTGGGCATCTTCTCTGATGGCTCCTTCATGCCAGATCTGCTCCTCAAGCCTCCCTCCCGAGCTGTAGGCTCCGAGCTGATGTGTGTGCCCACCTCCAAAGACAGGCAGGGTTTCAGACTATGTGCGGCTCTTGAAGCACCCTGCTGGGTGCTCCTTGCTGGCCGCCTCCTCAGGCATCACACATGGCCCGCTGTGGTTCCCATCGGCAGCATCTGCCTCGAAATAAGGGCAGGGCTCCGGGGTTGGTTTCAGTGCCCAAAAATACAGGGTGCTGGAGCCTAGCTCCAGCTTGAGCTCTCAGCAGTCCAGTCTCTGGAGTGGGAGAGGGGTCTGGCACTCGCAGGGCCTGACATCTGTGACTGAGTTTCTCCTGTGTCAAAACCAAAGTCTGCAAAGCCAGAAACTGTAGAAGTGCGCCAAGAGGACTCTTCAAAGCTGTCTAAAGCAATTATTTATGTAATCTTTCTGAAAGATTAAGATGTATTTTTCATCTTAGAATTGCTGAATGAAAGCTACATTTTTTACTTCCCATAGCTTTGAAATATTTCCCAGTTCCAGAACAGAATTTGTTACCTTGTTAATTTTGCAGGGTTTGACATTTTTGATGTCCATCCCTCATGTTTCTCCTAAGAACCTTAGTTAATCAGCAGACCTACCCAGGTTTGCTCCTGAAGTATACTGTATGTGTATTGGTGACCACTGGTGTAGAATCAAAAAGCCTAGTTGGGATTAAACATTCACATAAAATAGAGAACAGTATAAACAACAGAAGCCTAAATGTGCTGGAATGACTGTGTTACCTAACCTGCATTAGTTCTTCATTAGTGCACTGTGAAACCACGTCACCACTTACTCATCCTCGTCTGTAACAGTGACGGGTTCCTGCTTGCCTGCCTTCGCAGTATCTGTGTGTCCCTCTTTTACTCCATTCTCATCCTTGACTTTAGAGATTCCTGCTTGTCGCTGAGTTTATATATAGGGTTTTTCCTTCCTTTTTTTATTTAAAATAGTGGTTGTAAGAGCTTGGCAGCTGCCAGGTTTGTTCTTTTATTGAAGCCATCAGACTCGCTTTATTATATTAATAAATGAGAGACAGTTTTCTTCAAAATGCTTTCCTCAGACTTCTGCTAGCTCAGAGACAATTCCTCCCAAAATTTATAGGGGTTTGGAGATGAAGAAAGCTCACAATTGCTCAGTTCTCTGTAAGCATAGCAGATCTTTGCTTGAAACACGATAACCAACTAAACCATACAGTTAATACAGTGCAACTTTTATTTTAAGGTGTTCTTTATGTATTTCATAATCCTTTGCTACAGCAGTATTAGAGAAGAAGGTCTGGTTTATTATTGTCTTCCAGTAGAATAATTTATTACCTGAGGTTCTTCTTGTTTTCATTGACATAACGAAATAATAATTGGTACCTGAGAAAAAAGTTACTAAAGCAGGAATTTTAAAAATAAGACCGAAAGCAACTTAGGAATAAATTATAAAAAACTAGCCCTGAAGTTCCTGGTTTTGTTTTTTTCCTTGGTTAATGGAGGAAAATTACATCTTATATTTCTTCTTGTTCAGCTTTCTTTTTGTTTGGATTTTTTTTGGAGTATACTGATTTTATTTTTCAGCTTTTTTTCCCTTTTCTTTGCAGGAGCTCTAAAGCGAGTTCATCCTTCAAAACAACTGGCATAACACAACACAAGCAGCATGCATGTATAGATTATTAGGACCTTAAATAACTTTTATGTTGCATTCAGTGATCTGAATTTTCATGCTGCAAATGTAAATACCATGTTCAATTTTATTTTCTGCTGCTGTAATGCAAGTATGAATATTGCCATTTTCTGTAAACCCAAAAAGATCTGGCAAGACAACAGTGCTCCTGGGCTTGACAGTGATGTCAGCGTTTCAGCTTCCATTAAACAAATGGGAAAAGACTTTATAAATTAAACATGAAATTTAATATTTCATAGCGACTTTGCTAAATGGGACTGGTCTGTCTCTTCCAGAGATCTGTACAGAAAGTGACCTCTCATGGCAGGTGGAGAAGTGCTGTTTCTGAGATGTCCATCTGCAGGTGTGCAGGGACTCCCACGCCACAGAGCTTCTCAAGCAAGGCTTTTCTTAGCTGGCTGAGCCCAGGGGAGCGCAGCCCAAAAGATCTGAAACTGGGGCCTTGGAAAGGACCAGCATCATAAAAAGACTGGAGAAGTGCTGCTGCTCCTCAGCACCTGGTCTTGTTTTCATGTGACTGCAACAAGATCTTCAGACATCCTCCTCTTCCCTCCCTAGACCTTGAGAAGCTGAGATGGATCTTACCTGTGCATGGGTTTAGGTACAAGCTGAGAAAATTAACAAATAATGACAGGTGGTTTTGTTCCATTTCCATGACAAAAAAGATTCCCACAGTTTTCAGGTGCCACTTCTCAATATCTTCCCACCTTTGGGAGACATTAACAGTTTGATGCCCAGATCTCTGATGTAATGAGCTCTTGTGATACATTGGGGGTGTCTGAAAGGTGGAGAGGTGGTTGTGGATTGCAGGTGTGCGGGGCCTGTTAGCACCTGACGTGCTCTGCCTAGCACTGGGGAAGATAAATAATTGCAATGAGAAGAGTCAGAGCTGCAGATGCACCTGTACAGTCAGCCTGCCAAATGGAGGACATGTCAGCAGTTGGTAAGACCTAGAAACAGAGATGATTCTTGTTCGAGAAAGCCAAGGGGAGCCCAATGAGGAATAAGGTGATGCTATTCAGTCCATAATCCCTCCTGGGTTACACTGCAATGCACAGGATACTGGATGAACTAAGGCATCATTTGTAAAGCTAAATAGCCATAATAAAGCAGTCACTGTGACTTAAACCCCATTTTGCTTTCCCCGTGAATGCACAAGCTCCATCACAGAATAACTAGCCCAGCAAAGATCTTCTGGAAGGTTAAGCGTTAACAGTGTTTTGAGGCTGTTCCTATTTTCTCTGTGAGCTTTCATATTTATGCAAGCTTGTACTGGAACTGATCCTCTAAAAAAGGGCTTATTGCTAAAATATTCTACATAATATTTGATAAAATTTTATAAAATGCAGCTCATAAAATGCTGCAGAATGTCTTATATGATACAAAGCTGTGAAGTGCATCTCATAAAATACTCTGAAACCTGTATCTTGAAGCACAGGATAGATCAAACCCTGCAGCAAATGAATTTGGATGACACCTGGCTTTCACAGTGATGGGTTTATTATTGGAATCTGCTGTGCTGGTAGAGATGTGAGGAGGGAGGGGAAGGCAGGGGGAAGGGAAGTATGGATTGCCATCTTGTGTGATGAGCCAGCCCCAGCCAGGGAATATTTATATACACACAGGAACAGTGTTACTAGAAATTATTCCCCTCCATCCCTCCCAGCATAATCACCATTCTGGGCAAGGAGCAAAGCCATAGAAATCTATCTCAGCTGGGCAAAGCTAAATAGCCATCAGGTCCCTGGAATGTGGCAAATACTATGTCTGCCTTCCAGTCTCTTAATAATACAAAAGCATGTTTGTCTTGCTCTGTGTAAGATGTCACAAGAAAGAAACTAGCTCCAGCTCCTTCCTTGGGGCTGTTGGGATGGATGGATGCCAGCTGCCATGGTCATGGAGGTGTTTTGTTGGAGGGAAGATTTTGTTATATGGGCAAGGTCTGCACCTCTTAGCACCATAGATCCTGGTACCTGCCCAACTTTTATGGCCCTCACTGCTGCACACAGTAATACTCTGTTCAGTGTTGACATCCCAGCTCAGAAGCCTAGGATTACTCTTATAATGAATGTACATTCACAGAGGTCTGATTTGTGGTCTTGGAGATGTTGTCAACTCCTTAGTCTTATTGCAGTATTGCTAGTGGCTCAGATGTGATCCCCACCCTCGGCCATTGCCTCGGCAGACACTCCAGGTCAACTTTTGTTTCAATGCCACAAGAAACCTTTGCTAAAAATCACTGAAGGAAGCCAAAGCTCTGGACTGAAGAGAGGTCTCCCACATGTTTCATCCTTCACATTTCCCTCCCATTTTACCACACACACCCTTGTTTGCCATTCTCTGTCCTCTCTATCATACAAGTTGCACTCAAAACTAGAGCCCAAGACCCCATCAGTTTCAGACATCCTGCCATGTCACCATTTTCCTCCAAATCCTTTGCCTTTTACATATGAATGTTCTTGTGTCCCTGGATCTGCACTGGGAAGCACCTGCAACGAGCACTATAACCATCTCACATGCAACACCAAAGGCTTTTTGCCTGAAAGGCCTTTGCTTGCTTCCAGACCCAGGAACCCAGCATAGCCAGTTAACTGAATCTGCTGGCCAGCAGGACCCTGCATAGAAAAGCCACAGCCCTGTGCTGCAGAAAAGCAGAGGACTGCCTCAAAGGGGCCCTCCTGGATGGTGGCAGGTTGCAGTAGCTCAGTAGTGCTGCCCTCTCTGGTCACCCACACCGCCCTTGCCTGGAGAGCCAAGGTGTTAGTGACATGTGGCATGGTACAGTGAAATGATGCTGCTGCAGATAACTCTGGGAAGGGGTGCATGAGTTCTTAACCTTGCCTGTTGTCAAATCCATGAGTGATGCTTTATTTCCATGGTATTTTACTAAGCAGATTGCTGCAATGTCTCATCTTGTAAGTGGGCCCTCACTCCGCTCCCATGCCACACAACTTACAAAGAAAAGTAACAGTTAAGTGCATGTTTAACTTGCTTCCAACATAATTTAGTAACACAGAGCAAAAATGAGAGCCAGTACCATGAAACAGCTGGTTGCTACACTCACAAACTGTGACCAGAACATGACTAGTCTTAGTCATTAGCCAACATGTCAACAACACATCACGTAACAGTCTTGGTAGAAATCCAGACCCCTTGTGTAGGGCTTTCTGCATGCTCATTTCCCATGATAGGTCTGGTGTTCTTGGGGCAAGCTGAATACTACCTGTCTACAGTTCTTTAACACAGTCTGTTACTGAGGCTGCTACAGGCGTTTCAAGGTAATGACAGGATATTAATCTATGATACAATACTTCGGCAAAAAAAATGTAAAATGTCCATGAGGTGAAAAACATTAACATGCAAATAGACTTAATTTTGACCACGGTGGTGGCAAGGGAAAGGTAATTTATATATAGCTGAATAAAAGGTGGTTTTGAAATTCAAATGTGCACCACAGGCAACACAAAGGGAAAATAACTGCCATTTTAGAAGTTTTGAACTGCTGAGATGCCCCTGACTGACACGTGGAAGACACAGACAGCAGGGGTCTCCTTTAAGTGCTGGTGTAGGTGTATATCCACAGTGTGGTGGTGGATGGCGAGCTGGGAAGGTTGGAGTATTTTGCCTCAATATTAGGCTCAAGGGCATAAGTGAGCCAAGGCCTCAGCTATACATGGAGAGTGTGTGAATCACAGCCTCTCCCAAACTCACCTGATTCAGTTATTGTTCAGACTCCCTACTCCAGTGGAAGGTATGGTGCACCATTTCTGGCTGCTATTTGGGCACTAGGACTGCAAATGAATGATTTCTCAGTCTCTTGCCATAATGCTACTGCATTTCTTAAGGGATTATTTAGGCCTGCCTTCCTCCCTCCCTCCCTTCCTCCCTTCCCCCCTTCCCTTCCTTTACTTCCTTCCCATTCCTCAGTGGGAATGAATCTTCTTTCGCACCTTAGGGCTGCCTGTTTTTGCTTCCAGAATCTGATGGAAGGTCTTTACTTTGAATAGGTTGGAGATGGAGTTGGCACCGCTTTTAGCATCTTTTCCATATTTTTGCCTAATACTGCATCTAAGCTCTACCTTAATTCTTCTTCTTAAACCACATGCATCCTGAGCTGTATACACATTTATTTGTTGCTAAATGCCTTCTCCCCTTCCTGGGATGACCCCCTTCTTGTAAACCACCTTCTTGTAAACCACCTTCTTATCCCTTATTCTGTGAACTGATTTGCATTTCTACATTCCTGCCTACCTGAAAGCTGTTTATTTCACTCACAATGCTGTTAGATCAAATTTGATGCTCTTTATTTGGGTTTTAGAAAAAAATATTTCCTCCTGTTCTAATGAAACAGTTTCCTTTTAACATTTTAGCAGTTAAAAAACCTTGATGAAGTCTGGTCTCAGAAAAGGATAAAAGAAGAGCATACTTGGACTAAACATCATGCAGAACATCCTCCTTGGCCTCCTAGTAGGATCCTGCATGATTTTGGCAATTCATCTCCTTTGTCTTGATACAGTTCCTATACCTGAACAAATCCAGGAGCAGCTCTTGATTTGGAAATTAAGGGGTTTGGGGTAAAATCCTTCTCAGTCTTACCCACCCTTGTGCAAAGTAGGGGCAGTGCACATGCTAACACCAATGCAGCCCCACAGCACACCAGATCAGGGAGCACACATTGGGACAGGGCAGGTTTTTGTGCCTACATAGTAGCCCTCAGTGGCAATTTTCTTAGTCATCCTCAAAAACTGCAGAAACAGGTGTGCTCAACTCAGGCTGAGGCCATACATGGAAGAAGGTTAGATGGTCCTGACACCCCAGCTGTCCTGTGATTTCTTTACTGATGTAAGCAGTGAGACTTTACTGTCTAACTTCAAAACTCCATTTTATGATAAAGTTGAATGGAGCAGACTATTTTTGTATTGAAAAACAAGTTCAGCAAAGGTATTGCAAAGTTATTGTGTGTTCGTGCACTTAGACAGTAGCTCTCAGAGGGGATTTTGTTGACCGTTCCCAAACTTACAGATCTATGCACACAGCAACTTTGGCTGAGCAAAAAAAGGAAAAAAATACCAGAAAGCTACAAGGTCCTTTACAGTAATGGCTGCTTTTCCTGTTTCACAACATAGAGCAATTAAATCTTCTCATGTTATCTTGATGATAAATAATCTATAGTATTCTTCCTTTGTATGATGCTGTCCTCTTAAACCTCCATTGCATTGTAAGACAGGCATTCAGGCACACACAAACTTAAGTCTATTATGAATTTTCTACTGAGTCCCCCTGCTAGATAAAAAGATTGGAGCTGCCATTGATTGAATCCATGCTGGATTTCTCAGTTTGAAAGACAGTTCACAAAGCATTGCACTGTTCAATTGTGTGGTTTAGACATACCCAGAATTGCCAGCTCATCCTCTGAATTTGGATCTATTGTCTCATGCAGAATCAAATGTAACACAATTAATTTGAAGCTTCTTCTGAATTTTGAAATGTTATAATCTTTTATGCTTTATCAAGACATACTTTCATTTTTATTGACTCACTTTGACAGCACACAATTTCTAATCTCAGCCTTTGTGGTTTTTTTCACCTCTTCTTTGCTCTGGAATATCATCATCTGTAACATTTGTCCTAGGCAAACCCTCCAGGGCTTCACATTGTTGCTGCTGGCACTCTGAGAGCTAAAGTGACTGATTTTCCCAAGAGCTTTCTGAATCACAACCCTTGCATAGGCAGGGTTAAAATATTGTCTGGTAATTTCTTCCTGCACCCATCTTAATTTGGCAGAAAAGATTGTTGGCATCTGGGACTGAAAAAGACTTTTGGTAGATTTGCTATACATCATCAGTGGTTGTCAGGAGATACTGTAATTATTAGGTGGCCTTTGACGTCTAAAGAACTAATGCTGACCCACTCATTGCTTGCCTTTCTGTCACTGTAATGCTCAGTCCAGTTTTGGCTCTTGATTTGCAGGATACTATCATGGATGCAATCAAAGTGGACTTAAGATAAAAAAGTACCCAATGCTTTCTAAGTTGCCTCTTTCACTGATTATAAATTTTGTTGGCAAGGGAGTTGTATGAATGTAATAGATGTAGATATCTGTATGACATGTGACCTAGCATAACATTTTGACTAAGCAGCTAAAAGAGATAACACCACCATGCATTAAATGGACTAACCACTTGTGGATCTCAAGACGAAAACTGGGAACCTTTGTTAAACAGGGCTATTCCTAAGGAAATTATTTAGTTCTTAACTGTTAAAAGAATAGGTAATAAAAATGGACAGTTTTCTAAAAGTTATGTGTTAGGTCAATAGCAGTGGATTTTAAGTAAAGGACTTAGGGAAATCCTAAATCTTGCATTATGGAGAAGAGAAGACTGGATAACAGAGTTGTCTCCTCTGGCCTTCAGATCTATTAATCTCTTTCTTACACTGCATAGAGAGTCTGACTGATATCCAGTCTCACTGAAATCAGTGCAAACCTTGTGTTAATTTCAGTGGGTCATGGATTGATTTCTAATATCTGGTTTATGTTATTTATGTTGCAAACTCCCTGAGGCACTGGGCTTTGAGAGCCTTCATTCACAGGGTGCCGAGTACAACAGGGTCATGATGAACAGTTAGTATTGCCCTTGCGTTCGCTTTGCTTTCAAAGTTAGTGAAAGCTCCATCAAGACAGGATTCTTTCAGCTTGATGCTACTCTATTATAAATCCAGATTCACATCTTAGTTTGCAGAATTTGTATCTCAAAACTGTATATTAAATGACACATTTTTGGCATAGGATATTCCTCTGCAGTTTCTTGTCCATTTCTATTAAAAACCATAACCCAAAGCTACTGGGCAGCTTTAACTGCACCTATATGATGTGATGTGTTGTGCTTTGAACTATGATTTTACATTGCAACTTTCACTGTCTGGAAAGTTCATATTTAAAAAAAAAATTTTTTTGTAGCTGTCATATAGTAGCTTTCCTCTCTCTTACGATTTGTGCTAGCTTACAGTGATCTCTGTGATGTACTAATTTTGTACTATTTTGTTTTTTCCTTATGTCATTCCTTTCACTGTAGCCTCTCCCACCCTGTTTAAAATCCTGCTTTGCAAAACGTGTATGTGCTATCTCACTGACATCACTAGAGTTCTGCACTGGTTGCATCTTCTTATCGTAGGCTCCAGACGGCAGCCTGTCTTGACTTTTGACTGACTCGTTTATTTCTCTGTGCTGCATTTCTGTGACTTTGCAATTTCTCTGTATGTGTATAAAAATTAAGTACAACTGTTGACACAGAAAAACAAAAAGTCCATGTGCTGTGATTATCACTGCATCTGAATAATTAATAAAATTGTGACTATAAATCCATGTCTCTCTGAAGAAAGATGTCCTTCCTCCAGGGAAGAGGGGATGGAAAACCAGAGCCTATTAAAGCACTTGGCCATTCTGCCACCTCTGTCACAAATCAGTCATGCATGAGATGTCAAGCTGTCACAGTTTTGTGACACTGGCACACACTTAAAACATGTTTGAAATATCAAGCATTTGAGAAGTCTTGCTGTAGTCAGACGGAGTAATTATGTCTCTGAAACTGTCTACATGGTTCCTTTGGCCATACTGGCCTGCTTTTTTACCATGGCTGTTGTATTAAACATACGCTGGTCATACACAAAACTCCTGGCGGTTCCTCCAGTACCTCAAAGGCCTGTGCTCTCCGCAGCAGACAGCATGAATTTGCTCTGGTTTGCTCCATTTGGAGTTCCCACCGCTGCACCCGCCGGTGGAGTCCTGGAGCAGAGCAGCCGGATTTTGATTGCAGGGACGTGGGGACCTGATCTGGACAGATTTCTGTGACACCTTGTAGAAGCACCCGAGGCCTGTCTACAGCAGTGTTTCCTCAATTTTAAGCACCAATGCTGTTTCCACATTGCTAAAACAGCTCTAAAACTTCCACTGCAGAGAAGGCCGGAGACATTGGTCTTCCTCACCTGTCTTCCCTGTCACGCATCGCAAGGAAACAACCTTTGCCTAGGCCTTCTCTTTTTACATCCATTTGTGACTCTGTAGTCCTCCACTCCAACAGAAAATAAGTTCACCAGAATGCAATTTTAATCACTTTGTACACTCCAGATTCATCCAAATATTTATCCTATTTTCTAATCAGTTTAGCTTTCTTATTGGGAATTAAGTCCTTCCCCTACTCCCCAAATTCCCAAGGCTGTGTAGACTGGCTTATATTTTACAGTGACTTAACCAATGCTTTATAGAAACTTTCCCTCAAAATACGCAAAATACAGTGTGTAGGAGCACGGACCACCTTGCAAGAGACCCAAATGAAATAAAAGTACCAATTCACATGTAATGAATGCATGCAGTTCTAGAAGCTTTGCAATTATTTCTTCCAAAAGTGGAAGAAGTTATGCAAGCTTAAAATGGCAGACAATCAGTTTACGCAAAATATCTGTTAGGCTGCCCAGGGAAATTTCACAATTCTCCCCACAAATATAAGTCAAACCCACAATTATACATTAATATAATCCCTGTGCTGAAGTCAACTCACAATTTAAAATACCGTGCCTCATAATAACAAAACATAAAGAAATAAGGGCAGATGAGGTATTTAATAGACCAGAATTGTATTTTAATTAGGTTGTGCATTTATAAAATGATGTAAAATAATCTCCACTGAATAATACATTTTAAAAGGGCTAGTTATACGTATATTGCTTAGAAATAACTCTGAAGTTTTTAGAAAACTGTTATTATGGAAGGAAATGTTACTGTGAAGTTCTACTATTCATCCCCTCTTCCCAGTATTGAAACAACTGCAGCCTTATCTACTTGACCTGCAATGAAAAATTGCCTACCTTCTTCCCAAAAGAAAATGTTTATTATACACCACTTGCCTGGTGGTTCAGGCAAGAAGGCTGTGGAGTGAGTGCCAGAGTGTTGGAGGAGGATGGGCTTATCAGACAGCAAGAGTTAGACCCTTGCTCCACTCTGCACTGAGGTTCAGCAGTGCTGGTCCAGGAGACGCATCCAATTTTGTGGCTGTGCTCAGCTGTGCCACAGACTGCGTGGCCCTGCTGATGCTTGTGGGACCTCTCACAGGTCAGAGCCTGGATGATCTGAGCAACAAGGACTCAAGGAGGATCTGCTCAGGTATGACATCAGTTTAGACGGAGTGGGAGAATGTGCCTGTACTTCTGCCAAGTAAGCAAAAGCACAAAACGCAATGTTTAGGCTGGCTTGCTCCATAGGCATCCCTTGCATCTCACCGTGCCATGTGAGACATCTGGTCTTGCTCACCTACCTGCCTGCTGCTGACCTGGGAGACCAGCCTACTGAGATCACCCATCAGTCTGAAAAAAATCACCAGCTTTGAGATGCCACCGGCATCTTAACACTACACAGCGTCGCTCCATCCTAATTTCTCCACTTCCTGGGCACACACTGCAAACTGTGCTGAGCAGTGACATTGCCCACATTTGGCAGCAGTCTCTAAAACAGCAATGCCAATGCATGCGGTCTACCAACCGTTCGTTCCCATCATGAATCCCATAGAGCAAGAGATGGTACATGTGGATGCATACTCCCCTGTTTCTCATCCTGGTCCTGGGCGGAGAGGATACAGGAAGGGCTGTGGTCTTCCTCTACTCCACCTTCTAATGCTGCACTGAGACATAGTTAAACTAGCAGCAGGGAGTGGGACTGCCCCTTTCTCAGACCCTCAGTCACCTTACACCCATGCGCTTCTCCAAATAACAGCTTCACCTCTCTCTAAACCAGGCCGAGGCGACATGAACAGATGGACACTGCAGCATCAAAGATGCTGCTGTAATCACTATCAAATGTAGCAGACGTACCAAAAATGCATCACAGACCATTAAAACTGAATAAATTTACCTTTTTTTTAATTTATTTTCCAGCGCAGAAGGAGCTGACGTATTTTGGTGCCGGTTCTTCAGTCCCACAAGACTATGACAGTCTTGTTCAGTTCTGCAGTCAAGTAAAAGAACGTTGCAAGCTCTTCTGGGTATCAGGAAGCATGGTCTTTTCAGGGCTAGGCTGGAGAAATGGCCTGTTGCCAGTCCCCTTTCAGCAACAAGGTTTCTGCTGATCCTTAAACTGTTTTCTTTTTCTGTGCAGTCGCAGGAATGTGAATTCAAAAACACTATGTTCAAGAGGAATGTTCTTTGCTTACTTGTCTGTTTTGGGTGGAGAGAATAGAAAGTTTAGGTGCTTATTGTTTCCTACAGGTATACTTTAATGGCAGGAGCCTGAAAGAGGAAACAATGTGAAAGACTTCAAATATCTTGGCTGACTGGCAGTGAAACTTGAAATACAGAGAGAATTTTCTAGTGTCCAGTGCCTAAAAAAAACAATTCTATGGAGAGACAGAGTCATTGTGAGTAAGAATAGCAGGAAATCCCAAAGCTGTTCTCTGAGACACTGTGTCTTGAAACAGTACAAGAGCCCCAAAAACAGAGCTGTGAGAAACGACTCTTATTCCAACCATGCTCAAGTGTTTTTGTCCCTTGTGCATTCTCTGTCTGATTTCCTACATCTCTCACCCTGTTTCCTTTTAACTTTTTGTTGCTTGTTCTATTCCCAAATTCCTCCCTTCTGTATTCCCTACTGCCCTTTTCGCAATCCTTTGAATATCCTCCTCTCGCCTTTTCGGTCCCATATGGTCACATACAAGAAATCAGAGAATGGACGACTATCTAGCTTAAAGGAGACAGAAAATCTTTCAGAGAGTGGTTTAAGAGGTTTAACTCAGATCAAACACATTATGAACCCAAATTCATCTTACATGAATATATAAAAATATGCATCGTTTGCATGAATATATAAAACATGGATACAGGGCTTCCAAATGAGTCTGTACATCAGCAAATCAGCCAGAAGAGAACACTTTCACTCTTCGATAGGCTGATGATTCACTAATAACGTTGTTAAGCACAAGGGCCCCTCGTTAACAAGTTCTAATGACCGGCGGCAGAAGGAAGAATTACATGAAGACCAAGACGGGCTACAAAAGCTATGATGCTGCTGCCACCTGAGGTCTTCTTCTGGAAATACAACTGTTGTGTGGAAGGGATTGTACAAAAACTGGGGAGTAGATGGAAAAGGGAACCCAAGGCTAATTAGTGCCAGAAGACCCTGCACCAGTGCAAGAAGAGGAGACTGTCCTCATGGGCAGCTCCAAGCTGACACCTTTTCCAACGCTGCACAAGAGCTGTATAAGCTGTTCTCAGCGCACACTGCTGCCAGACAGGCAGCAGCCCTCCTTGCCGCCCTCGCCAGCCTCACCTCCTCCTTGCCTTGTGCTGGCACCATTGCTTTTGCAGCCTCCGGCTGAGACAGATCAAAGAAGGGATGCAATTAAAATAAAATAGTTTTTAGACTGCATCCAGAATACCGTGCCCAGATTTGGGTCCCCCAATACAAGAAGAAGACATCAATAAGTGCAGTAAGTTTAGCAGAGGGCCGTGACAATGGTCAGGTCAGGAGCACTTACCCTGTGTGAAGATGCTGATGGACCAAGGCTTCTTCAGCCTGGCAAAGAGACAGCTTCAGGGGGACCTTATAGCAGCTTTCCAATACCTATGAAGAGGTTATCAAGAAGAAAGGGGCAGGCTTTTCCTCCAGTGTACAGTGAAAGGACAAAAGACAAGGGGCATAAGTTGAAAGATGTTCAGACTGGCTATATGGAAAACCTTTTTCACCATGAGGACAGTCAGGCTAGGCTATATGTTGCCCAGAGAGGTTGTACCGTTGCCATCCTTGGAGATTTTCAAAACCAGTCTAGACAAAGCGCTGAGCAATCTGGTCTGATCTTACAGCTGAGCCTGCTTTGAACGGGAGGTAGGACTAGAGATCTTCTGAGAACTGAGGTTCTGAATTGCCCTGTGATCCGATGATCCTTAAGCCAGCTGTGTTTTCACAGACCTTTGTAGCTCTGTGATCTGTTTCAGCTCTATATGCAAAAATATTTTCAGCTGTTTCTACCTCCACCTAACTTAAATTAAGGATTGCAAAGTAACCAGCTAAAGTGAAGGCATTTCACCATTACCGTGCTGGCAATCTTTAAAACCAGATTACTGAACAACTCTCACATAGGCCAGGGAACACACACACTGCTCCAGAGTGTCTACAGCACAGCAGGGAGCTCTTCCCACTCCATACACAGACATCTGTGCCAAGCAGTGCATTAGCAATACTGGTGCCCAAATCCATATAGTCCTGATAAAGCATGTGACAGAGAGGCAGCTGGGGAAAATGCATGGGGTTTTGAAAAGACCAGTAAATATTTAAAATTATATTTAATTCTATATATTTGATCATCTTCCCATCTTCTGTGGTTGGTATCTGACTGTAATTGATAGAGACCATGCTGTCATTTATGCCCAGCTTTTGATCGTGTTTTTGACTTTCTCCTGCTATTGTAAAATACCATTTTAATCTCAGAAGTTATCATTGCATACAAACTTCTCTCACTGTGGACCTCAGCTCTGCACTTGATGTACACTGACACACTAGACCAAGCATTTCCAAGGCATGAATCAAAGCTACCTTTCTCCATCACGTTCACCATCACATCTTTCTGGCTGGAAAAAGTATAAACTTGTTACACTTTAAAAAAAATATATTAGAAACGTGGCATACCTTTTTGAACTGTGACTCTTACCAACAGAGAGTTTTGGACCGTTTATCTCTGCTTTGAAGATTGTCAAAACATCCATTATATCCTAAAGTAGTTCAAAATAAAGTTAGGCTAGTTTTTGAGATCATAAAATATTAATAAACCATGAGTAACCAAATATAGCTGTTAAATATCTTTTAATAGTTATCTCTTTTAGCAAATTATTTTATTCTTTATTACTTAGATTCCTTATAAGAGTAAAATCATTGAAAAATATTTAACATTAAACCAAATAATGCTAAAAGATTAAGATATTCCCCTCTCCCAATCAGATAATTTAGAGAAAAGGTTGGTTTATTGGTTTACAGAAGTTGATACTTGCTATTCCATACCTGTAGACATAATTTTACAGAGGGTTTGCCCCATTTTAATAACTCCTCTGGCACATATCTCCAGAACTTACTGGCATCCATACTTTCAGCGCAAATCTGAAGTACCACATGGGATCTCAGACATGACACAGCAAAATCCAGTAATTTTGCTTGATTATGGTCACCCAGAAGTATGTTTGTACTGGAATTTTATATATATACACATATATTTTTAAAAATATATAAATATATATATAGCTTACATATGAGAAAAGAGGGGGAGGGAGAAAGAAGGGAGGGTGAAAAATCAGGCAAGGGAAATTCAACACTTACATTCTCCTAATGCATCAAATTCCTTCTGTTTATTAGATTAATATTTTATTGTGCATTATAGCTCCATATCCCATTTATGTTCATCCTGGAAGAACAAGCTGAAAAATTTTATCATTTTCAGTGAGATTCCTTACATTTTTTCAAGTTGAGCAGATGCTTAAAATAAGCATACACTGGGTCAGTGCCTAACCGCACGGTTCAGTATTTATTGGTAGTAGTGCGTGGCTAATATAATAGTTGCTTGCATTCTAAATTCTCTCTTCAGCTGTTCATAACTTCCAAAACCAAATTCCTTTTTGACCTTAAATTCCAAATACTTGGCCTCACGCTAAAAGCCAATCCTTGTATATTAGTTCCTGTAAAATCCATCCATCTGAATTGACCTTATGTGGAGAAGACAGAAGTGATTACCATAAATTCTAGCTCCATTTTTTCATTCATGTAACTGAGAATAGCCATGAAGTTTCACCCATGGTTGAAATTGCAAAATTCAGCCTCTTGTTCTACAACGAGTCTTCTGCAGGTGCACCATGAGTCCCACTCACAGGTTAACTGAGCTTAACAAAAATTTGGGGATGAATAATGTTTCACCTGTATGACGCTTAGGGAAGGACTGAGCCCCCACAGTCACTGCAAGGGGCCCAGGGGCCAGAACCCATGGGGGACCCCCATGGGGGTGGGCAGGCCAGGACCCATCCCACTGACCCCAGCAAGGGAGCGGGGAAGGGTGGGGAGGCAGGCAGAGGCATCCGCCAGCCCTGCTGCCAGACACATTTGTGGTGACACGACAGGTCTGAGGCCAAGCCAGAAAGTCAGTCTGCAAGCCAGGGTCTGGGTCATCAGGTTCCACAATCAGGCAGGGCTAGGACAGGGCTGGGGCTGGGGTCACCTACACCATGGCTGGAGCAGGGACTGACAGCCCTGGCCTGAGCTGAAATGGGGTCCCCTGATGCAGAACCAGGTCATTTTAATGCCTTTCATTCTGCTAACAGCTCTTCACAAAACTAGGCAAGTGGGCAACACTAAGTAAATTATTTATCACTCAAAGATTTGAAAACCAAAAGGTTTTGACTGAATTAAAAACTTATACGCTACAGTGCGGTTGCTTTCTAAACATGTCATGCCATGCTAGTTCCTACTGCTCTGTCTGTGTATGCATATTATACAGCATGTATGAAAATGTCATTTCTATGACATGCCATCCTATTCTGACACATATAACAGGGCAGGGCTAGATAGTACGTAAATACTGAAAAGCTTCAGCTATTCCCACTAATATATTCAGACAAGTTTGCCAGGATAGTGAGAGACCATCACAATAAAAACAGAGGCTCTGTAACTAAATATGTGCTCTGTGTTATACAAAAATTCTACTTCAAAAAGCACTACAGTACATGGCAAACTGAAAAAACCACCATACAGTAATTGCTACCCTTCTGCTTTTGAATACAGACTGGATAATCACTGAAGGGCTTTGATATAGTATCTCCTACACATTCCCTCCACCTGAATGGTCTAATTTGTTTTTCTTCATTAAATGCCACACAACTGAGTTTTGTCATCAAAATTAAGAAATAATCTGCAACATTTTCAGAGGGGCTGAAGTTCATATTACTCCTTTTCAGTACAAATTATGATAATACTGCTGAAGAAGTACAAATGTCTTTGCAATACCAAGACTCTCTACACCTTCATTTTCTTAGCTTTACAAAAAAGAAATGCTTAAAACAGACATTGAAGAGATTGGGTTGGTATGAACACCAGCGGTAATGGAGAGTGTTTTACATTGAGTTGTACTGGAGGCTTTCAAAGCCCATTTAATCTTATGAAAAATCTATTGCTATTGCAGGTTTCAATTATTGGCAACAAGGGTTTCTCAATTAATGTTGACAGGGCAAATCCATTTTCAGTGCGGTTATAAAAGGATTGACAGAGACATGGGAAGTTATGCGCCATCACATGTCTTGAAAGGGTGCTGAAAATGCTTTTGTTCTGTACATGGCAGGATTAAAGAATTTGTTGCCTCTCTACCCCCTGCTGCTCCTCTTACATCATGGTAATTAGGATAAATGATCTCCTGTTTGACCTTCTTCAATGCCTGTGGTGCATAAACCCAGTGTATAAGATAACACAGGTGCTACACTTAATCCTCAGTTCAGCAAAGCACTTAAATGTATATTTTGAGACCAGACTTAAAGGTATGTTTAAAAAGAAACAGTTCTTAATGGCATTGGTGAATTGGGGCCTTAACACACGTTCAGGGTCATTGCTCAATGAAACCATGAGTTTATGTAAATCTGTGGAGAGCGGCACTTCCTCCATGCCGCACGCCAGTAACACAGCTGTATTGTCCAGCACGGTCTGTCCCTGGACTCTGTACACCCAGGTATTTCTCCATGGAGGCATCTGCTCAATCGCATGTGAGCGGTTCCTCCTTTCTCCAAGTTCCAGGTTTCTTCAGGAGTACCACTTGGTGATATTTGCTGAGACCCAGATTACATGGATATTGTCCCAGGTGGAAGTAACGTAACAGCCCTGGTGCCCCATGGTGTGGCAAGAGGTACAGAGCACTGTGTAGTCACACATGGAAGCAGAAAATCCCAAACACAAATCCAGATCAAATTCTCAAACCAAAAGAACTCTCCAGCAAACATTTTTTCTTTGGGAATATGTTTTAACGTAGTCAACAACAGGATACCTCATATAGTATAAGCAAATATTTTTATAAAGTCTGACACAAAATGGAATTGCCAGTATTAATTTGTAAATTAAGACTTCCATGCTATTTTTTCTTAATATAAAGCAGAACAACCCATTCTTTGAGAAATATCCATCTAGTACAAGTAAGCTTACATGGAGAAACCTAGGCATAAGGTAGTTTTTGAATCCATGACCGCTCAGTAGAAAGAAAAGGACCAATATTTTATATATACCTGTGTGGTCTCAGGTAAATCACTTTCACAGGCAATAGTTATCAGCACAGAAAGGAATTAAATGAAGTAAACAGTCATCTTAGGTTATGACTTTGAATCTAACATTGGCCGATGACAATACAGAAAAAATAAGACTATAAATGTAAGCTTAACTTCAAATGTAACGGCTTTGAACTTTTTCCATAGTGTTCCAAGTGCAAATTGGCGTTTTTTACCATAAATAAATGGTTGGTGGATAAAGCCTGTAAGATTTGCTGGCAAAGATGCACGGCCACAGCTATAAATATGTGGGAAAATCTAATAGTTCAAATTTACTCCAAAGGTCATCCGGAGTATAAATGTATTCTCAGAAAAATTATGCAGAAATTTTATCATTCTCTTCTTCACATGGGCTGAGATTGCAGGAAATAAGCAAGTCCTCACAAAATATAATGACAGGAAGAGAAAAACGTCTGTGCTGTGACTGAATCCAGTTTCTTCTAACAAATTATTATGTGTTCTGTGACATAAATTCCAACCATTAACCACTTCCATAGGCATGGAGCCAGAAGAATAGCACTGTTAAGACCGGTTTCAGCTAACCCCTGGAATATTTTACTCCTGAAAAGGTTGCATTTTCTAGACAAAGGAGGTTTACATGCAGCTTGGCAAGAAGTTATTGTGAAAAGGAAAAGCTAAAACATAAAATCAACTCACAACTGCAAAGCTTCAATTTCTGAATGAAAGAGTTTCCACTGTTTCTTCATATGGTTTGCCTATATATTAGCCAGGAAACATATATAATCAATATGTGAATTACAGTACACAGATGTTCTTAAGACTTGTTAATGTGGGATGCAACTGCTCTATCATAAAGGGAAAATGCAAAGTCATTTACCTCGCTTACATCCAATATTTGGGCCACAGGGGAATGTGGAAGAAGTGGTGTGTTTGCCAGAATAAAAGGTAAGAACAAACATATGCCAGGGGAGATACCAAAGACTCTTCCTTTTCCTTTGCTTGCAGACAGGCACGAGGTCCCAGGAGCACTCCTGCGCTGGGAGTGTTTCCACAGCGGCTGTAAGAGACTCAGCTCACACTCTTGTCCATAATGAATGGGAATAAGCTAAACTTCATGGGAGCACATATATGCTAATTAGTACCATTTCCTCTGCAATTATATTTTAATTAAACAATCTTTAACAGGAATCAGACTGATAGCAAGTCCTCCCAAAAACAAGCACACAAAAAGCCTGTGCCTCTTCAGCTTTGATGGCAGGGAGCTTGGATTCTGTCACCACCGCAAAATTGCAACAGACAACACCACATAAGAAAACCCAAGAAAATTACTACAATACTTCCATATGTTCATAAATTAAATATAACCATGTGCAGATACCTTCTATCACCTCAGATGTCTCAATACCACTAGCCAATGAGGAGTTTGTGACATTCTTGACAGCAAAAGGCAAGTTAATTTTCGCTTCTTCTTTTGTTCTGTTCTACACATTTATCCCGGGGAGTGGAATTTCAAGTCATTTAGTTAAAATTTTCCTCCTAATAAAACCACCCAGCAGCCTTCAAAAACCCACACCAAAATAAACATAGATAAAATGAACACATACAAGACTCAGATTACACACAGCACCAGCTGTCTGGCCTGCTAGCTCAAAGGGATGACCACCAACCTCACCCAAAGACTGCACATACACATGGTGGAATATGAGAGCACATTTCTACTGATTCCAGCTTACTTAACTCAACCCCCATCAGCACAGAGTAAGTTCAAAGTCCCCTTACTGATTTGTATTTATCGCTAAAGATACCCCAGGTTTCAGAAAACTTGTATTATTTAATGTTGCACTGCTCATGAAGATTCTTTTCAGCCAGACCTTCAGGAAAACTATAATTATTTAAAGCATACTGAAATCAAACCTCAACATGACCAGGACATTTGAAATGGTAGAGCTGAAACATGCACTGTTTACAAGATGTTCAAGTTGCTCCTGAATATACTTCGAATTACAAGCAAGGTCAGTCTCTGGGCTTCTGTTCTCTTAAGCATAGGCAAATAAAGAAAACTAGTAAACAATAACCCCCAACATTTCCTGAATGGAATTATGCAAAAAATGGGTGTTTTGGACATCAAGGAGAAGTACCCATTATTAAAACAAGCAACGGTCAATATTAAACCAAAATTCAGACTTATTTTGAAGTAATTTCTGTTATTCATATTTTGTTTTTTCACGTGCTTTGGACTACTTTGCCATAACCCACTCTTAGATCAGGTCCAACATTTCCATGTGAAATCTTTGAAACTGCACAGGTAATAGTCTTAACGCTAGTGTAGATCAAAACCACTGCCAGAAATAATGGAGTATCTCATCAATACCTTCAGCACCAATCCATTCTTTGGAAGACCTCACCTATCCATGTGCAACATGCATTGCGTGAGAAAGCTAAGACTGTTTCAGCTGAGAAGACAAGGAAATATTGGGAAAGAGCTTAGTAAGGCAGCAATCTTGTTTTCATACAGTAGCAGTATTTCTGGCCTACACCTGCTTCAAAAAATTAATAGCATATTTTTGATTCTTAGTACCTGCTTTGTGGACTTCAAAGAATATTTCCTCTCCAACCAGCAAGTTTTCACCAAAGTTTTATGTTGTCTCTCTCATGGTTTTAAGTTAATATGGGGGTGCAAGGTTTTTCCTAGAAAGCAAGCACTATTTCTCAACTATTTATAGAATTATAACAGCTTCATGGTTCTTTTTCCCTTTTTGTCACCACTATTACACTCTTTCCACTGCTGTGTCCACAGAATTAAAACTAATAATTGAAAAGAGAGTGGTACAAGGATGCTGAAGCTGGTCTCTGGGACTACAAGGCAGACAGAAAAGTGAGACCCTCTTGCAGGGGATTTTCCCACTCTCCAGATACCGCAGTTCAGAGCAGCAATGCCATGATCCAAAACCAGGGACTCACCACCTACACTTGTGCTGAGGCAGGAACAGAGCTGGAGACGTATGGGAAACTTTAAGCCTCTTCTGTATTCCTCACATTTTGGAGCTCTTCAATCACTCCACTTCTTCAGTCTCTCCAAAGACCAAAACAAGGTTTACAACAAAAGTTAATCATAATCATAATCATAATAAAAAAGTGACAATGCATTTTTAGAAAGAACCAAATGCAAAGTAATAAAGCAATGTAAACAAAACAGCATTGTTGGTGTTCATTTTTTTTTATGTTGTCAAAAGTATAGTGGATGATTTTCTGTCCTTTGGGTGTGGATCCATGATATTTCACTGACTTAAATTATCCTACTTTTCATCTATGTCACAAGTAAAGTTGCTGAGTTGGCAATGGACTTATCAGGAAAGCAACATCTTTTCTTTTTTTTCTATTTAAAATTTATGTATTTTAAAAAATATTAATTTTAAACATTTTATGTTTGAAAGCAATACATATTTTTATACATAAACCCACTTTCTCTCTTGTCAGAGACTTTATTGGGGTTTTGTTAATCAAGAGCTTTTCACACAAAAGACTTTTCTGTCACAGAAAAACACAGTCCCAGAGATGAACTAATGAAAGCAGAATCTTTATCCTTTGTTACTTCAGGATAGTGGTATCAGTGGGATGGGACATGGTGGCACACGTCTAGTGCTTAGGCTGATGTAACCTAAGAGATGAAGCTACAGTTTCACAGCCAAAATAAAACGCTAACGTTAGTCTGTATTTAGAAATACCACCAATGATACCATAAATGGTATCTACATATTGCTAGATTGTTGATGACTTAAAACATCTACAAAATTGCAAAAATGTAGCAGTTTTATATTTGTTTTCTATTCTGTGTAGAAGTAACAAACTTCACAGATGCAGAATGACAGTAAGCCTCTGAAGGAAAAATCTACATTTGTATTCTGAGAACTAGAAGGCATTTAGCATGAGTTTTGTAATTTATTGCCATCATGGGAAGCATAAATTTCAGGAAAGCATGCGAGCGTCTCAAACTATATTCCCAGCAACAACCTATTTACAGAAAGAATTTCAATGTGGAGCTGATGAAAAGCATCTTTTCCCACATTGGTGCTGCTAGAAACTGTCAGTAAAAGCATATTTACGTGTTGGGTTTTTTTTACCTTAATGATGAGATTCAGGGATGCATGCTACACTAATTGTTTCCTAAAAGAGAAAGAAAGAACTGAATTCTATATATTTTTATCAGCACATCATTAGAATTCTGTAGCTTACCTTAGTGTATTAAGTCCTCTGCAAAATTCAGCACAGCACAGCCAACTAAAAACATTAGTTAAAAAAATGCATATGTTGCCAGTTTGCCTCTGGAAAGGTCTTGTCTACAAGCAGACAGATCATCATAACCACTGCTAAAACTGGTCTCCCAAACCGAACGCATACGTGTCCAAAGCATTGCTTCTACACATCTCTCCAAAAAAAGCTACAGAATATTTGGGGTGGTTTATGCAGGTATTGTATTTCTAGAGTGCCTAGTAGACAAAAGGACATTCCCTAATATTGCCCTAAAATGCCATTAACACAAACAAATTAGATGAGTGATGCCCTCTACTTCCTGGAACATAGGATGCAAAGAATGGTTAAGTAACATTTTCCAGCACTGCAAAATTTACTCCGTTTTTTGTATTAGAAAGATAAAAACATCATGAGGTCAGAAAATTTTGTTCCCCATAGCTTTTCAGTAAAACCATATCCATTTGAAAATGTTCCAGATGTGTATTTTAGCTGCAGGAGGAGCTCTGCTTGGGATTTCTTCCCCCAAAATAATAGCTGACAGGACAGACATCTTCAGCTGCCTCCTAAGTGCTTCCCGAGTGTAACCACAGCAGTGCAACCTCCCAGCGACATGAGAAAAGCAACAAGATTTTGGAGAAAGTTTAATGCCTAACTTCTGCCATCCACTCCACACAGGACATGGATGTGGCTATGGCAATCTTTAAAGCATTTTGAGATTGCGTGTGCATTTCCATCTCTGGGCAAAAATCCTAAGAAGCCCTACATGAAATACCAGCCACAACATGTATTTCTGAGACTGGCAAAAAAATATCTGAACTGTTGGCACCACAGCACAGCTGGGAAGCAAGTTTTAAAAGCAACATCTAGGTAAAAACTCAACAGTGATTATGCAAACCTCTGGCTGATTAATAAACCACTGTTCCTCCTGCTAGTATCTGAGAATGTCAAGATTACACGAGACTCTCTCATATTCTTAAAAATGGTGTTTAACTATTAATTAACACTAGGAAACACTCAGGTGAGAGACCTGTCTTCAGCTTTTTCCTCCTCTGCTGGACCAATTGTGGTATTTAGGGATCTGTACTGTTTTTTTCTGACTGCTGTTCCAGAAAGGTGCCTTGAAGTGATGTGGAAGTACTTTGCTATGTCTGGAGCCATGAGCTTTGTTTCTGCCTCATGCAAAATGAGCAGTAACTATATATCTGGCACACATATCCTGAGACGTAATGCTGGTCTGCTTCACACAACTAAATAATTAAGTGGCAAAGGATTTGCCACTGACACACTTCCTGAAGAGCCTGCATGAGGCTGCCAACAGTCTTGTTCCATCAGCACCAGAACAAATCTCTCACACCACTTTTGTCCTTCCCTCCATATTTTTCAATGCTGTGAAGCTCCAGCAAGTGTCATGAAAGCCACACAGCTGTGGAAAAATAGTGTGGGAAAACTAAGGGCTGCTCGATGGGTAACAGCACCTCATGGCCCAAAGCCCCCTTGGTGCCCTTGGAATTTTTGTCTTAAGACAGTGAAAGACAGTGAACATCTCAAGTTTCTTTCCCCAGACCCTGTTCAGGGCATTGCAGGAGTTGCAAGTAGCCTCTGCACATTGGGGTCAACCTGCGTGTGATGGCAGCGTGAGGAGATGAGGTAACTTCAGGCATGCCTTGTGCCTTATGAAGCCACTCCAGACAAAACCCCAATGCAGGCAATGGCTGAGGGTGAGCTGTGCTCTCCTCTCCTCTCAGCTCTCCTAGCACCAATATGCGCCTGGAACAGAAGGGCTCATACTCTGTGTAGGTACATCTACGCTGTCCTAGCAGAGACAGGGATTTTATCTGGGTTTTGTGGGTGAATCTACAGCAACAGGCCTGCTCTTTCACCAAAACAACCAACACCTTCATGTTTCTTGCCAGCTCCTCCTCCCCCCTTTTCTGCCCTTGCCATGTCCCCATCCCAACCATGATATATTTTCCATATATGCAGGGTGCCATTGCCTAAGCATTGGCATTCAGTGCCTTTTAGGATGCTCTGGGGTACCCAAGGCATCTGCATGGCTTTGCAGATACAAGAGAGGATTTACAGAAGCACAGTGCCTTTCTGGAAGAGCAAAAGGAATTGAGATTGATATCCTGTGGGCCATAAAATAGCATCAGCCACTTGTGTTTAGGCATCTGCATGCCACCCCTATTTCCATTGACAGTAATGGTTGCTTAGGCACTTAGTACACATGTAGATACCTATTTATAGACACCTAAATGCAGTTCTCTTCATCTGGTGCTGAATCCTGTGCTTCAGTCTCTGCAGAGTAGACCCGACCAACAGCTCCAAAGCCATTGCTATTTTAAATGCAGGATTTTTTCTTCCTTTAACAGTATACAGACTATTATTGTTGTTACACGTGGAAGTTCTTATCAGGATGTGATTGCACTAGACACTCAAACAGAAATAAGCAAATCTGACCTCAACTTTTCAAGATGCCAGGAAAAAAGGGGTTCAGAATTAAAAGTGTTCACGACAAAGTTCAAAGGTTTAGATAAACTGATTTACATGAGTACATCAGGTTTTAGATGCCAGAATGACTAGCCATTACAGGTGATGTAGGCTGTCCAGTGAAGACAATTAAAGAACATTGGAATTTGTACAGAAAGAGTAGTTAGGTGTTTTATAAACAGACTCCATATGGCACTCCCAAAATTCAAGTAGCTCTTACTGCTAAATTGAAATTGAACAAAATAATAGCAAACTCAAACTGGGGTATGTTTTGATGTTTCATTCAGAGAAACAAATTCTAGAGTGCTTCCCCTTCTATTTCACGAGGCAGAGCAGCTATTAAATTGGTTTACTTTGTAACATTACCTCCATGCAAAAAAAAGGAAAAAAACAACCTTCTTCCATAAAAAAGGAAAAATTACCTATAACTGGGCTGTCAGTGTAGCACTCTATATTTCCCCAGGATTCAGTCTTACACATGGAATAAAATGGTAATGCTCTTTTTTAAACATCAGCAGTTACTAAAATAAGAAAGGTGAGATTATAAGCAAAGACAGCTTTCAGCTTGATCCTGACCTTGACATATAAAATACCTCAGCTTGTCAAAATAAGATTGCACCCTTGAAAGATATGAGACGTGCATAAATGGACAAACACTTCGGCAGAAGACTTTTCATGCTAGGATTAATTTATTAACTACCAGCACTACCCTATTAACTGCAGAGATACATTGATCCTGAAGTCCTGTTTTGAAAAGGAAACATACCCGTGCTGACCCCATTCAAAATGTCTCACCAAATTGCATCAGTCAAGCCAACATCGCTGTTCAAGAGCTGTTCACAATCCTTAAAATAAAGGTCCAGGCAGTTAACTTCCACATTGTGCTTCCTGGCAGGTAAGCTCCTACCCCCCACATTGATGGACTAGTGCCACCAGACCAGTTCCTTGCCACAACACATTTCTTATTGCATCTGAGACCTCCAGTGAGTCCAAGACCCGAAACTAACCTGGGGTTCTTATCAACAGTGCATGAGAGAAGAAAAAGAGGAGCTAATTGAGTTACAGTACGGTGAGGTATAAAGAAAAAATATATAATGCAGATGGGATTTAATAGGAAAAAGAATATATCTATCATTAGGCAAAGATGAGGGCTCTAGGAAACTGAAGGAACATTGAGAGAAGCTTTTCATCCTGGAATAATGAAAGGTGGGCTTGGTGACCTGTTTGCTAAAGGGTAGAGCCTTTCTCATGAAACAGTAGTACTAAAGAAGATAAACTCTCTTTCCTTGATCAGTGGATTTGAAAGTTCCCCATCATGGATTTTAGAGCAACAGATGGTACATCTGTCCCTGAACTTCCTTGTTATTTTCCTGCCCTGTAAGAACATCGTGACAAGTTTTGCAGTTACGTACTGTACTTTTTGAAATATAATTTGGAAGAACTTTGCAATTATGAGACTTTCTTCACTTCTCATGGAGAACTTCATATTTTGAGTGTGAGGATAATTTAATATCTCACATTAACTCACATTTCTTCAAATTAAAGAGACCTCAGGGTCACACAATAAAATGATCCCTCTAACTTAAGTAGCCAGCTATTTTGAAATTAAGAGAACAAAGTTCACCTGGGGATAAATTAATGGTTAAAGGCCATACAGATGCACCTATATAATCAAACTTGTCTCCTCTGTTTTCCCATATTGCTCCATATCTGAACTGTGTGTGCTGTGCTATTCTGAACTCAAATTGCCTGGATGTTACCTCCTTGTTGAAAGGCTGGCAGGCAGCCACGGGGCCCCATGTGTGACTACGGACTCCTGGAACCACACACCCTGCACTCCAGCAATATTACAGCAGTCATGTCTCATGCATTTGTATGGAGCCATGCAGAGGTCACGGGCTTTGTAATCTGGGAAGAGGAGACGGCTTAGTCCTGCCTGAACAACAGCCGTGATGATGTGAAGATACACAGATGCATATCAAAGCGATGCTGAGAGGGGTCACTTTGGGAACACTGCTCAAAACTGCAGCAAACAAAGGGGCTCTGGCACAATTATTTAAAAACAAACCTCTGGAAATAAGCAGAATGCTGACAACGCTCCAAGTACCTTTCCCAAGTACCTACGAGCGCCAGATGGACTTTTTCCAGCAAAGCCACCTATTATGTGTAACGCAGACAAAAGGCACAGAGGAGTCCGTGGTCCTTAACCAGGGCTCTGGTGAGATCGAGCTTCCTCTCCCCATACCGGAGTCCAAACCAGAACCTGGAGAACAGAAAGCTCTTTCACTCCTGCACGCACGCACGCAGAGTGGAAGCGTCTCGCCAGTCCTAAGCAAGTCACTGTGGGACTGCAGCGGTTTCAAATAAAAATAGTGTGATGGAGGTATGTTTATGGAAACATCAAATACAGAAAAGAAAGGCAATGTAAAACATACTTTGCTTTTTATAAGGCATATTTAGCATTTTATAAGGTATACTTTCCCAAGTGAGGAATGGAAAATTGCAAAGACATTGAAAGCACTCAGCCAGGCTTGGTGTTATTAAACCTCGGTTCAGTACAGTCACCCCAAAGCACTGCTCACTGCACAGTGCATTCTGTGTGCGCCTGCAAGTAACAGGAAAAGATCCTAAGACAAGAACGATGCTCTCTTTTGGCATGAAAATTGCAGGCTTTATCAGTATTGTAGATGTAAGTAATTCTTCCATTCCCATCTGCGGCAACACTGGCAGTTTGTGCTCATGAGTAGCGTCACTGAGTCATGATTTGCTGCTTTGTCTCCTGCCTTTCTGAATAAGCCCGTTATTACTTCTCAGTCGCTCACATCAGACCAACATCTTGCACACAGGAGGTGCATGTGCAGAAGTGCAAAGGTGCACATGCCTGTTTCCTGCAACCTCCGATCTCCCAGCCTCTGCCTAAACCCCAGGCTAACTAGTCCACAGCTTTACCCTGATAACGCTTCAAAAAAGCTCTCACCTTTTCACCCTGAATCTTCCTTAACTGCAGTTTAAGCCACACTACCTCTTAAGTGATCCTTTCTCCATGGCTGGAGAACTGCAACAGCCTTTTATGAAGTATTTGAAGACTACAGTTATGCCTCTCCTTCGGGCTTCTCTAGGCTCAGACTATTTACAGATTTGCAGGAGCCGACTCTACTGCAGTGCTCTGAAATTTTCTGTTTCTCACTAGAGAGAGGAGTTGTCTAAGAGGCATTTTAAAGAAAATTGCACTGTATGTATTAGGAGAAGGCAACACCAGATGCTTTTCCAGAACTCCAAATGCTTCTTCTGGAACAATACTGGTGCTTTTCCTCTGCAGAGGCACGGGCAAGAAAGCAGGCAACGTAACTAGATCAAAACTATTCAGCAATGCAAATAATGCATGCCTCCAAATTCAGGATTAAAGCTGAAAGATCCTGCTCTGCAGCAACTGAAAATGCAAAATGACATTAGGGAAACCATAAATGCTTCCCAGAATATAAAGCAATATTCATAATTTTTGTATTTGCCACCAAAATGTAATATCTTAAGTCAACTCGGTAGAAGAACTTTGTTCAACATTATTTCATCACAGAATCATACAATTTATTTACTTCTCCCTTGAGAATCTGAATACAGTAGAGGCCACTATTTCCAACTTTTAAAAGCACTTTATTTTAGTCTGATCTATTACATACATTTCTAAAGTGTCTATCACTTCAGTTTCTTGGCATGCTTTAGATAATATTTAGATAATATTCACACATATTGTGCTCCCCATCCCACATCCCACATCCCAAAAATCTTAGCTTTTGTGTATTTCTAAATGTGAGCTACCATCTCAAGTAACTTTTGCAGGGCAATTCCACAAGTACAAAGTCTGACTGTACAAAGTGCTATGTGACACCCAAGAACTGTTGAGCACTTTGCATTCTACTGAATTAAATGGAGCTTACTTTGAAGGAGAGAACACAAAACCAGGGAAAAGCCTGAATAAAATTCTACTCTGCATTAAAGGTTTATAGCAATGAAACTCATCTGCTCGCTGATAAGGAGCACCAAGGCCCAAAGCCTCTTTTATCAGCTACTGCTGAACGCAGCGATGTGTTCGCAGCCGCGGACAGCCCCGCTTGCTGCAGAACTCTTTCTGCACAGCAGCTAGAGATGAATCAAAGGTAACAACCAGCAAAAAGGCTGATTTTTTTTCAGTCACTGGAACGTCCTCCCAGACCTCTCAGACCTAAAACAGACAGAGACAATGGCGTTTAAGGTAAAGACAAACACGACGCTTCCTCAGGCCACCCGAATCACGCGCAGGGCGGGCCTGGGTGTGTGCATGTCAGTATACCGGCTTCATAGGAAGCCCCATCCCACCCTAGTCGTGCAAACCCCGCGTGTGACAGCCGCAGGTCGCGGGTGTCCCTTCTCTCGGTGACCCCCCGCTCCGCCCTGGCGCCCCGACGGGGCGCGGCCCCCCCTACAGCGCCCCCCGGGAAGGCGGGAAGTTTCCATCGACGAGCTCGGCCGCTCGACGTCGGGCCCTGCTCGGCGGCGCGGGGTGCGACTGCCTCTCCCGGAAGCGGGGCGGTTGCTGCCCTTGCTGAGGGGGGAGGCGGCGGCGGCGATGGCGGCGGAGCAGCTGTACCCGCGGAGCTCTATCGAAGATGATTTCAACTACGGCACCAACGTGGCGTCGGCCAGCGTCCACATCCGCATGGGTAGGGGCTGGGGCGGGGATGAGTGAGGCCGCCCCCCCGGCCCCGTGCTGGGCGGTCGGGGGGTGCCGTGCCCCAGCGCTCCCGGCGGGCTCCTCTCCGTTAGCCCCATCGCCTGTGGCGTTTGGCTGCATTCAGGGTCTGCGCAATATCTGAACCTGTTGGGTAAAGGCTGTGAGCGGCGAGCCGGGGCGTTAAGCGTTGAGGGTGAGAGATCAGTGGCCGGGGAAGGCCTGGATTTGGTTATTTCAGTGTATGGGGGCAAATCTTTTTATTCAGGGATTAAACTCATATAGATTCAGACTGTATTTTCCCCAGAATGATACGTTTTGAAGCCCAAACAAGAGACGTAAGATGTATAAAAGCTAAAATCGGTGCCCATAATTAGCAGTGGTTGAACCAGGAGACTGAGGAGTTTTAATTTCTTCTGTCAGGTGTTAAAATACTGTCTCTTGGCTGAAGCGTTTGCGTGCTATAAGGTCGTATTAGTGGCCATGGAATATTTCTTTGTTGCTAATGTGCAGGTCTCAAATGCATCGAATACTCTTGTAGAAATAGTCTGATCAGTAATCCTTGCTGAAATAGTTACAGCGTTATTGGATACATCCTGGAGTACACACAGGTGTATGCTGTGGACTTTTTATTAGATATTTCTGATAAGCAGGAGACCTCTTCATATAAAAATACAGTTTTGTCTTGTTTGAAAAATAAAGGACGCCATAGGAAATATGAAAGACTTATTGCCATTAGCAAAATTGATGATGCATTTAATAATATAGGGAGAAGGCTATGCTAGCTAGCAGGCTATTTCTAGGTTTGTTCAGTTTATTACAACAAAGTAGGTCTCAGCCCCTCACGGGAACTTCACCTGCTGTGAGCTTCTTGTAGTACATGCTCTTAAACTTGTTTAGGCTGTGCTATTAAAGATTGAATTGATTTTCACTGTAAGCTTATTCTTCCTTTCAGAGCATTTTGCCTAATGGACTTGGTCATCTATTGAGGACAGAGTGTATCTGTATGATGTATCTGTATGGCCTGAACCACACTCCATTCTTCATAATTCTAGAATTATGAAGCCTGTTAGCTTAATTCTGAATTTTAAAAACTTTTTTCTAGCAGTTTCTATCTGTAGATATCTGTTCAGTACACTGTAAGTTGCAAATGCTGATAAATTATATCTAACATGGCAGAAGGTCAATCAAATGGATAGTACTGCAAAAGTTTTTTCCTCTTTAAAGGTTTATGTCTGTTTCTGTCTCCCACGAACTTCCAAGTTTAGCTTTCTGCATTTGGGTCCATTAGATACCAGTAATGTGATGGAGAAAGCGTGCAGTTAATAATTTCTTAGTGAGGTTAGGTGTATGTAGTTTTTAAAATAGTCTGAAGTAAATTCCTTGCAAATGTTTTTTGTAAGTCTTCTGTCATAATTGCAGTTGCTTAAATATGTCCAGGAGTAAATGTCATTTTGCTGGAATACTGTGTCAGATTTTTAAGGACAAATGGCTTCTTTCCACTTTGTGCTTTTTCACTGAATAAAGACTTTCTGATAGTTCCTTATCGAATAGAAAACTTTTATGTGATGTACTGTTGAACTTTGTAAGTGTGACTCAAAAGTGGTTTCATTTTTATTTTCCTTACTTCAGCTTTTCTACGGAAAGTCTACAGCATTCTTTCTATCCAAGTTCTTTTGACCACAGTCACATCTGCCATTTTTCTGTACTCTACCGGAGTGCAGGCATTTGTTCATGAAAGGTAAATACTAAAATGAAATGGGGCTGTTTATCATGTGTTAATATAGTTTATGTAGTTTGTTAATCTGGAACACTTCAATATTCCTAAAAATTTTTGCACCCTGTGTTTTGATTCTGCAATAGAAATTTTGTAACCTGATTAGGAAATAACCCTCCTGACATTTTTCTCCTTGGTTTATTATTAAAGTCTATTTTTATTACTATCATTGAAGTTTATTTTAATCAATACTTTATTAATAGTGCTTATTTTAATATTTACACTCTGAAAATGTGTACATCAGTTGCAGAACATCTCAGTTATTGACTTTTCTTGGTTTATGGTCTGAGTATGTGCTTTTAGAATCTCTGTGAAATGCTGTTGTTTATAGGTACCTGTTCCAAAAAGCTGAATCATGTCTCATTCCTCTCCCTCCCTCCCCCATCATTTTTTTTTTTTTTCCTGAAAACTAGTCTGCTGAAATTCCTGTGGACTTGCTTCTTTTTGCCTCTCAGATTTTAATGAGAAAAAAAACAAGTCTCAAAAAACAAACTGTGGTGAACGGGCGGGGGAAGAAGAACAACTGAGGAAGGGAGGAGAGCACTGAGTTGTTTATGGTTTCCCCCAAGTACACTTGCAAACTTTGCTTTTACTTTCACTTCAAAGCCCAAATCAAAAAGGAGCATCAAACACTATCTGAAGGTTTCTGTATGAGCTATAGTGTATACAACAGAGGTTGTAAAACTACAGTTTTGTACTTAAATCTGACAATTTAAAATCGTCCTGCTCAGTTAGAACTGTTGTGATTTTGTGTTTGATTTTGGTCCAGTTTTTGCTTGGAGGGCTGTTCAAGTGATTTCATTATAGCGATACTTACTGGTCAGCACTGATTTTCTTTGGTGCAGTTAGTGCCCATGTTTGTCGAATTCAGGTGCTTATAAAAAACAGCTCCCTGAATGTGGAGTTCTTAATAGGCAAAATATTACATATTTAATACTTGTTAGTTTTGTACAGATAGATTTTCCTCTTCATATGGGTTCATCTCCCGGTGATGGATTCCTGGGCAATCTTCAGCTTCAGTATGGAAAAAATTGTCTTGTGACTGTACTATTTTTAACTGATTATCTGTGGTGGTATGTTTTAGAGCAGTTTTGCAATAAAACTTGCTTTGCATTTACTTTGGATATACAGAGCAGTATCTTCATCTAGGTGATCACTTAAAAACTTGGCTTCATGTAAACTCTTTTTTAGTGTTCCAGTTATTTTATTTTAATATTGATGACTTTTTTGTATTAAAATTTACAGGCCTGCCTTGCTTTTGATATCTGGGTTTGGATCTTTGGCTATAATCGTGGCACTGACCCTCTACAGACACCAGCACCCTGTTAATTTATATCTGCTTTTTGGATTTGTAAGTATTTGTGCACATTCGATTTTAATAGTCCCTAGAATATCTCTCATTCTGATGAACTCCTTGAAGCAAACTAGTGGTGGCCTTACACTTCTGAAGCTCTGAGTTATTTTTTGGAGGTTCTATCCACAGGTGGTTCCTAGATAGTGTCTATTCCAGGTTTCTTCCAGCATCTTTTTAGGAAGAGTGTTAGAACTTGAAATTAGGTTGAACAAGATTTTATGTGTCTGTCTAGCTGCTCTCATTGTTCTATTGATGTCAGTGATTTTCCTATGAAATTGCTCAGTAGGAAAGTAGGAGGCATTTCTGTTACCTTATTTGTTTAATGGACAAGCTCTAACAGAGGCCCAGATGCAACCAGCCATATGTGTTTATTTCATTAATTGTTTTCTTTTTGATGCTAAATTCTGAGCATGTTTCCAACACAGGCAGGTCAGTCAGACCTGTCCTCAAATTGCAGTCTCTTGCCTGACATTGCAAATTTGTAGATATGGGCTGACTGTTGCTCTTGGATATTTTGGATTATGTAGCGAATCAGTCTTCTGAAAAAAAGTCACGCTAGCACCATTGGAATTTGGTGCATTAGGAGTTGCCTAAATTGTATTTGTGACACAAAGGGAAGACAGCTTTGCTGTATAAGTAAATAGACTGTTTAAATTATAACGCAGCTATATGCTTCCTGACTTTGGAACTCTTGCAGGAGAGTAAAATGTTTAAAAACTTTCAACAAGTGCAACTGTAACGAGGGGTGATGTAACAGTTTGGCCAATGCGGTGTAGGAGTTTGTGGTATGACAGATGAAGTATTACACTGTGTAGGAATAGAAGGATTCAAATCTGAGAGTGATAATTTGTTTTAAAATATGTGTTAAATGTTCTGTTATTTCTGACCTCTTAGCTCATGCTGTAGATAGTTTTCTCATCTACTGTAATGAAACTTAATTTGAAATTACCTTTTAGAAAAGCTGAGGGCCCATACTAGCCTTCACCCCAGACAATAATACGTTTCATTTTTAGTTAGCTGTTTCAAAACAAGGACAAGTGGGAAAAGGAAATTAATGCAGATGCTTAGCTCTCTGATGAGATATTAAAAGTGTAGGGTGAAAGTATTTCAAATACTGAAAAGTATGCAAAAAGTTGAAAATAGTTAATTTCTAATAGCAGCTCTGAGAAATTTTATAGCCCCTTGAATAGTTTGTAAGAGGGGTAATAAAAATGCTGCTTACTTTGAGTAGAAAACCTAAATGGCATTTTTCTATAGGGGCTATGTCTCATTCATTTTCCGTTTATATTGTATTATTTTTATGTAACAACAACTTCCAGCACAGTAAGACAGTACAAGTGCCATTCTCTTGTTGAAAATGAAACATGTCTTCATATACAAAGATTTAACAAGAGAGTTGATGTAGTGCGCTGGGGTTATGTAGCAGAATGGGGCTCGTTGCATGTGAAGTCTCTGTGTAAGTGTTTTGTGGCTTTTTTTGTTGTCGTAATTGTTGTTTTTTTTTTTTTTTTTACTTTTTGTAGACCCTACTGGAAGCACTGACAGTTGCTATTACAGGTAAATGGTAGCCATCCTATTGTCCAATTCCTTAAAGAAATTGGAAAAGGAATCCAATATGTTGTACTAATTGCCATCTGAGATTCCCAGATGTGACTAAAGTAATAATAAATCTCCTGTGTGAAAATTTTAATGGCAGTAATATCAGTTTAGCAAAAAAACCAGGGAATCAAGGGAGAAAACTGGATTCTGATCCAGAACTGAAACCGTATAAATCTGAAGTGAGAAATGAGTTGTGCCATCTGTTCTTTCGGCACAGCTATCAACGCTCTTTTCTATTAGACAGCTCTCAGCAGAGCTGATCTGCAAGTGAAGTAACCTTACCTTCCCCCTCTGTTTCCTCCAAGGAAATTACTTTGAGTTTGGAGAGCTCTGTACTTGTTTGTCAGGGTTGAGATGGGGCAGTGTGCAGAGAAGTAACAGAATCACCTTGCACTATAGCTTCCAGCGTAAGATGAAACCTCATCAGTGTGGCTTATGATCTCCTGCAAAAAAAGAACTGTTGGGGAGAGGAAACCTTAAGGAGAGAAAGAAAAGGTTCCACTCGTTTCTCTTATCTTTCCCCTCCTACACCCTAATCAAAACTTTTATGAGCTTTTACAGAGGACTGACTGTGTTGTGATTTTTCTTTTTCTTATTTTAGTATTGTGAAAAATTCAGACAGCTTCTTCTTTAAGACCTCACATATCTAGGCTTAAAATACTTATTTTCTGGGTTTTTTAGGTTTTTTTATTGGGAGTAGGGAAGATCTCTCCATTTAAAAAGCTACAGCCATACTATAAATGTCAAACTTAGCTAGTGCAAGGGTCTGTGAGTCTTATGGTCATGATTTTGAAGCGCAGACAAGTTCACCCATAATTTACTTTTTTTTGTTCACAGTTAAGATTTTTTTCTCCCTGTCTGAAAGTTTAAACTTCTGTTTCCTCAAAAGATAACTTAGCAAATCCATAACGTGGTGTTCTTTAAATGACAGTTTACTTTTTCTGTTTATAGTGAGTTTCTATGATGTGTCTGTCGTCTTGCAAGCCTTTATTCTTACTACTGCTGTATTTCTTGGACTGACTGCATATACCTTGCAGTCAAAGAGAGACTTCAGCAAATTTGGAGCAGGGTATGTTGTCATATTGATGATTTCTTTTTTTTAAGCTAGTTTTTCCCGTGTTTAATGCAGGCTTTGCAGATACAATAATAAATACAGGTCAATAGAAACTAATTCAAGGGGATGGTGAGGGTGTTATTTATCTTAAATTATTAATTTTATGCAGTTCTGCTTTCTTGATAAGAAATTGTTTCCTGTGATTATGGTTTTTAAAACCATAGTATTACACTAGAAAACTAGTTTACCTGGATTTTTCACTGAGACAAAAGGGAGCTGCTTCAAATATTTTTTTTAAAAGTAAATTTAGGACATAACCTTTGACAGCTTTATAAAACTGAGTTTTACTGCTGATACCAATGAACAGCTGGCATATAAGAAATAGGGACACTTAGTTACCAAGTATATTGTGAGGAGGTTTTATAGGAAGGGAAGAGATTTTAAGTAAAATTTAGAAGAAAAGATATTACTGCTCACAGTTTATCTTTTTTCAGGCTCTTCACTTGTTTGTGGATTTTAATCTTCTCGGGTTTCTTGAGGGTAAGATACCTTGTGCTCAAGGTTAAAAAGTATTATTTAATATAAATCTAACTAACTTCTAGTATAACAAACAGTTTTTGGACGGTCCAATATAACTTAACGGAAGAAAATTCCTAACCAGATCTATTACTGATTTAGATTATGCTGGTGATCTTTTAACCATTCATTTCCCTTTCAAACTTGTGCTGGGTCCTGTTCTTGCTAATGTAAAAGTGGTATTTGCGTTGACTGACAATATTTGTCAGTTGAGATCCACTACTTGATTGAGAGAATGGGAAGGAGGTGTGGTTTTTAATTATATTTTGTTCTTCTAAATTTTCTGCTGTTGTTAATATTCTGGAGACCAGAGCTTCCTTAAGTGGAGGCGCTTTTACTCAGTTAAAGAGGTTGTGTGACTGGGGACTAAAGAACAACATTGGAATGTCATTGTAATATTTGGTTTGTGTGTACGTAACGGTAAAAAGACAGTGTGTATCCTTAAGTGTGGCATATCATTACGTGGGGTTTTTAATATTAAAAAGAAAATTAAATTTACAATTTTTTCCTTTCATGTTTCATTTGCCTCCAGCTTTTTTTCTACAGTGAAACAATAGAGTTGGTGTTTGCTGCTGCTGGAGCTCTTCTGTTCTGTGGATTTATTATTTATGACACCTATTTGCTGATGCACAAATTATCCCCTGAAGAGTACATACTGGCTGCAATCAATCTCTACTTGGACATCATCAATCTGTTCGTACACCTGCTGCGTTTACTGGAAGCATTTAATAAAAAATAGTCAAATGCAGTGTGGTTTGACTATAGCGTACATGAAGTTAAGTACCTAAATAGCATTTGGGTGATCAACAGACAGTGTAGTTCTGTCTTCTAGAGACTGAATCTTTATTACTTTTTCATTCCATGGATATTAATCCCTCCTTAGGAAAAAGGCTTTTTATGTAGCTAAAGTTCTTCTCTAGAATATATATTTTATGTAGTTGACATGCTGACATTATTTCAGTCACTTGTTTTAGTCACTTAATTTGCACTTGGCGTAATTAATGATTAAAATGATTGCCAATTTCTGATTGCTCCAGAGAAAGCCCTTCTCTGCTGTTCTGTAGCTGCTGGAAATGATTCCTTTGGGTTTGTAAATGTGTGTACCTTGTAAGGGTAGTCTGAGTTTATCGTTGTGCAATGTTTTACTAAGCTAAAATAATTTTCTCGGTTTTGTTTGGTAAAATGGAATGCTGTCTCTAACAGAGATACTCTGTTTTTGTTAAAAGCTGTCAGATTATTATGTGAGCTGGGAGAGTGTTAAAACAGTATAAGGGAGCGTTCTTCATTTAAGTATTATTTATTGCCTGTCTTTCAGTGTTCTGAAAAATAATTTTTAGATGGATTCTGGCATTTTATCAACTTGTGTATATTAAGGTTAATTGCCAATAAAAATTGTAAAAGCTTTAGTCTGTTCTTGCAGCTGAGACTGGAGAACTTTGGGGTGCTGGGAACGAGTACCGTAAGCCCTTGCTGGACAGGCGAGCGCCTGCTGACAGGGGAGAGGCCCTGCAGCAGTGGCTGCTTTCCAAGCTGTTGAAATCCTGCAATGGCAGGCAGGGTAAAAACAATTTTGAAAGGCTTTCTTCCTTTGTGTTCAGTGTTGAGGTGGAAGGATTGTTATGGCTCGCCTGTCCTGTCAGCAAGAGGTTAGCAAAAAGGCAATGCAGTGCTTGGGAAACCTCCTGTGCCCTACCACAAGCAGGGACAGGGTATGCTTTCCACGCTGGAGCTTGCTGGAGGCTATCGAAGTACAACTGTGAATTGTTTTGGGAAAGCGTGATGATTTCTGTCTCCTGTCTTAGGGTTTCATTAAGAAATGTGCGGCAGTACTTAAAAGTAAAACTTCACTTTTTTCCTTGCGATGAAGTATGTGTTTATTCTTCCATCCCTCCCCACCACCCTTTGCGGGCAGAGGTGGCTGGGCATTATTTTGTACCCACTGCTCGCCACTGGCCTGCGGGGCAAGTTGGGCCATGCCTTCCTGGACAAGCTGGAGAGGTGGGCCTGTGAGAACCTCATGTGGTTCAACAAGGCCAAGTGCAAGGTCCTGCACCTGGGTTGGGGCAACCCCCAGTACCAATACTGCCTGGGGGATAAAGGGATTGAGAGCAGCCCTGCAGAGAAGAACTTGGGGGTACTGGTGGAGAAAAAGCTGGATATGAGCCAGCAATGTGTGCTCACAGCCCAGAAGGCTGAGCGTACCCTGGGCTGCATCAAAAGCAGCGTGGCCAGCAGGTCCAGGGAGGTGATTCTGCCCCTCTGCTCTGCTCTGGTGAGACACCCCCCTGCAGTGCTGCATCCAGCTCTGGAGCCCTCGGCACAGGAAGGAGATGGAAATGTTGGAGTGGGTCCAGAGGAGGCTACAAAAATGATCTGAGGGCTGAAACACCTCTCCTGTGAGGACAGGCTGAGAGAGTTGGAGTTGTTCAGCCTGGAGAAGAGAAGGCTGCGGGGAAACCTTATTGCGGCCTTTCAGTACTTAAAGGGGGACAACAGGAAGGATGAGGGCAACCTCTTCAGCAACGCCTGTTGTGACATGACAAGGGGTAAAGGTTTAAACTAAAGGCAGCCCTGGCAGTTTGTGCTCATGAGTAGCGTCACTGAATCATGATTTGCTGCTTTGTCTCCTGCCTTTCTGAATAAGCCCGTTATTGCTTCTCAGTCGCTCACATCAGACCAACATCTTGCACACAGGAGGTGCATGTGCAAAAGTGCAAAGGTGCACATGCCTGTTTCCTGCAACCTCTGATCTCCCAGCCTCTGCCTAAACCCCAGGCTAACTAGTCCACAGCTTTACCCTGATAACACTTCAAAAAAGCTCTCACCTTTTCACCCTGAATCTTCCTTAACTGCAGTTTAAGCCACACTACCTCTTAAGTGATCCTTTCTCCATGGCTGGAGAACTGCAACAGCCTTTTATGAAGTATTTGAAGACTACAGTTATGCCTCTCCTTCGGGCTTCTCTAGGCTCAGACTATTTACAGATTTGCAGGAGCTGACTCTACTGCAGTGCTCTGAAATTTTCTGTTTCTCACTAGAGAGAGGAGTTGTCTAAGAGGCATTTTAAAGAAAATTGCACTGTATGTGTTAAAAGGCCTAAGCAAGGTAGATTTAGACTGGATATACGGAAAAAATTTTTTTACAACAAGGGTGGTGAAACAGTGACACAGGTTGCCCAGAGCAGTGGTAGATGCCCCCTCCCTAGAGACATTCAAGGTCAGGTTGGACAAGGCTCTGAACAACCCGATCTAGTTGAAGATGTCCCTGCTCACCGCAAGGGTATTGGACTAGATGACCTCTTAAGGTTCCTTTCAACCCAAACCATTCTACGATTCTATAATGATTCTATAATTTCTCCCGCCAGTGGCGGCCCGGGCGGCGGCGCGTTCGCTCGGAAAATTACGGTAGAACCTGCGGTGGGGCGGGGCCCGGCGCGTCATTCTGCGCCGGCCGGCGCATGCGCGGGCAGGGAGAGCGGCCTAGCTTGAGGGAGGGTGGTGGACCTCGTGCACGGCCGGGGTAAGTGGGGGTGAAGGGCGGCCCGCACCCTACCCCCTCCGCTGTCCGCGCGCGGCTCGGCCGTAACGGCATCCGTGCCCCGCGCGCGGCCCGGCCGTAACGGCATCCGTGCCCCGCGCGCGGCCCGGCCGTAACGGCATCCGTGCCCCGCGCGCGGCCCGGCCGTAACGGCATCCGTGCCCCGCGCGCGGCCCGGCCGTAACGGCATCCGTGCCCCGCGCGCGGCCCGGCCGTAACGGCATCCGTGCCCCGCGCGCGCGTCGCCCTCACTGCGTCCCGCTTGTCTTCTCTTCCCTCCCCGCAGAACATGGCGAAGAGCCTGAGGAGCAAGTGGCGGCGGAAGATGCGGGCGGAGAAGAGGAAGAAGAACGCGCCCAAGGAGCTGGAGAGGCTGAAGAAAATCCTGGGAACCAACGCGGATGTCGTCATGGAGGAGGTCAAGGAGGTGGCGACCGTGCTGTCCCCCGAGAGAGCCCTCCGGCCGGGGGGTGAGTCGGGCTCCCGCCGGGCGGCGTTAGCGGGAGGGCCCCGTCGGAGGCCGCGGAGCCGCCGCGCTACCCGGGGCTGCCCGAGGCCGCCTTCCCAATGCCGGGGCACCCGGGTCCCCGCCCCGGCCACGCTGCCAGCGAGTTTTTCGCTGTCCCAGTTATTCTGTCGCAGCCACCCGAGCGCAGGGAGGCCTTGCGGTATATTGTTGTGCCTGCGACTTCTACCGTGATCTGACTTACCGTTATTACTTTTAGGAGGACAGTAAGCGTAGGAAAGTTGGACCGAAATCTCAAGTAATTTTGTAGAGACTTTGTCAAGAATAGAGTGATTTTTTTTTTCCCTTTTTTTAAATGTACTGGTTCAAGGTAGGTGTAGTAGGGGCCTTGTTTGACTAGGCTAATTAACACTGCATTGCACATGATGCAGAAGTGGATGGTATTAAGTGCCTAAAGATAATGCCACCTTCCTCCTTATTCCTTGGGTAGGATGTAATCTGTAAAGGAAGTAACCCAGGAAGCGGAGACAAAGGTTTTAAATAGCTGCATACTGGACAGGAGTCAGAAAGACACCTTCTCTTTCCAAAGCTGTGGTTCAAACTAACTCATAGTTCATTTTGCTTCTCCAAGTTATGCAGCTTAAGCCGTTACAGTATTGCTGATGTGAGCTTTTTATGTGGCATGCAGAAGTCTCGTGAGGCACTACAGTGGGTTATGGAATAATGCTAGTAATCACTGTCAGTCACGCAGCTGGCTTTGTCAGTGCTTCAGAAATTAGGAAAGACAAGGAAGTGTTGTGGGGTTGAATAGCAGAGCCTGTAAACTATATTGAAAATGGAAATAGAATGCTCTATAAAAATACTTGCCCAATTAAGGGTAGCTTGGAGTATAATCTGTAACTTTATCTGTGGTTCTGATTTGTCCTGTAAACCAGATGAAAAAGTTGTTCCTTATCGGATTGTTAGAATTGAATTTCCAAAATGCTTTGGAACCCTGTCAGCCTTCTGATACTGATGATTAAGCTGGAGGAAACATGGTTGTTTTAAACCTAGTTTCTGAAGCAAATGCCTGGCTATCTGTCATTCCTGCACCCCCTTCCAGGTCTGCTGGCAACATTTCTACAAGTGACAGATTTCACTTGGCCTTTGTAGAGAAATAGCAGCCTCAGAAATACCTAAGAATATATATATATCACAAAAACAACTACGGGTTTTGTGAAAGTAGTGGTGTCTTCTTTGAGAGGACTTCTCAGCACTAACTGTTGTGGACACAAGGGAGTTCACATTACCAGATGTTACAAGGACTGAAGCAGATGAAAGCTTCATCCAGAATATGCACTTTCCGTACATAGGTGAATAATTTTCCAGACTAAGAAAATATATACATGTATATTAGGGGCATTTTCCTGTGTTACTTTAAGGTATTTTTCACAGCATGCTGCGAAATAATTTTTTGCTTTTTCAGTTTCTGTTGTTAGGAAAAAAAAAAATAGAAGGTCTGGCTAGCCTTTGGCCAAAAATGAGTTTGTAGCTGTTTTTAAAAAACTTTGTGGGCATGCATGTGTTTTTCAAGATAATCATATGCGTTGAGTCTGCTTCGATAACCTACTTTTATAGATTTGTTTGGTTTGGTTTTTTCCTTGGTCCTCTTTGACTCTAACCCTTTCAATAGGTTTTCTTTGTGTCTTTGGACCAGTTCTGTTCGGTAGGTTTCTTCCTGTTACTGATTCCTACAGCATCCTTGAGATGGCAAAGTATTATGAAAATGTTGTGCTATGTGAACAACTGGTATTTTTTGTCCAGCTGTATTTCTTCATTTTATTAATGTTGCAGCTGACGTTTATGGTGGATGTGCTTTTTTGCAGTCAGAATTTTTGTTACAGATTAATCTCAACCATATAATAGGACAGAAATTAGAGAGGAAGCTTATGTAGAGTCGATTTTCTTGAGGTGTTGGGGTCTTTTGTGTTGGGTTATTGGAGGCCATCTCTCCTGTGACATTTGGAAAACAATGCTGTTCAGAAGGCCTCACGTTGTGTTTCTCTGATGTCTTGGGAAGTTTCTGCAGCTGGGACTTTCTTTGCTGCCCATCCCGTGCTTGATCAGCCTTTGGTTGTGCCAGCAGGCAGTAGGCCCCTGTGCTGATGCTGTGCTGATGGCAAGTATTCGTATCCCAGGTTTAGGGCTCCCTGAGGAGCTCCCTGGTGCAGAGCCGACTATCAGCACACTTCCAACTATTGAAGCAGCATGTTGGCCTTTTCCTCATGACCTTTGTCTCCCAACATCAGACAGGCACAACATAAAAAGTCTTGTTTCCTCTCTCTAACAACTCGTGATAAAGTTTTTAGAGTTGCACATGGATGGCTTGGAAACAAGGTTGAAATTAAGTAGTAGAGCACAATTCAAATCTGTATTTAAGAAGGTGCTCCTCTTGTAGCCTTGTTGTCTCACTGAGATGTGACATTCATGTGCTGTTAGGTAGCTGGGGACGCCATTCTTGGGGGTGACTGTGTTACGGGCAGTCTTCCTGATCCTAGAGATTAATTCTGTATTTCTTTCTCTAAATATGCTAGACTTGATCTCATGCTCTTTGAGGCAGATGTAGCATTGCTGGCTTATGCTTTGTACTGTCCTTGTATTTCAGCTCTTCTTTTGTCTTCTCTTTACCTGTCTTCATCTTCCACTCAAATTAATTTAATTTTTTAGAACAGATCTTAAACATTGCATCATAAAAAGTATTTAATTGTGCATATGTTTCAGTAGGCGTATGGCTTCCTGTATGGTCACAGCTTTTGATGGAGACCACACACAATGTTTTCACACACAGTATTGGAACAGATGGCAGACTAAAGAATAAGGTGCTTTGCCCAGACGTGGGCCTTCAGGGAAAGTTCTGCATATTTACTATCAGCTGTTGAAGTTCCTGGGTTGCAGTTGTGTTGGTTTGGAAAGCGTTTTTGGCTTATAAAGCCTTCAGCTCTCTAAGTACAAATACTGTGTGTCTAGGGATATTTTTAGCATTTTTGGGAAACTAGTAACAAAATAGCTTTTATGAAGCTGATTAATATATTTTGCTCACTATAAATACCTTTCTTTTTCAGATGACTGCAAAATGGACATAGATAATAAACGAAACAAAAAAACTCTTCTAGACCAGCATGGACAGTACCCAATATGGATGCATTCCAGGCAGAGAAAGAAGCTGAAGGCACAGCGTGTTAAAGGGAAAAAAAAATCAAAATTGGCCAAAGGCCTAGCCTGGTAAAATCCGAGTTTTGTAACATCATGAATATTTTACTTGCAAAATAAATATCCCAGATAAGTACATGATATTTTTGTGCTTGGCCACCAGGTATAATTTATTGCCTTGCATGAATTTTTGAAGAGACTGTTACGGCAGCAAATGATGAAAGCAATATGAACTTGGCGTCTGCCAACCTAAAAAAAAAGTAAAAAATGCAAGCTGAGTGCCTCTGAATAGACTAAGTGTCTGTGGTTATTTGTTTTCTTGAGCGGAGAACGGTCTTCATCTTTTATGTTGTGAACACTGAAAGTGCTAAAGGAAATCCTAAAAATAATGAAACTGTAAATGGTTTTTGTAATGTGGTCTTTGTCAATGTAACTTGTCTTTTAGTAAATTGAACCAAAGGATTCTGTAAACTCACCATATCCTTCAAATTCTTCTGTAAAATTACCTTTGTTGCACCGATTTGCGTCACTTTTACCATCTGGTAATTAATGAAAAAGGGCTTTTAACGTGTAACTTAGAAGAGATTATACGCTGAAATCAACACCAAGGCTTCATGAAAGTTCTCTAAGTAAAACGACAACGTGTCACCCTGATGTTAATTCGCAGAGAGAAATCTGTTGGAACAAAGAAGTATTTCACTGCTGTCTGCAACTGAAATATTGTAGGAACTAAAGAACTGGAAGTAAAACTGATTTCTTTTATTATTCGTATGAGAGAATGCAAATGCACAGGTTGGAAATAAAATAGTTTTATTTAAGACATTTTCCAGGTTTCAGTAAAGTAAATGAGAATTTACTTTTCCATATGTATTTTCAGTAGCCTTTTATTCCTCTTAAAACAATACTTATCTATCATGCTTTACAATGTGGGCATAGGATAAAATATTGCATGACTGCGTAACAGATGCCATTTATATGTGATTAGCTACAGTTGGTTGCATATTACTCGGCAATAACATGTGATGACAGATGCAAGAATTTAGTTGCCTTGAAAGCTTGTGTTTTTAAAATGTCTCTCATTTCAAGGATGGAAATAATTACAGTACCAGTCCTGTGGTATGTTGCCTGTTGAAGTACCGTGCATCGATACAGAGCATAACCTTTGTCCAACCTCATCTCATCCAGGATGGGATTCACGTTCTGTAATTGCCCACAAATTGTGAAACATGTCTATTGTGATAATTTGGGCATAGGAAATGGGATTTATTCTTTTAGAGGTAATGACACTAGCATATGCTGAGCTAAAATCCACTAAGAAGAATTCAACCTGAGAGAAAATCTAGTTATTCTGGAAAAATACAGTGGGTTTTTTATTATTACTGTTAAGGGAAAAGTATTCTGTTGCTCAGGTAAAGAACTACAAAAGTGTTGGAGGAAATGCCAAGGCATCTTCTGTTTTCACATACATGGATGGTTAATGAGACTTGGTAAGATGTATAGATCAAAGTTTACCAAATTATATACCATTAATAACTTTGTACTTTAAAACCATTTCCATTAAGTTGATAATACCCCTGCTAAAAGGAGATGCTGCTCTCAAGTAATTTTTTTTGTTTTCTTCGATAAATGGGTCTAGATTTCAGTATCGTATATGTTAGCATTTAGATTAGTACTGGTTTAAAATCTATTAATATGGAGGAAAGTAATTTTTAAGGTTCATAATTATGTTTATCCAGAAATGGAGTGAACAGTCAGTTTGTATTCCTTTACTATTTTAATGATACGGGCTGTATTTTGCTTAATGTGTGCTTTGGGGAGTTGTGGAGGGGAGCTTCTTGGGTTTAAGTGCTAACGGTTTGGATTTTTCCTGTGGAGTAAGCACAGTGCTGGTTTTGACACACTTGTTTGTAAATCAGATTACTTTCAAGCAGCTGCTGCTGGGAAAGCAGACTGCTTTTCCTGAGGGGAGATAATCAAACCAATAAAGTACTCCCATTTAAGTGTACAGCTTCAGGGTCAGTTTGTTTTCATTCTTCAGGTGTGCAGCCATACTCTGTGTCTCTTCTTAATGCTGCCACCACTGTACGTTGCTGCCTTACCTGCTCCCCTCTCTGGAGTTGTTCTAGTTCTGCCTCTGCTCCTTCCTCTGTAAGAGAAAATGATCTGCACAACTGAGTAGTCTTTCTTATTTCTGCTTTTATGACCTAGCCCTGAGCTTTGTTGCACAAATTTATTAGTCTGCTGCTTTTGTGACCAGATTAGGGATTTGAATCTCGAATGAGAGCAGACTCTTGTTTAGCGGTTGCATCCTACCAGCTGAAACAATACTGGCTGCGTGAGGTATTTCCTTCATGGTGTCCAGGATAAAGTCAAACAGGTTCACTTAAACTACAGGTATTTTAAGACATCCTGTTTGGTTTTTGAGCTAAAACAGGATAACAAAGGAATAAACCCCGGTCTTTACTGGAAGGTAGCTCTTACTTGGTACCGATGTACTTCTGTGTGCGCCACCGCAGCTTACTCGGCTGAGGCAGACCTCTCTCTGGTCCAGGAGGGGTTTTGAGACCCTGGTTGGGTGGGATCTGTAATCCAGGCTGAAGGCTCGCTTGCACACAGACAGCAGGAACTTGGCTAAATGTGCAGCACGGGTGTAACCTCAGAGGTTGAGTCACAGATACAGCAGGGAAATTTTACCTTCTAGGATTTCAGCATATCCTTTATATGGATATTGTAATTTTGTATTTGGAATTTGCTTTAGATCTGCTTTGAGCAGCTGTTTTTGAACATTAATACCAACTTTTTGGTTATCACTGAATGTTCAATTTAAATTGCTGAGTGAGCCACGTCCTTTTTGATCAGTTGATAAAAAAAATAGTTCTTGTTTCTTTACAATAGCAGGTGAATTGACACACGGTAGGTTTTGGCTGAAATACATGTTTTAAAAAGCCCACAGAGGGGCTTCTTAAGAACTAAGCTACCTACCTCTGAATGGCATTCTAACTATAATGTGTTGATCTTTATCTCAACATTTTTTTGAAGTTGTGATTGGGGAGAAAAGTTTGAAGTTGATTAAACAAACTGATGGAAGTCTAAAATTGTACAACTAAAATGGTTTTGGCAGAGGTGGTTGGGTTTTTTCTTGAGCGTGTAACTGTGCTATTACGAAACTTCCTACCACTGTAACTGCCACCTACCTGCAAAGTGCTGTGGTAGCTGTACTTCATGGACCAAGGAAAGGCAGGGGAAGTGGTGTAGGCAGTCTGGATCAGTTTCCAGCCTTGCTCTACAAAAAGTGTTGTCAGTAGGAGGCAACGCAAGACTGGGAACAAATAGCTGGTGCGGGCACGGCTGCATGAGAGAGTCCTTTTGCCGCGGCCGCATGTGCGGAGCTGCGCTCACGTGCCACCTTTTCTCCTCTCCTAACGTGGCCACTGTGCAGTGCAGCATTTCAAAGATGGGGAGAGGTTCTGGAGAATGAGGTCAAGCAGATGCAGTGAATAGTGGTTTTGAAAGCTTTATTCAATGGAGGGTATAGTTTTACAATTATTGAGGTCAATGTTTCTTACAGTCTCCATTAAGTTTTGCCGTAACACTCGGATAACGTAGGCTCCGCTGGTGCATGTGGTCAGCTGTGAGCTTTTACAGATTCTTTCAGTTTGCTTCATCTTTGGCTTTATCTGCAGCTGCCACTGTGGTTAGAGTAGACTAAATCTGTTTTGGGGATGTCTAATACTGGAGGAAGAATGTCACAGCCACATGATGCACGATGCTCCTCTGACACCTGGTCACAACGTTTTAACAAAAGTAGCCCTCCTTTATCTATACCAAGGCTCTATACTGTATGCCTGTTTCTAGCATGCTACCTTTTCCTCTTGCAGCCCAAAGTGTTGCTGGGGTTCTCGTGAATTTTATGGAAGCTGGATGCCTGATCTGCATCAGGTTTGTAGCGTGAATTTGTCTGGTATTAAAGATTACAGGACTACAGCCTTACCATTGCAGAAATCCAAGAGGTGCAAAGCAATCTGTTCCTCCGGGTGGCATGGTCTTAATTGAGTTACCGAAGTTGTGGGGCTGGTTAGAGTCTGAAACAATAGCTCCGAATTGTTCTCCTCAGGCCAGGGTTTTGCCATCAATTTTAACTTATCTAAGGGTGAGGTTTTGGGGTGGGGGACTGAGCCATCTGATAGCTCGCTGCTGCAGGAAGAGGCTCTTCTTTTCAACTTTTTCCCCTCCCTTCCCCAGCTGCACTGCCCAATTCATTATTTACTGCTTCAGAAGAAAGAGACTGGGTTTTCTTTCTGGTTTTGTTTTTTTTTTTGTTCCTGAGCTGAAAGTGAGAGAGAACGGACGACTTTCTTCCATTTAATAAGCACTGCACAATTGTGACAAGCCCCCTGTGCCCTCTGTCCTTTTATTCTTCCTGCACTACTCCAGGGTTCTGACTTCAACTTTCCCTTATCAATAGCAATGGTATTCAAAGGAAAAGAGGAGCCAGAATGGGGAGAGGATGATTTTTGCACTGCCCCTCTCCCTCTTCCCAATCAGTTTAACATCATTCTTGCAGGTCTCTAATTTTTCTGACGCATATATATGGATATAAAAGGTCTGAAATGTTAGAAACAGTACATTGTATGGCGGCAGAGGGTTGTGTGTCAAGGGTCACATGCAAGGTAGCATGAGGACTGCTTTAAGAAGGGCTTGTGTGCTCAGAGCAGAGAGTGACTTATTTTCCTCCAATTTCAATCTAGTCAACTGTTCAGGAGACTATGGAGGTTATTGAGACATAGTCTGATTTGGTAAACTGCTATTTAGCATCTTTTCTC